>NW_026555152.1:6664773-9064773 GCF_021234165.1 Pteronotus mesoamericanus | reverse complement strand
CCTCTTACTGACCTCCCCTATCTGCAGGAGCATGGGACCCTGTTACTACTCACTCCTCCAAACATGTCTTCCCCTGCTGCCATAACCCCATACTCTCCAGGTTTTCTCTACACCTCTCACTCCATTCTTCCTGGACAATGGCTGACCTTTGTTCCTGTGACTTCAGTTACCATCTCTAAGTTTATGACCTTCTGTTTATATTTCTCTCCCATACGTCTCCTCTAAGTTCCAGGTCCAAAAATCTAACTTCCCCCTCAATAACCACACTTGAGTATGTCACAGACACACCGGCTCAGCAAACCCAAAGATGAGCCCATGAACTGACCAGCAATTCCTGCCTCTTACCAGAGCCTTCATACTGCCCTCACCTCACCACCAAATCTGGTCGTCATGTCCCATGACTCTGCTTCGTGAATCCATTCCCTTCTACCTATCCCAAAAGCCTCATCTCTACTAAAGGCATGGTCTCCTGTCCTGTCTCATCTCTCTTGGACCACGGCTATGACTAAGTTCTTGTAAACCCAGATCTGAGAGTGGGGCCTCCCTACTTTATGCTTTCAGGGGTGCTCTACCATTTCAAGGACAAAATCAAGACACCTGAAAATGGCTTCCAAAACCCCTCTGGTCCTGGCCCCAGACTGATTTCCCAGCCTCAGCTGTAGGTACTCACCCCCTCATATGTTATGAATCAACTTCTTTCACTTCTTTAAACCTGCTAAGCTCTCTCTGGCCATGGAGCCCCAAACCAGGATATTCCAGCTTCATGGAACATCTTTCCACCCTCCTCTCTCCTCAGGGGTCCAGCCAGACTTCACCTGCTCTGGGAAGCTTACATGTAACCCACAGGCCGGAGGGTTAGCCCGGAGCCAGGCGCCTTCCATTCTACAGCACTTCCCCCACCAATGGCAAGTGCTTCCTTCCTGCTGGGAGTCACATGGCTGCAGGTTCTGTGAGGCAGCCCCCAAAGCCCACAGTACCGTTGGTGTTATTGAGTGAGTAACAAATAGAGAGAGGTCTTATAAGTAAAAGAAATGTGAGAACCGTCCTCACACTGTGTTCCACAGCAACAGAACAGAGCACAGTCCTGTCACAGGTGTGGAGCATGGAAACGTTGGTGAGCCAGGTGCTGGAGGGCAGAGCACCTCACAGGGTCTGGAGACCTGGCCTCATCCATCCATTCAGCGTGTGCTGAGACCTCCCGTGAGGCCTCAGACCAGGAGTGCAGATGAGCAGGTCCTGGCCCTGCCCTTGAGGTGTTTCCTGTCTAATGGTGGAGGAGGAGAGACAGATGTAATAAGAAAGTGACACAAAATTCTATAAGAACCGTCATGGGAATACATACAGGTCACAGAGGCAGGGTGGTGGCCCTGGGAGTCAGGGAGGCACGAGGAAGGGACTCCTGCAGGACAAATTATTGAGTTGGGTTCTGGAAAACCTAGAGGTGCTGGCCAGACACACAAGGAAGCAACGGGCGTTCCAGGCAGTGTGCCAAGGAATAAGAATTCAGAAACGAGAAATAACATGACATACTTGGGCCAGTGCACGTGGTCCTGTGAGGCTGGACTGATGGAGAACGGGGGAGGGGAGGGGTCCTCCAAGAGAGTAGGCTGGAGAGGCAGTGAGGAGCCAGATCGTGGCTGCCGGTTCTCAACTCTGGCTGTTCAGGAGAATCAACTGGGGGAGCCTTCAAAAAGTTCTGTCAGTACCTGAGGCCCACCCAGTCCTAGAAATGTTTAACTGGGTTGGGGAAGGGGCCCTGATTTGTAGCATTCACCAATTTTAATAGTACGAATACTCCCGCCGTGGTCAATTTCAAGCTGCCAGCGAGAGGCCAGTGATGGCGAAGTGGGAAACAGATGTGCAGTACGCTGTTCTACAGCATTTCTACCACATGGGTACAGTCGATGTAAGTAACCTCAAGAGCAATGTTAGCAAAAACATGTAGTAAAACCATTAGGAAGTAATGAATTCTGAATATTTATGACCTTTGTTTTAATATAATTTATTTAACTGTAAGCTTATATAATTGAATGTTTAATAACAGTCATGTTTAAAAAACCCACTTGCAAAATTCCTGAAAATTGACTGAGTGGCCCTCCCGAGCCAGCAGCAGCACAGTGCTGGCCCACCCCGGGCTGACGCTGGGGGAGCCCCAGTGTGAAGCAGGCACAGGTGCCTTTTAAATCCTCTCCAGGTGATGCTAATGTGCACCCAAGGGCACAAACCACTGGTCTGCGAGCCATGTTAAGGAGTTGATAGTTATCTTAAGGGGAAACTGGGACCATTGAAGTTAAGACTTTTAAGCAGAGAAGTGATTTTATCAAGATTGCATTTTAGAAAGGTAACTCTAGCTACACAGCAGCAACTGGATTAAGACTGGAGGGTGGCAACGAGACTGGTCAAGAGGTCGTTGCAATTTTCCAAGCAAAAGATGGCAGGGATTAAATAAGGCCACAGAGGGCGGGAGGGAGGGAAGGGTGGTGTGAGGGATGCCGGGAAACATAGCTGTAGGCCGCAGCTGCTCTGAGGGACAAGGTAAGGGCGGGTACAGGAACACGTGTATTTGTTGGTGACTGCTGAGAAAGTGGAGGAAGTTATCTGATAGTCTCACTCTTTTTTTGTATCTGAAATTAGGAACAAGTTTCACTTGCAGAGAGACAGAGGCGGGAACAGGACAGAAAACTCAGGCTAACAGTCCCGGGCGCCGTCCTGTCCTGCAGCCACTAGCCCTGTGAGCCTGGCAGGCCAGCTTTCCCATCTCTAAATGAGGGAGTTTGAGCAGATCCTGTTAAAGTCTCTTCCGGCCTGAAGACTATGACTCTATCACACTGGCAATGGCTCATGCTTTCACTTTCTTCACTTCCTACTGACTCAACTCACAACCTGTTATGGGTATGAAGCTCTAGGAATCCAGATGGACACTTAGTAAGCCTTCAGCATCTCGGAAGTGAGTTCCAGCCACGGGAACGATCCCTGGCTTGTCTCTTTCTCTGTCTCCTTCTCTTTGCCCAGTTGGTTGGCTCCCAGGCCAAGAAGCTGATCATTTCCTGTCCCCTTTCCAGATGGCATCGAGCAGGGACTATGAAAGCTGAATGGGACACAGACACGTCCTTTGAATAAATGCTTTGGCAGTAAGTTCCAAAGGACCAAGAAGTAAAAAGTATTTGCTAAGATGAAGAGTGGGATTTGTTCAGATTGCAAATGAACTTCCCTGCAGGCTTCTGAAAGGCTCCTGCCTCCGAGGATCCTGTCTCCGCAGGGCCCCTCACTGGCACCGGAGATGCCAAGATTAGAATGAAGACTTCAAAGAGACTGGTAACCAAGGTTCAGGTTGGCCATGTTGCTTACTCTTCCTTAGCTTCCCTTCCCTGTCACTCTTGCTGCTCAGAGATGAGGAAAAGAACAGGACTGTCTACCAGGGAAAGAACATGCATGCAACAGGAGTGAAGGGAGATGGAGGTGGGCACGGAACTCTGTGCTGGACAGGATAAGCACCCTCTTCTGCTGTATAACAAGGGGTGGCCAGCAGGGTGCTAGGAGACCTCCTAGAACTGTGCCCAGCGTTTAGGGTCAGAAAGAACAACTTGTCGAGTCAGGGCGGGAGATGCACAATTGTGCAGCTGGAGGACCAATAGTGGAAATCAGATGTAACGACCATCTTTGAGAATGTGAAGAACTCTTACAGAAAGATGACAACCAATAGAACAAGCAGATAGGTTGCAGGCAAAAGACCTTGTATTGCGGAAGGAAGTGTTCCTGGTGGTGCTGCTGCTGCTAACTTTTGTGGTGTGTGATCAGAGAGTCGAGAAAAGTAGCTTGTCTGAGAGTTAAAAATCTGAGAGATCCTTATCAGTTTGCTGGGGTTCAGCTGAGGTCCTCCAGGTAGAGGTGGTGGCAACAGCATGACCTCTTAAGGACCTTGCCCCAAAGACCTGTGACATCCCTACTCAGTAACACTTATGACAGAAAGGGAAGCCAGGGAAACTGGGGGGTAAAAATGCTAACCAATTAGATTTCCTGTGCATGAACAGTGCTCTTCTGTGCTCTTCTGAAGTGATTAAAGGGGGAAGTTAAAGCCAATAGATAAATTCAGAACCTGGCTTCCCCTCTTCCTCTGCCCCGTAGGCACATTCATTTGCAGTGGGCTGTCTTGTCCTGCTTTTTCTGTGAAGGCCACTGGGTCAAAGGGTACTTTGCCGTATTTTTGGTTCCTTTTGTTTTGACATGGTCTGAGTGTCTAACACACCCCAGGAAGGCATGGGAAAAAAAGACTTTTCCCTGCCCTGGCTCTGATACAAAATCCTTCCTTATAATGATGATGATTGCTATGAACATCATCATTACAGGCAAAGCAGTGACAATTCCCAACTTATTCTGCTGTCTCGTTGACTCCTCCTCCTCTCTGTCTGGGAATTTATGCCTTCTATTTATAACTGCAGGGATTCATTCCAGAGTCACAGCTGACCCCTCATGCAACTGGATATGAAGGTACCATCACTTAGAAACCAAGAAGAAAGGACACATTCCTAGCACCCAAAGAGCTGCAGACACCTTGCTGGTCTTTTGTCACTCAGGGGCTGTGATAATGAAATTGACAGGAAGAGCAGGTAAAAGGGAAGGTCTAGGTTCCAAGACTAAATGTTGCCATAAGACTCCCTGCTTCAGCCTCCACTGCTCCCCATCCGCCCTTCTTTTCCTGAGCCTTGCAAATGCTGAAGGGATATCCACTGTGACAGCATAACAGCCGCACTTATTCAGTGCCCATGCCAAGCCAGGCACATTTCAATGGCCCAGCATCCCATTCAATGGGTGAGAAAGCCAAGGCACAAAGAGACTAAACCACTTGCCTGAGTCACAGAGTTAGTGATAGTGCCAGGGCTTGCATCCCAGATTGAAAACTACTTCAAGAGGTCCCTAGAGTTCATGATCTAACCCTTGGAGACACTGCCCCCTCCCAAATACTGGAGGCCTCTGGCAAGCCCTGAGTAACCCGCAGACCCAGGCTGATCCAGAGATTAGTACGGACGGCTCCTGCCTTCCAGGGGGGCCCTAAGGAACAGCTGAAAGGGGTCTGATGAGCTCTAAGTCAGTCAGTTCCACATGGATGCAAGTTCCTTTTCAATACTCATGGGCCATTTTCTTATTGAATGAGGAAGTAAAAGAGTATCCAAGGCAAAATCATTCTGGGGTTCGTCACGTTTGAAATATTTCCTTGTAGAGTATGTGATTGGTTTCAACTCCTAGAACATACAGCTTGACTCCTAACTGTCCCTTCCCCGAACTCTGTGTCTCCCACCGGACACTCATATAAGTGCAGGGTTCGACCCATAATATGAACCAGACATAAGCAGCACAGGATTGAAAGTGGACTGTCCGTCTGAAGTCTTTCTGTGCTCCGGACGCCCTTGGCAGGTCTGCCGATCTTGTGGCTCTCTTCTGAGAATAATGTTTTCAAAGGAAATAAAGCATTGCAAAGAAAACCAATTATGCTGAAACAGTTACCAAAAATATCTAAAAGACAAGTTTGCAATATAAAAATATAGTGTTCCTTGGTTAATGTATTAAATAACACAATCTAGCAGATCAGCAGAACTTCAAAGTAGCAGTGAGGGAAACGATCCTTTTGAGATATCTGTAGCCATCGTAACATGATAGGAAAATACCTGTGGTTTTTAGGGGTAGACAAAGTCACAGGAACTGCTAATACCATTGTGGCTTGTTGCCGATATTCACCAAGAAATAACATTATACATTTCAGTAAGAAGTCTGTGAAAATAAAGATCTGATTATTCCCAACCAAGTTTACAGAGCCTCTGGAATTCTGTCTACAGGCCCCTTGGGCCCCAGGTTAAGAACTTGTGATTAAAGCATGGGGAGTGTTTGGGAAAACAAAAGAGAAGGAACCTGTGCTCACTTGGCTGGAGGCAGAACTTAATGGAAGAGAAGGCCTCTGAGTCTTGGGAAGTCCCTGAGAATCAGTCTCCCAGAATCTTCCCAGATGTTCAATTCTCAAATAAAGTTGTTTCTATTTTCTCCCAGGATACCTTCAAGCACTCTAGGAGATTTTCTCAAGCATTCCCAACAGTCAAAACTCATTATTACTTATTAGTAAAATTTCAAATGAGACATGTTGTCTGTCCATTGCTCTGCAGATCAGCCTACCTGAGAGAAAGCTATAGGATGGGGACTCAAGAGATGATGGAGTTAGGGTGGTGAGCTTGGGGAGACAGGTTTCCTTCCACATTACAGGAAACCACTAAGCTGCCCAACAGGAGGAATGATCTTCGGGGTTACCCCAGAATTGACACAGTGTCCTGGGAGCTTGCATGGAGGATAACCTGGGGAGAGAAGCCAGCTCCCCAGAGCTGCTGGACATCAGAGCCACCCCATTTGCGGAGCATTACTGGGAGACCACTTGGTGAATTGCTCTAAAGCAGTTAGTTCTGGGGCACTTGACCCAAACATCCACCACCTGCCTCCATAACCCCGATGCTTTAGGTCTGGAAGAACAGGATACATCCTTACAGAGTGTCTCTTCCAGTGGCCCTTAATCTTTGGTCGAGGGACTTCTTTGAGAATCATATGCAAATAATGGACTTTTAGTCCTTGAAAACTGTCTAGAAGTGCATTCTCATTCTGCAGATAGTTTGAAGAACTACAAGGACTCTTTGAAGCTTATCCAGGTTAACAATTTTTGACTTTACCCTCATACTCCCCTGTTCAGAGAGGACAAGCTAAGGCCAGAGAAGCCAGGGTCATGCCCACAAGGCCAGACAGCCAGTGAGGGTGGCTGCTGCACGATTTGCCCAGGCCCAGGACAGCAGATGGCCAAGCCCTGGAAAATGCCCCTCTTCTTTCACCTGCCTCAGTCCCCCTCCTCTTCCCTCCCCACACTCAGCCAGGAGAGAGCACACGTCAAGGGATGCAGGCCTGGCTCTGAAGGAGGCTGCACCTTCACTAGGTTGTCCTTGGAAGATGTGCCAGTCAGAGAACACCATCCATCTTACTTGCCGTAATGAGGACATTGCCTTCCTCCTTCCAAAGTGGGGCTCCCAAAGAGGCCAGCCCTGTTATTTAAGGCTTTATCTCTATTCAACTAATAAATACAGAGACCAAGGGCCTGGGCAAGTTAATTAGTATTATCATGTCTTTAATTCTAATGTCGTTCACTGGCAGAGCCCTTTCTTGCCAGCTTTCATCCCAGAACAAACCACTGTGATACCCACTTGGACATATCCCTCTGCAGCAAGGCTTTTTCTTGTACAGAAAAGGGCCAGTGTCTTTCCTTGGGGCTGAGGAGCTTGGCAGACGAGGCTGCTGTGAACAAATTCCTCAGAGTGGGAGGCCCCTGAGGTCCCCCCAAGGCTCTGAGTCATAGCTGAAATGATTAGGGCCTGATACATGGGTGTTTCACCTCATGGAACAGGAGCGTGTGTCAAAAGCTGCCCCAAACCCTGGCTGGTGTGGCTCAGTAGATTGAGTGCCGACCTGAGAACCAAAGGGTCACTGGTTTGATTCCCAGTCAGGGCACATGCCTGGGTTGTGGGCCAGGTCCCCAGTAGGGGGCACTCAAGAGGCAACCACACTGATGCTTCTCTCCCTCTCTTTTTCTCTCCCTTCCCCTCTCTAAAAATAAATAAATAAAATCTTAAAAAAAAAAACCCCAAGTTAAAAAAAAGAAAGCTGCCCCAAATGGCTTGTTTATTTGCTCTGCAGGGATGAAAGGGGGAAAGAGAAACATCTGCAATCTTACCAACCTATTTAAAGGCCCAGTTTATTAGAAAAGGTTAGTAGAAGGCTGCCAGAGGGGTGAAAAACTCAGTTAAATGTAACCAGACAGAGAACTAGTGAATGCCTCAAGATGCATGGACTAAATGCTTGCATATCCTCTCACTTTTAGTCCCGCCTTTTGGAAACTGTATTTGAATCTCAAGAACATTGTCTGGATGCTGGTTCTCAGCCACCCAAACTGCATTGCACCTAGAAAGCAACAGGCAGCTTCATACATAAGGCTTCAAAACCAGGTCCCAAAAGTGACGTGTGAGAGCTCAAGCCTATTTTGCACCAGGTAGGGTCTGACTAGACAGATGCTACACACAGTGATTTATACAGAAAAAAAAAAAAAAAATGATACCTGCCTTTAGGAGTACACAATCTACCACCAATAATTCTGTCACAAAAAAGTGCAAGGGATACTCAACCATTTCGGCAGAATGTGAAACACATGACTGAACTGACTTGAGCTCTGGGTGACAGGGGGCGGGGGAGGGCGGGGTATCAGGGGCCAAAGCCCATGAAAAGCATTGGGTTGTGGCAGAGAGCTCTCTGAGGGCTGAGTGGAGCTCAACCTGACCTCCCGACAGATCTGCCCCACATCTGCCATGTGACTTGGGTACTTAACTCAGGCTTTGCCTGTCTCAGTGGTAAAATGCAGGGTGGACTGGACAATCTCTAGGACCCAGGCAATCTCATCCCTCCATGAGGCAGGCCAAGAAAAAGCCATCCTAGCCGAGAGTGTCAAGATCTTCCCACTTGCTTACATTTTTAACAACACATCTTCTTCCTCACCCCCAGTGAAATTTTCAAGGTTAAAAGCTTTTTCCACTTATGCTAAAATGTGGAAAACTGATAAAGGAATGTGAATAGTTACTTAAGATTTCTCTAAAAGGCTGAAGGAGCTAAATAAAGGGTCCATGATTATTAGCCCAGGACAGCCTATCATCACTGTTACACGGACAAATTGTATTGTATGTCAGAGCCCACAGAAGACGCACAATAATTTATCAGTCAGGACCTGGCAAATTGTACAGTACGAGCACCTCTGGAGCACCACGCATCCCTGCCCTGCGCCCCCCTCGGCTCTGCTTAAAGAGGCATTGCAAGTAGAGGCCCTGGATTTTGGCCTTGGCTGAAAAACAAAATCACTTTGCGAAAACCCAAAATGAATGGAAATATTTGTGACATTTATAAGTAAATAACAAAAGGAGGAAAGTAGTATTTTCCTTCTTTGCTCCCTCCATTCCTGGGGTTTCCCACCATTCTCAAGGTACTTGCCTAAAGACAATCACAAAAAAACTCAAACTGCGTAGTAAACAGAGGGTTGACCAGGAAAACAAATGAAACAGACGGTGGCGGTCTGGAGGCTAAAAAAGAAACCAACCCAACAAAATCTGAGAACAACCAAGCAAACAGCTGACAGGGAAATGCAGACCCCGGAGCACCCCCAGGCTGGCGGCATGGGGCATGTATCCTGCCCTCGGGGAGGAGGAGTATTTTACCACTGATGTTGTTTAGAATTGCCAGAGCAGGATGATAATAAAAAGCAGACTGATTTTTGTCATTTTTATGATCATTTCTAAGTTGTCCACAGATGATGTGGCCCCTCCACCTTCCACTGCCCGTCCAGAGCAGACAGCTCCCAGCGCCGACCTTGGCATGGCCCCGAATGTACTGGTCGCACAGATGTACCTAAGTCTGATGGCATGAGGGATCATGGGTAATAGAGATGGGCGGTGTTGTGGGAGGCATTGTCCAGCCCTGGGTGGTTCTGATGGAGAAATAATTTTAAAAGCCTACAGGTAGGAGATGCCATAGAAGTGGTTCGCTCTGGGCACAATGCATTCACATGCACGTGAAGGCCCAGCCATTCCCTGGGACACGTCCCTCCATGTAAGCTGGCTTCTATTTTCTCAACTTGTGTTTCTGAAGCTGTTTCTACCTCTGGAATCCATCCCCAAGACCCATGGATTTACTCATTCCCAAGTAGTTATTAACCCGCTTGTAATCATTAATTGTACTATTTCTGTGTCATCATATTTACTGAAAGAAGCTAAAGTCCAAAAAAGGGCAAGTCATTTCAGCAAGCTCCTGAACTGAACAGAAATTACAGCTCAGCTCTGCTGAGGACTCCACTCTCCCCCCGCCCCGCCACCCCCTGCTTGGCTCCGGACACCAGATTCCTAGGCAAGCACACTTTCCTCAGCTCTTAAGCTGAAAGCTCATGTAGGGGCCTCAGGATGACGTTCTTTCATGGGATTTTCCCACACAGGCGAGCCGGTGAAATTCTGCAACCTTCTGAAGGGAGATGCTGGCTCTGTCTGCAGAGCAGCACGGAGAATCGGAAAGAGGCTTGCATCCCGTCTCCTCCACAGTGACAGTGAGAACCTGGACCACCCATGAAATGTCCGTGACCCTCTCTTTGCTCAGCTGTACAAGGGGACAACAATATACCCCGTCTCTGAAGGGTGCACTACAGGTTACATGAGACCAAAAACACAGGAAGTGCTCAGTGCAGTGTCTGTGCTTGTTTTTATTTTGGTCAGTATTTCCTTGCTGTCTCTCCATGACTAAAATGTCTGTTTGAACAGTCTTGATAGTAAACGAAATGAAACTCTAAATCTCTCTGAATTTGGGGCCTCCCACAGATGTTGATGGCCTGCAGAGCATGGCCAGAGGGCACTCAGCATGGCCTTACTAGGAGGTAAGTCCCCTGCGGGCTGGGCCTCTGTCGGGAGGCTGTGAGTGGGTCCGCTGCTGCGGTGCTGTTGGGACCAGGCTCATTTGTTTTCTGTCATAGCGTTTGTCCTCACACTGTACAGGACGCCTTGAAAGCCCCAGGCTTGGGCACAACAACATCATATCTCAGTGGCTTTGCCGGAAGTCCTCCAACCTCATCAGAATAAACTGTACTCACAAAGCTGGGGCCGGGGGGGCGGGGGACGGGGCAGGGCACAGAAACTCACCAAAGCCCTGCTTCTTGGGTGAAGCCCACAGCTCACAGTGAAGTTGATATGCTAACTGTGGGTTCCCAGGACAGCCCATTTAATTTCTCCTTTTGTTGGCTGGGTCCCAACAGTCCCTTCTTCCCCAGGTCCCTCCTTGAATATCACACCAGCTGGGGAGCTGCCCCACCCCTAATTATTACCCTGGGGCTGCCAAGATGCAGGCTCCACCATGAAGATGGCAGCAGAGCAGCACGTGACAACAGCAGCAGCAGGTGGGCCCTGCAGAAAAGGCCAGATTATCCTCTCTGTGATTACTGTCATCCATCTCCAGTGAGGCAGGCAGGGAGCGGAGCATGCTCTGTGCTGGCTCTGCTGCTCCCCGCTCTCAGGCCGCCTTCTACCTCCTCTCTGCTGAAAAGCTGGGAGCTGGGGTGTGCTGTGCAAAAAGGTGTGCCTGGAACACACTCCTCCAGTGATGGATGAAGGATCACTTAGCCAGAGTAGCAGAACCCCAGGGAAAGCCTGGTGCCGAGTGTTCCTGGGCTGGTCTAGATCTCCATGCACCTTCCACAGGGTGAGAGTTCTTTGGGCAGAAATAGACAGCAGGGCACCATCCCCTGGCCTTTACAGAAAGACAGGACAACCCTTTTGGAGAGAATGTAGTTTATCTTCTATAGCTCCCAGAACATTCCTTGTCCATTTGTCTGTCCATCTGTCCCCCATCAATTCACCTATCCAACCACCTTTTTTTGTCAAGAACCTGTTAAGTGCTGGCGCTGTGCCACATGTGGATATAAAGACAGGTAAGACCTTTACCTCTGCTCTCTTTACTCCTCCCTTCCCAAGCTCAGGTACATTTTGCAAGGACTTGCAGCAAGTCTGAGAGGAAGGGGTGCTTGTCCTCACAAACCCAGGCTCAGCCTTCAGTGACTTACCCAAAGTCACACATCAGGTCCAGACCTGGGACTCCAGCCCGACCTTTATAATCCAGCGCACTCTGAGGGGCAACATGCCTTCTATGGCAAAATGATACCATATACCCAAGGCAAAGAATCGGGGGGAACTCTGGCCTCAAGCTCAGCCTCTCCTCTCCTGAGCAACTGTGGCAATTCAACCAATATTAACAAACGCCCACCAGCACCTGGCCCAGGCAATGGAGCGCCGCACAGGGTCCTGCCTGCCCACTGCCTAACCCTTCTCATTTGCTTGCTTGGTGGTTTGGGTCTTCTCGGACAGTTTCTAGATTGTTTTACTCTTTCACAGTCTTCCCATGTGAGAAGACCCTGACTGGTTTCGCCCCTGGAAGAGAAGATAGCTCTCAGTCCATGTGTCCCAGAGCGACATCTGCCGCTCGGAAGGGCAGTTGGCCTGGGAGTCACTGGTGGGCTTAGGCAGCACCAGGAGGACTGCCGGCTCTGCATGGATGAGGTCATCACTGTCAGAGAGTCGTTTTCCCTATACTGAGGCAAGGACTCAATTTAATAATAATAATACTATTAATCATAACAAATACCGTCCTTTTGGTGTGATGTATGAAGAGGAGGGACACAGGGGGCCTGAAAAACCCACAGGTGACAATTCATTACTGACTATAAATGGGAAGCTGGCAAAAACCTCAAAAAGGAAACATCTGTTCATCAGTGAAGAGCTTTCTAAATCACCAAGTGATACCAATAAGCGTGACTAGTCTAATTCTTTCACTTTGTAGGATGAAAGCTAAAATTTAGTCTGCATATGGTAGATGCCTCACTTAAGGTCCCGGAGGAGCTGGTCAGACCCCAATCGAAGCCCACCCTGTTGAGCCACAACATGGGGCGTTGTCATCAGGAGTTCCCAAGCTGAGCCCTGCAGAGGCCCAGGGTATCTCTATCCAACCCAGCCACCTGAGGTGGCTCACAGAGGAGACACTGTTCCTCCTTCTATAGCATCTCAGCTGTGCTATCTCCTAGCTGGCTGCTCAGCACGTCTGCATTCCAGAGAGAAGGGCAGCCTTGTGAGAAGTGAGCGTTGGAGCCAGGTTTTCCTCAGCCAGGTCACCTTGGATGAATCGTTCACCCTCTCTCAGTTTCAGTTACCCCATCGGAAAATTGGGATAAATACTCTTATCTTCCAAAGTTTTTGCAAAGATTAAAGTATATACTATCATGGAAAGCATGTCAATATTGTTATCTCCTGATTCCCAAACAACACTGCTGAACCTGCAGCTCTCCTGCCACGGGGCCTGACGTGGAACCATTGAGTGCTCCAGGAGTCCAGCTTCTACTGGATGCGTGACGTGGAGACAGAAGGAATGAGTTTCAACCTTGTTTGCTTTCCTGACTGTGCTGGTGGGATGCAGCAGGGCTAACGTTGATGGAGCATGGTGTGTTTGTCACCTAATACTAAGGTGCCATTCTTACAGTTGTGGTTATTACCTATTATTGATATTGTCTGACTGCTAAATGAATGGCTGAGGGGTTGGCTCTGCAGTGGACAGACGATATTGTCTGACCGCTAAAGGGGGAGGTGGGAACTGGAGTGGAGGGTGTGAGCTGGAGTGGGGCTCTGACCCGCTCTGTCAAGGCTCAGGAGTGGGCAAAGCAGCCCTGGCTAAATTCTTGCCCTATAGCCCAGCCCCTCATTGGGCTACGTGGTGTGGGCCATGATGTGCTACCATTACTGCGGAGGGTTGGTGGCGTGGAAGGCCATGTTCTGGCAGCCTCCCTAGCACATCATCACCCCCTGCATAGAGCTGTCCATGAAAGGACAACACCGTCCCGTCCCTAGTCAGGAAAATAAGCAAGGCTCAGGAAGGCACAGAGAATTTAGGAGGACTCCAGTGGGAGTCACTAATAACTTGAAAGCAGCAAGGGGTAAAAACAATGATTGTTACCACAATGAAAACTTCAGTACCACCAAAACTGATGGCCAAACTTCCCATATATTGTCAACAGCCCAATGCCAGAAAGTTCTAGCACACTAGGGAAGAGCAGTGGGACCTGGAGAAAGGTAAAGACGACTGTGCAGAAAAGGTGCAGAAAATAGGTGCAAGTGCGACATAAACACACTTGGGAAGGGTTCTGCTACCAGAGGCTCAGCTCCTAACTAACTGAGTGACGTTGGCCAGGTGACTTTACCCCCCCTGGTGCCTAGGCTTCCTTGTCTGTAAACAAAGCATTAGACCTGGTGTTCTCTGAGGTCATGTTGCCTCCAGAATTCTATGCAAAAGAAATTTGGAATGTCCCCGGAAAGCTGGTATAACAAAGTTTAATATGCACAAGGGAAGAATGATGGGACCGGATTTATTGAGCCCGGAAAAAAGGATGAGCGTGACTTGCAGACTATCTGCAAGCACATGAAGGGCAGCAAATGGCTCTTCTTCATTGCCACCAATGTAGAGGCACAGGAAACAGGCTGCAAGAGGGTTAAAGAGGCAGTTGAAGCAATTTTAAAAATATGAATCTGATTCTGTTGCTTCCCTGCTAAAATACTCTCAATGGTTCCAATATCTTTCATTTTAAATCCAATTTCTTCCCCTGGCTGGTGAACCCTACCCATGCGGCCCCTGATTCCACTCCAGCCACCCCCTTGCCACTCTCCCCTGAGCTTGGAACCCTTCACTGTACTCCGTCAGCCTCTGCCGTCCCACAGGCTCCGTTGTGCAGTCAGGTCTCAGTGTCACCTCCAAAGACCTCTGCCTGATCACTCAACTTACAGCCCCCCTATGCCCTATCACATCACCTTATTTTATGTCTATACTAGCACTTTTCACAACGCTGGTATTTTTCTTTTTTTGTTTGTGGTCTATCTCCCCACTAGAATGTAGGCCAGAAAAGGGGACACCTATTGGTGCTATTCAAAACTGTCCTTCCAGGGTCTAGAACAGAGCCTGGCATGTAGACACTCAATGGCCACGTGTTGCATGAATGAATGGTGATATATAAGTCACTGATGGAGAAAAACAGGGGAATGTTTCCAGAAGGAAACCTGTAATGCTCTCAAGTGGTTGTGGGAAATCCTGGGCCTTCCTTCAGTGAGGTCCTGTAAGAGCCTAGGGGATTCTTTTCTGCTACAAACAATCTTGGTTAATGTCCTGCATTGCCTTTCACAAGTCCAGGTTATGAATATTCCCCAGAACTGCAGGCCAGCTCCCCACTTAAAACACAGGCTGGCTGACAACATGTCATTTCTTTGGAGATGAGTCAGGAAGGTCTCTCCTGGGGCTGCTCCCCCATCAATTTGTTGCTGTTGTTAATAAGCCTCTGGAGCAAAGCTTCATGTAGGAAAGGCAGGATCTCAGAGCCTGCTCAGAGCTGCCACCACCAACATGACCGACACGTGGAGACGGGATCTCTCCCCTGAAGCCTGCCAGGTCTGCTGGATAGGCTTAAGGGGACGGCAGGCTTGATAGATGGAAAAGGAAATTGGCTTGGAAAGGGAGGCAAATAGGAACTGGCTCTCCAAACCATACCTAATCTGACAAAGACATTAAATACTTTGTTTCATTTTTGTAGGTTAAAAAAGGGTGTGTGAAATTATCATTATTATTAATTTGGGTGAAATGGGGAGTGGAAGGCAGCCGGGAAGGACTGGATGGATTGTAGGACAGTGGAACATTTTTCAATACTACATACACTCATCTCTCCCAGATGAACTGGAGATCAAATACCACTGCTCGAGATCTGCCTGTGGTATAAGGTGCAACCAGTCAACCTGATGTTGCTATAGGAACCAGATTTCTCCCCAGCTCCATGGCAACTGACTCCAGAGTGTGTTAAGCACACAGTCTGTTCACACTCCACATCATAAGATTGAGAAGAGATCAGCAGGAGGTTGGGAGAGGGTGGGGGTTAGGCAGTTCCTTCCTAAGCCAATTAGCTAAAATTTCAAATAAATGAGGCTCACTTTGAATTGAGACAATCACAAGAGGTGGATATCTTCATTAGAATTACTCACACTGAAGGCATCATCAAAGTTTTGGGGTTTATCTCTTCTGATCTATGTGATAAAGTATCCGCTGTAATCATACCAAGGTGTTCAACTGAGGGGAGCCTCCTTCTAGGGTCAAGTAAAACAACAAACAATAAACAGTCAACCAACCAACAAAACAAAATCCAAAAAAAAGCTAATTGTGCGCCATCTTGAAGTCCAAGATCAATACTATATCCCTTCAACAGCGACAATGAACTTCCCCACCATGTAAGAGCACCTGCTTCCCTTAGAGACTTTGAATGATCAGCATCAATTTATTTGATCTGCCAGTAGGGCTGTCCTATCACTAGGGTAATAATGTGAATCCATTCAGACCTCCAAACAGCCTGTAACTGAATTCCACAAATTTTAACAGTGTAGTCCAAGACTGGTAGCTAAGAAAGTCACTTATTATTCAGCATGTGTGTGCCATATGCCATATATTGTTGCTGGGCTTTCCATATCATTAAGCCACAGGTTCAATAAAACCTCCATATTAGTATATTTGTTTCTATTGACCTAAATTAGTGGTTCTCAAAGTGTAGTCCCTGGACCGGCAGCATCGACATCCTTAGGAGCTGGTTAAGAATGTAGATTGCCAGCGCCCCCCCCTACCCTGCTGAATCAGAAACTGGGGGTGGAGCCCCGCAACCTGTGTCCTTCACAAGCTTGTCAGGAGGTTCTGCGGCACAGCCAAAGCCGAGAACCACAGGCCCGAGAATCGGTGCAGCCTTCCAGGTTTTATCTGCCCAGGCAGCCCTCCAGTCCATTCCTGGGCGGGGGGCTTTCCATGCCTTCCAGGCCAACTTCTGCCCCATGCAGCCTCTCATTATCACTCCTCTAGGAGGGTCTCTTGGCCTCTGCTGTGTGTCCTGGTGAGCCCACAACCTCTCAAGATGAACCCTTGTTTGCTAACACATCTAATTGTCAGAACCCAAACCTTACATTGTTCTAAAGTCTGCCTTCTTTTAACTCCTACCCAAGAACTCGTCTGTTTCCTGAAGCCACTCAGAATTGACCAAATTTTCCTTCCTTATGGCAGACGTTCACATAACTGAAATCAGCTATTACACTGTCCCTACCTTTACTCCTCTGCAGGTAAAACGTCCTTAGACACAACCACAGGTCCTCATAGAACAGGGCTTTCAGATGGCTCCCCTGGCCTCCCTCACTGGATGTGACCAAGACGAGGTGAGGAATCTCCTTAATCCCCTGGGAACATGGCAAACAATACCCAAGATGTGCTTGGAGCTGTAGAGCACAGGTGCCCGCTGCCTCCACACCTGGACACCATAGGCTGCCATCAAGGCAGGCCAGCCCCATCACCCAGCCTGTGGACAGCTGCAGCCCCCTGATGGTTTCATAAGTGCAATAGTTAAGTCAGCCCTCTTCCTTTCTATTTTTTGAGCTAAGCGCAGAACTTTACACTTCTAATAATAAATTTATTTCATTAGTTTTGGTTCAGAACTTTTATTCATAGACTATTGAATTTATTTTTATACTGTACAGAAAATGTGACATTATGCCTATTTATTTTCCTTTTAAACTTTGTTATTATGCTGTCCATATGTTTTATATCCCACTATTAATGTAAAATGAGCACTTCACTTGTAAGCTTTAAAAACGTAATTTTTATTAGCTCATCACATGAATTATAACACAATTTATTTAAACATTCCCCTTGATGCTAGGTTATTTCCAAAAAAATTTTTTTCCACTATACATAATGCTGCCATGAACATCACTGTGCATAAATATAAATCCTTACCTAATTATTTTCATGGCCTAGATTCCTAAAAGAAAAATTATTGGTAAAATGGTATGAACATTTCAAAGACCTTGATACATATTACTAAATTGTTTCCAGAAAGGTTATATTTTTCTATTTTGACCATAGTATATGACAGTTTATTTCACCACAACTTTTGCTAATGTATTGTTTTTAAGATAAACCTTTGTCAATTTGATAAGTGAAAAATGGCATCTTGTTCTAATTTGCATTTCTCTTTTACTAGTGAGCTTATTTTAAAAATATAAGTTGACCAATGTGTGGCTTACCTTTTGTGAATAAATCTGTTCATGTTCTTTGCCCAGTCTTCTCATGAGGGTGTGAGTGTTTCCCTTACTGATTTCTAAGATCGCCTTATCCAACAGAAATACTGACCCTGTGCCTGTCATTTTTAAAAATAAATATTTTCACAGTTAATGTCTGTCTTCTAAAGTTTTCTATAATTTTTCTATTCATAAAAATTTTATGTTTTTATGAGTTGAATCTTTTAATCTTTACCTTTGTTTTCTTCCATTACTTTTATGTTTAGAAAGGCCTCTCTAATTCTAAGAGCAGTTAAATATTCATTTTCCTCCCATTTTTAATGGTTTATTATTTTGCATTTAACTCTTTAATGCATCTGTAATTTGTATTGGTTAAATGTAGAAGGTAGAAAAGTAAAGTTAATTTTTTTCCAAATACTTAATAATCCAGCCCTTTTCCCTCACCCATCTTCCCCTGGACTTACCTCCTTTATTATATGCTGGTAGATGTTCTCAAGAACTATATCTGAACCTAAGTAAGACACACCCTTATTTCATTTTTTTTTTTTTTTTAGAAAAATTTCAGATATTTGCTATACATGAACTGGAGGTAACCTTAAACTGATTTTGTAAGGGGAAACAGATTTTGTTTTCTAGTACACAGTATAATCTACAATGGGATGAGGTAAATTTTTTTCTGCCCTTCCACTGACCCATTGTTTCAGGGCTGTTGACCTCTACACTCTGAAAATGACACTATTGCGCACAGGTTATTTTGGACACGTTTCTTTTCAAAAATTTTATTCTACACGCCAGCCAATGTCTTTATTGAAGTGTGTTTCCTAGCTGTTTTGTTTCCCTGCTCTGCCTGTGGACTCCATTACCTATACTATTTTATTTCACAATAGGACTACATTTTGTTACATAAAAAAGAATCCTTTTTTCTGTAGTGTTCTTTACATGCTTTCCTTGGCAAATTCTGCCTATTTATTCTTCTAGATAAACTGTAGACTTACTTTTGTCAAATACCCTCCATCTTCCCCTCTCCCCCTAAAACACCCTGACAAAACCCCCTGGGCTGTTGATTGGAATTAAAGTAATGAATTAATTTGGAAAGATATGGCATTTTCATAATGTTTAGTCTTTGCTACAGAAATATGATTGTTTCCATTTATTCAAACTGTTCTTCTATGTCTTTCAGTTAAATTTAAATTTTGTCACATATCTCAAGTATTTAATTTTTGATATATATAAAAGCTACTGCTTTTAAAATAGTTATGTTATATCCAGCCATCTTTTTGGGTGCTTCTATTAATCCTAACCATTCTGAGTTATATTTTCTAGGACTACAATCATATTGTTTGCAAATGTTGCTATCTTGATCTCTTCCTTTCCACTTCCTGCTTTGTTACAGCCTCTAGACCTTTTACAATGCTAACTGGCAATGGTTTGGTGCACATCCCTTCCTTGTTCTTGATTTTGAAGGAAATGTCTCCAGAATTTCATCACTAAATGTTTACTGTTGGCTTGAGGTAGATATTCTTTATCGTATCAAGTAGCATTCTATTTCTAATATATTTTAAGATTTGTATTTAAAATAAATATTGGATTTTATTGCATGCTATGCTTTTAGCTGATTTTATGATGTGCTATGTCAGAGTAATAAATTTCCCAATGTCAAATGGTCCTTGAGTTCTTTGGATATATCCTACCTAATTATAAATCCATTGGATTCCATTTTTCTTTCATCGGTGTATGTATGTAAAATCATTGCACATTTTTTGTGTGTTTATAGTATCTTTGTCAGGATAATGCTACTTTTACTAAGTAGTAACTTTAATTTTTTTCTGTGTTTTGGAACATTGTAAGTTGAAATTCATATTTTTACTAAAAATTACTACTGAGATTTTCAAATTTCTTAGCATACAACTGTGAATAGCATTAATTATCTTAACTTTAAAATCTTCTTACATGTTGTTATGCTTCCTTATTAATTTTATGATTTCTAAAATTTCCAGAGGTTGCCTAATACTTTTATTTCATAGCTCCAGCTCTTTGATTTATTTATCAAATCTATCCTTATATTTTTCCTATATTATTAATTTTATTTTTAGCCTTTTAGTTTTGAGTCTCTCTTATATAGAATATGATTTGGTTTATTTTTAAAGCTAATTCTGAGAGTCTTAGACTTTTAATAATATTTATAATAATAATATTTATTATAATAATATTATTTAATAATATTATTTATTATAATTATTTATATTTAATTATAATTAAATATAATAATATTTATTATAATAATTATTATATTATTTAATAATAATATTTAATAACATTTAACCCACTTACATAATTTACCATAGTTGATATGCTTGACCTACTTTTGCCATTTTGTTTTATGCTTCTGGATATTTTTGTGTTTATTTGCTCATTTTTTTAATTTCACAGACTATACTTTATTTTAGCCTCCTGGTGTTTTTGAAAGTAGAAAACCTGATTTTTAGCCTTTATGTTTATTACATGCATGTGCAGCAGAAACTTCTATAACTTAGCAAGTCCGAAAGAAAATTCTGGCTCCCCTCCTTAAGAGAAGTATATTTAATTTATTATATACATGTACTACCAGCTTTCTTCTAGTACCCAGTATTTCCTTGCCATTATTAATTTAATCATGTATTACATATGCAGTTCCTTATAATGTAATTATTTATAAAAATAGGATTTTTTAAAATAAATTCTAATTTCTATTTTGTAACCACAGTTAACATAATTATTTTATTAATAATATTAACAGCATCAATATGAGTTATAATTGATTGGGCCTTTGTCATATGCCAGTTGCTACATCAAGCACTTTACCTACATTTTCTTCTTAGTCCTTCAGAAATCTCACTTTTCCAGTGAGGTTCAGAAAGGTTAAATAACTCCTGCGTAGTCTGACAATCAGTAAAAAGCAGAGCTGGGATTCATTTGCTGCTCTCTCTGATTCCAGGGTCTGTGCTCTTAATTTTTATGCCCTAGCTCTATTTAATTGGTTTCAAGTTCAGCGTTGGTCCATTTTATACTGTCCTGGAGTCCTTGATTTCAATGCATTTCAGTCACCTGGAACCTTAGTACTAATTGATTCATTGTCTCAGGAGGACAACTTGAATGGTTTATTGCTGAGACCTTGCATATCTTAATATGTCTTTATAATACCTTTCCATCTGAGTTACATCTTGTTTAACAATCCAGTTCTTTGTGGGCTGTCGGTGTGGAATGTAGGGCAGGAATGAGTTCTCAATCCATTCATTCCACTTGTTCTTTGATGTATGCTCTTTACTGCTCCATAATTTATAATGTGATTGCCAATTTTAAACATGTTGGTATATTTATAGATATTTTACTTGGAATTTCTTAGGGAGCCTATCACGTATGCTTTTTAAGTAAGAAGCCAGTATGAATTTTGTAAACATTGTTTTTTATTCATGGCCTTAGTCATCTATCCCAACTGTGTGTCTTAAACAATGTTTCTTTTTGCAGTCTCAATGGTAGACATTTTGATAAAGCCTGAGCCCCAGGACATTGAACTGACATCCGTCTGTAATTAACATTCTTTAATCAGAGTTGGCCAAATTACAAACCTATTTCTCAATATTTTTCACAAAGAAATCCTGATAGATGTTCCTAAATGCCTTACTGAAATCAACTCTACCTTAAGTATTCTTTTGAGCTAAGGAAGTGCTAGTTACCCCATGAAGAAAGAAAATCCAGTTAACTCGATACGTTTTCTAAAATTACTGATTTCTTTCTAAAGCATACACATGCCATCTTTTAGGGAATCTATTCTAAGAGTTCGCCAGAGAGGAACATCAAGCTTACTCTTCTAGAGCCTCTGGACTTGAGAAAATCAAAATGCTTGATTTCCCTGGCTCCTACGAACGGTCAATTATTTCGGTGGAATCACTGTCAAAAGCTCTAAGGAAACGTTAGGAGGTCTTCTCCTACTTAGGATAAAATTAGCATAGACAGACTTTAACAGTCTAAAACGGGCATATATTGTAAATGCATTTGTTCAGTTCCCCTGTAAGCGTGTTGGTTGTTCTGCTTCTAGTTTGTAGGCCACCCCCACGGATAGGGGCCCCGAGACACCTTGTTCTCCTTCTCGCTGTACTCACTGCAGGACCCCCCCTGGTGTCTCCACATTCCCTACCAGCCTCTGCTGGCCCGGCCCTCTCCGAGCCACCTTTTCTTTCAGAGACTCCCCTGGAATCACAAGACTATTCTCTTCGCTGCACTTTCTGAAACACCTTTTCCTAACATCCACGGGCTGTGTTATATGTAATAGTTTCTCCTTTCATGAGTAGGATCCATAGAAGGACTAGCCACTCTCCTCCACAGCGTCCTCGCCCAGAATCGGGTCCCACATAGTGGTCTCTGCTGGTCCCCTCTCTTTCTGAGAGCTGGGACTCCCAGTAATTCATGGCAAGAGTATATTTAGATGCTCTGCTCTTTGCCTAACACATCTTCTAGCAGAAGATGTGACTATTTTGCTTCTGCAGCTATTTTATGAACTCTACAAAGAAATCATTCTTCATGCCTTTGTTTATACAGGCAGTCTGTGGTACACTTCTACATAACTTAAGCTCTTCCTTCTTTTGATCCTTGCTGGTCTGCGCTAGGCCACCGTGCTCAGGTGGATGGCTTTATATAACAACACAGGCCTCGTTGGAACATCCAGTCTCACTCCCAGCCTCTTCCATGGCACCTGCACCTCCCAAACAAGCCGTCCTCCATGACTGCCCCTGCCCAGTTTTGAATCATATACAAACCACCAGAGAAGCCTGTAAAAACTGCATTTTTCCTTTCGTATGAACATTTCTAATTTATCTTCTTTATTCTTATAACCATTCATCTATAGACCTTCAGGTCACATCAATTATGAAGAAAACTAGCTGAAACGGGGGATGGCGTATCACTCTGATCTAGCCTTTCCTTGAGCTCTGAGGACTCATACCCGAAGCATGGACCCTGGGGCTGAGGCTGGGACAGCTAACTGATGAGCTAGGGCTGCCCTTTTGCTAACGCAGCCCTCAAAACCTTGATCATGGCCAGGCATGGAGCAGGTGTCAGCGCCAGCCTCCTGGCTTCCAGGCATGCCACTAAGTTTGGAATCACACACAAACAGTACTTCCCTGGCAGCTCCCTTGAGATGCACAGGCCTTCTTTTCTCCACACTCCCTGCCCTGCAGAATCTTAGTACACTCTCTCACTCTCACCAACATGCTCAGGCGGACGAGGGTTCCTGGGCTGAAAAAGAACTGCTAGGTTACCTTCCTCAACCTCCCACATATACTTTACTTTACACAGGGATTCCCTCCAGAAGGAAGGCAGACAGACAATGCTGGAAAACAGGAAGGGGGAGGGTAGGAAAGGGCCCCGGTGCTGGGCACGCAGTGAGCATCTGTTAATGCTCTTCCACTGGGAGCCCCAGCAGACCAGGAAAGAACTCACTGAGAAGGGAGGAGGAGGAGCCAGCCAACCCTCACTCCTCTGACAACTCTCGCTGGTTTTGTTATTAAGTTATTTGGAATGGACTATGGCATTAGTTGAGCCAGATCAAAATAATGTGTGATTTACAAAACTAGGAATATAAAAATGATACAAGGGAGGAAATAAGAATCATTCTAGTGTTTTCCAAGATCTTCTCAGTGTATTCTCAGATTAGTCAAGGTCGATTTCTAGGAGAACTGGAAGTCCACCAAGGTGTCTTGTTTCCTGATCCTCACAGGTAACCCTGAGGACAGGCAGTGCTATGAGCCAGCCAAGGGGAGGGTGTGACAAGGGGTGAGAAGAGCTGAGGGTGGCTCCTGGGGTGAGGGCTGTGGTCACTCTGAGAGCTGAGATGTGAATGCGTGGGATTTTAAGAATTCACTCCCAACAGGAGACAGTTCATCTCGGCTACCTGCTATCTACTCACCCTCAGGCCCTATTGCACAGGACTAACAGCGTGTTACAGCCACTGGGATGGTTTGATGAAGGAAGTTCTTTTTTTTTTTTTGAGGTAGCATTGGTTAATAACATTATATACATTTCAGACACACAACTTCACATCCACATCTGCATACACAATAGTGTACTTACCACTCAAAGTCTAATTACTATCTGTCATCATACATTTGACCCCCTTTCCCTCACCTCCTTTCCCCTCAGGTAATCTCTAGTCTGTTGTCTGTATCTGTGAGTTTGTTTTTATTTTGTTTTGTTTCTTCATTTGTTTCCTACCTCACATGTGAGTAAAATCATGTAGTTTTTGTCTTTTTCTGTCTGATTTATTTCACTTAGCATGATATTCTCAAGATCATACCATGTTTTCACAAATGGAAAAATATCACTCATGGATGAATCGATAAAGAAGATGTGGTATGTATACGTAGTGTAATATCATTCGGGCAGTTCTTTCCTTAGGGTGACAAACCGCTTCTTATTGTTCAGTTCACACCAGGGAGGGAGGGGGGCTCAGCCAAGGCTGCCAGGTGATGGGTGCGCCTCTGAGCCAAGCGTCCTGCTCCCTCCCTTTCTGCCTCATTACACCATTTGCAGCCACAGCAGATAGAGAAGGACCACAGGCATGATCATAGTTCTCACAGAAAAAAAATTCTTCACCTGTAAAATTCTTTCTCAATAACAATGCTGGGCACTTACCACAGAGTTCACATTAAAAATAAAAATTATAAGATCTGGTCTCTGCCTTTGAGAAGATTATAGTCCAGCTGGAGAGAATGGACACACACACAAACAAGTAGCTACTACTTTTAAACACAATGTGCCAGGTACTAATTACATGTTATAAGTATGATATCTAATAGCTACGAATGGCCTGTGAGGTAGAGATTATTACCCTAATTTACAAATGAAGAAACTGAGACTCGGGAGGGTAATTTGGTCAAGGCCATGGTTAATAAGAGGCTGTATCTGCTCCTGTCCTATATTGAATCAAAAGTCCACTGCACATCCCTGACCAGTGTGGTTCAGTTGCTTGGGTGTCACTCTGCAGAAGTCCACCGTGCAGAACAACTCAGCCATGACACCTGCTAGCAAGTCCACTCTTTGTCTTTGACTTTCGCTCTCACCATCTCAGCCAGCTCACCTAGAATCTGTATCTGTAGCTGTTAATATTTAGTTCAGCTGCATAAATAAAACAAAATTAACAGTGATTTTATTTTTCTCTCACATAAAGCTATCTCCAGGGTAAGGGGCTGGGATGGCAGCTCCTTGGCCATCAAGACTCAGACTCTCCTCTTTCTGCTCTGGCATCCTTAGTACTTGGCTTCTATCTTATGGCCTAATGTGGTTGCTAGAACTCCAGCCATTACAACTGCATTCCATGAAGCTGAAGGGAGTAAGACAGGACGAAAAGGGACTCATCCTTCCCCTTTAAGGAGCCTTAATTAAATTACAGCATACAATATGTTAGTTTATATTTCTCATTGGCCAGAAACTGCCACCAAGCCTTACAGGAGACTAGAAAACCTAATCTTTTTAGCCTAGGTAACAATATGCCCAACTGGAAATTAAGGTTCAATTCCTAAGGAGAAGGCTATATATCAGATGCTGGGGGAGACGAATATAAATTTTTGTTATATTCAAATTTCATTTTTTATTTTTTTTAGGTACCAGGGTGTGGCTGGTCTCTGATAGCTCAGAAGCAAAGTTAATAATTGCCACTGGAGCTTCTTCCTCCCCCTGTGTCTCCACCTCCTCCCTCCTCCTCTTCTCATCTTCCTCCTCCACCTCTTCTCCTCCTCCTTTTGATACCACTGTAGCCATGAACTCAGCAGGGATAATGTAAATAAAGCTATGAAATAATGACGCCCCAACATCCCTGTTCACCCACGAACAGTACTTTTTGATTACAGGCTCCACATTTAAAACATACAAAAACTGTTCCAAGGCTGAAGAACAGGACCTGCAGTTTGATATGCTGCCACCAAATGAAAGAAAGATCATCCATGGTCCCATGTGGTGAGCACCAGGCTCACACCTAAGCTAACTGGATACAGACATAGTAGTATATTCTTCCTTATGAATCCCAAGTCTCCCAAGACAAATGATGGAAAAACAAACAAACAAACAAACAAACAAAAATCACTGAATTTAAAATGTTCCGCTGTGAAATACTGCACCGCATCTAAGATTGTGTACTCTTTCAAGATCGGTCAAGCATTGTAATTCTTCAAATGGCCAGCAGACACAGAAAGTTGGAGTTGGAAGCCAATTAGAAATGATCTGTTTGGCCCCTTCCAATTGCAGGGAAGAAATTGCAACCAGAGAGGACCAATGACCTGTCATGAACAAAAGAGACATTGACTCTTGGCTCCCAGGCTCCTATGACCCTACCCGCATTGGGCCAGCGGTGGGGATTTGGGGGACTTCTCAGTATTGGAAAACTCCAAAAAGCTGGTAGTGAAGACTTCAGATGCCAGCTACTGAAGTCAAGAAAAAGAATGTGGGATGGGGTTGTCTCTAGCACCTTCGCACTTCTGCCTACGGAGAGGCACAGGGTTTCTTCAGAGCTTTGGGCAGCTGTGTCCTGCACCCTGGGAAGGCTCGTGGATGTTGAAAGACCTTGGTAGACACTGAATGGAACAAGAGGAATAATGGTGAGTGTCTCTATACACCAGCCCTTGGTTCTCAATGAGCTAAGGAGTCAATGAGACTCCTCTGGAAAAGTTTGTTAAAAATAGATTCCTGGACTTCTTTCCCAGAAATTCCAAACCAGGAGATCTGGATGGGGTCCAAGAAACTGTATTTTTAAGAGATGCCCCGGGGATGCTGATGCCGCCCTCCAGGTACTAATCTGAGGACAAGCGATGGGATCCTCTGCACACGATGATTCATGGACGAGGCTCCTTCACCACTCACTGCCTGTCTCACTGGGGAGGACACTGCCTGGTGGGAGATGCCAAGACCCACTCCTTGCTGCATTTACCACCCTCTATGGTAAGAAGTTCCTCCTGCACTCATGGTCCCCTATTGTCCATATTAAGCACCTTTCCTTCTCTGGTGGTAACAGGGAGCCAGCTAATCACCAGCCTCCACATCCTAACCCTTCACAGACTTGAAGCCTGTTACTAGGTCACCTGTCAGCCTGCTTTTCTCCCAGTTAAATAATCTCCCTTCCTCTCACTTCTCATCCGTGGTCCCATTTTCTAGCCCATCAATCATTTCCCCGCTTTCCTCTAAATGCTCTTCAAGCTCCTTCCAATACTCCCAAGTTGTCTTTGTTTCCACTTCTTCCCTTGAACAGTTTGTGTCTTATAAGATTAAAAAAAAAAAAAAAAAGCCATGCTCCAAAAGAATTCGAAGGCTATTTTGACAGGATTAATTTAAGAAACCTCCCTGCAGCACCACAGTGATCCTGAAAGAGGGCAAGTTGCATAAGAAAGTCTAGGGAGGGACTACAGGAAAGACTCCATCATCTCCATGGCAACACACCCCAAAAGTTTCCTGGGTGTTTGCTGAAGCAACAGGTGCATCCTCAGACCTGAAGGTCCACCAGATGGCTGGTCAGATAGACAGGAGGGACTGCTGAGCTTTCCAGTTGATCCAAATGAGGAAAGTGAGGCAGGCCGGCTTTTAGCAACAGAGCCAGTGGCAGAAACAGAATGGAACGTGGGAGCCAGAGAGTCAGGGGAATGGGTGTCAGAGGTGGGGTGGGTCATTAGTAACCCTGGTGACAATGATAGCCATTCACCATAAGCACAAGGCCACTTGGAGGAAGATTTTTAAGGGATGCAAGATCTTGTCAAGGGTATGATACAAAAAAAAAAAATCAGCAGGCGGGAAGGAAGGAAAAAGGGATGCGAGACAGAGAGTAGAATACAAAGGGAAACAGAGTTCAATCGTCCGGAAAGACCTATTATTTCCAAAGAGCAAGAAGGAAGGGAGAAGATAGCAGAGCAGGGAGAAGGCAGTAGAGAAAACAGGGAAATTGAGAATTTGCCTCCGCAGCATCCGGGGGCCGGGAAGAACAACTGCCCCATCACCCAGCAAGGAAAGCGACGGTGGAGCCTTGCTGAGGAAGGTAGGAAGTGGGTTCCAGTTCTAAATATTTCCCGAGAGGTGATCTCACAGGACAGCCAAGCGGGTGAGAGCACACTGCGCACTCCCACAGCTGCCCACTGCTTCGTGGGTAACCTGCATTGTGCAGCTTCCAGAAGGCTGAGTGCATGCACAATCTCGTAATTTAGTACTTTTTTTGTTTTTGAATCCTTTCCCAACAAAATTGGCATTTATGAGAGACAAATTCGTAAGACTGTGGGCACCGAATTTGGAGATCACAGTTAATTCCTGGTCCTGCTACTCACCAGGCACATCCTTGAGGAAGTCTGCAAGTCTTAATGCTTAATCTCTGGATCCAATAATTGGAAAGGGTTGTAATGAGATTTAAAAGAAGTGATATAATTACATGCCAAGAAGTGTTAGTTGAATATGAATGCCTATATTTTTTCCTGCAGTGGATATGTTGAAGGCAAAAAAAAAAGGGACTGAGAAAAAGAGAGAATGAGGAAGAGAAACAGTGTGAGAGAGAGAGAGAGACAGAGAGAGAGAGACAGAGAGAGAGAGGTACCACTTCCTCTGGGCCACCACTGAGTCGCAGATATAAGGTAAGATGAAGCACCCTCCTCTGAAGAGAGGCAGCCTAGCCTGATCTTTATCCATCCTGTGATGACGCCACACAGGCTGTTTGAAAAGCCTTTCTGGGGCCTCCACTTCTGACAAGATAAGGAATCACCCGTAATCCTTCCTCACATAGCAGGAGTGCGCTGGCTATGGACATTTCCAGTGTGACTGTGATAAATCACCAATGGAAGAGTATAGATGTTTTGTTGTTTGCTTTTTTGGGGGGTGGAGGAGTGGATAAAAAGCAGACTGAGGTCTTTCTCCTCCTTTTCGTTCAATCCCAAACTATGGTCCAATAGCTAATTTTGTCTGTTGGCCTCTTTGTTCACTAGTAATTGTGAACAGCTGGAGAGGGATTGCTCACCTCGAGACGGGGAATTTGTGCGCTCAAGAGAGATGTTGCTTAGGGAAAAAAGTACCTCTACAGTTACAAGATGAAACTAAGCATGCCCAAAATTAGATGTATCTTTAAGAGGGCCAAGAAAAGAAAAAGAGCTTTATTTGCCTCCCACGTGGCCAACATGCCGCCCCCTGGTTTCTGAGTAGTTCGACTCTCTAGCATCGCGCATCAGGAAACAGAAATGCCAGCTGCTTCCAAGCAAGGTAGTTCTCTTATGATTTTACATCAGCTTAAAACCAGGGTATATAGCTGGGGAAGAGCAGGATATTCTGGATGGAACAGAAAATCTAATCTTGAAAAGAAGGAGAAGCTCCAATTCTACCATAACAAATTTTGGTTTCAGTCTGTGAGTGAAACCTAAAAAGCCCACAGATCATTTTGTATTCCAAGGATAGTTTTAAAACACCCAGGCAGAATGGCCTTATGTTTTCAAGACCCCATGATGAGAATGGAAGGATGGGTAGAAGCTGAATTTTTGAGAAGTAGAAGGAAAGAATGAAGCAGTGTTCTAGAGTGGGTGAGGTGTGGACTCTGGGTTTGAAATCAGGCTATACCACCTTCTAGCTGTGTGACCCCAGGCAGGCAACACAACCTCTCTGTGCCTCATGGCCTCATCTGTGGAATGGGAATACTGATAGAGGGGTAAATGAAGCAATGCACAGGGAACACAGTGTATTTGGAGGAGGCACACAAAATGACCAAGTCCAGTGCCTGCCTCAAAGGAGGTAAGGATTTATTATTCCCATTTACATATGAGGGGACTAAGCCCTCAAGTCTCTGATACAGCAGGGGTATGAACACTTTCTTTGTGGGTTACAATTAGGCAAGAACACTGCTTTGCTCCACACCATACTGTCTCTGTGTACATTTTGGACATCCCTGCACTTTTCCAAAGCCTCCTACAAAAGACAGCAGGGACAGCAGCAGTTCTCAGCCCCACCTTTTTTGGGGTTAATGGGAAGGTTACTGTGATGCACGATAAATTAGGAGCTGAAACTACTCACCGTCACAGCTTACAAGCCTTTATGTTCACACTTGCGCCCAAGCCTCAGTGTTCACCTTCTCAAGAGCCTGGTCTGGGCTACCAAGGTGGGCTTGAGCCGCACCTTCTTCACTTCTGTGAAGCAGCAGAAAGACTGAGCTACCGCACAGGGTAACTGGTGGATTTGCTTAATGATTGACAGGGTAGCTTCGGTTGAATTCAATTTGATTCAATTTAACTAAATGAATTTAATTCAGTGCATTTATTGAACGTCCAACTAAATGCACAGGCTCGCCCTGGTTCTGAGGGTGGGGGCGGGGCTGGGCATGATACAAGCTGCAGTGTCCTACCCACAAGGAGCGCACAGGTAGGAGCTGGAGAGATGTGGAGAGTCACAGGTCTTATTGGTACAGGGTTTCTCCACCTCGGTACTGCTGGAATATCGGGCTGGGTAATTCTTTGCTGTGGGTCTGTCCTGTGCACTGTGGGCTGCTGAGCAGCCCCGCTGGCCTCCACCCACTAGGTACCAGTAGGACTGGCTTCTAGCTGGGAGAATGAAGAGTATTTCCAGACACTGTCAAATATCCCCTGGGGGAGAGGCGAAGTGCCCTGTTGTGAACCATTGCAGTAATATAAGGTTAACTGTCATCAGTTCTGTAAGAGATATATAAATTGCGTGTTGGGTGGGCGATGAAGCCGGTGACTTGTTCTAACCAGGCCATGCTTCACAGACAAAGTTACATTTGGGCTGGGCCGAAGAGAGCAAGTGGGGTTTTGATAAGTATAATTCTATCTTAACAAGGGAAAAATAAGGCAGTAGGAGATGCCAGGATCCAGTGTTAAGGAACTTTGCATACCCTGCAGGCCACAGAGAGCTTCTCAAAGTATTCAACAGCCAGCGTGGCATCCACTGATTGAATGGGACCCTGGGAATGGGCAGGAGCAGAGCCCTGCACAGCATTAACCATTAGTTGCTGAAATGCAGGGGCATGAAAGGGTCCTGGATGGGGGATGATACAGGGCCTTTGTGGGGCTCAGGGCAGCTGAAATTTTCCAGTATTTAACAATGGATAGGGTCATGCCAGCACATACACGCTGAACGTCAGCTTGCTTTTCCCCCTCCAGAGGAGGACATGCCCCAAAGCTTAATCTACTCTTGGTCTTAAATGAAGGCTTAAAACAGGCTTGGCCTGGCAATGCCAAAGAGCTCCTTTCCAATTCAATAGTTTATGCCGGTGGCATATCCAACACAAAGTCAATACCATGAACAGTCGGGGAGGGCAAAACTCGTTTTGCTGCTGCGGTTTTAATAGCCAACTTTACAGAATGTTACAGTTCCTTGGCCAGTTCTCCCCCTCCCCCATCCTCAAAGCTCCCATTTGGCTTCATTTCTTTCAGGTCCCTTAGCCTGCCAACTGTGCAAACCTGGGTGATGTGGAGTTCCCCATCAAAACAGACGCTACAGCTGGACCAAACTCACCAGCTCTGAAATGCATGTATGGCTTGAAGCTGAAAGGTGGAAAGCAGACCAGGGAAATGAGACTGAAGTAGAAGCCAAGGCCAGCCTTGTGTCTGGCAAGAAAGTACAAGGAGATGTCAGAAAACAGCTACAATTCCGCGTTCTCTTGCCATGCTCAGAAAAAGTCAATTACAATCCACCCCCTGGGCAGGAGTGCCTGGCTGTCCCACTGGGGAGGAGGAAGGAGTGGATCCCATTCCAGGTCTCTTCCACACCCCAGGTCTCTGTACCAATACTGGGCCCTGCCTGTGGCCTCACAAGCATACACACTCGCAATCTCCAGCACAGCCAGGTAGACGCTTCCCCCTCCGGATGCAGTTCAGCTGCGACCTAGACTCTCAGTCCCTTTCTGAAACAATCTCCCATCCTACCAGCACTGTGGCAGCATGCCTGGCGAGCTGCTTTGCTTGCTCTTCTAGAGAAAGATTTGGCTGATCAAAACTGCAAGCAGCTGGCTGCAGAATGACCCAGAGACCCTGGTGGGAACACGGAGCCATGTGCCTGACCTACTGCTCCCCGCCCCTGCTCTGCACTGGCAGCTGCAACAGCTCAGGCCAGGGTGCAGGGCAGTGGAGTGCCACAGCCCCAAGGGAGGGGACTGCCTGCCTAACGTGCAGAGCTGTTATGGAAGGTGGGGCTCCCTGCTTTAGAAGTTCCTGGAAAATATCCATGCCCTCCCGACAACCCCTCACTCCTCCCCAGCTGCAGTTCAGAGGCAAACCCTCAATTCTGTCATCTTCACCTGGCTCCTGGACCAGAAAAGGTCACCTGACGGGTGTCTGTCTTCAGATTCTTTCCTCCGATACTGTGAACACAGCTGCCAGGTTAACTGCATGAAAACCCGCCTAGCATCATTTTATATCACTTTTCCCTCCACACTCAAAAGACCCCATTGCCTCTAGTGTGACATGGAAACCCAGTAATCTGACACTCAGGAGCTCCTCTCCACGCAGCTCTACCTCAGCCAGGCGCTAATCATAATCCCCCAGACAGGCCTTGTCCACCCTGCCCCACCCCTGAGCATCCACAGCTGAGGCACTGTTTATGCTCCGCCCTCCAGGAAGCCCTCCAAACCAGAGTGTGCTCCCTCCCTGATCCCCGGCACCACTGGGGAGCACTGAGCACATCCAAGGACAGCCAGTCTGACAGCCTCCTCCGTGAGACCCTCTGGGCTTTGTCGGAAGCAGACCCTCCCATAGCAAGCCTTCCCCTAGGTCAGGGTTAGTCTTAAACTAGTTCTCTTTCCTGAACATCCAACTGTCTGCAGAATGTGTTTCCCTCCACAAATGGTCTGGGGCTGATTCAGTGGTCCTTGTGGACCTGGCACCACCCTCCAAGACAGACGATGGGGCTGTTACTGACGAAGGTGCGATGACACCACTAAGATAGGGAGTTCACCTGGCATGTCTTGTGAAGGTCTTGAAACACCACCACTTTTTATCAACTTTCCAGCAACCCACACACATCAAATGCAGGGAGCTAGTTTTGTATGACTGATGATGACTTTTTTTTTTTTTTTAACAAGAATTTAATTACAGGGGAACTGCATTCCCAGAGGGCCTGTCAATTGAGGACTCACTATGTAGACCTTCTGACAACCTCAGGCAGCCAAGGAGACCTCATTAGCTGAGCAGGGGAGGGGAGGAGTTGACGGTAACACACAGGATGGTGTTTTCCAGCAGGGTCTCTCACCAGAGGCCCACTGTGGAGGTTCTATGACATTAGGTGAAGGTCTAATCTAATGGTGCTACACACTGCCTACCTTCTCACTGAGCTGCTGCAAAGCAGAGGATGTGGCTCTGGGGACACGGGCAATTGTTCTGCATTTGGGGTGAAGCCGGGCATTCCAGCCAACACATTTCTGAGTCAGGCAGCGTGGAACAGAACAGGTGACTCAGGCCTCCTGCCCTTGGTGGCCAGAACACCCAATGAAGCCGGAATCCCGTTTCCATTCTTAGGCCTTTCTGGAGATGGAGAATGCTCTTTCTTGACCCAGTTTCCTTGCTGGAGAATTTTGGGGCCCAGGGTATGTGGGAGAGGCAGTGGGTGTGGACTTGGGGCTATGGGTGGGGAAGGAACCCTCCAAGGCAAGACAGAACTACAGAGCCCACAGCAAGGACACGTGTTCTCTTGGAACCAAGCCAAGACAAAATGCTCACAATGTTCTCTGCTCCGCAGCACTGGAGACACCAACCCACATGAGATAATCACTGTAGAAAAGTTCATGAGAGAGGATAAATGGGAAAAAAATATTAGAATCAACCTGGCCCCCAAGATGGGCCACTCACGACCTCATATTCCCTCTGTCCCTGGGGAAGTCCTCACTCAGCAAGCTGCATTAGTGTTCCTTGAGGAGAGAAGGACAGAGGAGGGAGGGACAGGGCCCAAAGGGTGGGTGACTCACCCATCCCACCTCCAACTCCTGATGATAGGGCCACTGAGGAAGCCACACCACTTCGGGGCCAGGAGGTAGCTCTGAGGACTCCTGGCTGTTCACCTGAAGCCAGGACACAGCAAAGGCCAGAGGAAGGAAGGTGGTCTCTCTTTAGCTGACGGTCATTAGAAGCTGGGGTGTGGGCCACCCTCTGAGCAGCTGGCAAGGCTGAATGAGAGCTAAGACTCTCAACCAGGGACAATCTGTCCTCCTTACCTCCAGGGACAATGAGCAATATCTGGAGACATTTTTAATTGTCACAACTGGGGAGGAGGGGATGTTACTGGCATGTTGTGGGTAGAGGCTATGGATGCTGCTAAACATCCTACAGTGCACAGGACAGCTCCTTATAACAAAGAATCACCTTTCCCCAAATGCCTAAGGCCAACTTGAGAAACCTTGAATTAGAGTACCTGATAGCTCCTTCAGCAACTGCCTTCAGAAAGGCCCCGAGGGGCAGTGCAGAGGGCCTGCTGGCGTAGCAGCTGAGCCACTGCAATGCAGCCTTTGGCTTGAGTTTAAGAACAAGAATGTTCTGATGATTAGGTGGGTATTTGAAGGAGCCTCCATGATCCTTAGATGGTTCCATAAGTCCTTCCAAGGAGATTGCAGAGGGATGACTGAGTTGGGAGGGAGAATGAACGGGGTGAACTCCCTGGTTCTTTCCAACTCAGGAGGCCCTAGTGTCCAACGGTTAGAAGGCTATGAGGCCAGGAGAGGATGAATAGGCTGGGGGGCCAACTGCCTGCTGAAGGGGGCTGAGTTCAGCTATCATTCAGGGGAGAGGGGCTGGAGAAAAGGGGGACTTTACAGTTCAGGCCAACAGCAGCTGAGCCTGCAGGGAGCCTCTGTTAACCACTTTAGATGGGATGTCCAGCCATTTGATAAGCCATTTGAGCATTAAGGCCACTCAGGTCCCTGAAATAGCTAGCTACCCGACTCAGGGTACTTCCCCTTCCATTTCCTGTCATTGCGAGAATATTCAGCCCCATTCTCCCAACCCCCAACCCCCAACCATCTTTCTCTTCCTACTACCTGAAAGGCAATATGACATAGCGGTTAAGAGCACAGGCTCTAGAGCCATATGTCTGGGTTCAAATCCCAGCACTGCCACAGACTGTTTGTGAGACTTTGGGCAAGTTACATGGCTTCTCTAGTGCCTCAACTTCCTCACTCAAAAATAGAATAATAGTATCCTACCTCCAAAGGCTGCTGTGATGTACTTAGCACCCTGGACAACATGAGATAACCACTCAGTTACTGTTGATTAGTATTAATATTGTCACAACCTACCCCTGAAGAAGGTCCAGTCAGGGACTTCTCTCTCCCTGCATCCCTGAGTGATGGAGGCCAGGTTGGGTCTCTGGTCTCACTTGGCAGTAGGAGAAAGCATGTGCAGGGAGAAGGGATTCCTCGTAAGCCTACACTGAATTGAAGGATGTTACTAGAAGGAAAGGGTCACTTCACTAGAGTTTTCCATAATTACCCAAGAAGGAGTTCTGAAACCCATCATGAACCCTGGGCCACTCCCTTTTCCTTGCTCATTTCTTTCTCTGATCTCCGCAAGCACTGTAACTACACGTCCTGACATGGAAAATTACTCTTTTTTCCTCCCTAAGATTAAGCAAATTACAAATTTCCAGATTCCTAGTCAGACAGCAGTGTTTCCTGAGCACCTACTGGATGCTGAGCCCTTTCAGAGGACACCACGTGCCAGGTGCTCTGCACACAGTGTCCTGCCCCCACTCCATGGAGGAGGAAATGCCGGCCAAGAACTGAAATAGCTCCAGTCTCTCTGAGGCAACTGGGCAGCAGATCTGGGATTTAAAGGCAGACCTTTGCGCATGCAGAGAGCCCCTCCCACCTGTTCATAGTCCCTCCCTCCTGAGGCCAGGTGCCACAGGACATGTCTGTGACCGTGACCATGCCAAGCAAAGGCTGAAATCTGAGGGGAAGGCAGGGTGGAGGCATGGGGGCTCTTACTCCCTTTGCACAGTGTGCCCCTACTAAAAATGCCCCTGACTTGGCAGAGTCGAACATTTGACCTGTACAAAATTTATCCCATGTGAGCTCTTCCATTTTTCTTCTTAACCTTTTAAAAGATGGTCCCAATTGAGAGAGTGCGGGAGACTCTCCCTGACATTCTGTTGAAATTTTATAGACAGTTGAAGCCCAGTGTGAACTGCTTCCTTATGCTAAAGTGGCTCTGGGCCACTTTCCAAACCAAGTCTCAGTCCACACAGGATGCTGGAGCCATATCTTAGTGACATCTCAATCCCAAGGGCAGTTTCATTTTTCACTAGCAATATGTTCACGATCTATGGGAGGCAACAAACCAACCCCGCAACCTAGAGCCTTGGCTCTGCTACTGACAGGCTATGTGACCTTGAGCAGGTGCCACCCTGTCTTTGGGCTCAGTTTCCCTATCTGTCTAATGAGGGGACTGGATAAGGTAACACGAAGTCCTTTCTGACTTTCTGGGACCACCATCCTTCAGTTCAATGTAGGTCAGGAGACAGCCATCTTCTTCACTGCTCTGGGCTCGCTAAACTCCATTCCAAAGCACAATCCTCGTAGTTAATGCCCATCTGTCTCTAAGATGACATCCATTACTACAGAGGCATTTAGGGGTTGGGTGGACTTCAAAGGAGGCCTTTTCCTGATGGAATCTGAATGTTGACATTACTGGGTCACATCCACACACATCCCCATCTCACATCTGGGAAGTCCAGGAGAGGAGCAAACTCTGGAGTTACTTTCCCAATGTGCCCCAAGTCCTGAGAAAAGAACCTTTCCCCCAAGATACTCCCAGTTTCTTCCCCAGGGCACCCCACATTCCAGGTCCATCCGGGAAAAATCTGAGAGTGTGGCAGGCAGACGGAAGCACGAGTTTATATTCAGCATGCCAAACATTCTCGGGAGGACTTCTAAACATAACCAGACCTTAATATAGTGCATCTTCTTGTGCCAACTACTCGCCTGAAATCCTTGCCCGCCCGCTTGTGAGCCCTGCTGGCTTGGGGAAACTATTTGTAGTCCTTCACCAGGTGCTTCAGCTCATTGAGAAGACACCATCCATGCCAGCAGGAAAAGGGCTCTTAAATATGTAAATCACCTCCAGTTTGGGTTGTCTAAGTTGTTGAGAAGCTGCATGACTCAGCCCCTGGCTGGAAATCACTGGAAGTCCCCTGTACACTGAGTCTGAAGGGTCTGGCTCATTGTGGCCAGTCTGGGAGAACCGCCTGCCTTTACCCTGAGGCAGGAAGTGGGTCTGTAGGCCTGCATTCTACCTGCAAGCAGTCCTGGGGGCGCAGCAGGGTGGGCCTGGGCTTCAGCACATAGGGCGCCTCTGTCGGCAACAGTCCATGGGCAGCTAGCTAGCTCGGCTGCCCTCTGACCTCCACTGCACGAGGAGAGGTTCATTCACAGCTCAACTGTGGGCCTGCTGCACGTCACCTCTCTGCTGTTTCTAGCACAAGCTTCTCTCCCTAAGAATGAGTTCCCGGCCAGCATTGGCTCTCCCTGCACATTCCAGTGGCTGTTTCCAATGGCTGTTTCCAGCGGCCCTGAGACAACAGCAGAAAAGCAAAAGAGCCCTCTCATTCCCAGCCCCCTCCTCTGGAACCTGCTGTGAGACATCGCCCCACCCACCATTCACACACCTACTACGGCAGGGCAGGCGGTGGGGAGGAGGGGTGCAGACCTGGGTCTGAGACCTGCTCCCCAGGCAGGAAGGGGCCCAGGGAACTGATCCTGCTGCAGGTGCTGGCCAGAAATATCACTGGGCACATCTGGCCCAGTGTCACAGCTCAGGCTTGAATCAGGCAGAGAGAGAATACTTCCAGTTGGGGCCTAGCATCAGAATCCCAGAGGGTTAACGCAGGACTTCCACAGACAGGAGCTGGGAGGTCCTGATCCCTCATGGTTCCTGTCCTCTGAGGTCCTCAGATCCTTGGAGTGGCACTGCACTGACCAGGTCAGAGGAGTCCCTGAACCACCAGTACCTGAGCGTCAGGCCTAGAGCCCCCTCAAGTTGGTGATTCCAAGCTGGCTGCATGCAAGACCTCTCTTGAAGCTTTTTACTAAACCCACAAGTAAACATGTGGAGCCTGGCTTGCTCGCTCGCTCGCTTGCTTGCTTGCTTGCTTGCTTCCTTCCTTCCTTCCTTCCCCCATCTACCTCCAGAAAGAATAATCTTACACAGCTGGCTGGCGCCTCACAGAGTTGTCTTCAAGATGGAATGAATTAGGGAATTCTGTGAGTGTGCCTAGCACACAGCACCCAGATGTCAGCTGAAGTGGAAACAAAAATGAAATGACCTGGAAGGTGGGCCACCACAGTGCTGGTCAGTCTCGCTTAGTTCATTCCTTACAGGTAAATGTGGGAAGAGTGCAGGCTGTGTGGGGAGGAGAGAGGGAATGCTCATTCATCCACTTGGATACTAACGGTGCACATGCAGCAAGCTCGAACCCCTGGTAACAAAACTAGCAGCAAGGCATGGTCTCCACCCTGGGAGAACTAGGGGCAGCAAAGAATTACAACGAGGTGGGAAACAGGCTACAATAGGGTACACTATTGCAAGAGGAGCGCACCCCTCACTAGAAGAGAGTCAGATGTCCTGAGTCCTAGAAGCATCCTGTGACATTAGCCAGAGGAACACGGCTGCATAGGGGACTAGCAGTTCTATACAGGGATGAGGGGTGACGCGGACAAAATCCAAAGGTGAGATGACTTAAGTCCTGGGGCACCCCCAAAGAGCCTCTGAGGTGAATGAGAAAGCAAGATGACTGTCACAGTCTTGTGTGTATTTATGTATATACCTATACATTCTCATCATGGAATAAATGTAAAGTCCAGGTTTATCAGAAATAGACTTGATTCCTGAACATTACCTTGTAAGACCTCCCACGCCCCCTGCTGAGACCAAGCAAACCTGTGCCTAGTCCTGTTGGAAGAGGAAGAGTCTTTGTCAAGGCTTGGGAGGCCAGTGGCTGGGCCCCGCGGTCACGCTCTGTGCCCTGCAGTGAGTTCTGGGTGGAACTGACTCATTCGGAGAAGCTGGGGAGGGGTGTGCTGAGCCACAGCCCTCCTGACACAACATCATCTCTTCCTGGGGCCCCAGATTTTAAAAACAGCAGGGCCTCTGTCCTAAAGCCCTGGGATAATGAAAACATTTCCTCCGGGACCTGTGAAATGTGAGCATGTTCCAGGCCTGGAGGCCCACATGTGCATGCGCACACACTGAACACACATGCATGTGCGCCCTCTCTCACACACTCACAGCCCCCGTTCCTCAGCTCTGCCCACAGACAGCCAGGCTGTGGCCATCACGCTACTTGTGAACAGGTCTGGGGAATGAAAGATCCAGAGAGCCTGGGAAGGCGGGCTCCCTGAGCCCCCTGAGGCATCTGTGGTTCTGGATGGAGTACAGAGGCTGGCTGTGCATCGTAAGGGCTCTCCAAGTCTCCTCTGATTGCTGCCACATAGCCTGAGTTCCATCACACACTTTGGCCAGCACCAGAGGCGATCAGTGGGATTCCTGTGCGGGGCAGGGTCCTGAAGGGCATGCTACTTTCTCCCTTCTTTCATCCAGGCACTAGACCTTGGAATTCAGCAGGGAAGAGAGGAGAGGGGGACTCTATGGAGGTCCCAATGCCTAAACATACCTTATTCCTTTTTAGGACCTCAGGGAGAGATCACATTGTGACCCAACCTGTTCTGTCACCTCCATGTCACTATTCTGAAATGAATGGTTTCTGATGGCCAGCCTAGTCAACCTCCAGAGAGGGTCGCGGGCAACCTGCCAACAAAATCACCTTGTAATTAAGAGCAGAGGGGTTCAAATCCAGCTCTGCTATCTTCTAGCTGTGGGATCCTAGGGACAGGACTCAATGGCTTAGCAGTATCAACGTCTATGAAGCCGCAATGATAACGTAGTGTTAACTCCTAGAATTATTTGTGAAGGTTACCTAAGTTAATGTATGTGATAAAGCAGTTAGGACTTAACTAAGTATTTAAACTAATAAAATATTTCAGATCTGTTTGGTTAAGAGCCACTACCCTAAGTGCCCAAGAAGCTCCCACCCCGGCCCTTCCTGGGGGCCCCAAGACTTCCCATGATGTGGGCAGGCGGAAGGGAGAGAGAGGGCCGTGTCAGTGTCTGTGAAGGGTGATGGCTGTGCCCAGCAGAGCTCCAAATTTTGCATGTCATCCCTGTCCACAGAGTCTCACGAACTCCTCCTTTGCCTCTGTACCCTCGGCAAGTGCTTGCAACACCCCCACCGCAGGGCTCCCAGTGGAAACAAGCCTTCTAGTGAGGAGCAGCTGTGCCCGCCAACCACTGGTGAGAAGGGCACCTGCTCGGCTTTCTGTTCTGAGCAAGCGGTTCCTCTCCAGGTGGATCACACCTGGGGACCAGGGGACATGGCCATAGAGCTTGCTTGGCCTTGCATGATGCCCAGCACATGTCTAAATGTTTGGGAAAAACCAGAATCAATGTCCATATTTCTGTGAAGCTGGGAAACCCCCAAGGCTAGTCTCGGGGTTACAACACAGGCTCCTCAAAGTAAATACTGTTTAAAGAAATGGGAGTTCAATCCCTGTAATCTGACCACTGCCATGCACCATCTTCCTCCCCAGTTGGTAATCGCTGTCGTAACTGATGACAGGGAAGGTAACAAGTGCGACAGCAGAGTCAGAAGGCGTAAGTTCAAATCTCAGCTCTGCTGCTTATTAGCTGTGGGCCATGAGGCAAGTCCCTGACTCCCTCAGCTCCATATGCAGTCCCCTCTGGGAGCAGGGATGCTGTGGGAAGGAGGGGAAGGTGGAATCCCTGCCACAGGGCCAGGCACCTAGCTGGCCCCTAAAACCCCGCTGAGGGAGGAGGTTTGGACCATGTATATCCATGCACATCTGGTATATAAAATGTACTAAAAAAATTAGTTGAATATAAATTTCAAAAGGGTGTTGGTTGGTCCTGAGATCTGTAATGGAAACTACCCGAAAAGGACAAGAGAGAGGAGAGGGATTCAGTCAAGGCCACGAGGTACATTCCTGCTCCCATGAGCACAAGAGAACCAAAGCGCCTTCACAAAGATGCAGGCCGAACACCACGTGTGAAACACATGTACTCACTTCAGAATGCCCTGCCTGCTTACGTCACCCCACGGAACAGGCTAGCAATTTTCAGCATATCCCATACACATCCTTCACCTGGGAACTTCACAGGCAAATTCCCTAATAGCAGTTAGCCATCTACCTCAAAAGCAGGATTTGTGAGATTTCAAGAGGCTATTATTAGGAAAAAGAATGATATCCTAAATTTCAAAAACTTGTGGACTGCCTAGAGGATGTCTTCAGTAACCTAAATCCTTTCTTAAGGCAGGTTGCTCCCTAAAGTTACTGCCTGAGGGAACCGAAGATTTTCAAACAATCACTGTTCAACCTGAGAGTGTGGGGAAGGTGGCACCGTTTCCTCCATCTTTAGTACAGGAACCAACCGATCATTACATTAGGTAGGAGACAAAACACTGTTGTATTTGAAAAACAATTTACTTTTAGTCAAAGTAAACTGACCCCTGTTTGGTTTGTGCATATGTCTCTAGGCCGCATCCTTTTCCAGTTTGCTGTTTTGGTTTCTTTTTCATGCAAATCACTCCTCCAGCTGGCTGCCAAACATCTCCCTGCTTGCTGCCCTGTAAACAGCAGCTTAGGTCCATCTTCTCCAGGAAGCATTAGCTAATTAACACTATAGAGTCTGTGGCCCCAGTGGTTTTCCCAGCCCCGCTCGCTCGCGCCCAAGGCCCCGCTGCCGTGTCTGTGCCCAGACGCCTTGTGCTGCCAGGGCTCTGCTATTAAGGCTGCAGACAAAAGACGGGACACCGACTAGATCTGATTTTCAGATAGATCAAAAACATAATTCTTTTTATACAAGAATGTCCAAAATGTTACATAAGAAATATGTATATTTTAAAAATTGTCGTCTACCTGAAATGCAATTTTAAGTGGGCATCTCAGGGGACTTTTTTTTTCTGAATCTGACAACTCTATCTGCTATCCATCTTCCTTGCTTACACATCAGAGAAAAAGAAGGAAAAGGTCTGCGAATGGCCAAAAAAGAGAGATCACAATGCCTGTGCCCTAAATCTCAAACAGTCTTCAAAGGAGAGCCTCTTAATCCTTCACCCAGTCTTTTTCCACCCAGTTTCAAAGAGGCGCGTGGCAGGTTATGGCACAGCGGGGAGAGGAAGGCAGGGTGCTGGCACGGGAAGAGCCGCAGGCTGAGAGTCAGAAGACCTCGTTCTGAGTCCCACTGTCCCGCTTTCCGGCCATGGGATCTTTGACACACTGCTTCACTCTTAGAAGTTTCAGGGGGGCGTTTTCCCCTCTTTTCATCAACAAATTGAGGATGATCCTACCTACCTTGCAGAGGTAGGTAAGTAACCTTCATATGAATAATGCATATGAAAAACACTAAGTATAAGATACACAAAGAAACTTGTTATCACAAGGAAACACACTGACAGAATAAGCTTCTGTGGTTTAACACTGACTTATAAGTCATACGAGGAAGGACTCAATCTGTAAGAGTCCCAAAGAAAGCACTCTGAACATACCCAATGCAGGCACAGAGGACCCTGTATACCTCAATAAAACAGAGGTCTCATCTTATCGCACGACAGTGCTGATGTTTAAAATGACAGCTTTTGAGGTATCAAGAAAGAGTAAATTGTATTCGACGTATTCTGTTGAAAAAGGCAGTCAAGCGTTTCATACAGGCAAATCTATCTAGGCCCAGGGGCTCCAGGAGTAGACACAGCCCACCAAGAACCGTGACTTGCTTTCTTTACAAAAATTCATTGAAAACCTAATATGTGCTAGGCCTATCCACATTCATGAGCTTTGTTCAAAGCTGCTGGCTGTTATCTCTCCAGTAAATATTCACTGAATGAATGAAGAAGTGGATGGATGAATTTCCAGGGTGAATTTACAAAGCGCTGGAAACATAAAAAGGACGCAGAGTACCACTGTGGCTGGACTAACTCTCCTAAAATGATGGGTGACATCACACAGTGGGGAGAAGAAAAGGCCACCACACGTGATGAAGTGAGAACACCAGAAAGAGCTCTGCTCCATCACCAAAGGGCACCCAACACAAGGTAAAGGGAAGGGAACTTACTTCGCAGTACAACTCAGCGATTGCATCCATACTGTACTCTGCCAGGTCACACTGCTTGATGGCCCAAAGGGAAAACATTTCTAAAGACCATATTTAAGTGGTTGCTTTTTAATGAGTCATCCTACTTCTCTATACCTGGAAATAATCTGTTTTGTTTTGTTTTCCTAACAAATGGATGTGCCCTTCCACCACTGTCCTGGTTCTATCCCATTAGGGAAGGTGGAAACCTGCCTAGCAACACAGGATTAGCTCCTGGAAGGGTTTTCTGTGAGAGCTATGTGCAGCTCCAAGCTGAATGGGTATCTTGGGGTTGTGCAGATGAGCTGAAATAAACCAATCTCAAGCTGAAATAAACCAATCACAGCCAGGAACAACAGCAAGGCTGACCCACTGAAATAAATTCCCATCTGTCAAACTCCCTATTAATCAATTAGTTATGCCTGAATGTGGTCCATCAAGCAGGTGACATGAGATGAAGCAGGGGGAGTGCCAAAGGAGATGACTGCCACAGGCTTGTCCTCAGGAAATTCATTTTCTAGACTAAACAACAAAACCCATGACAAAAGCCACTAAGGGCAAAAAGATAACCACAAACTCTAGCTAAAGGAGCACATAAACAATGTCATTGTAAAGAAGGGCTGGGCAGGAGAATGCCTCAGGCTGGAGACAAGGCTTGTGGCAACCTATGTGAAATGCAAAGCCAGCAAAAACATCACCTCCCTGAGCTAGGATTCTACAGCTACTCTAAAATATGCTGAGAAAGGTAGGATCTCAGTTATGCTGCCTTAAAATCCTAAGGAAATTAGATCTAAAAGGGTTCTTAGGAATCAGATGATTTAACCCCTCATTTGAACAAACGATTAAGCAAAGGGGTGAGAGGAAAAACTATGACCGGGTGCCAAACTCTTAAAACGCCCCTTAAACCTCACCAACAATTTCAGGAGGTACATAACCTGATCATTTCGCAGCTCACTTACCCAAAGTCAGACAGCTAGTATGTGCGCGAGGAACTCAGGACCGCCTCACGAATGCCCAGCTCTTTCCTCCCTGCACCAGACCTCCACAGGGGAAGGCCAGCAGGACCTGTCCAGGTTACAGGTACTGAGCAGCACAGCCAGGCTAGGCCCAGAGCCCCTGACTGGAGCCAGCGCACTCCCCGCTTCATGTCACTGCTCCTGACATGGTCTTGACGGTGTGTGTGCTGAATTTTATTCCAAGTCCAAAGAGGGTTGGGAAACAAAGGCCCCATGGCATGAATTAAACGGGCAAACATTTACTAGGATCTCTTTCTTTCAAGGAAGTTTCAGATATGGGTCAAATCAATCCCCTTTCACCACATTTCTGGAAACTATCCAAATTCCTTTGTTGTACCAGAATTCTGCTTGTCTTTTCTATAGGTAGAAATAAGGGTGCCCCTGGATGGGGTCTGGCCGTATTTTGTTAAGGGGTAAATATTAAAATGATGCTTTATATTCACATTTAATGACACAGAAGGATATTCACTGTATGTAAATAAAGAAAAACAAGGTCACATAGTATGTGTTGTAGTATTTTTTAAAAATTATATATTTCTGTGCTTGTATGTTAAAGGCTGGAATGATATATGCATAAAAGACAGTAGTGTCCCAGAGGTCTGGGATTTTTTAATGGATTTTTAAAAACTTTTTAAATGTCTTTTAATGTTTCTATAATGATATATTACTTGTGTAATTATAATGTAAAAATTGTTCTTTAAATTAAAGCAAAGGCTATTACTGAAATCTGGTAAAAAAAGAGGGAGGGATGCACTTTTGCCATAAACCAATATTGTAACTGTTAGTAAGGTGATCAAATTAACCCATAAAACTGTTAAACTGGTTTGGAGTCTTCAACATAATACCTCTATTTGTGGATGTGATGGGGGAGAAGATGGATTTCGTGGAGGAAGTCACATGGAGAAGAGAGATCTCTCATTTCCTCAGGCCTAAGACAAGCCCCTGATGTCTCTCTTCCACGTCCCAGGGCACCTGCTTTAAGGCATGCAATATTCTCACGCTTCCTGAACACAGGATCACTCACTGGGCCCCACTGTCCCAGTCCCTGTTGGTTCCAAATTTTTATCGCTTCAAACATGCCTTCCCCGCCAAAACCTATCTCCTCAGATTTCACCCAGTCTTTGGGGAGCAGCAGCAGAATGGCTTCTGCCAAGAGAACGACTTATGGTTACCGCTGACTGACTGCGAGGAAGGATGGCCCCAGCCCCAGCTGCACCAAGTTCTACTGTTGGGAGCGGGGAAGGAAACGACCCTGGCTGGAGGCCGCTTCTGGCCCTAAGACATCCTGAGGAACACACCTAGTCCCACAGAAGGCACTGGCCCACTAGTCTTTGAGCAAACACCCCTTTCCCCCCTCGGCATCCACCTCAGGCAGTCCTTGCCCACAAGGCGCCCACCCTGGGGCCTCTTCTTGATTTTGACTCCACGGCAATGCTGTTATGCCCACACAGATGCCTATTTCAGATAATTAAGTTCAGATACTCTGGCATGTTTAGAAGCGTTTTGCTGCTCACTAAGTGGCCCATTCTAGACACCAAAGAGGCTACAAAAAAAGAGTTGTCCCTTTCCCACCTTGCACATAGCCAATGCTGGGATCTACTGTTGACCATGGCAGGCTCCAACAGTGGAGGAAAGTCCAGCCTAGCTGCAGAGAATGCATCTGATGGTAGCGAGGGGTGGGGTGTGCAGAGAGGGGACTCCGATCCTGAGAGCTTGGCCTCCATCAGGGGGAGTTAGTCTAGGTACTGGAAGACGACTGGGTACAATTAAGGAGAATTTGGAAAAGACTGAACTGGTGGCAGTTTTCGGCACACTGTGGCAACTGGAGGCGGAGATCAAGCTGCGGTTAGAGGAGAGGGTGTGGTCAATGAAGGTTTCAGAGAGGGTGGCAAAGGCCCAGATTCTAGTCCAGGACCCAAAAAGTCCTGCACCTGGCCTTACCACCCGCAGGCCCAGGAGCCCGGTCCTCAGCTCCTCCGGGCAGCCCATTTTCCATGAATGACACGCACATGACAACCCTGTCCTCGAATGGATCTCACAGAGCTGCACTGCACAGACCTTTGTTAAACTGTAGAGTGCTATGCAAATGTTAGCCATTATTATTAAATGTCTGAGACAGTATTTTGTCAGCAGCTTAGTTCTGCCCAGTTGAACACTATACTCCAAACATCTCACCAAATACCAAACTGGACTTTATTATTTAGGGAAGAGATTCAGGAGCTTTCATGGAACACTGGAAAATCTAAACAGCAGCTAAAAACACAACTATCCCAGCTTCTCTGAAAAGCATCTTCACTCAGATGGAGCTGGGAGTGCCTAATCGTTGGGACCCTCCAAGCCAGAGTGATCCTACACCCCGCCTGAGGGGGGCTTAGCTCCATAGAGGGATCAGGATCTGGGAAAGAAGTATGAAGAGAGGGGGTGCTCACATGGCCCCAACCATGGGGGTTTATTTATCCACTGATTTACCCTGAACGTTCATCTGCCTCTACACAAGCAGCACCTCTACAGAGACCATTGGAAGTACCAAAGTTCTCGACTTGGAATCATAAAATCTTAGCCTTGGAAGAGACCTTGAGGCGAGATTGCCTCTCTTCCTGTCTACCTTCGACCAGGCTGTGTCATTCCTTAGTATCTAGCAAAGGGCCCAGTCAACTTTCAATATATATACGGGATGCTTGGATGGACAGGTGGATGCATGGTGGATGGATAAATGAATTCTATGGCATTTCTCATCCAGTCTCTAATCAAGAGAATACCAATCTGTTGCTTCCCTTCTTTCAGAGGAAGCCACCTTTGTCTTCCAGTTTCTTACTCTTAAGAAGAGAAAAATCTCCTCCCTGTGAACCTCACCTGCCCCAACGCCTACACTCCCTGTGACCCAGAAACCTCTTCCCCAGGATGCCTTGGAGGGCTCCTCAAGAGAAGAAAATGGCTAATGACCTGGCACGGGTTCTTCCTGGGTGTGGGATGAGAGCTTTTAGGGATGAGGAGAGAAAACCCTCCAGAAGGGTAATAGGTTTCTATTTAAACACTATGTTTTCACTTCCATTTTCACTAAGCACAAAGGTTCCCTTTAAACCTTCATCTCCCGATAAACAGACTATTCCTGCCCATCTGAGTCACGAATCTCTGGGCAGCCAGATCTCCTGACTCACTGGCATTGAAATCTCAGATCCACAATACCACAGAGCCGCTAAAAATAGGAACCATGTACCTGGGCCCCAAAATAGGACCGAGACAAATATGGCTCTTTAAAAACTACTGCCCCATCTGTAACATAAAAATCCAACAGGGACTGTAAGTGTCCTCTTTCACATGCTCTTCAACTTAATAAAGCTACCTTGAGTCCTTTGAGAATCAGCAGCTACACGGACAGATACAACAGGCAGCAAGACAGGTGGGCGAAGACGAAATAATTATGCCTAATACATTCTAGTTGTTTTTATTAGAAAATTCTAGATCTTTAAATTAGCACAAGGGTATTTTCACAGCAGTGGCAGGGAAATGAAACCTCTATCCATGCTGCGGTGGTGATTTCTCCCTTGAGAGTCAATATGGCTTAAAATAGTTTGGGAAATTGTCACTGAGAAACAAAGAAGATGCTTGGGGGGTGTTTTTGTTGTGGTGCTTGGTGGTTTGTTTTTTTTTGGATTTTTTTTGAGTGGTTTTATACTTCCTTTCTAGACTTCTGAGGTATCCTTATGTTGAAATCTTAAAGCTTTTTCTACTACTTACCAACTATTTGTACTTGAATGGCTTTTGGAACCACCTTGATTTTATTTCAGCCTTATATCTTGGGCAAAGCCATCTACCCCACTATCATGTTTTTTGTTTTGTTTTTTGGCAAAACTTGTGACAAGTAACTTCATTCTGAACCTCTACTCTAGAATTAACATTGCTCTGCCTCATATGACCCCACAATAACCTGGAATGAGGTCAGGCCACTGTCATCACTCTTGGTCTACAGGTGAGGCTTTCATGCTGGAGGACAAAATTCTCAGAGGGACAGGTCACCCAGCAGGCAAGTGGCCAAGCTGGGTCTCTAACTCAGGACCCCGCACATGTGTGTCACACACATGGAGATGCATTTGGAAGGGGAGAATAGAGCAGACCTGCTTTCCAGGGACAGGAGGACCCAACATTTGGATACCTTGCTCCATCTGATAGGCTCTTAACCACGGAAAAATGCTTTTTCCTCCTCTGTATCTCCATATCTTTTTACATTTCACGTCATTTCTTTTAGCTGATGGGCTCAACACAGAGAAGGTGACTTAAAGACAGTCCCCTCTGGAGACTCTCTTCAAGAGGAAGGAAACAGCTCTTGACATAATAAATCGCAGCTGTTTGTTTTCAGTGGTGTTTTTAATTTCCAATGACTTCCGGCAGGTGGGAGGCTGTGGGCCTGTGGCCGCAGAGCACTGGATTATGGGACATAAATCACCGAGGCCATTCATGCAGCACAGACTGAAGCTCCAGCAGCTACAGTGAGGCTGCTGGAGGAGTGACGGTGATGACACGTAGTCACAGTCACACTCTGGCTTTTGGGGACTGAACCACTATGACTGCCAACCTCTAGATCACCTTCAGATAAGCCCAGGGCCCATGGGTGGCCACCACCAGCTCAGAGCACAGGTTAAGATCCCTGAGTCTGGCTCTCGGATGCCTTGCCCTTGAGATGTTCTCACAGATCTATGGGCAGGGGGCAGCTTGAAGAAAGAAGTGAAAGAGGCCCTGGAAATGCAGCTTAAGATATTTTAAAAGTGAATCATGGGCTTGTCTGTCTCAAACACACACTGGGAGCCCTAAAATGTAACATTTTCACTTAGTGAAATAAAATTGATAGAGTCGATTGTAGCAGGCTACTGGTATTTGCCTTCTCATTAATCCTTGCAATCATACCATGAGAATAGTTTGTTTTACAGCTGAAGAAACTGAGACTCAATGAGGTTAAGGAATTTGCTGGAAGTCACACAAGTAAGAAGGGAAGTCAACATCTGTGTCCTGATTTGTCAGACTTCAAAGTCCACTTTTGTCTCACGCAAGCACAATTCCTCTCTTAAAAAATTTGCCCAGTTTGCCAAATGGAAGCTGAGTCATCTTAATGAACCAATACCACTGTCTTTTTGAGCCTAGAGTGAAGTCTTTGGCCTCAACCTGGGGTAAGCTTTTCCGTCTTTTAGCTCCTCTCAATTCCAGTAGCACTAGTGCCCACTGAAAAACGCTTGCAATATCAAAAGAGGCTTTCAGGGTAAGCTCTTCTGGAATTGGACAGATGAAGCAGGGCAGACAGGGGCTTCCGCCCTCTTTCTCCTTCAATAAATCTTTTTGACTAGTTGGGGGTAACCTGCAGAAGAAAAGTCTATAAAGTCTTTCCCAGGATGTTCTCGTGGGAACCTGACCAGGCAACTTGTGCAATAGTGCTTTGGGCACCAAAAAAGACATGCCCAAATGTGAGGCATTTCTCCTGAAGGCTCTCGGAAGAGAGTGAACGGTGTTTCTGTGTAATTTATCTGTTTATCCACTCTTGCTGTTGTTATAAAGAGCTCTGCATGCCCAACTCAATCTCTCCCTGCAATGTCCCCTACAGTTAGGCTGCTCGAGGGGACACAGGACACAGGGGCAGCGCCATTCTAACAGTGTGGGCTCCTTGCTCTTTGAAGGCTTAGTAAATCACCCTTGGAAGTGGCCGGGATGTGATGTCAATGCTTCCGAGACTTAAGCAAACATTTTACCTTCCCCTTAGGCCACTGCGGGATGAGAATTCCAGCAGCAGCATAAGAATGCTTATTATTTAATAATCAGCCTGAGCAAACCATGGTGGGGAGGAGGTAAGAAGCAAACTGACCGGTCAGGGTGGCAGCGCAGGGACTGGCAGCCTGAGCAGGCCCTGTGGGCGTGGCCAGGGACTGGGCAGGACTGGAAGTAGCAGTTCAGGTTTTAGAGTAACTTGACCTCACTTAGAACTCCCGCCTAAACTCGTAACTAAATGGTGGCCTTGGGTAGTCGCATCATCTCTCTGAGACTCAGTTTCCTCATCCTTTGGGGGATTAAAGGAGATTCTGTAGTGCACAACATGACCCCCAGGAGGGCCGCCCTTCATATCGTCATCCGACACCAACAACCCGCCCTCTTCCCTCTCTGTCTTTATCCCTTTCTCCAGAGCTGGACTGGGGCAAGTCCAAGGGGGCTCCCCAGGGCTGCTGCGAGGGCTGTCCACACGTTGGACTTTCTTCATGTGGCCACAGAAAGGCTCAAAATCTCATTGCTATCCTGTTATTGCAGTTCTTTTCTGGCTTCAGTATATTTGCTCATGATAAAAAAAAATGTGATATTATTGAAAACTATTGAAAAGTAAGATTTTTGACTTATTTTCTTCATATTTTTGAAGGCATATTTTGAATGTCATTGAGATTCTACTGCCTGCACATTATAGTCTGGTATTTCCCAAGACATTACACAGATGTGGCCAGACTGTTAAAAACTCTTCAGAGACATCATTTAGTGGGGTCCCACCAGTCCCCACTGTTGACTATTTGGGCTGTCTCCAATTTTTTACTTTTGAAAGTAATCCTGTAGTAAGATATTTGTGAATAAATCTCTGCATACTTACACATTTCCTTTGAGTGGACATGGAGCTAAAAGTTATGAATATTTTTAAGATTCTTAACACAAATTGCCAAGTTGCATTCCAGAAAAGTGGGGCCAAGCCACCCCTGCCAGCGGGGCTCTGGAGTTCCTGCTTTACCCTCACATCCTGCTGCTCCCAGCCCTTCGCCTTGCTGCTGCCACTAGAGGCAAAAGGGCACTTGCTATTGTTTAGCTTTTTATCTAGAAATGATTTCACACTTACAGAAAAGCTTACAAAAATAGCAAAAGGTACTCTCATATAGTCTTCACCCAAATTGCCTAATTGTTAACATTTTGCCACATTTGTTTTAGATATCCTCACAAGCTAGATAGGTAGACAGACAGATGTAGAGATACATATGCATATGTAGTACATTCAAACATATGTAAATATGTATGTAATTTCTTCTGAGTCATCTGACACTAAGTAACAAAGGCAATGGCCCTTTATATCTAAATATGCCAGTCTGTATTTCATAAGAACAAAGTCATCCTCACATATTATGATTAGCAAATTCACAAAATACTGTATTTGATCTGAAAATCTTAAATTTCATCCAATGTCCTTTATAGCAAAAAAAAAACAAAAAAACAACACAACAAAACTTCAAGCCCAGGATTCAATCCAGGATCATGTATTACATTAAACTGCCATATCTCTTTAGACTCCTCTATTATGGAAGAGTTCTCTCAGCCTTTCTTTTTCATGACTGTGACATTTTGTGAAAGGACAAGCCAGGATATTTGTAGAATGTCCCTCAATTTGGGTTTGTCTGATATTTCCTCATGGTTAGATTAAGATTATGCATTTTGGGCAAGAATACACAGTAGTGAAATTGTCTCCATTTTAGGGTATCACGACGTTGGTCTCCCCTATAGTGATGAGGTTTACCTCAACCACTTGGTTAAGGTGGTATCTAGGTTACTCTGCTGTAATGTTACTATTTAACCAACAAGTAATTTATAAGGAGATACTCTGAGACTACATGAATACCCTGATTCTCATTAACGGTCCACCTGCTATTTTTTGCATACCTTGACGATCCTTCTTTGAAGCAATGGGACAGTGGATGGGTGAAGACTTTCTACTCCATCATTCCTTCCACATTTGTTAGTTAGCATCTTGTTGCAAGAAAAGTTGACCTCATTCGTCCCCATTTATTTCCCCATTAATTTACCTATGTCACTATAGACTCATGGATTCTTATTTAATCTATTAATGTCATTTATTTTGAAGCTCAAATTGTCTCAGATTTAGCCAGCGGAGTCCCTTTAAATGGACTCTTGTGTCCTTTGACGTTTCCATCATTCTGTGAGCACTACTTTCCGACACCAGATGTTACAGACTTCTCTTTTGATTACTTTGCCTTTTGTTTCTTTTAGTGGACAATAATATTTAGGGACCAAGATCTGGATGTTAGGTTTGTTCATTGCTACTGGGATGTCACTTCTAAATCCTTTCAGCATCTACAGAGCGAAGGAAATGTCTGATATGTGTGTGTATTCTATATCATAATATGTAATATATACATATTATACATATTATAAGTAAGATGTATGCACATATATAATATTCACATGGCATTGATTTATAAATTAGAATTTTTAAAATTATTACTTAGACCTAACATTCTCTTAGTGTTTCTTAGGGCACTGTATGTCCTTATTTCCCATTTATCTATCACAGTCTTTGTATTTCTTATTCCTTTAGACATATTTTAAAATACAGATATTAGGCAAATATGCTTTTGTAGTAATTACTTTCTCAAATTCATCATTTGACTTTTTATTTCTAATGTAGAATTTCTAACTTACTTAAGTTAGAATTATCTTCAGCTTTCGTTAACTTGTTCCATTGTTTTGAGCTATTAAAGTCCTCCCCCAATCAGAGATTTGATACTCACTTCTATTTTCTTTTCCCATTAATTTATTTAATCAACTTGGAATATATTGTGGCAAACTGTATGAGATGAGGATAGAAACTGCTTTGATATTTTTTCCAAGTAGCTAACCAATTGTTCTAAAACCATTTATTATATAATCCTACCCTTCATCACTGATTTATCATTGTTGTTTTTAGAAATTGCTTTTTGTATCTCCATCTGGCCAAGTGGTTTTTAGAAAGGTTGCAGGGTAAGCTGTTTTTCCCTCCTAAGCTCACATAATTTAGAGCCTTGGAAAAAGAGCATACTGGATAAGCACTTGGCCTCTGCCCTATAGCCAGGCTTCCTGGATTCGGATCCAGGCCCACCACTTTCCCACATGTAAAGTGGCAACAACTGTATGTGAGTGAAAACAATTAAAAGTGCTTAAAACAAAACTTAGCACATACAAGAGTCCAATAAATGTTAGTCAGTGTTATTTTTATAATTATTTTATTGTTTTTATGGTAACTCCTTTATTTCTTAGGTGGGAAACTGAGGCTCAGAAATGTGTGCTGACTTTCCCAAGTCACACAGCCAAGCCCTCCCATAGTGATGCATCTCCCACAAGAAAGGCAGGTCCTCTCCTATCTCCTGCTCAGGCAGAGTCCTAGCATATGTGCTTTTAATTTATGCAAATTCTACTATGAGAGAGGAAGAGGGACAGAGGATAGGAAGAGGGGAGAATGCAATTCAAATAATGTGGGTGATGCCATCCACCCTCACACTCAGCACAGGTGCGCCCTCTGCAAGTAGGGAGATACCGACCAGCTGTTCACCTAGTCTTTCTTAGCTCCAATGAATCTTTCTGAGAGATATCACCTTGCCACATTGGGTGGGTTGCCAGTGTTTACAGATGTGTATTTTTCTAAACAGCATGGCCCCTAAATGCAAACCAACTATTGCACTTCCATCTGGGGCTCAACTGTCCCAGCCACAGACTTCTAATCTGCACAGAGCAAACCTGGCTGCTGAGGCCTTCTGGAGAAGTGGAAAGCCATTCTGCAGCCTGGCAGTTTCCTATAGGACCCGTAGGGGACTTTTTATTCACCACAAAGACCCTGGCAGTAATATGATAGCCACTGAAGTGGGACATTTTTGTCCTACATCTTGCCCCTGTCCAATTCTGTTCTTCAAAGTCAACTTCATAAAGTGCATAAGGTATAGTGAGGGGCTAATATACTTCCAGAGGCAGGTCATTTAATGCAGCCAAACCTCTGAGGAGCCCTGGTACTGTACATTCATTGTTTCCAGATGCTCAAATTTGCACAATTTTAAAGAGCAACTGTGTTGCTATCAGTTCATGAAACTGAGAAACAAAGCAACTATAGCAAAAAAATAAGTGAACTGTAACTCCTACTCAGAAAGTTTCCCTGGCTCCCCACTGCCTTGTGAAGAATGAAGATGCTCAGCCAGGCCGTCTCACTCTAAGTCCCCAGCCCTGCCTCCTCCATCAAGATCCCTTCCAAGGACACCCAGCCCAGAGTTTGCTGAGTAGGCGGCCACCTTGTGACATGTCCCTCCCAGTCCCAGGTGACTTGACTGGCATGGATACATTGCCCAACATCATCCAGTGAGAGTCTCTCCTGCAGAAAACTTGGTGCCATGAGACCTCGAGATGACTGTCTTAGCTCATCACCAGAGCTGAGAGACGAGTGGCTATACAGGGCTGGGCCATGAGAACAGTAAGCAAATAGAGGACACCGGTGAGAGAAAGGGAAGAGTGAAGCAGGCAAATAATGAAAGGTAGAGACGAGACTGCACTGCCTCTGGGAGATGCACAGAGAGCCCTTGAGAGAAATACATACATACATACATACATACATACATACATAAAGTGCCTAAGGGCCATGTTCTGAATTTTGCCATGCCAGAACTCCTCACCGTGTCCCCACCTTCACACAGCCACACAGCCTCCATAGCTGCTGAACTAAAATGTTTTCCTTTTGTCAATGTGCTAAAATACAGACTTTTTTTTTCTTTGTAGAATCAAAGAGTATGAGGTGACAAGTCAGGGTAGATTGTGTGGCACATGCATAACAGGACCGCCAGGCCTGAGGGCACTATGTGTGGTCTGGAGGCGAGCACACTGCTGGCTGACGGCCTTGACAGTGGCCCGCACCAGCAGGTCCAGCACCAGGCGGAGGCCCTGAGTCTGTCCTTAGGGGCAAGTTTCCATGCTCAGCTTTGGTATGGCAAATAGCCTTTATAATATCAAGACAGAGGACCTGATTCTGGACACTATACTACACAGTTGCATGTGTACGAAAAATTAAAATAATTAAAGAGTAGAAAACAATGATTCTATTCTTCCACTAATCAAAACCATTGTGAAATAATGCACACGAAGAAGTCATGACTCTAGTAGAGAGAACGGGTGGAAACCAAAATGCACTCATTAAACAGCAGCACCTACCAGGGACTGCGGCGTCTGCACGTCAACTCGGCAGCCAGAGGGACCCTGAAGCCATTACACACAATATCGCTCTCAAGCACTGTCTTTAATTCTCTGTCACAAAACCAGGAGGCACTGACAGCAAACTTTGTTCACACCCATCCTGTTGTTGGTCCTGAAAAAATCAATCTGAGAGGTAAAAATAGAACAGGGTGACAAGCAGGACTTAATTTCACCTGGCTCGTATGTGGGCAGATTCCACTTGGTCCCAGATGAGACACTGCACTGCGCTTTAGTCCTTCTGTGGAGGCTGCACTGATGGCCTTGTCTACCTGCACTGCTGTCAGAGGGCACGTTACCGCTGACCAGGGGCACGATGACTTAGCAAATTAACAATATCTAAAATGACTTTCTAATTGGCTGACACAATAAAACAAACCCCCATCCAGTCATCGCTGTCTAATTGCATCAGGATGGCAACTAAGTGGTGCGAGAACAGACCCAGTGGTATTCACTCAGCTCCCAACTTCTGTGAAACGTATCAAGCCACATGCCCACCCAGGTTCTCTGTCCTAAAGCCCTCGGTCTGAAGAGTGCCAACCTGCCACACGCATCAGCACACGTCTGACCATCTGGGACAGGCCATCCGCCGCCACCTTCAGCTCATTTCAACATCCATTCTGGGGGCAGAAAAAAGTGACAGCTTTGGACAAATTAAAAGAGAAGAAGGGATAAGAACACAAGAATCATGATGACTTTATTGCTACAATAACATCAAGCCCCATTGGGCAGACACTGTGCAGTTAGGAGGCTGAATACCCCATAGGACACTCTGCTGCCCAGATAACAAGGGCTGAGGAGAGCATCTTGAGAGATCCATGCTGCTTGTCTGAACTTTCAAAGTTCAGGAATCATTGAGGGGCAACAGATATCACAGTAAGCATTGTCTCCACTCTCCATGCACGGAGAGAAAAGGAGCCATCAGCCGCATCTCTTAAATGGATCTAACAAGGTTGCTCTTTTGGCTGATGTTCTATCAAAATTTCCCTTTACAAAGAAATGGTCCCCTATCTAAGGGCATATGAAAGATGTATTCTCCTAAAAAGTAATTACATAATCTCATCTTTTGAATTACATATTCAGGAAGACAGGCCACAGGCGAAGAAGGAAGATAAGGTGAAAAAACCATCTGTGGGTTTTCGCTCAAGGAGCCAGTTTTCAGGTATAACCTCACCTCCCAGTGTTTTCATGTCACCAGATTTAGTCATGTTCATTTTTTTCCTCTGACTCCATCTTCTTTTATGAGTATGCAGAGAGGCAACTGAACTTTCATCTTGCTTTTTACAAGCAACTTTCCAAGTTCACTATCTTTTAGTTAAACTGTTGCATTGTCCCCAATTCCATCTCTTTCCTAGTCATGCTCCAACCAGCAGTGTCTTACGCTGAGCTAAACAATCAAGTTCATGCATTCTAAACTCCTGCCCACACCACAGAGATGCCTTACAGAACTCAGGTCATCCTCATGGTATGTTAGAAACGGATGGAGGGTAGAGGTTCTCTGGTCAAACACTGTGCTCCTACAGTAGACCACAATAGTTTCAGAGAGCTAGTTACTGACGGAATGAGTAGAGTCAACCTAATTAGTCAATTGCTTGATCAAGCCAAGTATTTGCTTGGTTCATTATGTATACCTGGCAGTATGTTTAACTTCATAATATTTGCAAAGGACATATAAACACAGTGGTTACTACTGAAAAGAATTTATAATGCTACTGAAAACACAAGAAGGAGAGGCATCCAACATTCAGGATCTGAGTCTTAAGAGGTAGGTCAGGGCCTCCTTTTTTTGTAAATTAAACACAGTATAAGTTTATTTCTTCTTTCTTATGTAAGAAGCTAGAGTTAACTACTTAACTCTACATATTTTATAGCCACACTACATATTTTATAGACACAAGACTCCTCTAGCTCACCATTCTATCATCTCCAGGGTATGTACGTCCTACTCATGGTCCAGTATGGCAGCTGGAGCTCCAGCCATCACATCCACATTCCTGGCAGATGGAGCAAGGGAGAAAGAAGAAGGCAATAATGGATACTAGAGGCTAATTAATATATCTGCCCTAGTCCTATAGAGAGAATGTTTACCAAATCATGGGCCTTCTGGAGCTTGGCCTTGCCTATTTTTAGAAAGCTTCCTGAAGAATTGTTGATATAAGCTCCTGCTTAAGGACAATTAGAGTAGAACATCTCTCAGGTACCTTCCAGCCAGAAGCCATTCGAAATGACATGAAACAAGAAGAGATCAATGAAGTATCACACTGGGCTGTGTTTCAGGCAGTAAATCCAGTGGGCCAATTAATATAACCAGGCCTTAAGAAGTGGGTAAAATATGGGCTGGGCCCTCAAGGCCAAGAACAATTCTGAGAGTTGCAGAAGGTATTTACTAGGAGACACAGCATGAGGAGAGCTAAGAGGTAGGGTAATTCATGGAAAACAGTCCCTGTAGTCTAAGGACAGTGGGGCAGCCCCTCCACTGAGCTAGGTGCCCGGGCAATCCACAATGAGGTCAAGAACCTGCCCTTCAACCTGCCTTTTCCAGGGAAAGGGACTTAGGGTTTCGGTTTGTTTGTTTGTTTGTTTGTTTGTTTTGGTTTGGTTTGGTTTTTTTGAGAAACCCATCTCAGAGGCCCAGCTAAAGTTTTAATGCTTCTTAAAGTTTGGTCCCCAAACATCTGCATCAAAATTGCTAGAAGAGCTTGCCAAAATGCAGACCCCTGGGTCCTAGCTCAGACACTTTAAACAAAATCCCCAGGTAAAATATAATGAACCTGAGACCAGGGTTCCCTCTGAAGGACGGCCAGGTCACATATCATATCACCTTCATCCTCTGAACTAGTCCTCCCACTTCTAGTCTCCCTTCCCTCAGCTTTTCCCATATCGTTTTTAGCCCTCTGTCTTTAGTCCTTTCCTCAAAATCCCTTCTTAAAAAATTAGTAATGGAGAATAAAAACGTTCCCCCTGAAATGCGAGTGAGGCCCGACTCCTCACTTGCTGCCCTCCGAGACTCTGGTCACCCTCACGTGTCCTTCCCCCACGATGACCAGCAGAGGGTGCAAGCAGGCTGGATGTCCGCAGCGAACGGTTGGGAGGACCCCCTGGGAAAAGCCAGTAGCAGAGGCAGTGGGGGCTGGTGTGGTGGTCTGAGGAAGGTCCTGCTTCAGTCCCCGTCTTCCTCCCTGGCCTAGAGAAAGCCTCCTGCCACCTGCAGAGCCTGCAGCACGCGTGCCCCTAAGTTGGAGGTCGAGGGCGATGCCACACCATGCACATGACCGGAACTGGTTTCACTCCTAAGTGAAGTTGGCAGCTATTACATGACAAACAGGAGAAAACCTGCATGCCCTCAAAAGGGATAAAAGTGAAACAAACATGGATTGGGGTTTCTCTTGCTGTATGCTCTATGTACATAATTTTATTTAATCCCTGTGTACAAATGATACAGTGGAGAGCCCAGAGAGTTTGTATAATTCATCCACATTCACCTAACTAATGAGGAACAGGATTTGGTATCTGACTCCAAGCCTATATTCCTTCCAATAAACCATATGCCATGAGCCAAAAAAGACAAAAAGAATTCAACCATTCGGTAGTTATTTGTTAGGGACTGTCTCAAGATTCCTCTGTTAAGATAAATATTGCCTGAGGAAGTGCCCTATTAGTGAACTAATTTACCATTTCATGACCTAATGTTCCTACTGTATCAGGGACTTCCGTGGATAATCCCCAATGTGAGAGGGACTGGAGACTAGAGACAGTGTTAGCGGTGTGCAGCAATTGCTCAGGGCGGGCCGTGTGGGGAGGGTGGCACCTCTGGACACCGAGTGGCACACAGAGGAGAGGAGAGGAGAGGAGAAGGGAGATGCGCTGGGGCAGGACATGGGGCCTCACGGCACCGTGGAGGGCGCTCAGATGGAAAAGCTCTTTGGAAAGAGAGTCCACACACAACTCGGGCAGAGCTTTGGAAACAGACCTGGGTTTCAATCTGTGTGACATGCGGTCAGTCACGTAACTTCTCTGAGCCTCGGTTTTCTCATCTATAAAAATGGAGATGATAGTTCCCTTCTCAGAGGGTTGTAGCGAAGATTAAACAACTAATGTAAAAGTGCCCACCGTAGTGCTCAGTGCACATAGGTGCTCGTGGCTTTTCCACTGGGCTCAACAGGTGGAGGACAGGACGAAGGCAGGCAGGCAGGCGGGGAGATCCAGTTAGGCTCCCAGGCCCGGTGCCACCCACCCCCCAGCACCCTGCCAGACAGGCCTGCCCCAGAGTTGATTTATGGAGGCCTGTTTATTTCCTTTTCACTTTTGAATGACCTTTGGAGTCTAACACAAGTCTGCCCTATTTCCTACTTCAGACAGGAGGGCACAGCAGAAAAGCAGCTGAAGGCATCAGGATCCTGGCGCCTCTCCTCCTCTAGCAGGTGCAGGCCGCAGGGCGCGTTTTCTCCTGGGCAGGCGGCCTGGCGGCTCTGAGCAGCAGGAGGCGGGGGCGGGGAGGATGCTCCTCATGCACAAGTGAAACTGTGTGGGGCAAAGCAGGGGCAAATCCAGCATGTCAGCCAGGTACATGCTCAGATGTCACAGGGCAGGGCTGGTGCCCAGTAAGGTCATGACTATTCCCTTCTTGGCCCAGAGAAGAGAGAACATGGAACATGAAAAGAAACAAAACAAAACCAAACCAAACCCTACAAAAAGCAAAATGAATAAAGAAATGAACACTTGTCAGGCAACTCTAGGCGTCCACTGTCCTGTGAGGTGTTTCACATCTGAGGCAAGACCTATGGCTATCCAGAGGTGACAAGCCCACCCTGTGGAGGGAAACTGAGGCTAGAATGAGTCACTTTTAAGCATCAGAGCTGGGACTTGCACTCATATTTTTAGACTTGAAGGAAAGGATTGACAATTCTCTGGACATTCGGGTTATACAAAGAGCCAACTGGCTTGTTCTCAAATGGAAATGTCCAGACTGACTACCCAACCCAGACTCACCAGAGAAGTGGAAAGGGTGACGGCACTGGGGTCGGGCAGAAGGCCTCAGATTTATTTGCTCAACACCCTTCCTTGACCACCACTACCCTCATCCGTCTGCCTCTGTGGGAAACGGGAGCTTCTGGTCCCAGAGAGAGACTCCATTCCCTGACCCTAGAGATGGTCTGAAGGGGGCTTCCAGAAACTTGCCAAAAACCAACTCCCTGCCCCCCATAACCTCTGACCACTGTTAGAGTCCCTCTTAAATCAATGCTGTCTCCACAAAGTCCCTCTTGCTAAGATGCAACCTTTCCTAAGAACCTCGCAAGGTGAGCAGGTTGTCACTTGGCAAAGAGTCTAATTTGTTGAGGGTTGGACAGGACAGATTCCGGGAAGAATGATCAGAACAGTCAGCATTTGGGGAAGTATGCGGGGAAGGGGAGCACGGGAAGGTGGGCGGGTGGGGCTGCGGCCAGCCCGAGGTCCTTCCCCCACGGCGGCTTCAGTCCAATCCTGTTATGGATGGCCCCCTCTCCTCATCACCGCGCCCGGTCACGTCCCGCCCCCACTCTGCCTGTACTCTCCTTTTCCACACAGAGAAGCCTGGACCCTCCCTCCCTCCCTCCCCCATCCTGACCAAGAGAGAGACAAAAGTGGTGGGAACAAATCCACCTGGTCCCAGGTTTCATTCTTCCCTGGGAGAGCAGAGCCCAACAAAGGCTGTTGAGGTATTTTTTCAATTTTCTGCATTATGAGCTTAAAGAACAACTTCTAAACTTCAAGTTTAGTTAGAGATGTGATCTACAAGATTGAGAAAGAGGGAGCAAGCTCTGCTGGAAAAAAGAGCTGCAGCCATTAGTGTTTGGCTGTCTTTTGTGCATGTGCAAAGGGGCGGCAAGAAGAAGGGGATGGAGACAAGTGGATGGTAACAGACAACAGGTAGATAAGAAAGAGAATCAAGAAAAGAAGCAATTGGACCAAAGTTGGGGGGACGTGGTGAGGCCCTTCAAACAGTTTTGTGAAGGGCAATGTAGTACAGTGGAAGGGGCAGCCTGGCATAGGATGCTACGAGCAGGTAACGTTCACAGAGCACCCACTACAGACCAGGCACTGATCTAAGAACTTTGTATGCATCAACTCAGTTTCACAATTACTTCAGAAGACAGACACTTGAACGAGTGGCTAAATGATAGAGCTGAAGTTCAAGCCCAGCCTAGCTGGCTGGCAGCAACGCCACACTCCTGACCATGGTGCAATGCTGCATGGTAAGCAGATACTCCACAAAGGGCTTTGGATGTGCAGAAGGAAGGAAGGGAGCAGGAGGGGAGGAATTCCTGCAGGTGAGTCCCATCTCTGCCTTGGACAGCCAACTAAGGTATTCAATTTCATTTCTCTCATCTTCAAAATGAAGATGATGAGCCCTCTCTTGCCTCTCACAGGCTTGTTCTGAGCTCAAATGAGGTGGCACAGGTGACAGTGAATTGAGACCGTATAGCTCCACAAGCACAAGGGGCATCATACCATCAGGGGCCACAGGATCACTTCACGGTGGTGGGAATACACAGTCCCTGGGGTTAATGTGCCACCCCTCCCAGCCCCCAGCCAGTCCTCTAGCTCCTGCACGTAAGAAAATCATCCCTGCTTTAATGAAGACACCTTAATCTGAAGGTGCTCCAGAACCACCTGAGATTCACCCAGGCTTCTCCAGGCGAGCAAGTGACCTACCCAGGTTCCCGAGCCCTGCTCCTTGTTCATCCCATGAGCAGGCACACTTACATGGCAAGTAACTCATACAGGTGAAAAATATGCACACATAAGTATAAGGCAACTCACTCGACCAAAAGTAGATTAAATCACTTTCTTAAGATAGCTCTGGCCAACGTGGGACACCTACCAGTATGCAGCTCGCCACAGGTGCAGGTTCCCCAAAAGTACCTGCCCGAGTCACCTCAGGATTTGATGCAAACTCAACCGGCACTATTCCGTTGAGGCAGGAACTGGTTACTAACAGTGCATAATCTGACTTCGCTCCTTCCTGCCTCAAGGCCTCTGCCTTAGCTGTTCCCTCTGCCCAGAATGATCTTCCTCAAGGTTCTTTTTCTTCAGTCACATCCAGACTAAGGCCACTTTCTCAGCTACAACCCCTTATTATTTTACTTTCTTCATAGTACATTCACTATCTGAAGTAACCTTGTTTATTTACTTATTTACTTGATTAACTGTCTGTTCCCTCCACTGCCTGTTAAACCCACACATACCAAACGAAAGCTCTATGTTCCTCCTTTACCCCTGGAACCTAAAATGTTCACGCCTGGTGCCCATCAGGTGCTCTATATTTAGTGAATCACCAGAATTAACTAATTAACTACTGTCAACACAAGGTTAAGCAGCACTGCATTTAATCATTCATCTGTCTTACAAGATGAGTATATGCCCCCTATTTTACAGATGAGGAGTTTAAGGTCCTGACCCAGGTTAACATAATGTGCTGGTAATGGGACTCCATACCTACCCTGCCTTAACCAGGGGGCAGAGACAGAATCCATCCTGTCACACCCAGGGTACAAAGGAGTGACCAAGGCTAGTACGGGCACCAGCTCCTTCCCCTAGCCCATCCCTGGAAGCCAGCTAGAATGAAGTTCCCCTGGAAAGTGGGAGGGTCTGAAGAGCCAACTGGGCTGACGCCAGCAGCCAGGGCAGCTCAGCCCCAATGGACAGGCCTCTGTTGGCTGGAGGACGAAGCTGTGCCTCTCACACCTTTAATTTTCAATAACGCAGTGACCATAAATATTGATTAGGGGCTGCAGCCTCAGCTATCCATAACCTTAAACAACTGCTGCTACAGTGGTCAAGGTCATTGAAGCACTTCCTCTGATCTAAGGGCTGTGGGGGATCTGGCAGGTCGGGCTCTCGCCCAGGACCTGTAACTGTCCCCAAGCCCTTGGTGGGAGGAGAGGGTGAGGGTGCAGAAGGACCTGAGGTTTGCAAGCGTATCAGCAACAGCATTCTTCTTATCTCCTGCTCCTGCTGGGCTGCCATGGCCTAAATGCCTGACTGAGGCTGCAAACCTCAAAGACTTGCTTATGAGATCTGGGCACCAGCCCCCTCCTGGAGAGAAAAAAGCCCAGGGAAAGAAAGGAGGGAACCAGTCCCCCTTTCTCCCTCCTCTGTGTCCCTTACAGTATCCATTAATGCCACATGCACACTAACCGAAGGAGTGGGGGGCCCAAGGGTGAGGGCATACTCCACTAATTAAAATAATTGCCACTTAATGCTTTGTGTATATTTCCTCAGACTAAGAGTGTGTATGCAGTGCCTGATGCAATAGCACACGTTGGTGTTTGGGTATTTGCTGCTTTCTCTTTTCTTTTTTGGAAGAAATATATATTCAACAGATGCATGGGAAATAAATGAAAGCAAGACCAACAAACAGCCATAGAGGGCAGAGCCTCAGGCCGCTCTGGCTGCCTGGAATGAGGTCAAGGCTGGGGAGTAGGGAAGGAGGAGGTTGGCTCCCACAGGACCCAGAGTCCAGGATTTGAGTGCAGGCACTGCCTCACCACTAGAAATGCAATCTTTCTGCTCAGTTTGGAGCCAGGGGTCAGTAACAATGTGGCTTGTCCTCAGGCAGGGGACACAGCCAGTGGCTTGCGCTCCAGGCTGGTTCGAAGTAGAATCCCCAGAGGGGCAGCGGTGGAAGGGGCTGGCTGTCTGAGACAGGAAAGGAAATATGTGATGGCAGAGACCATCCTGCAGCAAAGCCCCAGGGGACTGGGGCTTCAGAGGGGTGGGAGTTGTGCCAAGACCAGAATAGCTCCTGGGGCTTCCTCAGCCCTGGGAAGCATTTGTGTTTTCCCTGAACTATCGAAATGACTTACGCATCAGGAACTGAAATGTCCAGTGGTCCTCCCATGTGAGGGCTGCCTTGCTAGTTATCTCAGGGTCTGGCCCCTTCCACCGAGTGCCCCTGTGGTGTCCTTCTTAAGAAATGCTCAGGCCAGCCCAGGGCACCCCACTATGAGCCCCCCACTATTTGTAGGTGCATCAGACCAAACTGAAATTCATAGCACAAGCAAAGAGAAGAGAAAATGTCTGAAGAGCATCTGACGAGTAGAGGGAGAAGATGACGCCTGCTCTTGGAGGGCTGTGTGCATCTGAGTTGAGACCCCGGAAACGAGCAGCAGCCACACCCTCACACCTGAGGCTCACCTCTCAGCCTAGCGCTGGGCCCACAGCAGTCCAGGCAACTAGAACGGCCAGGCCCTCTTTCCAAAGAGCAAGAAAGTACAGGGCACAAGGGGTGTCAGGCATCTGGGGCCGCAGAGGAGAGCCACCAGCTAGCCTCCTGAACTACTGGTGGGGATGTGGTCCGCTCCTGTGTGGTTCCTGGCCGCTGCCCATCCGTGGCTGCTGTGGCCAAGGGAGGGAGCCCATGAGGCTTCCGTAACCCAGGGCGATGCTGCCTAGGCAGGACAGGTCACAGGGCTCTTGATATACCTTGAGATAACCATACTTTTCTTAAGGGCAGGGTGGGGAGGGGAAGCGTGTGAACCTAGTTCTCAGGAAAGAGCTGGTGCAGGACTTACAAGCATCCTTCTGGAGATTTAGGATTGGTCCTCTGGAAGACATCTCTACTCTCAGATAAGGAGCTCAATTCTGAATTTCTCAGTCTTTGTTCCAGAGTAGGACTTAGAGGAGTAAGAGGACTTAAAGGCAGGCCAGCCTGCCTCCCTTCCTCCCCACCCCCCTCCTCTCTCCAGCTCTCCCTCTTTTGGTACGCACGCCTGCCAGCACTGTTCTAGGTGCGGCTGTATGACTGCTTGCCTGCCATGGGGTATCTGTAAACTTGACCAAGCCATGTGTACCCACCTACAGGTACATCCAAGATACACCCAAGCAGCCACCCTGATTCCCTCTTTAGACTATGAACCCCTTGGGGGCTAGAGCCATGTCCTTATGGACAGCGTGGCCAGTGGCCAGCACAGTGCCTCACACAGAGAAAGCACTTGAGGAATGCAGGCTGGCTGGGGGAAGGGTGGATGATGCTTCCTTCAATTTTGGCCTGTGCTCCAATCCTGAGGATAGAGACCAATTTATCCCAGAGTCATTGGATCTGTCTGCCCTTGATTTTCATCCTGGAAAGAAGTTGCTTGCCATTGCAAGTGACTTTGCCTGAGGATTTGGTGCTGGGTCATGGCTCAACAGGACCAGCTTACCAGACTAGGAGGATTCTCCACTGCCACCTTGCTGAAAATCATTGTTGGAGTTTCTGCAGAGTGAGATGTCTGCTCTGGCTCGCAGCCACCTGTCAGGTCTGTAATTACACTTCACGCTTCTAACAAAACCTTTTTTGATGGTGTGGGCTCCAGCTCCAGAAGGAGAAAGACTCAGCTGAGGGGCCTAGGGATAATTCTTTAAACACATCCTGAATTTGATCAGAAATGTCAATTAGACCTAGGATGTCTGTGCATTTTCCTGACCATTGTCCAGTTATAACCAAGTCACTTCTAACCACCAGCATTATTCCCAGTCCCAAGCAAACCTCCACACGTGTGCTGGGACCTCCAGCCCTGCTGGTGTCCACCTGCCATGTCTGTGGCACATAAATACGGCACATTTCCTCAAGCCTCAGCCTCCCCGAGCCCTCCCCACTAATTACACTGTGATGTCAGTTATTTATTCCTTAGAATGAGTTCAAGTCACTGCTGCATTCTCACCTCTCCCAGGGCTGGTTTTAGTTAATTATGAAATGAAAGGCGATCGTGTTTTTCTCTCCACGCTTCTGAAATCTCCTCGGAGAGCAAGGAACCTGAGGAGTAGCAGCCACTCCCTCCAGAGCCTGATTCTCCTCTTTGTCCCCAAATCCAATCACCAGCAAGACGCTCCCGACTTCCCTGGCCTACAGTGATCATACATTCCAAGACATTCCTCCTGTTACGCTGGACTCAGATGCAGTAAATATTTATTTATTGAGTTTTTGGGGATTTTAAATTATTTTTTTATTTCTTAAAATTGTGGTAAAAGACACATAAATAAAAAATTTACCACCTTAACTAGTTTAAGTGTACATTCAGTAGTGTTAAGCACATTCACATCAGTGTGCAACCAATCTCCAAAACTCTTCATTTTGCAAAACAAACTTTGTACTGATTAAACAACTCGACCTCCCCTCCCCCAGCCCCTGGCAACCACCATTCTACTCTCTGTCTCTATGACTTTGACTACTCCAGACACTCATACACGTGAAATTATACAATATTTGTCTTTTTATGACTGGCTTATTTCATTTAGCATAATGTTCTTATCCATGTTGTAACATATGTCAGAATTTCCTTCCTTTTTAAGGCTGAATATCCCATTGTACAGAGAGACTACATTTTGTTCATCCATTCATCCATGGGGACATTTTGCGTCTATGTTTTGGCTATTGTGAATAATGCCTCTATGAACATAGGTGTAGGAGTACCTCTTTGTACATTTTCTCTTTAGGATACATACACGGAAGTAGAATTGGTAGATATCAGTTCTATTTCAAATTTTTGAGGAACTGTCATACTGTTTTCTATTTTACATTCCCATCAACAGCACGCATGGGTTCCAATTTCTCTGCATCCTCAACAACACTTGTTATTTTCTATTTGTTTTGTTTTGCATTTGTTTTAATAGTAGTCAGTCTACTAGGTATGAGGTCATGATTTCCTCTCATGTTTCAGACACTATGCTGGGCGTTTGGCTGAACAATCTCAACACTCAAACGTACCAACATTCAGTTGGTGGTGGCCACTTTCTTCCCCGCATCACTGCTCATCTTTTCGTGTGTGTATGTATTTCTCGCCAACAGCAAGCCAACTCTCTCTATAGCCTGCACACATGCACAGTCATGCAGGTTGCCAGCACAGCCTTGACTTGGCGGATACTTGGTGAACTAATGAGTTAATGGTATTGCATAACGAGAGGTTAGGTATGTCTTTTTTTTTGGACTGGGGGTCCCTAGAGATCTGACCACCCAGTTGCTACTCTATCCACACCTGAGCCCAAGCCCAGGGCATTATACAGGACAAGGGCTTTCCTTGCCAGCTGAAAGCAAACTCTTGAGTAATGACCAGTCCTAACTGAGCACTAAGTGTCAGTACTCTCTTGGCTTGTGCATGAAGCAGGTACCCAAAAGCACGTCCTGTAGTAGGTGCCTGACAAAATTTCTCCAACAACAATGATGGCTGACACTTTTGAATGTTTACCATGTGCCCTGCCTATTACATCACTGACTGATTTAATCCTCATGACCCAATGGAGTAGGTATGATCATCTCCACTTCACAGAGGAGGAAACTGAGGTCTCAGAGGATCACGGGCACTTTCTCAAGGTCCCACAGCTAAGAGGTGGCAAAGCTGGGATTTGACACCAGAGCCCATGCTCTTAACTGCTCTGATCTGCCATCCTTCCAGAGGTGTCCAGCTTTGGGGGCCTACCGCAGCTTCATGGGAGGTGAACACAGGCGAGACCTAGCTCTCTCAGTGGAGCTAGTGGCCTCCCTGGTTGGAGAATAGGCCCGAGTCACCTGCTCTCTGTCCACAAAGGCCCTGACCTCTGTCAACAGCTTTGATGATTCTCGCCCTTAGAGCTGGTTCTGGAGAGCTTAGGAGGATCTTTCATACCAAGAACTATAACATTGCTCTTTCTCTTGTTGCTGTTGCCCTTTTGCCTGATGAGAACAGATTCCCCAGGGTTAGGGAACATTGAGGGACTTTGGCCAAAAAGACATGTATTTTTAGAGCCCTCTTACCCCTTAGATCTGAGTAAAATCTCAGATGATTTCTGTTATGGGGAAGTGAGCAAAAGCTCTTTTACTTGAGTTTTAAAACTAATCATTCATTCATTTGCTCAGCCAACTGTGTCCACTTGCCTAAAATAATGCCCAGAACCTAATCTTTGCTCAATAAATATATTTTTCTTCCCTGTCCCAGCCCTTCCCCCAAGCCCCTCTCAGGGGGTTGGGTGGGTGACTACAGTGAACCTGTCTCTCTGTGCTAGGCACAGGAGTATGAAGCTCTGCCTTCATTTTTTTCCATAATGAAAACCACCAGTGGCAAAAAGGACTGCTAGAGCCCATTCTTCTACCTCAGCAGTCAAACACATTGACAATACATCAAGAAAGGTGGGGAGCTGGAAGGAAAAACCACACATGCGTGGCACGCTCACCGGTATTCATCAGTCTACCTGATGGAGGTTGGTCCCTACTGCCATAAATTCAATTGTAAGTAAATACTCATCTCTCTCTCATTCCCACATTATGGGCACAAAATGAAAAGCACATAGTTGCAGATGATATCCATCAAGGGAGGGGCAGGAATTCATGCTTGTCCAAACCCCCTGACAAAAAAAGAAGAAAGAAAGAAGTAATAAGGGAAAGGTGACCCCTCTGATCACCTGTGCTTAAACATCTGGAGTTCCATTCGGGCACCATGTGAAAAATCATCAGTGCCTAAGAATGGGTTGGTGGAAAGTTTGAGGGTGATAAGGAGGATGTATCCTTTCCCCTCATAACCGTCGAAAGGAAGAGCCCTTCATAGGCTCACGGAAAGGTTATCAGATGAAGGGCCGAATGATCCGACCTTTTTGACTTTGGATAAATCATACCTCTGCGTTTCCTTTTGTAAAAGCAGGGTTGGGGGCAAGTAGAGAACTGTTCTTAGGTTTTTCTACATTGGTAAAAATTCATAGTGGTACAACGATTTGCAAAATCGGCAATAACAAAGCTAAACATACACACCAATGACTCAGTAATCCCCTTAGGAATTACACTCAACTGAAGTACATGCATGTGTTTACTATTTTTTAAAAAACCAATTAAGTATCCATCATAGCAGAATAAATAAAAACACTGTGGTCTATTCACACAATGGAATTCTATACAGCAGTGATTATGAACAAATAAAACTATAGGCCACAACATGAAAGAATCGCACAAAAATAATTTAAAATAAAGAAAGCTAGACCAAAGAAACTACTTGGTCTAGCTTCGATTCTATTTATATGAAGTACAAAAAATGGCAAAACTGCTCTACACAGTTAGAGGTCAGGACAGTGGTTACAGGAGCGGGGCAGTGACAGGACGGCAACCCAGGGGCACAAACGTCATTCTGTTTCTTGCCCTGGGTGCTGGCTTCACCTGTGAGAACTCGTCAAGATGCACTGCGCTCCTACAGTTTCTGCATTCTGCCCTTCGCACATTACAGTTCAATAAAGTTTAAATTTAAAGCATTTATTTTAAAATACCAAATCACGGACCTGCAGAATTTTGAACTAAAAAAAGAAAAACGCTCAGTAAGATAAAAGTTTGGTCCTGAGGTAACCCCTATTTTTAGGCACCTGAATAGACGAGCAGCCCTGCTGGTCCCAAGAATGAGAGAAGTGGGGGCTCCTGACCCAGAGAGATGGTGGCTTCTCAGAGAGAGCAGGTGACATGGTTACAAGTTCTAGCGGTAACAACATGTAAAAATATGGTCACCAGCCCCAAAGAAACCAAGAGAGGAGAGAATAGAGAAGACAGAGGAGGAAGTCCTCTAGAGAGACAGGCAGCACCTAGAGCCGGGGCCCGGGGCCCACAGGGCCAGCGGGAGGCTGGGGTCTTCTCTGCAGCCACCCTGACCAGGAGATGCCTGGCACGTGATGGAGTTGCTTTGCTGGTAATTATGTCCTGCTCAGACAGGAAAGTGATAGATCATCTCAGGGGAAGCTCCTTAATTGAAAAAGTGTCAATAGATAAAGAGCAATAAAAGCTTTTTCAGCTGAAAGCCTGGTTTCCTTAGCTCCATCTGCTTTAATTTTGACCAATCTTCTAACGTCGATCCACCAGGAAGGGCCCTCTTGGGTTCCCTCCAGCTCTTACCTGGCACACTTGTCTCCTGAGGGAGGAACGAGCAAGCACGTTTCTCGTCGGAGGGCAAGGGGGGGTGTCTACTCCTTTTCAGTCAGGAAAATACACTCCCAAATCTCTGAATCAATATTCTAAATTAACCAATGCATAAATGTTGTCCCAAACTGTCATTCAGTTTATCCTTGCTGATTACAAGAATGATCTAGATGTTCTAGGCCCTTAATTTTATGTTGCTTCACCTTCCAAAGACCTCTGAAGTCCTTTCCTATCAGAGGCAGCAGGAGAAAACAACTCAAAGCCCCCACTTTACTCTGTGAGCAGTTCTGAAGAAAGTCTTTTTGTGCAAAGGGGGAGCAAAGTCTGAAGTATCACCTACCAAAAGGTTCGGGGGTGGCCAGTATCTGCACTGATTAACTCACCCACAGAATGTACTGGACACCCACCACCCACGTGTCGGGACCATGTTCCCCTTTGAGCCTGCCCTGACCAAAACAGCATGCATTTCATTTACCTGCCGTTGAGCAGCGGTGCCATCAATCCTTGGGAACACAGTGGAGCCCCACGAGCTGAATGATGGGGGCTAAGTGGATTCTGAGCTGTTTTATCACAGCCACAGAGCTTGATTAATGGTTTGCTGTAAATTGAAAAGATGGTCTCTGTGCTTCCTGGCCCGGTCCTGTACATTTCTATCAAATTGTGATATACAGTTACGACTCAGATGAAGATGTACTCAAAGCCGGGAAAAGAGAGTGGGTAAGGGAATCAGGATTCAATATCTCAGTATCACATGGACTCAACATAATGAATTATAATAAGGCTTATGGTAAATGTCTAGATTTAGGTTAAATAAATTTACCTGACTTCAAGATTGGGAAGCCCTAGCTCAACAGCCATTTATATATTTTTAAAAAACTGAAGGATTTAGGTAACCATAAGCTTTTCTTTTTAAAGGCAAGACTATCATATGATGGTTAAAAATGTAACATCAAGCTACAGTGTTGGACGTATGGTGGTCAAACAGAACAGTTAAAGAAATCCCTGTACTCATCTCTGAACAGACCACCATTAGTTTGTGTTTAGTCTGCCTCAATCTGAACTACTGTGAGCCCACAGGAAGTTGCCCAGGACAGTGAGGGGTCTGGAAGCCATCTCATATGAGGAGGATTTGAGAACTGAGGACAATCAGAGGAGGCTAAAACAGAAACAGAAAGTTCAAATTCATTTTCAAATTCTGAAAGTACTATTGGAAGAGGAATTGGCACTTTACACCTTATAACAGAAGAGGGTGGGATGAGGGCCAATGAGTGGGTTATAGGGATTTTTTTTTTAACATAAAGAGGAATTTCCAACAATTAGAGAGGTGGGACAACACAAGAGAATAGCTAGTGGGTACTGCCACATGGGAGAATTTTTAAGTCCCTCTCCTCCTTTAGGAATTGGGCTATCGTCAATAATGACTTTAGGTCACCACTAGTTCAGCCTTTCTTGATGCTCCTTGCCACGAGTCACCTCTCAAGACATAGAGGGGGTGTGAGGGATTGGCCAGTGCGAGGGGTCAATTTCCTGACCTGGCTTCCTGGTATTTCCCATTGAGATACCCCGGCACTGTGTGAACCTATGCCCAGAAAGCCACAGCTCCGCCTTCCTGTATGACATAGACAGGGTGAGAGACAGTCCAGGGGCTCGCATAGTCCCAAAGAGCCTTTGCAGCCTGATCAGCCCACTGTTGTTATTTGGGAGGTAAAATATAATAATCATGAAATTTATCATTTTTAAATATAAAGTTCAGGAGCATTAAGTACATTCATACTATTCTGTACCGGCATCACTACTCAGCTCCAGAACTTTCACCCTACTTTTTAATGCCACCATGAAGTTAAAAAATTATTCCCCAAAGCTGTTTCTAGTATTATCAGCCACATACTAGATACCACTGCTTTCTCTGCAGACTCAACCACGTACATGACTGTCGCTCTCTGTGTGCATACTTGTGTTCCTAGTTAAACAAGCTTCTGGAATCTATCCAGCAGTAAAGGGGCTCATGCCTGTCATTGATGCCAGGCGAACACGCGATGCCCATGCATGGTCTGTCTTCTGTATGCTTTGGCAGAGAGCGTAGCTTAAGAAACCCTTTTCTTGTTGGGACTGATGACCATTCCTGGGGAAATGGGTCAGCTTTGGTTCAGTTTCACTTTTCTCTGAAGGTAAAGGGGAAAAGCGAAAATCCAGGGTTCAAGGAGTGCTCCAGTTGATCTGACTGGCTTGGTGTTAATGTAAACAGTTAATTGCAGGCTTGTAGGCCTTGGAGAAACCAGGGTAACTTTAATTAATTCCAGTACATGCCTCGCAATGTTTACATTCCAAATTACCTTCAAGTCAGAAGTATGTGGCCCAGAACCACAGCTGGGGGCAATAAAATTCCACTGGCTGCCGCTTCCAGCATCTGGAAGTCATTTGCTAAAAGAGACAGAGTTTGCTATTTGGAAAAGTTAGCTGTGCTTCGAGAGAGATGAGGTGACACTGGCTTTCCCCTAAGTTGCTGACATATGGAAAGAACAAAGCTAGTTCCAAAGTAAGACTGAAGTCCAACGGATTCTGAGCAGAGTGAAGAAACACCTACCATTTGCTGACCTCTACATGAAAGGAAGTCTAGGACAAGGGCCTAGGAAAAAGATGTTATACCAATGACTAGGATTCAATTTCTAGAAATTATTTCATGTCGGTACAGATGCCAGCCCTTGGGTCTACTAAAATTGGGGGCTGTCTTCCTTTTCCCACTTCCACCCAAGGGCTCCTTCCAGGGTACACAGAAAACGCAATCTGCATTAGGAAGGGTGTGTGGAGGCAGCAGTTGGTTTTTCTGATGTTGTACTCGGGAACAGTACGAGCCGGTTGCACGACGTCTAAAGCACACTGGGTCCCAGGCACTCCTTACGTACTGAGAGCTGGGGGCCACTGAATAAAAGAATCCTGTGAGTAGAAGGCCCTTGCACATTTCATTTAGTCCATGCCCCTGCCTTTAAGCAGAGCTAAATATAAGCCACTGCAGACTTTCAGTCACCTACCATGTTATTTCCCTCTTCAGATCCAAGAAAGGAGGGCTGGATTATGAAAAATACTTTGCATTTGCTCCTTTGGAAGTCAGATTTCCAAATGAGTCAATAATAGTAAAGGATTTACAATATCTCTTTAAACAAATCAAAACTTCATGTAAATCCTATTATTTGTCAATGTCATTTTGCCTCCCACTCATTCAAAAGCCAAGTTAGATGTGTTGGTGATTCAAGAGTTCTACATTCTCTCCTTCGTTCCTTCTCTCCAACCAGGAGGCAGGGGACAGGATGTTGCCCCACCTTCCCAGTTTTGGGACCTGAAGGGAATAAAAGTGGACCGTAGAGTCAAATTGACCTGGATGGAGGACCTGGCTCGGGTTAACGTGTTAAGCTTCTCTGAACCTCTGTTTCACTGTGTGTAAAGTGGAGATAATACTAAACTCCTCTGATGGGGTTGTTAAAGGGTTAAATGAGCTAAGAATTATAAAAGGCTTTGTACACTAGGTGCTGCCAGCATGGAGCCCTCCAGGCAGCTGAGTGGCTCTGAGGACCACGCAGCTCTCATAGGCTCCCAGACCAATGTATGTGACTGCAGGTGGCACTGGGTGCACCTGGGTGCTCCCTCTTGCAAACTGCCAGACCTCAACAGTCCCATGCACTGTGTTACCATCTGGCATTCCACTGCCAGCTCTGCTCACTTCCTCATCCCCTCCTTCCTGGAAGTCGCCAGACGGCAGGGACCACACCTGTGTGGCTCACTAGTGCAGCATAGTGCTTGCAATGCCACCGGTAATGTGATGCTCAATATACTTTCTGAAACAATAAAGATGATATCACTGTTACATGTTACCCACACTAAAAACTAAAACGCCTTGCTTCTTTCTCTAATTCACTTGGACAATCATGGACCGAGTTCCTCATATCCTATCATGTGAGTGTTTCAATGATTCTTATAATTAAGCAACTTGGGGTCTTCCCTATGTAGGTCAGCATTTCACCAGCTGTAGTCCAAGGATGAACCACACCAAAACCACATGGGGTAGAGGTGGGTGGGAAGAGGGTGTGCTGTGAAAAATGCAGATTCCTGGTCTGCACCCCAGACCTCCTGAATCACTGTCTCTAGGGATGGAGCCAGGGATCTTCCCTAAATAAGCCCGCCTGGCATAGCCTCTGTGGTTCCAGGGACTTCTGTTTCTACCTTTACTTTTTAGAGTCTATAGCAGTGGGCAGTTGTATTGGCTTTGGGGTATTCAGGGTGTGGCCAGTTAGTTACATATATGGGCTTAAGCCAGAGGAATCTGCACCTCCTGCCTGTCAAGAGACCATGAAAATCCAAAGCACCAGAGAGCAGGCAGTCTCTCAGCAATCCAGAATGAGCAGCACAGAAAGAACATTCTGTCCAGAACCTCAGAAGATGAAGCGTCCTTTCCAGGCAACATCTCTGGGCTTGTCCTGCATGGGCCTGGTTCTTCAGGGTGGATGGCTGTTATTTTTTAGAAAATGCCCTGAGTGGTTACGCTGCACAGTACAATTTGAAAACCATAGTTTAAAGCCATGTGCCTCCACCCTCCCACCCGGCAGCTCTGCCGAGAAGAAGCACCAGGCCGAGGAGAGACCCACAAACCCTGGGAAGCTGGGAGCCGGGCTCTAGTCCTGGCTCTGCTGTCTCTAAGGATCTGCTTGATCCTGCACAGGTTCCTGAGCATCTTGGAGCCTTAACTTGTCTTAAGTATTAAATAAGGGAAGTCGAACGAAATCAACAGCTTTTGTTTTGGCAATGAAATCGTTCTTACAGAAGCAACTATCCAATACCTGGACACAGAAAACAGATTAAAGTGCAGGGACAAGCACTACCTGCATCAGCCCTGGGGGTTCTTCAGCAAGATCCTGGACAACCCAGAACACAGCTCTGAATCCCCTGGGCTGCTTGAACTAAGGTCCAGGTCAGACTTGTAGGTTTGTACATCCCCAGACTCCACCGCAGGAGGAGATAGATGGTCTTCAGTACGACCACGAACAGATATGAAGAGCTAGCTGGCTGGCTGGAGGATGTCTCATGGTTTCAACCAGCTGTCCCACAGGTGGTGGTTTGGGAAAGGAGGTCCAGCCCTCCCCCGAAGTCTAGCCACAGGGGATGCGGAGGCCCCAACAGCCTAATTCCCCCAACAGCAAATGGCCACTGTTCTGTTTCCTAACACTGCCAAGCAAGAGCTGTTCCCAGAAAAACAGGCCTTGGAAGCAATTCTTCATTGTATGTGAGACTTCCTCCAGAGCATATTTGCATATTAAAGACCCCTGATAACTCTGGTGGCAGATAACTTGTGTAGCATGTTTTTAAGCCGTGAAGTTTCAAACTTTTTTGACTGGCAGACCCTTTTTACAAGTAAAATTTATTGAACAGGCTTTGGAAGATTGTGAAACACAGAGGTAAAGTTTCAGAAGCGGGTTTTGGGAAAAGATTGACACTGTGGATTTAGAGGTGGGGAGAGGCATAGGTGGAATTATTTTTAGGGGTTTTTTCCCCTTTAATTTTATATTCTACGGGACAAAAGACTACAGGACTCAACTTTATGAAGACTGAAGTCCCAGGACTCAAACTAGTTATTTGTGACCACCTCCATCCAGGTCCCTCCAATTTGCTCTCTGGCAGAATCTCAGGACAAGACAGCAGACGTGAAGTGGGCCACCAGCATCAGGCATCACTTCTAGAAGGCCACCTCTGCTGGCCCTGCCTTCAGCCCCAGAGCGTGTGAGCCTGCAGAGCGCACAGGCTGAAGGGGTGCTGCCGTATCTGCTCATTCCGTGCTGCCCACCATGGACCACAGTCTGGGAACCATCAATCTGCACAGCCAAACACAGCTTCTAGAAGTTTCCACAGTCCCTTCCCCATCTCAGCAGCCTGTTACCCACGAGGATGAGTGGAACAGCAGCCTTCCTTCACAGGTAAGACAGGCAGGGTTAAGAACATGGGATCCAGAGCAAGACTACCGGCCTGGGCTCGAATCCTGGCTCCGCCACCCAGAGCTACATCACTGCTGGCAAGTTCCTTAACGTAAGTTAACATAAGCAATACGCTTAAAACAGTGCCTGGCACACAGGAAACACTAGAACAGTGTCTGCTGTTGATAACATATCACAATTTGACCTCACTAGCAAACTGTTTTGGGGTAGACATGCAAGTAGGGAAGAGACGGCCCAGCCTGAGTGGTTTCTGCACCTCTACAGATATGTATAGCTGAAAGGAAGGCATGATGATGGGGAGAACATTTAAAATAGGACAAAGATGTTGTCACATAGGAGAGGAGCCCCAGGTTGGGGGCCAGGAGAGCCGGCCTCGACCTGAGGCTACACATGAACTGACTTTGTGACTGTGGACAAGTCTCTGAGCCTCTCTGAGCCTCTCTGAGCCTCTCTGAGCCTGAGCTTCCTCCTGACCAAAATGATGCGGTTGACATAAGTGATCTCACAGTTTTTCCCAGCTTTTAAATTCCATGATCCCACACCAGGCGCTGGGTACAGGAAGGACTGGCGGTGGGGTCGCAGAAAGAGCAAGATTGAATGAACAACCACCTCCAGGGTGTGCACCTGTTTGCTGGCTAGCAGCTCAGGGAAATGGATGTTCAGATGCCTTCCTCGTCCCCTGCTGAGGAGTCTCTGCCCTGCTGTGGTCCTCGAGCAGCTCAGGATGGTGCTGATGCCCAGGCAGATAGCATCCTGACAATATACTTGCACCGCTGCCCTCCAGCTACTCAGAGCTGTGTTCCACTAGGTAAGAAGTTAATGTCGTATTCAAGACGAAAGCTTTGTAACAATGTACAGCTCCCATGCACAGCTACTTCTCTCACCCACATATTTGGTTTGCTGTGCATGGCATCACTTTCCCCCGTCCTACCACCTTCCTTGTACCCAGGTGTTGACACAGAGCAAAACTTAGCTCAATGTTTGAATACAAAGAGCATTTGTTTTCCTTTCAACTTTATTTTGTATTGGTTTCAGGCATACAGCTTAGGGGTTAGACAATCATATACTTTACATAGTGCTCCCCTCAATACTTCCAATCCCCTAACTGGCACCATACATAGCTATCCCAGTGTTATTGAGTATATTAAGAGGCACAAATTAGTAGTTACAAAATACTCATGGGAACATATACAGAGCATCTTTTGAGTTTCAAATCAACTGGCCATTCTCACAGGAACCTATGTGCCTATGTAGTGCACAGAGGGCTCATGCACTAAAAGATGTGGACCTGTGACCTCTGGGAACGCTTAGTGGCCTATAAAGGACTCTGCTCTCTGTACCTTCACAGAGAGGAGAAGGAGATGGGAGGAGGGCTCCCCCAGACATTCCCTCACACGAGCTGGCATGGTTTCACTCAGGCTCTGCTCATGGGGCAGAACAGTGACAACACAGGGGGACAAAATATGTTACAATGGAAGTCATTTCATGTGCTCCAATAAACCTGGCACCAGGAGATTTTCTGACAGTGTTGGCTTAGTAATTCAGATGTGCTTCTTATTGCCACTGCTGGCTTGGTGAGGCCTGATGTAGAGGGGAGGGAAGGATGTGCAGTTTCTTCTAGAGCTTGCACCTTCTCAAAGACCTTGCTCCCTTTCACACACAGAGAGGCACACACGTACACATGCATGTCAGACATGTGTACGCAGGGTCTGTACTGACTCCCACTGACAGAGTTGTGGCCCACCAGGATCCACTCTCTGACGTCCCACTTCCCACCACAGTTCAGAGCCCTTGACAGACATCCTCTCACCTGTCCTCGTGTGAACTCTCAGAGCTCTGACAGAAGTGACACACACTGCCTACTCCTACCCTGCCTTCAGAAGGTGAGGGAGGCTGAGCCATCTACCCAGGCACACGCGCAGTTCTCCTTGAGAAAGCATCCCCTCCCCACAGGCTCCATATCCATCCCCCACTCAAACACAGTGCGCACTCCCTGTGAACAGGGAGGAGTTGGGGTAAAAGTCCAATGACACCTGTCTCTGCCTCCAAAGCAGCCTATTTCCCAAAACACACTGGTTTTCAGGGCCACCACCAGTCCCAAGGGTGCATTAGTGGGACTTACTGGACAAAGGCGCTCACCCTCTGTACAACCGTCCAAGGCAGTCTTGCCCATGTAGACATATCCACTGATGTGTTCTCTTACACTAAACCTGATCCTCCAAATTCACATGCTGAAGTTCAAATCCTCAGTACCTCAGAATGTAATCATATTGCAAAATAGGGCTTTTACAAAGGTAATTAAGTTAAAATAAGGTCATGAGGGTGGACCCTAATCCAATTTGACTGGTGTCCTTATAAGAAGGGGAAGTTTGGACGTAGACAGACACGGAAAGAAGACAGTGTGAGGACACAGGGAGAAGATGGTCCTCTACAAAGAGAGGAGCCGTAGAATGAAACCAACACTGCCCACACCCAGATCCTAGACTTCTGGCCCCAGAAATATAAGAAAAGTCATTTCCGTTGTTTGTTTACGTGGTCCAGTCCCCGGTGCTCTGTTACAGCAGCTCTGGTGGACTCATACAGATTCCTTCGCTCATTTTCCAGTCTGTAAGGCTCCTGCATGGCTGGAAGCCACATGCTTGGGCCAAGAGAACGCCAGCTTTGACACTTACCACAGCCTACTGGTTGGTTAATACAGAGGCGCTGCTGCATGATGCTGGTCTCTGACTAAAGGAGCAGATACAGAGGACATGAGGATGGAGACAGGTTAGAAACAGGTAAGTCAAAAGAGGAAACAGGGTCCTGAGCAGCACCCACAGCACCAGGCTGCTAACTCCCCACAGCATGAAGAGCCAGCTCTGTGTTTTGCTTGCCGGCCTCCCCTACTGGCACTGGGACTCATGTTCCACATTTACAAAGCCTCCAGGCACCACGCAAGCCCCTCACCAGAGCAAAGGCAGTGATATTCAGCCAGGGCACTCAGTCTGAAGGCCGCCAACTCTGAGATGGTGCCACAGGCTCCCCAATCCTAAGTTAGAATGTGAAGGCCAGAGAAACAAAACAGGCCAAAATACCATTCGTCTGATGAGGTGATGTTTACTGAATAGAGAGTGCGTGTGTGCGTGTGTGTGTGTGCGTGTGTGTGTGTGTGCGTGTGTGTGTGTGTGTGTGTGTACTCACACGCTGAATTAATCTTATGTAAGATTCAACATGTTCAAAGCACTAAATAACTCTGGATACATTTTGATGAATAAACTTTAGATGTAGTCAACCCTTTTAAAGAAAGAGAATGTATATGTGAGAGGTCAATGGCCACTCCTTATCTACATGAAGCCCACCCTGCCCTCAACCCCGGCTCACTATTGTAGGGGGCCGCTTTGAGTGGTGTCAGGAACTGTGGCCCCTTGCAAGCTGGGGACTGGGAGAGGACCCCTAAGCTTCGGCCGGAGCACTGGTAATGTGGAGGCAGGCAAGATCCAACAATAACTCCGAGGGCCCCCAGGGGAAATCAGGCCTAGAAGTAAATTGCACTCCTTGAAGCATGCTTTGTTTCTCCCTCAAGCTCTGTTAATCTTATACCAGATAACCAGCTCAAGGCTGGGAAAGAAATTTACAAAATTCTTGGATCCTAACCCAAATCCCACCTGGCACCATAATGTTTGCTCAGTGTGGACCCAAAGCAGTCTTCCTGCCACTGTCTTCTTTAAACAACATCTGTTCTCTGTAAGCTTAAGCTATTGATATAATTAGATTACCTATACATTCCTGCTACCTATCCTCCCACTTGTAACCCTCTCAATAAAAGCCATTGAGCGCAGGGGCTCGGAGCATTCCCCACTAGAGGGAATCGCCTTCCCCTTTCCTTGACAGGCAAACAGTGTCTGGAACGACTCATTCTTTCATCCATGGTGAACCAAGGGACTTCGCAGGATGGAGTCCCCTATACACTATGGACCATCAGAGGAGAGAGGACACAGACAGAGGCAGGACAGCTCCAACTCAGGAAAGCAGAAAGTCCCTCAGGCTTCCAACAGGGCAGAAATACACAAGAAGGAACTTCCAGGAATTGATGACTTCCTAAAACTCACCTTTGGAAAAGCATGGAGTAAAGAGGCGGTGAAGGCCTCGGCAGCTGCCCCCCACCCCCTCGCCTCCTCTGGAAGATGTGTCTGGCATTCATTCTCAGCGGTTGGGCCAGCCCTGCACTCACAGGATGGAGGTGAGGGAGGGCAACCATGCACAGCCTTATGCTCCTAATATCTTCTTCCCCTCCTACCAAACACAGGCCAGGCAATCTCCATCCTCATGTCCCAGTGGTGGGAGAGTCCCTCAGCTGAAGGACACGGATAGTGAATGGAGGGCTGGGGATGGTGAATGGGTTAAATAGCCTCAGATGCGGTCTCTCAGTAGAAATTGTCTGTGCGAGGTTCACAAAGTAGCCAAGGTGGCCAGATTTTAGTTTGTAAACACTTGTTGGTCACGGAAGTCATCCAGTCTCAAAAGCTGTATCCTTTTCCAAAACCCAAACACTTCTTCTTGTAAGTGAACCAAAAGCTACAAATTTTTTCCTAATAAATCAGTCAGATCATACTCCTTTTGTAATATTACTGACCCAGAAACAAATCTAAAGTGTTTTCACGATAGCCTCGCAACCACAGTGATAGTTCATTCAATTGTGAAGCCTGCCTACAGTCTCATCTCATTCTTACTTTTAGCCGGTTAACAACTAAGGAACATTAAATCGGGAGTGAGATCTGAGCTCCGTGTCACTGCCCTGGCCAGGCTGGGAAATCTTGGGAAAATCTCTTCAGTGTCCAGGGCCTCCGTGTGCCTTACTTGGAAAATGCTAGCTGTAAGGCTCCTTCAAGCTTTGCTTTGCTTTGCTTTTGCAGGACACTATTATTCCAATTTTTTTCCAAAGGAGATTAGCCTAAGATACTACTTTCTCAGAATGTTGATAGATGCTATGTGTGAAGTCAAGACAGTTTGGAGGTAACCTGGGTGCTTCACTGTAACACTGTTCTGAACCTTGAAAATGCTAAAAGGCATCTCTGGCTCTCCTGGAGGGGAACTAAGCCTGTAGCATTTCTGACATAAGGGATAAACTCTAACCATTTTAAAAGATTTCCCAAGATTGGAAAGCTTTTAAGACCCACAGGAAAGCAGGATAGGGCGTTGCCTTCTAGGACAGAAGCTTCTACCAATACCCCTTAAATGGCGGCACTGAGAAAGGATGCCACCTGCCCTGAGTGAGCCCAGCCCTGGAGCTGAGTGCCTCCCCGAAGAGTGTTCTTGGGGCACTCCAGGCCATGCCCACAGCTTCCTGGGCAGACCCAGCTCTGAGTACCTGCTCAGGACAGGAAGCAGGGTGCATCCCCACAGACCACAGGGGGCTGTCCAGTGTTCACAGAGTGAAGTGCCCCTGACTAGAAACGGCTCGGTGGCTTGGGGATCCGAGGCAGGCCAGCTGCTCATTATCCCCAGTCTCAGCTGTGTCATTCTCATTCTGGCTGCTGCCCAGAGGACTCTCTTTTGACACTTCCTGTCTTTGGATTCTGTGGCAGCTTCCTGACTCAGGCCCCTCTGCCCACCCTCTTAAGAGGCCTTCTCTAACCATCTTCAGGGCTCATTGAGTCCAGGCCCTTGAATCCTTTAGCCCTGTAGAGTCTGAGTGACACAACTTAACACATAATTATACATCCTCTCATCTTGCTCCTGTTCTTCAAAGGGTGCCGATTGCGCTTCCCAGACCAGATCGCAAATGCCCTGAAGGAAAGGAATGTCATCCTATTCTATGTGATGCAACCAAACACAAAGCTGAGCAAACAGTAGACACTGAATAATGAATGTTAATTAATTCGCTTTGGATGGTAATCAGGACCTGTCTTCCCAACAATGGTTTTTTAAAAAGATTTTATTTATTATTTTTAGAGAGAGGGGAAAGGAGGGAGAAAGACAGGGAGAGAAACATCAATGTGTGGTTGCCTCTCATACACCCCCAGCTGGGGACCTGGCCTACAACTCAGGCATGTGCCCTGACTGGGAATCGAACTGGGGCTACCCTTTGGTTCGCTGCCCTGTGCTCAATCCACTGAGCCACACCAGCCAGGGCTCAATGGCTTTTATTCTTTACACATGTCTTGAGTGTGATGTATATAATTTTGCTCCAACACTCCTCAAAGAAGTGCTTGGTTCACAAACAAGTTCAAAACCAATTTAGCCCCTAGAGTCACCGCAAACTTCAGGGACAGAATTTTTTAGTTCATACTCTTTAAATCTTATAAATTTCTCTTTTAGCCTATAGCTTCCATTTGAGTTACAAATGATGACATTAATGGTGATGATGATCGTTAGTTTATTAAATATCTATGACGTACCAAACACTTTAAGTCCATTAACTCATTTAATCTTCCCAACACTTTTACGAAGTGGGTACCATTATGGTTCCCATTTTAGAGATGAAGGAATGAGGCTTAGAGAGGTTGAGCATCTGCAGGGTCCCACAGCTCCTAAGGGGTCTATTCAATGGCCCCAGAGCCATCCAATGATCAAAAGGAAAGAAACAAGTCTTCTTTCTTGGAAAATGAGGATTGAGTCTCCCTCCCAGTGGTTTCTAAATCTGGCTGATTATCAAAATCAAGTAATAGTAATAAAGACTCCCCATTCCCACCCTCAGAGATTCTACTTCAGCAAATCTGATTGGGGGCCAGGTATGTATTTTCTCAAAGATCAGTGGATAATTCTGATGATCATTCAGGATGGAGAAGCACCAATCCTGTCTGTGCCCTTCTGTCCACAGTACCTGATTTAAACCATGCCGTACGTCAGACAAGAAACCTCTGGGGAACACTTACTGGTCACCCATGAATGGGCAACCCCTGGCTGCCATGCCAGCCTCCCTCCTCTCTTCCCTCACACACTAGAAAATGTACTTAGTTTAGTCCAGCAGGTTGTAACCCTGGCTGCATGTTTGAATCACCTGGAGAACTGACACAAATACAGATGTCTGGGGAAGGCGGGGAGAGCAAATAGAGAGGTGGGGCCCTGGGCACCCCACATCAACGTTTTTAAAGCTTCCTTGGTAATGCTAATGTGTAGCTCATACACTTGTCTTTTTTAGGATGAAAGACTCTGGCCATTGGATCTTGGCCTTCGAAAGCTCCTTTCTCAAACATAAACAAAATGAGAGGGTCACTTCTTGACAGTGCAGCTACTTTCAAAACTAGTAACACTAAAATGTTTTAATATCCTCATTAGCTCAGTTCAGTCTCATGAGGAAGAGTAAATAAAAGAGTATGTTATACACACAGACACATACATACAACTTAAAAAGTCAACTCCCTAGGAGATGGTAACCACAGCAGAATCCAATTTTCAGCACATTGCCATGCACAACTGAAATTACAAAACAGTCAGGGCTGGGAAGGGCTTTGGAGAGCCCCTCAATGAGCAGGCTGTGGTCCACAAGGAAAGTGATTTGCCTAGACCTGCTGGCAACACGAGGACTAGACCCCAATTCTGTGGTCACAGACAGGATCATGGCCTTGATGCAGTCAGCCTGCGAGGCTTCCAGACTCTACTCTTGAGTCTCCAAGTTCCAGGCAGAACTGAATAATATTGGTCATTGAAGCTTCAGTGTAAGATACTGTCACTTAAAGGACACTTGCATTTTAAACTCTAGCACCAGTCATCATTGTATGAATGATTTTGTTCCTTGTTAAGAAAACCTGAGACCTTTTTTGAGCACTTTTCACAGGACAGGAAGGATCTATGTTCCTTAATTCAGTGTTCCAATAACTTTTGAGCAGCAAGAAGGACTGTACCCTTCCTCAGACAGGGACACTGAGGCTTGGACCAGAGTCACAACAGCACACAGGAGTATTTGCAACAAACTGTCTGATTCCAAAGCCCTGGGAACACTGTCTCCTTCAGATAGGACAAGGCAGGAAGTAGGTTTGGAACAACTGCTAAGGACCCCGAAAAAGAAAAGATGACCTCCTTCCGGTACTTTACTTTTCTCCCTCCTCCTCCTCCTCTTCCTTCTTCTCTTTAAGAGTGTGGGGTTTGGGGTTTTTGTGGGGTTTTGGGCATTTTTATGGCCAAGGGTCAGAAGAAGAGGACCCAACATTCTCAAGGACACAACCTGAATAATTTCAATAATAAAGTATCCCTCTCAAAATTCACCACACATTGTGAGGCTTAGTGGTGGTGAGGATATACAGTATCTGGGTGTTCAAATTCTACAGAGAAGGTTCTTTAGCATCTCTCTCCCCTTAGTCTTTCCTCTTGGGAGCCAGAAGCAACAGCCCGTTTTCTCACAACCTATTGTCTCTTGAGGAATTAAAAATAACCACCATAATAACAGCCCTAGTGAATCAAGCCAGTGTACTTGTCCGCAAATGGCAACCTACTGATTCTGTCCATGCATTTCTACTTGTTCTGTCCTCTAGATGCAGGCAGAATTTCTATCTCAAAGCCCAGCCAATGCTGTGGATGAAACAACCAGCTTTTGAAGGCCACTGGTAAACACTGTCAATAAGGCATCTCCACCAGGGCCACCCCCTCCATGTGTTTTGGGCTCCCTGTCCCTACAGAGTAAATAACAACAGAAATGTGGAGGGTAGGCTGAGGGGATCACACTCAGAAAGCTTGGAAACATATAGGAGTTGGTTTGAGTATTGACTTGTTTGCTTCCTTTTTCTGAACATGACATGTTTCCTTTTACTATGAATATTTTTCTCCCAGAAAGTAGCAGAGGGTTGTGCCCCCAAGACAGGACGGAGGCAAAATGGTGATAAAGACAGAGTTGGCTTCTAAGCCAGTCTCCATTTCCTCAGTCAGTTCTGTGGATTTATTTGATCTATGATGAACTAAGTGATTCTGACAAGGGCGTTAGCAAGTTAAAATTTTGTCTTTCCCTGGAGGATTATGAAACAATGAACACAAAGCAAAGCAAAGCAATGATGGTGGGAATTCAGGCAGTGGGGCATTCACAAGGAAGACAAATACCCGTGCCATATATATAGATGTTTCCCTGTTATTGGACCATAGGCTAACTGAGGCGTTTTATACTACTTTGTGTCCCATATAACCCTTGCTTCCTTTCTCTTTTCCCTCACTCCTTAGCTCGACATGGTAGAGAATTCACATCGTCTCTGTTTGATGTGGGAGACCTTAAAGTGGAGGGTGCAGACCGAGGGCCTGGCTGCAGTGTGGATGTGGTCGTGGCAGGCAGCGATGGCCCAGGTTGAGGATATCTGAAAGCAGCTACAAGTACTTCTTTGGGTTGTTCTTGGAAGGGAAGGACAAACAGACCTGTACCTCTTTTGACCCTAATAACCTTCCTCCAGCCTTCTACCTGTCCAGAGCTGCAAATGGCCTTGGACTCCTTGAGGGCCCAGATGCTAAAGAGCCAAAACCAGTATCAGGGTTAAGTTTTTCTACAAACAACTGTCTTCATTGTCTATAATCTATCTTTCGGCCTGTGAGGCTGGACCATTATAGAAATGCTTCAGCCCTTGTTTGCAGCCACGGATTTTAAGTTCCTTTGTCTCTACAGTGAAGATTCCTTGTGTTTCCTCATAACCAGTAGAGCAGGGTGGCTATCATGTCCCCACTCCATTAGCGTGGATAAACATTTGTGCTCACTCATCACCTGTCAACACCTTCTCTCTTCCCCACTCCCTTTTCATTTTTCCATCTTTACTCAAAGGCACAGGGCACAAGTCATCCATTTTTATGACACCTGCTGAGCAACATCATTTTTCTGACCACTCTGGCTTGTGACACCCCCTCCATTCTCCTTGCTTTTCATAAAGCCTGCTCCAATAGTTAAGAGGAGGGCGAGACTCAATAACAGGGATAAAGAAGCAACATGTCACAAAAACAAAATGATGAAAAAACTCCATGCAATCTGTGATAGGAGACACAGGCAGGGGACGTGCATTGAGAGTGTAAGAGTGTGGGCTTAGAATCAGACAGTTGTTCCACTTCCACATCTGCCATTTCCTAGCTATGCGACCTTGGGCTTCCCAGAGTCTCAGCTTGCTCATCTGCAAAATAGAGGGACAGCCAACCCACAGAGTAGTCACGACAATGAAATCATGGGATGACTATAACAGGTCTAGCACTGTTACAAGGAGATGTACGAAAACCCCTTCCGTGGAAATAAGTGCACAGGCATGCCTGCCATGTGCCAAATGTGTGATGTGCACAGCAAGGGCTGCAGGATGCAGAGAGAGATGCTGCACTGAAGGAGGCTGGTGTGAATAAAACCCTGAAAGAGAGAATATGGAGAGGTATTTTAGATGGAGGTGACAGAGGTGGGGAGTGGCAAGATAGAAATAAGAAATAAGGAATCACGTTGGCCATTTTGGCAGATTTGGAAAGGAAAATAATGGGGCAGAGGTTTGGGCAGTGGGTTACTAAGGACCACCTGTCAGGTTAAGAATATTTATTGTCTAGGTTGCAAGGTGCCAAAAAAGCTGTTTTAAAAGACGATTAAAGGGCAAAAGGAGGCTTAGAGGGAAGAATCTAGCAGAGGCCTGCATAAAGAGGTGGTAGTGTGAGGCTGCTGGAAATCTACCGCAAAAATCCAGGCCCCAGAAGACATGCAAAAGAGGAAACAAGAAGGAGGGTAAGATGGGAGACAAATGTCAACCAAATCCCATCCCTGGGAAGAACTTTGAGCCCAGGTACTGCTTAACTGACCATGGAGACCCCACAACTGGGGCAGATGTGACAGGGCACATACCAGATTCATACATGGACGGACACTGCACGGCCCGGTCAGGGTTTGGTTTTCTGCTTGATCAACGGCAAAAGTTGCCTTGACTACTTGTCTGGGTCAGTATGATCAACTCTGTGTCCGCAGTCCCAGCAGCCACCAGAGATCTTCATATTACCGTGACGTATCATGTATTACCTAACAAAGCCATGTGACCAGCAGCTCCCCTTGGACTTGTCCGACTTGGATGGCATGAACTCCGCTCTCATGGACCATTCTCTCCCTTTCTCAGCCTTGCTGGTGTTCTTCAGGCTCTATGATGTGCTCCAATGGCAGAGACAGAGTCTTCTCCACCCCACAGAGTCACCACTTTTTGGACCTTCTTTCTACCTTGATTCCCACCCTCACAGATGCAGTCCAGGTGCTCTTGACCTCTCTGACCTACCATGATAGCTTCCTGACCAGCCTACCTGTCCACTCACCCTCCAGCCACCTGCTCTCCACTGCCACCAGAGGAGCTTTCCCAAGTCTCATCAGGGCACCGCCAACTTTCCACAGGAGCAGACCCAGTTACTTTCCAGACAGCCAAGGCCTCCATGCTCTGGGCCCAGCCTACACCTCCCACTTCCTCTCCCTCACCACACTCCCTACTCAGGGTTCCTTAAACAGATCAGCCCACGTTCAAGCCTCAGGCCATGGGCCATATACCCCTTTCACCGCCGAGACCACTCTTCCTTCTTTCACTCCCCGCCATCACCAACATTTTTTTATGGCCAACTCCTACTTAGAGTCAAGCTTCAAATCAAATATATCCTCTATGGATCTCACACCTTTTACACTAGGCAAAAACCACTCCCTCCATTTTAAAGTATTATTGCATGCTTTATATTAATATATTGATATTTCATTTTAAATTATAGAAAGACTGTGTCTTTACATCAGTTTGAATATCTGTCTCTTCATGTGGATGATGAATGCCCCTCATGACCAGGACTGTGACTTGTATTACCTTGGCTGGTACATATTATTATTCAGTTAATAAGTGGTTAAATTAATATATTAGTACATACAGAAGAAAACTTGACAGTGGAGTTACTACAAGAGTTCCCTGTCACCTCAAGAATAAAGATAAATTATAATAAAGCATAGGTACTAGCACAATCTAGAAGTGTCTATAATCTATTGGTCATTTAAACAGTAGTGTTTATAACAATCAAGCACTATGCTAAGCTCTGGTAGAGATCTAAATAAAAATGATAAATGTATTAAATTGTTTGGAAAATAAAGTATATACATATAAAATAAATAATAAGCCAAAACAAGCTATTCTAAAGATAAAATAGTGAAAGATTCTAGGTTTAGAGGCGTTTATGGAGTCACAGCACTGACAACCACTGATTACACCAACGCTTATTAAGTGTACTAGACATTTTGTTTATCCCACTGCCTACAGACAGGGCCACACTTATGTCATCCTGTCACACTCAAATGAGAATCACTCATTTTTACCAAAGCTTACCGTTAATAAGAAAAAGGGCATTTTTATCTCTATCAGGAAAAAAAACTACCCGTGTCTATTCCAGTCCATCTATGCTACAGCTGAACCCATTTCTTCTTGGCCTTCAGAGAAGATTTTAAAAGTATACTATTTTGTGTTAAGATGCCTTCACAGGTAGAAGGACTCTCACTGAAGCTCCTCTGGCTCTCCAGACCACCGTTAGGGACAAATGTTCAGACATGAAGAATCAAGATGACTGGTCCATGTGACACATTAAACCCCAGCTCCTTGAGACTTCAGCGCCCAGATGCCTTCTTCCCTTCTTCCCTTCCACTCTTTCCCCTCTCCTACTCCCCAGCCAAAAATGAACCACCAGGCATAAGACCAAGGAAGGCATAAAGGAGCTACAGAGGCAGGTGGAATTTCCTGAGTTGCCAAAGGCTTTTCAAACCAATAAATCTGCCAGAAAATAAAAGAAAGGATGCAATTATGGAGAGCTCTTTGGCAAAGCCCCTCTAATCAGGCATGCAGGTTCCCCCCAGTGCCTCAGTGGGTCTAGTGCTGCAGGGCACAGACGAAATGGAATGTAGAGGAAGGCAGGAAGGGGCACTAAAATGCATTCCTCCCTGGCTCTTCATCAGAGTCTGCCCATTTGGGGCAGAGATCTGGCTGAGAACTAGATCCCCAGGCCACTTTGAAAAGGCAGCTGTGTCCAGATATTGCTCCCTCTCCTTCCCACCCTGTTACCTACATCTGCACATCCTTTATGCCTCCATGTACCCCAATTCCTCTAGTTTGTCTGCTTTGGCCACCATAACACCCCAATACCCTCACAGCAGATAGTCGATACACGATTATTGACTGACTGCATAAGGCTGTAGAGAGATTCAATAACTTGGTCAAGGTCGCACAGCTAAGTTCCGGAGGTTTCAAACGTGGGCGGGCGCCTGAAATAGTGCTCCTGACCTCTGTGCTGTACCAGGTGGAAGTGAGAGAAACAAAGAGGGTAAGAAAGGGTACCCAAACTTATTCTTCTCCAAATACCTCAGAGCAGCTAAAACAAAGATCCAGAGAAAACACAACAATAAATGTACTCGAAATTGAATCGTCCTCTTAGAGTCCAGGAACCACATCTAACTAAACGTATGTATATTTCCTTCTGAACATTCCAAAAAACAATGGCCCTATCTTATGGGACTCATCATCCGCTTCACTATTGTGTACTTGTTTAGTACAAGCTTGTCTCATTTCCTGAACTACATCTCCTTAAGGATAAGGTCAGATCCTATGACTCTGCCTCCCCAGGAACCAGCACAAGGACTAACACTTCGTAGTGCTTAATGATGTCTGTCATTTGATTTTCCTTTATTTTCAATCCTGGTGACACCTTCCTACTATATTTACTGACAGTTAGGCTCAGAGCAGCCCCAGACTGCGTCAGGTTATCATCCAACTGAGTGATAATAAGCTGAAACAGCCCTTTTTTCCTTGCTTCCTCAGTCAGAAAGATACTTTCAAACCAAAACTCAAAACAAAATGTGGCATGGTTCCCTAATTTGGGTCTCTTTTTCCTTCTGGCTGAGGATTCCTTGGAAATTCTTCCAGTATGTGTATCACTTTTCCCGTGTAGTAAACAGAGGTCAGTGACATTAAGAGCAAATGGACCGACTTCAGTGCAGTCGTTACCTTGACTTCTTTTGCTTCTTAGAAGGGACAAACAGCAAACCAGAGGTGGCCTGAATGTACTAGCAGAAAAAGCACTGCTCAGTGCTACCAGTCAGAAGTCACATCTAGCTCCCATCACAGCCAAATCCTGCGTTCTCCACTGCAGGATGCGGCTGTGACAAGTTTTAATAAAACTGTTATCTATGCCCAACAAAATCTCCAAACTCTAACATCTTATTTACAAACATCTCAATTTGAAGTAATCAAAACAGTTGCAAAACTACTAGTTACCTTGCTTTTCCTCCACCCCCCCACCCCGCTCTTCCTGGTGTCCTACTCACCAAGGAGCCAAAGCGAGAAAAAGAGTTAGTAGTTTCATGAAACTACCTGTAAGTGGTAAGTGTAAGTGGTGCAGGCAAATCCTCTCACTGGCTCCAAGGCAGGGCTGTGCCTCAGGGAAGCATAGAGTCCTTGGATAAATACCTATCTGGGTTCCATTTTGAAAGTTTTGGCTGGTGTTTCTGGATTTTGAGGCTCCCTCATTAAAAGACTGCTCCATTTCCAAATAACTTTTTTTTTTTTTTTGCTTCACAGGAAGGAACTTTAATTATTTTGTTTTAATGGAGGTACCACTTAAGTGTTGCCTATGACTCACAGATACTACTGGGGGTTTGGGATACTATTAATCCTCTGATATATTGGTTATTACCACCTATTACAAAGGATCTAGGACTCAACAAGTTTAAGTGAGCTGCTCACAGGGTTGGCAAGTGGTAGAACTGAGAATTTAAATCAGTCAACAGAGACTCCAGAAAAAGAACTAAGTGACGAGGAGGGTTCCGGCCAAGAAGGAGGCACAGGTAGATATGCTTTGCTTTCTTGCACAACCGAAAGAGGGACGACAACAAATTTAAAAACAAAGAACAAACAGAACTACCAGAAAATTGGACTGTATGGAAGTCTGACCACCAAGGAGTTAAAGAAGAAACATTCATCCAGACCAGTAGGAGGGGCAGAGAGGACATGCAGCAAGGCGGCAGCTGGTGGACCAGGTGGTCCCGTACTCAAGTGCAGATAAGCCAGGAGGGACAACTGGGGATTGAGATTGACCAGGCAACCCAGGGTTCCAGCACAGGAAACTAAAGCCTCAAAACTTCTGGCTGTAAAAACCTGGAGGGCTTGTGGTGGCAGGAGAAATTCCCAGCCTCATGGGAGTGTTCACTGGAAAGACCCATAAGGTCCTAGAACTTATACAAACCCACCCACCTGGGTATCAGCACAAGAAGGGCCCAACTTGCTTGTGAGTACTGGGGGAAGTGACTAAAAGCTGGATGAGAGTCGAGCAAGCAGCCTTGTTCCCCCTCTGACCCCTTCCCCACATAAAGCACCACAACGCAGAGAGGTGGGTTGCCCCACACTGACAAATACCTAAGTTCCACCCTTTACAATGTCACAGGTGCACCAAGACAAAGAAATATGGCCCAAATGAAAGAACAGATCAAAACTCAAAACTCAAAAAAAAAAAAAAATTAAGCAATGAGGAGATAGCCAATCTATCAGATGCAGAGTTCAAAACACTGGTAATTGGGGGCTCACAAAAATTATTCAGTATGGATGAAAAATAGGGGAAGAAGTGAAGGCTATACAAACTGAAATAAAAATATATAGGGAAGCAATAGTGAAGGGAAGGAAACCAAGACTCAAATCAATGATTTGGAACAAAAGGAAGAAATAAACATTCACCCAGAATAGAATGAACAACCGAGAATTCAAAAACATCAGGAGAGGCTTAGGAACCTCTGGGACAACTTTAAATATTCCAACATCCAAATCATAGCGATTCCAGAAGGAGAAGAGGAAGAGCAAGAGATTGAAAATTTATTTGAAAAAATAATGAAGGAAAACTTCCCCAATCTGGCGAAGGAAATAGACTTCCAGGAGATCCAGGAAGCTCAGAGAATCCCAAAGAATTTGGACCCAAGGAAGAACACACCAAGACACATCATAATTACATTACCTAAAAGGACAGAATCCTAAAAGCAGCCAGAGAAAAGGAGAGAGTTACCTACAAAGGAGTTGCCATAAGACCATTCAGCTTATTTCTCAAAATAAACCTTGCAGGCAAGAAGGGGCTGGCAAGAAGTATTCAAAGTCATGAAAGGCAAGGACCTACATCCAAGATCACTCTATTCAGCAAAGCTATCCCTTTAGAATGGAAGGGCAGATAACATGCTTCCCAGTTAAGGTCAAGTTATAGGAGTTCATCATCACCAAGCCCTTGTTATAAAAAATGTTAAAGGGCCTTATCAAAGAAAAAGAAGGTCAAAATGATGAACAATAAAATGACAACAAACTCACAACTATCAACAACTGAACCTAAAAAACAACAAAAACAAACTAAGCAAACAACTAGAACAGGAATAGAATCATAGAAATAGAGATTGAAGGGGAGGGGGAGAGGAAGAGTGGGGGAAAGGTACAGGGAATAAGAAGCATAACTGGTAGGTACATAATAGGCAGGGGGAAGTTGAGAATAGTAAAGGAAATGGAAAAGCCAAAGATCTTAGATGTATGACCCATGGACAGGAACTAAGGAGGAGGAAATGCTGGAGGGAAAGTGGGTACCAGGCAGAGGGAGAGAAAGGGGAGAAAAAATGGGACAACTGTAATAGCATAATTAATAAAATGTACTTAAAAAAATAAATCAGTCGACAGAACTTCAAAATCCATGCCAGAAGCCACCATTTTTCCTTGATAGGTTGGCTGATTCAGGCAACCTATTTGGGAAAGCCAAGGATGTGCTACCTTAGAGCAGCCAGGAAGTCCCAAAGATCCTATGACCAATGCTGATGATGCTGAAAATTTCATTCCTGGAGTGTCACTCATTTCACACCCATCTCAGATGCCTGTGAAAAGTACCACCTCTCCAGACAAAGTTAACATTTTACTCTGGGATGAGTCCTGAACTTCTTTTCTCAGCATAGGTTTGACTCCACACACTCCAAGACACTGTGTGAACAGTCCTGGGTCCAGCAAGAGGGGTCCTGAGTGGAGTAGCCCTGACCATGTTCCCATCATAAAGCCCAGGCGGGAGTTATCTGGTCACTTTTCATGGACTGTACAATTAATGATGTTTCTGCTGCAGCCTTCCCACATGCCTTCCAGTCATCTCCCCTAGATCTGCATGGTAGGGAAAGGAAGTTCTTTCCCCAAAGAGCTTATTTTCTCTGCCTCCAACTAGCACTTTCTGCTGCATTCTTATACTTATCCTCCAATGTTTCACTCATGGGACTGCCACCCTGCGTGGCTTTCAAGAGGGATCATTTACATCCCTCTCTGGAAACAGGCACCTGCTCTGCTGAGATGAGAGGGACCCAGGAGACAGTGTCCCAGCATCTTCCGTTTCCCGATGCTCCAATCCCCAACTGCCTTGACATCTGCTGAGGGGGTCAGGTGTCAGCTAGAAGTCTCTCTTTGGCATTGGTTCTCTACCTCTCCACACCTTCCCACCTGCAGACTGAAGCTCTGCTGTGCCAACTAAAACATTAACTCTTCAGAGTCAGAGCAGTTGGCCCTCAGTGCCCAAGAATGTCCCCGAATTGGCTTCATTTTTGCAAAGGTGACACCATAAGACAAAGTCCAAGGAACACTGTGCTGGGAGTCAGGAAAGCAGATGTCCATGCAAGCTTTATTGCTAGCCAGCTGATCCTTTTGGATAAGTTCCTTAATTTCTCATGTTTAAAGTAGGAGGGGTAGACCAGGTAATCTTCCAAATGTGAATATTCAGTGATTCCACAAGACTTGACACAAACTTCATCCTATCAATGAAAGAACTTGAGCTGATTGTTCCTTTGTAAGCAAAATACATAATGAATATCTGGGTTTAAGCACTTAGGATCCTAAAAAGTCATTTCAGATCTAGGTGTCCTCAGTGTGCCACCATATACACCTTTGAGCATGTGGCCCTGATACATTTAGCATGCACTACCCTTTGATGTTCATATCCTCCAATGGCACAGGAAATCTCAAGAGCAGGGACTGTGTTTGTCTCACCCACCACTGCATTCCTGGCGCCTAGCGCCATGCCAGCACATTGTAGTAACTTAATAAATACTTGTTACATGAATGAATTTCCATTGTGCATATCCAATTTCCTTAATATACCAGAGCCCAGGCAGCAAGCATGCGTTTCATAGATCTGTAGCTCTTTTCCATCCCTTCCCTGGAGATTTCCATAGGAGATCATTCTAACAACAAGCTTTGTCCCCGAGATTTGCCTCTGGAGATGGCTGGTTCCCCTCCTCAATCACTCCCTCCTAGGGGCTGCAACAAACTAGGGATGACTACTGAACCCAAGGCCGTGACAGCCATGTCCCCTGGAAGATACACACTTCGGTGGTGAGCCACGCTCTCTTCTCTCTGACATGATCCATTTTCCCACATAAAACCCTGACTCTCACAGTCCCCCTCTGCGCTGCCTGCACCCTTTATACTGCATAAGGGGAAACCCAGCATTCCTCAGGCAGCTTTTGGTTCTGGGGGCACATTGTCCCCATATGGGATGCATTTGGTACACAATTAATCGAAGACATCCGATTTCAATGAAGCCCTAGCTCTCACGCTTGGTCCGTGATGCAGGAGGAAACCCTCTTACACTGGCTGGCAGCCTGACAGGCTGGCATTTCTTTATCCTTACTGGTAGGCCAATAAGAGAACAGACCTTTTAATTAAAATTTGCTTTCCTATACATGTGTCGCCCTGCCATTTACATTGTAGTTTTCAGATCACACATACGTATCAGTGCTACCTTTTGGGGACTAGCAGTGGCAGCCCTGCCGAGGAAGACTACACTAAATAATCTGTTGGCTGGGGCTCAGAGCCACTGGGCACGAGCACCCCGGAGCATGGGGCTTTTTCCTGTATACTCTGCCTCCTGTGGTGCAGACACAAGCATGGGGCAGTGAGTGGTCTGGGGAGACCAGACCAAGGAGGCTCAGATCTTCCAAGGGTGGTCCTTGGAAGCATAGAACACAAAACATAGAACACAAGGGCAGTTCTCCACCCAGCCCCCAAACTGGGCAAAACCAGCCACTCCTGAACACCTTGGAAAACACAGACCCCATCAAGAATCACAAACCCAGTACCACAAGAGTGGGTTCACAGAGAAAAATCAAACTGTAAACATACTTGATGGGGAGGAAGGGAAAGGGCAGTTGGGGGTGCAATCATCCTATTCCAGGGCAACTCACTTCTTTCTGGGTTGCCAATGCCAGCTGATTGATTTCTGAATGCCCAAGGGGACAGAATCTGCACAAGAGTCTCAACCTCCAGAGTGAGGTAAATAGCCCATCATCGTGTATTTGGCAAGAAATCATCAAACCTCAGAGAGACGGTGGCCAGGGAAGGGAAGGAGGCTTAGGGCACATGGCATTGCCGTCAGCAGCCTGCTGCACACTCTCGCTCAAGGAAAAGGGGCAGGAGGATGAAGCCTTCCCTTCACTTCACTTCTCCAAAGGACAAGGAAAACCACTGGGCGACCCTGGTCAGGGCTCTGTTCCCTTTGATGGTTCAGTCATCAGAGGAACTCCTAAAGGCCTCCGTCACTTCAGCATGTGGCCTGGCACACAATCTTAACAGTGAATAGTTATCAGGTGATGCAATAAGCCAGTGATCTGAAATAACGTTTAGCCGTTACATTAGAATCACCTGGGGAGTCTGGAAACATTCTGATGGCCAGGTCACAGAAGCAGAGGTTCTAAGTCGTCACTGAGTTGTCCACACTAGTGATTCTCCAAGTGTGGTCCCCAACCAGCAGCAGCTGGTTACCAGGTTCCATATTACCAGCAATGTCTTACCCCCACAGGGGCCTACAGCTGATCCTTGGGTGTATACCTACAGACACTGGCCCTTAAAATCTGGCATTCTGACTAAGACACATTTCCATCTGCTTGCTCCACCTCAAAAAAAAATAAAATCTATCCTAGGAATACCAGCCTCCAAGACATTTCCTCAAATTTCTTTATTATAAGAATAGATAAGAACCTAGGAAAATCAAGGTTCATGTAAACAACCAAACCTGGTCCTCAGGCCTGAGTTGGACATTAACTTTAAATGGAAAGTCAAACAGACCAGTCTAGTTTCAAAGGACTTTGCAAAGACAAAGAACAAGTAAAGACAGAAATGTCCAGGCACAGATGATGAGTATTTAGCTCCTGGTAACTGTTCATTCTGACACCTCCAGCAGTCATCCTCAAGTCACATGTGATGATGGCCCTTTCAACGACATGTGATGATGGCCCTTTCAACGCTCAAGTGGGAAAAGAGGCCAAGGCACTGGGAGAGCTTAACTTTTGTTAGTGTGTGGCCATGGGAAACCTCTCTGCCTCAGCCTCCTTGCCTGTAAAATGAGGGCTAAAGGCCTCTAAGTGATGTTCAAACTCCCAAGGTGATGACTTAAAACATTGCAAAGTCTGAAAAGCTATGTTATTTACAAAGCATTTCCCCATCTCCAGTGGAAACTGACTGAACCCTATTCATCAATGTGGTATTCCTTGGACATACAACTTTAACTCCTGATAAAACACCCCCACCCCATCACACCCCAAAACACTCTAGGTAGATACGCATCAATCTCCCTTTGAATGAGCAGGTTGTTAAAAGAGAATAGAAATGATGACAGATAAGAAAACAAGTTTTGAGTATTAGGGAATGGTGGGAATAGATGGAAGAGAGACTAGGAATGCTGAAAATAAGTCTGTCTACAACTCAGCTTGGAGTTAGTCCAACTCTGATCCAGAGCAGAGGCCTCAAACAGAAGAAGTGGATCACCCATCTTGGGGGCGGGGAGGTGGGGGGAAGTGTCTAAAGAGAGTCCCAGAGAACAGAAGTCCTAAGTTCAACCAAGCTACTCAGTGGTGGCCAGCACGGTCTATGGAAAAGGAAGGAGGATTCTCTCTACTATCAGGGCTCTCCCTCACCTCTACGTCACCTTCACAAGTGGTCATGACTGGGGTATGGTGGTAAGTACTTAATAACCATCTTCCCGGGGGATGGTGGGAGGGAAGCCTGATAGCATTTGCCAATTTCCATGGTGTAAATGCTCCTACTGTTATCCATTTCAAGCTATCAGTTTCATAACACTGAATGCAGAGTTCAGAACTATGTGTCCAATCGGCGCTCATGATCAACTCACCAGATCCAAGGAAGAAAAAATTCCTGCCAGGTAAAGATACAGATGGACTGGAGAGACATGAATGTTTCTAAAAAGGGAACAAGCTGCTGCCAGCCCTTAGTGACCCCTTTTCCCCAGGGCAGGTACCACAGGAGGCCAAGCCAGGACCCTAGAGATCTGACCCCAGGGCCCTTTCACTGCTAGGAGCACTCTCACCAGAGGGCAGGCTGGAGGGAGGAAAGGTGACACAGCCCTGGCCAGGTCTATTCTGTGGCTACCAGGAAGGTAGTGGGGAGAAAGCTTGAGGCATTCAGAAAAATGAACTTTGGGGATTGCCAGTAGAAGTTAATTACTCCTGCCCTTGGAGGAGTAAGTGTTGGCTGCAGCCTCACATTTGAGCAAAGCTGAGCTGAGAGCCTTATAGTTGAGGCGCAGGAGAACTGTCTGGTCTAGCTGCCAATCAGTCAGGAAACTAAACAAAGCAAGATTCCATGGAGAGTAAGACCCTGAGTTATGGTAAATTACAAAGAAACGATAATCATTTACATGTGAACATGTCTTACAGTGTATGCGTCACTTTCACATGACCCCCCCCTTTTTTCCTTTTGATTCTGGGAGGAAGACCAGTACAGTCAGTTCTTTCCCCCCAAAATTTGACAGCATAGAAGTTGACAGCATGCCCCAAGGAAGAACATTGCTCTGTGATGGCCTTGGGCTCTGTCCTGTTCCTTCTCACCCTCAACCCCTCTCCGCCTCTTCCTTCAGCAGCCCTTCTCATTCATTTCATCTTGGCAGCAGCTTCTTGTGTAACTGAAACCACAAGAAACTTTTTGTTTGACTTTAATTCAGAAGAAATTCCAGTAACTCAGTTCCCACTACTTAAAAGAAAAAAAAAAATCCAGAGCTCTGCTCTAGAGAGTTTAGCTTTTCCCCTGGGCACAAATGTTCACAGAAAACGTATTTCTCCTTCCTTCCCCTAATGCCCCACTTGAAGGCCACACAGTGCCAGGGACGCTGAAACATCCAAAATGCATTTGCCCCCTCATATAGTCACTGAGTCCCCAGCACTTGCGGAAGACCAGAGCTGAGACTGAGGTGGAGTTTTTCTGCTTCATGGCTGGGGCCCAAGGAGTTAAGAGTTGTTGAAAGATTGGCTTGGCTTTCCTGGGAATACTGCTCATTTTGTTTTGGGCAGGCAAGGGCCCAGGGAGGCAAGAGATAAAATATACAAGCAACCAGGCCCCTTCCCTGAACGAAACACAGTCAGTCTCTCCACCTACCTAATATCTGCTAACACCCTGTCAGGAAGGAAGGACAAGTAACTGCTGGTAGGTCAGGAAGAAGTACTTAACTCTGTATGTCCTTGGCCCTATCTATTCAAAATGGGGTCCAGGATCTGCAGCAGCAGCATCACCCGCGAGCTTGTTCAGAATGCAGCACCTGGGATCTCCATCCTGGATGGACTGAATCAGAATCTGCACTTTAACAGGGTTCCCCTTGTTCAACTGCGCAAACTGTATACACACTGTAGTTTTTAAAGCACTGTAGTAAGAAAATGTGCTAGTAATATTTCAGTTAACAGGCATTCTATTAGGCCTGCTAGTGTTCTTGGTGCTGAGGCAATGAGGTTCTGTAAGTACAATTCCAGCTCTGTGAAGTTGCTCACAGCCTGGCATACATAACCACCCAGCTTGGGACAAGAATACCGTCTTTGTGGGCTAGGTGTGGACATGGTGTAGGCAGGTCTATGGTTCTTCCTTGTGGACAGAAAGGCTCTAACTTGTCCCAAGTCAATATTGTGACTTCAGAAGCTTCTGTAGCCTGCATTTTTAGTAAACTCTAGCTGACAACCTCCTATCCAAACTCTCCCCTTCCATCTTCCCTTTTGCCCCTTCCAATATAAATGCTGAAAAAGTGAGGTACTTTGTCAGCCTCTCTGGTAGCTAGCTATAACTGTGTGACTGCATTCTGGTGAAAAGATGAAGGAGAAATAGTATGGTACCTTGCTACTCAAAATGTGGTTTCTAGCAGCATTAACATAGTCTGGAAGCCAGGTCAAAATGTGCAATTTCAGGCTCTATCCCAGATCTATGGAATCCAAACCTGTGTTTTAACAAGATCCCCAGATGACACTTACACATATTAAAGTTCAAGATGTATTATCCTAAGGGGCTTCTGGGAAAGCCTTTGTTTCCTGCTAAAAGGCAAAGAGTGTTACTGGCACCATGCCTTCTAACTGACCCTGCCTCAAATGTAGGTGTGATACCTGGAGTTGCATCAACCATCTTGCAAGAATGACAGGCCTGGTATGATAAAGTGGAAAGAGGTAAAGGCCCTTGGACCTCAGTAGCATCTTAAGCTGCTGGACCAATCCTAAGGCTACTTCCAGACTTTTCTTCCTCCCTCCCTTTCCTTCCCTTCCCTTCCCTTTCCTTCTTTCACCTTTACCTGAGGACATCTTTTTTTCATTGCTTTTAGAGAGAGAGGGAGAGATATAACATCAACACAAGAGAGAAACACCAATACAAGAGAGAAGCATCAATTGGTTGCCTCCTGTACACACCTGGACTAAGGGTTGAATGCGCCTGGTACTCAACCAGGGATTAGGGATCAAACCCTGAACCTAGGCATGTACCCTGACCAGGAATAGAACATGCAGCCTTTCAGTTACAGAATGATGCTCCAACCAATGGAGACACACCAGCCAGGGCTACTTCCAGACTTCTTAATATTCTATTACTTATCACCTGAAGTACATTTCCAATTTACATGTACTCTAAGTCTGTGAGAATGAAGAATTCTCAAGTCTTAATGGAGTTGACTAAGCCTGAAGAAAGCTAAATCTCCTAAGGAGACCTCGCATAGCAAGACTGCAGGTCTCCCTACCAGATTAGTGGTTGCCAGCTACTGGGAAAAAGGAGTAACTATAAAGAGACATGAGGGAACTTTTTGAGATGAGAGAAACATCTTTCTATCTAGATTGTGGTGGTGGTTATATGATTATATAAATTTGACAAAATTCTTAGAATTGAAGACTTCTGCTGCTGGCTCAGATGAGGTAATAGGATCCAGATCTACACTCTCACCTGAAACTGCCAAAACCAAGAGCAAAATAGAAAAAAAATGATATGAAACAACAGTTTCCAAGATACTGGACATCAGTAAACAAAGGACAATGTTTGAGATCCATAAGCCATGGGAAAAAAGTAAGGTGAGCTTTATGGCTGCCCCAGCTTACTGTCTTGTTGGAGTTTCCAAGCCACAGCATAAGTAGGGAACACAAATTTAATTTAAAAAATTTTAAAAACCTCAGAGAGACGCTGGCCAGGGAAGGGAAGGAGGCTTAGGGCACATGGCATTGCCGTCAGCAGCCTGCTGCACACTCTCGCTCAAGGAAAAGGGGCAGGAGGATGGAGCTTTCCCTTCACTTCACTTCTCCAAAGGACAAGGAAAACCACTGGGCGACCCTGGTCAGGGCTCTGTCAGATTCAAGATTAGTGAATTCTAGGCATGAGAAACATTAAAAAAATGACACACTAAGGTACATCATAATCAAATCACTCAGTATCAATGGTAAAACAAAAGCTTTAAAAGTAGTCAGAGGATAAAGACAAATTCATGTAGAGGAACAAAGATAAGGATGGCAGCAAATTTCTTATTGGAAACAATATAAGCAAGAAGATAGGGAAAGCACAACTTTAAATTATTGAAAGAAAAAACTGTCAACTTAGAATTCTATACTAAGTGAAACTACCTCTTAAAAATAAAAGTGAAAAATAAAGACTTTTTTTTAGACATACACAAGCTAAAATATTCCATTACGACCATACTTTCACTACAAGAAATGTTAAAGAAAGCCCTTTTTAAGCAAGGGAAAAGCGACACGAGAAACGTGTACCTACAGAAAGGAATGAAGTACCAGAAATGTATATATGACTTTTTCTTTAAAAGCCTGCTTAAACAAAAATAATAACATTGTATTGAGGTTCATAACAAAGGCATAAGTAGAATGTATGACAATAGCAAAAAGTCATGAAGGAAGAAATGGAAGTATAGTGTTGTAAATTTCCTATACCATATGTGAAGTGGTATGATAACACTTGAAAGTAGGCTGGGATGAATTAAAAATGTATACTATGAACCCTAAAGCAACAATTATAACAAAACAAAGAATTTTAGCTAAGGAGCCAACCAGAGGTAAAGTGGAGTTAGAAATACTCACTCCAAAAGGAGGCAGAAAAATAGGGAAAAGGAAACAAAGAACATAAGGGACTAATGAAAAGCAATAGCAGCCAGTCAGAGAAATTCACTCATATGTGGAATCTAATGAACAAACTGAACTAACAAGCAAAATAGAGACAGACTCATAGATGGAGAGCAGATGACAGCTCTGGGGGGCAGTAGTTAGGGGGTGGAGGGACTGAGCAAAAACGAGAAAGGGCTCATGGACAGGGACAACAGTGTGGTGACTGCAGGGGGAGCGGGCATAAGGGGATAAATGGTGACGGAAAAGTACAACAAAAAATTAAATTAAAAAACAATAGCAAGGTGATAAACTCAACTATATGTCAATACTCATAGTAAATCCAAATGATCTGAATACCTCACTTAAAAGTCAGAGACAATTAGATTGGATAAAAGGACAAAATATAACTATATGCTTCTTACAAAAAATCCAGTTTAAACATAAAGACACAAATGGGTTAAAAGTAAAGTATGGAAAAAGGCATATGATACTAATGTGAATTAAAAAAAAACTGGAGTGGCTATATTAATATCAGGCAAAGTAGATTTCAGAGCAAGGAATATAACCAGGAATAAAGAAGGTATATTCACACCAATAAAGAGGTCAATTCTGGGGGACATAACAATCTTAAATCTTTACACACCTATTAACAGAGCTTCAAAATACCTAAGGTGAAACTTTTTACCTAGAAATTGACAAGCAGATTCTAAAATTCATATGAAAATGCAAAAGGCCTAGAATAGTTCAAACAGCTGTTTAAAAATGAACAAAGTTCAAGGAGTAACTAACACTACCTAATTTCAAAACTTACACATCTATGGTAATCAAAACAGTATGGTGCCGGTAAAAAGACAGACAAGTGGGTCAATGAAATGAACAGAGAATCCAAATAGATCCACACATAAATAAAAACTGATCTCCAACAAAGATGAGAGCGAAAAGGCAATTCACAGGCAAATAAAATATTTTCAAAGCACCTATGTAATAAAAAATGGATTATATAAAGAACTCTCCAAATGCAACTATAAGAACACAAAACAATTATAAAATGGAAAAGGATAAACAGGCACTTCGCCAAAGATAGATGGACAAATCAGCATATGAATGATGCTCAATATCACTAGTCAGTAGGAAACTGCAAATTGAAAACACAATGAGATACCACTGTATATGTATTATAATGACTAAAATTTAAAACATTGAACATACCAAGTGTTGATGAAGATGGAGAGGGGCTGAAACTTCCACATACTGCTGATGGCAGTGTGAAATGGTACAACCACTTTGGAAAACAGTTTGGCAACCTCTTAAAAGTTACACGTACCATATCACACGATGAAATCACTCCATTCCTTGGTATTTACCAAAAGAAGCATATGCCCATATGAGATTTATATACAAATGGTCATAGTGACTTGAATTAAATAGCTCAAAACTGGAAATAACCCAAATGTCCATCAACAAGTGAACAAGTGTGGTATACGTAGACAAGTAATGGAACATCACTCAGCAACCAAAAGGGATGAGCCATCAATACATCCAATAGCAAGTATGAATCTCAAAGTAATTATGCCAAATGAAAGAAGTCAAAGAGAGCACATACAGAAAAAAAATTTTGTGTAAAACTGTAGAAAATGTAAACCAATCTATTATTACAGAAAAGAGATAGAGGAGGCTGGGAAGGATGAGGTAGAGGGGTTAACAAGAACCAGGAGAACACTTCAGGGGGATGACAGACAGGTTCACTATGATTGTGGTAATGATTCACAGGTGTACACATATGACAAAACTACTCAAAGTACATGCATGAAATATATGTGATTTGTTGTACGCCAATTATTTCTCAGTAAAGTCAATCTTTAAAAAGTTCATAGAACTGGAAACCTAACATGATATCATTTACTCTATGAAAATTATACCTCAGTAAACAAAAACATCTTTAAAAATAAATGGCAGAACAAAAGCCAGGAGAAAACATATGGATACCTGGTGACTCCACCCAATGGTTTGTTCCTACAGAATTCAAAATCAAGTATGCTTCTGTGCCCTCCATGGCCGACAGCCACAGTAGGGACAAAGTTCCTGGATCCATTTCCCAGCATGGGCAGGATGCGGGGAGTGAGGGTGGGTCCTTGCTACAGGCCTGAAATACGCCAGAAATCAGTGCACTGGGTGCTGGTAGCTGGGCAGCCTCAGTCTTTGCGGAGAGTGGCGATAATATGCAACCATGTTGGTGTGACCAGATTAAAAACGGCTTCTGCATCTAATGTAATATCTAAGGGTCCCTCTGCTCTGCTGTCAGTGTGGGTATAATAGGATCAAGTCCAGAAATTAAATGTTAACACACAATAAAGAAGAATCACTACAAACCCATTTGTGATGAGCAGCTTGGGTCGGAGGGAGAGGACAGGAGCTACCTGCCTATCAGGTAGAGATGGCGAGAGAGAGAAAGCCCCCTCAGCTCCCTCAGTTGATCTGGGACACAGCCGGGCCAATGCCCAGAGGTGAGAGACTCCAGCCACATTGAACTGGGCTGCTTGAGAGGAAAGGTGCTGGGGGCATCCTCCTGGAGTTCCCCACAGGAACTGATAGTAGAGGGGGTTCTGCTGCATGGAGCCTCCTGAGATTCTAAGCAGAGCTGGGGGTTCTGAAGATGGTTTTGTTGTTGCTGTCAGAGAGCAAAGGCAGAGAAACTGCTGTTTAGAAGCAAGGAGCAAGATCCTTTTTCCTACGAATCCTTAGAGCCAAAAAGAGAGGGATGTGTGTGTGTCCTGTCTGCCTGTCTACTAAAAGGAGAGAGAGGTGAAGTAAATTAAACGTTTCTAGGACATGGGTTGACAGATGCAACCATTAGGAATAATCGTTAATAATGATGCTTCTAAGCACTGTCTCATCCTGTGTTTCTACATCTGCGAAATGGGGATGATAATAATAATGGAGCCTCACATGGTACTGGCAGAATCACCTGTCATGAGAGGCTTATAAATTGTGAAGTGCTATGTGTATGTCAGTTCTCAATAGCAATTGAAGGCATGGTCCTGATATGAAACTTTAATGCTGTGATGTTTTTCAGTGATTTTGCAGCCTTTGTGACATGCTAAAAGAAAAGCCAGCCAGGCAGAGGTATCAGGGTTTGCATACTCCAGGCAATTTCACTGAGCAGCTAGGGTTTATATTTGAAACCCTCCCTGGCCTCTCAGGTCCCTGTACCCCTGATTCAAGCACTGAGCTTCCAGGCTTCCCTGTTTCTTTACCTAGTCCACCTTGAACCCAAAGGTGAACCCCAGCTAACCTTGACCTTCCCATGTTGCAGCCATTTCCTTCTCCCTCTAATTCAAAATCTATCTCTTCAATTCAAAAACTATCCTGTTGGGAACTCCATTCTTTTATAGTCTTGGTCCCTGCTTTCAATTACTCTGACAAACAAACTCATGCGAAGGTGTAGAAGCCATGAATGTCTTCATCTAGTCATCTGCCCTTGTAATAGGGGCCTTAAATGTCTTCTCACTATATTCTATGGGGCACTGAAGGTTCTAGAGAAATACCTAAGGGGCCTCTTACAGAATCAGGGAAGCTGAACAAGGGTCTGTGGATCATCGATAACTCCTCAGGCACTTGAACCAAAGTGTCCCTCCTCTTTTCTGTTCTGTATAAGGTTCTGTCAGAAGAAAGGGTTCTTAGATGATAAAATGCTTGTTAATCCCTTACTCCAAAAGGCAATGCTGAAGGTAGGAACCCTAGGGAGGAAATAGCAGGCCCCCAGATACCAGCACGCAGGCAGCTCCCACCATGAGACCAGCCAGCCCACCTTTGGATAGAACACAGCTGGGACCCAGGTGTTAGTCCAGGCCCACTGCCAACTGGCTGGGTCTTGAGCATATCCCTCCCCAGGCCTGTTTTCTGGCATGATGAAGTCATAGGCTCAATAACGTCAGTTCTTTCTGGTTCTAAAGCTCTTGTTTCTTGAGTGTTCACTATGGAGGCCCTCTCCAGAGAAGGCCTGTGGGCGTACACCCACTCCTGGGAAGGACCGAGACCCTCACCACCCTGCAGTGCTGTCTCCCTTCTCAGCCTGGCCTGGCCTGGCCACAAGAGGAAAGGCCCACTGCCCAGTTTGACTGAGACCAGCCACCTGCCAATGGAGAGAGTGATGCAAAGGTCTGGTGGTGCTGTGGACTGAGGGACATCAGGCCCAGCTCTCCTGGTTTCTTTGAGTGGGTGCCCCTGAAAGCAAATGGTGGTAGCAGGTCAAGGGGGAGAACTAGGGCTGTGTGGGGTGTGCAGGCCGGAGTGGATGGGAAGCCTCGCATGAAAGGGAAGGCATATGCTTGTGGGGGGTGGGGAAAGAGTAGGAGCCAAGGGGACAGGAAGAAAGAGGGCAAAGGAGCTCAGGTTGGGGGCTCACTGGACAATCTGCGGGGTCACGAACCTTCTGGGAAGACACAGCCCACAAGACTGGCCCATCTTGGGGTCAGGAGGCAGAGTGCACAGATGGACAGGCAGATAGACATACCATCATCCCTTTCTCCTGGTCCTCAATACACACAGAAACTGCACAAATTGGGAGAAGGAGAAAACAAATCCCATTTGTTGGACTTACATTGCTGATGGTGGCTGCTCACCAGCAGGGCAGCAGTTACATACCAACCTCACTGCAGCAACTAATTTTCAAGGAGATCAAAATAAATCAGAAAACAAAACCATTCTGACAGCAGAGAAATGTGGAAACATGTTAAGAGGTAATTACACTCCTTTCCCCTGTTTCACCCACGTTTCTCCTGCCACTGGTGCACGTGTTGAATCGCAGTTGTCATTCCCTGTCAAGAGGCCCGTGCACACTGAAGGAATTGTGCAGGGTGTGCCGGGGCCAGGAATGCTGCCAGCATGCTTGGCCGCCTGGGGACCAATGTCTACTAACAAAGACATCAGTCTCATGTCTGACACCAGAGGATCGAGGGGAGCCTGTATCCCATCCCAGCCAGGAGCTCCAGTGCAGCCAGCCCTGCACTCAACCATCTGCTGCTCCTTGAAAGCAAACTCCATCACCTCTCGCTCCAGGCTGCACCCTTGCACTAACCACAGGGAACACAGCCTTGGAATCAGACAGATTCAGGCTTGAATTCCAGCCCCACCAGCTCCTCGTTAAGTGTCCTTAGGAAAGATATTGGAGCTCTATAAACCTCAGTTTCCCCATTAGAAAATAGGATTTAGGAACGCCTACCTTTTGCACTTGTGAAATTTAGAAATCATGCACATAGAACACCCCCACCTGGCATGCTCTGCAAAGGGTTACCATATTCATCATGACTGTTTGGTTTATCAAGTCTGAACTTACACTCACCAACTGCTGAACCCTTTGACTGCACCCAGTGAGGATGTGGGAGGCTCCCTGGTAGCTGTGGTCTCTCAGGACCCCTCCCCATGGGGCAAAGATAAACATTGCCTTTTCCAGAGCAAGCCTCCTTCTATTAATTGAAGGGAATTCTCACAGCTCAGAAACCTCTATAGATACTTCACAGCCGAATGAGTGAAGCCAGCAATAGCGATTCTTATTTAAACTACTCAGGAGTGTTAATATCTGCTGGATACCAGGGTTCCTCAGTGTTTTTTGAGATGGCTGCTGGGTGTCCAGGTTAGACATGGGACTGACAAAGTAATGACTTGCTGCTATAAAGGAGGAAGCCATGTCGGAAGCAGCAGAAGGTGTTAGATGACGATGACAATGATGACGATGCTGATCATTACCATCGTTGGTCAAGCACCTGAATACAATCTTATGTTACTCCTTGCCAGAGCCAAAGTAATTCCTGCTGAGCGCTGCAGAGAACTCAGATAAGCAAGCCCCTCCTCTAGAAGCTGCATGTAAAACCCATGTCCCTTGCACTGTACAATCAATAGCCCCTCATCAAGCACTCACCAGGGTCGAGGACAGTACCTGCATAAAAGTGATGTCCAGGCATTGGTACTGAGAGAAACAGAGTCCCCTTGCCCCCCAACCAGATCCTACCCTTCAGGTATGAGAGCCCATCTCTCAGGCCTGCCCAAAATGAGCATCTAGAAGCATCCTCAGTACAAGTGCAGCTCTCCAGCACATCCCAGTCCCATTAGTACCCCACCTTCTGCCTTGTGCTAGTTACTGCCATGGAGAATTTGAGTCCTGAAAATCCCGTGGGAAACTGCTGCTTTTCTGCACCACTCAGAACCTAGTCAAGGCCCTGCAGAGATGCTCACATGATCCTACAGGGCATGTGTTCCACTGAACACTCCCACCTATAGGCTACGTTTGCCTAAGCCAAAGGCAGGTTTATTGATCATCATCTTTGTATCCTTCCCAGGGCTTGGTAATCCTGTTTGTAGAATCCTCGGGACAAGCTTCTGGTACCAGTAAACCTAGATGAGGCAGCAAAGTAAAAGGGAAACGTTGGACTTACTTTAAGTCACCAGACTGTAGAATCTTTCTCTGACTAACCCTGAATGCAGTAGTTCCCCCTTCTATGCACTGGATATGTTCCAAGACCCCCAGTCAATGCCTGAAACTACAGGTAGCACTGAACTCTACAGATACTGTTTTTCCTATACATACATTTCCTATGATAAGGTTAATTTATAAGTTAGGCACAGTAAGAAATTAACAATAATAACTAATAATAGAGCAACTATAACAATATAATAAAAGTTATGTGAATGCAGTCTTTCTTTCTCTCAAAATAACTTACCACACTGTACTCACCCTTCACTTAAAGGGAGCACTATACGGCTTCTCTTTGGCATACCTGAACTCTCAGCATCACTACTCTTGCACTTTGGGGACATTAGTAAGTCAAATAAAGATTACTTGAACACAAGCACTGCGATATTGTGACAGTCCATTTGATAACCAAGAAGGCTAGTTAGTGACTAGCGGGCAGGGATCGTATACAGCACGGACATGCTGGACAAAGGGGCGATTCATGTCCCGGGCAGGTTAGGGCGCGATGGTGCAAGAGTTCCTCCTGCTATGCAGGATGGCATGCAATTTAAAACTAAAAAATTGTTTATTATTGGAATTTTCCATTTAATATTTTCAGACAGTGTTTGACCACGAGTAACTGAAACCACAAAAAGTGAGACTGCAAATAAGCAGTGACTACTGAAGTAACGATAACAACTTCTTCAGTACTTCATATATGTCAGGTTCTGTTCTAAGCATGTAGCATGACTTCACTGAGATCATTCTTCCCCCAGCCCTCTGAGGTGTGTACCATTGTCATCACCATCTTTCAGACAAGAAAACTGGAGCCAGAAGTGGTGGAGCCAGCTTCCCAGGCAGGCAGGCTGGCTGGCAAGTCTACGCTGTGCAGCTTCTCATGAGCCCGCTGCCTCCGAAAGGCCTCCCACTGGACATCTACCTGTGCTGTTACCTCCTGAGCATGTGGGACTCTTCCCGGGAAGGCGGCCCTCTCCCTTCTTTGCACGCCCACTCCCTATGCTGCCCATTCAGATTTACATGTGTCTTCCTCTGAGCCCACAGGACATCCTGCAGAGTTCCTTGAACACCCCTCTGTCTGCTTGGGCTTTCTTTGCCAAGTTATTCCAAGAAGTCTACATTTTTCTTCTGGTTTCACTTTGATTGGATGCCCAAGAAATCAGGCCCTCTCCCCTGTTCTGAAAGAAACAGCCTGTCCCCAGGGGGCAGCTGTCCTACGGATCCTCACCTGGCACCCAGAAGAGCCCCCCTGGTTGCAGAGAGAAGCAGGTTTCAGGGTCCTAGTTTCTTCTCCACCAATTCTACTTCTTTCTCTGATGTCATGTGCCTGGCCCTGGGGTCCCCATTTTAAGATGCTGATGTTTAGATGTGAGAAGATCAAAAAGTATTCTGGGAAAATAACCCTTAACAATTAATCTATGGTTAATAAGCAATGGTATAAAATGAGACAGTCTACTTCTAGTAGAGACAAAATTAAGTGTAGTCTTACCGGTATAATACAAGCAGTTTCTTTTTAAGAGTCAACATCAAAGTATCACTTGCCTACAAATTGATTTCTTTTAGCTGTGGACGTGTTCAAGTTCTGGGTCTATGAACGCAGGCTCAATGGGACAGATAAGGGCACCATGGTACTGGTCATGCAGTAACCTGCCTCCGTTTCAGGAAAAGGTGGAGGCAGAGGCATCAGCCCCAGCCTCTTTGCAACCATCTCACAGACACAGGAAATGCAGAGTCGTTTCTGTGTTACAACAATGCTGTATTGAGAGAAACAAGAAAGAAGCCAACTGCTTGGGTATAGATACTCCCTACAAAACCAACCGTGCAACTCTCTGTAATGCCAGGCCCTGGGAATAACATCTACAAAGTTGCTCCTTTCTCTGTGTTCCTAAAAGAGATTGAAAACATAGAAGTGAAAGCAAATCTGTAGTGGGGGCCTCCGAAGATTTCCCTGGTGAGGCCGAGGTTTTGGAGCACCAAGTAGGTGAGGTTGGGAGCCAGACTTTGGAGAAGATCCGGACTATATCTTCAAGCAACAGGCTCACAGAAGATTTCTTAATGAAAGAGAGACTTGGGGATGTTCGTCCCCTCAGTGGTCTCACAGATGCCCCGTCTCCCCAGATCCCCAGGATGATGCCCTGCCCAGAAGTGTTTGCCTTATGACCACAACAGCAAACTTTGGCACCAAGCACTCTTTGCCACTCTTTATACATTTTGAATCAATTAGTCCTTGTACAGTATCCTTAAGGTAGATAGGACAATGATCCCCATTTTATAGATCAGGCAACTGAGAAACTCAGACTTTAAATAACTTGCACCTGCTAGGAACCGGCAACACAGGATGTAAACTCAAGCAGTCTAGCTCATGACCCTAAGCTACACTGTCTCTTGGGGGAGATTCTCTCTGGGTGCTTTTCCCAAGCTTTGCGTTACAATCATAGTGTATTCCCCAGCAGTCTCCACTTTCTATTTTGTGTCAAAATACCAGCCCCAGGGCTGTACCCTCTTCTTAAACCTATAGAAATCTTTTTCCATTCAGGACAGAACCGGAAAAGAGAAACACAAATGTGGAGGGAAATTTGCATTTCACCCAAATTGTCATTGGAAACCACAAACTTGGGCTGCGCACTCCACCCTGCCTGGGCCATTCCCGCCCAGCCTGAGCAGGGGCAGCTGGCCTTTCACAAAGACTGTAGATGATAAAGCCCACCTGCCCCAGGATGTCACGGAAGCACAGTGCTCAGCAAGATCCAGAGTCCAGAGACAGCTACGTGAGGAAGAAGAGCGTCTGCTGGTGTCCCAAACAGGTCCACTTTGTCCTTGGCAACAGGTGTGTCTGGTGCCCTTCATCTCCCCTTGGGTTCTCCCCTCACCCTAACCTCCACCCACAACCAGGACCGGCTGCCCCTATGCTGACCCAGCCCTTCGCACCTGGCCAGGGAGTGAAATGATCATGTGGTCCTTCTGGATATGCTAATAACTTCACATGCTGTCCCTCTCAGACAGGCAAAGACCTCACCCCAAAGAATAACCTGAATCGTGGCAGCACAGACATCATGACCTCAGGCTGGCAAAGTAACATACTCAGGGCTGGCTGTAAGCTGGAGGCCACTCCATTGTTCCCCACGTCTGCTTTCGGGCTCTGCGCTCCATTGCCACGGCCCTGCGTGTGGGTTGCGTGGCTACAGTCTTACACTATGAGGGCTCACTGTCATCTTCAGAGTGCTGCTGGCCCTCGCTGAGCCATGTCTCCTCTTTTTCTCTCACAGAACTCGGGCCACTCAGCAAGATGGCTGTCTCGTCCCCATTTGTCAGCCTGGAAGCGATGTTATGAGGATTCCAAGTTACTGTGTCCTGTGAAGTGTAAGACACTGTGCACAGGTGGGTGCATGAAAGTTACTGAAGACAACTGGCAATGAAAGACTCAGCCCCTGCTCTCATAAAGCTGGTATTTCACAGAGAAATGGGGTGCCTGTGGGCATTTAGGAGTTCCACTTTAGTTTGTTCAGTGTGTTTTGCAGGTACACATGCTAGTCTTGCGGACAGAATAACTTGAAAGTGGGTAACCTCTTTAGAATTCCCCTTCTCAGGATGACCTTTCCAGAACTGGCTAAACTAACCTAATATTACAAATAAGTTCTTGATCCCTGCTGACATCCCTAGGCCCACTCTCCACCCTCCTCGTTCCCGCTCTGTGCCTTGGAAGGTGATACCTTGGACTGTGCCTCCCCGGCTCTCCTACTCTCTGGCTTCAGGTTGTTTTGGCCCATGAGAAGCACCAATGGGACACTGGCACTCAGGAGGAAAGACAAGGAAGGGTGTTTTCTTTCCATGGCCCCTGATATGGTGCCATGGTCCTAGCAGTGGCCACATCTTGCATGACCACGGTTTCCAGCTCATGTGACCCCCAGCTCTATCCCCTACTGGGCTGCAGTAATACTATCTCTTCCCCTCAGACCTCAGGTAACAGCTGCCCTCTATGGCTAGCCCCAAGTGCCTCAACACCCTTGCAGGTTCCCCTGGCTCTCTGTAAATATGCTCTTCTATAAGGTCTTTTAAAGTGAACTGTCCTTGTAAAATTCCATTGCCTATTGTGATGTATACTGAACACTTGATACCCATTCTTTGTTATTAGTCAAGGAAAGTTTATAGAAAAAAACACAAGGCTTCCACTGTTCAAGGCTGATCCCTACCCTATGGTCAAGTCTGTAACCAAACCCATCCTAATTAGGCAGTCAGCATTCCCGTTTTCAAATTCTCCACAAGACAACCCATTTCTATTGTCCAGAGGACAGTGTGCGATTTCGAATGCAGAACCCAGGGGTTCAGAGTCCTCCCCCGCACCTTTGGTCAAGTCCCGCTGAGACAGCTTTTCAGACCAGATAAGCCCATCTCCTTCAGCGCCCTCGTGAATGGTACATTTAGCCCGGCTGCTTCCTTCCAGCTGCCTATAAATCAAGCACTAATCCCTATTACTGCTCCTGCTCCAGGATTAGCACTCCCTCCGGCCTCCGTGGAATGTCTTTTCCATACTGAAGTCATTTTGCTCACTGCTCACTCTTCCCTGAGTAGATGTGAAGGCATTTTGTAACTGTCAGTGTTTTGACAAAGTATGAGTATTTAATCTTATGCCTGTTACACCCCTTCTCCCAAGACACGCGGGCCTGCTATACCTGCTGCCAGGGCAGGACAGCGGGCAGAGAGCAGGCACCCCTATCCAGGCCTCAGCAGGGTAGGTGTGAGCCGAGGAGGAGAGATCCTCCCTTTACAAGACACTTGGCTTGCCCAGGATGGCATTAGCCTTCACTTCCACTTGAGGAAAGGAATCCTCAGCTCAAGTGAACAGAACCAAGATTAACTAGGACAGAAAGGACCATCTCGTTCTTTCCCTTGCCTCTCCTGGATCTAAATCATCTTTGGCAGATGGTGTTTCTAGCCATGGTCTCCCTGGGAAACCTCCCCCAGTGCCTAGCAACCTTCAGCACTGGGAAGTCCTTGATGCTGCAGTCTAGCCCAGGACGCCCCTCACCTCGGGAATCCATACGCCTCTCTCCACCAGACACAGCACTTACTGGAAGAAGCCTTTGGATGCGCCCTCACAAGAGTGCGACATCACAGTCCAACCGTTCCTGCCCTGGGAGCCTGGCCATCCAACCAATGAATCTATGACCTCCCCGCCCCCACCCTGCCCCCATCCAGCCTATACACAATCCCCAGCGTGCCTGCCCAGGAGCCTTTCCCTCTGCAGCCACCTCCAAACTTCTTTCTTTAAAAAATTGTTTCTTAAAAAGAAATAATTTTCCAAAGCCCAGGGAGTTAATCCATGAAATCCTCTAACAAAAGCAGTTGGCCCGGGCCCTGGGTAAGTCGATAGACAAACATGCCAGAGCTCTGTGTGGTTCAGAGTGTTCTTTGTTCCAGCCAACGGGCATGGATCTCACTGGGTCCTGCCAGTGACCCTTGCTTCGCAGAGCCTTACCTCTCCACTTCTCAGCCCCACTGTCAGCCCCGCTCCTTGAAAGATAAACTCCTCTCAGAGGGATCAAGTCATCATTTCCCCCCCCCTCAGTCTTGCCCTCTTTCAGAAAACACCCAGTTAAAAATTTTTGGAGCAAATCAAGGTTCAGCGACAAATGAAAACAAACGGGTCCCTTGCAAAAGGCACAGGCTGTTCAGCGTAAGTGGAGGACCCATATGGTTGTTATTCTCAGAGGGAATCAAAGACCCTCAAACCTGTTTCTTAGAAAACAACAAGGGGAAAAAAAACCCCAAAACCTGTTTTTAAATACCCACTCTTTGTTTTATGTGCAGTCGATCCTGAGCAGTGTCAGATGTTTGGCGGGTACTCTCCAAGAAGACCAAAAGAACAGTCAGAGACACAGGGCTGGCAAGACCAGCCAGACATCAAGATTTCCCAAGAATTGCAGGGGGGGGATGCCCCCTCCCAGATGTGCCACACAAAAGGAATTCTAGCCCTGCTCTGCTTCTTTCTGTGCTCAGCGGCCAGAGACATTCCAACCCCCCTTCCTACTCAGAGAGGGAAGGAACAGAGTGCAGGCTGCCACGCAGGGCTGACGATCCAGCTCCGAGGTGAAGGAAAACTCAGGGGAAATTAATTTCTTTCACTTGGACTCTTACAACTCAGCACTGAGCAGCCCTTAAGGTTCTTTCTCTCTCTTGGGCTCAGTTTCTCATCTATAAAATGGGCATTATAAGACCTATTTTGTGGGCCATCAGGAGGGATACATGGTGCATCTTTGTGGGTGACATATGGTACGTGCAGTGGGTGTTCAGTTGTTTCCTCTGTGCCCAGTCCTGCTCACACACTATCCCCAAACTTCCAAGGGAGTTTTGACAAGTACTGTGCCGTGGGGCTTACTTTGCCAGTTCCTAGCCATGTGACGTTGGGCACCTCACATGGCCTCTCTGGGACTCATTTTACTCATATGTAAAAATGGGCATAATAATCATACGTACCTAATAGATTTATTGTAGGAATTGTAGAGATTGTGAGTGAATTCGTTAGTCTCCCTCTACTTCATGGACATTCTAAAGCACCGACTGTGGGCCAGACACCAGGCGGGGCTCTGGGAGCCCAGGGGTAAACACCACCCAAGGAACCCCTGCTCTCACGCCCCTCCTCAGGGGCACATTACACACACCAATAAAATCCATACAAAGTAACATGTGACTGCAAATTCTGCTATATTCTATGGAGGTTTTACGAAAAAAAGGAATGGGTCCTGGCATATGGTAAGCATTCTATAAATAATAGCAGCTCTTGTCATTAGCAGTAACTAGTCAATGTAGTTTTACTATCCCTCAGTTTACAGATGAGTAAAGAGAAACTCTGAACAGTTAAGTACACTTCCCCAAGTTGTACATCCTGAAGGGACACGCCAGAATTCAAACCCAGGCCTCTCTAGTTCTAGAGGCCTTGCCTTTCCCTTGGCATCCTATATCATACAGGGCACTGTTTGATATGCAAAGTCCCTGTAAGCCACCCCAAGTGCTTTCACATTATCTCCCCAAGTACTTGTCAGACCCTTCTAGCATTCCTGAAAGTGTGAGGACCCCATTCTATCTCCTTTCTGCTTCCAGGCAGACCTCAGGGATATGGCAGACTGGTTCCAGATTGCAGCAATAAAGGGAGTCATAATCATTTTGCTGATGGAGGGTCTTGCCTTTGACTTGTAAAAAACACAATGGCTTTGAAGCACAATAAAGCTAAATGCAATACAGTGAGGTGTGCCTGCAGAGGGAAACTAAGGCCGAAGGTTACCCACTCAGCATGACAGAGCCAGGTCTATTTTTACTACAGGACCACTGCAGCTCCTGCTCCTTTTGGAATCTAACATGCCTTCCTGGATCCTGAGTCCACAAAGGCAGCAGGGGCACAAACGCATCATGCCAGCTCCAGCAGCGCCAACCTCAAGAGTCCCAGGTTCCATCTAACAGGTGAGCCCTGAGCATGGGAGGGACTCTGCAGAAGGAGCACGACAGCAGCTGTCCAAGGCCCCCTGTGCCATCCTGAATCAATATTCACAGCTTAATTACTTTCAGAACCTGGCCAGTGGCTGGCGTATCCAACTTGGAGCTCTGCACAGGAAAACAAGGCCATATGCTCCCAACACCAGCCCTCCCAACACATTCTCAAAAGCCAACAAACTCAGAGGCATTATTCTGGAGGTAGAGGTAGCTTTGGAGAAAACAGGGGCTTTGGGGCACAGCGAATGTGCTTTTGCCTAATGATGTGCACATGGCGATCTGCATGCCTGCCTGTTCCTCCTTGGCGGCCTGTGTTTTCTGAGCTCTTTGACAGCGGGATAGGAGAATTGCTACTCTGTGTCCACAGATCCTGGGCATGAGGCATTTATCTCATCAGATTGTTGAGATACAGTGTGGGTGTTTTGATGTCATCACTGCATGGAGAGCAGTGTGCAGTGGAGGGAAGTGTAACACAGGATCCTTTAAAAATACACTGAAAACAGAAAGACAACAGAGAACCGCAAAATGAACTTAGGCCCCTGTTAGATTGCTGGCCTGCCCAGAACCCCCTTTCTGCAGGAGACTGCGGCCCAAGGAGTGAGAGAACTTATCAGATGGACACTGAAAGGGAGAGGGTAGAGTATAGACACTCCCAGGCATCTTCCTTCTCATTTCCAAACTCATTCCATTGCTCCATAGGTTTGAGCTCTGGAATCTACAATAGAGAAAAGATGATGGCAGAGAAGCAACCTCACCCTGTGTTTGCAGGCAAGATGGTCCCCAGAAGGTGCCATTCAGCAACCAGGGAATGAAAATGGTTTCCATACCTATAAAGAAGGGATGGGGTGAAAGGAGAATGAGATAAGGATACAGGAGTCCCTGATCCTTGCTCACATCCCACCTCCCCACTATCCAGCAAAGTGGATGCCGAGGGGAACACAATGCCAGACGGGGGGAGCACCTTCCCTCCTTGCCTTGGAATAAAGCATCAAGCATCTGTGGGTTCAGAGAGGTCCAGGCATAGGATTTTCACATGAAACAGAAGTGAAATAAATGCCTCAGTTTGCTGGCCACAGCTCTGCAAGGTTCAGACCACTGGCCGGGGGCAGTGGGTTGGGAGCGCCTTCCCTGGTGAGGCAGACATTCATGGTTATGAGCAGTTTCCTCCCAAAGCCTTGGGTGAAGGTCAGGATCACTACCTACTTCCAGAAGGGCCATGGGCCTCCCGCCTGGCCAGCAAAGATGCTGATCTTCAGGCTCACTGTCCTGGAATCCCCGGTATTGTTGCTCAATTCACCAGGTCACTTGAGGGTAGGAATGACTTCAGCTCATCAGGCAGGCATCCTGGAGCTGATATTTAAGGGGAAATCCAGAGGCTTAAGAAGTAGTGAAGAAAGGGCAGCTTGGACAATTGGAAGGACAGAGATTTGCAGAGAACAAGAGAGATTGGTGTGGGATAGAGCAGGCCAGAGAAAACAGCTCTGGGATGGGGTGGGGTAAACTCTGGCAGATGAAGAACGCCTTGGACATGAGGAAATGAAAGCCAAGAAGGGCACCATTGATTTTAAGAAAGGCATTTCTTGAGGAATTACTGGCTGCCAAGGAATTGATGTTTCATCGGATGGGGTAGCTGGATTGCCACAGGGGCGGGGTGACCTCAGGGCTGCCATTCATTCTCTGAGGCCTGATCTGGCATCGATATACCCATGTGGAGGAAGGGAGGGGAACAAGAAGAACTATGAGACCACTGCCATCTCTAAGCTAGCACATTTGGGAAGAGGATCTCTTCCTGAAATGGTTGCAAGGGTTAAGTGATTTGTCCTTCACAACCTAGAAGTCTTAGAAGTCCCAGGTCATGAAGCTTCTTAACTTGGGCAAGTCACCGTGTTCTCTGGGGCTCTGTAAAAAAAAGAGGGTTGGACAAGACGCTCTCTTTGTCAATTCTGACATTCTACAGATCTCATCAAGAATTTGTCGTCTGCCAATTCCATCTCCCTGGATAACTGTGGTCATCCAAAGGCAGGCCCAGGAGAACAGCAGTGCCAGAGGACTGGCCTGGGAAAAGCAGAGCCTGGATCCTCATCAGAAGGCCCCCTGGGAGCTCTTGCCGATGCAGCCCCAGTCTTAGGGGCACCATAACACACTGTGCATCCATTCCAATCCCAACAGGGCCTGCCCTCCTCTGCCCACTCCCTGCCAGCCAGCCCTCTTCAAAGTAAGGCTTGGAACATTGTCTTCTGCAGCCCAGTAGGGGGCACCAAGAGGGAGAAGGGAGGGGTGGGTGCCCCTGGCTGCTCCTCTCTTTGGGTTTTAGGGCCAGGGTTTGAGGCTGCTCTGAGATGCATTTGATCCCAGGGGTAGGACTTGGCTTCACAGGAGCTGCTACTGGTTCTCTTTCTCCTTTGCACCTCTCAGGTCATTTTCCTAATTCTTCCTTCCTCTACCTGGGCTTCTCCAGTCATTCCCTTGATGTCTCACTTGGAAATCTCAAACTAATGTGTCCATATCCCAATGCCTAAATTCCTTCCAACTCCCAACCCTCTCCTGTCCATCTCAAATAATGGCTATTTCCAGCCTTCCAAGTTGCTCAAGCCAAGAAACTTAGAGTCAGTCTTTATGTCTCTTCCTCCCATACCTAATATCTAACATGTGAGCACATTGTTTCAGCAGTGCTTCTAAAATATATTAAGAATCTAGCAGCTTCGCTCCACCTCCACCATCACCACCGTGATTCTAGTTACTAACATCTGCCTTCTGGATTATTGATCTAGCCTCCTGACTGATCTTTCCGCTTCAGCCAGCCTCAGTATCCTCCTCCTCCTCCTCCCTTTAAAAACAGCATATCATGTTGATCCTTTGTTTAAAACCCATCACTAGCTCCATACTTCACTTGAAGGAAAAGCCATAGTCATCACAATGACCTACAAGGCCCTAGATGTTCTTCCCTGATTCCTCATTGACCTCATCTCACAGGACTTGTTGTTCCCCAGCCACACCTGCCTGAGCCCTGCTCCTCAAACACCAGGGGGTCTTGGCACCCACTGCGCCCTCTGCCCTTCCCCAGACAGCTACAGGGCTTACGTCCTCGCCTCTTACAGGTCTTTATTCAAATGTCACTTTTCAATGAAATCGTCCCTGAAGCCACTATTTAAAATTATCACCCCATCCTGAGGCACCCTATCTCTTTCCCTGCATTTATTTCCCCTGTTCCTTATACTGTATATTTTACTATTTTTCCCCCTTTATTTCCTCCTTTCCTTTATTTTCTTCCTCTAGGAAGCTTAAGTTCCTTGAGGGAGGGATTTTTGTCCCTTTTGTTCACCAATGTAACAACTGATCTATGGACAACAGTGCCCGACTAATAGGTACTCAGTAAATATTTGTTGACTGAATAGTAGCACCAACTCTGTAGTACCCAGAGGCAGGGGCCAGAGCTGCTTCCCAAATCTGCCATGTCTTTCTGATCTTCTACTTGCTGTCATTTTTTTTTCCTGCCTCCACTAACTTTCTGGACTTTTACCATTTGTCCCACACTTTAGACAGACATCCTTACCCTCACCTTGATCCCGTGGAGCATCACTCTGGTTCTGGCCGCCTCTTGGCCTTCTCCATCACCAGCCTCTGGCTTGCTGACTCTGCCATGCACCGATGCCGATCTGTATGATGACGGGCACTGGTGCAGGTCAGATTCCTGGTCCTAACTCCTTGCCCTTCATGCTATGGCCGTACACACTCACTGCTTATGCCAGAGACGTAGGCATTGGCCACAAGAAGGACAGTGCTAGGCTACTGCAACTGCAAGTTTGAGCCCTCATGCTGATTGGTCAATGTTCCTTTGTTCTCTCCCTTGGTGAGAGACCAGGGAAGAAACAGAATGGGGACTTGAAACACACCAGGTGTTTAATAGATGGCTAAGTGAAAAGGATTTCCAAATTACATGCCAACACAGCAGCTTGCTCAGCATTCAGCCCACTGCTCGCATCGTGGCTTTTGGACTCAAAGAAAGACCAGGGAAACTTGGTTGTGAGTGCCAGCTGATTGTCACATCGTGTAAGTCTCCAGATGGAAGGACAAAGACATGGGCTCTGGCCCACGTCTCCATCGACTGGGTTGAACTGACAAGTTCTGTTTCCAGCAACTGACTCCTAAAAGCCCCCTGACAGGCCCCTGAGGATCCTGCTCTTTCACACCTTACCCTGACTCCCCTCTAAGCCAGGGAATGCAGGGTCAAGTCCTGGCCCTGGCATTGACTCACTGTGGACCAGAACGACTTCCCTTGGGGATACTGAGAACACAAACAAGATGATGGAGAGGCAAGTGCTTTGTGACGTCTTTAGGTTATGTTAGCATCATGCCCATATTAGTACATGTGCACATATCCTAGCACTGCAGCCGGAAGCACATCCAGGTGCTGTCAGGGCCCTCGCTGGCCAGAAGAGATGTCATGGGACTGCTCTGCTGCAGCAGCATCTGCTGGTGTGTGGGTTGTGCAAGGACCCTGCTGAAAGCAGAGCCAAGTTCTCTCCTAGAGTTCAGCCTGTACATGTGTAGAAACTGCCTCTGATGCTGTCTCCTAACTAATGGTGGTGTTTGCAATTATAAATTATGATTCAGTAAAGCAATAGACTAAACTCTTGTCAGGATTTATTGACTCAGTGGTTCTCAAAGTATGTTTTCAAGGGTTCTCAAAGGGTCCCTAAGACCCTTTCAGTGTATTTTGCAAGGTCAAAACTATTTTCATAATAATTCTAATGCTCTCTCAAGTGTACAATGTAGTTTCCCATGTGCTTTTACAACCAACATATTGAGCTACAAAGCAGATATTAGAATCCAAGTGACTTCTATTAAGTCAGACCTTAAAGAAATTTTTAATAACATAAAGCAATATTACTGCTCATTACATTTTATTTTTGTTTTGGAAAACAACCATTATTTTATCATTAAAAAGATGTTATTTTATGTTAAGTTATAATGAGAGTTTTAATGAATTAACTTTTAATTTCTAATACAGTAAACATTGATAGTTATAATCCACATAAGTAAAAACTCTTTGAGGTCAATAATTGTTGAGAGTATAAAGGGGTCCTAAGACCAAAAAAGCTGAGAATTGCTGCGTTAACTAATTTAATTCTCAAAACAATCCCACACAGTATATATTGTTATTATCCCCATTTTAGGAATGAGAATGTTGAGGCTGAGAGAAGCAATGGTTAGTCTAAAATCACACATTAGCACGTGGTCAAAACATACACTGAGCCAAGTTCCATGTGGATCCAATGTGCATGCTCCTGACCATGATGCTACACGGACACTAGGAGGGGCCTACGGCCTCACAGGCAGAAGCAGATCTTTGCCTTTGTAGGGCTGGGCCATCTGCAGGCCTCTTTCCTTCCCCATGTTGTGTCAGCAAAGTGCCTACATCAAGCGAATGTGCCCAGCACAGTGGGAGTAAATGATCTCATGGAAGAGCAGGATGCCTGTTTTCCTCTGGGCTTGTTGAGACTGCTGGCCGGGGCTTCTGAGGATGCTCCTTGCCCCTGTGCACTAGTGCGCACTCTGGGAGACGCCAGATGGGGAAAAGGAGTTCTCTGAGTATGACCATAAGAACACCCAAGAAAGCACAAATTTAACTAATGCTTCTTCTACTAAAAAATAAATAAATAAGGCATAATTATTCATGATAAAATTTTTTCAAAGTACAACTCCTGCACTAAATTAGATGAAGAAATTTACAAACCTAGGCCTGATACAATACTTCATCCAACACTGCCAGGCTCCTGGCCACAGAAAACAGGTTCCTCCCACTTCCACTCGCCAACAGACCCTCAGGAATTCTGTCCTGCTCTTAGCTCTCACTGCATCACTTGGGAGAAATTACGCTTCTTAAAAAAAATAATTTCCTGCCCCAGCCAGCGTGGCTCAGTTGGTTGGGCATCCTCCCACAAGCCAAAAGGCTGCTGATTCGATTCCCGGTCAGGGCACATGCCCGGGTTGCAGGCTCGGGCCCCTGGGGCACCTACCAGAGGCAACTAATGGATGTTGCTCACATCGGTGTTGGTGTTTCTCAGCCCCTCTTTCTCCCTCCCTTCCTCTGCCTCTAAAATAAAAAATAAAAAATAAAATTAAAAAACTATAATTTCTTTACAGGCAACTTACCTCTGGCCTTTAACCACTAACCTGTAAGGTGTTTTTGTTTGTTTTTAAGGACAAAGGCATTGATTTCTCTCATGAAGCATTTTTAATTTGTTCAGAGATGTTTTTAACTACCTGGTTCCTATCCAAATGAGGTCGCTTCCAACTGATGTCAGAGGCCGTTTTAAGACAAATGGTCACAAACTTTAGCATGCACTAGAAAAGCCTGGTGGGCTTGTTAAAATGCTACCTGTTGGTCCCACCCTGCTGGGGGTGGTTCTGTGGAGCCTCGGCAGAGCCTGAGAGTTTCCGTTTCCAAGAGGCTCCCAGGTGATTTTTGATGTTGCTGGTTCAAGACCATGTTTTAAGGACCGCTGCTTTAAGCTATCTTTCCCTTTTTCTGCCAGGCCTACGTAAAACACTTCAGTTAGGGAAAGCCACATTGGTAATCATGCTTACTCACAGCTAGAATTTAAGAGTATACAAGTTAATTTATATTGAATTTATAACATTACTTTATTAATCCATCTCTTAAACCTACTTTTTAAAATTGCTTTTTGCCTCTTCATCTATTCTGAAAATTTGAAAATTCATTTTAATGGAACCAGAATTTTACAAAAACCACAGTGATGTCCTTTTAAGGAGATGATGCTCATGCATCTATAATAATAAATAAGATAGAAAAAAATATTCAAGTCTCTTAAAATACAGGAGGGGAGAGATTAAAGTGATAGCAGGCTGTCGAGGAAAGGCAGCATCCCAGAGAGGAAGGAACAGCAGGGCTGGCCCTGGGCTGGCACCAGCCCAGTCAGTCCCGTTACCGCACGGAACGGCTCTCTGGGCTCGGAATAGTCTTTTAAGTTTTATGGACCTCAGGCCCCACATATGTAAGATAAAGATAATAAAGTCTTCAAAAGATTGTTTTAATTAAATTAATTTTTTATCCCACATCATTTTTAAAAAAGGACTTAAAAGTCTTAAATCTCACGTATTAAAAGAAAAACTTGAGACAAAATGACAATTATTAAAAATCAGTAAGTAAAATATATTTTTAAAAAACAAATATACCAACCAAAAGCATAGTATAATTATTCTGACTAACCACAAATACCAGCCGAATTTTCCTGGCAGTTAAGCTGAAGAAAATTATTATATAACCTGCATTACCTCAATAATTGAGAGTCAAAAGCAAACCATTCTTCAAAGCACATAAATGAGATATATATGTAAAAAGCTTTTAGCAAATAACTAGAAATAAGATGCTATTATTAAGTTTCAAGGAAGAAGTGAGATATGAGCTCAGAGTTACGGTGGGATAGGGCAGACCCAAATACCTCTGGTAACAGAGTCTAATGTAAAGAAACTGCCTACCTCTTCTCTCACTTCCCTTTCACTTGATTCACAAAGAATCTCTGCCTACTTGGCACTGAGAATGTACTTAACTGAAGGCAGATCCCAGAAGAAAGTTGAGAGTATAATATTCAACTGAACCATATAAAAATGTCATTTTGTAAGGCAAAAAAATATCAAACAGCAATATGAAAACAGCAATTCCATATAGTTTAGCCTAAGAAGAGAAGCAAATGAAGCAGAGGGAGAGAGAATTGAAGGGAAGGAGAGGCTGCTGTAAGGCGTATACAATTTCAAGGCCTTCCTTCTTTGCAATTCTACAAAGAAGGTATAAAGGAGTTCTGAAGGCTAGAGAGGTGAAATTAGTTGTTTACCTCACTGCTTGAGAGCCTGAGAGAATCTAGAGGAGAAGGAGAGATTGATAAACATGATCAAAGAGTTGTGCAAGAAAGACTCGTGCTGGGGGACGTGGTAGGGCAGAGCTGGCTGTTCATGACACCCAGTTCCTGTTGCCCCCGATGCTTAAATTGACTGCATTTCCCAGCCTCTTTTGCCACACGTGTGACCTCTGGCCAATGGAACATCAGTGGATGTGATAGTCACCACTTCCAGGCTTGGCCCGTAAAAGACACCATCATTCTCCCTGCTCAATCCTCTGGCAGGCTGACTGCTAGATGCCCACACCAGGGAGGTCTTGGAAGCCATTTGTCCGAGACGGTAAAGCGTCTGTCCCTCGACAGGTAAGGAGCAGAACCACCGAGCCCTTGATGGGACTTACGTGAATGAGAAACTGCTAAGTCACTATGATTTCAGAGTTCAGTTGCTACACAGCTAATGTAATAGAGGAATGGATAAAGGAATTGATGTTCTTGTGCCCCAAAAAGAACTGAACTAAATGGAGGAATGCTGTTCGCTATTTAAAAATATAGTGTGCTAGTTCCCAAACCTGGTAACACAGAATCACCAGGGTAGTGTTTTAATCAGTAGTGATTCCCCTACCCCTGACCCTGGATCTCTTGAATTTTCCCCGGGTATTTTTTGACTTCTTTACTAGGCTGTGACTCTGGTCATCCAATTGGAACAAGAGAATGGCTGCCAGGATGTGGTTCCAGCCCTGCCCCCATCCATGTCTTGATTTCTCTACACCTAGGAAATTCATCTGCTCTACATCTTGGCCCTTAATCTCACACATTCTGCTCATCTCTAACTGGTTAACTGGTAAGTATGTTTTATCAACCCAGGAACCATGTAAACTCATCAGGGGCCAAGATTATGGCTTTTATATTTCTTTTCTGAACAGCATGAGCTAGGCAGGTAATAAAAGCTCAATCAACACTTCAGTTCATTTGATTTGTGCAGTTATTTTCCATACGACCAGAATAAGAGGGGAAAAAGGACTTTTCTAGTAAACTAGACATAGGAGGCTAGACTAACAAAACCATTCCAAATGTAGAGGTAATTCATTTTTAAGACACCAGTGTGCTCAGGGGAGTGACTGATCACTCTGCTTTGATGGAGAGGTGATTAGTTATCAAACTTTAATATGCACAAGAATAAACTACAAAACTTATTTGAAACATAGGTTCCTGGATTCAACACCTTGATATTCTTCCTGATCTAGTAGTTCTGGGCTGGAACCCAGGAATCTGCATTTATGTCACCCCCCCCCTCCTCCCACCCCACCCACAATTCCTATGCAAATGGTGAGAAACAATAGGTGTGGTTGTACCCTCTGTGAAGGAAGGTCAGGATCAGGCCTGTCCTGTTTAATATTATACCCACAGGGCCTAGCATACTGTGCAGCTCACAATAAAGCTTAGTAACTACCTCTTGAATGATACTCATCTGTCAGATTTATCCTAAATACGCCCCCTCAAAGAAAGGAAATGAAGTAGGGGACCCTCTGGTTCTCTGAAGGCCATCAGCTCACTGTCACACACTCAGTAAACTGGGAAGCGCCCCTCCTCAGACCCATCTGCTCCATGTTCTAATTGAGGAGCCCGACCTCCTTTGATTGGCACTTCCCTCTTGTTCTGCCAGAGACCATCTGTCCCCACCACCTCCTGACAGCTCAGACATCCCTTCCTCTCTGCTGGTGCAGACGGGCAAGGGCACTGGTAGTAGACCCAGACCTGGAGTGAGGGCCTACCTTTCATGCTCTGGGATGACCCCAGGACTGTTCCCAAACGCTGCACAGGCTCCCAGCACTCCCTGGGAGATGATGCTTTCGCAAGAAGCCGGTTTTGTTTCTGTGGCAGAACTCTGAGCTCTGCATTCCGTGATCTCAGTCAGTCTCTTAGTACCTCAGTGAGACCCGTAGGTAGCAACTGTCTTTATCCACATTTTGCAGATGGCAAGCAGAAAGGAAACCTGACGTGCCCAAGGTCACACAGCAGGGCAGCCGTGAAGCCAGCAAGGGCATCCAAGCTCTCTGCATCCAAAGCCACTGCTTTCCCACCAAGTGCCTTTAGGTTTACGGGGAGTCACGGCTGCTTTAATTCAAGGCCGGGGCTCCTGAGTTTTGCATCAGAGCGTATGTTATTTAGAAAAGAAATACCAAGTTAAGCTTTGTCTCCTCTCATTTAAAAAGCCTTTGACCTGAGCCTCTTTCAGAGAAACCCTTCTTCAATTGCCATCACAGGTGAAGAGAGGAGAAAGGAATAACACAATATCTTTCTTGACGGTGGAGACAAACACAGAGGTCTCAAGATGGGGAGTGGGTGGTGGGACATAGCAGAATCACATGGGAAACTTTTTCAACACACATCCTCTCCCTTCCCCAGACATTCTGACAAGTCCATGAAACTGGCTTCAACCCTGACTCTATAACAAATAACAAGATGGTGCGGGTTTCCCTCATCCTGTGCAGTAGGTAGTTAACAGTCAAATGGAGAGAAGGTGAGCAGCAGAGGCAGCCCTGGCCCCAGACAGTCAACAGCACAGGGCACTGCAGCAGAGATGGAAAAGACATGCAAAAGCCACAGGGGACCAGACAGTTGGTCAAACTGGCTGTCTCAGATCCTGCATCTCCAATCCTAGACTAAGAGACAATGGGAAAGTGCAGGGTCACAGACAGAGTGCACATCCAGAGCTAAAACAAAAGGGGCACGAAACACTAGAAGAAAGCAATGAACTAGTTGGGTTGCTCCAGACGACCAGGGGTATGAGAGCAACGAGACTTTGGTCCCCGTCCTCAGGAAGCTTGCTGACTGACCGAGCTCTGTGCAGCTGTTAAGATGCTCCTCTGTGCTGGTATTCCCCTCCCTGTGAGCAACTGGAGTGTGCAGCCCTGCCTGGAGGTTCCAGTGATGAACACAGTGCTGGACACACACGCAGTAAAATTCCAGGAAAATAAGTTGACTGGGCATTCCACATTGTGGGAGAGAAAACTCTCCATTATTATAGGATACCACCAGTAGCTTTTCCTGGACCTTTTCAACCTTTGCTTTAAATAAGGCACCCAAGAGTGGCCAGATGAGGTCAAATGATGGGTACTTCGGGGCCCACCACTGCATCCCACCTTCTCTGGATCTTTGCTGTTTCTTCTCCCAGTCAGGACATATCCCTCACTTCCGTCTATTGGTTTTGAAGTTTTCTCTTTCAAAGGGTCCCATAAATCATGTATACAGGATATCGGGTTTTCTCACCATGTATGAAGCTTATAAACTGCTCCCAAGGAGATTAAAGAAATGACCATCAATCACAACAAGAAAGGCATGTTTGAGACTTCAGAATGAACTTTCTTAACACGACACAGGCAACCAAGGGATGGGAGAGATGAGCATTCACTGATGACTGGATGCGTGTTATTTCACTTAGTCCTCAATGTCCGCCTATCAGGCAAGTATTATTTCAGGGATGAAGAAAATGGAAAACAATAACATTTCTACCGCAGACATTCTAAAAAAACAGGAGCCATAGATTTAGGTTCCAATTAGTTCTAAATAGTACTGTGGAGGGAGAAAAGGATCCACAGGTGACGCCTGGCCTCCATTACGCCCACAGCTGCTCAGACAGCCTCCTCTGTGCATTCATAAGTGAGCAAGGAGGGGGTCTGAAGCTTTGGGCGGTGGCCAAAAAGCAATATTCCGCTCTTCCCCTATAAGTTCACAGCCAGTTAAGAAATAAGATATGGAGGCACATGGACTGAAATCAAGCTAAAAGCTTTACTACAAGCAAATTCCAAATTGTAGGATATGACTTAGATGTGTAGTTATAAAGGTCTGCCTAATATTTCCCCTTCATTAAACTTACACAACGAAAAAGCAGGACCACTGTAGGCTTTCTGCAGAGTGAAAGCAGCCCCAGCAATTGGCAAAAGCTTCTTTGGGGACAAGTAGACTTTTTAAAAGTCCCAGAAGAGGCTAAGATAACCCCACAAATCAGAAAGGTCACTTCTCCTCCCCTGGGGTCAAGGGCATTAGGGGACAGAAAGGAGTAAGAATTGTTCCTCCCATACCATCCTCTCCTCCCACCCACGGTAACACAGGAGTAGAGAGGAAGTGGTAGTCTTCTCTGCGGGGGTAGGAGGGGTCGTTAAAGTGCTCAAGCTGGTTTGAATGTATAAGGAGGGTAAAAACTAGTGCAATCTATGAACCAAGCCAAAAGGAATCCTCTAAGAGAGGACACAGAGGTCTGGGAAGGACCCAAGAAGGAGTTGGGAAATAAAATATAAATGGAGAAGAGTAGAAGCTTGGGGAGAAGAGTAGAAGCTTGGAGAGAAGAGGAGGCTTGACTCAGCCAGTCTGTAACATAAAATACACACCGTCCATACTGATACTTTGATCTGCTATGACATTTGCTCTAAGTAGAATCTGAATAATCTCCTGGACAAAGCAGGCCCCTACCACCTACAGGGACAACCTTGACATCCGAAGCTCACACCCTTGTCCCTACTTCCTTACATACAGTAAATGCTGTACCTAAGGACAAGCCGTGAATGGCCACAGGTTTTCAGCCCTGCTCCAGTGCTTCCCAGCCTCTCAGCTCTCAGCTGGCCAGTTCTCCCTTTTCTGTCCCCTCCCACCTTCCCCCTCAGCACTCTGCCCACCCTCTTGCATCTTCTTTCCAGACTATCCTGGAGACCCAAACATTTGTGTATAATATCAGAGCTGATGATTTGAAGAGGCCGTGATTGTGGCCAGATCACAGAGGCCACTCTGAATAAACCAGCCCTTTTTTGGACTTTCTTCTTTAGGCAGACTGAATATTTACACATGGGGAGCAGGCCCCACAAGAGCTCCTCAGCAGATAGTACATTCATGCAAGCAGTCGTCTCTGGTCGAAAAAAATCATTATTAATTGGGGTTAGAGCACTCGTTTTCACTGCAGCAGGAGCTGGGCCGACTCGATTTAGTGGTGTGCAGACTTTTTCTGAACTCTAGCGGATACTTCACAAATAACAATAAAAATGTTCACGGTAGTAGGACATATAAGGAGTAGGCTACACAGCTTCTCTCCTTAAGCAACCTCCATCTACCATGCACAAGGACTTGAGCAGTTTATGTGCCTGGCTGCTTTGCCTTGGCCTGCTGAAGATAAGGGAATCAGTCTTCACAGTGTGGAGTTACAGAAAGAAAAAGGTTTAATTGGCCCTGTTTAACAGATGTAAAAACCCAAGGCCAGAGAGAGGAAGTGATTTAGGGTCATTCCGAGGTGGTGCCAGGAGTCCATGTAAGCCCATCTCTCACCCCAGCCCTTATTCTGCTTTGATTTCCAAAGTGTTTTTGCCTCATGGAGACTAGGAAGATTCCATTCTCTGGTGAACTGCAGGGCAGCTGTTTCTGATTATTTGTCCAAGAAAGACACACACCAAAAGAGAATTTTGGCTATAAAGCAATTCCTTGTTCTGCCCACTGGAAGTTACGTATATTCATTCACATGGGGCTGGGGAATGGGTTTGGTTACACTGCAATGACAATGTCTAGAAGGACTCCACTAAATCGGGAAGGTTAGTAATGGGGAACTCAGGGCTGTGACAGGTCCACATGGGTGAACACCAGGCTGTCCAGCTGCTACCTAGTGGCCCCGCTGAACTACCTCAACCTCCCTGCTTTCGAAGCCTCTGCCAGAAATTACTGAGTCCTTCCCTTAGAGCACCAGCTTTTCATTATGAAGGGGGTTTCAACCTGACTCAGCTGAGTCCTTTCATCTCATTGCCATATCGAGCTGGACGGAGGTCTGGCCAGCTGTCAACTGTCCACCCGTGCTGAACAGTAGTCCCCAGGTGGCAGGTCACATGGTCTACTGGTAACTCGACTCCCCTTTGCCCTTCACCCCCCTGACCTTGTGATGGCTGTAAATGTGTTTCAATTTCTCCTATGCTCTTCAGAAGCTTTCAGGAATTATTTTCCACTTTCCAGATACTGATAAGATAGAAATTAAATAATGAAGGGGTATTCACACTCATGCACACACACAATCAGGGCTCTCCAAAGTGACATGACTACTCTACAAAAGAGCTCAGCTGACCGAAAACAGTCCCCACTTCTGCTTCACACTGGAAGCTGCTCTAAGGTAGAAGTCACCATGGTGGTAAGGCAGTCTCTTTTTCCAGCAAAACCCAAAGGACTGAAACACTGGCCTAGACTCACTGGGCTGAGGACAACTTCAAGGCTGAAGATTGAAAAATAGGGTTAATATTTGGGTTGCTTCTTTTCATCTCTAATGTGAGCAGAACAAACTCCTCAAGCACACAGAATGTCTGTTACAACCCCAAAAGAAGTATGACAGTGAGGGTCATTAGATAACGGAATAGGTGCATGGGGGGCATGGTGTTGGCCTCACCACAGCCACCAAATCAAGAGGCCACTGGCGGAGGGAGAATAGCTGAGAGGGGCTGAAAGATCAGGACTCCACTGCTGGCTCAGCCATGGGTTTAGCATGTGGGTGCGGGTGTGGGTGAGGGTTCAATCTCTCTCAGCTTCAGCTGTTGGGCACACCATCACCCACCTTGTCCTCCTCACTGGTTGCTGTGAGGATCAAATGACATCACAGACCTAAAAGTGCTCAGTGAATTAGAGGTCAGTTACCCCAACCGCACGCATCACCCTGCATGCAAGTGCGGGGATGGGACAGGGCCTTGGCCTGCGCCTTCCCAAACTCCATATGCATAAGCAACTAGAGGAGTTCCTGGCACAATAATAAGCCAAGCCCTCCCCACTCCGTAGCAGGGAGGTGAGCAGCCAGAGCTGGAAATGTCTCTATATGAAGAGCTCCGTGCTGGGGCTGGCATGTGGGGTAGGAGGCATCAGTTTGGCAGACACCACTAAGGCCAGGCTCTGTGTGTCACACTGTTGGTGCCACAGGAAGAAGGGCAGACACAGAGATGGAGAGACATGGCCCTGTCTTGAGGAATCCACAGAGGAGGCGAGGCAGATGTCTCTGACGCAGTGCCACTAGCGGCACGAGCCCTGAACTAGATTTAAGGCCTGGCTCCACCAAGAGTAGGTACCTTATGTCCGCTGAGTCCCGGATCCTTCACTGGGAAGAGGGGAATGATCATAGCTGCGTGCACCCCACATCACAAGATGAGCACAAGGGCCTGCTGAGGCCACAAACCAAAGGGACACCAGCAGTAATGACAGCAAACACTTATCCAGCATCAACTCTGTGCCAGGCCCTGCTTAACCCTTGTATAACCAAAAGTCAGAAACCTTTCTCTGTAAAGGGCCAGAGGGAAAATATTCTAGGGTTTGTAGACAGGACAGCCTCTGTCACAATTACTCATCTGTGCTGTTGTAGCAGAAGAGCAGCCACAGACAACATGTAAATGAAAGAGTGGCTATGTGCTACTATGACTTTGTTTACAAAAACAGGTAGTGTTTTGGCCTGTTGGCCAGAGTTTGCTAACTCCTGCTTCATATATCTTTACTCACCAGGACCCTATGAAGTATAGGGGGTCTGTCCAGGAAAAGTCCAACCATTAGTAATACAACGAGAATGGTTTGTATGACATTGATTTAACCTGGCAGCCAAGGAGAGTGGACTGGAATGTGCATGCGTGGATAATGATGACTTCACTGCACTAGTCAGTGGGGGCAGTAGGTGCCATTGAGTGAGCATGTGTACTAAGTGGCTGTCACATTCAAAATGACTGAGCGAGTAGAGCAACAAATCTGCATCAAATTTTGCGTTAAGCTTGAACATTCCCCTGCGGAAACTATTTGGATGATTCAGAAGGCTGCAGCCATGGGCAGCTGGTGATTGACAGCTTCATCACAACAAGGCACCCACTCATGCCTCACATCTTGTGCAGAGTTTTTTGGCAAAACATCAAATCACCCAGGTGACTCAGCCTCCCAAAAGCCCAGATTTGGTGCCCTGCAACTTCTGGCTTTTCCCAAAACTAAAATCACCTTCAAAAGGGAAGAGATTTCAGACCATAGATGAGATTCAGGAAAATACAACGGAGCAGCTGATGGCAATTGGGAGAATGGTTGAAGTCCCAAGGTGCCTACTTTGAAGAGGACTAAAGCATCATTGTCCTGTGTACAATGTTTCTTGTATCTTGTATCTTCTTCAATAAATGTCCCTATTTTTCATATTATATGACTGGATACTTTCTGGACAGGCCTCGTACAATCCCTTCCACTCATTGGGCAGGTGAGACAGGTGAGGGCCAGAGATGTCAGTTAACTTGCCCAAGGCTGTACAGCTAGTAAGTGACAGAGCTGGGATCCAAAGGCAAACTGGTTCCAGAGTCTGTGCTCCTTACCTCTCTGCTGACAGCCTTCTCAGCACTCTTTCAGCATACTGATAATGAGGTGTAATGACTATTAAATAAAACTGAGGTGCCAATCAAATGGGACAATAACAACAGCCAAAATTTCCCAAGAGCCTACAGTACCTCAGGCTCTGTACCAGGTCCTCCCCAATAGAATCCTCACCGCAGCCCTGTGAGATCAGTGCTATTATGATTCTCAGGTTTCTGATGGAGAAACTGAGGTTAAGAGTTGTAGCCACTTGTTCAAAGTCCCAGTATTGATAAATATCCCAGCCATAATTAAAGCTGAGTCTGCCCACTCTAGGGCCCATCCTTTCATCTCTTCCCTGTTAGACACTACAGCAGGAGGCTGCATCTGCTCCCTTCTTTAGTTTGCCTTTCTCCGAGCTCCTTTTGAAAGTGGAGTTGAACATCGTTCTCAAGAGCTAATGCCCACTAAGCACACCTGCCAAACAGAGAGGGAGGAGGACACTTTCATTGTAGCCATCCCCTCTCCAGCATCAGCTCTCGCTTTTCCAGGATGTCACTTAGCAACACACATCACCTGTCAGTTTCCTTAGCACCATGGGCTTAACATCTCACCTGTAGTCTGCTAATTGAAAATATGGGAAGTGGAGCCAAGGGATGGGCCCAACTTTTTCACAATAAAAGGGATGTTCCCTCGAGCCCCTGGCCCTGCTGTAGAGGAATGTTCTTTGGAAGAACATCATGAAGATTCCCAGTATTCCAGCTCTGAGTCTGGGCTCATCTGCTCCTCTCCTTAGCTGGTCAGGAGTTGACGAAGGAAGGTGCACTGATCACTGGCTGTATTTGTAAACAAGACTCCATCAGCCAGCAAGTGGAACTCAAGTGTTATGGACTGACAGTATCTGGAGGTAATTAAGTTAAATGAGGTATGAGGGTAAAGCCCCATGGTGGGATTAGGGGACCTTATAAGTAGAGAAAGAGATACCAGAGCTATCTCCCTCCACACACAGGCACGAGGAGAGGCCACGTGAGCACTGAGCGAAGAAGCTGTCTACAAGCCAGGAATCTGGCTCTCACCAGAAACCAAATTTGCCAGTATCTAGGACCTCCAGCCTCTAGGACTATGAGAAAAAATTATCTGCTGTTAAGCCCCCCAGTCTATGGTATTTTGTTATGGCAGCCGGAGCTGACTGAAACAGTAAGAGAATGTACAGTATAAACAGAGCAGAGAAGACTTGCTTCTTAACGACTTTACAAGAGACATTTGAGCTAAACGTCCGCAGGTTACATAAGTTGTTGTAGTGGTATTTTTCCCTCAATAAATACTTTCTTGTATTTACAGAGTATTTATTTATTAAAACACAGAATTTACTTATTAAAAATTGTGTATTTATTCTTAGATGTTTAAACTTCAGTTACCTTCAAAGTATTCTCCATTTCATGCAATACACCTACTGAGATGGTTTTTTTCCCCTGCTCAAAACCGTTTTTGAACTCATTGATTTTGATGCCTTTTAATGCTTCTGCCATTTTTTGTTTCACCTCTTCCACATCAGCAAAACACTCCCCTTTGAGGACTTTTTTCATTCAAGGCAACAACAACAACAACAAAAAGTTGCTCAGGGTGAGATGAAATGAACAGGGAAGGCGGGGCACGGGGGTCACGCTGTTTTTGGTCAAAAACTACTGAACACAGTGCAGTGTGGGCAGGTGCCCTCAAAAACCACCCATCATGAAATGGGCAACCACGTGGAAAGAGTCTTCAAAAAAATTTTCACTGAAAGCAAATGCAGACCCTCACAACAAGGCCAGCTGGTGCACTGCTACAGGTAGGGTCCCTAGGACATTCACATAGTGGGGGAAGCCTGTATTACAAGGGGCCCAACCTTCAGAAGATAATTCCATCTTGGGGGACAGGGTCCCCTCTTGTACAAACATATATAGAACTTTTGAGTTAAAAAAAGTTCTGAGTAAACAAAGATACCCAATAATCCGGCTCAATTTTAGAAATAAGTAACTTTCTTTTGAGATTGGGAAAGGGAAAAAGAGTTCTTGTTCCTGATCTACAAAGGTTCTCAACCATCTGTCCACCTTCTGTAGGGGTTCCAGCACTTTCCTCCTTTGCCTGTGTTTTGTTCCTAAAATCCAAGCTGTCTTCCCTTGGGGCAAAGAGAAAGAGCGGCAGGTAAAATGAAGGGTAAGTAGGGGTGAAACAATTAAAGGAAGAAGGAAAAGAGGATTGGCAAGAATTTGGAATTTAAGAAGAAAAAAAGAATGACTGATTAAAGGCCTAAAAAGTTTCAGCAAAGGTTTCTTTTGTTCCTTTGAAAAATCTTGCTATCATTCATCCACAGGGAATTGAGGAAGAACAGGAAATATGGACCCTACTCTGACTGCTCACCAGGAAGCTCAGGAAGCCTGGAGCTCAGCCACAGGGACGAAGCAACTGCTAGGAGGACAAAGTCTGCGGTCACACTGCCACGTTAACTGGGACACTCCATTGCAATATGACATGGCCATGCTCTCTCCTAACCCAGAAATCCCAGAGGAGCTTCCCAACAAAGCTTATATCTCATTTGGCACATGCAAATTTAGCTAATTAAAGCCTATACAGAAAATGGAGTCCAAGGACAAGAGACAATCACATTTACAAATATAGGATTGGCCAAAAAGTTCATTTGGTTTTTTCCATAAGATGGCTCTAGTAGTACTTAGTCTCTAACTTCATTCAAAACAATTTTGTTAGATTGGGACTGCTGTCATATGAACATGCATTTTTAAAAAACACATCAAAACTGGTGAATTTTTGTATAGCTACATTTTACCTTGATAAAATATAGCAATATTTTGTATATTGAAGATAGAAGAAAGTTTGCAGCATTTTCGGCATATTATGCTTTATTATTTCAAGAAAGGTAAAAATGCAACTGAAATGCAGAAAAAGACTTGTGCAGTATATGGAGAAAGTGCTATGACTGATGGCTGATCAAACATGGCAAAAGTGGTTTGCAAAGTTTCGTGCTGGAGATTTCTCACTGGAGGATGCCCCATGGTCGGGTAGACCAGTTTAAGTTGACAATGATGAAATCAAGATGTTAACTGAGAACAATCAATGTTATACCGCGGGGGAGATAGCTGACATACTCAAATACCCAAATCAATAAAGTTATTGGTGAAATGCAAAATATATCTTTTACTTTATGGAAAAAACTAAACAAACTTTTTGGCCAACCCAATAAAACTGCCTTCTGGGGCGGACAGGACAGAGGAGGGGCAGAAAAAGCAATAGTGACCTGGGGAAAATGGGAGCAGCTCCAACGTCCACAGACTGGGCCACGGCCGTGTAAAGAAAGCAGGTCTTTAAAAGGCCACCCCCTACCCAGCACATTTTTAACAAAGAGCACAATTTGTTTCTGTAATAATCAAGGTAAAAACTGGAAAAGACAAACTTGGAATGAAGTAAAGGAAACGAGAGACTTTTAGGAGAAAGAGGATTGAAAGAAGGCAGGATTGGTGTAGCCTTTCTTAATTTAGAGTCTTAGCTTTGCCTAATTTTCAAAGAATTTTAATTCTACCTATCAGGGAGTTATTCCAGGGCGCATATTACAAAAACATGAGTGTTTAGGGGAAGAAAGGCCTGGGAATGCGTGGGGGAGGGGAAGCAGGGGTATACTCCTAAGCATGAAGCTGTCAGCCATGGGCACTGGTCTCCTTGAAGACATCAAATTACATTTCTTATTGATTGGGTCATAAACTTCAGGACATCACCCCCACCACCCTTGTCTAAGGTGCCTTGGTCAAAACTGTCCTACTGCACCTCCTTCTACCACCCTCGCATTTTCCAGGGGGAGAGCAAAGTGCTCACTGAAATCATTGGAGCTAACGGTTTCTCCACACCCAGGATGCAGTGTTGGTTTTTAAAAAGCTTCATCTCAGGGATATGTGGAAAAGTAGATTAAGGCACAGGGCAGAGGTTAAAAGTATAGACCTTGCTGGCTGAGTTCTCATTGCAACCTCTGCACTCACTATGCATGGGACCCAGGGCAACTGACCCACCCACCTAACTTTTCAGTGCCTCAGTTTCCTCATCTATAAAATGGGGATAATAAAAGTATCTATCTCACAGAGTTTCCATGTGTTAAGTACCCAGAGCATTAAGAACAGGCCAACAATCACATGTAAAGTGCTCTATCAGAGATAGCTGTTATTATCCAAACATGTCACAGGAAGAAAACATGGCTCACAAGGACAAGGGAAGCCTGGGATTTAGGCTCTAGTTCATCAGCAGGTGACACCTCTGCGCAGAATTTCGCCATGGCCTCCATGTCTACAGACTGGGTCTGCTGGGCAGTCAGGGCCTTCAGAATCTGGCCCTTCCCGTCCTCCTCCGTTCCCTGCCACGACCTGGGACAGATGCCTCCTTTCCTTGTGAATGCCCCATGCTCACCCCAGCCTGTGAACCTGAGCTTCCTCTTACCAGGGACTCCTCTTCCCCACTTTCTCTCATGCCTATTGAGGGCCTAGCCCTTCTGTAGGACACCCCTTCTCATTAACAGTCCCAACTCCTGTCCTCCTGCAGCACTGACTGTGGACACTCTTCACCCTAGCTGTCACCTGCATAGTGCCCTGGAATGCTATCATCTGCACCAAGTACTTCCTCTCTGCTGGTCCTTCCTCTCACCACCACATGGCAGGTGCCTAATGAAAACTCTGGACAGGTCACTTGGCTTCTATGGCCACCTCACCACAGGTGCCCAGTGTAGGCATATCAAGGTGCTGAGGTTTCCTACTAACAGAGTTAAAGGGTGCCCCCAGTGCTCAACGTATACAGAATTTCAGAGAGGGCCACTGTCTCTTACCGCAAACTCTTGGGGACTAGTGCATTTCAGAATTCGGAATGTTTCAGGTTCTAGAAAGGTATTTTGTGCATATATTGTATATAAAACCACAGCAGAGTGAAGGATCCCATACAAGCCAACATATTTCTGCCGTGAATCATATAGTCACTCTAAGCAAGTTAAAGAAAGATTATAACCTCCCTCGTGTCAGTTTAGGTCAATTTTGGCCCCATATGAATTCACTCAAGTTTTGTTGGATTTCAATATTACAAAGAAAGAACTATGGATCTATGCTAGCTACTACTGAACATAAAAAAAAGAGAAATAAAAATAAATAGGCACTATAATTGCTGCCTTTAGGAGGCACAGTGAGATAAATACAGGTTCATACATGTCATAAACCATCATCTCTGAGCCTCGGTTGCCTCATCTGTAAAATGGGATGGCAGATTCCTAACAAAGTGAAACTTATAAAAGTGCCTGGCAAATTTTGGCCAAAGACTTTGTAAGGATTTTTCCCTTTACTATCTGGCTAGTAAAAACTTCCATACTGCATGACTGAGTGTACATGCTGAAGGAATCTCTCAGGAGGACAAAGCAGAGAGGGACTCCTAGAGGACACAGACTCAGCAAATCCTTGTGCCTCAACTTGGTTGCATAGAAAGTAGGGAAAACAGAACACCATTAACTGAAACATCTCCTTTAAAAAATACAAAATTCCAAGTGATAACACATTGCATTTGCTACCACAAATGGCATGAACCTCTGCACTTGGCCATGAAATCTCGTCCTGTCTACTCTTCAACACTTTCCTAAGACGCTTTCATTTCTAAAGACATCAAATACACAAACACAATTAGGCAATCATCTCAGCAGTGGAACAGAGTTTACAGACTATGAAAGAATTCGGTGGGGATGGCAGGGTAAGAAGACAAGATAAAGGCCTTGACTTGATAAATCTGGACTTACAGTTTACTCTGTTTGTTTTTGTTGATAAAAGTAAAGTCTTCCCTCCAAGTCCACTGTAAAGAGAGTTCCTTTTTGTGTAAATGAACCTAATCCCCCTGTTTATTAACATTAAACCTGACGTTTATAGGCCTAGTGCTTTACCAGCATTAACCAATAATCCTCAGCACATTCCTGTGGCGTAGTTCAACATGAGGCTCTGACCTACTCAACAAGGGCCCTCACACACACCAAAGCAAGCACATGACTTCCTCCTCAAGAGGAAGGTGCTTATAGTACCTTCCCATGGCCTTACACTTTATGAGCCCCATACACCAGGACTCTGCATATCCTTCTACCAGCTCCCAAAGTGAAAAATGTGTTCTGACTCAATGACAGTGAGCACAAAGGAGTTGACAGGACAATTCTGAGCCACTGCTGGACCTGGGAGGCAGTTCGAGGAGGAGCTGCAATTCCCAGGAGAGGCACGGCAGCCTGGCCCATGCTGACTGATGGGATGAGGAGAGCTGTTTTCACCTGGGACTCCCTCTAAGGAAACAGATTTCCCTGGTGGTGAATCACACAGGCTCTGGGGCCTAAGCGCTTTGGTTCCAGGGCAGAGCTGCAGCCAGAGGCTACACCACCTTCACACTATAATTAATGCAGGCCACAGGGAAAAGGATCTCAGAACAAGCCCCTAACTACAAACTGAGAAGGCTGAAGGCTCTGAAACAGAAAAGGGGATTCTAACAAAGAAGAGCCAGGATGAATGGACGCAGGGGCTGGGTGGAGCCTCCCAGGGCAGCCATTGGCTATTCTGTTACTCACCCGGCTGAGGTTTTGACCAGATCCTTTGTGAAGAGGAGCTGGAGTTTCACCATAATTCAGCCATGTAGCCACAGTTGTGTATAGCTGGCCTGAAGTTTAAATAAATTGAAAATAGCTCTCTTTCCATTACATAGACTAAGTCATTTTCTCCTTATTTTTATTGTCTTCATAAAATCTCAAGTTAAAAGGCTCCTCCAGGTACTATTTAAAAGGAATATTTGGAATTAGTGAAACTAGTCTGACGACTGCAGGGAAGGATTCAGTGGCCAGCATTGGCAAAACCAGATAGACAGTGCTTTTATGAATTTTGTTCTAACAAAGAAATTTCTGACTGTTGTGCATTGCACTGAGCACCCAGTCTGTGCCACACACTGTGCGGATGCATTAGCACATATGATGTTATCAGCCTTCCTCACATTCGCTGAGGTCCTCACATTCGCTGAGGTCGGCATTGTTATCCTCGTTATGTAGTGAAAAAACTGAGGCTCAACAGTTAGATAGCCCACAGCCAGGAATTATCAAACCCAGATCTGACTCCAAAATGCTACCATGTCATTCAATCCTTGCCCTCTCCCAATCTGGTGACCTTGGATGGTGACCATCTCCGTGGCAGCTGCCACACATGCAGTATAGCTATGTACTACCAGCAGACTATGAAATGGCTACCAGCAGACTATGAAAGGAAGTTTTAGAATCACAGTCACCAGGCCTTGACTTACCCTCAGGCACAGCCTGGCTCTGGCTTTGAGTTGTGGTTCTCTCTTAGGTGGCATTACCCCCTTCTTTCAATTCAGTTTATCAGCCATTACTTACCAAATGCCTTGATGGGCATTTCTGCATTAGCTTTCATACCTGGCTCCAGGTATTCACAGTCTGGTACAATAATCATGTGTCAGATAATCCAAGATCAAGTACCATGGTATCTAGATATGTATGGCATACACCTTATCGGTAATAACCCCTGTAACAATAAACTCCTTCCTCCTCCACATAGTACCAAACAGCTTACCAACATAAAGGACCTCATTGTATTCAAAGGTTTAAAAAAACAAACAAACATAACCCAAACCTCAGGAGACAAAAGATCCAAAGGCTTAGTTCTGCTCTACCACTTACAAGCTGTATGATCTTGGGTAAGTCACTTAACTCCTCTGAGTTTCAATTCTTTCCTATTAAATTAAGGTTAATAACACTTTCCAAGCCTACCACACAGGATTCTTTTGAGGGTCAAATAAAAGCATGCATATAAAAGCACTTTGAAATTATAAGCCAGGCAACTGAATAGGTCAAATATTATTGTTCCCATTTACAAATGAGGAAACTGAGGGCAACAGCGGAACCAGGACTAGAGAGTAGGTCTTCAGGCTCTTTAGTCAATGGTCTTTCCACTGCATGATGCTGGTTCTCTACTTCTAAGGGCACTTGGGAAGGGGAAGATCAAGTTGAGCCTCAGTGATCTGGGAAGACTCTTTGGAGCAAAGGTTAGACACCAGAGACCAGCAGGCCAATGTGAGCCATGGATGTGTTTTATTGGGCTGGCATGGTTGTTTCAAAAATTTTTTTGAGCCAACATTTAATAATAAGTAGGTTTCACATAAATTCCACATTTCCTGTCTTTGAAAAATCAAGATACAGAACAAGGGGTAGACATTCCCTCACGGTGGTAATGTCCTATAGCTGCACATTCAGGACATCTGTGCTCTTGAGTTTGTCAGAGGTCCCTCATCCCCTCCTAGTTCTCTAATATGGAAGCCAAGTATTAGTAGCTCTATACCATTATTCTTGCATTGTTGTTTTCATGCAACAATGGGAATCAGCATATCTCTACGGGTAAGGGAACTCTCTTCCTATACCTGGCCTGTTTCACCTAAGTAGCTTTTTCACCTGGCTCCAGTAGGCATTTGAGTTTGCAACTTCTGACCTGAAGGACAAAGAGAACTCCAGGAGGTGGGTGGTGGCGAGGGCAGGGCTATAGCAAGAGCAAAGTGAGGCTGAGAAACCAGCATGGAAGTGTGGAGACCCTGAGGCAGCAGCCTGCCCAGGAAGGAGGGAATGCAGATGGGAACAGGGCCAGTGGCAGGGCTGGGGAGACATCTAGGTAAAAAAAAAAAAAAAAAAATGAGGCTGCATTATGAAGAGAGGATCTTGAGTAATGATAATATCTACCTTGAGGTGTGGAGGAAAAGCAGATGCTGATGGCTGGGAACTAGGAGAAATACTTTTCAAAGTTGTTCATTCAACAAAATCATACTGAGCAGCTCCTGTGTCCTAGGCACAGGGAGTACAAGAGGGGATAAAACAAGACAAAACCCTGGCTTGCATGGCATGTTCAGCCAAATTAGGAGGGATCTTGCCACAAACCCCGTGTTAATAATTGTACCCCATTAGCCAAGAGCCTTGGATGAGTGTTTCTGAGCAGGGGAAGACAGACGAATGGCAGAGTTGATGGTTTTCCCCCCAAGAAGACTGTTGAACAGATTGAGGGGAAAATGTGGTGGGGTTAAAAATGATCCGCCTGCCGCTGCGCAGCCCATGGAAGCACAAAGCAACTCAAAAGCCCGCTCATTAATCTTCTAAGATGTTGTATGAACTTCAGAATTATGACACGAACAGTGGGTCCTGTCATTCCTTTGACCTATTTTTCCAGTATTCTCACATTTGTGATTGATCACATATATATATTCCCCCACACAGGGGCTCTCTTCTGCTCACCCACTCTAGTTTGTGTGTGTGTGTATATGTACACACACGCGCGCGCGCGCACACACACATCCCCCATCTTTGAGCTTTTTAGAAGGGGTCACCTTGACAACAAGGTAATCTCATATAAAGAGTATTTTGCAATGGGAAAAATAGGAAAACAAACAAGTACCAGCTCACAGCACCCCATGACAATTTCTTTCGTTCCACTGGGAGAGACAGAAAAAGTAATTATTGGGACAAATAAGGAAACATGACTGAGTCTTTCCGTGTAAAGCAAAAGTGTGATGAAAGTTTTCTTCCCCTGAAGAGTGGCCAGGGGCAATGGGAAGAAAAGTGTGCATAATATTTCTGCCTCTGAATACACACATTCACGAACTATACCCATCTTGGACCAAACACTACTTGTTTTGCTCATCAGCTTTTAGCCATCAATCACTGCAGAGCTGAGAAGGGCAAGTAAAGCAGCAGCAGCTGGTGCAAGCTGGCGATGTGGAAGGAAGGAACATGAATTGGGAATATACAGCAAGGAAAAAAGGCACGTCGGCATTACAGGTGAATCCCTTCCGTAAATATTTCCTGTGTACCTGGCACCGTGCTGGACACTAGAGGCTGCTGGGGTGACTGAGAAGCGGTGGCCAAGGGCCAGAACATCTAAGATGGTAGCTGACAGAGGAGGGGCTGAGGAGGAGAGAGAGGCTTGGAGAAGGTGCGCGGGCAGGATACTGAAGATGAGGAGGTCCTGCAGATGAATGAGCAGGGAAGTGACTTGGAGGAAAGGCTATACAGCAGACAGATACAAGAGAGTTAGAATCACCTGAGAGAAATTGTGTACACACATGCGTGAGCATGCTATGTTGCTAGGCAAGGGTAGAGGAAAAGAAAAAAATCGATATTTTATAACGGACAGATCTGAAATTAGGATTAACTAGAATTTGAATTCTAGCTCTTTCATATGACTTTGGACAAGTTAGCTAATACTAAGTTTCTGTGTTCTCATACTTAGAAATGAGGGCAATACTATATACCTCAGAGTTTTGATGAGGGTTAGATGACATAATCTGTATTAGGGGGCACAGCCAGTCCTGCACCAGATACAGTGGGTCTGCAGTAAATTCCATCCTTCTCCCTGTGTTCCTTTGCTCCCCAACTCATGGGAGGAGCTAGGCTTCCTGATCCACTTGCAAGTCAGAAATAAAGCTGAGAGAAACCTTCAAGGAAATGCCTCTTCTCTCTACCCATCACCTCAGAGTGTTAAGAGAGACACAGCTGAGACTGGTTATGTGAACTGCGTCTCTCTCTGGCATTATTAAGAAACACTTGAAATCCCCTTAGTGATCATTCCATTTGGGTTAGGATGTATATTCTCAGTAACTCCTTGTTAAAATGCAAACATAATCCCTGGGAAGGATCCCACACTCACCCAAAACCCCACTCAAATGGTGGGATGTGACCCTCTGAGCTCCGTGAGGCATTTCCACAAAGGGTAGTAACTGGGAGGGGAATATCAGAACAGGAGCCACAGACTGAGAGAGGCAGCCTGGGTGAGTGCTACAGAACAGGGTTTTGGGTTGCTGGAGATTGGGAGTGGGGAGCAAGGAAAATGGCAGAAAGAGAGTAGAAGAGAAGAGATTGAGGAGGCCAACATGGCCTATTTTACCATTTGCTAAGGATCAGCCATGGATAAAGAAGGCATCCATTCTTTGGACCAGCATCCATTGGTGTCTGCAATGTGGAAAGGTCAGTCTTTGGGAGACAGGAAGTAGACCCAACTCTGGACCCTACAGGACACCGACTACACATTAGGCCACTCTACCAATCCCAGGAGATCTATCAGCTCTACCTAATACACAGAAATGAACACAGAGAGGATGCCAAAATGAGAAGACAAAGAAACATGGCCCAAATGAAAGAATACACCAAAACTCCAGAAAGAGAACAAAACAAAATGGAGATAAGCAATCTGCTATATGCAGAGTTCAAAACACTGCTTATAAGGATGCCCAATAAATGCAATGAGAACCTTAACGGCATAAAAAAGGGCCAGTCAGAAGGACACAGTAACTGAAATCAAGAATAATTTACAGGGAATCAACATTAGAGTAGATTAAGCCAAGAATCAAATCAGCAATTTGGAATATAAGGAAGTAAAAAAACATCCAATCAGAACAGCAAAAAGAAAAAAGAATCATAGTGTAAGGAGCCTCTGGGACAACTTCAAGCACACCAACATTTACATCATGGGGATGCTGGAAGGACAAGAGAGAGAGCAAGAAACTGAAAACCTATTTGAAAAAAATGACAGAAAAATTCCCTAACTTGTTGAAGGAAATAGACATGTAAGTCTAGGCAGAACAGAGAGTCCCAAAGAAGATGAATCCAAAGAGGCCCATAACAAGACACATCATAATTAAAATGCAAAAGGTTAAAGACAAAGACAGAATCTTAAAAGCAGCAAGAGAAAAGCAATTAGTTACCTATACAAGGAAGCTTCCATATGACTGTCAGCTGATTTCTCAAAGGAAACTTTGCAGGCCAGAAGGGATTGGCAAGAAATATCCAAAGTGATGGAAAGCAAGGGCTCACAACCAAGATTATTCTACCCAGCAAAGGTATCATTTAGAATCAAAGGAAAGACAAACAGCTTCCCGGACAAGAAAAAGCTAAAAGAACTCATCACCACCAAACCAGTATTACATGAAATGTCTTTAGAAAGAAGAAAAAAGATAAAAAATATGAATAATAAAATGCCAATAAATACTTATCTGTCAACATTGTATCTAAAAAACAAAATAAATGAACAAGCAGAACAGAAACAGATTCACAGATACAGAGAACATTTTGACAATTGCTAGGTGGAAAGCGGGTGCGGGGGAAGGGTGAAAAAGATGAAGGGATTAAGAAGTGCAAATTGGATGTTGAAGAATAGTCATGGGGATGTAAAGTACAGCATAGGGAATATAGTTAATAATATTCTAATAACTGTGGTGTCAGATGGGTGCAAGATTTATTGGGATGATCACTTTAATAAGTTATGTAATGTCTAATCACTGAGGTATACACCTGACACTAATATGATAATGTATGCCAACTGTAATTAAAAATTGAAAAAATGATCTCACTTATAGTGAAATCCAGTGAACAAAATAAACTGATGAACAAAATAGAAACAGAAGCATAAACACGTGGAACAGCCTGACAGCTCTCAGGAGTAGAGAGGGATGACTGGATGAAAGAAGGTTAAAGGATTAGCCAAAGAACATATATGCATTACCCCTGGACATAGACACTGATGTGGTGATGGCCAGAGGGAAGCGGGGGCAGGGGCTGGGTGGAGGTGGGCAAAGGGCGGGGGAGGAATGGGGCATCTGCAATCGTGTCACCAATAAAAATAAAGACTGAAAGGAAAATAAAAATGATCATAAAAATATTGTTCAGTATCACTGACTTCAAGAAGGACTATGTTATGTCTTTTTTTTTATAGGGGGAAATTTCCAGAACCACCACCCACTGTGAACTCCAATGAGAAAGGCAGTCATGGAGGGAACCCTGTGAGCAGACCAGACAGTGCAGTTGCAGTTTCACTGCACCTCTGCAGCTTACAGATCAAGCAGAGCATCGAGTTATCATCCCAAGCTATTTGTGCTTCATGTAATAATGACCTAATGATTCAATTAGCATCGATTCTTCAGCAGCAACAATATTTTCTGACTGATCAAGCAATTTAGCGCTCACTGTTGACTGATACAATTTCTATGAGTAATAAAGCAGTTTGAAAGAAATTTGTTTAATTCTTCACAAATCACTTTTTAAACCTTTTTAATTTTAACTTGATTTCCATTTTCCACTGTTTTTACTCCACTGCAGGTCACAAGGACCCTTCATTCTCACCTAGCACCCGTGCCCAGGTCCATCCTGCCCCTTATCTGGGTGTCTTCAGCCTTTGCCACTCCCCACCCCCCTGCAGATGCCTGATGGCTGCAGCCAGAGGAACAGATGGGGCACAATCGCTTAGCCTTTGTGAATGGTGTCCCGGCACACAGCCACTGTGGAAATGGCCCAGGCCAGAGCCACTGAAGCAGGCTTTCTGAAATCTGCCCTGGTAACGCCGCTATATTTGGAAACAAGGTAGGGTGTGTAGGGGGACAGGGTAGGAGGCTGGTAAGAGAAAAGAAGGACAATCAAAAAGAGAAAAGGGAACTAAAACAGACCGTTGGCATAAAATTTCTTACCAGTTAAATACTGGGCTTCCCAAGAAAGGAACTAAAACCCTAGGCTGGTGAGAATGACCCCAGGAATGAACAGTCTTTGTGCCCCAGGGACTGGGCAAAAGGAATGAGACTGTGACAGCTGACCACTCTGTGGGCTCCATGCTAACTTACCCTGATGCTGTTTCCAAGCCCATCTCCTCCCACAGTGCCCCAGCTGTGGCTTCCATCAAGGACCTTTTCCAGGCTAAAATGTGCGTGTAGAGAAAAGCGTGTGTGGACAGAAAGCCTCAGGGACTGAGAGAAGCTGTGTTATCCCAACCCCTGCTGTCTGGCACCTAGGCAACTCATACATCACACAGCAGCTGGTGGGCCCAGGATTTAGTGGGGAATGGAACCAAAGTGGAGTATTCTGTAGACACCTCGCCCCAGTACAGTTCTGCACCAACTCTCATGTGTACATCCGGCTATCTCTACAGCTCCCTTCTCTCTGTCCCAACTACACTTCTCCACTCAGGCTATTGTAATGGAACTACAAGTAGTTAACAACTTCTAAAATTTCAAGAGCTATTGTGTGAGAGGCATGATATTAAAAAAATGACTCGTATATATTATTTCATGTAATCCCCTTAACAATCTCTTGGAAAAAATTATCCTCACTTTACAGGTGAGGAAATTAAGGTTTAGGGTGGTTAAGCAATTTGGTTAATAAGGTGAGAAGCTAAACTAGTCAAAATGAAAAACCCTGAGCTCTGAAATCAAGGTTAGGGGTTCCAGAATCTCTCTGGATCATCGATTCCCATATTTTAGCCACAGACAAGATTTTTCTCCTAACTTCACCTCTTCCACACTTCCTGCAATTACAACCCTCATATCCTGCTTTTCTCAAAGAAGATGAAAATGGATAACACCTTTTTAGACTCCCTTTGGACACAGTGACCTTTCACCCAAAGGACCAAGGAATCCAGACCCTCACCCCACCTCAAGAACAACCAATCCCTTCCTCTCTCAGGTCACTTCATGGGTCCATTCCAAAGGCCCTGTCACATTCACTTGATCCTTAAATGTCCAGTCAGATCTTCCTATTGATTCTGACTTGCAGTGGAGTCATTATGCCTGATTCCCTCCCATTCTTTCTATAAGACTGAATGTGATTTGGGTGGAATTCCTACCACGGCCTCCCATTTCCGAACTCTATTACCCTTCAGCCAGAGAATGGGTTGGTAAAACTTCTGGGTCTGCAGCCCAGAATTCAGATTTGCAGGACAGGTAAGAGACACACTTTTTGACCATGTTCCAGTTCTTTCTAATTTCATTTAAGGTAAATCTTTCCTCCAGTGCTTTATTTCTGTGGGAAGATCATGTTCAAATTAACCAGTTTTCAGTTACTCCTTCACAGGAAATACTTCATGGTTAATACACATCACGCTTACTATCTATACTCATTACTCTGGCCGGGGGGTTGGGGGAAGAACTGCTTCTTCTGCATAATGGTTTCCCAGTTTCATGAGCATGAGCCTTGCTCCCAAACCTGATTCTGTCAGTTTTGATGAAGAAGACTAGAACAAAGAGTCTCTGGAAGCAGCAGTATTGTTTGGCTTTTAAATAAACTTACATAAAAAAAGGACACATGGACAGGAGCAACAGTCAAAACTGAACTGGGATAGGTATATAAGAGTAGAATTTAGGAGGGCAGAGGCAAGCTATGTAGGTCTTAATTTAGGCTGACAGAAAACTTGTTAATTAATGCCCTATCAAAGGATGTACTTTCCTGAAGTTTGGCTCAGCAGTGAAAATAGTGTCATTAGCTAACACTGGTGTCTTGAAGCGTGGATATAAAAATGAAGAGGAAAGCAAGTGAGATTAAAATCATTGTCTGTACCCCATTCTTCCTCAGGTCACATCTTCATAAAGCAACATCATTAAAAATGAGATTCCACAGGACGCAGGAAGGCCTTCCCAGCTGATAATGTCTCAGACGAGGTCAACCATTGACCACTGGGAATTGAGCGCCCCATGTCTTCTTAGAAACCGTATACAACATTCTGAAGTATTTCCATATCTAAAGGTGCCTTTCAAGAAGTCACGTGGCCAAGCTAATGAAACTTAGTTCACTGTTCCCTTTCTATAAAACAATGATAACCCAAACCAGCATTTATGTTCCTTTGGGTCATTTTGGTTTCTTTCGTCTCAGCTCCATTAAATATTAGGTCATCTCATGGTTCTTGGTGAAAGGGTACAGAGTGTTTCTCTGATGATGTCATCCAAATGAGATGGACAAAACGAACCCACACCATTGCTCCTGAGCAATGGAGGCCATGGAGAGAGGCAGAAAGGGAAGCAACGTGGAGAAGATTATTCCAAATGATAGAAGGTAGCTTTTTTCCTTGACATATAAAATAGGAACCTGGATCTAGACAGCCACATTTTCATTGGTTCCATGCAAGGCTAGCACATGATGGGGTCTGGTCTGCCCCAGCCCGTTCACTACTGAATTTGCCATATGCCCCACACCACCAGTAAGCAGATAAACCAAAATATTGACACATTAACACAGCAAGACTCAGATGTGGTTATCCACCAAAACTCAAACCAGAAGAACAAGAGTATCCCAAGGCACTGCAGTACTCTCATAGTGCCGGATGTTTAAGATCAGAAAACTACCTGAGGCTAACTTCAAGATTCCAGGAGAGGGGGAAGGTCTGAGTGCTTGAAATCTTCAGAGCAAATAAAAGCCCCGACTGTAGGGATGAACATGCAGCAGCCTAGTGTGGGCAGGACACCACTTCCCTCCATTGCTAAGGAGAACAACTTGGTTCACTTCAACTATCAGCTCTGCTTGGTTGCTGGGTGCACTCAAGAATCAAAGGATGTGGTTTCCATGGTGACTCTGCTTTTGTGACAGAACCTAACTTTGTGTCTGATCCCTTGTACACTGCTGGGGTGTGGTCAGATGAATTGTATATAATAGTGTCTCAGAAAAAAATTAAGACTGAAACTAGCCCAAGAGTGCTGAGATAAGCCCAAGAACAAAAGAAAGACAAGGAAAAGAAAGACATAATCTTTCCATTTTCTAGTAAAGTCCTAGGAAAGTTTGTTTTTAAATAAATATTGATTACTCCCACCTACCCTAGATCTTTTATTTTTCCAGTGGATCACTCATCAATTCTCATAGGTGTTACTCTAAATGCAAAGGTTTCTACAACAGCCAGGTAAGTACAATCGTCCATGAAAATGATAGAATAGAATACTAAGGCTCTGCTGCTCAATGTGTGAACCATAGATCAGCCACACTGACATCACCTGAGAGCTTGTTGAAAATAAGCCTCCCAGGCCCCACCCCAGACCTGCTGAATCAGAATCTACACTGTATCAAGATCTCTGATGATTCATGTGAAAATTCAAGTTCGAGAAGCATTGTCCAAAAGGGCATTGTGAATTCTCTGAAAACCCTGGGACTGAGATAGAATAAAACCTATGCTACTGACAGTATGACTTTGGTATAGCAGACTAAACCCTGAGGCCAAACATCCCAGCCTCAAACCCTGGCTCCAGAAGCAAATGTTTGTGAGCAAATTTATTCACCTTTCATTGCCTCAGAGTTCCCATTTGTAAAACAGGGATAATAGTAATACCTACTTCAAAGGGCGCTGTGAGCATCTAATGAGTCACTATAGGGACAGCACTTAGAATACTGCCAGTCGCCAGAAAACACTATATATGCTGAGCGGACAGATGGTAGAAAGGATGTGAACTGAAACTGAAGAACAAAACCAGAAGTGGCTTCTGTATTTCCTATACACCTAACTGCCTCCATCCAGCCTGCCAGTGACAAATCTTTGTTAATTATTCATTCCTTTGTCCTCTTACCACCCCCATCTGACGTGGTCCTGCTTTGTACCCTATTCCTGAGGAGCCACAGATAAAGCCTGAAGAGCACAGTACTTCATCTGGGCACCGCCCTAAGTAAGTCCTCACCACCCTGAGATCGTCTAGGTAGACGGGCACTGTGCAGACAGCATGCGGGAGAGAGGGCCGGCCTTTCCACTGATCACACAATCTCCTGATCTCTTACCAGAAAAAAAAAAAAGAAAAGCTTCAAAATAAGCCAGCAATTTAAAAGATATAATCTATGATTTTCTGGGTGAAACAATGAGCCCTGAGTTGCTCCAGCCCTTGGCATCCTCACCCTGCAATGTCGAGGTTGGTGCAGTGCCCAGATGCCGAGCTGGGTGAGAAAGGGGAAAATGCATGCGGGAGCCAGGCCGAATGGCTTTCCTGACTGGTAGCTCCAGATGTTAGCCTGTCATGTAGAGCAACTGAGTTAATTAGGAATTTGTGTGGAATCAGAAATCAAAGTGGTGGTGGGGAATGGAAAATATGAATGCAAGAATGGCTACCCCGTACTATGAACAGCATTTCCTCTCCATATCTTCCCTCAGGACTAGGAGGGAGGGGTGGGGAGAGCACTACCCCTTCAGAGAATCACATGTAGAGAAAGCTGGAAATGGAAGAATAGATGTTTGGAAAATTAAGGAATAATGTACCATAATCCTTCTCCTGAAGAGAAGTAGCCTGCCCAATCCCATGAAGACTGCAGGTCCACAGCAAGGGGTACCAGAAGCCGCCATCACAAGGACTTCAGCCATGGCAGGACGTCAAAGCATCTACAATGGCTATCAATTATGATTCTCACCCCCAACCTCTTGTCACTTCTATTGTTTTACCTGAACCACAGCTCCCAGGAGGGATCTTCCCCTCCCTGTCCTCCAACCCTTGCCAATCTATGCTCTTCTTAACTTTTAATCAAAATAGTGAAGCTATGTAGGTCAGGTAATTTAAAGTTCTCAAGGGCAAACCCCCACAGTTCAAGCAGGATGGGGCATACAAAGCTGTTTTCTAAAGTGGATTTCATGTAATAAAATATATGAGAGAAAGAGAGAGGGGGTGGGGGCGGAGGGAGAGAAGGGGGCGGAGGGAGAGAAGGGGGCGGGGGGGGGATTTTCTGTAAAAAACACGAAATAAAAACTGAGACAGGTACTAAAGATTCAAGTCCATAATCCAGCCCCTGGTCATCTCTAGGCTCAAGGTTAAAGAATCAGCCTCCTCAGATGATGACTTGACATTCTGAGGAGCATGTACCTAGCTGTCCATCTTTGACACCTCTGGCAAATGGACTCCCAGATGCCTGGACCTTACGTTACTTTTCATGGCAAAGGCAGCTGATCCTTACTGACCAGAGTGCCTGGCAATCAACTTGACCACACCTCCAGCGTTTCATTCCTCCCAAGAACAGGCAATAAGTTAGTTGACGCTTGTGTATATACCTCACATGCTGAGAACACACATTTGTTCAGTTACACAAAACACGCATAATTTAATACATGTCAGAAAGGGCTGATCATAGGAGAGTACAATGGTTAGCATGAATTTTTAGCAGTTCCATCTTTTCCAAAAATAAAGAAGATGAACTGATGCTTCCAGACAACTGGCTTGTTTAAAAGAATTGCATTTTCCCACCACCAGAAACCCCTTTGCCAGGGACATCTTTCTGGGCAGTAAAAGTGATCCTCAGTCCATTTATGCTAAAAAAAAAAGAAAAAGAAAAGAAAAGGTCAAAGTCAAAGGAAATTCTAATAACCAGCTGAAGTAGGAAGCACTGGAATGATACTAGATGGTATTAAATAAGATGGAAATATAAGTGGTGGGAGAGGATAATGCACTTCCAAGTCATCTTAACTGACATCACTGTTAATCTCCTTCAGCTGGAACAGAGGTCCAACTTGATGTGTAGGTGGAGTAGACCAAAGTCTGGCAACAGAATCTCTGAAAACACATCTTGCTGAAAGGATCCTACTGGGATCTGCGAGCAGCCTGTAGGAGAACTTCTCTCCCATACCCCAGCATGGTAGGAAAGAAAAGTGCTGCAGATTGAGCCCTACTCTTGCAGCAAGCCTGTTCTTCCTGCCAGCAGACTTTCTCTCACATGGTGGTTAGAGTGAGCAGTTAAACTCCAAAAGTAAAAGCATAGATCTCCAGTCTGCATGAGGCCCAAGAGAGTAAAACACCTATATGTCAGAATCAACCACCTATGTGTCAGAATCAAGTCACAGGAAAAGTGTTTAGGCACCAAGAGGTACTATGCTACAGAATAGCCTCTTCATATTCTAACTTCTCAGTCTAAAACAAAAATTAATAATTCTACAGACGGAACTTAGAAGGTTTAGAATAAACATTCTATGTGTTAAATAATCTGAAATGAGTTCTCATAATATTCAGTGACCAAAATAAAGGAGTATTATCTCCAAGATTTAACAGAAGGTACTATATTATAAGCTCCTAAGGAACAGAACTTTACTCACCATTGTAAACCCAGCACCGACCAGAAAGTCTAGTTCATACTGTGTACTCAACACATATTTGCTTAATGCATGAGTGAAAGAATAACACGAATCATGACTTTAATTTAATGAAATTTAAAATTACCACCAGAGGAGTCACATGTACACAGTGACAGAACTATTGAGACTCAAAGTGACAGGGTCACAAATTATTATTGGTCCATAACAACATACGGAGCTCACTGATTCAGTCAAAATGTGACATAAAAAAAATAAGCTGAGAGCCATGAGCACACCCAGTGCTCAGGTTTTGGTTTTTAAGTACCATTGTCCAACAAAAAGAACCAGGTCTTCTTGGAGAAGTGTTTGATTCCAGAGCTCGGGCAGGAAATATTCAAAATGATCCTGGAGCATCTTATGGCCCAAAAGAAAGAAAATGCTTGAGAAAGGACAGGGGCATGTCAAAGGGTTCTGGAGCCAGCCTGAAACAGTTCCCAATGGCCAAAGCTGGAAAAATTTGAACAAAAAAATAAATAACAGTAGTATTGGATTATAACCTGTGGAGCAATATAAACATGATAGTGATGGAAACTAGCAGTTGAATAAAGATAGGTGGAAAAGAAGGGAGAGCTCTTCCTGAAAGAAAAATTCCAATTAGTAGACAGAGAAGGGGAGAGAACAATAGAAAACCACGATTAGGTAATAACTGTTGCAAGCAAGATTCACGATGCATGCTAAAATTATCAGCAAAAGTATGAGAAGCAACAAGATATTTGTATACTCTCAAAATATCTCCCCCTGAATATTCATTAATTAGAAACGGGGAAATAGCAGCTTTAAAGTAAAGAAACTCAACAGACACCACCTTCAGCAAGTGATGATGGTTAACAGCACTAGGAAGAAGACAACATTATTTGTCCCTGATGAGACAGAGTGTGATGGGCACAGCATTTCTGTGGTATTCGGAAGTGATGCATGTATTCAGTACGCAAGAATGCATAACCTCAATCTAATAATGAGGAAACATCAGACAAACCCAAATAAAGGGACATTCTCTAAGAGAGCTAACCTGTAGTCTTCAATATGTCCAATTCATGAAAAACAAGAACAGACTGAGGAACTAGCACAGATTGAGGGACACTAAGGAGGCTTGGTAAATGCAATGTGGAATCCTGGATTAGATCCTGGACCAGAAAAATAACGTAGGTGCAAAAATTAGCAAAATCAAAATAAAGCCCAAAGTTTAATTAAAAGTATTGTACCAATGGAAATTTCGTAGTTTAAATCATTATATTATGGTTATGCAAGATGTTAACAATAGAGGAAACCGGGTGAAGAGTTTATGGGAACTCTCTGTACCACTTTTCAACTTTTATGTAAGCCTAAAATTATTTCAAAATGCAATGTAGAAAAGGAAAAAAAGGTAAAACTAATTAATGTTTACAGACATAGTTGATTTACATTCAGTCGCAAGCTCATGATCTCACCATGGATTGGTAACCGATAACTGGTCTGCCAGCTGGGGACCACATTTTCAGTAGCACTGGGCTAGATTGTCTGCAATTTGCTAGAAGTTAAGGAAAGAAAACATTCTGTTGCTCATGCCTAATGAGTATCATTAGGTCCTGTGTTGAAGCTTTATACCCAATAAGTATGTGTACCAATATTGCTCACAAAATAGGAAATCAAGGGATTTGGGTTCTGATCTCTGCTCTGATTTTTTTTTTTAAACCCTGTTGTGACCTTGGGTAGATCCCTAATCTCTATCCTGGGTTTTCTCATAATTAAATTGGGAAAATAACATGTGTCCCTACCCCCCTTAAAAAGATTGGTAGGAGGCTGAAATAAGATAAACTGTGTGGAAGAGTTTTGACGATCATAAATGCATTATCCAACAGTAACCACCTTATGATTCACATACTTAAATGTTCTCCTTTTCCTTGTTTTCAGAAATGAATGGCTTAAGTGAGAATTGGTTACCAAATCCATCCATCCAACTTCAGAAATTATTTCCTATTTAGTGAACATCTACTACGATTAAAGCATTGGCTTAGATACTATAGCAAACAGAAAAATGAAGTCCACGTGGACTCTGGCCTCAATGCGTTTCCAGCCTTAGGAAGGGGATAACATGGATGTCAATACATCGCAGCATAAAACAAGAAGTGGGAATTGCCAGCTGCCAGCTGTCAGGCAGGTACTCCACAGAGATATGGGGAAAAGGAACTCAAGCAGCTTCTTTTTTCCTTTTGTGACCACACAGTCCTTTTGTGGATATTTGTAAAAATTACTTCCAAAAACTCCTTCACAAATTTCTATGTGATGAATAAGAAATAATGACAAGATTGACAAAGGGAAAAGATAAGCCTTCCGGAGTCAGAAGCATGAGTTCAACTAATGGCCCCCGCATTTATTAGCAAGGTTTTTGAGCAAGGTCCTTAACCTGAGTTTCTCCCTCTGAAAAATGGGATAATATGCTACCTATCTCATAGGAAAGTCTAAAGATTAAGGGAGCTAATACAAATCAAGTACTCAGAACTACACTAAACACTACAGAAGAGTTAGTTGTTGGTGTTATTTTCTTCTTGTCTTAGGGAAATATATTTATGGCTTTGTGACTAACAGTGGAAAAAAACCCACAAAATCAAAATAGAATAGAATTCTAGTTGCAAAAGCCTTTGCTCCAGAAAAGCATAGATCCCCTTGAGCGACCAGGAGAGAAAGAGGACAAGTCAGCAGTTCCTGACGCTGTTGATTATCAGGGTGGGTGTTGTGTAACTTCATTCGCCCCTCCCATCTGTCACCACTTAGCCTTTTGGACACTTTAGGTTGCACTTTCAGCTTTCAAGTCCTCAGATTCTTCCTGGGGTATTGGGGTGGTTCAGGTACACCCCCTTGGAATTCCTTACTGCTCAGCCATGTGCTTCCAGGCTCTCCCCACCCCCTCCCCCACTGAGGACTCCCCTCCCTCCCTGTCAGGCACAGCAGTAAAGCCATGGCCTGACAGTCACCTCCTGCCTTCATTAAACCCCTTGTTCTCAGCCATGCTGTTGTTTCTGAAACACGCCAGTGCAGCGTGCATTTCCCTGGCCCGTTCAACCACAGTCTGGACATGTTCGAGGCCCGACCCCCAACTAGTGGACAGGCCAACAGCCCCTCTCTTCCTGCTGCACGTTCCAAGCCCACAGTGATGGGAAACCATTCAGACAAAAAACAACGATGGGCCAAATCCATAATGTAAACCACATTTCTCCAGATCTCCCCTCCCTCTCCCCCTCCTTTACTGTCCATTTTTGTTTGGCCTTCTAACCCAAGGTACTGGTAATCAAATTCCCTGCTGTGAGCTATTTCTGAAATAAAACACACACATGGGCACACATGCGCACATAGTACCCTTCTCCCAAACATGATTTCTCCACACAGCAGCTACATTCATCAGGTAACATGTCAGACCATGGCATTCCTTCGCTCAAAATTTCCTGCAGCTCCTGCCTTATTTCAAGTACATAAAAGCTAACATCCTTACCATGGCCTTCGAGGCCCTGCTCCACTGGCCTCTGGTTAGCCCCCTGTCCTCACCTTCAACTAGCCCTCACCGCTTCTCAGGCCCCTCCAGATGTGCTGGCCTCTGTGCTGGTCCCTGAGCATGCCAAGCTCATTGCTCTTGCAGTTCCCCCTGCCCAGAATGCTTTTCTCCCAAATACCCACCTGGCTGACTCCTTCAAACATCCCCTTGGGAAGCCTTCCCTAATCATTTTGTTTGCTATGTAAACCTCCTATCATAACTAAAACCCCATTTTCCTGCTTTACTTCCTCAATACCACTTGTCACCATCCAAGAAACTATGTGTTTTATTTATTTATTTTATTTATTGTCTCTCCCTGCTAAAACATAAGCTCCCTGTGGGCATGAATGCAGGGCTGTGTTATGTATTGCTAAATCACTGACACCTAGAACAGGTGCTCAATAAATATTTGTTGAATAAATGAAAGAAACATGTATACAAACACATGTGCATATAGTTTCATGGATACATAGCACAGCTGCTGCTTATTGAGCACCAAATATCTCCCAGACACAGGATGAGGTCTGCATGAAGCACCATACTTTAAATGAGAGTCTAATTCATTCTTTCAATCAGCCTGCAAGAAAAATATACTTATCCACATTATAAAGATGAGAAAACTAAACTTGTCCAAATGAGTCGGCAAGGAAAAGACAAGACTTGGCTCTGCCCTCCAATACTCCAAATTCTATATTCTTCCCACCAATCAGCAAGGTGTCTCAGTTCTCGTGCCCCCACACTCCTGCCCGTGAATGCTAATTGGCCAGCACACCCACTGCCTTTTCTACCAGACCTGGCACTCCTGGAAGTCACAGCAGTGTCTTCCCTGTCTCTGTGCAGGACCTACAAATATAGGACAGTTCCTGGCACGCAGTCAGCCTCAACTACTCACTGCAGGGAATGTTCATTTTCTTTCCGCCTGAGTTGACAGATCATCAGCACTTACTCCTCTTTCCCTGGCAACTGGGGCACTTCTCACTCAGGGCAGCAGGGAGAGAAACAACCTGCTGCTTTCATCCTGAGGAAGGAAAATCACAAACGAGCAAAGAGCAATCCTGCTCCTGCCCGGCAGCCACGGCCCCCCGATTTTGCCCCCACAGGGGTCCATGCTGACACAGTGAGAGAGGCGGAAAGATGGACTGAGTAAAGAAGGTGGAGCTGAAAATTCACTTGGGAAGGCTCGACATCTGGACTGTCTTCCTCCTTTCCATTCTCCCTTACCTCCACAATCCATTACCTACCATCCCCACATCATTAGCACATGACATGTCAACTAGATTCCCAGGAAACTCAAACTCAGATTCAGCTCCTGTGCAGTTTTACTGTTTCTGCTAGCTAAGGCGCAGTGGGGAGAACGCAAGGACCACTTAGCCAGTTCAGGCAAGGAAAGAGGAGGACAGAGTGCTCCATATTTTGGACACTGGCAAGTGAGTTAATCTCTAAGTCTGTGCTTCCTTGTCTGTAACATAAAGATAAAGCTGTCCACTTTATGGAGGTGTTGTACTAATTAATAAACTTTACATATGCCAAGTGCTCATCCCATTGCCTGACAACGAGTGCTGACTAAGTGTTTACAAAAAGCCCGACCTGCATGTTATTACATGAGGGAGGATCTTCCTTTGGAAGGGGTTGGAAAGGCACCTTGGGGCCAAACGGACACAAAGTTGCTGCAAGCCCCCGGAGCTCAGGCACAAAATGCAATCCTAAATGCTGCTTACCCCTGTTCAAATATGTCCCAGAAGCCCAGAAACTCTTCCTCAGCTGCTCCTTCACCCAGACAGCAACCTGCCACAAGGGACACTGCACAGGTGACCCAGAACAAAGAGCTTGGGAAGTGTCTGCATCAGAAGTCACCAGATCAAAGCAGCTGTCTGATACGTGAGGAGATTTAAACTCATATTTTTAAAACTAACTCCTGCATTTCCTCAAATCAAAAAAGTCATAGATTATAAGATGTACCCATTATTTTACATAACAATAACAAACAAAAATGCTACCCACTAAACTGTAACACACCATGTATTATAAAATGCATCCTAATTTTAAAGGCAATGAATGTCCTTGGGAAAAACTGACACCGAAAAGCAAAATCACTTTTCTAGAGAACAGGTGTTGCTAAGCGGGAAGAGGGGCCTGGAAGGAGGTCCTGAGCAAAGTCAGGAAGATAGAATTTTGAAAAGGAGGTAATTAGCTAAAAAGAGGAGGCCAGGACATAGAGAAAAACATGGCGGCCCACCAGCAGTTTCGGAGTGAATTCAGCTAACGTACCCTCCCTCCACCATGTGCCACAGTGTCAGCCCCAAAGGCAATGTCTTTGATCACGCCCAGGACCGGTATATCTTTAAGCCATAAGCATCTTCCACCTGCGCAGGAAACCAGACGTAGCTCATTCCAATTTACTGCTCACACAATGCATTCACTAGAAAAGAGCTGTACTATGATAGGCCATTTTTCAACAACCGTCCTAACCCCAGGAGAATACTTGAAACCCTTCCTGAAAAACAACAGGGAGAAATCTTGAGAACTAGAGAAAGATGGGAGTCAAGCTCCATGAATTTAATAGCTGCTGATGACCCAAGTACAGTGAAGGACAAGTCCCTGGCTTGCTAGCTTCAGTTTGGAGTCTCCTTGGAGGAAACAATGGCACTATGTAATTATTAAAAGCAGCAGCTCAGGTTGTAACCATACTGTGTGCTATGACGACAAATAATAATCATTTAAAAATATGAGCTATAAGATGAAATCCAGATATCTAGATGGGGTTTGAATTCTTTGTATGGATAACTTGTCATTGACAGGTAGCCTTTAAATACACTGTGCCTTTTGCTGTAGAAGACTGTCAGCACTAAAGCCACCTGGCTTTAGTAAAGACTGCTGACAGTCTTCTACAGCAAAAGGCACAGTGTGGGAGTAAATGCAAAGTTCAACAACCTCATCTCTGTCTTAGATTTACACTGCTTCTGTGACCTTGGCCAAGTTGTTTAACTTCTGAGTCAATGTTCTCATGTGTACAATGGCGATCATCAATAAAAGTCTTGCCTACCTTGAGAGCTAGTTTTTGGTGTCAAAGGAGATCACCAGCGAAAGGGGGCAATAAACAATGAAGAGAGGCACAAATAATAGCTACTTTAATTAATTTTCTGGCAGGTTTCACTACCCTTCTATAAGGAAAATTGTGTGTGTGTGCGCACACACATGCATGTCTAAGGAACATACCTTGGGGTTTTGGCTTCTCTAAGAAGAAGCAGGGAGTAATTTAGTAAGTAACCTAGAGATGACCACCTCCCTCTGCTAGCACCGGGGAAGCAAATGGCATTCTTTTCCTTAGGGCTAACTCTTCAAAACATTTAACTGATGGGGAAGTCAGATGCGTGTAGACTTTTGAAAGTTCCTCAGATGATTCACACACAGATGAATCAGTTGGAAAGCATATAATGTGTGACTATAGTGTCCAGAGAATAAAGGGGCAATTACCGACTGCCCTGGAGCACCCTCTCTAAAGCACAGGCCTTTCTCCTTTAGGGGTCTTAAGCCTGAATGTCTAAATCTTAATTGTGCTGAGGGAGAAGAAACAGTAACAGAAACCTAAACCAGAATGCTCTCCTTGCTTGGGTTCTAGTAGACAATGTTTGACAATTTCATTATAGAACAAAAGATTCCTATAGGACTTAGTTTCAAATAGGTGAGACCTTCTCAATTATTTTATTTACAAATTTTTGATGTGAGTTCCATCTTGATAACTGAATTTCTTTCCATATCAGTTCTTCTTATTTATACACTGTTATTTGTAACATATAACACAAAGATAACATTTAAATTATTGCTCCCCTTAGCTGCCTAGTTTCTTCCTTTTTAAGAAGATATTAGAATATAATCTAGCAGGCAAGGCAGGGATCTAGTCTTTATGATTCTTTTTGTATACCACGTGAGTGCTGAATAAAATCTTTTTAATGATGCTGCAGCTGAAAGGGTTCCACACACATTACTTTATTCATGTCGAAAATATCCTGGCAAAGTGAGCAATGTCTTACAGATGGAGAAACAAAAAAGCAGAAAGGTGCAATGCCTTGCATGAGAATAGAAAGCAAATCAGAAATGAGAGCTTGACAGACTTTGTACTCTTCAATTTGGTGTGCTATTGTTTATTCATTCATTCTAAAAAACCACAACTTGCACATCCAAGTTCTCCAGTCCTGCAAATTCTGGGTGTGACAAAAAGCACTTTATAAATTGTGCTAGGAAAAAAATAGCCCTAACCATTGGCTCAGGTGCATATTGTCTCTTTCAACTGAAACCACTTTGGAAACAAACACTGCATTATCACACCCCTCATGACAACGACAGCAACAACATAGTGATGTTTACATGAGACCTTCCATCTTTGGACCCCAAAGTGCTTTACAATTTAATTATCTCCAACACTGCTCTGTTTGCTTATACAAAGGAAGCCAAGTTGCCTTTTCTTCATCAGGAAATTAATGGCAAACTATGTTACTGCCCAAGATCCCAACGTGAGTCAACAACAAAAGATCTTGACAACCAAGGTCACATTTTAACACAGGACTCCAGACTGATCTCCCATCCTTTCCCTAATAATAAGAAAGAGTGAAAGTGACCATCCTTGTTACCACCATGATATGTCAAGCAGAGCAAGTGGTTGGGAAGTTGGAACTCATGCTGAAGGAGAATGGGGACATGATAAATTCTGTTTTACACTTAAGCCTAAGAGAATGCTTGGATAACCAAGTTTAGATGCTCAGCCACATGTATTAAAAGTACAGGAGATCCAGTCAAGATGGCTACATAGGCAGACATGCATTGCCTCTTCACACAACCACATCACAATTACAAGTAATATATAGACCCATCACTCAGGAACATCAGAAGTCAAGTTGAACGGAAGTTAACAACCACAAAATCGAGCTGAATGGAAGTCTGACAACTACAGAACTGAAGAAACCATATCTATCCCCAATGGTAGGAGGGGTGCGGACACTGAACAGGCTGGCCCCACACCCACATGAATAAAAATTCAAGAGGGATATCTCAGGAGCAAGGAGTCCCAGACCCACATGAGGCTCTCCAGCCCAGGATTCCAGTGCCAGGAAGGTAAATCCCCACAACTTCTGGCTGCAAAAACCAGCAAGGATTGAGTCCATGGAGAAGGCTGCCAGAGCCCTAAGCCATTCCTCTTGGGGAACCCACATGTGGACTCACCTATTCAGAGTAGTCCCTCTGAGCTCAAACACCAGGGTGGGAAGGGCACCACTGGTATACAGAGAGAGATTGAAGTGTTAGGCATCAGGGGGAGCAGAGGCCATTGTCCCTCTGCTGAGCCATCCCCGCCCCCCGCCTTCCCGAGCCAGTAGGCTGGTGCCATATCTGAGACTCCATCAACATGGCTAACACTGTGTGACCCACCACGGAGATCCACAGAGACTCTACCCCACCAAATTACAGACCCACCCAAGCTGCTTTTCCATAATAATAGCTGGTCTTGGCTCCTAAATACTATGAAACAAGTAACAGCTGACTTAAGTGAGCCCTAGAGGCAGTCAGATTAGAGTTATACCTTGGCTTCACTTGGGAATCTCCAAGCCCAGCACAAGTAGCAGCCATCTCAGATTGCTTTACAGCTCAGGCAGGGTGCCCAGTGCAAAACACAGGTGGGGGCTGACCTTGGCCTACATCACCTGGGAAACACGAGGGCCAACACACCCAGTGGACAGCTACAGACCACAACTCAGCCAATGCCCAGCTGATCCTCCATGGAGGGCAGAGATTGGTGGACAGTGGTCACAGCCAGTCCTTTAAGCTGACTGGTCTGGGTAAATCCTCCCATTGACCTCAACTATAAGAGAAGGGTGTACTCAGTCCATATGAAGGACACACCTCAAGTACCCAGCTTGGGTGATACGGGAGGCTGTGCCACTCAACCCTGCAGGACACCTAATACATCAGGCCACACTATCAAGACATACAGTCAAAGCAGCTCAACCTAATACACAGAAACAATCACAGGGAGGCTGCCAAAATGAAAAGACAAAGAACCATGGCCCAAATGAAATATCAAAACCCCAGAAAAAGAGCTAAATGAAATGGAGATAAGTAATCTATCAGATGTAGAGCTCAAAACATTGTTTATAAGGACACCCAAGAAACTTAGTGAGGACCTCAGCAGCGTAAAAAAGACCCAGTCAGAAATGAAGGATACACTAATTGAAATAAAGAAAAATTTACAGGGAAACAACAGTGGAATCGATGAAGCTGAGAATAAAATCAATGATTTGGAACATAAGGAAGCAAAAAACAACCATGCAGAACAACAAGAAAAAACAGAATCCAAAAAAAATAAGGATAGTATAAACAGCCTCTGGGACAACTTTAAGAGGTCCAACATTCACCTCAGAGGGGTGCCAGAAGGAGAAGAGAAAGTGCAAGAAATTGGAAATCTATCTGAAAAAATAGTGAAACAAAAGTTCCCTAATTTGGTGAAGGAAATAGACATGCAAGTCCAGGAAGCACAGAGAGTCCCAATTATGAGAGATACAAAGAGGCCCACTCCAAGACACATCATTATTAAAAGGCCAAAGGTTAAAGATAAAGAGACACTCAAAAGCAAGAGAAAAGAAGTTAGCTACCAGAAGGTTGCGAGATGGGAAAGAGGAGGAGGAGAATGGGTGAAGAAGCGAGGGGATTAAAAAGTATAAACAGGTAGTTACAGAATAGCCATGGGGGTGTAAAGTACAGTATAGGAAATGGAGTAGCCAAAGAACTTACACACATGACCCGTGGACATGAATAATGGTGGGGGGGACTGCCTGAGGTCGTAGGGGACACTGGGTGGAGGGGGGCCGAAGGTAGAAAAATCAGGACAACTGTAAAAGCATAATCAATAAAATATATATTTCTTTTAAAAAGAGGTACAGGAGAGAATTCTATGACAAAGATAAAGAAGTGTGATCCAGTCACATGCAGGTAATACTGAAGAGGAGATTCAAAATCTTACTTTTTCATACAGGTCTCTTGAGAGAAGATTATAATGAAACTTCATTTCTGAGTTCTCAGTTGTAAACTTCATTAAGAAGTGAAATTACAAAGAGAAACAAACCAGGGGCACAGGGTCAGTTGTAAGAACCAACCAGTGGGCAGCAGGTTCAGTTTTAATTCAAAGGCAATGTCAGATGGTAACTCTCACCATCTCTACGCGTCGAAATCCCTACCTTTCTCTGAGGTCTATCTCAAAAATTATATTCAATTTGCTTTTTCCTGATTTGTCCAAAAAGAGGTAGTCTCTCCCTTCTTTAACCCCCCAAAGGATTTTATGTGTGCCTCTTTTATGAGCTGCATCATTGTCTGACTGGGACTGTGGATATCTGCACTAACCCAGAATGTATGTTATATTATTGTTGATTCAATAATTATTTATTGAGTTCCTGCTATGGACTTTAAGCTCTTGAAATAATATGTAAGTTTCTTGAGGGCTGAAACCACAATTTACTCATTTTTCTACCCAAGTAGCACCTGGTATAGAGCAGGCCCTCACTAATGTACATGGTATAGAATCAAATTCAAAACCACCACTGGTGCAGGGAAAACAGCTCAGTTAAGAGGCAGAGTAATGGAGGAATTTGAGCATAACCCTCAGAGTCAGAGAGACCTGGGTTCAAACACTGAGTGAGTAACTTTTTAGCTTTGTGACCCTGGGCAAGTTACTGAACCTCAGTTTTCTTGTCTGTGAAATGGGGAGCAATACCTCCCAGGGTTAATGCAAAGATTAAATGAGATGATGCAATAGAGTACTTGGCACAGTACTTGACACAGAGTAAATGCCCATTAGAAGGAGTTGTTATTGTTGTCATTATCCTTCTTGTATATCTTAACAAGTAGGTCAGTGGACTCATCTACAACAGGGAGGGCAATGACTGTTATAGCTAAAGGAACTGTACTATTGGCACAGCTAATTGGCAGCTCCCAGCATACTTGCTCCAAGTAGCAATAGTAGAGTTCTCTTCTCAGGTTCAGAAGGCACTACTGGGTCCCTGACTCGTGTGGCTCAGTTGGCTGGGTGTCATCCCACAAAGAGAAAGGTTGCCAGTTCAATTCCCCATCAAGGCATATGCCTGGGTTGCGGGTTTGGTCCTTGGTCAGGATATGTACAAGAGACACATCAATGTTTCTCTTCCTCTCTTTCTCCCTCCCTTCCCCTCTCTCTAAGAAATAAATTTAAAAAATCTTTTTTAAAAAAAAGGAAAAAGAAGGCACTACGGGATACCAGAATTCTTTCTAATATGGCAGTTCAAGCCAGTAGCTATTATCCTTCTTGGTAACTGGTGAGTGCTGTATTTTCCACACCTCAGGGAGGCTGGGAGTCCCCAGAGAAATAAACCTTAGAGAGCGGTAAGGCTTGACTGCTTCATCTCCCTTTTCACAGAAATGCCCAGCTTAAAACAGGGGCTCAAACCCCTATACTACTGCCATGGACTCATTCTCCATAAAGCTTCTCTTTGGAGGGTAACTCTCCATTAAGACATCCTAATATGGACAGCACTATTCAGTACACTGGGAGTACTGTAGAGCCAAGCAGGATGTCCCTGGCCTTGAATAATTCTAGAAATTAAAAATCAAGTGCCTGTTACTGTTCATCAGTGTTTCTGTGCACATCCATTCCAATACATAAGGACCAGTTTCAGATCCTAGTGTCCAGTGTCCATTAAAAAAGAGTGCTTCATTTAAACAGAGAGGCAATCCATTTCTCCTTCATCCTTATTCTGACTGGCACCTCCTTCTGCTCAACTCCTTTGCAGGTTCATTTCCCAGAAGTTTATGTAACAGATAGATCAGCTGAATGATCTATCAAAGGGACTCTTGGTGCAGTTGCTGCTGAGATGGCATTTCATTTACAGCTCTCCAGTGAATAAGAAGGCACTCCTGATTGAAAGCTGCTGGCTACTCAGGACAAACAAGCTAATTGTACCTTAAATTCAAATGGCTTTTGCAGGGGCGCGGGATCAGAAGCGAGCTGGCTTAACACTTAGTCAAAGTGTGGCCCTTCATTGAGTGAGATGTGCACCTCAGCACACCATGAATGAACCATCCCAAAATACATCAATCAGTGCCTACAGTTGAGTCTGTGTTTGAAGACTTGGGCGCTGGAATATTAATATTTATATTGTGTTTTTTCTCCTACCAAATGTTTTGTCATTCTCTATCATTTAATCTTCACAATGATTCCATGAAATCATTATTACTGTTTCATTACCATCACTAAATCTATTTACAAAGTGAAGAAGCTAGTGGTCTGCGTGTTAGAAGCTAAGTGTAAGTGCCAGAGCTGGGATTCCTGCTCCAATTTTTTGTGACTCAAACCCAATGCTTTTCTCAGCACAAACTTTCTGAATACAAACAATGCACAAGGTATGGCAGGGTATCAAGAAGAGCCAAGCTCACTGATTTGTTGACTATTCCAATTTATACTCAGATATGGTGAAACCACCCATCACTAGGTTTTAAAACTTACACTTCTTTTACTTTTGATTTCATAATATTTATCATAGAAAATGTGGAAGAATCATAGCTATTCAGAAAATGAAATAAATAATTTGTAATTTCATTCCCAGAAATGGCTTGTTGTTAAAGCCCTCCCTACCAGCCATGATCTAGCCCCTGCCAACCCTTCTAACCTCCTCACCTGCCACCCTCTTGGTCATTCACTCTGTGCCAGACTTGCTCTTCGATTTGTAACACACACTAAGCCTGTCCTCAGGGCATCTGTACTTGTTCTCTCTCCCAGAAGGCTCTTCCTCTCATTCTTTGCAAGCCTAGCTCCTTCTTGTCATCCAGATCCTAGGGGGGTCTTCCCTGGCCACCAATTTATAGTAACTCCCTCCATAGAGTCATGCTATCCCATCACTTTGCTTTGCTTCTCTTAAATTCCTTTTTCATAGCACCTGCAATACTAGGAAATCTCTTATTTATGGATTTTAAGTATATTTTATTGATTACACTATTACAGTTGTCCCACCCTTTTCTCTCCTTTATCCCCCTTCATTCTGCACCTCTCCACCAAGCATTTCCCCCTCCTTAGTTGATGTCCATGGGTCATACATATAAGTTCTTTGGCTTCTCCATTTACTAGACTGTTTTTAACCTCCCCCTGTCTATTTCGTACCTACCATTTATACCGCTTATTCCCTGTGCCTTTTCCCCCATTCTCTCCACTCCCCCTTCCTGCTGATAACCCTCCATGTGATCTCCATTTCTGTGATTCTGTTCCTGTTCTAGTTGTTTGCTTAGTTTTTGTTGTTCTTTAGGTTCAACTGTTGATAGTTGTGAGTTTGTTGTCATTTTATTGTTCATCGTTTTGACCTTCTTTTTCTTAGATTAGTCCCTTTAATATTTCATATAATAAGGGCTTGGTGATAATGAACTCCTTTAACTTGACCTTATCTAGGAAGCACTTTATCTGCCCTTCCATTCTAAATGATAGCTTTGCTGGATTCAGTAATCTTGGATGCAGGTCATGACTTTCGCGACTTTGAATACTTCTTGCCAGCCCCTTCTCGCCTGCAATGTTTCTTTTGAGAAATCAGCTGATAGTCTTATAGGAACTCCTTTGTAGGTAATTCCTTTTCTCTGGCTGCTTTCAGGATTCTCTCCTGATCTCTAATCTTGAGTAATGTACTTATGATGTGCCTTTCTGTGGTCCCCCTTGGGTCCAATTTCTTTGGGACTCTCTGAGCTTCCAGGACTTCCTGGAAGTCTATTTCCTTGGCCAGATTGGGGCAGTTTTCCTTCATTATTTGCTCAAACAAGTTTTCAATTTCTTGTTCTTCCTCTTCTCCTTCTGGCACCCCTGTGATTCAGATGTTGGAATGTTTGAAGTTTTCCCAGAGGTTCCTAAGTCTCTCCTCATGTTTTTGAATTCTTGTTTCTTCATTCTATTCTAGGTGAATGTTTATTTCTTCCTTCTGCTCCAAATCATTGATTTGAGCCTTGGTTTCCTTCCCTTCACTGTTACATCCCTGTATCTTTTCCTTTATTTCACTTCACATAGCCTTCACTTTTTCCTCTATTTTGTGTGCATACTCAACCATTTCTTTCTTTAGTCTCCGGATTACCAGTGTTTTGAACTCTGCATCTGATAGGCTGGCTTTCTCCTCGTCACTTAGATCTTTTTCTGTACTTTTGATCTGTTCTTTCATTTGGGCCATATTTCTTTGTCTTGGCACACTTGTGACATTGAAAGGGGGCAGAGCCTTAGGTATTCGCCAGGGCAGAGCAACCCACTTTGCTGCGTTGTGGTCTGTATGTGGGGTCAGAGAGCGAACAATGCCACTTGCCTGGCTCTCAGCCAGCTTTCAGTCACTTCCCCTGCTACCCACAAGCAAATTGCGCCCCTCTGGTGCTGATTCCTGGGTGGGTGGACTTGTATACATTCTAGGACCCAGTGGGTCTCTCCAATGAATTCTCCTGTAAGGCTGGGAGTTTCTTCCACCTCTGCAACCCCCAAAGATTTTTACAGCCAGAAGTTTTTGAGGCTTTAGTTACCCATGCTAGAACCCTGGGTTGCATGGTCTATCTCAATCCCCAGTTGCTCCTCCTGCCTTTTCCACATGCAAATGCGGGACCAACTGTTCCACCAGCCACCACTTCACCCTCGCAGTCCACCACCTTGCTGCATGTCCTCTCTGCCTCGGTTGCCTGTCTCACTGCCCCTCCTACCTGTCTGGATGAATGCTTCTTCTTTAACTCCTTGGTTGTCAGACTTTGATACAGTTCAAATTTCTGGCAGTTCTGGTTGTCTTTTTGTTTTTAAATTTGTTGTTGTCCTTCTTTTGGTTGTGCAATGAAGCAACGCCTATCTACCTACGCCTCCCTCTTGGCCAGAAGTCCTCTTATTTATGGATTTGCTGACTTCTGTATTTTCTGTCTCTTTCCCCTCTCCCCACATGCACAGATAATGTAACCTCTTGCTCACTGTTGTACCCAACCACCATAGTTCATACATACTAAGTAAATACTTGTTGAATAAATAAATGCACAGAAAAGAGTAATTTTAGTACTGCCCTAACCAAGCATAATAGTACAGCTAAATCTAATGTACAGCATATCACCTGCTGTCTTCCAGAAATGAGGGGAAAAGGTAAGAGGCACCACAAAGAATATCGACTCAAGACTGACGGGTAACTGCAGCCCCCCTGGCTCAGGCTGTGCTGCCTTGTCTGCATGAGATGAGGCTAGCAGAATCTAACCAGGCATGAGATGTAGATCCTTTTGCCTTGGAAAACAAAGCATTTCATCCTTTAAAAATCACCTCGAAAGGAAAAAATTTTACCGTAAGAAATTACAATGTATAGGAAAACACCTGACAGTATATTCTTAGGTGTTTTCATAGTAGAGTTGTTTAAATTGTCAGTTCAACAAGACATGTAGAGGGCATACAGATGTTTTTCAGGATTTCGAAACCTAATGTATAAATGAAACAAAAATATAAAAAATGTATGTATCAGACCTCCGGATGACAGCAGGAGCAGTGGAAGGGCATGCAGCACCCAGCCACGTCAGCATTCCTGCATCCTGGGAGGCAAAGGCGAAGCACGTACCAATTACCTGCTGTGGAGCCTGACCAAAATATAAGCCTCCCAGACTCTCTGGAGCACTGTGTCCCCAACTCCTACAGAACAGGAAACTGAGGTCACAGAACGAGTAAATTTTTTCAAGATCCCAACACATACCTATCCAACTCCAAATATGTACTTTTGGCACAATGGCCCAGTTTGCACACAGCACAGTTTGAGAACAGGGTGTCCAGATTCCCAGGCCCTCGTCGTTTCCACCAACACATGCTGATTCCAGAGGTAAGGGGCAAAGAACCGTTTCCTCCACCTCTGAAGGGCAGAAAACCCTTCCTACAGTTAAGAGCAGCTTCCCGTATGATTCTCCTGTCAGTGCCCAGAAAATGTCCAGAGTTACCTAGTGGAGGACTGCCCTTCAAGGACAGCCACTCTCCTGGGCGCCCCTGGCCCTGAATCAGTGGGCCAGACACCTTGTTTTCCTCACTCTCCCAGGGTCCTGCCTGAGACAGTGCCTCTACAAATCCTTCCCAGCTATCATAAAACCTATGGTATGTATATAAGAAAATGTTTCCAGAGTTTTGGGTGATCCAAAGAGGAGCTTTCATAGTTACTGAAAAGGATTAGATTATCCCTTAATCTTCATCCTTGAAGAGAACACCGAGCCAATCAGGGGGGAAGAAGGGTGGAGCTCCCCCTCTGGCCATCTGACTGGAAATGCTGGACAGGAAATACACCTGACCGTTTTTATTTACGACCTAAGAGAGCAGCACAACCCTCAAAAATACTTGATCCTGTATTTTTTTTAAGTAAGTAAAGAGCAACAACAAAATATTTAGTTTCTAAATGAGGAAGGAGTTTCCTGAGATGAGTGAGCAGCCCTATTCATTAGTCTCTGCTTCAGCGAGGTCCTCTGAATGGTGTGGGTAGCTGTAGAGTCAGGACAGAAGCACATGGAAGCCTAAGGTACAGGGACAATGTGAAAAGTAAGGCAGTTGTGTGGGCTCCTTCCCCAGCTCTCTGCATGGCCCACCACGGCACAAGGGTGGTCCTCTCCTGATAGCCGCGTGCTTACAGCAATCACAGAGGGTACCGCAGTTTTGGAAATGAAACCTCACCATCAATTTTTAAAACGAATAGTCACACACCTATTTGCTGGATCAGTTTAATTCAGCACAGGTGTAGACTCAACCTTTCCTCCTGCATGTCAAGGACATGAATGCACATCACAAACTTAGAAACACAGCCTCCATCCCATGCCAGGTGTCTTGTTTTACTAGAAAGGCATTTCCCAGATCAACGGTTTTCAATCTTTTTCATCTCGTGGCACACATAATTATTAAAATTCTGCAACACACCAAAAAATATTATTTTTTGCTAAAAAAATAGTTATAATATTGATTCATTCACACCAGACAGCTGTTGTTGTGTTGGCTGTTGTCATTTTGTTTTTCATTTGATAATATAAGGGAAAAAAGGTCAGTGCCCCTGACTAAATAGTCAGGTATTGCATATTTTAAAAATTCTTGTGGCATACCAGTTGAAAATCACTGTACTAGACTAAAATATTGAGACACATACAGCTCATACAGTGGTGTTCAGGCTGCTGGACACTTGGCTGATCAATCCATGGTCAGCAACTGCCAGTAGAGTGTCAGTGGGATTCAAAACCAAACTGAAATGATCAGATTCCTATGTGCTGATATGAGGACCTCCCTCCAACCTTCCCCCATTTTTTTTCCCGTTGTTCTACCAAAACCAATCTTCTAAAATACATTTCACGTATTACTGTAGCAGTAGCCTGGACATCAAATGTTTCCCAGACTGAAATTAAATATAGCATTTTATTTGGAACAAGGCAGCCTAACTCAATTTTCCCTCCCAGCATTGCCACACAGAGACCTTCCATTTGGCAGCTAAAAGATTTGCTCAGCTCTGGGTTGGACTTGTAAGTTCTTTCTATGCTCTTGATAATCCATCTGTTTCCTCTGCCCCCAGTCCCAGGTCTTCAGGAGTCATAAAGGGGCAATCTGTCCCTTTGGGCCCATGCACTGTCTGTAGTAGGGGAAAATAACCCTCTCCTTCCAGCAGAACTTCTCCAAGCACCTTGCAAACACAACACTGCATCATTGGAAATTTAACTTCCTAGCAAAGTCCAATGAGTTTGCCAAGGAGCAATTTGCCCTTGACGGAGGGAGTGGTTCCTATCCATGTGCTTTTGTGTGTTGTTTAACCTAACAGGAAGGCGAGAGAGCTTGGCCGACTGGGAATCTCTGTCCATAAACAGTACTGCACACCCACCAAGAACTCTGCACCCCCTCAAGTAAGGAAAGGGGATGCGGAAGCAACACTAGCGGAACCACCAGACCCATAAATCCAATATGCTCACTTTATAGATGCAGCAGCTGAGACCTAGAAAGAACAAGGGTGCTCCCAGGGTCACAGCACGGCTGGCAGCCACAGTGATGTCCTAAATCTCAGGCCAGGGCGGTTTCACAGCCCTCTCATAAGTTTCGACAACGGCAGTGAGGGAAGAGCAGATGCCTCTAACAAGAATGTCCACATGTCCGTGGAGGCCCATGGTGATTTTTTAATAAATAAATGACCATGTCCTGAGGGCCCAAATGAGTACTTGGCATCTCTTATCTTTAATTTCCAAAACAACCCTGAAATATGGAAACTTAAGCTCAGAATCAGACCCAAGGTTACAGATCCTGAATGTTACAACTGCAATTTGGACCCGGTTTGTTTTCAACTCCAAACCTGACTACACTGTGTTGCCTAGCTAACATATCATTTCACTTAGCCCTCCCCTGAAATGGAGCTTCTCTAAGAAATGAGTATTAAACAAAAGCAAGTCCGAATGAAACCCAGGGAGCGAAGTCACACATAAAGTTAGGACCAGAGTATGTGTTTGTACGTGTTTATACACATGACCTAAAAAAGAACCCACCTAAATACTAAGTGGTGATTTTTAAATTCTCTTCTGTATTAATTTCTGCTTTTCAAAAAATATGACAATAAATAGGTGATTCTTATTAATCCAAAATTAAAAGTTTTAACTGTGGTAAAATACACATAGGAAATTTACCATCTTAACCATTTCTGACTGTACGGTTGAGAGGCATTAAGTACGTTCACATTATTGTGCCACCACCGCCACCACCCATCTGAAAGCACTTCCTCTCACGAAAGAGACACTCCGTCCGCATTGAAGAACAGCTCCCCAAGTCCCTCCCGCTGCCCCTGCAAACTACCATTCTACTTCCTATCTCTATGAATTTGCCTCTTCCAGGCACGTCCTATACGTGAAATCATACAGTAGTTGTCCTTTTCTGTCTGGCTTATTTCACCTGACAGACTGTCCTCAAGGTTCATCCATTTCGCAGCGGGTGTTAGCATCTCATTCCTTTTGGGGGCTGAACAGTATTCCACTGCATGTAGAGACCCCATTTTGCTAACCCATTCAGCCACGATGGACAGTCGGGTTGCTTCCACTTTTGGCTATTGGGAATAATGCTACTATGAATATAGGCATACAAGTAGTTTTATTTAAAGCACCTAAACTTCTTAAATCCTGAAGTGTATTTTCAGAATGTGCCAGAGTAGACTAAACCAGGATATATCTTTTATTGGTTCCAGCATGGAAAACAGAGCAAATTCTACTCTGGGGCCTGCAGATTTGGCCTTATGTCTTTAAACTCATTTAAACCAGTAGTTTTCAACACCGGCCACACATTAGAATCATCTAGCGGTGCTTTTAAAAAACACTGATGCTCAGGTCCCACTGAAGATCTCTAAATTTAGATCTCTGGGTTGAGGCAGAGGAATTGGGTATTTGTTAAAAGCCACCCACCCCCAACTTCAGGATCACCCTGCAGAAGGGAGCACTGCTATAATAAACCCTTCCGTGAGGGGCCCTTTTCTTTATTTACAAAACCTCTGCTCTGTGAATCACTTCTCTCCTTTTCTCACCTCAATAGGGAAAGGGTTTGCAAATCAGTCAAATGGCCATAGTTGTTTGACTGATTATATTTCAACTGAGAAAAGCTCCTTCCACAGCATTACCACCTCCCGTTTAAGCCTTTTATCTCTAATTGTGCAACAGAGCCTGCTTCCTTCTAGGAAGGAATGTTGATATGAGTAAGCAGGTAGGGAAGTATTCCGAGGCCTACTCAGTCCTTGAGGTAATTAAAATCTAGTCCTTGTAAGGCAGCAGGGACAGGAAGAGAGACCAAAGATGTGGTCCCAGGGTCAGAAGGAGGCTGCTGAAGGGGCACAGTCCCTGGACTCGCTGGAGAAGACAGAGAATCCGCAGCATCCTCACATTCCTCCAACCGGGAATCACCCCAGGCCCTGGCCTCCCTCACTCTCCCCCATGACTCCCAGGCACTTATGAGGTGTCCCAGGGACGCTGAGTGTGGTTTTGTCCAGTCCTGTATTTGATCACTTCTCCTCTGTACCCATCACCCTGGAGTACATCCCCATGCTGCCCCGCTCTCTGATGATGGAGTTCTTAACAACAGAGGGTGTCCATAGAAGAGGAGCACAGTGACATCTTTGTCAGAAACTTCACAGCCAAAGGCAGACATGATAGTGGCAGCAGCAGGACACATCCTGGGACACAGATTCTCCCTCTGCTCCCTGTGGGGCTCCCCTCTTTCAGTGGGCACACCTGGAACTCCGAGACACTTCACCTCACCTTGGGGCTCTTCTGCCTCTTTGGGGAAAGTCCTCCAAGCAGGATATTGGAAACCATTCATTCTACAGCCACAGCAGCAGCTCCATACTCCCAAGGACTGGCCCATCTCGGGTCTGAGAATAAGGTCCTTCTCTCCGCCTGGCCTCCCCTGGACCTTGCGTCTAAGGGGCTGGGACACACCCAAATCCTACCAGGCAGGTCTACTCTGTTCCCAGAGGCTGGCTCTCCAACCGCATGAAATGCTCATGTAACAGGATGTCAACTGTGCTGGGGACGGGAGCTGTGGCAGGAGGTCTGAGGAGAGAAAGAATGAGCTACAGGAAGCACAGCAGAGAGGAGGCAGAGTGTGGGGTGGCCCCCATGGAGGGAGCCGTAGACGAAGATGATGTAGCCAAGCCTAGGAGAAGGGAAGAGTGCATTCTGCCTGGGGGATCAGACCACTGTGGGTGTGGCTGGAATCAACCAGCCAGCTCTGAACTCTTCTGTCCTCTCAGGCATGCAGGCCCCACAGAGCCATGAGCGATCAGGTTAACAGGACACTTGGCACCATGGCAGGTGACCAGAATCTATCCTAATAAGTGTGCAGGCTCATAAAAAGGAAGGGAGGGGAAGTGTTAAGGATAAGGGAAAATTAAGACAGATGCCTTGAATAATGCAACTGAACACTGACAAATAGCAGAAGATTAAAGCTAAAGCAGGAAACTCAAACTGGCGTGTCTCTGACATTCACTGAACAGGAAACCCAATATACTCAGCCACACCTGGATTTGTCTCTCCACCTAGTATAGAAATTCCTTGGTGGTCACCTACTTATTAGCAATTATGCACTCTCAAACTGCCCCCCAGCCCCTCCCCAATTTTATGTCGCCTTCCCGCTGGCTTGCCACCCACAGGGTGCTCAAGTCCAGATCCAGACAGCGCCTCTCTGCCGCACAAAGGGAGAAAGGAGGGGAGGGGCAGCAGTGAGACACTGAACAGTATTTTTATCTCTTCTTCAGTACCTCTTCCAAGTGAGAGTGAGACAGAATAGAAGGGATGGAGTTCAGATGAACCTCACACATCAATATGAATATGTTTGTGGTCCTGGCTGGTGTGACTCAGTGGACTGAGTGCAAGACTGCAAGGCAAAGGGTTACCTGTTCGATTCCCAGATTCCCAGTCAGGGCACATGCCTGGGTTGCAGGCCAGGTCCCCAGTAGATGGTGTGCAAAAGGTAACGCCACACTGATGTTTCTCTCCCTCTCTTTCTCCCTCCCTTCCCCTCTCTCTAAATAAATAAATAAATAAGCAAGCAAGCAAGCAAGCTAGTGAACCAAAGTGTCTGCATTTGGACTATCACTGAGCCTGCAGCGAGGAGAGAAAAGAGAGCTGGGTGCGAGGAGGCCATCATGAAATTTAAACATTGCAGTTGCTCCTAGGGAGTTAACTCCTGCAGCCCTTCCTGTGGTGGAGATTCATTTCTGAGGGTATTTGTATATGAGAAGAAGTAGAGCATGACTGAAAGGGCACAGGGACGTGAACGCAGACAGACAGGTTCAAACTGCAGCTCAGTGACATTTTTAGCTCTGACTTTGGACTTCAGCTTATAAGAAGTAATGAAACACTGGTTTAGGAATTAAAAAGAATTTTAGTACTGTTATCCTGGTGATACTCAATAATAGATCACTATTAACTTATTGTCAGTAATAGGTTTTCTTAATAAGCTTATATCACAATTATTCACATACTTATGTGGAATAAAAACTCAGTAAAACTTTTAAGTTGTCTGTTGAAAATGATTGAGGTCTCTCTCCTTGTTCATGTATTGATAAGAAGCAATTGCTCAGATACAGAGAGGGGGGAAACAGCCATAATGCAAAGTAGAATGCACAAATGGTTCTATCAGGAAGAAAAAAATAATCTATCGATATGTATATGTTTGCCCAGGTATTGGTCACTTCACAGGGAGAGGCACCAGAAGGCTGGGGTAAAGGAAGAGCAGACTTTTCACTGTATATCCTTTCATGTGTTGTTTTTATTTTGTACCACGTGAATGTGTTACCTTTTAAAAACTACCCAGAATCATTTACTGAAAAGACCTAAGCAGTTACAGGAAACTGAAAACTTTGGACAAGAAGGAGTAAGTGGTGAGGTGCTTTCTCTGCCCAATGGAGAGGCAGCCGCCAGGGTCCCCATGTCCTGGGAAGCAGTCCCGGGCCCTGCAGAGGTGCTGCAGGGAGTCCGACTCCATCGCTGACACAGGGCCTTGCCGTCCCGAACTGAAGGAGAGCCTAGCAGCAAGAGCCACCTTCCTGGGGGTGACACTTCATAACGATTGGAATTCTGGCTCACATAGCACCTTCTATCCAAGAAGTGCAAAGCCCTCATGCACATTCACAAGGCTCTAAAGCCACCCCAGGAAAAGGAAGCAGCTCTACAGCTGGGAAGACCGGACCCTGAGGGGCATGGAGGATGAACACCACCACCGGGCTCACCAGGGCCAGGCTGCCTAGGCTTCTAGCCAAGAGCTGTCCCTTCTGGACACCTCTCTGTGCCTCCATTTCATTCTTTGTAATTTGAGAATACAGTCATACCGCGGTACTTGTTGGCTTCAGAACTTGTCAAACCCTGTACTCATCTCACTTTTTTGACAAGGAAAAAATGTTTCAGTATTCAGTTGCTCAAGATTCATCACACTTACTAGAACCTGTATGAATCACAACATTGCCCCGCAAGAGAAAATGCTTCATCACTCGTCACTTGTTTGGTACTCGTCAGTTTCGGCACTCGTCCGGAGTTCCAGAACAAATTAACGGCAGTACCGTACTTATTTTGCAAGCTTAGTGTAAAGATTAAATAAATAATGACCAGACAGAACAGTAACTAGTATTATAGAACCATTATTTTATGCCAGACATTGTTTTAAGCACTTGACACATATTTGTCTGGCTAGCATCCTTAGTTTCTAGGTGAGGACACTGAGTTACCAAGAGGTCCAGGATGCCACCCACAGAGAGGTAAGCAGGAGCCTGGAGCACCACACATAATCACTCCTCAGCAGACTGACACTGGGGACCACGGACATTTCAGATTCCTACCACGTTAGAGGTGGAAAAACTGAGGCACAAAGAGGCTGTGGCAGATTCCACCTGTTCTCTCTCCCGTGTTATCGTGAGGCCATGGACGGCAGCCTCGACAACAGATGTCAGAGAAAGCCAGACCGTGACTGATTCTCAGCATGAGGGCCGCGTGCAAGCTGTCACTCCCACTGGGAGCTCCAGTTCCCTCCAAGACCAGCAGCAATCTCCCCTCTCCAGGACTGAGATCCAGAGGCTTGCTAACCACCTGGAGAAAAGGTGCCACAAAAACCTGTGCAAATCCTGAGGTGCTGGCACAGGAGAAAACTGGTTTTTGTTCCACTGCCTACGGCTGCCACTGACAAATATGAAGGGAGTGGCCTGGTGGGAGGAGGGGCGGCATGTGAAGCCAGCAGGCCCATCCGTAAATGTACAGTAAGCTAGGAATGTGGGAGCATAACTTCAAGCCCCTCCTGGTCCCTGCTTCCGTTCCCTTCCTTTGCCGAAAGGACCTGGGAGGCCTTTGGAGAAGAGAGGAGTCTAACGTTTAGCCTCTGATGGCCAGAGAGATAGCTCCATGCAGAGTGTCTGTCACAGAGCACAGGGTAAAACAGACACACTGAGAGCTTCACTCATTAACATTGGTGTTGCCATGACAATAAGCTGTTGCCAGGTAGCAACGAACTAGGAGAAGAGTGAGAATTAGCAAAGCCTAAAAATAAAGCCGTTATGTTCTTCCCCTGTCTAGATGTCCACGTGTAATAGGCAATAATCCCACCCCTCCTCACCTCAGCCCGTCTCCCCAGCCCTGGGGGCCCGCCTGAGTCCACAGCACCCCGCACAGAAGGGCAAGGGTCTCCTCTAGGAGAGAGCGAGGAGGAAGCACCTGAAGACACACAACGGCTCCTCTGAAGGCCACTGACAAGCAGCACTGGAAGGCTGTAGGGGAAAGCCCAGAAGGAACGTTTCCTTCCCGTGAGGAGCTGCTGACCTGGGGGGTCAACCTCAACTCCAGATTGAAGCAGGCTGTCAGATATTCGCCTGACCCCTTAGCTCTGAAAGTATGGGATGTGCTGCTTTTCTCTCCTAACCAACCACTGCTCTCGGAAAAATACCTAACCAGGCCCAGGCCCCAGAGGTGTCTGTGTGAGCCAGGAGCCTGGGGGGGTGGGCAGTGTGAGTGTTCATGGTTTTTTTAATAAGTCTGACACCACCAGAAGCAGTCAGTGCTTTTAGAAGCACTAATTCTAAAAACTAAGATACTGTAACAGTAAAAATCATTGAACAGTTTTTAAACATCCCAAGGGGCAGGTAACAGAATTATCTACAGAGTGTTCTGGGTTCATTTTGGTATCAAAGCAGAAAATGCACAGCATCCAACAGTTGTATGTTTCCTCTGTCCATCTCTCTCACCAGATTCTCAGGTCCATGAAGGCAGAGAACACATCTAACTGTTCACCCTCTTAACTCAGCATCCGCTGCCACCCCAGACACACAGTGAGTGCACAGTAAACACACTGAAGGAAGGCGAGGGGGAACTGATTCAAACAGAACAGACAGCATTGTGGGTAAACAGCAAAGATATAATGCATAATAATACCGTATCTAGATAAAATACCTCTCTAAAATTCCAAACTGCATTCTAAGAACTAGATCCTACTCCCTACCCAGGTCTCGTCTCAAAAAGATCATTTCTCATACATACAGATATGTCATAAGCAGATCAGATAAATTAAAATCCAGAATTTTGTTGGCAATAATTTCCTTTCCAAGTAATCAGAATAAGATTTCCTCAAATGCAGACGAGCCTCATTTCTTCAAAATATAATTTGTTTAATTTGGATAGTATGCAATCATTTGAATCTATATGTTGAGTGAAGCTGGCAGCAACAGTTGAATTCCGGCTTTCTATCCTTGTATCACATTCACCCTTGAGGTCTCTCCCCCTACAACTGGTTGATGGGCACTCAGCAAAGGCAAACAGTAGCTAATTTTAATATCTGTGCAAGAAGTATATACTTAGGAAACTAAAGTCATTATTCCTCTCACCATCACCCCAGAATAACAGATAATCCAGAACAAAACATTTCTTGGTTCTTCAACTGTTGGATTTTTCTAGCCATTAAACCTCACACAGGCTCTCTGCAAATAAACTAAAGGTAGCGCAGAGAGAATGACAGGTGACAGAAGGAGTGGAGACGACTGAGGATCTGAGAGCAAACCCTGTTGAACATCCACCCAAATCCCAACCTCCGAGCAGACCAAAACTGTATGAATTAATTTACCTACACTCTTGACACAATGAGAATCAGCAGGTGGGGTCCCACCAAGTAAGTTATAGAGATGCACACAACTGCTGTATTTCAACAAGACTCCACAGAGGTTCATATTTTTACAATAATAAAGCAACAACAGCCATCAAGTCTGCTTTTAGCACTGTCTCTACGGAAGTTAAATGGACACATCCCTTCTTCTACCAAAATGACACACTCCAGACCTCTACTGGAGGCATCTCAAGTTCACAACACCTGATGTTCTCATAGCCAGGCACAATCCAACCATACAATTATGTTGTTAGAACATGGTTTCTATAAAATGTAAGAAAGTAGGGTAGCCTGAAACACCAATTTAAAAGAACCTATGCACCCCAATGTTCATAGCAGCATTATTTACAATACCCAAGTGCTGGAAACAGCCTAATTGCCCATCAGTAAATGAGTGGATCAAAAAACTGTGGCACATTTACACAGTGGAATACTATGCAGCAGAAAGAAGGAGCTCCTACCTTTCATGACAGCATGGAGGGAACTGGAGAGCATTATGCTGAGTGAAATAAGCCAGGCAATGAAAGAGAAATACCATATGATCTCACCTATAAGTGGAACCTAATCAGCAAAACAAATCAGCAAAATAGAACCAGAGACATGGAAATAAAGAACAAACTGACAGGGACCAAGGTGGGGGGAGGGGAATAACAGGGGAAAGAAGGGGAAGGGGCAAGTCAAGGAACAGGAATAGAGGGCTCATGAGCACAGATGGTGGGGGCGGGGGCAGAGCAGGGGAGAGCAGAGGGGAAAAAGGCGGGACAACTGTAACTTAACAACAATAAAACAATAAATTTTTAAAAATAATAACAATATAAAAATAAAAAAGCAAGTGGGGTGGCATTCTACAAAGTACAGAATCTCGAATTGTATCTGTCCCTGACCTGGCAGCCTTGGGAGGGCTCCTAAATCAGCAAGACCTGCCTAATGTACTGCTCTCACTATTGAAGCTTAGGCCGCCTGCATGCCAATTCCCACTTGGACCCCTGGGTTTCAGCAGGGCCTTCATGTGACAAAACAAACGCAAAAGTCAGGCCTGACAATGACTACAGAAAAGGGTTCTTTTGAAAGCATTATGGTCCTTTCTGCTAAAATGCGCCCCAAAAGATAGCTCTTACCATCACTATATCACCATCTTGATACACAAAATCCCAGCTCGTCCTCATTACTCATCCGTATGCTTCCTTCCTTCTCTACGGCATGAAACATGGACTTGTATCTGCAGAGTCCGATGGAAAGGGGAGGTATTGCACCTGGCTTCCACCTACCTCAAGTATAGCCTCCAGCACTATGCGGGGCACCTAAGAGGTGATCAAGAAATCTGTGTTGAATAATTGAATGAATAAATGAAAAATTAACTACATGATTTTTCTCTAATTCACTTCATGAATGGGATACTTCCAAACTTAGAAACTTGAGATTCTAGCTCTCTGAGATTCTACCCGTCTAAAGTTAATCAAGTTTGCCTTATTACTGACTTTGATATCACATACAATAACACAGAAGGTCAATGTCAGCCCCATGAAAACAAAGTTAAAATCCCCTGAAACCTTGAGTCACCTAACCCTCCACCATATTCCCAGATTTCGGAGTGGAGGTACTACCACCAAGCCCATGTTTCCTCCTGGGAAAGGGGAGCAGGCAGCTACCTGGATGCCTCAAAGGAGAGTGGCATAAACCCTAATGCTGTATGATTAGCATTATTGTCACCATCCCACCTTGATACCCTATTTCGTATGTTACCACTTCATCCTACCCCACCCTCAACTCCCAGCATTGTCAAGAGTTCGTACTTTCCATTATGGTCCTGGTAAAATAGATCTTTAACTATGACCCCAGTGAAGCAGCTGAACATCGGCAGACCCCCAACTCTGCACCAGCCCCCAGATGTTCTGCTGCAAAAGCAGCATGAGAAAAATCAATCACATCACGCTGAAGAGTAGCTGTCTCTCCCTGCCTTTCCTTCCTTTCTGCAACAGATAAATTTGTTTTCTTACTTTGCATTTGCCATTCTTAGAAATGGGTTGAAAGTAAAATGCAAGCCTCTCCTGCAGAGAAGGATAAGGATAACAGTGTCTCTCATTTTTCTCTCTCCTCTTCCTGTCTCCTCTCTGGCATGTGTTACTAAATTTTATATAGCCGGACTCACTACATCTCTGGTATGAGCTGCTTACACACAATATAACCAGACACGCATTTGTAAGAGTGCACAGCACTTAGAATAACTGAATTTTAAAACTTCTGATTTTAGTTGAGAATTTGATTGGGGGATAGGATGGGTTCTTGCTTTTGAGAAAGCAAGGCAATTACTGCTTTAAAGAAATGCATGAGTAATTCTTTCAGGAGGCCATGGACTGAAATGCAGAAGAATCTGACTTGCTTTGTGCCCCACAAGGCCCCCTTGGGAAGTACAAATATTCTTCCATAGATGGTTTCCAGAGATAAGTTTTCTGAAGCTCAAGGTAGTTATTTTAAACTTCAGCTCCTTAAATTGTATTTCTAAAATATAACTAGGGATTCTTTATCCTTAGCCAAACAACTGTTTAACAGGGCTCCATGTATACGATAGTTCAAGTCAGTTTTAAGAACCGTATGAAACCACCACCAGTGGCACTTTCTTACTTTCTCACTTCCTCTGTCTCCTTCTCTCCCTCTCCTTCTCCCCTACCCCTGACCCCTCCCCACCTCTCTCTCTCATGCACACAGATGGAATACCACTTGTCTTCTGAAAGCCATCAAATTTCAGGCATATGATAGGGCCCCTCCCAGTGAAATTGTTATTACAACCATCAAACAGACCACTTCTGACTGTTTTCTTCCTCTGTTTGTCCATGAGGATTGTTAGTGTTTGTTTTCCTTTGGTTTTCTTTTGAACTGTACTGACATATAAAGTAGATGCTGAAACATTTTTGAAAGGTGATTGACTGCTGTTTTTAAGAAAATAATTCTAATAATAATACACCTCACCCAAATCAAAGCTTCAGTGAGGCACAGAATGACTGCTTGTTTCTCACTGGAAGGAATGAGGACCAGGGGGTGGCATTTAGAGTCAGCCACAGTCAGAAGGGACACGGCAAGCCAAAAGAGCTGGCCCTGGGCTCGGGAGTCCTCTGCTCTGTCAGGCATACTTCCTCTATTCACTGGATTTGGGGGGTCCAGGGTTTAGGGCAGGGGCCAGAGGGGTGGGGGCACTTGAAAGAGAGTAGGAATGCTCAGAGTGGTTGGAAAAGGTACGCGGTTTCTCCCTTATTTCTATGCAGGGTACTCAGACCCTTGGTTAGGCCTTTAGGTTAAACCAGACTGAAAAACCCTAGAGAAAAACAACCCCTTTTTTATGGGGTAAAATACATTTTCTGGGATGGGATGAGGGAGGGTGAAACCCTGGCTCCACTGGCTTACCCACCCCAGGGATTCTAACTTTAGCTAATTTTCAGCTACTAGGTATGGTAAGTATATACTGATCATTAAATACTAGACACTTCTGTATTGGTTGGCAAAGAGCCATTGCCCTACGTTTCCCAAATGTCCCCCACTACCCAGGCCCTCTTCCGCAGAGCCCCTGAGTCCTCCGGCAAATCCAGCAAACCAAAGGCTTGTGCCTGGCATGGCAGAAGACGCCAGAACCCACACTAGCTCTCCTGGCCAGTGGCAGCCGTTCTGGGGGTGGGGGCGCTGCAGCGCCAGTCCTCAACGATCCGTGCAGTCCTAGTCAAGGTCTTTGCCCAGCCCGTCTCAGCTAACACAGCCCTCCCGGCCACGCCCGGCGGCCTCGCAGATACTTGCCTCACCTTCCTCTTCTCAACGGCGCTTCATCCTGCGGTCCCTCTCTTTTAGCACGTTTTAACGTTTCTCCCTTGAATTATGGAGTGCGTGCATGTTTTGTTTGTTTTGTTTTGTTTTGTTTTTAATGCACATGTCTTCATATTCCTCTCAGACTTAAAGACATTCAGGGTAGACATCAGATAATGTTTTTTGTTTTTGGTTTGGGGTGTTTGTTTTTACAGTACCTGGTATATTACAGGAATATTCACTGAAAGAAACTTTTAAAGCCTGAAATTCAAACAACCACGGCCTGTAAGTTGATTCCCATCCTACCCACGCCCTGATGTTCTTAAAGGCCACACATGGTCTTGTCCCCTCCAGGAAACCTCTCTGGAATCTCCTACCCCATAGCAATTCTGCTTTTTCTAATCCCTCAGGATCAACAGACTGTACTGCACACTCCAGCACCTCATTTGACTACATATCATCTTGTGTTATTTATGCTCCTTATGTAACAGTTCAGTTCTTTCTGTTTGTCTCATCACCCCAACTAGACCACACATTCTGTGAAGATAGGGACCATGTGTATAAAAGTATGTCAGTAATCCATTCCTGACAGTCGGACATTCTGTGGGAAATGCAACCTTTTCTCGTTATTTTAAATAGGAAAAGTTATAATGTGTTGCATTACATCAACCCAAAACCAATTTCCTAAAATGTAACAAAAATACATTATAAGGTAGTTCCTAAAATATAACCAAAATACAGCATGTCTATTACATAGTATCACTTAATATTATATAAACTATCACAGTTTAGTATATAATACCAAATAAACTATCACAGGAGGAGAGAAAGTTTTTAAAATAGTTTCTGATCTCTCAGTTTAATGTGCAGAAGCCTGTCATCGGGTTTTGCTCAGCCCTTTCAAAGGGCCCAAATGGATGACCTTCTTCTAGGAAGGAGGCCAGAAACGAGATGGGGCAAGAATATGGGTAAGTTGTGGACTGGAACAGCATGCTGGCTTCTCAAACCCCACACATATGGCCGAGACTCCCTCCTCCCCCCAGAAGAGATGACTATTCCTTGAGATGTGTGTGCACACATGTGTGCATGGAATTGAAATATGCATTCTGAGAGAAATGTAACTTGGTTCTGATTCATTCATAACTCATCATATTGTTGTTTGCAAGTGCCATCTGATGTCCAAGAAACTGCCAGGCTTCCTTCACCCTGTGCCCCCTCTTTGAAGTGGCGGTTGTGCAGACGTCACATGTGGCCTCGGTGAGCATTGAAGAACAGGGCCCAGAGGTGGCAGGAGACAGACATGCTGTGAAGACCCTTCAGGTCACCATGCCCCCGCTGCCCTCCTGAGCACTGGTTAGCAATCTCCGTGGTGTGAAAAGGGTCTCCAGAATGTGTGCGTGAAAGGCCCACAGGTACGAGGAGTGGAGAGAAGTAGGGGGAAACATTAATCAATGGTCATCTTTATTTATTTGCTGACTAAAACCATAATGTGTCAGTGGCCAGGTGAACATAAAAGAGAAATGTCCTCCTCCTGCAGATTCAGAAAACTGCCCTAAGAACAGGAAGTAAAGGGACAGACTTAGACAGATGATTAAATCAAGCTTCCAAATTCTGGCTCTTAATTAGTCAATGTCTAAGCAACATTCTCAACCAGGAACAGCATGTGCCCCCAGGAGGTGGTTAGAAGCCAGTGGGGCTCTTCTGGGTGTCACCACACGTGGGTGGGGGATTGCGTGGGGGTGAAAGCCATGGGTTCTAAACACCCTGCAGTGGGTGAGACCGACCCTCACAAAGGATGATCCTGGTCAAAGTGCCATCTGCGCCTGAATGAGAGCTACTGTAAGAGGAAGGAGACAGGTCTGTAGCTGCTGCCTATGGTGGCAGGAGGGGAAGATGGCACAAAGACAGGACAGGCAGACAGAAGATTCTACACCAGCTTTTTGGTATAGCTGTCACTTCTCTGACCTAATGGTCTGAACAGTCCAGAGACATGTCTTCTGTGGGAAAACTAACCATGTTTCATTTGAAATTACCCCCAGTGTTTCTAAATGCCCTAGGCAACTTTCGTAGGATCCTCATGATGACTGTATTTGAGTACGAAAAAAGAAAACTCTTGTAGTACAAAGAGCACTTCCCAGATTTCTGTGAACTTATATTTCCAGAAACGAAGCACCTCAGTATGGAGAAGAGAAGTCTATCCTGGACTGTGGGACACGACAGACTTTGTCCCACGGACACCTTCTCCTGTGGGGCCTGGAGCATCCTAATGAGCCTCAGCCCTTTCTCCACAAAATTACCTCAGCGTCTGCTCATGGAGGACAAGATACCAGAGCTCAGAATTTAGCCACAAAACATTTTTAAATTAAGTGAATGGTCTAAGGATGGTGCCACGCAAAACATTTTTTTCCCATGGGAGCCAAGGTCCCTTTCTCTTCTCTGCTGTGGCTTCTGAGATGGCTGTGGTCGAGCCTGACTTCAAAGAAAAAGAAGGCAGAAGAGGTGCCATCCAGAAGGTGTAATTCCGAAGGACCTAAAAGAGAACTGAAGGTCTCCTACCCCCACAAATGACATCCAGACCAGTTAGTAAGTGCTTGAAATGATTCAAGAGAAAACTTGAAGTGTGAAATATCTAATATTCATGCTAGGCTATAAATGACTACTATTTTCTTCTTGTGTAGGTTTTAACAGAGATAAAAACTAACAAGTGCACCAACAACAGCACTGATTACCTGGAGGGCAAGGGGACCAAGCATCATGGAAGTAGAAAAAGGACACAAAATTGGATGTGTTTGCCACGTGAGGCACCAAAGGCATGCTTCTGTAAACCAGCTATGAGATGCCCTCAGCAGCTTGAGCCTCAGTTTCCCTATTAGTAAATCAAAAAGAGTGAGCTGGATGTTCTTTAAGGCATTCCAAATCTAAAATCCTGTAAGTCAACCGAATTCATCAAAAGCCATACCTACAGCCCTGGCTGGTGTGGCTCCGTGGACTGAGCAACGGGCTGGAAAGCAAAGGGTCGCCAGTTCGATTCCCAGTCAGGGCACAGGCCTGGATTGCGGGCTGGGTCCCCAGTAAGTGGCATGTGAGAGGCAACCACACATTGATGTTTCTCTCCCTCTCTTTTTCTCTCCCTCCCCCCCAATCTCTAAAAATAAATAATTAAAATCTTTAAACAAAAAAAGCCAAGTCTACACATTGCCCAGGCCCCAGCTCAAGCAAGGGGAAACAGAGACTTGAGGTCCTCAAACTATCATTTCTCTTATCACTATAACTTTAAAAAAAAAAAACCACACATATTTTTGCAGATGACAAAGGACTGAAAAATATGAATGGTCAGTATTCTCTGAGTTCTTTCCAGGAAGAATAACAATAAAATTGGAATCACTGCCAGAAGTAATCCCTCCTTCTCCCTGGCTGCTGCAGCCCAGATTTTGTTGGGGTATTCACCCCTCCCAAGTGATCGAGGCATATCATAGTTCATCTAAACCAGTGAGAACAATCCATTCTTCTTGCTAAGGGGACATCTGACCAACTCCTGGCCAATGAAAGCTGGCAGGTGTCTGCTGGAGGCTCCCAGAAAAGGTTTCCTGGAAAACCTCAGGGAAGAGGTGCCTCTTATTTCCCTGGATATCGTGGCTTCTGCCTGTGGTTTCTGAAATGGTGACGACCTTGTGATTTCAAGGGGGCCATCTGAGGACAGCCCTGCACATGGAAGACAGCAGAGCCCAGAAAGAGCAGGACACCTCAAAGTCTGTCAGGACGTGATGGTGGTGACAGAGTGACTGAACAACCTGGAGCACTCTTTCAAGGTCAAAAGGGACAAACTTGCAACAAGTATCAGGAGAGATGCAGCAGCCAATACTTAACTTTCAAAGACTAAATTATTTGTGGCAGACATTTTCTTCACAGAAGACTTACGGATATAAAGGGGATGAAAGTTTTTCACCCCCAAAATATGCCTTTTGGGGTACTGATTTTAAGCAGTTATTAAAAAACAAAAGATGCACAAAGTACCTTTGATATACCCCACTCCTTACCTGTCTAATGGAATTCAGATAGGAAAACCTGCTTCAGGAAGAGCAGCTTAGCATATTTGCCTTAGCAGGCATAAATTAAGTGTGGCAGACAGAAACAAACCTAGTAAGCCCTCTGTGCTTCCTGGTGGTCCAGTTAAGAATTTGATTGCCACATGTTCGCTCCTTCTCATCTACCTGTAAATTGTCTGCTTTGCCTCTGAAATCCCAGACCCCTCTCCTTAGTTCACAATGGCATCATATAAGCCTCAACCACCCATTGCCTCTTTGGGGCTCATAATCTTATGGCCACTCCAACATGCACACCCCTAATAGGTCTTGGACATTGTTGCCTATTTTCTGTCTCATGGTAATTTGATTATTGGTCCAGCCAGGAGAACTTAGAAGGTGGAAAGAGAGTTATTTTTATGAACCTCCCCCCTCAACAGATAACAGACCATAATATATGACTGAGAACCATCATATACATTCCCCAGCTTGAAAACTAAAAATCACATATAATAAATATGCCGCTCTGCAAATCCTACCTCTCGATAGCCCTGTCAGAATGAATGCAGACCACAGCAGCCCTGGGCAACAATGCTCAGTGGGCAGGTTCCTTGCCTTTTGCTCTTAATATCAAGCTCCCTGGTCTGACCCACCCCCCACCACCAACTCCCTCATCTCTCTGCCTCACCCTGGTATAACCTGGGAGCTTCAGGGTAGAAAATGAAAAGATTTTCTATCAAAGACATTGTATGTTTTCCTCCAAACTTGGTTTAATTCCTGTTTTTTTTAAAAACTGAAGTCCTCACGATTGGGTACAATGGAGAAGTTCACTAACATTGTGCAACACTGAGATTGCTGCGCCACCCCCCACCCGACCCCCCATGCAGAACCTACAGTACTGGGCTGTAATGAATTATTAAATGGTGAGTCATCCTTATGGCCCAGGAACAGCACATCTAAATAGCCCTCTAGGAACAACTCAGCAGCCTCCTTAGAAGCCACTTCCCTGCAGGGAGGCAGAGGGGGTAGAGGGGTCAAGCGGGCAGAAAGCCAGGCAGGCAGCCCCCCAGGTGCTGGGCACCTGCTGCCTTTGGAGAGGCTTTTGGCTGAACTACCAGGTCTGGACATTTCATTATAAAGGACAAAGGCACAAACAAGGACCTGCCTTCCTGAGGATGTCCTTCACTCCTGCCTCTGTGCAGCTGGGAGCTTTGAATGGGAACTCCGCCGTCTTCCCCAAGCCAGGCGAGTGCTCCATACTTCAAGGCCATGCCACCCTGGGGGGGCAGGCAACCCGCACAGTAATAGAAGATCATTTCCACACAAGGGCCTCCGGCAGTAAAAATTCAGGAGGAAACAAATTTGAATTACATTTACTAAGTCCAGAAAATGTAAATCAGGGCATATTCCTAATGAAATTGTGGCTTCCTTTGGAAATGATCTTAACATTGCATTTCGAGATACAGGCTTATTTCTGCACTGCACTGATTCACTGGGTGGCTATTTAAAAAGCCCTGGATCTATTAAAGGGTCCTCAAAATGTTCTATCTTGAAATTAATAAAATTCATTTCAGTTTGGTGCTTCTGGTTCAAAAATTAATTATTCTCCTGTTTCGCTCTATTCAATCACTAATTTAAATGTAGGACAACCTCACTTACCTGAATGTTTTTGGAGGGAGAGGAAGGAGGAAAGTTTTGTCTAAATCGATGAAAAAATTCCAAATGGCTGATTTTTTTTTAAATGGTTCTAGGACTTGTAGTATTGAACATATAAAAAGCTATGATTTAAATGAACACTAATAAGTAAAATTAAGTTAGTCACTGAAAAATTACAATCCATAATAGGCCCTTATTGCATAATAATGAATTACATTATATCACTGAGTCTTAATTTTTTAAATCAATGGAAAATGCAGACTGTGTTGGATTTCCTAGGGTACGATTTGATTCAAAGTTCCATAGCACTCCGGATTTACCTGGGCATTTTCAACTGTCAGTGAGTGGCTTCAGCGGATGCAAGCTGCAGTGAAGCTGGAGAGGCAGAGGAAGAGGAAGGAGGGGGAGGGAGGGGCAGGGCAGGGAAACAGCAGGAAGAGAAGGGGCAAAGGAGAAAAGGAGGCAGGCACAGAGAAAAGGAGAGATATATCCAGGGAAGAACACAAAAATTCTGAAGTCTGGGATCTGAACTTTTAAGCCTTATTAGGAAAGGTGGCCAGGAGAGCGGTGGGATTTAAATTCCCTAAGAGCGCAGCCAGCGCACACAGTCTGGGAGACAGTGAGGAACTTTCTGAAGCCTCCCAGCCCTGACAGATGTAGCTCCACTTTAGAAGTGCCTGGTGGAGCCCCCTGGAGGGAGAAGTGCTGCGCTGGCCCGCACCAGGTAGAAAGCCAGCTCTGGACACAGCACTAGACGTGGGACTGCTGACCTAGAGCGGGTCAGAATGCGCTTTGGTGGGCAGCTCCAGACCATGCATTCTGAGCCAGAAGGCAAGCTGCTAACAGGTCTGTCCTGCGTAAAAATCTAGAAGCCTAGAGTCTCCCCTTCTTCTACCCACCTTGATCCTATCGGCTCTGGACCACAGGTTCATGTGGTATTTAAAATATCCAGGGAAAAATGTTTATAGGAGACCATAATGGCTGCACATGACCTTGGCCCTAAGAACTCTAAACCCCACAGCACATGGCTGCTTCCCCGGGACTGTGATACAGAGACCCAGATGCCTCTTGCGCCTCCCTCATCTCCCTCTTATCAGAGGAAAGAATGATCGGACATCCATCCCTCTTTTACACTTCAGTGTAAAGGTCAACATTTGTATTCTGGCCGCAACTGCTGAAGGCCTTCCTTCCCAAAGTGGTTTGAGATCGAGGGAGCCTGTAACTGAAATACTATATTGCTCATTTACAAAAATGTTATTTTCCAATATGATTCATGGCAACTATATAGTGTTTCAGCTGTGTTATGGGTTAAACAGGTCAGCCTGGAAATCTAAATGCCATTTATCTATACAATTTTCTAAGTCTGAAATACTAACTTAACAATGAATAGAAAAGCAGTTCAAAAGTTGAGGATCAACTATACATTACCTTGTGCGAAAAACTGAAAAATACCTTACCAATGGGACCTCGCTCAGACTTTCACTATACCTAAGGTAGAAAATCTTCACTAGACCTGAGAAGTAGCACATGAATTCATTAATTCTACTAAGAAGGTGATTCACTGTACAGTGAGCAGGCAGCTCTCAGGTGTTCAGGTTAGATGGTCAAGAGGAGCTTCCTCAACCACAGAGCGCTCTCCATGCTTCTTGTCCCGGGACACCTAGTAAACCGGCCTGGCCTTTGAACTTCCGCCCCACTCATTTTTAAGCACATAAGTCAGTCTCAAGAGTTTTCATCGGTTATCCCATAACCTCTAAAGCAGAAGCTATCAGAAGAGAAGCTCAAAGAGCCTTGTAAGGCCCTCACTCCTACCATCGCCACTACGCCACCGAAGTCCACTCTTGAAGATCCATGTATCAGAGAGGGTACCCTTAGGGGCCACGGCCTGGGAGGCCCATCTGACCAAAAACCTCCTATGTCAGAGCTCCTTTGAGAGCTTGGAGCCATATGGCCTGGGACATCTCTCTTCCCAGGGCTAGAGCTCCACTGATGCTGATACGAAATGAAGGAGTGGACTAAATATTTGCCAGGGTCCCCTTCCAGATCTGACATACGAAATCTGTGTTTGGGGCTGAGAGGGAGAGCCTTGCCAGTTGGACATTTGCTGTCTCGGGCAGGCTTGAGCTGAAGGGTACAGTCAGAGATGCATAATTTTGTGGCTCCCTGAAACTCGTGTCCTTATTCCTCTGAGGATGGGAGTCCATCCACCCCCCTCACCCACATCTGCACCCCTGCTTCCTGTAGAAATGGTTTCCTGTCTCTGGCATGAACTTCATTCACCACATCCTAGACTAGAAGACATTTTGATAGAAGTCAATTTTTTTTTCTTGTGACAACACTGTTTTCCAAAGGAACCTGTCTCTGAAATAATAGAGATGTTAAATCACACTTGTAGAGCTAGAAACAGTCTTAAAGGCATCTAATCTAACCCTACCTTTGCCACAGGACAAACCGAGGCCCAGAGGCCTACCCAAGCAGCGGCGGCGGCGGCGGCTCCCGCTCCAGTGCCATCCATGGGAAACTGCGACCTTCTGATTACCAGGCTCTGCTTCCGCAGGAGGTGGTTCCTGGAGTCTAACCCTGGCAGGGTAGGTTTGATAACCTCCTGACCCGGGCCATGGGATACTAACACTACTCCTCACAACTTGTCACATGGACTAAATGCAAAGGTGCACACAGCACAGAGCACAGCCCAGGCCTGTAATGGCTATCACTTCAACATTGCTGTTATTATCAGGGATTTTAAAACCACACGTCTCTTCTTCCATTAAGGAAAGTGTACTCGGTTCATTTGCAAGACAACATTAGAACACATTCTCTATTTTGGTAGGTCCAGATTTTCTACCAGGTCCCACTGTAGCCAAAAAGCCCTAGCCTGTGTTTGCTCTTAGGAATAAAGTGTCCCCAGCATCCTCACAGGACCTTAGTTTGGAAAGCATTTATAGTTTCTACAGTGATGAAATTTTCAAATATTCCAGTATAACTTGTAGGGTAGAACTTTATGAGCACTGTGCTCCTTGGAGGGCAAAAACCCCAGTGACACTTCCCCCCAGGTGCTCAATGGCAGAGTCAGGCTTAGGGGATGGGTATTCCTATACAGGAAAATGGGGTGGGGTCAGAGGAAACACAGTGTTCACAGGGAAAGAGGCTCATGAAGTAGGTAAGACCAAAAACTCCTCCAAACTCTGAAATACTGTATCCATAGTGGGAAAGGAAACAAGAATGTCACAGAGCAGGCGGGAAGGAAATAAAAATAGGCAAGAGGACCCAAAGCGGGGCAAAGTGTGTCAATGAAGAACATTTAGTGGGAAACCTCCAAGGACAAGAACAAGAGAAACAAAGCTTACCAGCAGCAGCATATATGAAAAAGGACTGGGGAATTCCAGTTGCCTGAAAGTTCAACATAAGTAACCAATGTAATATGGAAGGAGGTAGAGGGACAGGGAAGAAGGAGAAGAGGAAGAGAGCAAGGCAGGGAGGAACAGGGGTGAAGGAAGGAGGAGGAAGAAGGCAGGCTGCACTGATGGAAATGATCTGCCCCTCACAGAAACAAAAGCCTCTCCTCCCTGGACCCGGAGGAGTGGAAACACTGCGGGTTGAGGGCCAACACCAGAGTTCAGATAAGGTGGCCGTGACTAAGACAAGAGGGTGCCGAGATGAGGAGGGCCACCCTAAGGGGAAGCGATTAAGAGGCACATCAATACTGTAGCAACAAGGATACTGTAAGGAAGAGATAATCCTTTCCCCAGCTCCAGCTGGCAAATAAAGAACAGCAGGTAGAAGATAAAGAAATGCAGCTGTAGGAAACACCTTTTTCATGATTACAGATATCCCCGAAATGGATTTCCATCCCCAGAGGTGACATGGCAGAGGCCGGATGGCCCCCGAGCCTTGTCAAGGCTACGGGAGAAGGCCCACTGCACTGGGTGAGCCCCAGGGCCCCTACTGGCTCTGAGAGGCCATGACATGGCAATGGCAGGAGAGAGAACAGTGTTGTCCAAGTGGCCCATGCCTGACTCACACGACTGCTCACGGCTGGTTGAGGTTCTCTTCCTCTACCCCTTAAGGAGAAGTAAAGGTGGAAGAGGTCCCCAAACCAGTGCCTACAGGGAGAAGACCTGGGAACCTTCCAGCTTTGTCAGCCACCTCCTGCCCGGATCCCTCAGGTGAACACCAGTGCCTCGAGTGACAAGTTTCAGCCAGATATTCCAGGAGAGACCCCGAAGCCGCAGCAGACCTGGGAGGAAACCAATGCCTGCTCCGCTCATTGCAGGTACAGAATCTTCGAGCAATTAACCAGCTTCTCCTGGGTGTGCGCTGCAAATTCAAACCTACTTGGAGCCACATCTTGAATCCTAGTCAAAATATTCTGCTGAAAAAGACAGCTACTTTAAAAGGTTCTCTTCCCATTTATATCTGATGTGCTCTTTTTTGAATTCTGAATGCAAAGGCGAAAGGCCTGTCTCCTTGGAAACAATACACAACATGAAGCTACATGGCTCCATCACACTCTGTGGCTCCATCACACTCTGCAGCTCCATCTCTGGCCCGTCCTGTCACACACTCTCCATGTACAGGGCATCGCAGCATTTCCCACCACAAAGTATCATGCCTTCTAATGCCCTGTGACCGGGGTGGGGGCAGGGGAGATGCTGTCTTTTTAATTGAGGATCTCTTATTTGACAGGCACCGTTTTACACACTTCTGTATATTATCGTATTTAATTCTCACAGCAACACAGCAACTTTGGTGGCAACAGTCCCATTTGAACCTTAATGAAATGAAATACCAAAAAAAGGTACTTAAAAACAAAAGTTGACACCATCTGCTTCTGCCTTCACAGGAACATGGAAATGAATTTCTCTTCTGTCCCTTTTCCCTTGTTGAAGGGGATGAGCCAGACCCCATCAGATGGCCCATCATATGGGAAAGTACATCAATGGACATGCCAAAGAAGGCTCTGAGCTGAGTATAAGGTAGGGACACACAGAGCTCAACTGCTGTGCATAATAAAAATGGGGAAAGGGGTGTTCCAGCTGTTTGGGAGCAGCAAAGGGCAAGAAATGGAGAGCGTAAGAAACATATTAAAATGCTGAAGCCCGGGCTGGCAAAAATGCCTGAGGGACTTTTATTGCACAGTCATTTCAACTATTCACATTACAATAATGTGAGCTCCCTAGATCTTCCCAAAACTAGAGTATAAGCTGATTCAGTTAGGAAAACTGTGTATGAGAATGGAGAGAGAGGGGGAAAGAGAGGGGGAGAGAGAGAGAGAGAGAGAGAGAGTGTGTGTGTGTGTGTGTGTGTGAGAGAGAGAGAGAGAGAGAGAGAGAGAGAGAGAGAGAGAGAGAATCAGAGAGCGGATCAGGTCCATGTCAGGGATCATCAGGGACAGACAGAAGGACAGGGCCAGAGAGTGATTCTTGGTGTGACTGGGGAAGACAAGTCCCCAGGTAACGCTTGCATCTGGGAGAGGGCATGAAACAAAGGGCTAGGTTGACATCTGGGGCATATAAGGACCAGGTCCAAGGTCACGCCATTAGTAATTGTGGGCCAATATTTAAATCCAGCTCTGTTTGAACCCACACCCAAGCTGTCGCCACCTCTTCTGCTCAGAATGCTCTTCTCACACACCCGCTGTCCAACCACCTGACAGCCAGCATCCAATGTCTCCACCTGGCCTACTCTACCCCACCCTCCTGCTCACCTCTGATGGAGCCACTCCCGATTCACCCAGGGTGAGCAAGTTGCTCCCTGTAGAGAAGACAACACTAAAGCTTCTCTTCCACCTGAGCACAGAGCTGGACCTCAGCTCCAGGTCGCCCCTGCAGGGGGCAGGGCCATCCATTGCATTCTAGCTAATGGGACATTCAGGAAATGATGAGTACAACTTCAAGGCCTGGACCTGAAAGTCTGAGTGCAACCCTCCACACGCTTGCTTTCTTAACCCTTGTCACCTAATCCTGGGTAGCAGAGGAAAATTTACAAGTCCAAGGGGATGGCACAGCCTCTGAACAGAAAAAGCCTGGGACCCTGCATAATTCCTCTTGCCATTCTGCCCCTCCAGGCTGGACTAATGCAAGAAGTAAACTTTTGTCTGGTTAAGCCACCAAGAGGTGGGGATTATTTGTTACAGCAGATGGGCTACTTTGACTAATGCGTTCCCTCTCAAGGCTGTCATGAAAGTTTGTTCATCTCTCCACCATCCTGCTCGCCTACCAGGTTGCATTTTGATTTTCCACAAAAACATCTGTTTTCCCACTGGGCTACCCTCCTTAAGGAAAGGACTATATTATATTCTTCTACATCCTTAACACATAGGACCACATTGTTTATGTGTGTCTTCCCTAAGTGTGTAACACATGAATGAATGAATGAATGATAGAGCCCATCTGAGCCCAACACATGTCTATAATACCCTGAAAAAATGAATTTTAAAAAAACCCAGCTAAGCCCTGGATGAAGGGAATGGAAGCCACATGACAAAGAAAACTCTCTTCTGCTAGGCTCCCACTGCGCAGGCACACCGAGACAGCAAAAGCCTTACCCGAGAATTCTGGCTGGCAGGAATTTGTCACTGCACTTCATCCTATAATATTTTGAAATCTTTTGTTTAAATCGATTGGCAATGTTTAAACACATCATTTCACACTGAAGTACAATATTACTAATTAGGCAATAAGGAATAAGACAGTGTTACTTATGGTAATGTACCGTGTACAAAAATAAAAAGCCCTCCCTCTTTCAAATAAATTTTAAAGAATTTCACATAATCTCATTCATGGTGTAGAAAAGGGATTCCATTCCATTAACAAAGAGCAAGTTCTGGGTGAGTGTGCTATTCACTTAATGGAGAAACACCAGGCATGACCCAAAAAGGTGCTTTTCTTGGGTTCAAGAAATGCCAGTGTCCAACATTAAAGATCTGGCTCGCACCTTCTTCCTTTGTTCTCTTACATCTGTGACCTTAAGGGATCTGTATTTCCTTTCCCTGTAGTAAATATCCTCGGGTCTTCTTGTGAAATTTTTTCTTTCTTCTTTAAATATCACTAGTTATCAGAATTCCTAATGAATATGTCCCATTAACGGGACCTACTACAATTTCATGCTGCTTTATTTTAGTTTTTCCTATGTCGGGTAAGTCACCAGAGTTGAGGCTAGCCAAAAGTTCCTTCCTTTTCCCTCTTCCCTGCAGGTTCCCACTCAACTTGCTGACAAAGTTTTCCAGCTGGTTAGCAGCCCTCTCCTTGAAGGTGCCCTCTGGAAGCGAGAGCTGGCCCCCTCACCTTGGCAGCACAGCAAGAGCCCAGCTTCGGTCCCTAAGCAGGAAGCCATGTGTCCCCACATGGCAGAGTGTCTTCCTGTTTCCATGAACTGGCCCTTCCTGCATGTCAGGTGAGCCAGGTCCCTTGGCCTAGGAGAGCTTTCTCCAGCCTTCCTCTCCTCGCGGCCGCTCAGTTCTTACAACCCGAGTCAGTTCTCTCCGTGCTCTCGGTAGCCCCTCGGAGCTCAGTATTTGCACACATAGCCTCTCACGGCTGCATGCAGTGCCAGGCTCTGTTTTGGAGTGAAGGAGAAATCCAGTGTCTACATTATGCTGGACCTACACCGAGGTACTAGTCGGAGGCTCGGGAAGAACCAGCCCTCCCCACAAATTAACCCTGCACTTAGGAAAATCTAAGCTGCTTGATATAATCACATTTAGGATTTACACCCTCCCCTCTGCCAAATGATTTGAGGTATCTGATTTGTTTGGGATACTTAGGAACTTTCCACATTTCTTACTGAACACTTCTTATATTTTAGAATTATAAAAACACCACTGAAGAAGAGGCTAGAGGACCTGAGAACCTAGTAAAATTTAGGCCTAGAAACAGAATATTTTTTTAGTTTTTTAAAAAATAACTGGAATTTATTTTTCAAAATAAATTTTCTGGTGTGGCCTCTTCCTTTCTCTCTTTCTAGACAGGGAGTGAGGAGGGAAAAGATATTTTTTCCATTAGGCACAAGAAGCTCAACATGTATACCCTACAAACTTTCATTCTTCCACAAAGACACTTGAAATTTAAAAAAAAAACAAAACCTAGATTGGGTCCAAAATATAAAATAAAACTGAAAATTGAAATGAGTATTTAACTCATTGTCTATAAAACCTAACATATGTCAACTAGTCCAGTGCAGCTCCGCTCAACCCACAGAATTATCTATTAATATAATAGAGTATGTTTCGTGACCAAAAGCAATTATTTATTATTAATAACACTAAACATTTAAAATAACAACCATTCTTTCTAACTTCATTATATTAAAAAATATTCTATTTGATGTGTTTTGGGCACATATTTTAAGATGTTAGACATGATGAAGGGTAAAAATATCAGATATCAGGCCTCGGGCCTTGGAAGGTCTTAACCCAGGAGAAGGTGGTGGTTATTATAATACGTGATCCCTCGGATGAACAAACTAAGCCACGTCCTGGGAAGAGGCTACGGGTTTCAGAGGGCAGTTTCTATGTGGGCCTCTGTCCCTCACAGCCTCGACATCTCTCCACTCACCACCAGCCCCATCTGGACTCTAAATGCAAGGCAACTTCCAGGTTTCCTGGCCGTTCCTTGGCTCAAGATGGAGCGGATGCTACGCAGAGGACTGCTTCTCGGAGAGGCGGCCTCCCAGAAGTAAAAGAGTGCTGGACCTGAGCTCCGATACTGTGAACTTGTGTCCTAGCTCCACCACACAAAAGCTGTGCAGTGCAACCCCAGGCAATCATTTAATCTCTCCAAGCATCAATTGCCCCTTCTATAAGATATGGGAAATTATATCCACTACAAGAATGACTGCCTGAAAAAGGCTCTGAAAACATACAGGGCACACAAATTTAAGATCCCCTTCATAGTGCCCTGTGTGCCTGAATGAGAACGGAGAGGGGTGTGCTCAGAGCCAGTTTGGGGGAAAAAATGGAGAGTACAGTCCCAAGAAAAGAAGAAAAGGTACACATATATTTAAAATTATAACATTTGATTCACACAGACCTAGACTCAGAGCCCCAGCTCTTTTCCACGCTGGTCATGTGCCCTATTCCAAGCCTCAGTCTCCTCCTGTATAAAATGGGGAGAATGAGAGCCCCTCAGAGGACGGTCACAAGGAGGGCATGTTTATAAATGACTTAGCACAGTACTTGGCCTACAGTAATCACTCCATCAGTCTTATTACTATTAAATGGATATCCACATTAAAACTATACATTTGAACTCCACACATTCTCCCTCTGTGTCTCTGCTTTCCTCCCTCCTTCCCTCCCCCCAACCCCCCCCGCCATCTTTATTTAGCCTGTTGTTTCCCTGCCTCCCTCTCTTTGTCTCTCTCTCTCTCACTGTTTTTCTGTGTTTCCTTTTCTGACTCTCTTTTTGTCTCCATCTCAGTCTCTGTCTCTCTCAGACTATGATCTTTAGAGTTCTTAGTTTTTTTCCTTCCCTCATTCCTTAAAAACATAATTTAAAAAGAAAATTAAATTCAAGTTCTGTTTGGGCAAAGGGCACATTTGTGCCTCCCTCCAGCAGGGGCCGCCCTCTCATGGGCTGCTGCAGGGCAGCTGTCTGGCTGTCCACCAGATGATGCTTTCCAAGGGGGGAGAAGTGGTGAGCACCTGACCTCACCCAGCGTCCCAGGCTCTGAAACAGCAGGAGCCTGACTTCAGTCCTGCCTGGGTAACATGAGCTAAGCAGACCTACCACACAGCTGAAGACAGTGAGCAGAAACCCAGGAAGGAAACCCACTATCTCATGGGGTGAACTTCAGCCACACAAGGCTGTCTGTTCTGCCACACTGCAGGGAAGGAAAACCTTTATTGCCACCATCACTTGTAATCAGTCCTGAGCTGGGCAGGTTTCCCATAGAGATGGGAGGCCTAAAAAGAGGCTCACCCAAAACCACAACCCGCGGTGGGAGCAGCTGCTGATGTGAGTCCGGCCACTGCCTCCTCAGCGGTGGCACCAGGGGCGGCGCTCCAAAGAGACGCCAGGCTGTGGCTGAGAAATGACGGGTGGCCCAGCTGGGAAAATCAATCAGTCGGGCCACAAGTGTTTGTTGGGCACTCTTCACGTGAGGACCATAAAGATGGCTAAGACGTTGCGGAGAGTCTAGGCCGGTCTCAAGGATAACATGAAGAAGACATGGTACCTGAGAAAAGGTCACGAAGCATACAGGGCAGCTTCTGCCCAGGGGCGCTCAGGGCAGGAGGTAAGTGCCAGAGGAGTTAGCCAAGGGAGGGCCCTGTAGACAGATGCAGGTGTTGGCCCCAGAGGTTAGGACCAGGCCCTGAGGGCATGGGGGGCGGAGACTAGAGTGGAGGAGGGGCTGCAGGGAAGGTACTACAGCCGAGGAAGAGCTGCCAGCCCCTCCCCTGCTGTGGAACTCCTCCTCCCCCTGCTTCTCAGTCTCACCTGCCAGCCACACACTGAAGGAGAAAGATAGTAGGGCCAGTAGTAAAGTGGGAAAAAACCCAAAGACGTAGAAACCCAAGAAAGACAACTGGAGGTGGAAGTGAGACATCTGTACTCTCATATGGCTTGGCCGTGAGCATGGGGAATGAGCCGGCCAGGCAGCGTGAGCCACTTCAGAAGGAGATTCCAGGCCTCCCCCAAAATGTTAGTTCCACATCCCTTTACAGAAGACTTTCATGCCAGTTTAAAAGCAAATACCCATGAGAGGGAAGCACCTTAAGCTATTTAAGTTATTATTCATCATCTAGACCCTAGTACCATGAGTACATTTTGGGGTAGTGGAGGTGGGAACGTGAAGCCACTGAGCTTCCCAAGAAGAAAGTGGCTTGGAAAACAAGATTCTGCTTCATCCTATTGCCTGGTGTTTGTTTCCTCCCTAGGATGGAAGGTCCATGAGAGTGGGACCTGGCCTCATCCTGCATTAGCCTTGCAGTGCCTCTGACTGTGCCTAGCATGGTTAGACAAGCTATGTATCTGTTGAGGGTGAAGGAACAGACAAATGAACAACTATATGGAAAGATACGACACTCATTGACTGTTCCAGATGTAGCCTCCTGGAGGGGGACTCCATGTGAGGCAAACCACGTTCTCAGCTCCACGTGTTCCATGATTAGCTCCGACAGCAGACAACAAAGGAATGAGTGCCCTGAGTCAACACCAAAGACTGCAGACTAACACAAACTTATATCAAATGATCAGGGAAACGGGTTACACACAGGGGCGAGAAGCAGCAGCCGCGAACTTCTGCCCCTCAGGGGTACGCAGAAGGGCACTGTGGGCGGAGTCAAGAGTTCCTCCCATAACTGATGGAGCATCTTAGGAGACTTACCAAGACTACAGAAAACAAGAAAGAAGTCCAAGTCTCCTAGCCTCGGAAGGCATGTTGAAAAACAAGTCCCCTTAGCTGCCAAACCCAGAGCCAACATTCCCTTCCTGCCTGCTTTTATCATCACACACCTGAAAACCCTTCAGAACAACAACATCCCCGCTCTGGTGCCTGTCTGCCTTGCCAGGAAATCAGAAGCTTCAGGCAGAGGGGGATGGGATGGAGAAAAGAGAGGAGATAGTTACAGAAAAGGATCGGGCCAATTAGGAAAATTGCAAAAGTTTTCAGACCGTGGCGAGGCTGGCTCTCCTGCTTGCACCAAATCCCTCTCTTTCTCTCTTTCACTCAGATGAATATAATTCATAACAGATCTTACATTTATAGGAACCAGACGTAAACATTTTCCATGTCTACTTTCCAGGCTGGTTACAGCTAAGTATCCTAAGAACCCCTAGAGAGAGCTGATGAGATGTCCCAAGCCCCAACACTTACCTACTTGCCAGAGAGTCAGGTAACCAACCACCTGTTGACATTTCTCTGGGAATCTCCCAGAGTGGAGAGCGAGGGAGGAGAACCAAGCAGTGCTAGCCTTGGGGACTGTTTCCTGTCCTGAGCCCATATTCTCCAGACCCACTTTCTGTGCCCGCTGCACATAGCACACAAGAGCAGTTGATCATTTTTTGTGGGATCATGAAGCACTTCAGGAATCTGATTAAAACCAGGAGGGTTTTAAACCTTTCTCCAGAAAAATGGACGCGCACACACTTCTGTATGTATTTTAAGCAGGTCTCCACACCTAGCTATGGCTCAGAATTACTTGGGGAACTTGTTAGATTCCTGTGCAGCCCCTTCCTACACTCCCTAAAACAGACTCTTCAGGGGAGGTGCCCCCAAGTCCATATTTAAGAAAACATTCTGCTGGTATAACAGCCATCTGGGCACCAATCTGTGACCAGGAGTGTGGGGGCCACTGCCTAAGGACTCACGGACCTCAGGTCCCGCTTGTCTGTTCCCCTAACGTCAGGAAGGGAAGGGAATGTTCCTTTATTGAGCCAGACACAATGCTAATAGTTTCCCTAAATTAACTCATTTAACTTGATTTTCATAGAAATCACGTGAAGTAAGGAATATTATTCCTATTTAATAGGTGGAGGCAGCAGCTCTGGGGGTTGAAGAACTCGTTCACGATTACACAGCATGTAGTGGGTTGAGAACCAAAACCAAGTCCTGTGTGATTCCCAAGTCCTCTCTTCATAAGGTCAACACCATCAAAAGCCGCCTGGTGATACCTGGGTAAGTGCCCCCACTCCCTGTTGCCACAGTCCCTGTGTGTGCCTTTACCCCAAGCTCATCCCACTGTGTCATCCCTGCCTGCGTGCCTCCCTATCTGCCTGCCCTGAAGGATACACGAGGACACACGTTAGTCACCTTCGGACGCCCAGCCCCGGCATAGTTCTGGTCCACAGGAGGCATTCGACAGGGATTTGCCAGATACATTAGACAAAGGGAGGAAGGGAATGTAGAACTGAGCTGACCGCTTCTCTCTATAAAAACTTTAGTTGAAGCTATTTCCCCAGAATCACTTTAGATTGTGTGACCTCAGTATTATATTCTAAGATAACAATGACTTCCACATGGCTCACCAATAGGCAAGGAGACTGTGAAACCTCCACCAATATCAGTGGATTTCAATTCAAGGTAGAGTGGGAGAAAAGAAAAAAAAGTCCCATAAAGGGAAAGACGCGGGGAAGGAACTGGGAGAGGGCCTGGCAGAAGCAAGAGCCAAGGACACCCGTGACAGAGCCCCCGGCCCGGACCGCATGGCTCTTAGCACAGGCGCCACGCCACCCTGTTCTCATTTACAGGACACTGATGCTTGTGTTTTACCTACATTAGGATTACCTCATTTACACATACAGCTTTATTATTATTCATGTTGGGGATGTTACTAAAGAAGATTATGTGGGTTCAAGACAGGGACCACTGTTACTTTCATGTGGACAGAAACTCACATCATCTGGCTGGTTTCATCCCAACCTCAGAACTCCCTCTCCAACATCTCAGACAGTCCCCCAGCCTCTGCTTGAAGCCAGAGCGTTCATGAGTTCTACATGAACAAGAAGCCCACAGTCAGTTTACTCTCTCGCTCCTCGACTTCCTAAAATACATCTTCTTGCTGGACCCTACAGCTGTTCCTTACTGGTCATGAGCAAAACATCCCTATCAGTTCATTACTTCCCTTAAACTCCAGTGCTTTCATCTATAAATTGGTAATAATAACAATATCCACCCCATGGGCTTACTGTAGGGATTAAATAATCAGCTGTAAGTGAATGATCTCATGTATGTAGACCTCCTGGCCTACAATAACTCCAAAATATTAGCTATTACTAGTCTAAACACTATTCTTCATTCATTTTTCATCTTTGGATGCAGCCTGGAATTGTGTCCTATTTTTAGCAGCCTGCCTTACACAAAAATAAAACTACCCTTAACTCTGCCCCCGCCCCCGCCCCCGTCACATGTTTAGGCAACTGAGTTTGGAAACCTGAGTATCAGTCGGTTGTGATCATGTTGATCTTAATTCTATCCCTGCACTGAAGGCCTAGCTGCTGCCCCTTCCAGCCATCCCCCCAGTACTACTGAGGTTCTCTAAGGAACTCAAGCCTGAGCTCAAAAATTTCAGTTCCAGACTGGAAGCTCAGGGACTTCCCCTTTGGGATGATTTTGGTTCAGCTCCACATTTTATTAATGAAGAAACTGAGGTTCAAAGAGATGAATTGGCTTACAGAACTGTAGAGATGGTAACCACAGAGATAGTCATCGCTGTCACATGCTGAGCACTTCCTGTTCATGGTCACTAGACAGATGGGTCCCCACACAGGGACCCTCCCAGAGGGAAGGGCCAGCATCTGGGGCATTCACCACCACGCACTAGAACCCAGCACTGTCCGAACACATGTGAGGTGCTCAATAAATAGTTGTGGGATAAACAAATAGGCAATCTTATTTGACACTCACAACAATGCTTATATTTTAAAAATCATAAAAACTAGGCTTTAAGAGATTAAACCATTCACTCAAGGTTGCCAGCTGGCTCTGGAAAGCGCTGTGGTTAGAATCCACCTTGTCGGGCTCCAAAGCCTGCCCTGGCAACCCCTCATTTTACTACTACCCTGTCAACAAAAATGTTCTAAAATGCATCTCTCTGGACAGCCAGGGAAAAGCTTTCTGCATTATGTCTGAGAACTTCCCCACTGCAGCCACATGCCCCAAAGTTATATCTAAACAGAAGTGGGAAAAACCTACCAAAACCTAAAGTATCTTTGAGCAGAGAAGATCCTCTAGTCTCTCCTCCCGAAATGACTCACTCTCTGGTTCCATTCTCCCCCTGACTCATCCTGCTGGGACACTTGGCTTCCTCTGAAGGAAGACAGGCTCCCTGCCAGGTTACCAGTGTTTGGCCCTGCAGCAAATGCTAGGTCCAGGGAGAAAGAAGAACTGGAGCTTCCATATCCTGATGCTTTTCCTGCCAACCATACCTTCAGGTTGATGTTTATAGTGCTCTAGGACCTTCACCTTTGGCCAGGTAACAGGGAAGAGAAACGGGGTTCTTTCTCTTCATCTGTGCTTTGCAGTGTTGGTGTCTGCACATGCAGACGCACAGGTGTGCAACAACTCAGCGTGCAGATTTCACTCATTCGCTTACCTGCCATGTGCTCAGCCTTATGACAGATACCAACAGAGGTTACAGGAACTAGAAAACATGCCTCCCGTGCTGGCATGAGCAAGGATTCAGAGTAAGTCCTGCTCAGGAGGCAGTGGGTGAACCCAGCTGACAAAATCAAAAGCTTCTATCAAAGGGTATAGAAAGAAGGGTGAGGCCCTGAATACCAAGTGTAAAAAGTTCTAACTTTCTGCCCTGGCCAGTGTGGCTCAGTTGGTTGGAGTGTCATCCTGTAAACTGGAAGGTCACAGGTTCGATCCCTGGTCAGGGCACAAACAGGATCGGTCCCCAGTCAGGGTGCATATGGGAAGCAGCCAATAAACATTTCTCTCTTGTATCAAAGTTTCTCTCCCTCCCTCACTTCCTCCCTTCCCCTCTCAATAAGCCAGTCCTCGGGTAAAGTTAAAAAAAAAAGTTCTAACTTTCTCCAGTTATAGAAACTAGGAAAGTTTCATTCATTATAGAAAAGGAATATGAAAGACTCCAATTCTCAGGAGGTCAGTCCAGCAGGGGTCTGCACAATGGTTTGTAGAGTGAAGAAACCAAAGGCAGGAAGGTAAGAGCTCCTCCTGAAAGAAGACTCATCAAATAGTGTGGAACAAGGAAACTTTTTATTTCATTACTAACTATTCATTCATGATCATCATTATGAGACTTGATTGTTTCTTTTGAACCTACTGATTTACTCTTTGCTCATTGCATCTACATTCTAACTTTGCTGATGTCTCTTGCATCTTCTGGACATCCTTGCTTTTGAGTATCCTCCAATTACTAGAGCCAATAGTCTAACAGCATTCAAGTAATTATAACAATATTCTATACCAACAATACGGGCCTGGGTCAATGTTCAAAATGCAGAACCCAGAGTTTCGGCAACAATTACCAATCAAGCATTCAATGGGGCAATGCGCTAGATGAACTCAAAGGCCCTTCCAACTTTGAAGAACCTATGAATCTAAGGTGCTGACCCCACTGATAGGTTTGTATGTTTTCCCTTTGTCAAACAGCTCACTTGATCAAGAACATGGCCAAAACTATCAGTTCTCTGACCTCCCACCACAAGCAGGCCCAGGGATCATTTCAGAAGTCTTTGTCAATGCACCACCCCCTTATTTCTGTGCTCTACCCTCAGCTCCAACTGGCAGGATGCCTCTAATGGCCATGAGTGTTAGGAGATAAAAGAGAACACTCACATTGTACTAAAATATTTTAGGTTCCAAGTATTCAAACACTGATTTTAATGCTTGTTTAATCCATTAAACAAGTATTAGGTTGTTCTAACCACAGAAAAGACCCCCATTGCTCCTATCTTTTCATTTTCCTGTTGGAGCCTGTGAAATTCATCTGAAAAAAGAGGACACCCACAGGTCCTGATATGGAAGAATCTGTACACAAACAGCTCCAAAGGCTCCCTGGAGGGAACCAGGTCATGAAGGATATTACAGAGAATGCCTGGGAGCTAGGAAAAGAGTGCATTTTCCAGCCACTGAGAAATATTCACAGCCTTTTGTGGCAACTCTGGAATGGGGCTCAACTCCAGGTCTTAGCACCCAGCTCCCAGACACAGATGTCTTAACACCACAAGACAACCACTTAGATTCCAACTCAGCTCATTCATCAAGCCTTCTGTGGATGCCGGTTGCCTACAGAGTATAATCCCCATGCATCATCAGTTCTGAGTTACAGTCATCCCATACAAAAAGCAAGGTTCATGCTTCCTACAGATACCCTTAAGAAAAACAGCTAATAGTTCATGATCCCTTACAGACACTCAGTAAATGACTGTAGCAATTCCTTCACTTCCTACCAGCCTCTGGCTCCTGAAGAAGCCTCCTGGTATGAGGGCTCCATTTCCTGTCCTGCTCCTCTAACGGATATCAGGTAGCTACAGGGCACCGTCATCCATTGGAAATGTTGTGCCACTCCCCCAGAAAGCAAACTTTCTTTGAATAAGAGGCAGAGGAGCCCATTTCTAAGTCATGGTGTTCCTTCTTGGGAGAATCTGCTTCCCTTACTGTATGTTTTCCCTGCAGAAGCTGCAGTTTGAGAAGAACATGGCAGTGTGGAGAGGCCTGGCCTCTTCCAACTTCCTGGTTTCTTTTGATGCATCTCATCTTCATGCTAGGCCAGTAGGGAAGAATCTCAGAAGTTTACACAGAAGCACCTGAAGTCAATGACAAGGAGATGACAAAAAGGAATGCTGGCAAGCTTTCTCTGAGGCAAGATCTGCCTGAACTAGATTTGGTTTAATTATTTTCAACTTAAAGTCACTGTTTAAGTCAAGGCCTCGTGTCTCTCTGGCTGCTTTCATTGCATTTACAAACCCAGAAGAGGAGATGAGAAAGGGGAACAGCCACTCAACAGGAATACAGGCTGCTTATATCATAGCCTCTCCTGGTTGCTAAGCACCAGAAAACCACAGCATCCAATGATAGGTGGGAGTTACAGGCAAAGACAGATGTTCATCTACAAAAAGGCTCTCTGAATGCTGAGAAGGCAGCATGGATGAAAAGGTGGGCTCCAAGCTGACTGACAGAGTCCAGATGGAAAAATAAAAGGGTAACCAGCTGATTGGTACCCTATGCTGTCAGGCACCTCCTAGGTAGGCCAACCCTCACCACGGTTAGAGCGGTGACCCTGGCACGATGGATGTTCTATGCCATCACAAATGCTGACCTAGCTCTAGAGTCAACAGAAATCCCCACTGGATGTACCTGGTTAGCCAACATCAATTCTTTAGTGATGGTGAAGATATGTTCCAACAGACTCATAACCACACATACAAAGAGATGGGGCAAGGGGTGACTTTTCCCCCATGTTAGCATACTTTCAGTATGGGACAGACTTTGCTTTCTCTGGGATGATGGACATATAGTCACTCTAGCTGGAGTCTAGGGGAAGAAGGTTTCTGCCCTGGGAACTTACATTATGAAAAGCTTAACAATGCCAAGGAGAATGCTGACCCTGGGAACTTTACAGGATGGATTATAGTCCAATTTCCAGGCAGATTCCCTCAGCTTCTCTCCAAACAAACGAAGTACTTTCTGTCCCCCTCACCAGGCACCAGCTGACAGGAAGGAAGCTTCTGCTTTTAAGTCTGAAATCGGTGCTTCCCTTACCTGATTACTCCATCGTTAAGTCAGGCCATACCATACCATGCTGAACCTCCTTCAGTGGCTGTCCAAGTCACTGAGAGGAAAAACCTCAACCCTTAAAGTGGTCCACAAGGCCCTACCTCCAGGGTCTGCCCACTCCCTCTGACTTCTTCTACCAACTTCCCCTTTGCTCACTGCACACCAGCCACAACGCCCTCTGCTTTTCCTCAAACATGCCAGGCATGCTCACACCTCAAGGCCCTCTGCCTGGAATGCTCTTATCCAACATATATATAGCTCATTTTTTTTTCACCTTTTCAGGGTTTTTTTTTTTTTTTTGTATTAAATGTCACCTTCTCCTAAGCCTTCCTAATCTTATTTAACATTGCAAACACAATTCCCACCCCCTCCAGCACTCTTTATACCCCTGTCCTGCTTTCTTTTTCTCCAGAGCCCTTGTCATCACCTGACAGAACATCAACTTACTGGCTTGTTATCTGTCTTCTCCTCTAGAATGTAAGTTCCAAGAAAGCAGGGGTTATTATCTGTTTTGTACTGCTGAACAACAGGTTTTAGAGCTATGTGTATAACTCAATAAACATGTTTAATTAATTAAAGATCAACCTTCCTTTGATAAAACACTAACTCATTACTCCGAAAATTAACAAATGATAGAAAAGTGCTTGTCCTGCTTTTTCTGTCAAACTGTATTTCGTGATAACCAAACAACTGATGAGGGAATGTTCTTCTTTATAGAAGACGTCCAGCTACTAAAGGCAAAAGGAATGATGGAATCAAAAAACAGACCTTTCACAAGCCCTAATGAAATAGTGAATCCGGGCAACAATCATCAACGGATGCTAAAACCTCGAGATGCAAGGCTGATGGGGAACTCTGTAACAGAGGGATCCGGCGGACTGCCCCTGGCCCGCACAGTCAGCCTCGGGTCAGTGAAAGTGCTTACCGACGTGCTGCGACAGGGAGCTCACAGCTCCTCCCGGCAGGAGACCCTGTCCTCCTCCAGGACCAATGACACCTGCGTCTAACTTCTAGGTTACAGAAAATAGGAAGGATAAGGGGTAAATTAAACGACACAGTGAGGAGGTAGTCAGCCAAATCAAAATAGGGGAACATTCTTCTGGATAACCGACCCAGTTTCCTCAAGAAACAAATGACATTCAAAATGGGAGGGGGAACAATATCAGATAAAAAGAGACTTGGGAGACATACGTGCAAATATAATGGGTGGACCTTATTAGGATCCTGACTCAAACTGACCATCTGTCAAAAGATATTTTTGAGATAATATAGGAACTTTAAATGCAAACTGAGTATTAGATAGCATTAAGTATTTATAGGGTTGTGCTGGTGTTATTATTGCCAGGGGTGATACAAGACATTTTTTGTTAAGTCCTTGTCAATAGGAGATACACTAAGTATTTAAGATGAAATTACATAATAATACTTCTTTTCAAACATCTCAAAAAAAAAGTCTTGCAGAAAAAAGATAAAACTAAATTGGCATGTGTTGACAACTGTTGAAGCTGGAGGTGGGTGCATGGGAACTCATTACACAAATCTCTTTACTTTGATTGCTTGAAATTTTCCATTACAAAAACATTTTTTAAATATAACTTCCTGTTTTATAGATGACCTTAATGAAGTAAAACAAAATTCAAAGTACCTAGAATAGTTCTGTGCTATTCTGGATGGAGGTCAAATACTAGAAGCAAAAGAGCTGGTCATTTCCTGACTGCAATTGTACCCGAGTGCCTTGCCCCCTAGTTTGGAGAAAGTCCCTCCAGTTTTTATCCTGAGACTAAGGCCAGACACTCTTGGGACTTTAAAAGTCTCTCTTGCTTGAGAGTGCTGGGAAGACCGGCCATCCCTTTCTTTGGTTCCTGCTTACCTTTTCCATGTAGGGCCACACACCCCTCGCGTCTGCTTCCTTCCCCTCGGGCAACTCCCATGTCCCTTCAGTGAGATGTTCTTCAACCAATTCGAAACATATTATGTAATAAATCTATGAACTCACCCTTTGATGTCTGCTGCTGATTCTAAGAAGGAAGGAGCTTTTACTGAATTCCAGGCCCGTACAAGGTAGGTATTACTGTCTCTGATTCCCAGGTGAGAAAACTAAAGGGCAGAGAATGGGTAAGCCACCAGCTGTCAGAGAGGTAGGCATAACAACAGCCAGTACACGTGTGGTGTTTACTTTGTGTCAGTCACTGTCCTACTGTCAGTCCTTATTAATTCATTTCATTCTCACTACAACCCTACAAGGCAGGTACTATTGTTACCCTCATTTTACTAACCAGGAAACTAAGGCATAGAAAGGTTAAGTAATTCGCACTAACCTAGTGAGGAGCCAGAGTAGTTGTGGGGTGGGTGGGAGTAGGTCCTGACAATGAGGGAACGGGTCCAGGCAGGGAAGAAAGGAGGCTCACTCCTGGCAGAAGAGGGGGACCCAAAGGTGGAGACATGCGCTGTACCCAAAGCAGGCATCTCACAGAGCCTATTTTCAAGTGGAGTAATGTGTCCTAAGTGGCGTCACCATATATGTCCCAGTTTACCCAGGGCCAGTCTTTGTGTGCCTGTTGTCCCCACATAATTATTAATAGTGCCCCCCATCCTTTCTCAAATGCATCTGAGTTTTGGTGATAAATTACATGGTCACCTAAATTATAAGCTCCTCTAGGGTAAGAAAAGCACATAATAGCCAATTAAGACCCATTGAATAAAGAGTTAATGAATTCTTTTAAGGTGATGGGACCTTCCTGGAAATGGAGAACTGACCAAGAAATAGTCTCCAAGATTCCCTTGGCAACGCTTTTGAATTCTGTGACTCATAGCTCTTTCCTAAGTACTCCTCTCAGACATAAATGCCCACTCTCCCCAACTCCCCTCAGTTGTCCCACAGCATCTCAGGGTTCAGTGAAGAAGTGGAGTTGGGTTACAGCCAAATACAGAGACACTTGCACTTTTCCTTTGTCACTCCTAAGTAAGAAATGGCACACTGTCGATCCATCATCTACCTCCTTCATATTAAACACTGCTCTCTCTTAGATGGAGGCCAGTCTACTGTCCTCAACTGTCCCTGCCTCTTAAAACTTAATGTTTCCTGATGAATCCCTCAATATTGGCCAAAGCTGGTTATTTCCCCTCCCCCACTCACTTACCCCACCTTATATCCTGCCTCCATAGACAAGGTTCATCAGGGCAAGTCTGTTCTGGTTTTCTCCACTCCTGGCATTTTGTAGTATCTAATTAACTCCAATCCCTTATTTGTGTTTCATCTCCTTACTGTGATGTTAAGATAATCCCATTTCCCTAATTCTATCTCTCTATTCTGGCTGATTGCTAGGAAAGATTAGCTATCTTTCCAGGATCAGAGATAAAAACAGAAGACAGATTTGAGCCTTCAAATCTGAAGTCATTTCCCCAACTTCTCTGTGGGTCTTCATTTCTAAGGCACCGTTGGTAGGATATTTGGATATATAATTTTAATGCTTGCATTTTAAGCTATTTTGAAGAAAAGTATGACATAAAACTGTGATATTTTATTATCATCATTAATGTTAATTTTTAAAGCTAAGATAATTTGGTCTTCATTCATTCTAGCCATATGGTACTTTTGGGCAAGGACATTATTGCTCAATTATTGCTCCTGGTGATGTGACCGGAGTCTGGAGATGCTGCCTTTTGAATTGACATTAGAACAGGATCGAGCCTCTAGCTCAGACTACAAGAGTGGAGATGAGCACCCCTTTGGCTCCTCCACACCTCCTGTTGCTGAGGTGATAAATGGCTCTCCTCTCCTGGGCTCAGGCTCACGTTTGCTTCAGGACCTGTGCACTGATAGGTGCTCTGAGTTACACTGCATTGTGATGGGGGCATGAACTGCTGTAACAACTAAACCTCAACGCTTAGGTGGATTACCACAACCAAAGTTTATTTCATGCTCACAGTCCAAAGCATAAGCCGTTCTAGAGAAGTTTTCCTTCATACCTGGTTTCAGAGACCAGGCTCTGCACCCCTCTCAGGCACTGCGGCCACCTGCACACTGGTCTTCCCACATCAGGGCCACTGCCTTTGCTGTTGTCGCCTATGTGGATAATGACCTTCTCCCAGACCTACGGTGAGGGGTTCTTCACATGTCAAAGCCTGAACAGCATTACCCCAGGGAGGTCTTCCCCTGCTGCCATGTCAAAAGAGCCACAATCCCCTGGCATGTTCCATCTCATGGCCTTACTTTCTTCAAAGTACTTACCAGTATTTGAAGTAGTCTTACTTATTTAGTTGTGTACCTCGTTTATATTGCCCTCCTCCTACTAGAATGTCCGTGTTGTCTCGATTATTTTCCACTGCATCTTCATCCCTTACAACCCCTGAGAGGTATCAAAAATACATGTGTAGAAAGGGAAGGAAAGAAGGAGGGGTAAAAAGAAGATTCAAAGGGTGTAAGTGACATACTGAAGGTAACATTTCCAGGAAGTGGCAGACCCTGAACAGAGGGGTCTCCTCATTCTGAGCTTTTCTACTATAGACTCTTCTAAGCAGACTTCTCAGGTGGGGACTCATGACTTCATACCACAGGAAGAGAAACGTGCCTTCTGACATGTTCCTCCCACGTGGTGATGTTGTATGGCGAGCCATGCCCACTCCCTTCTCAGCCTCCCATTTGCCAATCGGCTGAAGTGGGAACAAAGAACAAGGGCTCGGTGTCTAAAGGGGCCAACTTGCTCAGTCCCAAGAAAATTTCTGTCCCATCAGACGCACCTCTGACTCTGGGCAAACAGCTATAGAACTCACTACCCTGACAGCTCACACTGCTCCTGTCCCACAAAATACGTCGATTAGCTTTCCAGACCCATATACACCTCACCTACCTGGGGATACCCCAGGGGAAAAGGTGGGCTCAGTAATCCCAACCAGCACTGTAATCACATACTATAAACTGGCCCCCAGGTGCAAGTCCATCTCTCCCACCGCAGGGCATTCTGCAGGCCACACGGTCACAGGAGCCCTTCTCCCTGCCTCTGAGGGGAACAGTGACCTTCTCAAACAGTGGGAAATAGGGGAAAGCTATGCCCACCAAGTACCCTCTCAGAAGCCCCTGCAGACATGGCAAGCTCTCTCGACTTCAGAGGCCTAAAACATCGCCAGCTGCATTCCTTTCCGTTCGGCCATTCATCTACCTCCCATTGGCCCATTTTATGCCACTTCAAACTCGCACGCACACAGTTTCTCTACTGTTCCTGCCCCCTGATGGTGGGAGGGAGGAAGCAAAAGCAAGGCAGCAGGAAAGAACAGAGAAGAGCATGCTCCCCTTCCATCTCCGCCAGTTCCCCGTCTCTCAGACACGCGCCACATTCCCTGGGGAGTAGGAACTAGGCATCTTCTACCTCATCTCCCTAACTCTGAAGTTGGAACATAATGTCTTTAAGGTGGTGACTCACTAGAGCAGTGAAAAATGACTAATTATTTTGATCTTCTTGAAGCCATTTGCCTCATTAGTGGATACTCTCCATCCTGGGCCAAGACCCAGTACTGCAGTCAAACTTGGCTGACTCAACCATCCATGAAATGGCAGGACAGCGGCCCATCTCCTTTCCTTCAGTCGTACTTAAGCTCCCCTCTCTCTCCTGCTCTAAAATGGACTTTTCCCTCTAAAAATGGATGTCAACCTAAACCACTGGAGGTAAACCAGAGCAGAGGGCTGATCCTCATATTGAGAAAAACATCTCTTTCCTCACAGTCCTGATCATGCTAAAGCTATATTAAAAAGAATGAGATGAAGCAAAAATTCCACTCTCTGAAAATGCAAAGAATCCATTAATGACTCAATACTGGCAGGCGTAAACCAGGGCTGAGAATCACAGGTCTGTCAGCCAAGGCTAGACCTGGGGTTTTCATTTTCTGAGGATCTGCTACGTGCCAAACACTGGGCTAAGTGATAGGGATAGAAGAATGGGGCGGGGGGAGAGGGGGGGCGGGGGGGGGAACAGAGTCTGCTAAAGTTCCAGCAGAAGACTTCCTATTCCATGCTCTTTTGCATCACTCTCCACCCCCTGAAAGTCACCCCTACCTCCCACTCCTGCCATACACAGTTCCCAGATGTAACATCATAATTAAGTCAACATGCTTCCTCCCTCAACTCCTTCCAATATGATGGGCCCTATAAATAGGAGACCTTTGGAGGCAGTGCCTTAACCTACAATGACCCAGAGGGTAATCCATGATGTTATGAGTTACACCAACAGCAAAAAGTTCAGTCACAGAGGCAAAGAAGTAGGAGACAAATTTGGAGCAGGCCTCGTAACACCTTCCAATAATACACAGGAGTCCAAGCAAAGGCCTGATTACACCAGAACCAATAAAACAGAAGCTGGAAAAATGTCAAGTGTGACCTAACTTGAACATCCCATGACACAAGCACATTTTCCCATTTCCTGGTATTTTCAACAAATTCAATTCAGTGACCACAATGTGCTAGAAGAGAGAGAACCACTATGGAAAGGTTTGCCATGTCTATAAGCTCATTTTGCAGAGCACAAAGCCAAGCAGCCAAGGAGAAGCCATGAGCGGGTACTTGAACTAGGGCCTCCCTGAAGACAAAGAGTGTATCTTAATAGCTGGCATATTCCCAAGGCCAGCCCAGGCGCCTATTAAGTATCTGAAGTAGTATACTCATACACTCAGGAGCCATATAAGACAATATCACTTAGTCAACTCTGAATAAAATGACATTCATGAAAATCAAAAGCCAGGAAGATTGTTCACCAGTCACCACACCAGGCCTTGCAATCCCAGGAGGAAGCCTTGTTTACAACTGCATGCAAGCAACACATGTAAGAATTACATCGATGCTTCTGTAACTCCTAAAACCTGAAGTTTTATGAACTGAACATAGGATTAATTTGCCAAGGGTGGCATATTCATTTAGTTTTAAGCAATAAGGCCAGAGGTCCTACTGAATAAAAATGTGTCATGCTGAAAGTTAACTACTGAATCCGGACTGCCCTCCTGAGCAGGACAGATGTTGCTTTTCAGCATGTCATCTGCAATCTCTGACACCAAGGAGCTCTTTGCTCTCCATGAAGCCTTCTAGAAGCTGCAGAGCATCCTGAAGTTCAGGATGCTTCACCTTCCTATTGGTTCAGAACTGGAAAATGTGAAATCAACATGCCATCACACTGCCATCAGCATCTCCTGAACTTCTCGTGAGACTGTAATAGAATATCTTTCCACCCCTCCCAATTTGGGTGCCCTACTGCAATGCGTTCTTAGTGGGCCCATCTCATCTCTTTGAGGACTGAAAAAAAATCACATCCAGATTACTAGTAAGCCACTTAAGATCACATGGAACAACCAAATACCTATTGTAATACAGGAGGTTCAAAAGGAGAGATGGAGAAATTAAAAGGATGTTAACTACCTATGGTGAGTTCACGTGTGTTGTTTTATGCTCCCATTACCTTAATCTATCCATAAACCAGAGAAGACCACCAACTATATTTTTCTCTAATGGCATCATTTAAAGCCTGAGAATAAAGGGCAGTGTATAGTATAAAGCTCTGTAGAACACACACTTACAGGAGCTCCCAGCTCCAATAAGGCCAGTGAGGGCACTCATGGGAAGGTCAGAATACTGCAGCTATAAGAGATGCTAATGATCAGCTAGTTCAACCTCTCATCTTACAAAGGAGAAAACTGAACTCTGTTTTGCCCATTGGCCTCCTGTCTTCCTACCTCTTCTGGCTCATCCTTCATACAGATGTTAAGCAATGTTTCTTACACACAATTCTGATCATTTTATCTTTTGATTAAAGTTATCCATCACAACCTTCAGGATAAAGCTCAAATTTCATAGTAGCTCTTAATGATCTGGCTTCTACCTTTCTCTAAGCTGTGTGTTTTTTCAAAATACTGCCCCCCCCACACATACACATAAACACACACTCCCTCCCCTCCAAATATGATGAATTGCTTGAAGTTCTTGAAATATCCATTGCAGATATTTTGCTTCCAATAGCCTGAAGTAGCTTAAATTGAACCAATCTTCTGTTCATAACTATAACCTAATAGAAAATTAAAAATAACTATCTGTTTATACTAGAGAGCAACAAAAAGAAGGAAGAAACTGAGAAAAGTGAGCACTGCATGAGTTTTCTGGGTTTTGCAAATTTTGCTTGAGAGCAAGCCCCAATCAGCACCCTGTGGAGTGACTAGAAATCAGATAGAAACATGCTAAATCAGAAGACAGAGTTTGGCGTATCTGGAAAATGAAAGGAGAAATACCAAAAAGGAGAGAGCCTCTCAGAAAGGAGATCCAAATTCTGCATATGAACACCATTCAAATCTCTAGCTCACTCCTAAGCTACACATGCATGGGACGGATTCCAAGCACTCCAGCTAAGAGTAATAGACACAATCAGACACTTCACCTTCTGCCCACCGCAGGAGAGATGAAGTTTGATGTTTGAGTTCAGTTAAATTAAATGCCTGCTAAAACAAAAAATTAATACTCTTCAGAGGAACAAAATAGAATCCACAGGCTCTACATTATATCTTCGGCAATGTCCAAAATACAATCTAAAATTACTAGACACATGACAATGTAGACTGTACTTAAGAGCATAGGCAATCAATGGAGACCGACACAAAGATGATTCAGACGTTGGAATTAGCAGACAAGGATTTGTCACTCATAGTGCTCTGTTATCCATGCCTTTGCACATGCAGCAACCTCTGCCTGGAACACCCTCCTCCCCTTGCTAGATAACTCCTACTCATCTAATTTCAGGTACTGACTGCTCCAAGAAGCCTCCCTAGTGTGCCACATTCCTCCTGGTCACTCAGGAACTTGTGGTCTAATTATCTGGTTACTTGCCTGCCTTATATATTTCCAAGCTTGGCAGCCTTCTAGCCAGTCTTCTTCCTGCTCTCCACTTTTCCCAATTTGGAGCTTTTTCCTTCATAATGTCAATTCCCAATATGCCTACTAACCCTTTGCCTTACACTACTTAATGTAATTTTAGCAACTTTTATGGAGTACCTTCTATGGCACCAGGCAGGCACGGTGCTAAGCATTTACCAAATACTAACTCATTTAATTCTCCTAACTATGCTATAAGGGAAGCAGTATTATTATTACCTTTTACATGTGATAAAACTGAGACTGTGAGAAGGTTATCTAAAAGGTTAGCAATTGGCAAATGCCTTTGCCCACCATACAAAACAGAGAGACTTTGAGAGAAGCAAAATTTCCTCCCATTTTGACACTCTTTAGGTATTTCACTTCTAATTTAGAGAAGCATTCTGAATGAGGATAGTGTGTCTTTCCATCAAGAAAATCCTCAAAAACCATATGAAGAGTTGTTTAACCAACATAAAGTTAATCTAAGAACATGCTGCCTCCCCATTCTGTTTGAGTTTGCGTTTCAAGCGGGTTGAGTGAAAATCCCAAATTCTAAGTCCTGGGAATGGAGGCATCTCTCTGCTCCTGACTGAGACTGGTGAGGAGGGGCGACAAGCTGGAGGAATATGGGGAAACACGGCACAAAAGCCCATCATCCCAACAGTATAGACTATTTTCTGGATCTACTGGGGTTGGGAAAATGGTTAGAGGGCTGATGTAACATAGTTCCCCAGAGACCATCAATCTCTGAGAAATTACTGGAGCACTAATGGGATTAATGTGCAAGAAACACTTCTTTGAAGTTTCACCCTGCTCTGTTTTATCCAAAGCTATTTCTTCACTAGCCACAGATCCTCTGCAATGCATCCTGCTCCATTATTTGTTTGCCCTCTGAGTATTTATTAAAATTTGGCTTGGGTTCTTCTTTATATTCTGGAATTCTTTCTGACTCTGAGACTCAATGTTGAAACACTGTTAAACGTAAGTTATTGAGATAAGACATGAAAGATCTGGAAGTGCTAAGTCTAGCTCATCCACCACTGATGAAAAGACATTATTTTGATCAAACATTTTTCTCTATTTCTTAGAAACTGTGTGCTGGAAACCTTTACAATTACTTAAACTTAAGGCTGATAGCCACCCCACTTCCCAACACCACCACATACACATATCTGGACTCTGTCCAAAGGTTATTTGAAAGGTAACACTCACTCAACATACATTTGTTTCACTTAAACAGAAAAGGATCATTTTATCTCATTAATACTCCCTGAAGCCAGGTTATGTTCCTCAAGTCATCATGTCATTTTTGCAGTTGGTGAGACTGAGATATTTGGGGTTTGTAAGTGACCTTCCCAGCACCTCAGAGCAAGGAAGTTAGAAAACTTTGATTCTGATGCAGTCTTTTTTTAGTCTCCATTGCTTAGCTCACTGAGCCCTTTCCAGTTTTAATACTTCAGAAGCTTCGGTTATCTAAACCCAAAGCAGCTGGGGGGGCAGGGAGCCAATACAATAGCGGGTCTGTTGCTTTTGGTAAACTGGAGAGTCTCTTAGCAAATCACCTCAAAAATGAAGTGTCTTATTAAAAGTTTCTTATCATTGTATTTGTTCCATTTTTCACAATTTTGTTAAAAAGTAAAGGCTTACGCTTATTTTCATTAGCAAGAAGTAAGAGTAGTCTGTTTGAATCACTCACCAGAAATGTGAGACTCCAGAGAGTCAATCCATGTTTTTGTAAGTCTCTCCCAATTCCATAAATTATGGAACTCTATTAAAACACTATCACGTGCATAATTAGTACTGCTAGTGTTCTTAGTTGAACTGAAATGATTTTCTTCAAATCATTACACTGGTTATTAAAATGGTAGAAGCATTGTCTTAAAATAGTTTACAAATCAGAAAAGCTCACTGAATGATTAAAAGGCACACCCTTTTGCTTCCTAATTACAATTACTGCCACCACTACCACTGTGTATGCACCACACATGCCTTACCTCACTTATCCCCTGATCGTCTAGTGAAACTCATATTATTAACTCCATATTTCTGATGATAAAAAGTGGAGTTTAATGAAGTAGGTTGCTCAGGATCACACAACTAGTAAGTGGTGCGACTAGAATTTAAACCCAGGTTTATCTGACTCCAAGTGCCTGCTTCTAAACACCACTCGGTATCCCCTCCTTCTCCCTTGTGACCGTCCTCTGAGACATGAAGACAATTTTTTTAAGTGGCATGCAGACAAATCATAGGTAAGCCAAATACAGTAGTTAACATGTCACAATATGGGGAGTGCACACAGACAGGTAAAACAAGAATCTCTCTTGATTAATCTATAATTAGTCCTAGAACCTCAGATTTGGAGTGGATTTTAGAGATCATCCAGTTCAACTCTTTCATTTTACAGAAAAGAACTGAAACCCAGAGATGTGAAGGAAATTGTTATGGGTAACAAAACCAGGTCTTGGATTCAAGATCTCTACTTTTTCTATAACCCTCACTATGTTCCATCAAATGAATCTGTCAGCATTCCCTTATGCCCAGCACATCCAGACACTCTGAGACAGAGGAAAGACAAAGCAGATCCGGTGTGAGGCCCAAAGAATGCAAAGTCCATATAACTGAGCACAAAGCAAAAGACAAGGACATTTAATAAGGCAGCAACTCGGATGACAAACAAAAGGATCCTGTGTTTTCTGGAATGAAGACTCCGTGGAGGAGGCCGGTATTGTGGGCAAGTAGGATTGAGACAGAGAGAGAGAGGGAAGGGGAACATTGCAGGCTCTGGCGATGGAAGGAGAAACTGAGTAGCTGGGTTAAACATGCATGATAGCAGACAACTTGGTTTTCCAATTACTCAAGCAAACTTAAATACAAACATGCTACTTTTGGTGTCTGCTACACACAGTGCTATGAACCACTAAAGCCAGTTACAGGCCTGAGCCTGAAAAGCCAGCCTCGCCTGCAGGTGGCTCTAGTTATGTTTGAGATCAGCCACTAACAGCTTTGCTTTGTACTAGGTCCATGACCCTGACAAGCCGTCATCATCATTGGAATGAATGCCTTAGAGGCCAAGGGAAATGCACATAACCGCCAGAGTCATTGCAACATCCATCCAAAATCCAGAGGGAGTGGGGAGAAGGGCCTGACTCAGCAATGGTGATCTCACTTGCCAAACTCTTCTGGCACCTGGACCAGACTCGAAGACATTGCTGGGTCCCATTTTTCTGTAAACCTTCTCCTCAAGCTGAAAGCCATTTTCCGTAGCCTCTTAGAAAACAGAAACAGCTATGCATGATGCCTCCCATCAGGAGGTAATAAGAAGAGTGGCCAGTTTGGTTACAAAACTATGGGCAACAGTATGAAAGAAGCAGTATGGATCACAAAAAGGAGCATGGGATGTAGAGTCCAGAGACTTATGTCCCCCCAGCTATAATCTTTCTGTACGAACTTCGCATGGTGCTTGAGTCAGTTCAGGACTGGTGTCTTTATCTTTAAAGTGAGCACACTCATGCCGCCTACCTTACAAAGTTGTTTTGAGGTTCAAACAACATATGAGGAAATTCACTGTAAACTCCAAAGCATTATACAAATTTCAATGGTGATATTTTTAAATAGGAAAGGCCTGTTCATGGGTTTTTCAGATGCATGGGCAAATGAGGGACAGAAATTCTTCTAATATAAATTAAGATGCTCAAGAAGGCCACTTGCTTTGTGTTGGTTCTCCATGGTCCACAAAAGCATACTGATCCAGAAATCTCATCTCAGCAAAGTTCTGTTTTCACATGCAGCATGGACATCAACTATGGGAATGGCAAAACCACTACTAATAAGTTACCCTTTGGGAAGACCCTCCCATGAGCCAGTTAGTATGCTAGGGGTTCTATACTCATCATCTGTAACTCTCTTCGTAGGGAAGGTAATGTCTCCTGTTCTGTCCTCTGCTTACTACTCTGTTATTAATGAAGAGCATTTGCATCCCTCTTTCCATTCCATTTCTAATTCTCCTTATAGATGAGTAGCTGTTCTATTTGGGCATGCTCAGGGATAATCAATGGACAGGGTTACTGGACATCAAAAGCATGTCTTTTTTTATTCATTTTTGTATATGATAAAGAACGGACCAGATCCCTCTGTGAACTTTTCTTGTTCATTTCCTCCAACTTTCTTTTGCACTCCCAGCCTCCATGCAGAAAGCAAGTTAAGTGGGGGCTAGTTTCTGCAGAGGTGAAATCATTACGGTCGCCCTGGCTGGACAAATGGGCCATGACCTCCTGCTCAGAGCCAGCTGGTCTGGACTCAGTGGGAGGAAACAAGGGGCCTCAGTGGGAGGGTGATTATCAGGTGCTAGCCAAGCACTTCAAAAAAGCAGTCAAGTCTCTCATTTGGATGTTGTTCTTTGGCAAGATCCTCTCTGAGGGAGCTCACGAAGGGGAAAGAGTGAACGGGAGGATCTGAACCAAAACTGAACCCCTAACACTCACAATAAACCTGCAAAATAGACATTTTACAGATGAGAAAACTTGGGTTTACTTTTAAATGATGTCTGCAACCTTACAATCTCATAGGAAACACAAAATTAGAAAACATAACAGAGTAACTAAGTACCAAATTCAGTGACAGCAGTTCTAAGTGCAAAAGAAGGTCAGGGTATATTTATCAAGTGCCTCTGCTTCTAAACATTGCTCCTTCAAACAAAACAAAATCAAAGCTCCCCAAACCATGCCCACCCCCTTAGTCACCAACAAGGTAAATGGGCTGGCAGAGTTTCATCTACAATCTCCAGTTTGGCTTTCTTCAGCGTGGGCTCAGAAGCCAGACCCACTGGAGGCCAGGGCACGCCGCTGTGTGCCAAACAGCATCCTGGCACATCTCCACTCACACCTCCATCCTCCAGCAGAGAGCACTTTGGCTGTGCCCCAGGGAGGGCAAGTGACTTCTCCAAGGCAAGAAAGTAGGCCATGATCCCCATCATTTCTCACGGCTTGAAGTTCCTGTTCTCCCTGGATTCACATGCCTCTTGGGGCATTTATCTCTGCTGCTGCAAGGCTGTGTGATGTCGTCTGAATTGTGGGGAGAGTGAGCAAGAGTGGGCAGTGGCACTGACCCCCCAGGCCCATCCTCAGCAAAGAGCTGAAGCAGGTCAGTGAGGCTGATCTCTGGGGCTCTCACAGCAATCCTTGCACCCCTTCCTCTGCCCTCAGCCCAGCTCCCAGCAACTCCCTAGGAATGAGTAAGTTAGTATTCAGTGCCCGCATCTCTTCACTCCCAAAGATCCCTTTCATATTCAACCACATCAACACACCCTTTGGCGGGGGTTTACCAACCAACTGTATTAATAATTATTCTCTCTCCCTGACACTCTTTTTTGGTTTGTTTTTTTTTAAATATTTTTTAAAATTTATTTTTAGAGAGAGGGGAAGGGAGGGAGAAAGAGAGGGAGAGAAACATTGCTGTGTGGGAGAAACATCAATCGGTTGCCTCTCGCATGCCCCCAGCTGGGGACCTGGCCCGCAACCCAGGCATGAGCCCTGACTGGGAATCCAAACGGCAACCTTTTGGTTCACAGTCTGGCACTCAGTCCACTGAGCCACACCGGCCAGGGCTCCCTGCCATTCTTATATTTATCAAAGATACCTGGCTACTAACCAGAGCATCTCATCAGCATGGGAAAATGAGGGCTACCATATCAGTCGATAGATACTCTCAACTAAGAGCAAAGAACCTTGATATTTTACTCTTTACAGCCTCATTTTGAATAAATGGGCAGTTCCCATTAGGTGTTCTGAAATATAAAAAGAGCTCTCTGGCCACCATTATGCCTTTTATGAGGCGCTGGAGTGGGGAACTCCAGGTTGGAAATTACCATGATAATGGTTCATAGCATTTTTCTTTTTAGAGACATTTGTGATTTGTTTAAATTCCAAATATACTTCAAGATTCAAAGTATTGAACCTCAAATAAGATTTCAGGTAGCAGAAGTTTAAATACTGGGAGGTCAGAAGGGCAGAAACAGAGCCTGCCTAATGGCCCCATTCTGCCGAAGCTAGAGGTGTTCTGGGGGTGCAGTAAGGTGGCTATTTGGTTCACCTTGAGGAGGAGAGGCAGGAGAGAGGAAACACACCCATGTCTGAACCACCATGGTCATCCACCAACCGGGTGCTCACCATGTGTCAGGCACTGTGTCTCTCCAAACTGTGACTATGGCACGCCTCTTCCCTTTAGAAGAAAAAGCAAAAAGTATCACTCCTGATGACTACCATTCAAGAGCATGAAAAAAGCATAACGGAGGCTGCATTAGAGCCACAGCCACACCTGGAAGAAATCTAGGGGGGGGGGGGGGTCTGGGAGAGGTGGCCACTACATCCTTAAACTTAGGGTCCCAGCAGGAAGGTCCAGAACAGGAGCAATGAATAAGGGAAAAGGCTAAACAAGGAAACTGCCTCAATGCCTAGCACCTAACAGATGCTCAAAAATAGATTTGTTGAATAAATGAATGGACAACATAGGACTCTCATTTTATTTTTATGTGAGATAATTGCAAAGAAGATAGCCACTTATCTGCAATAAGCTATTTACTTTTTTCCAATTTTTATTTGTTATGAATCCACACAACTTAAAGAGTCAAATAGTTCTAAAAGGATCATTGCAATCAATCAATCATATGCACAGTTCTCTTCTTTACTCCTCATTTCCCCTTCCCTAACAAAAACCACTTTCAATTCCTTAGCTGTTTCTTTAGATATTTAATTTCATATTTTAAAATGGTATGTTTATATAGCTTCTTGCTGATTTTTAACCTTTTCCCCTACAATGAAAAGTGAAGATTTAATACTTTCTCCTCACATATCTTCCTCAGTAGCTGTATCATAATTTAATTTGGATCAATATCCTATGTCTGCATCATGATAATTGAAGGTTCTCCTTTCCGCATTCTATTGCCTCTCTCCTATATTGGATGCCCTGTTTCCAGAATTCCATGTTTGTCTTGTTTGGTATACTCCCTCCTATGGTGAAGAGCTTCCTCCAGTAGCTTCCTAAGAGAGGCTGCATAGAAGCTAAGTTGTTTGTTTTTGGTTTGGGGGGAGAGAAAGGGGGTTGTTTTTGAGACTTTTACAAATCTGAAAATGTCTTCATTCTAACTTGTTGCTTGAGTGATAGTTTGGACAGACATGAAATTCTCAACTGAGAATCATTTTCAGAATTTTGAGGGTACTTCCCCACTGTCCCTTAGCTTCCCATGTTAAAACACCTAAATCCAGGCTGATTCCTGATTCTTTGTGCTATATTTTTTTTTCTTTCTAGAAACTTGTAAAATCATGTCATTGTGCCCACTTTTCTGAAATTTCATAGTGATGTACCCTTGATATAGGCCTGTTTCACCCATTTGTGTGCACTGAGCCCTTTCAACCTGGGAACTAGTGGCCCTCAGAGCTAGGAATCGTACTAGCGTTGTCTCACTGATGATTTCCTCCCCACTGTTTTTTTTTCAGTTATTTTTTTCTGGGAATTCTAGTATTCAAATGTTGGACTAAGACTGGTCATCTAATTGTCACACTTTTTTCTAATTTCTTTAGGAACGGTGGGGAGAAAGGTGTGATTTTTCTCCCCACCTTTCCTAAAATTCATCAATTTTGTTTTTCACCCATTCAGAGCCCTCAGCTATCACATTTGTAATTTCCAAGAGTTTCTTTTCGCTTCTTGAATTTTCCTGCTCCATAAAAATCAACTTCTGTTTCAGGGATGTAGTATCTTCTCTTATCTCTCTAACGACAGAAAAGAATGTTGGCGATGGTGGTGTGTTTTAAATTTTCTTCGCCTTGCATATTCTAGTTTAAACATGTACCATTTGCTTGTTTGCTTTGGCATCTATTTTCATTTTAAGGGACTTACTCAAATATCTAGGTAGCCTTAATTGACTGATCATACTCAAGAACGGAACAACAAAAAACTGACAGGACTCCTTGAGTAATAAGTGGGACTTGTGAAGCAGTCTTCGCTATAGAACCGTTCTGTCAGGTAGAGCATGATGTATCTTTAGAGCTTTCTTCTTTAAACAATCTCCTCCGCCAGAAGGATGTGCAAATATGCTGCCTAGCGGGTACAGGCCTAGAAGCTGGCACTGTGCAAGCCATGTGGGGAGACAGCTCAGGAGTCTCAGTCCCTATATTCACCCCTAGCATCCCCCTTTCGTTGTGCCAGCCACACCCCTGCCCAGAGAGCCTCTCCTTCACCCTCAATCGAGATTGACCCTCCAGTCTTCATCTGAAGTGGCGAAAAGTGTTGGCTGCTAGAACCAGAGTGGGTATCTGGGATCTAAATATATCATAAACAGGCTTTGAACCGAATCTCCAATTTTTAGCCCCATTTTCACCACCACTTCCAGAGATATCTGATACCACTAATTCCCAAACATTTTGAGGGCTACCAATTGCACATTTAATTGTCTCAATTCTCCCCACTGCAGTTTAGGATTTAGAAAATTGTATAGGCAAAGTCAGTTCTCTCCTTGCCCATCTACATTCCAGCTTTTGAAACACCACTGCCGCCACCTCAGGGTTGCATGGAGCCAGGGCCTCTCCAGCAAGTTCAGGATGCAACTCCGACCACTAGGGCCAAGAAAGGCATTGCCGGTTTGGGGAAGAAATGGACATTAACACTGCTTTTAAAGAGATGCTGAAGGAAGACCTTGCCCACCATTGCCTAGCTTGTGAAATTTGTATGTGCCATCCAACTGATGAGTCTATGTAGAAAAATCTGCTAAAAATAAGGGGAAAAAATCCAGTAGAGCAACTGTGCACTAAACACCAGACTGATTTAATTGAGGTTGGTCATAACCAGAAACTAGAGGAATGGGTAGGCCTCTGCAAAATCATCGGTGAAAGGAAGGCTTGTAAAGCAATTGGTTGTAGTTTGTGATTGTTAAGGACCATAGCAAAGAAACTCAAGCTAAATATGTCATCCAAGAATATTTCAAATACAAAAAATGAACAAATAAAAACTGAGCCCTCATGTATATATATATATATATGGTTGCTCTTGTCTTCCACTTATTTTTATCTTTGTGGCGTACGGATTTTTTTTTAAATCCTTTACCATCATTTTAGTGTGGTTTTGGAAAAGAGCATTCAATCTGCCAAATTTGTCTGCAATTTCTAAACTGCTATGGATTTTTTTTTTGTATTTCCATATCACTTTTTCTATTTTGTAAAATACAGCATACATTTAGGAAAGTATATATTTTTGCAGATTAATTAATAATTATAAAGCAAGCTCTCATGCATCTACTATTCAGATCAAGAACACACCCTGCCAGCACCCAGAAGCCCTTTCCCACGTGTTCCTCCCGCATTGTGACCCTGTCCCTCCTCCCAGTCAACACCACTACCTTGACTTTTGCTACAACCATTTCCTGACTTTCCTTTATGGTTTTACCACTTACGTGTATGTACCTTAAAAGAGTTTAGTTCTGCCTGGTTTTAGTTTTATATGAATGGAATCCCACTGTACATACTCTTTCATATGGCTTCTTTCACTCAATGTTATGTTTGTCAGATCCATTCTTGTTATGTCTAGGCTACTGATTTTTTTCTGCATCTTTAGCCTTTAATGAAAAACATTTCATACCATTAATAATAAAAATGAGAGGTGTTAGGCAGCTGTGGAGTAAAGAAAGAGAAGTTAAATAATTTGCTCAAAGTTTAAGAGAAAATCTGCCAATTCAGAAATATTCCTCTCTGAAGTGTAGAACATAATTAGACTTTTCAAAGCAGGTACAAAGCTCCCCTAAAATGGCTTTCCAGGGATGTCTGGCTCATCCTCCCACCTCTGGGCAGGTTGAAACTAGTCTACGTGCCCCTTCTTCCTCAGAACATGCCCTGATTTTGACTTGGTGATGTCTTCTCAGAGGTGGTCAGTATCTTCCCTCAGCAATCCAATATATTCTTATAGTGCTTTTAAGTCAGTCACAGCCCCAGGAGACATGAATCTCTATGACTAATTCTTTATATGAGAAAAATAAGCTACAGTCAGAAATTCCTTAGCAAACAATCCAGTTATTCTAGTCAGTTGTAAGAAGGCCAAAAAAAATGGTAAGAAAATGGCAATTAAAACTCATTTGGAATAGAATTTTTAAACCTCCTTAAAGATCCTTTTAGGGTAATCCTATTTGTTTCAGATAAGGAAACTGAAGCCCCAGTGAGATAAAATTATCTAAGCCACAAAGCTTCTTGGTCTTTTCTGCTCTATAGGCTACAGTCTCATCTGTGGAGGGCAGGTGTTGTACAATATGACCTCTAAGATCCTCCTGTCTACAGGTAAATCAATCTCACACCAAGGAAAGAGCCATCAGAGAAAATGTATTCTTCATGCTCTATGCTTTCCATGAAAAACAAGGCCCATTACACATCAGGGGTGTGACTGTGTGTATGCATACATGGGTGCACTTAAGTAATTTCAAAGAGAATTATGTCTGCATTAGGAGAGTCTTCCCACAATGCCACAGGATTCATCTGCCTATAACTCAACACACAGTGGGAGATCGCACCTACACCCGAAGAAGGCAAGATGGGCTTTAGGAACACAGAACTGTCCCTGGAAACAAGTACGAGGGACCACCCTGCTCAGGGAGCTTTGCCAACATAAATACAATCGTGAAGCACCCACCTGCCCTGCGTCCTACAGGGAGCTTCTGTCTCACTGGCAAGCCGAGGCTGATACAGAAAACTGAGAAAACAACAAAATCTGATCGGATATTCTGAGCCTTTGGAATTGAGAGAAGGAAGAACACAGCCTGGGTAGGAATCATAAGAGAAGTGATCTCTTAGGCTTTAGTTTCTCCTCATGCAGAAAACTGCTTGGTGGAGCCCTCAGTGACTTCTGTCCTGGGGCCCTGGGCTCTCTCCTCGGGAGATCCTGCAGCATTGGAGCTGCAGTTGGAAATACCATGGACTCCAAACTCAAACACAGGACTCCACGCTGGGAAACCTGAGTCCTAATTCTGAGTCCTTCACTGGCTCACACCGGCCTCAGCCTTGGCAAGAAGTCTCCCTTCCTCTAACACCTCACTGTCCCTACTTCTATGGAAGCACTGAGATACTGAACATAGCCGGCCGTGACCGCCACAAATGAGGCAGGGGGCAGGAAGGCGCTAGTGTTCACAGGAAAAAAGGAGCTCTATACATCTGAGTTGGTGTCTTAGTGGCAATCCGACAGACTTCGCTTTCTGATCATCTACCCTCTGTCTCACTGCCAGGCCACCTAGTCTCAGCCTTTCCAAGCCTATGAGCCTCTGTCCCTCCCTGGCTGCTCTCCGCAGCACATGGCTGGAGTGGGATGTAGAGTTTCTCGGTTTGTTTTGTACATCACCTGTCACTGGTGAAAAAACCTCCTTTTGACAGGAAGCACCGAAGATTTTTAAATGGAGAGCCTAAAGAGGAAAAAAAAGAATCCTCTGGGAAGGCCTCCTGTTGACTTTTACATAGGAAATTCCCTGGTCAGAGAAGAGACCTTGAGGTATCACTGGGGAGAAAGGTGAAGTCTTACTTTTCTTCTCAAATTTAAAAGAACTTTTGCCCAGAATTTTGGGAGGTAGAGAGCAGAGTAGGGACAAGGGAAAAGAAAGGTCTGAGGACAGCTGAAAGCACAATTAAAGCCATGGAGCTTGGAGGGATTCTGTGATCATTTAGCTTTTCTGAGATAGACAATATTTAATACTTTGCCAAGTACATTCCTAATATTTTATTTATGACCCATGCCTGTGCGCCTCCAAATGAATTCTCTTCATCTCCCAGTAAGGAAAGTTAAAAGATGAAATGATGGAAGACATTTCAGCAGAGGGCTGCTACTGCCCACACTGGAGAAAACAAGCAGAATTCCAGTTTGGAGTCTACATTCCCAATAAGCACAGTTCCTGCATTTACCTCTCTCCACCTCAGTCAAAAGTGCCTCCAGGCACAGACGGACAAATGCTGTAAAATTCCACTTCTGTGAGGTCCCTACAATATTCATCTTCAGAGAGACAGAAAGGAGAATGGTGGTTATCAGGCCTAAGGGGAGGGGGAAGTGGGGAGTTAGTGTTTACTGGTTATGAAGTCTCAATTTGAACAAATGAAAGAGTTCTGCAGATGGATGGTGGTGATGACTGTACAACAAGGTGACCGTACTTAACGCCACTGAGCTGTACTGTATGTATACCTTAAACGATCAAGATGGTCAATTTTATGTTATATATGTTTTACCCCAGTTTTAAAAAAAGGTGGTCCCATCCTAAAATGGCAGCAGTATATGAGCAGAATGCTTCCATACGAGTGCTATCCTCAGGCAAGTTATAAAAGGCTATTTCAGGACCAAGAGTCACAGGTCAGATTGAAAGGGGAACCATGTACCCTGCTGACTCCTTGGACACTAACATTCATTATTAAGGTTAAATCAGAAATGAGGCTATCAGCCTTCATTCTGCAAGTCTGTGCCAAGCTGAGCATGATGAACAGCCAAATGCTTCAAACCACTTTTTCTGGCACCAACTCCCTGAACCTCACCCATCACCCAATGTTAATTCTCTGTCACCACTTCCAACCACTAAAATGGGCATCCAAAAGGGGATAACAGCTCTCGTATTTCCCAGGTCAAAGGGCCGCAGTGCCGGCACCAGTGGGGTTTACAATCTTTCCCACAGAGTGCACCAGCCCTCTAGGAGATGGAAACCAGAAGAGAAAAACAGAAACAGTGGGCTTCCATGTTCTGGTTCCGGCATCCTGCCTTTTTCAAGGCACTTCAACTTGGCCATCCTACACAACGACTGCCTTAAGTTCTATTGAGAATCCCAATAAGGAAGGTATAACAAATTATAAATTAAGTTGTAATTGATAGAGACTAAAATAACAGGGCTGACACATAGGAGTCGCTATCAACTCTCATGTGGCCATCTGGGTTGGCATGATGGCTCTCCTGACCGTCGTGAGCAGTGCAGACACCTTTGGCACAGTCACTCTTCCAGCCCTGGGCTATTGCTGTGGCCGGCAGGATCTGAAATGGTCCAGCACTGTGACTATGCCAGCAGGAAGGAGGAGAGGGGGAAGGGAGGGCACACCTTTCTCCTTAAGGGCCTAACTTGGAGGCTGCACCCACACTGAGGCTGACTTTCCATTGGCTAGAACTTAGTCCACACAACCACAAGGGTTGCAAGTTGCAGTCGGTTATTCCAGGCACCAATGTGCCCAGCTGAAATTTCTATTACTCTAACAGATACAGAGAACAGATATGGGTGACTCGAGCCTTCTTTTGTCACTAACGGAGTCTGTGCCCTGTTTTGTAGGAATCACCCCCACCACAATGTGCATACCATACTGCGGTCCATTGTGTTGTGGCTAACTACAGAACTGCACATCTGATGTTATCCTCAAGCTAACTGACCATGACCGTGACTATCAATGATGCACTGAGTTCCAAACGTCTCGGACTAGTTGAGGCACTAGAAGCATGAGGGTTTAAAATCTGCCCAGATACTGACTGTAAGTCATCCATTGGTCGCCAAACCACTGCTTACTTCTGAATCTGGCCAAGGCATGCTACGTCCCTGGGGCAAAGAGGTTCAGTATGTACTGGCAGGTAACAGCTACTGAAAAAAACCTCTGCCCAATCTTTGGCTCATCCACCCAGGTATCAGAATGGATTCCCAAGGGTCCACTAGCATATGCATTTGAACTGGCAGAAAACAAGCTTAAAATGTTTCCCAAGTGGCCTGTGATCATCCCTACGTTTCTATAGCAATGGCATCATGACAGAGGCCAAGACAAGGTATAAACCTCCCTTCTTCATCAACACAAAGCCAGTTCTGCAAACCTGGCTCTGGGCCCAGCTTCACAACTCATTCTGTGACAAGTGCTTGTTCTCTGGCTGGGATGTACTGAGCCTCCTGGCCAGATCCCCTGGCCTGGCCACTAAAAGGGGTGTGTGATAGGGACAGAGTCCAAAGCCAGTGAGTCTTTTCTGCAGAGTCGCTCCTGAAAAGGGAAAAATGATTTTTGGTCCTGCTACTCCAAACCCATGCAATGCTTTGTAAATGATGAGCATTGCTTTAAGTCTGTAAAATGGTTCCTCAGTCAGACACCCATCCCTGCCATCCCAAACCCCATTTTCTAGCTACCACAAGTCAGCCAGCAATGGACACAACAAACATTGGCTATTTGGACCAGAACAAAATCTTACCTAGCCTCAGTTTCCTCATCTTGTAAAGTCAGAATTAGATTAGCTGATCTTCAAGTTTTCCTTCTGCTCCAATGACCCATAAACCTTGATTCCTACCACAGTTGGGTTTAGCTGCATCTACAGGAATCCCATACCAGGTGTGTAGAATCTGTTGTGAATAACACACAAGAGCTCAGTGGAACTCAGTGAAATCTGTGGCTGTTACTCGTACTTCTCCATAACTGTCAAAAGTCACACCAACAGTGAACTCAGCCGTAAGAGACAACCAATGCAAAGGAAAGCACATGGGACACAAAAACACAGTCGGCCTCAGGCCCTAGGCACCTGCCAGAGGTAATGTAAACACTGTGTTTCCCATACCATCTTCTTAAGAAGCATATGCAAAGTTCTTTGAAAGGGATTGTTATTAAATCAAGAAAACAAAAGAGGCAGAGACAGGTCTCCCTTGAAAAGGAGAGAAACAGAAGAAATTGAAAAAATCAAACTTTCAGGTTAAATTTTGTTATGGCTAACTAGAGGACCAATTGTTATTTACATTGGTGTGTTATTGTCTTTAACACACCAATGTAAATAAGTATCACACTGCATGACAACCCATACACGTTTTTCACTAAACACCCTTTCCGTCAACAACCACAAGGGTTGCAAGTTGCAGTTGGTTATTCCAGGCACCAACGTACCCAGCTGAAATTTCTATTACTCTTTTTTTTTTTTTTGTAGGAATCACCCCCACCACAATGTGCATACCATACTGCGGTCCATTGCGTTGTGGCTAACTACAGAACTGCACATCTGATGTTATCCTCAAGCTAACTGACCATGACCGTGACTATCAATGATGCACTGAGTTCCAAACGTCTCGGACTAGTTGAGGCACTAGAAGCATGAGGGTTTAAAATCTGCCCAGATACTGACTGTAAGTCATCCATTGGTCACCAAACCACTGCTTACTTCTGAATCTGGCCAAGGCATGCTACGTCCCTGGGGCAAAGAGGTTCAGTATGTACTGGCAGGTAACAGCTACTGAAAAAAACCTCCCCATTGCCTCAGTATTTACAATATCCTTACCTATTCTAAAGCCACCTGACTTTCTAGAGGAGAGGGAATGCTCGGCTCCATCAATGCTGCTCTGTAGCACAGAAGCCCTCTTTGGAGATTCTGAGGGCAGGGTATCGTGATATGAACAGACTCTTCTTCCTCAATGGTGGGCACTCCTCATTCTGAATGCGTGAAACTCATCCTGGAATGCCCTCTGCTCTGTCCCCCAGGGTTGGGGGGCTCCCTTATTCTTCTGAGTTCTGTTGGTCAGTCAGTTAACACACACATGCCTTCTTCTAGGCAGTGGTTCTTCCAGAGACCAAGGGCAAGACTTTCCTATTCTGCCACTTCATCCTTATTCCAGCCAGACCCTGACTCATCTCAACTTGCAAACTCCAGGCCAGCCAGACCTGCGACTGAGCGCCAGCTTCTCAGGAGCACAGAAAGCCCCTGAGCTAATGGGAGGGCACCAGCCCCTTTATGGGGGCTGTTCCTCTCACCACCAGATTCCATCACATCATGGCTCTCTGCTGCCCATTTTCCTGCTGGATCCGACTCCCATCATGTGGTCTCTGTGCCTGATACCCCATCACCAGTTGTTGTAACCTAGATCCTTATCCGTGCTTCCTGCTAACTGCCCCACTGTGACTCGTAAAGTCAGTCTGGCTTCCCAAACTCTGCCTGCTATCCAGATTGCCCAGTCACTGGCTGCACCCCAGGCCCAGCCTCCCAGCTTTCCCAGCAGTACTGCCTCGGCATTTGTCCAGCCTGGATGCACACATGCCCTCTAAGAGCTGGGCTTCCTTATTTGGGCACTGGTTCTCCTAAGTCCAGGTCCACCTTCTGCCCTCAGCTGACACGAACCTCTCGTGCTGCACTTCAGGCCACCATCTCTTACTCAAGGGCAGTTTGATCCAAGAAACCCTTTGGTATGGTAGACAGTTAACAGTCAGGAAAATTAACATACTATTGAAAACTAGAAAAGAGAGTAGCCTGCTCTCTACAACTCTAAGAATTCCTGCAGCTGGGATTTTCCTAGACTCCTGTTTTTCAAGGCACTATCAATAGAGATAATTCTCACAATTGAAATATTAAATGGGTTCTGGGCCTTTTAATACGTGTAGAAGAAGGGACTGTGACCTCTCCCATGATACCTTGCCAGGTGTGTCTCTCTTTTCTTTGGCTTTGAGCCAGGAATGGATGCAAACTCAGCCTGACTCTTCATACTGGCCCGGCACAAGTCTCCACATGTGCATTTATCTGAGCATTTCCAAAGGGTCATGAGAACAAAGCACAGAATCCCGAGACGAGTCAGAGCTGCCCTTTCTTCCTCAGCCTCAGATGGTCAAATGCCCTCTGCGAGTTCTCAGGTCCAGCAAACTCATCAGTGTCCAAGGTAATTCCACATAAGCCCCAAATGTCATTTTGAAAGATTTCTTCTGCTGCTAAGGTGACCTGAAGACGACATCTTTCCAGATGCAAAACATCATTACCCAGATGACTCTGGGGAAAAAAATTAAATCCTGTGTGGAATCTCTACTAAATAAAGGCCAAAGAAACAAATTTCAGGGTTGGCCCAAGCAGGCTGCAAAAGGATGAGTCCCACAGTCACCGACCACTTGCCCACAGGAAGGCTTCTAGTAGCACAGAGGTCAAGAACACATGTCCCAGGACATGCCTCCAACCGCCCACCTGCTCGCAACCTGTGGTCTCAGACACCAGACCCTCCCCTACTCCTCCCTGGCCCCTTTGACTCCATATCTGGGGTAGACATACTTGCAAACACTTAGTGCATCAAAAAGGACAAACCTGGCTGGGTGACCATAGCTAGGTTACCTCGCCTCTAAACATGCTTCCTTGTTCACAAACAAGAGCTGAAGACTAGAATTTCAGAATTGTTATAAAGATTAAAGTTCCTGGCACATGGAACATGCTCTAGAATTATAGTAGTAATAGATATTAGTGTGATTAAAGGTGAATGGCAGCTAAATAGAAGATGTGAGCAAGAACCCTCAGACTGTAGTGCTCCCCCCAAAACCAGGAAGCCCGGGCCTAGCCATGGAACGAGTTTGGTTACACGGACAAATGTGGAGAGCAGACAATAACCCATGGAATCTCTGAAGAGTGGTTAGAAGACAAATTCAGATAGATACCCCCTTGCCCATAAATGGGATCAGTATCTCCATGGCAGGTCTTTTCAATGCAATATTTTAAAATGAAAGGCAGAGTCCATGTTTCCAAGAAAATTGTCAGGAGGAGGGAGTTTATTTCACAAGAGATTTATCAGAGATTGCTGCAGTTGTGTGGATGATTGGTTTGCTGCAGAGTGATGTATTTAGGCTTTTTCCCACCTCTCTATTCTCAAGACCCCTCAGAGATTTCTTTAGGACTTTGTAATGCTAAGTCCTTCAAAAATTTTTGAAAGAGTTGACAGCTTTTATATAAGTGCATGTGTGTGTTTATATATGCATGTGAACATACAAACAGTAAAAAATCCCTAGAAGTTGCATAAATATATTCCTGTTCCCAGCATCCTCCTAACTATTACCAGATGTGCTGACAACGTATTGCTCTCCAGTGGAACCCTGAACGACTGACAGTACTAATCTGAGGATTATGGATCAAGAACACAGAAAACCCAGGTATTAAGGGGTAAATTTTTCAAAATGATTCACCTGGGAGAAAACTTGCTGCCTATTACCAAAAGAAATTTCCCAAAAGGTTTGAGAACTGAAATAAGTCTCCTTTCACTCTATAATTCACATTTCCCTCTCCTTCCAATTCAGTCTTAGTATTTGCATGATTTCCTTTTACATGTTATTGTCTGAAGAACTTGCTTTCTCTCCACTTCCTCTTCAACTTCCCTGTTCCTCCAATTAATTCTGAACCTTACTCGATCTTTTCTCTCTCCATTGCCTCAGTATTCTGCCTTCTCCATCAACAGCTGAGTTCGTGGAAATTCTCTAACACGTCATAAAGAGGCAACAGGTCCCTGGAAACTATTTCATAGCAGATCATTTTGGTGAAGCCCCAACAGCAATAAAGTTTTAGCCATATATGGCATTTTGCTCCCCAAGGCTGCCTGAGGAAACTGTCAATAATCCTCACATTGTATTAATGTCACACAGAAACTTACTATCTGGAAGGGAGACTGGCCTGGCTACAAGAGAATAATGGTCAACCCCTGCAGTACACTGTTTCTAACTTTCCTTCCTCTATGGCCAGCCCCACTTCTTGAAATTTAACTTAAAGCGCTCAATTCCACTGAGGCTTCTGAAACACTAAACAAACAAATCTCAACATTTAGGGGGTTGCCACCTGTCTTAGTGACTTGTTTGTTTTGATTTTCCTAAATGCCAGCCCTCATACTTAAAGCCCTGAATGTTGTAGATACAGAGATAGGTATAAGGACAGAGCTTGGGACAGAGATATGCCTTTGAGGACAATGAATTGGCTTTGATAATTGGAGGGGCTCAAGTGTTCTTCTGGGGGATTTGTCTGTCCTCTCTCTCTCATTGGCCCTCATCTGGGGCCCAGACTGCCCTCTTCCCTGCTTCTATCCCTCTGTCCTCCTCCCCAACATGGAGCCCTTCTTGGGTCATAGTAACCCTTAAACATTTACTTTAAATGATTCAGGCAAAGCCCCCCTGTGAAAAGGAGAGGAAATGCTGAAGAGCCGCCATGAGTAGGGCTTTATGCTCCTCTTCCTACCAGGCAGGTAAACACAATGAAGTACTGAGAGTAGACAGCAATCTCTTCAAGCTTAATGGAAAGACAAATAATTAAATGCTATCAATAAGAGAAACATGGGATGCCTTTCCAGGTGGTTTTGCTTTTCTCTCAGTCCTGCCGTCCTCCTGGCCAAGACCACTGCCTCTCAGTTCCCTTCACCAATGGCCTCACCCCAGGGCCGTCCTCTCCTCTGTCTCCTGGAGCCCTTGACACTTTCTTCCTCTGGGCCCCAGTTTAAGGAATTACGTAGGATTTATCCTGACTCCCCAACCAAGTTGTATATCCCTTGTCACATATTGCTACTCAATAAATATTTATTTTATTAATGATAATAGTAAGAATATTATTCTGGTTCTGATGCTGATAATAGCCATGCTCAAGTGCCACTTTCCAAGTGAAGTCTTTCCCGAGTATAACTAAAATCACAGAGCAAGAAAAGGCCCAGAAAGATTCTCAAGTCCTCTTTCCTTTCTCTCAACTATTATTGCAGGATTCTCTAATTGGTTCTTGCAACAGAACCAGATCCTAAATTTAAGGGCAGGACCCATTCTCTGGTCTCTCTTGCAGACCCCTTCTGCAACCCAAAGACAAGAAAGATACCCATCACAGTGACAGAGCAGAGTGGTGATAATAATGCCCTATCTCCTGTAGTCACCACCCCTCCTGTGGCATTAGGTGCTCAATAACAAAAATAACAATACTTGCCATTTGAATAATGCTGCACAATTTTCTAAGAGCTTTTAAAACCATTATCTCAAATGAGATAATGCTCCTCACAAAAAGCCTGTGGGTTAAGTAGGTATAATTAGCACCAAGTAACAGATGGAAACTGAGGCTCAGAAAGGTTATGTAACTTGCCCAAGGGCAGAGAGCCAGGTTAGCATTTCTAGTACCAGGTCAGCACTTTCTCTTTGTCTAAGGGCCTCTCCAGATTATTGTAGTGCTAGCCAGGAACTATCGGGAGGATTCAGCAAGAAAGACAAACAACAGCAAGATCCGCGCCTTCCACCAGACCCCACACTTGGTGAGACCTGACGTCTGCAGCAACAGAGATTAACCTAGTGCTTTTCCCAAAAAATGTCTTCAATAACTAAATGCCCCTTGCCCGGGGCCGGGGCATGGAAGGCACTCAATGAATGAGTGTTGAATGAGCAAGGGATGAAAAATAAATGAACAAATAAAGAAGTGTAAAGAAACCTACAACAAGAACTATGCTGTCAGTATAAATGTAACCAAGAGGTTTCAAATTTAAGGAATCCACAAATTGAAGAAATGGTGATTTCAACTTACAGAATTACAATTGTTTGACATAACAGACCTAATTATAAGCAAAGGCCTACCAGAGTAAACACAGAGTTTTATTAGCTCCAAAAGGCCAAACCCAAGAATCTTACACTGGAGACAAGGAAAAGAATAAAAAATTACTTGATTCAGGCAGAAAACCCTCCTGATTCCAAAAGGATAAAATGACTATAACAAAAAAAAATTTTTTACAAAAATAAACAAGCTTTACGAGAAATGGCTGGATATAGAGAGAAAAAAGTGACTTTGGCAACCCAGAATTTCACATCATCCTGATGACAGCGGGAAGCACGCAGAGGCTGAACGTCTTCCCAACAGTGAAAACGCCCTATAAATGCAGGAACTGCTTTTGCATGCTAACGGAGTTTCCTATTGAACAATCTCCAATGCAGTGCTGCCCTCCCAACTCGAATGTGGCAGCGAGTTGGAATATGCTTTCTTTCCTTCTGGAACCCTCTCCTCGTACCTGTCACAGGTAGGACCTTACTTCAAACAACCACAGTCTCTCCCTCCATGGAGAGTCACATTTCCTCCTCACTCTGCTTGCTGAATTTTACCTTAATTCAGCAAATCTCAAGCTTTATCATCTAGAAACCACTTTAGCATGATGAAAAATTCCACAACTTACCCTAAAACATTTTTAATCATAACTTATGAGAAATGATACCTTTGTGATATAGTCCTTCCTTCCATGCAATAAAATGATCATCACTAGTTTCAGTTTTGTTTTGTCAGTAGCTTAAGTAAAATATTAATTTAAAACAAATATAGTCATACCTATAATTTTTTAGATAAGTCAGTACATTTTTATTTTAAAGGTATATGAGGTCTATTATAATTGAATAATTAGTTATTTAATTAGATGCTGAATACCTGTCTCCCTTAAATAGGCTAATGTCCCATGGGGGCAGGACATGCACCTGTGTCTTAAGCACGGCTGTGTTTTATACATGGCAGGTGCTCACTATTTGTTGATGAATGAATGCAGATCACCCCAAGAAGGTTCTTAGATTAAACTTTGAGAACTCATGCTTCTGTGTCAAAATTGTACCTTTGCATGAATTGTATCTCCTATTTTCTTACCTGGAATCCCTTCACTGCTACCATTGGTCTAGCCATTTCACCCACAATCTTCCAAGCTTCACTTGAGCCCAACTTCTTCCAGGAAAACCTTTTCTAGCGCTCCAGCCCACACTGATTATTTCCTTGCTGGCCTTCTACTAATCATGTTACCACGAACCCTACAGATTAGCCCGTAGTTTTTCCATGTGTCTCAGTTCTGCTTTCTCAATGCTGTGGAAGGAAGTGTATGTCCCTGATGCCCACACAGAGCCAACCACAGGTGACAGAGTAGAGCTCCGTTCGTCTTTGTTGGGACAGAACAACCAACTAGCCTACAGTGGTTATTTGCTTCAGATGCTGCTAATATCAGTGATTACAGATTTGTAGACCAATGTCCTCAGGCAACTTTAAAGTAAACTAAGGATACAACTTACAGCATAGATAGCAGGTCGCACTACAGGGTGGGAGGAGGAAAGCTTGATTTGCTCTCTTTTTGATCAATTCCTAAAAAAATAATTTTCGTGCACTGATTATGCCTTCATTTCATTCCTTTGGACTATGGACTTTGACGCTGTCAATGGCTTATATTCTGTTGGGCTCATGAGAGGACTTTATATAACATTAGCAAGGGACTTCAGAGATCATCTCACCATCCATCTTACAGATGAGGAAGCCACAGCCCAGCCAGCTGAACCCACCTACCAAGCAGTAGTGGGGAGTCCAAGAGCATGAGCTCTGGGTTCCTACTGTCCACTGCAATCACCCAGGCAAGTCATCCACTTTTCTGGCCTGTCCGTTTCTGTGTCACGGGAGATAAGAGCACTTGCACCTCCTGCAGCAACTGGAGGGCTAGATGCGGCGATGCATGTAAGGCACCGAGCTGTGGCATTAGAAGCACTCACACACACCAGGAATCATCACACGGGCACAGAGCCGGGTGGCGGCTATGCCAGGACCAGCCCAAGGACTGCCCACCTCAAGACTCGCTGCCCGCACCTGAGCCTTGTGCTAGCCTGGCAGCATTCCCCAGACAAGGGACTGACGGACAGGAGTGAACACCCCTCTAATGTTACCTCTCCAAAGACTCAGACAGGCTTCTGGTCCATGTGACCCTCATGTGGGCCAGGTGATTATAGCTTCCGTAAGGCTGGCCTCGCCCTACTTCCAAGCAGATGAGGACCAAGTACGTTTCAGATACATGGCAATCAAGGCTGTCCAGAGTGCTGCAGTCCTCTGAGAGCAAAATGCTGTGAGGGCCAGGCGCCCTGGGGCCGCCTGCAAAGGACACTGACAGGCCCAAACCTCTCCAACCCGCAGAGGACAGGACAGGGGTTTTTACACTGCCCTCATGCAAAGGCCAGAACGGTCCCCTTTGTGAATCTGGACGTAGAGAAGTTGCCAGGTAACCAAGGCTAGATCACGGAGACCACACCGCACAGAAGTGTCAGGAAAACTGCCTACAGGGGAGCCTGCCTCCATGTCCCTGAAGCATTCTGACAGGTCCCTGTGACACACTTCTGTGACTTGGGCACCTTCTCTTGGTGCCATCACGCAGGCCCACTGGTAACACATACATCACTGCTGGAATGCCAAAAAATAGGCTGCAACCCTCGCCTTTCTCTGTTGACCTCCTAACACTCTTCCAAATACTTCCTCCTCTTTTAGAGGCCTTTGCAAGCTAACAGGACCTGCCGACCCCATGCCTCCAACAGAACCCAAACTCCTGAGCATGGTCTATGGGATCCAGCCCCTGCGCACCTCTCCACTCATCTCAGTCCCTCCTCACCTTACTCCCTGTGCTCCGGCCACGCCCAGCAAACACACCTCCTCTGGGGCCCTTGCCTTGCTGTCCCTGCCCGCAAGCTCCCCTCACAGGCCTTCTAGCACCCCTTCTCCTCACCACAAAATAGCTCAGGGACCATGTCCTCACTGAGACCCGCCCTGCCTACCACCCTCGCCTGAATGCTGTCTCCCTAGCCTCTCGTACTTTCTTCTTCATAGCTCTGATAATGCTCTGAAATTATCTTATTTGTTAATTTGCCTAGTTGTCTACTGACTGGCATCACAGAAAGTAAGCTCCTTGAGGGCAGAAACTTTGTCTGTCTCTGCACATTCTGTGTTTCCAGCCCCCAGCCTGGTATAAGCAGGCACTCAGTAAGTATTTACCAAATGAATACAGGAATAGCTATACTGATATCAAGTCCAGGGTCTGTTGATCAGGCCAAAAAGCACAGATGTGAAAACTATAAAAGGATCATGTGAAATATGATCCTTCTTCCTGGATTATGAAAAATGAACAAATGAGGTCAGAGTGGCCAAGACACTTGCTGAAGGTCCCCTCACTAGTGAGGAACAGAGAAAGATGTGGAATGCCAGGCTCCTGACTCTTCGTCTGTGTTTCGCACACACTACCTCTCTCCAGAACCCTCATCCCTAAACACGTTCTCTTTTTCACAAATTCACTCAGTTATTTAATCAGCAAACACTCACTGAGTTCATTCTATGTTTCAAGCGCTGTCCTTGGAACAGAGTCCACGTCAAGGTGCTGGGAGCCCTTGGTCTCCATCCCCAAGAAACAGACGGCAGCAGTGAAGAGGCCCACTTGCTGGGGACTCCCGGGGATCATCCCGCAAATCTCCCATCCTCCAAGGCTACTCCCAGGGTGACTGGGGCCTGTCCCTCTCCCAGGACAGAGACTCTCCTGACCTGGAGGGGCCCTCCGCCAGAACATTACAACAACCTGCAGTCGCAGAAGCAGTGACGGGGGACACCACGTCTAAGGGGGTGGAAAAGCTGGCTGAGTCGCCACATGTCTGCCGAGAGCTTCCCCCGATTTGGACGGAACCTTGGCTAACAGAAGTCACCATGGAAGCTTCTGCCAAACCTGCCTTGTGTGGCCCTGTGTGTCAGGGAAGAGGAGGGAGGACCCAGGCCTTGCCCGGTCGGCCATGGTGCCTAGAGAACCAGAGGAGAGGAGAAGCCGAGGCTCCTCTCCGTGGCCCTGAAGGAGGCCCCCTCCTCCCACCCACTGGAACCAGAAGGGACTGAGGAGGTGTTAGGACTCTGCCTGCTGTGACCTCCAGTTCAGGCTGCATTTTCTCTTCCCATGGGGCATGTATCTGAGGCTAGTGGTCCAAGGAGGCAAGAAAGAACAGGGAGGAGAGGGTCCTGAGCTCCAGGACCGAGCCAAGGCCTCGGACCCTCAGAGTGGAATGCACTTGCTCTGCCACCCAAGCTGCTGTCCATCAGGCAGCTCTGCTGTAACAGGGCACCAGGAGCCCATCCCGCCGGCCCTTGCGCCCTCACTGCACAGCCAGGCACTCGGCAGATAGGTCATGAGCTCCTACGGTAAAGAGGCACCATGCTGGGTGCCGCACAGACATGAGCCCTGCTCACACGCAGTTCCCTGTTAGTGAGTGCTGTGGGTTGAAACGTGTCCCCCAGAAAGGTATGTTCAAGTCCCAACCCCTGTACCTGTGAATGTGACCCTATTTGGAAATAGGGCCTTTGCAGACATAGTGGAGTTAAAATGAGGTTACACTGGATTAGGGTGGGCCCTAATCCAATGACTGTTGTCCTCATAGAGGCGGGTAACTGGGCCACAGAGAGATGGACACCTGGAGGAGAAGGCCATGTGCAGGTGGAGCAGAGGCTGGAGTGATGTGTCTAGAAGCCAGTGAACGCGAGCACTGCCAGCCACACCAGAAGCTGGGAGACAGGCACACAACAGACGCGCCCTTGGCCAGCCCAGGGAACCAACCCTGCCGACGCCTTGATATGGACTTCTGACCTGAACTGTGAGACAGAAAAAACTGTTGTTTTAAGCCACCAAGTTTGTGGTAGCTTGTTATGGTAGCCATACAAACGAACTGTCAGAGACACGGGCAAGCAAGAGGGAGATTAAAAGGGCTTAGACAGGGGACATCTAGAATGCCATGGAAACGTGGAGGGGCGGAGAAAGCGGCCTACAAAAAGAGACTTCTAATCTGTCCCTTGAGGATGAATAATACTCAGCCAGAAGAACCAATACATAAAGTTGCTTTCTAGGGGTGGGGAAGGCTTCCGGAGAGCAATATTGGAGAACCAGTTGCATTTAGCTGGGCAAAGAGGAAGAAACGGTGATCCAGGAGGAAACAGTATGGGCAGGAGCCCCAAAGCGGAGGGGCAGAGACCTGCTCGGGTCCAGTGATTCGAGTTTAAGTACAAGAAGGAACTGGGGAGAGGGGGTGTACTGGTTTTCCACCGCTGCCTGACAAATGAACACAAACTCAGTGGCTTGAAGCAGAACCTGTTTGTTAGTTCACAGTGCTGCTGATCAAAGGCCAGCTGCTGTTCACAGTACGCCAGCTTTGGGAATGCCCCTGCGGTGGACGGGGAAAGCGGGGGCCACCCCGCCAGCTGGTGGGGAGCTCACCACTGCCTAGGCCATTCTCCCTCCCACCCTCTTTTGTTAGCCTGGCAAGGGTGGGGCTCAAAGTCATATTCTGACTTTCCACGCCTTTCTCCATAAGGCCCGTCCTCATCAACCCTGTCCAATTCAAATACAGCTGCATTTTGAACAGAGAACATACCCAGCCATCAACCATAATATGCACCCCCAGCCACCTGGCCTCTGCCCTACAGCCAGAATCTGAGGTCTGTGCTCCCTGGTCCTGTGACAACCTAACCCCACTGTGAGCCCTACAGCACTTGTGGTCAGATGGGCCAAGGCCCCCATACAGCTCATGAGGTCTGCTGGTGGGCACACCCATCCTCCCGGACACTCAGTGTCTGACCTTGTTCCTAAGGGCTCAAAGACACTGGGGGAGAGCTTCTCCCGGGCCACATTTCAGCTACACGCAGCTGTTCCACAGTTAAACGAGACCCAAGGAAAACACAACATGCTCCCTGGACGAGGGGATGGTCACTTCCGGGCCTTCACACAAAGTCAAGGGCACGGCAGCGGTCCCCTTGCCTGGCTCTCCCAGGCCCCGGCAGCCCAGCTAAGCTCTCAGCAGCAAGCAGGTTACGGCCACACTACTCACCATCCATCTCAGAAAGGTCAGGTACTAAATTTGGAGCATGGATTTTAGTCCTCTTTGCAACTCTAAGTTATCTGGAGAGGAGGCTAAGGGAGAAGGTTCACAGAGAAAGGTATACACCAGAAAAAAAAGGAGTAAACAAATCAGAGATAGAATAATCTGTCTAATTTTAACAACAGTAATAACAGCTATTGTGATAAACAGCTACCTTTCCATGGCATTTGCATTTTACAGAGCATTTATACACATCTTCTCATTTGAACCTTCCATGACAGTGAGATAGAACATATCTTCATTTTACAACCAAGAAATCTAAAATCTGGGGAAGCAAAGTGACAAGGCCAGGCCGCAAGTCAGTGGCTGAATGAGGTGCTAGGCCCCAGAACCTGGCTACTGGCTCAGGCTATCTCACCGCCCATCATGCCCCGCTGTGGTCTAGGCCAGGGCCCTGCAGCGTTTTCACGTAGCTTACCAGCGAAGGGCACAGACACGGGCGCGGGCCGCACGAAGCCTTACTCCGTGAAAGGGATGTGGCTCTCAGCTGGGGCTCAGTGCCATGGACTTTCCCTACATATGATGCTCCTGGCCCTGCCACCACACTGTAATGACCGGGGTCCCAGTAGAGCCCCGAGTTCAAATGTGGGCCCAAGTAGCTCCCAGGACCTGCTTCTAATGACTCAGTCTCCAAGAAGACTCATTCAGGTTTTAAGCTTGTCTCAGGAAGTTACGCTGATTCTGGGTCCCCCACCTCAACCAAAGATTCTCATCTATCCTGGAAGAGACCTCAGGCCTATCAAGTTGAAGATCTTAGCTAATATGAATCACTGGTCCCTGGGAAAATACGGGCCTCAGAGCCAAGTCTCCCACTCGGGCACCAGTGGATGGAAATGAGCCTCCTCCTCACCTACCTCCCACCCTTTCCAAATGGCACTGACTAGGGGCTCTGGGGCCACACCCCTAAGAATTTCACAAACCTAACACAATCTTAGAGCTTCACCCGCTACATTCGCTGTCACCCTTCCTTTGGAGACCCTTGGTAAGGAAGGAGATCATCACATATGTTCCATACCTGTTAGTCAAGATCTCAATAATTTGAGGGCCATATTCTAAGCAAAATACTCCTCCCTTATACACCTGGGGAGGCCACACTGCATAGCAGGCCAGGGCACAGACCAAGGAGCCACACGCCCCGGGCTGGAATCCTACTTCTGCCACTTCATGGCTGAGTGGCCTGGGGCAAGTCAGCTCATTCTCTATGCGTCACTTCCGTCATCTTTGAAAAGGGGTGATTTTAATAACAATACAAGTCCCCTGGAGCTGTTGATAGGATTGAATGAGTTAACGCGGTGACACTCCTTGACCAGTGCCAACAATGTGAGTACCGGCAACGTGAATGCTGAGTGCAGATCGCCAGCGCTGCCATCCTCATCAGTGGGAGGGCACTGATCTAACAGTCTCAACCATGCAGAAGCCAATAAAACAAAGGGGGTGAAACACAGGGGCCAGGCTTCTGGGAAACCAAAGTCAATGTCTTTAACTCCATAAATTAAAGCTAATGGGCTTTATTCTTAAGTGTGACTCCTCAATCAGATTCTATTTGCTCTTTTGTTTTGTTTTGTTTTTAGAATCTATTTACTCTTGCTTTGCACCCAATGATAACATATTAGGCCACCTAGTTTCCAAGCCCACAGAAAAGTGGGAGCAGCAAGTTAAAAGGGTCAGTACCAGTGCAAGCAGGCCCTCCAGGGGTGGTGTGTGACCATTCAGTCCAAACAGGGGGCTGGGTCCATTGGGAGGGATCTCCTCTCTCCCAGTGGCCTCACAGTATTACAGCAGGTTCAATGACTGAAATTTCTAACAACTGCGTAGACCTAGAAAAAGGATGAAATGTGTTCAGAATTTTTTCTTTTAATTACTCAGGGATTTGTATTTTATATTCTAGAAAGCCTTTCTTCAAATATACTCAAAATAAAAGGAGCTTGGTACATGGAAGGGGTTCCATTACACAGAGTGTGACTATATATAGAACATCCCCCCCCCCCCCACAAAATTAATACAGGTTGGTACAAATGGAGTAAGAGGAGTCATATACTTAGACTTCAAAGCACTGTCTCCTCTCACCCCACCTGCTGGCAAATATGGAGCAGACAATGCCTTCTCTGAAATATTTAACGAGGAAACACTGAGTCAAACCAATGCCCCAGGCGCTCTAAGGATTTAGGCAGATTAGATGAAGCACAACTCTTATCAGGGAGTCTGCCCTCCCCTCTATAAACACCAAGCTCCTGCTCCGTCACCTGCTGGCGCTGCTGGCCTCCTTCACTGCGCTGGCTTGCAACCTCTCCTACCACGCTCCTAGCTCTCCTTCGTCGTATGCCATCAGTCCTTGGGGCAAGAGTTTTCTCCTCCATCTGTGGTTGAAACCCACTGCATCTCCACAGTATATTTACCACAGTGTGTTCCAAAGAATACCATTCTTCAGGCTGCCTGCAAACAGGAGGGGCTGGAAATCTTAGGTACACCCTGCCTGGTCCAGGGAGCCCTGGGGCACCTTCACACACAGGAAGGGAGCTGCAGCATGATGGGTAAGAACCTATACCTGGATACGGTCACCTGTAACGACAGGACAGTGTCATCACTGCACAGCTACGTTTTCAAGGGCAAATTAATTCAATTCTCTCTGAGCTTCGGTGTCCTCATCTGTGTATAACAGTATCCATTTCGTAGGGTTATGATATGCTTAACTGCATTAATATCCACAAAGCACGCAGGACAGTGTCTGCATAGAGAAAACTCATAAATAGTGCTAGAGACTCTCAGAAGTCTCACAATAAAGTAATCTGTTTAAATTTGGTTACTTCAGCACGTACCAAATTTATTTTGCAACAGAACCAAGTTTGTTTTTTTAATATCTGTTAATACCTGCTACAATGTGTTTAACCTTTGTAACATTTTCACATCTACATCATTCTATGGTCACAGCAACCCTACATATACCAGAGAGCACAGCCAAGAGTCCAAGAAATGGGAACTTTGTAGAGTCCTAGGTAACAATTACAACTCTGTCACTCACTCACCAAGTTACTTTACCTCTACATATTATGAGATAGTATATCCTCATCTGAAACAAAGGTATACTACCTGGCAGGATTCACTCATCTACCCATGAATGCACTCAACAAATATTTATGAGAGCTTGGCATGTGCCAGTGACTGATGGGTAAAACAGCAGTGAACAAGAGGGGTAAGTCCTCTACCCTCAAGTAAACAAACAAATAATTTATTGTTGTGGGGATTGGGAATACTGTATGCAAAGCCCTGGCACCTGACAGTCACTCAATAAAGGTAATTATTATGACTATGCCGTTTTATTACTCCACTTGCCAGAAGAGACACAAACACAGAGGTTAAGTGACTGACCTAGGACCACATATTTCAGGTCTTGCTTCCCAGGTCAGCACCTACCACCCTGGCTCCAGAAGAGCTGTTAAGACATACCCATGCCCAGGTCCCACTCAGACTGGATCAGTCGCAATCCCAGAGGGGAGATCTTACTCAGTTTTCCTAACCCATGATGTCAACCTAATTTTCTCATCTAAAAACACTCCCTACTGCTGCCTTCCCCATCCCTTCTCTCCCTCTCACCACCCAGGAGAGAATTAACATAAGATAACCATGTGCTTTATAATCTGCAGTTATCTGTTAGTGTATTTTATAACCCAAGTACTTCTGCAATGTGTGTGTGTGTGCCTGGTGCATTAGGATGACACATACAAGAGGGCAATAATAAATCTTTTTTTGTTATGTTCATTACTGTTGACGCATGAAAGCCCTATAAAGACTTCTTGCTCTCAGGCAAACATGATGGTAAAAGAAATCACAGCAAGATGATTAGGGACACCCTAACCAGCATTTCTTTTCACTTCTCAGATAGAGGCTCTGACTTGGGGCTGGATGTGCCTCTCAGAGCCTGGTGGGCAGGCCTTCAGCTCACCTCAGACGTCGTGGTGGTCTAAATGCAGGATCCCGTGGGAGGGTCTTCAATCCAGCACTGCCTGGGAGTGGGGGAGCCTGCCTCATCCTCACAGTGCCTCCGGCGCACCCCGGTTCCCTGCACTATGAGCAGACTTCTTACAGGCACAAAACACATGTGGGAGATGGTGGCAGGGTCCCCATGGTCCACCCAGAGCTCTCCATTCGGGCTCATCTTTTGCCACAAATGCTTGTCTGCTTCTCTCCCAATGTAGTAGTTAGACAAGGGTAAGGTGTTCACAGACACATGCCAGGCTTGCTGGATGAGAGTTGCCAGAAACAGGAGCTTTGGGGTCTCCTCTTCCACCCTTCTGCGACAAAAGCTAGCTTGAAGTGCCTCAGATCCTGACTCACCCTCAGGAACCAGGCAGAGGGGAAAGGCTTTGAGTTCTCAAAGACAACACATATATTGCCTATGCCAGGCATATTTTTAAAGCATTTTACCTCTGTTACCTCATTTAATCTTCACAACCTGACAATGATGCCACTCCTATGTACTGCCCTGATTTCACAGCAAAAAAAAAAAAAGGGGGGGGGGATCTGACATCCCGTCTCCTTCCTAGCCTCGCTGCAACACTGCACCCCACACACACATGAACTCATTCCCCTTGAGCACTCTCCTCTCACATGCCTCAGCTGAAGGAAAGCCAGCCCTGAAACGACTCCTTCCCTTCTCCTCTCCACCTCCGCGTAAAGCCTGGCTCTTGCTCGGAAAGTACACAGCACTATTCTTTGCACAAGGTCAAACGCCAAATATATTCTCTTAATATTTCACTCAAGCCAAGCCTTTGTGGACTTTGGGGTTTGCAGAGAACTGGGAGTTTTCCGCACACACAATGAGGTCGCTCTGCTCACAGAGGTTGTTCAACAGACATCATGCAATTTTTACCTCCTGGGTACCAGCTATTGGTAGAAAGAGTTTGCAGCTGCTATATTATAAATGATGTACTGCATAATAGGTGGCATTGCCAATAACAAGACTGTGAATAATGAAGAAAGAAACATCATGTCACAGGCCGGCACAGGTTCCATTACGCTTCACTAGCATGAGGAGAAGCACAAACATGATGGATTTGGGTGCAAAAGTGTATGTTAGATGGAGCATAAAACAACCAGTTATGTAAATAATGAGGAAACGATCTTTAAAAATTCTACACTGAAATATTTTTCATCTTTTGGAAAGAGAAGAAAGCAAAGTGCTAGAAAAATAAATAGGGGCCATATTAAGCAGGTGGAAGAAAAGAAAGGGCTATGAGAGAAGGTGTGAGCCGAGATAAGGCAGCTGTGAACCTACAGGTGTGTATGAAGACGCTTGCTGAATCCCAGCGTGTGAGTGTGCTTTGCTAAGTAGATTATTCTTGAACCTAAAAGAGTGGGAAACCTCTGGGCAGCGGGTACACCTCACTTCTCTCCTAGAGAGAGCTCTGTGGAGACAAGAGCGGGCCAGAGAGAGCTGAGGTGGACAGGATGGCCACATTCTCAGTCCCCGTTCTCAGAGAGGAGGCCTCCGTCTCTGTGTCCTGTGCACAGGGGAGCCCGTTAACAACGCCGACTCCCAGGGCCTGCCCCAGACTCACAGGATGGAAGTCTCTGGGGGCAGCGCCTGGGGAGATGCATTTTAACCAACTCTCTGTATAATCTTTGTGCTCTGAGGTTTCAAGAGCCACTGCTGTTGATGCATCATCATCTCTCCTTTATTATTTCTCAGAGCAGGACTCTGAAATAGCAATAATTTTTGAAAATGTATAAATACTATAAAAGTAATGGGGGAGCTCTCAAGTTCCATTTTAGGGGTACTTAAATGATTTGGGGACCACATTCTGGTGTATGAAGATGAATGTTTCAGTCACCGAAACTCAATAGTCATTATGCACCTACTATTCCATGGCCTCGGTGAGGCTGCAAATGCAGACAAACATCCTCTCACCCTGCACTGAGCCCTGAGCCCAGCTCCTCTCCTCATAGTGTGGCCAGTCCTCTTGTACACAGCCTGAGTTGTCATAAAGACCAGTTTACACTAGCAACCAGTCCCTCTGTTTTATTGTTAAACACTCTGTTCCCTTAGCTTCTCAGATCCCCCCACCTACCTCTCAGGCCAGTCCCCCTCTTCCTCCGCCCACTCGGCACACATCAGTGCTCTTGGGGTTCCGGCCATGGGGGTCTCCTCCTCTCCCGCTCCGCCCTGCCACAGGTGCTCTGAGCCAGGGCTGGGGCTCCTCCCATCCGTCTTCCAGCTTTCCCATGTGTCTCTCGTCAGCATGAACTGTCTCCTGAACTCATGACCTATTTCTACTGACTGCTGGACATTTCCATCTGCAAGTTCCATGGGCTCCTCGCCTGACAAATCACAAATCATACCCCTCATTCCCTCCCCCTTACTGTGACCTTTCACCTGAGGACCTCTTGGCTAATAGCACCTGGCTCTCCACATTACTATCTTGGGAATCAGCTCTCTCCTTTGTCCACAAAATCTGACTGGTCACAAGTCCAGGCACTTTTACTTCCTAAACCCACCACCTCTCCATCCTTGTTGTCACTGTCATCTGGACGTCTGCAGTTTCCTTTTCTCATCACAAACAGTGAGGCCTCCCTCTGGGCTACCTCCCTCATGTTGAAAGAGCACCTCTTCTAAAATATAACTCTGGATCTGGCACTCTCCAGCTCTGAAAATCTTCAGGGTTTCCTCATCACCTGCAGTTTGACTATTGGCAAGGGCCATCATCTGGCTCTTTTCATTTGCTGGAAACCTGTACCTCATCCCTTGGTCATGAAGGGTATGACCACAGGACTTTTGCACATGTGTGTACCACAGCCTGAAATGCCCCGTTTGGTCTGAAAATCACTTCTTAAATGAGAGATGCAATTCAAATGTGTCCTCCCATGTACAGCGTTCTCTTATGCCCTTCCCAACAGCAAAAAAAAGAAAAAAAAAAAAAGGCAAGCAGTGCTTTCCCCAACACCTGGGCCCCTTATAAGACCATGTTTATCTTTCCTATTAGACACAAGGTCTGCTTCCTGAAGTATCCCAAACATAGTGACTGGCTCTCAGCATGGCTGTTTGCAAGGCATCCTGGCACATACAACTGCATGCCAAGAACACACTAAGTACTTTATGGTCATTGTCGGCCTTACACTCTTTCCCAGGACCCTGTGGTGGAACGTCCTCTCTATCTAACAAGCTGGGGAACTGAGGTCAAGAAAGGCTAAACAACTTCTGATTAAGAATAACTTACAAAGTGGAGAAGCCAAGGTTTGAACCAATGTCTGCCCAACTCAGATTCTGCTCTAGCCAAGAGGCCAGCAGCTCTCGAAACTGACTGACCATTAATACCCACCATACCCCCATGCCTGCCACCACAATGAGAAATTTTTAAAATGCATCTTCCTAGTTCATGTCCCAGAACTACTAAATTTGAATCAGAACTACCAAAGCATGGGAGTCCGTATGGCTCAAGCTCTCCAGGTGGTCACAATAACCAAGGTGGTTTCAGGCATCACTGCACTGGTCCCCAGGCCTTTCTACTAGAGAAAATTCTGGTCCAGGCCTTTGGAAAGAGCTTAGAGCTGGCGACATAAGTCCAGGAACAATTTACCTAGAAAGGGAATATGAACTTGTGGAAGCAGCTGGGCCCACCAAAGGCAGAGTATAGAAAGAGAAAATAAGAGGGCAAGAGAGAACCCTGGTAGACGTTCCCACAGAAGCAGGAAAAGAAACCGGAAGAAACAGGGGGGAAAAAATGGTAAGACAGACAGGAGAAGACTTAATAGTAACTCTGTCCCAAAGCCAGGGGATAAAAGTTTTGCAAAGGGATATCTGATAACATGAGATGCTGTGGACAGGAGGAGGGGGGCCCAGACGGTAACACTCATAGTGGTTATGTCCACAGAGCAGAATCATATCCTGACCTGCAAGCTGACGTGGATTTTGCTTGGTTGCTTGTTATAGGTGTTTTCTAATACTGCTTGACCACTGTGCTCCCCTATCCAGTCTGTGGCCTTCACTGCCCCAGGGAAGGTATGACACAGTGGAAGAGCAGAGAACAGGAGTCCAACTGTGGCTTTGCAGTCAGAGAGCAGGTCAGGGCATTGATGACAGTCTGCAAGTCCACAGGAGGAGTCTGCTGGGGGACTCTGTGCAAACAAAGGTCCCAAGCTGGCAAACAGGAGGGTATCAGCAAGGAAACAAAGGTGAGTGAGACCCTGCAGTGTGTCCTTCCAAAATGACATTTGAAATCTTCACCACCCCCCATTCCCACAGTCCCAGAAGAGACAGAGATCTAGAGCTGGAGAGACCCTGTGCAGGCAAACAAGAGACTGCTCTGCCTGCATGGGTCAAAGACCAAGGCCCTTCCAGAAGGGACGAGGTCATTTTAACAGTGTGGACTGACCATGCCAAGAGCCCCACAATGCAGAGGCCCTGGAGAAGTCCCCAGGACTAAGCTACAGCTCCGGGGAGGGGGCCGAGAGCCCTACATTGCAGAGGCGAGGTTTATGCCACCAGGCCAAATGAAGTCTCTAATCAGACGTTTTGTTCAGTTATAGGAAAGTAAAAACAAGTTACATTTCTTTCCCTCCCGAGTTTGCCCACTGAGCCCCATATCTATTACATTCCAGAGATGGAGATAGAAGACAGAGAACGAGGAGCTGAGGAGAGAGAAAAATCAAACTGGCAGAGATAGCACACATAGCCTCTTCCTCAGAAAGAATTGTTTTTTCTTAGTTTGTATATATGGCCATCAAAGGAAGTTCAAGGGTAGAACTAGCAGAATTAAGGGATTCTGTGTGTGTGTGCACGCGCGTACGTGTGTATATGTGTGTGTTTCAGATGGAAACATGATTATGCTTCCTTAATATTAAATCACTGCCCAACAATGGCTTGAAAGAGGCAGGAATTCCCTAGGCAACTGGAAGCCCCTTTTCAAACTCCCACACTCTCTTCTGCACCCACCAATTCCTAGTGCAACATCACCAACAAAGTTCACTAGCTGTCCCCACCACATCTCTCCCTCCAACTGCCTAACCCTCCATCTAGAAGGAATAGAGGAGCCAAAGGCAACACAAGGCTGCCACTGGGACACCTTGAAAAGCTTGGGCTTGCATGCTGGTGTTATTCTTTTTTGTTTTTTTGGTTTTTTTTTAAAACAGCTTTATTGAGGTATAATTTACATATTGCAAAATTCACCCATTGTAAATATATGACTCAATGATTTTTAGTAAAGTTGTACAGTTGTGCAACCATCACTACCATCTAGTTTTAAAATACTTCCATCACTCTGCGGTGCGATTTGAAAAACCACGGTCCTGCCCTGGCTGGGTGGCTCAGTTGGTTGGAGCATTGTCCCATACACCAAGAGGTTGTGGGTTTGATCCCCGGTCAGGGTGTGTAAAGGAGGCAACCAATCAATGTTTCTCTCTCACATAGATGTTTTTCTCCCTCTTTCTCTCTAAATAAACAAACAAACATAATCTTTGGTGAGGATTAAAAAAAAAACAACCCCTCAGTCCCTCCAGCATTCTCTATACCTGGCAACCTCACTCTAGCTCCAGAGAAACCCAACATAACCATTAGTCTTCAGCTGGCCATCTGCTTCCAGGGGCAGGGGGTTCATGGATCTACCAGACCCGGCTTCCCTCTGTTACAGCTCTTGGGGGGCCCTGCTAACCCTCCTGGAAACTCTGGGGTGCAGGCTCTTCTGGGGCCATCCCTGGAGCCTGAGACAAGACCAAACTCCTCTACCTACTCTCAGCACTGCTTTGGCCTAGAGTAGACTCAAAGCTTCACTGACTGCAGAACAACACATGGATTCTTTTCTTTTTTAAGTTGCAAATTAGCTGCTAAGCTGCAGGGGTTTTGGAGGACTGTGGTCGGGGAGACTGCAGGCACACACAGAAGTAGTATCACTGGTGGAAGGAGTGCCTGCTTCTCCAGCGGCCATTTGGGAGACACTTTGCTTACATTTATTTTAACACAGTAAAGATTTCTTGCCTGTTAAGAGACAAGGTCACACCACGGAAGGCCGTGTGGACTACAGCGAATGCTCTGCCTGCCGACTCCAGCCATGTCACCGCTCAGTGCTCGCTGGCCTGCTGTCGTCCCCAACACAGCCCCAGCCAAGCCATAAGACAGAGCCTGGCTCACACCAGACACCTTGTCCAATACGGAGTGGGAGCTAACTGTGAAACTGGGAAACGGCAGAGGGTTTAAAGCATGCATCAGGTTTACTTGCTGAAGGGGCCAAAGAAAATGTCAAAGGATAAAAGGCAATAGAATTACACCCATGATGTCATCAGCAGCCGGCAACAATGGAAAGGAGAACCTTGTAACCCTGCTGCTTCTGTTAGAAAGGATCCCAATCGACAGTCCAATCTTGCTAATCAAGGGAAGATGCTGGCGACACGGGAAGATGGGGATCACAGGAGTGAGGGTGTCTCTGCCCGGGGAGCAGAAACGGGATCTTCCCCATGTGCCCCAGGGTTGCCAACTGCATTCCAGAGCTCGTTTCCTCCCATGCCCAGATGGAGCAAAAGCCTCTGTAATGACTTCACACTCAGCCAAAAGTAAACACTCTCCATGCTTTTTCCATGGACAAATTCTAACCCCAAATTGCCAGCACTGGACTCCAAACAGTCCAAATGGAAAGCTGCCTTTCCCAAGAAAATAAGACCTTTTTAACTAAATAATATATCTTGGCTGCAAAAGCAAACTTTCCTAAAAGCTTCCTAGAAATTATTTATCGTGCAATGATACTGCAGACCACCTGACCAAGCCCTACCCATGAACAAAGACCCCTAAAAACACCAAATGGTCAGAGAATAAAAGCTCACTCCACAATTGCCTGCCCTACAATGCATGCTTCATGTGACAGCACCCGGAGGACCTGCTACACACACACACATTCTCTCTCTCTCCCTCTCTCTCTCCCCCGCCCCGTCTCTCTCTCACACAGTCACACCCAGAACACACTGCCACCTGGCTGGAGTAGTCTTTCTGAAAACAAGCTGTGATAAAACAGGTGCTAGATCGAATGAAGAGCAGAACAGCCCCAAGATGTGAGCACGGCAGCGCTGCCATACACATCTCGCACAGGCCTCAACACACGTCTCACTGCTCGCTCACATTCCAGCTTGAAGCCACGCAGTTCAAGTCGGTCCTCCGCTGAAAAGCAGACGTGGATGGTGGACTTACCAGGTTGGAATTGGTGGCGTTGGAGTCATCTTCTGGAAAGGGAATATAGATCGCTAAGGCCACACAATTGGCAAAAATAGTCAGTAAAATAATGATTTCAAATGGTCTGAGGAAGGGAGTTAAGGAAGTTAATGTTGCAGAAAGCACAAGTGAAACAAACATACATATATGTTTTTAAATGAATCAAAGATTCATAAGAATCTTGTTTAAACAATACATTCCAAGCCCCTTGTATTCTGAAAAGAAACATATGCCTTTTTAAGCACTTCTAATGGGTCCCTGCCAAAATTTTTCCTAATATGTCAAAAGCAGTGGAGGCCAGTCGCGTGCCAGAGTAAACACAGATTTCTAAAAACTTTTTTCCCCTTCTTTTATTTATTTAGCTTGCACTGGAGTTCACTTCCTCTCCTGGGTGCTCAGGTTGCTTTTGAAGAGCAGGACCTGCTGCAGCCAGGACCCGCGTGCCCCAAGCGCCCCTTTCCTGGGCTTACCTGCTGCCACCCAGGGACTCCAGCGTGGGTGGGAGAGGCAGGACAGAGGGGCACTGCAGGCAGAAACTAGACTTTTAAGATCTTTCATTTGAAATTTGGAGACTTTATTTTTAATCTTTTAACTTGAAGTTTAGAGTGCTTTTTCCCTTTCTGCCTTATTCCCTGACAGCTTCCAGGGAACCTGAGGATGGCCCGGACTGCGGGACCCCCAAGAGCACAGAGGCATGGGTACTGTGCATCTAGGGTACGGCAGCCACCTTTCTTTAAGGCACAGCTGCAGGCAGGATACCTAAACCTCTCCAGGCTCTGGGGGCCCTGCCTCCCGCGGGCGAGGCTTACGTTCCGGGTCCTCCCCGCCTCCCCTTGGTTCGTGCCAGCATCTAACGGGACGAGCTAAGGTCCACCCACCAGCAGCAGTGCACTCGGCAGGGATGCTATGCCTCGATTTATTTATCAAAACATCAGGGCTGGGCACAATCTCAGGAGAGAAATGAGCTCATGGAATACTACCTCTTCCACCCTGCACCCACAACTAAAGGCCAGAAAGGGGAAGCTTCAGAGGAAGCTCCCAGTTTACGCTCTTCCAGGCCCACCTCCCCCAACCCCTGGCACTGCCAGCCTTTCAGCCTAGTCCATGAAGCCTGGAGGGGGATGAAGAGGATGTAGATTCCTGAGAGAAGGAACCGGCTTCATTTCCCAGGACATAAAACCTGCACTCACCAAGTTAACAAATCTTGAAGCAGCACAAGACTGACAGATCAGCTAGTCTAAACCTCTGAGGCCCAGAGAGCCTGAGAAACGTTCCCAAGGCCCCACATCAGGTCCTCACCAGCCAGGACTAACATCCCCCTGCCATAGGTGGCCTCTGACCTCTGTTGACAGGGAAGCCCGGAGCCTGGAAGAACTCTTAGTGATTACCTAGTCCAGGCTTCCCCGCCAGCGTGCTGGTCATCGACCCCCCGCCCCGGCTCCATGGGTGCAGCCAGGGTCCACTCGCCGAGCGTGCCCCGTGAAGGCTGCCATTTTCTGTGTGCCTTGGCATCACGACCACAGCATGCAGTGGGCCTGCCCAACCTCCCAGCTTGACAGGCATAGAAAGTAAAACACCCTCTCCCAGATCCCCAGCTGGCAAATGGCAGAGCCAGGACCGTAACCAGACCTACTAACTCATCTTTTCCAACTTGCCCGCCGGCCCCGAGTTGGCCAAGGAACAAGTGATGATGATGATGATGATGATGGTAACAGTAAGGGCACAGCTAGTATTTATTGAGAGCTTATTCTGGGCCAGATACTGTTCCAGCTGCTCTACACAAACACCCTAAGTGAAATGTACAATTTTTATCCCCACTTCTAAATGAATGGTTAAAGGTCAACCTGTCCAAGGTCAAGAGATTGTGGAACGGTGGGATTCAAACCCAGAAAGCCTGGTTCCAGAGTCTAAGTTTGTGAGGACATCTCTACGCTGATCTATTCTGACGTGATCCTGATGCATTTTAAGGAAGTGAGTTCTTTTAGCCCTCTTACCATATCCCCCTTCCTCCTCGCCCTGTCCCCTCCTGCTTGGGAGAGTGAGGTTCAGCCTAAAGGCTGGTCAGTTTTGTTCTAATCACCTGATCCTCTGTGCTCCCCCATCAGGACAAGGGCACACTAGCTCAACTGAGCCAGACCTCAAGCATCCAGTCGTCAAAGTGCCAACTCGGCCCCTCCCCAGAGTGGGCGAGGGCTACGCTTGGGGTGCTCCTTGCATTGTCAGTTCCATCTCCTCCTCTCCTCCCCCATTCAGGCTATCCATCCATCGCCTTATGCTAAAAGGACGGCCTAAAGCTGGGGAAGATGATGAGTAAAGAAACCAATCAGGCAGATAAGAAAAGCCATCAGCTGCAGAGGACCAGGTAAGCCCTGGAAGTGTTTTCTGTGTCACCCCGGGACAACCTGATCATTTTTTAAACTGCTGCCTCTTCTTAATGACAGCATCAGATTCCACTCTTTTGAGAGCACTGACTGGCTGGTAAGCCAGACCATCTCCTTACCTGCCAGCTACCCTTCAAAGGCAGGCTGGGAAGGCCACCCAACCAGTACTGCCAAGGCTAGGTCTCCTTTTTCTCCCGTGGAGGACGCATTCCCTAGGAGAGTGGCCGCAGCACCCCCTGCCCATGTGCGGAGGGCGGTGCAGGGAGGCGGCTGTGGTCCACAGTGGGCACACTGGGTAACTGCCTTGTTAACACAGCTGCTGACTCCAGCATCATGGGGCCCGACCAGTTCCCATGGACAGGGCCTCCCACACTTCCGTTCGGAAGCCCTGGTTCGTCCACTCTTCCCCCGCCTGCCCTGTGTATTACTGTCACCTCCCTCTCTTCCCTTCTCCCAGGCTCTGTATGTCATCCACGCAGGGACCCATCCATCCCAGGAGGTTAACTAGTACTCACTGAACATGCCTCCTAAAGGAGCTTTAACACTTTGGGAGCTGACTGTGGTTACTCCCCATTAGAGGTGAGGAAACTGAAGCTCCAGGGGGTCAGGTGCCAGGACCACAAGAGGATGGGTGTTCAGGCCCCAAGCCCAGGTCCCACTGTGCCCCCCAGGGCTGGACGGCATCCCCTGGACACCCGCCGCAGGGCCTCTTCTGTGCTATGGGCGCATGGAGTGTGGGGAGTACATGGATTTGCGGGCTGGGGAACCTAGATTTGAAACCCCACTGTCAGGTGCCAGCTGTGTGATCTGGGAAAGTTCTGCAGCTTCTCCAGGTCTCAGTGTCCCCCTCTCTAGGAATCCTGACATGCAGGGTCCCCAGCCATCCCAAGCCATAGTTCTGAGTGAGCAGCTCTGACAGCGGCCTGCTGGGGACACCCAAGCTGAGCCTCTCACCCAATCATCTAGGAACCAGAGCCACACTTGGCCAGTCAGGACAGACTGGCCGGCTCTGGAGCAGCCACTTGGCTTGAACTGTATTCTCTGAAAGTCACTTTTGAGTCGAGGGGTTCAAACACTGATAGAACTAGCATTTCTTTCTGAGGAAAAAAAAAACAACTTTCTTTTCTCCCTGAGTCATCTTCTTTGGCCTTTCAACCACTGCCCAAGACTTTTAAATCTTTCCATAGAAACTCATGAATGGAACCTAACACCCCCATCTTGAACCTTCAGAGCCCCGGCAGCCCTGCCTGAATGAATCCTTACTATAAAAATGCCCAAGACTAAGTCCCAGGGTTCTAGTCCTGTCTGGGATTGACAGGACTAGATGGCCCCAAGAGTCGCTCCTGTGGGACTCAGTGTCATCACTAGGGAAAGTCAGGGGTGGACCTACGGATATTTAAGGTCCTTTCCAACTCTACCCACAATTCCCATAATGCCAAGGGTCCTGTAATTCCACTGTGAGGGCCCAACCTTTCAAAGCCATTTTCTCTCAAGGGCCCGGTCACTGGTTTCTATACAAAGTAGGTCTGTGTTTAATAACGCAGGCCAGTGTTCTCACGTTGGCTGCACATCAGAATCACCTGAAGAGTTTGAAAACATGCCTGGGTGGAGCTCAGGCACTACTGTATTATTACAGCTTGCCAGGTGATGCTAAGGTACAGCCCAGGTTGAGAACCACTGTTCCAGGTCCTTCAACCAAGAGCTGGAGTCACTGACCACCACTGTCTTGAACTTCCTGGGCTCCTCCACCCTAGAGGGAGGGAGGTCATGGCACTATGCCAGAGCCATGATGGGCGACGAAGGCTGTGCGGTGGCAGCATGAAGCCTCTATTAACCCAATACACCAATGGGTCCCTGGACAGGCTCAGCTGGGTAAGAGCGTATGTCATAACCCGTTAGGCTCATTTTCTCAAATATTGGTTATTAAATGGAAAAGAAAAGAAAAGAAACGCCTGGGAAGCTTGTTATACAAGCAGATTCCTAGGTCCTATCCTCAGAGATTCTGATTTATCAAGTCTGGAGTAGCACCTAGAACTCTGCATTTTAACAGTGCCCCAGCAGATGCGGTGGGCCTCATAACCATTTTATAGGCTCAGCAGGGATAACACAGCTCACCGGCCGGCAGGCCATGGGGAGCTGGCCCCACTGGGGCTCCAGGGACACACACCCTGCCCACACAGGGGCACAAAGGATATTTCCATTCGACAATGCTGATGCACGCCCTCCGGATGGGGTTCTTTAGAGTGAGGCAGAGCAGGGCGCGAGGCGGGCGTGTGGCAGTGGTGCTGCCCTGCTTCTTGGGTTTCCCATACTGCTGCCGCTTCCGCTGGGTGGAGCTGACCGTGGAGATGGTCGCATTGCCAGCGCTTCCCATCAGCTTGGCCTGCCGGGCCGCATCGATGGCTGCCTGCCAGGACAGGGCTGCCCCGGGCGTGGGGATGTGCTCGGGGACAAGCCCTGCCGCTGCATTGGCATTCATGTTGGCATGAGCTGGGCGTGGGCTCCCATAGTTGGAACCTGTAGAAGATAGAAGACAACAGTCACCCGGGAGAAAACAGGAGAGCTTGTAATAAGCTCTGGATCCCAGACTCACAATTGCTTAAAAACTTTTCTATAAAACTTTTGCAGTTTGGAGGAGGCGCGTGGAAACATTAGTACGTGATGCTGAAAAAAGAGAGTCAGGAAATCTGTTCTAGTCCTGGCTCAGCTGTGTGACCTTGTGAATGTCAGTCACCCTCTCTAGTCTCACTGCCTAATTTTAGGCGGACGTCACATGAGATATGTGTATTACAACATGTATGGACCTCAGAAACAGTGCTAGAGAAAGGCAGGCTACAGAGAAAGAAAAATACACAATGCAGTATATGTAAATTAAAATATATTTATATAAGAACCCATAACTAAAACGATATTCGTTAAAGAACAGAATGATTGTTTAAAGAAGGTTAGGAAAATGGGAGTGAAATACTGAGATAAAAAGGAAAAATGAATGGATGAATGAATGAAGTGAATAAGAGAGGCATTACATTAAGAATCAATAATACAAATGCACAATGAATTGAAGAGTATGATTCACTCAATTCTCTGCACCTGAATTCCAAAAAATAAAAATAAGTATAATAAAATGACAGGGTTAGACCAAAGTAAGGTTATATCCAGGTACCTCAAACCCAGCAGGACACTCAGCACTGGTTTAACAGGAGGGAGTGGGGGGTGTATGGTGTTAAGTTATGTCAGCCAATATTTTGACATCCACCTGCCATTGGGAAATAGGATCTATATACCCTTTCCTCCTGAATGGGACTGGCCTGTGGTAACTGTTTTGACCAATAAGTACAGCAGAAGTGATGGTAATGTTGTATCCACCTGACTCTCTTTGGCCCTAGGGGAAGCCAAACACCCCACAAGGCAGCCTGGTTGCCCCAAGGAAGCCCACTGACCCCACACAGAGAGACGGTACTCAGAGGGACAGATTCCCAGCCACTCTCCAGCTGTTCCGGTCACCATCTGACCGCAGCTGCATGAGACCCCAAGCTAGAACCACCTAGCCAAGCCCTTCCTGTGGCAGGGCTGACTGGGTGGGGTAGAGACAGACACTCCAGGAAGGAAACCTGAGTAGGAACCAGCGAAATCCAGAGGAGGGACCTCTGCAGTGCTCTGGTTTAAAGGCAACTAGAGCCTTCAAGACCATCCCTAAGACCCCACACATACACAGTCCTGTCAGCCTGATGCCTCCCCCAGAATCCGACAAGGTTTTCCAGGTAATCAGCTCAGCCTGGGCCCAAACTTGAATGGCCCAGGAACAGAAGTGTGACTTTGAGATCTGCCCACTGCCCAGGTGCCTCGGGATCAAGGGACACTGCTGGGAATGGGGTACCTACTGTAGGCAGAGAGCCCAGCATCTGGATGCCATGCCCAGTTGCCCGGAAGATCGTGGCTAGAGCTGGCAGACCAGGTACACAGACATCACTCCCAAGCTCCCCCACTGATACCCTCCACTCTGCTCAGTGTACATAAGGTCCTTCCAGGAAGCTGCGGAGCCCTTACCTCCCCACTGAAACTCATCAGGATTCAGATGAGCACTTGGCACCTTACTAGCCACCTCTCCCCAGCTCTTATCTGAAGTGAATTCTTCTGCATTTGACCTTAAGGTAACTTCTGCTCCCAGTGTGACCTGCTGTCCAGAAACTCTCATCCCCACCACCACCCTTGTCCTCCCCAGGGACCGGTTCAGAGATGAACGCCTGACCCACCTCAGCCAGTGAGAACATTTTCACCCACAGACTGTCTGTCCTAGAGACAGACTCTAACAATGACATTGGGTTCCTGCATCCAGCCATGCCTGATGATGACAGCCTTACCCTGAACTTTCTGCTTTTAGTATTTAAGTAACAGCTTAAGCTCATTTGAATTGGGTTTCTGTGCCTGACAATGAAAAATGGCCTGACTAGTAAGTATGGTTGCTCAGTGCCACAAAGCTTGAACCTGGCTGGGGTGTCATTTCTGCCAGATTCCAAAGGGGTCTATGTCCTTTCCATCACCATACCCATGACAGACAATAAGTCTCCATTCTCATGCCAGTCGATTGGCACCGCTGTCCAAAATGCCATACCTAAAGGATTCTGAGACTCTTCGGAGTACAACAGGAAAGCATATCATGATAGATTAGTGATGTCTGTATGGGCGCCAAGGGTAGGGAATGGTATCGCAGATGCCACAGATTTACCACCCTGTGTGATACCAAGATGAGCACATCAGGTCTTCATTAATACCAGCTGGTCTACTGACTTCTTATCCCCTGACAGTTGCCTCCTGCACAATTGTCACTTGGTCCCTGTAGCATTAGAACCCCACTCTCATCCCCTAAGGCCTGGTAAACCGCCTCTTTGCTATACTCAATCCATGGCTGTTTTCTCAACATGACACTGACTCCTCTCTCACCGTATATTCACTCTCCGCCTTTCCTGTGCCCCAGCTGTTCTAGGCAGCTGCCACACCCCCAGGGGAAAAGCATATTAACCAGAATGTCAGAACCATGGAGAACCCAACACTTCCCAGGAGAAGTCTCATCTCCCACAGACCTCTCTATGCTCACCAGGTGGAGCCTACACATAAAGCAAAGAAGACCCCAAGAAGGCTGGGCCTTTACCATTCTTATAAGACCCTCCAGAGGAAAAAATTAGGAGAGAGCATTTAAATTAATAAAGGCACCTGAAGCACAAGAACCACTTTAACAACCAGCAAGCATGAGTATCTCCATTTAACACATGAGAAAACAAAGGAGTGTATGACTCATTAAAGGTCACAAAGTGAGACAATGGAAGATTTCTGCAGCACACAGAGGACTCACAGTTAAATGCTAGACTATACTCCGCCTCCTCAGACCTCACACACGGTCCACATGCATATACACGTGCACGCTCACATATGTGGCCACAAGCAAAGCACACACCTCCTACTGGTTTATGGGCCTTGAGGTTGAAGAGGCTGCGTTTCTGACCCAAAGAACATCCTTTATGTTCATGTGATCTTCATGGGATGGCATTCACTACATGAACAGCTCCTTTAGCAGCCATGGGCACCTTTGGGATGAATCAAGTGGAAGGTGTCCCTGTTCCAATTTGCTGCACTGGAGTGACTGAGCCCAACTTCATCTCCTGTCTTACTGGATTCAACAGACCAGGCGGCAACTGTAACTGTGTCTGTTCAATTTGTACATCATTTTTCCTTCCTGGGCTCCCTGTTTGGCATTGGCAATGCTTAATAGACTATTTTACTCCTGGAGTGACTTCTCCTCTTCCTCACCTGTATAAAAGCAGCCATGTCTCCACTGTCAGCCTTTCCAGACCCCAATTCTCTCCTCACACAAGTTCTCAAGACTTCACACCTTCCTACTGTCTTCACACGCTAATCTTTGTACTCACCCTCAAGCATTGTTAATCACCCTCTCTCACACCACTTGCAAGTACCACAGACCAAGGGGTATTTGGACACTAGGGAAGAAGGCAGAGAGCACCGGTGCGAGAGCACGTCCACGGCCTTGGACAGGCTATGTGTGGAGTGGGGAGCCCACAGCTCCTGAGCGCTAAATGGCCAGGGCTGCGCAGAGCCAAGAGGGGTTCTGAAAGCCACGCCCTGGTAGGCTGCCTTTTGAGCCACCCCACACCATGGGTGACCTCATTCACATTGTGAACCGTTCCCAGAGCACAAGGACCTCTCTGGAGCACACCATCTGGAGAAAGCACATACGAATAAGCCCATGGGGAAAAAATGGAATGTCAACCTCTCCCCAGCTGGAGGACAAGAAAACACCCTTCCGTGTTTGGTCCTGGCAGTTCTGAGCATCGCTGCAGCCCTGTGACATGATTGAGGGCACTGCCACACAAAAACCACACACAGGTGAGCCAGGCGTGGCCCCTCAGGGCTCCTCTGCTAGGGCTGAACTCCAAGCTTGGCCTCCCCTTCTCCAAAGCAGTTTTCCCCACCAGGCTGGAGGCTCTGTGAGTACCACCAGGTCTGCCATGACAAGGAGGCACAACTCTCCAAGAATCCCAGGAATGAAACACTCTGTCTCCGGCTCAACATTTTTATATCCAGAACAGTGCCATGGAGGAAAGGCAAGCAGGATTGTGTCCCTGATGGCTTTTGTTAGCACAAAATAAACCACCCAATGCAAAGAGACCAATTTTCAAATTATAAAGCTAATTCAAAGCTCTGACTCCTGGTTGCCAGCTGAAAAGATGCCACTTTTAAAGTCTGCTCTGGCTCTTGCCTTACTAGACTATTTCCACTGATGCTCTCATCCCTGAAAGAGCCCCAGAACAGCAGCTCAGCAAATCAGGCCACACAGAAACAGGTGGGTGCCCACAGCAGCAATCTCTTTCCCGTACATAAGGAAATGACTCCTATTTGTCAAATGGCCAAGCTTCCCTGAAGACAGCAGCAGTTCCCTCCTCCCACACACAGAAACTGCTGCTTCTCCAAGCGGACAGGACGAGGGCAAGCCCCCACTACAAACAGGTCAGCTGCAGGTCATTCTACTCTGCAAAGTCCACAGAGGAGTCCAAGTCAGGAGGCAGTGGCTTATGCCTCCTTGGTACCCACCTCCCTTCTGGGATAAGGTGGGGTGCTTAAGACCTAGAAGGTGTTTGATGATGAAAGGTTAATTCTTCCCCCTTTAATCCACCTCTATCCATGCACCTGATCCAAGGCCATACCCCAGGGATGCTCAATATCTTTTTGCCAATGACTATACTGGCAGTGATGACATGATAAAGATGAAGGTGGATAACAGGTAGATGTCAGCGACGCTGTTAGAGTCAGCCTGTCTATGCCCTCAAGAGTGGGCTTATCGAGGCCCTCACGCTATCTTCTTGGATGTGGAAGTGGGGGAGAGTATCCAAGAGTAGAGGTTGTGGGCAACGACTTCCATCTCCCATGCCACCTCCCTTGAGTAGGCCACTGTCCATTTCTTGCCCAAAATGTAGCAGCAGCCCCCTGACATTTCTCTCATTTCTCTTGCCTAGCCCCAATCCAATCTCCATGCAGCAGCCAGAGTGACCTTTTAGAAATAAAAATCATAAATCAGGCCCTGTCATTCTCCTAGTTAAATCTCTTCAAAATCCAGACTTTACGTGATTTATGAAGCCTGTGTAGGTTGGCCCTCGCCCACTTCTCTGAGCTCATCTCATTTGTCTCTTGGCTGGTCTCATGCACTCCTGACATACTGGCCTCACTTCACCCCTCACGCATGCTCAATTCTGGTCCATCATTGTAACTTTGCACGTACTGAACATGTTGTTCCCTCTGCTCTTTGCTTGGTGATTCCTTCTCACACTTCAGGTTGGGGCTTAAATGAGTCCTTCTCAAAACCCCCAACTCTGACTCCACAATCTCCGTAAGTAGAGCTCCAACACTGGCTCCCAGGGTGCTTCCCATCTCCCTGCTCCATTCTGCCCTTCATGAGAGATCCTAAGTCCCCAGCACCATAAGGGGAAGCCTGATTAGACACGTGTGTGGAAAAAGGCATGGTCTCCCTCAGTTCCTTCAGACACGCACAAAGAAGATTATTACTAGTGACCAGACTTTGTACACACAACTACAACCAAGACCGACCTATGAAGAACAAGAAATAGCAGTTCATCCCTGGAAAGGAGAGAACTGTAATGCATTTGTCCTGAAGCCCTGACCATCCTCTCACGTTGCAACCCTACACTGGAAAGGAAATGCTTTCACTCAAGCCAGGTTTCAACAAAAGATCTCTGCAGAAGCCCATTTGGCTCTTGCTGTCTGTCATCTCATTGTAGAGACAAGGGGCCTACATTCCCTTTAAGAGTGCAGCAGCCAACTTGAAACAGAAACTACACTTTCTCTGCCCATGAAAGGCCAAATAACTAGAAAACAGGAGGCCATTAATCTCCCCTATCTAGTGCATTACAAAGATAGCCGGGAAACGCAGACAGGGAAGATACTGTGTCTTGGACTTAGAAGATAACCCGAGGCCCTGTAATTTCAAGCCCAGCCGTGCTCATCCCCAGGAGAATCAGGCCAGGCTCAGCACCTGTGGCAGATGTGGCAGGTGTAGTGGACTGGTGGGCTGACTACCTCAGAAGCTCTTCCAACCTCCTCCTGCTGTGCTTTCCTGTCCCGCAGAGGCTAGAGAGCTAAAAACTACAATCTCCAGTCTCCCCAGTGGCTGGACTTCCTGATGTGACTATGAGGTTAGCCAACTCAAGAGCTGAACTGAAATTAGCCAGGTGGGGAGGGTATCTGTTTCACTGCTACAGGGTCAGCAAGGTTCTGGCAACGACTTCCCGATCCCTGGAACCTGGAAGGGACGATGTGATCCTAGAGCCCACTCTTGGCGCAGTGACTCCGATTCCCCAGCTCCCTAATTCTCCCCAAGTCCCAGTCCTCTCAGCAGGCCAGTTCTGAGTGTTGTCCCAGGAGTCATTCCTGGAGGCCCAGCCTAGAGCCTATTCTCCCAACCCTTCCAATTATTTTCTAAGCCCTGTAATTCCTATATTCACTATCTTTTCTCTTAAAATGGCTATGGCAGTGTCCGCTGTGGGTCTGAATCACACAATCCACAGCCGCACTGTGCAACAGAATGTCTACAATGATGAACATGCTCAGTAATTCTGGGATGCCCAATACGGTAGCCACCAGTCATCGTGGCTCCTATGCACTGGAAATGTAGCTAGCACAACCAAGGAACTACATTTTAAATTTTATTTAATTTACATTAATCTACATGTAAATACCCACATGTGGCTAACAGCTAGCATACGGGACAGCACAGGTCCACAGTAAGAGAAAGTCACAATGGAAAGCGCACCATGAGGAATTGGGTGTGGGAAATGGAAAACAGTACTAACAGAGCATTTAATTCTAATTTGTAAATAAACTTAAAATAAAAAAAGCAACCGAGAACTCACTCAGATTCTGATGGATGGGTGGATTTTCTGATCAGAAAATAACCACTTATGCAAAGACATGTTTTCAAAATATAAGACATTCTACGACCCAACAAACAACATAGAAACCACAAGTCATTTTGCAGTAGCTAGTACTCTTGACAAGTGAATGACAAACTAATTTTCTCAATGGGCAGATGAGGAAGCTGGTATTTTCCCCAAACCTCAGTTGGCCCTAAGACAGCCCCAAGACATCCCCAGTGGGGATGTAAGGCCTTTCCCCACAGCAAGCACCCAAAGGGTCTTCTCAGCGTTTCAGCCACAGTGCTGTACATTTGCCTCTTCTGTCTCTTACCTGAGCTTTCTTTACACTCTTTTCAGCAGCATTCTCTTACTGTTCCTGCCTTCCTCGCTATCTTTTCTCTTAAAAGATGGAGCCCTGCTATGAACACAGCTCATGGGAGGCAGGGATGCTCAGAAGAGGCCCATAACCATGAGCAGTCAAAGCTGCTCCAAAACAAGGAGATGGTGAAGGGCTACGGAGAGCGGTGGCCATCTCCCCGACTCAATCAATCGGTGCTGTCCTAGATAAAACTCTCTTTTTCTAATTCTACATCCCACTTCTTTCTGACAGCCAGGGGCCGAGGCAGAGAACCTAGAGCAGTTCAGAAGCCCAAAAAATCAATTGGAAGAGTGGTGAAGCTACTGGTGTCTACCCCTTCCTTCTAGTGATTCAGAAAACGAAGCTTTTTTTCTCTGTTCTTCACAGGGCAGCTAGTCAAAAGGAGGGAAAGAGAGAAAAAGGAATCCTAGGAGAGACTCCCACTAGAAGTAAACTAGCCTCATCTGCACACGACTGGAGGCCAGTATTACCTTGACTAGAAGACCCTAATCATAAAACCATTTCCCCAGGGTCCTCAGGTCATGGTGATACCAGAGAGCAGAAGGAAGAACAGCAGGTAGAAAACAAAAGATGGATACAAACAGCTAAACCACACGTTCCAACCAAAGATAATAAATTGCAATAATAATAAAATACTTCTTTCATTTATTTCCAAGCAGAGAGAGGAGGGTGGAAACTCTTGCTATTTGAATGAAGGCACCTACCTGTTTCCCACTACCTGGGATGGCAAACTTAAATCACAGGACCTAGCGAAGCATGATTTCAAGTTTACTGAAAGTGAGCATTTCTGCTTTTTAAGTATAACAGAAGAATGGCCTTTGTAGTGAAAAGACACAGATCCAGCCCTGGCGGAGCTCAGATGCTCACCTAGGAAAAGGGGAAATCCTTCAGGTTGCTGATGTCTGGGGTGGGCAGGGGCCGTGGAAGCAGGAAAGCGTGGCACAGCAGCCTGGCACGGCCCCAATGGGGCCGAGCCCCCACCCCTCCTCCCCTCTGCTTCAGCCGGTGAGTGCCTGCAAGGAGCTATACCCCAGTACCTGGCCCCATTATATTTATACGAAAATGGAGGTGCAGAGTGACTGCACCTTTCCCAGTCACCAGAACTAGAACATGTGAGGGAGTGCTATCTCAGGAAGATAGTTTTTAGTCTAGTCAGTGGCCTCAACCTCCTTCCTTCTCACCATCTGAGAGCATGAGTGACAGGGAGGTCTGGCCAATCCTCAGCCTGCCTGCTTGCTGCCATCCTCTGAAGTGGGCAGGGCCCCTTTGGGAACCGGAATAACTCCTCTAACTCCGGTTCATGCCTGCGAATGCCTGACCACGGACAGCGCGGTCTGACTCAGAAAAATGGCAGAGCGGTCCTGCAGCAGAGGCACAACCCTCTGATGCTTGGGGCTCAGAGTTCACAGACTCAGCCCCTCACGGCCATGAGCCTTTCTGTTCTTCAGGAAAGGAGGTCCAGCTCCACCTAGAACGCTGCCCAGGCCTCTTCCACTTTACCAGAGGGGAACATGAGCTGGTGAACTCTGTCAGAAAAGCCACTTAGCACTCCTAACCAGAGTTTTTAAGAAATTCTAACACCTCACCTCCCTTCTCAGAAGCTATCCAAAAGGGCCAACTGAAAGATCCAGCAAACAGTGTGCCTACTTGGGTATTCATCACAACATGAATTATAGCAATACCAAATTGGAAATCACCTAAAAGCCCATCATTGGGGGGAATGGTTAGATAAACCAATGCACATCCATAGGACAGAATTTTAGGAAGCCATAAAAAGTATGGTTTTGCAAAATAATATAGAAAAAAATCCCAGAACAAACTTTTAAGCAACAGAAATGGTCCAAAAAATATATGCAGTAGGACCCCAATTTTGCAAGAGACACCTTTTTTCAAAGAAGAAAAGACTAAAACAAGCACATCGAAATATTATAATTGGTCATCTTTAGGTACCAAGTTAGACTTGTTCTCAGAAAGACAGATCCACCAACCACACAGGCCATGGGCCCGGGATCCAGGCAGGCTGGGTGCAAATCCTGGCTCGGGCGTGACTGCGCCAGCCCCACGACCTCTCCGTGCCTGAGACTGCCAGTCTGTGAAATGGGGACCGTAACAGTGGCTGCCATACAGTACTATTGACACAATCAAATGAGTTCATAAATCTGAAACCGAGAATACTGCTTGAAAAGAACTTTGTAACTACTAGCTATTTTTATTACATTAACCCAATTCTATATAACATATAATTCTTGGTAATCAGAAATAAAAAGTTAGAATGTTGTTGTGTTCTTAAAGTGTACTTGCAAAATTTACTGTAGCCAAACCAGCTACAGATGCTGAACACCTGTGGGGGTGGAAGAAGGTGATATACACAGACCCTACCAGGCAACTAGCTGCCCCGCTTCCTCGCCTGCCTGGAGTCTCTTCTCAGAATCCCCAGCACCGCAGGAAACTACATGCACCAGGTCAACCACAGAGAAACAAGCAGTCCATGAAAACTCAGTATGCATGCACCTCAGAGGGGCCCTCTGTTGACTCAAACATAAGCCCTGGACAAAGGATAACCTGTACCCCTGTATCTCCAGCTGTTATTCTCCGTAAAGTAAAGTATTTAGGTGTGGGGTAAAGTGAAATGGTTGATTTGAAAATAATACAAGACACACGGGCAAGAGCCTTTCCTTTTTCTTGTCATCTTGACTTTTTAACAATTCCATATAACAGCAGGTCGGCTCCGCGAGGATGAACAGGTATGTGTGCATGGAGTGAAAGACACCCGGACTGTGAGTCCGGACACCGGGGCTGCAGCCGGACGTCTGAGTCGTGCCGTCTGGATAAGCGCAAGCCCTTCCCAGAGGTTCCAGCAGGACCGGGCGTCAGAGGGAGCGAGGGGCTCTCCTCCAACCACGCGGCCTCACAGTATCAGAGCCCGGGCCCCTCACTCTGTCGCTGTTGCTCCCACCACCAGCCACACCACCACATGCTAACATGTATGTTTCTCCGGGGCTCAATTTACTCATCTGTAAAACAGATAATAATACATTCCTCACAGGACAGTCATAAAGACTAAATGAGACTATGTCTATGAAAGTGCTACCCAAGTATTTTAAAGTATTGCTTAATAAGAATCATTCCACACATACCCACACAGAAAGCCTCAGGGCACCAAAGAAGAATACCTCATTTTCAGGGAAGTAAGCTAAAACATGAAAGTGTTTCTTTTTTAAATCTTTTTCCCAGAAGCATACCCTCCACATTAAGCAGCCACCTATTAGAAGTTCCTATTTCCCACATACAAATATTAATAGTGTCAGTTGGTGGAAAAGTGAAACTATCCAGAGCAGAGAATTCCAGAGACCCCTATAAACAGTGCTCATTCCCACAGGTCCTCCGTGAGTGAAAGGCTCTAGAATGCTTCCGCCGACAGTGGGATTGCGCGGTGTCGGGAGGGGGTCACTGCACTTGTTTACACACAGAAAACATAACACAAACACACCCACACAGGCTGTGTGCCCTCCTCCCGGTCGTTTCTAGTTCTCGTGAAGGCAGAACAAAAGAAACACATTAGCTGACTTCTCTACACTCAGAGCCCATTTAATAACAATGCTTTGTATAAAGCATAATGCTTCTTTCATTTAGAAAAGTCAAAGCCATTTATCTCATTAATCTCCACAAAACCTCTGCCCGACAGCTGGCAGACAAGAAGGTGGAAGGCAGGGAAAAAATAAGCAAGCCCCCCTGAGACTGCTGCTTCCTGATAAATATTAAGCTTTGAATAGATCTGAAGCCACCTGGACTGAGTTTGGTGGGAGGAAAGCCAGGCCGGAAGTCAAGAGAGCTCAAGTCCAGTCCCAGCTCGTCACCCATTTGATCTATGCACTCGGGCAAATCACACCTCTTCTTTGGCTCTCACTTACCTCTTCTCTCAAATGCAAAGGCTTGACCGAGCACCACACGAGGTCCTTCGAGCTCAATATTCAGGCCCTAGAACTCTTTGGTCCAGGCATCTCACTGCTCCCATCACTCCTCCCCCACTGGTCAAAGCCCCACCAAGTCCTCGGTGCCTGGGTCACCTTCCCATTGACCTCAAAGACCAGGGCTGATAACTTGCAGCAGGACAGGCACCTTCCACCACCCATTGGCTGGGTTCTTCCCCAGAGAGGAGGCCTGGAAGACTATGTGCTCAGCTATCCTAAGTGACTGTCTCCAATTTGCCTGTATTTACCAACCTAAGGGGCTGCTGAGCTAGGAAGGGCAACACAGAGAATAAGACCCTCAAGCTGCCATTTCTTTTCTAGTTTATTATCCCTGGGTTTTCCCAGAACTCTTGAGGGCTCAACACGGTTCACATGGAAGTCCTCAAAGCCAGAGAGTACACCATACCCACTAGCACAGTATTATCAAAAAATCAGAAAATCAGTACTGGCAAGCACGTGGAAAAATTGCAATCCTTGTCCACTGCTAGTTGGGAATGTTTAAAATAGTTCAACTGCTATGGCAAGACTGTATGGTTTCCTCAAAAAATTAAATACAGAATTAAATATAGAATGAATATGATCCAGCAATTCCACTTCGGAGTATATATCCAAAAGGATAGAAATCACAGACTTGAATAGGTATTCTTATATCCATGTTCACAACAATACTATTCACATTAGCCAAAAGGTGGAACCAACTCAAAAGTCCATTGGAAGATAAGTGAATAAATAAAATATGGTCTGTATATACAATGGACTATTATTCAGTCTTAAAAAGGAAAGAAATTCTGGCACATGCTACAATATAGATGAACCATGAAAACATGCTCAGTGAAATAAGCCAGTCTTAAAAGAAATACTATGTGATTCTACCTATACGAGGTACTTAGAGGACTCATATCCATAGACACAGAAAACAGAACGGTGTTTGTTAGAACTTGAGGGGAGGGGAGAATATTGAGTTAGTACTTGATTGGGCACAGAGTTTCACTGGGAATATGAAAAATTTCTGGAGATGGATGGTCATGATGGTACACAACAAATGGATACACTTAGTGCTATTAAACTAGATACTTTAAAAAGGCTAAGATGGTAGATTTTGTTATGTAAATTTTACACAATATAAACATATAAAACATTTTAATTTATCTTTTTAAGAAGCCAGTGAGGGATGAGTGTTGGACTTAAGGCTTGGAAGAACATTCCAGGAGGAAAGTGATCTGGGAAGGGAGGGCTGCCTTCTCAGAAAAAAGAAATCGAGGAGGTGAAGGCATTTGGAATGCAAGCTGCCCAGGAGTGAATTCAGACCCATGAAGAGGGGAGATGAGCAGCAGAACAGGTCTCTGCCCCTACCCAGGGCTTCCCTGCACAGCTCTCTGTGTTGGCCCTCAGCACACGACACAGGCCCAGAGAAGGATGCAAAGAATTTGGATCATAAATTGTTTTCAGATATCAAATAAATCACACATGCACATACACAAACATGCCGTCACAATGGAGTAAAACCAGACTCACGTCCAAATACGTCTACAGTGTTCTCCAGCGCCACTGAATGCCATCAGGCGTCAGATCTCTGGCTGGGAGAGCTGGTAAGCAGAACACTAGATTAATCCCTGGCATCTCCATCGTTTCTGTCTGGTTCAAAAGCTCTGCTTTGGGCACCAGGAGTACCTCCAGGGTAGGCCATGACTTGTTCATCTCTGCAGCTCTAGTGCCTAACCCAGTGCCAGACACATAAGGTATAAAAGTGTTTGCTGAAGGAATACAAGTTCTACTCAACATCCAGATAATTCTAGGTGAGGGGACAAACAACATTATTCCCACCGCTAATGACAGAAACAAGGCAGAGGGAAGCACATGGCACCCATCCAGTGAAACCCAGGCCAGGACTGACTTATCCATCCCCCACCAACCCCCAATTACTCTAGCATCTGAAATCTTCAGAGCCTCTTATAGCCAAGAACCTCTTGAACTCTCTGCCTCCAGATACATTTCTTTCCTTTCCTTTTTTATTATTAAACTTATTAGGGTGACATCGGTTATTAAAATTACATAGGTTTCAAGTGTACATTTCTCTGATACATCATCTTTATATTACATTGCGTGTTTACCATCCAAAGTCAAATCTTCCATCACTCTATATTTGGCCCCTTTTACCCTTTACTTTCCCATCTTTCTTGGCCAAACTCCCTTTTCTCTTCTTTCTGCTTCAATTTTTATGACACTTTCTAGACCAGTAATAGCTGATCCCTCCTGGCTCCTCTACTCCACATTTTTCTCTTTGGAGGACTAAGGGAACAACTGGTGAGGACCCTCCTTGTGTGGGGCAGACTCAGGGAATGACACTTAGGTTGGGGAGTCCTTGGAAATCCATGTTCCCCACACGAGCATCTGGTGCTGCCCAGATTCTTCTCCTGACCTCAGCTGCACCTAAGCCTAAGCCAAAAAAGGAGCGGAAGGGAAAAGCCAGTTAAGTCCATCTTGAAGAGCCCAAAAGTAGAAGGCAGGGGTTGATGCATTTCCATTTTTCATTGTAGAATGGTGTTACAATTCACAGAACAGAAACTAGGGCTGTGAAAATGTTGTAAAACTCTACAGTCTCTAACTTTGTCACTCTGTTCATGTTATTCTCCTCTGACAATGTCCCCATAGTAATTAGAAGGCTCAAAACCACAAAGACAAATAGGATCTGGTGCTAGTCTATGAAGAAGGCAAGGGAAGAATGGGGAAGCAGAGTGTGGGGTGTGGAAATACTGAATCTTAGGGAGAGACTGCAAGGGGATTGAGTGAATAATGGCAGCCAGGAAAGAGAGCAGTAGTCTGAGGTTAAGACAGCAAATGACAAATCAGCAGTCATCTGAGACCACAGTTTGTATTCTATAGGACCACGTACAAGCTCCATGAGCCTGGGCAAGTTATTTAATATCTCTGAGACTTAAGAGTTGTTTCAAGGATTTAAAAAACATTTATAAGCACTTAGCATGATACAGCCACACATGAAATTCTCAGTGAACAGCAGTCATTAATTAGAATTGCTTTAGTTGTTGTTGATGTTATTAAGGTGAGCTGAGCACCTGAGGCCTGCAGCAATGAGGGAGAGGCATGGGGATGGGCCTGGCCTGAGGAGGGGCCCATGGGCTCAGCACCAGGAAGGCCTTTGCAGGCCCCCCAACACAGACCTTCCCCAGAGTGTCCACAAGTCACAACCTTTCCCATTTCCACTGAGGCACTGACACGTCCAGCCACTCCCACTTCCTGGCCTACTCTCCCCTTCAGTCAGGGAGACTAAGGATGAAGTATAGTGGGTCTCCTCCCCACTCCTCCACTAGACAGCTGTGTGACTCTGGACAAGTTCATTTCTCTCTCCGTGCTTTAGTCACCTCATCCATAAAATGAGGGAGTTTACCAAATTATCTCTAAGGTCCGACATACTTCTTGACATTCACTGATTCTAGAGTTCACACGTGGAAGAGTTTATCATGTGGAACATGCTGGCAAAAGAAACAGGTTTCTCAGGCGGATTCTTAAGAGTTCCCCACCTCATCCCTGAATTCCCTCCTTTAATGCTAATAAATATTTGAATCTGAAAGGCATCTACCTACTAAGGCAGCCACTGAAATATGGGCCACAATCCTGAGTCTCAACAAACATGGCTAATGGACGGGGATCGCCATGACTCCTTGCAAGAGGGACGTGCAACATTTGCAGCCCCAGACGTTGCAGGCCCAGCTCCTACAATGCCTGCTGACTTATTAAGCTGCTCTTCCTGGGCCTCCCCAATGCACTCAAGATTTGGAGCAGGATGCCACCAGAGTCACAATTAACTGCTTATTAGCTCCCCTTGAATGTCTGGCTCATTTGGCAGCCTACCCACAGGTGGTTTTCCCAATCTGTGAAATGGAGCTATTACAACTAGCTCACAAGGGATAAAAATATGTATATGGAATATTTGGGGTAATATGGAAGCATCCTTCTAAAGATGAGATTTACCTAGTCTTCATGAATGTAGAAAAGGTTATTGGAGCAAATGGGGCATTTGCTTTGGTTGCTCTATGCACTCAGTATTCCACTAAGAAAAGTGTCCTTCTGGTATACGACACAGATGGATTATACCTAGTTTTGTTACTTCGTGGTTCCCTGGCAGCCTGAAACTGCAGACCCTGTTTGCTGAGTATCATAAAAGAAAGGCAGTTTGGTGTTTTGTTTTGTTTTGTTTTGTTTTTTTAAATAAACATTGGGCTTATGGCCCTGATTCAGGATGGCAAATACCTGATCCAACTTCCCAGTTGAGCCAAGGAGTTATGAAGCCCCTACCCACTGATTGCAAATCATCAATGATATATAATCATGTAAAGGGATCAGTGATCAGGAAAAGGACAGCAGCTGCTGCCCACTAGGATATGGGGTCTGAGGAAGCAAATTCCTCATATGACCATGGAGTCACCTTCAAGCACACGCACATATTCACACATGCACACGCATACAAATATGCACACACAAATATGGTGTCCCCAGTGTGTGACTTGGAGGCAAAAAGCACTATCATCTTCCTCTGTGCTGCTCATGGCCTTCATCATCCCTTCCCTTCTATCTGCATAAGTGTGCATGAGCCTGCTCCCCTACTCATACATAACCCTAGAGCAGAGCCCCTACCTCAGTCTACTCTGTACCCCCCCAGGGCCAGGCACAGGGTGAGTGGTCAAGAATGCCTGGGTGTACACCAAGTGTGGCTCCCTGGTGCAGGAACCGTGGGCGGTACAGACATATGAGAAGCCCTCCCTGCCTCAGCAAGCCATCAGCCTCCTCCGGAAGGAGAGGCCAGGGTTGCACATTTACCCACGCGAACTTGCACACTCACTCCCCAGTAACACTTGCCTAGCCAGGGACCTTGCTCTTTGAGGCTGTAACTAAATTTGGACCTGAAACCAAAGCAGCCAATGTGAAACTGGCCCAAAGGTTAGCTCCAGGCAGCATGGATTTCTAAACCACTTGTCTTGCTCTGCCAGAGCACGTGTTTTTGAGCTGTCACACTCGGTAACTGAGACTCCTCCCTCCCCATCAGCCATGGCTCCCACACTCTGTGCCCACTGGCAACAGTTTTAGGTGAAGGGAAGAGCTCAGCAGAGATCAAGTACCACAGTAGAAAGATGATTAGTTTTGGAATTTGACATATCTTACTTTGAGCCTCTACTCTCACTTTTTAGCTGTGTGATCTTTACTAAGTTAACTTTGATCATCAGCTCGCTTAACAGTGAAATGGGTAGAATATATTATAAACAAAATAGGATTCATTAATATTAATGCTCACTAGTCTTTAAGCCAACACTTTTTCTTCACTTGGCAATAATAAAGAGTGCTGTGAGACACAAGGAGTTACAGCCCGCTGTCCCAGCCCCCGAAGGATGCCACTTGTCCCCCAGCCCTTCTCCCTGCCCTCTCCAGGGCACAGTTGGACCACCTGTCTCAAGGAGAACAAACAACACCTAGCAATGTCTTGACCCTCAATGCCATGTCCACAGTTGGCAAGATTCTCTCACTTCCTTGACAACAACAGCCCAGACCAGTCACCACACAGATGGGGTTGCACAACATCCGGGCTACTGGGAGACACATTCCATCTGGTAGGCAGTTTACAAAGATTTGACCTTATCAGGCTTGAATTAGAAAAGAAAGATAATTGAAGTTCCATAAGAAATCACTGTGCCTGTATGACCCAATTAGGCTCACAGGGCATGCAACATTTTAATTTGTTTGTTTCAAGGATACTTTGTGTGGGGGCTGAGAAAGGGGGAAGGCAATAAAGCCATGACCTTGTGCCCTTCATTTCTGCTATCTCTGTCTCCCTTTAACTTATTGGCACACAGGAGCTATTTTCACAAAGCCTCACATACCTGTCCTTTTGTTCCCCTTCAGGGCAGCCTCAGTCTCTCCATGAGCTGATAGAAGAAAGCAATGTGAGGAAATGAAAAGAGAAATGAGAGCTGGGTGAAGAAGGGAAACACTTAGCCATGGCAGAGCTGGAAGGGCTGTAGAAGCCCAAGCATTGCCCTTCATAGGTGAGGACACTCAGGCTAGAAAGCAAGCTGCTTGACCAGGTTCCACAGCCAAGCCAAGGTCAAGCCAAAAGCTGAGCCCAAGCTTCCAGCTTCCTGTATGTTGTTTCTACTACCCCAGGTTAAAGTCTGAAGCTAGAAAGCACTACAAAAACTATTCTAGGCACCGCCCTTTACTTGGCAGAGGCCCAGTCTCGTAGGCTGAATAATGACCCCCCCCCCCCGCCCCCGCCGCACAACCGAGATGTCTATGTCCTAATCCCTAGAAATGGTGAATGTACGGCCTTATTTACATGGTAAAAAGAAACTGTACAGGTATAATTAAGCTAAAAATTTGGAGATTGAGAGATTAATCTGGGACTATCCAGGTGAGCCCAATGGAAAAACAAGGGTCCTCATAATAGAGACGCAGAAGAGCGAGAAAAGAAGACACCACATGGCTGGCTTTGCAGACGAGCCAATGCAAGCAGGCAGCCTCTAGGAGCTGGGGAACGCGGAGAAACAGATTCTTCCCCTGTAGCCTCCAGGAGGGATACAGCCCTGTGGACCTATGTATACCTCTGATCACCACAACTATGTATTTTTAAACCACTAAATTTGTGGTAATTTGTTACAGCAGTAGTAGGAAACTAATACACCCAGCACCTGACATGCGTAAAATCACCGCAAGTTAAAAGCTGCAGAAGAGGGCAGGGTTAAGCAGCCCTGGTTATTTAGCCAATGGCCATATGTAAACGGTACCTCTCCGACTGCCCAAGGGCAAAGTCCCCACCGCCCTCAGCCACTGCCGTGCAGAACTAGTATGGCCACCTCTGAGGCAGCAGGCCAGTACCACGTGTCTGGGGGTATGGGCAGGATGGAAACAAAATTTTCTAGGCATGGATTAAAATATGGGTAAAGACCTTAAAGAGACATTTCTTCAAAGAAATGCAGATGGCCAATAAGCATATGAAAAAATGCTCATCATCACTAATCATCAAAGAAATGCATATCAGAACTACAATGAGACACCACCTCTTTCCCATTAGGATGGATACTCCCAAAAAATCAGAAAATAACATGTATTGATGAGGATGTGGAGAAACTGGAACCCTTACGAACTATCGGTGATAATGTGAAATGGTGCATCTACTATGAAAAACAGTATGGAGGTTCCTCAAAAATTAAAAATACGGTGGAGGGGGATAAAAGAGAGAAAAAAATGGGATGACTGTAATAGCATAAATTAATAAAATATACTTAAAAATTAAAAAAATAAAAATAGAATTACCATATGATGCAGTAATGGCATCTGGGTATATAATCCAAAAAATTGAAAGTAGAGTTTGGAAGGTATGTATATACACTCATATTCATAGTAGACTTACATGAGCGAAGAGATGGAAGCAACCTACATGTCCACCTACAGATGAGTGAATAAGAAAAATGTGGTATATACGTATAATGAATATTTATTATTCAGCTTTGAAAACGAAGGAAAGCCCGTCATCTGCCATGGCTGAATGAATCTTGAGGCTACTATGCTCAGTGAAACAAGCCAGTCACAAAAAGATAAATACTGTATGATTGCACTATACGCAGTATCTAAAGTAGTCAAATTCATAGAACCAAGTAGAAGGGTAGTTACCAGAAGCTGGAGGAACGGAGAAAAGGGGAGCTGTTGTTTACTAGGTACAGAGTTTCCATTTTTCAAGATGAAAAAGTTCTGGAGATCTTTTTCACAACAATGTGAATATACTTAACACTACTAAACTGTTCACTAAAAAGTGGTGAAGATGGTAAATTTTATGTTATGTGTTTTTCACCACAATAAAACAAAAAAAAAAAAATACTAAAAAGTTTCTGAGTGTATGAGCCCAGCAGAGGCCCCGAGGGTGCTCATAGCACGGCACCTGTGACAGCTCCCATTGCCCGCGCCTTCACCCCTGCACTCCCCGCAGCCTGTTTTACCTATGCGTTTGCCTCCCCCAGGAGATCGTGAGCTCACCTAGGACAGGAGTCAGGTCCAACTACTCCAAGGGCCTCGCCCAGCGCCCAGCACAGTGCTTTTCATATAAGAGGTGCTCAATGAATATTTGTTGAATTTAATTTTTCAGAGTATGGCTTAGCCTCTTGCAAATTAATTCTATTCTTCCAAAGTGGTTCTTATTCTACCAGTCCCTCCATAACTTACACCAGGGTCAGGGGCATCAGACCTAGCACCAAGGGGACAGGGAGGGGTGGATTAGGACTTATGGAAGAGGCCAGACTGTGGTAAACACAGTGTAGTTATTCTCTATGTCCTCATAGACAATCACTTTTCTACCTCATGCCCCAGCCTTCTGCATGTGGCAAGAAACAGGTTAAATCACTGGGGAACACAATGAGAAGTAAATACAGAATGTTTCACCTGGAGCTGGAACAGCTTGGATTTGGTACGGCTGTGAAGTACAAAGTCTTAGCACCCTCCCAGGCCCTATCAGAAGTAATAACATGGGTCTGGAAGCCCTCCCTTGCTCCTTGAGCATTTCCTTGATTCATTTAAGGATATCAACAGAGGGCAAGCTCCTACCTCTGTCTCAAGCAGTGCAGTCCTCTGATATTCCCTCATGGTGTGATTACATACAATGACCACTTCAACTAAACGGGTTACTCCGATTACACTGTGTGCCGATGGTCATCCACTGACGTAACTCGAGTCAACACCAGAAGAGTGGAAAGATCTTTCTCCTCTTGTCTGGAAGCACAAAGTCAGCCCTGGGACCCTTGAAATATATGGGAGGGGCCCTTTACAGCAAGTCACACATGAGAAAATGAGACAGGGGTGCCTTTCTGAAAATCTTGCTTAAAAATAATAGTCATACTTTTCCTGACTGGAGTGGCTGAGTAGGTTGGGCTTTGTCCCGCAAAGCAAAAGGCTGCCGGTTCCATTTCCAGTCAGGGCACATCCCTGGGTTTGCGGGTTCATCCCCAATTGGTCGGGGAATGTATGAGAGGCAATCAATTAATGTTTCTCTCTTGCATCGATGCCTCTCTACCTCTCTTTCTCCCTTCCTTTACCCTTCCTTAAAAAATAAATAAATAAAATCTTTTTTAAAAACTATAGTAATACTTACAGAGTATTCACTATGGACCAGATCCTGTTCTCACGATTTTACGAGTGAATATTGATTCACTTAATCCTCTCAACATTCTCATTCTCATTATTATCATGCCCACTTCACAGATAAGAAGACTTAGACACAGAGAAACTAATTAACTTGTGCACAGCCACCAGTTCAAACCAAGTAGGCTGGCTGTGGAGCATATGCTTTAACTACCTCACTCACAACATCTACAGTTAGATTCCTCACGTCAAGGTGTTAGCTTCCAGCTTCCTCCCCAACAAAACATACCATTTCAGACTTCACTAGGAGAGACACACAAGTTTAAGGAGCTATTTCTAACAATAGTAGTCACAAAAAACTGTGCATGTCTCAAGGCAAGACCCAAAGAACCCAGATGCAAAGAAATGCACCTAACAAAATTATTATTATATATGATATTTTACTTAGGTATTCTAAAGCATGTTAGAAACATGAGTGACTTCTCACCAAACCTGAAAATTCATCCCATTCCATCTCCACCTAATAGATAACCAGACCGAAACGACAAATGGAGAAGTGACCTGCCCAAGTGGGTGACCTACAGAATAGTGGGTGATGAAGTAGGCAATGGAATTCAGGCATCACAGTTCTGGAAACCTTACAAAACAATACCCCTTCCACTTATGAAATCATTGGGAAATATTACCCACAGACAAATACTTTTCAGTATGAGAATCTCTCAAAAGAAATGAGCCAAATGCATAACACCCAGCCTCTTTTTGTTTCTTTCTCGCTTTTTTTCAGAATCACAGAACAAGAAAATTTTTGAGCTTGCTCATCCACCTTCTGCCACACAGCAGGTCACTTCTAAGGCACCTAGAGCAGGCTCACCCATTCACAGGATTTTCTAGGAAATACACGACTTAACCTCTTCAGGGAACCCATCCCCAGGTCCCAAAATTCTGGAATTCATGGATTCTTTCTTCATCTCTTATCTAAAAATCCCACACAAAAATGTGAGACACTTTTTTCTTTTTCAGTATAACAGAAGAATATCTACTCTAGCACCATCACCTTTAAAACCATTTTTAAATCAACTTTTTTACATATAGGTAAATATAGGCTCTTCCCTTTATGACTGTACCCTTCAAGATACACAGCACTGATTCTTTTGGCTTCCCAAAGCTGTATTTCCCAATGCCTTACTATTTCATGGCTCTTATTGCAACCCTTAACATTCTCTAACTAGAAATAGAGCTCCAATCCATACCTAATACTACTCATAGGAAGGACTTCAAAGCACTGGATATTAACGAATGGATTCTCCTCTGTCATGTTGGTGCTTGGACTAAGGTGGGCTCTCATCCAAGGAGCACACATTGAGGTGGCAGGCAGGCACCGAGAATGAGCTAGCCCAGTCCTAGACACATGAGCCAGGCAAGGAGGATTGCTAGGAAACGGAAGAGATGAGGAGTCAAATCCAGCCAAAAGCAAACAAAGTGGTTAGATAACCGGTGATCAGGCTCTGAGCAAGGAGCAAAAATCCAGGTTGGGCGATGAAAGATCAAAGGGCTTGGAGCACAGAAAAGCCCTGGATGAGAACGGCTTTGGAATCCAGCCCGGGACGCACGAGGTCGGAACCTAAGACTGAGCGCAATGGCAGAAACTGCTAATGCTCACAATTATCTGTTCCCTTTTTCCTCTTGGGGTCACAGCCAGCCCACATTTTCCAGCCACCTTGGCAGTTGGACATGGTCTTGTGACTAAGTTCTAGTCAATGAAATGTGAACAGAAGTGTCTGGTGCTACATCTAGTCCTGGCCTGGGAGAACCTCCCACACAGTGTCCCTGCTTTCCCATCTGCAATCCTCTCTCTTTCCCCAGACATCAGCTGAAGGGAGAGTCCTCTGAAGACCTAAAAGAGGGCACATCCACAAGAGGAAAGGAACCTGGGTCACTGACTGGCAGGCCATTTGACAAGAAATTCCTGCACTGCAGTGACTAAAAAACAAACTTTAACCATGCCAATCCACTGAGATTTAGGGGCTGCTTGTTAGGGTTGATAGTCTTCCATTACAAATACAGGGTCAGAGAAACAAACGTATAACTAAGCAGGGAATTTAACATGCCTAGAATGGATGAGAAGTCAGATGACTTAAAACGCCCATGGAGAAAAAAACTAATCAATGCCAAAATACCTCTTTTACTTTTTAAATAGGATTACAAGGCCAGAGAATCAAAGGAATGTCACAGACAATACAGACAATCATAAAGCACTGCTGAACGAGGAAATAAGTCACTCAGTCCAGGTGAAACTAGAAATGATTTGTTAAGCCATCCATCCACGCATTTGTACAGCAGACCCTGAATGCCTGTTATATACCAGGCCCTTTGCTAGGAGTTGTGACTACAGGGGCAAAGCAACAGCCTAAAGGGCCCCAATCAAGGTGAAGACATAGACAAGCTGGTACATGGGACAAGGTATCTAGTGGGGATGAATACAGTATTATGGCAGCTCAGAAAAGGGACTCCTAACTCAGTCTGGAGCTAACAGGGAAAGAAAGAGTCCTAGAGCAGAGCATGCTTGATCTGAGTTCTGAAAAAGGAGTGGAAGCTAGTTGACTGGAAAGGGTGAAAAGGCATTCCTGGTAAAGGGAGCAGCATGTACAAAGCACAAATAACTATACTGTACTCGGGAACCAGCAGCGGTCAGTACATCTAAAATGTTGTGTTCATAGAGGGAAGCAGTAAGAGATAAGTCAATAAGACAAGTAAAGGTCAGGCCAGGAAGGATCAGCCACCATGCACAGTCAACAGGGAGCCAGTGAAGGGCTCAAAGAGGTATAATGCCATAATGTGATTTGCACTTTTGCTTTCTGGTGACATAGTCAAAAGACTAAGACCAGGAATAGAGAATCCAGTCAGAGGTCCTTATAATCGTATAAGCAAGACAGCTTAGAGTCCGAGGGGTGGATTATGAAATATTAAGGAAGGAGAATCTCTAAGACAAACTAACGTAATCAGCTGTGGAGTGGGAAGAAAATGAAGACACTGGGAAGGGCTCCCAGGCATCTGGCTTCACCGACGTGGCAGACCATCACTGAAATGCCGACCACAGAAAGAGAAAAAGGTTTTAGGGGGCCAAAAACAATGAACTGATTCTGAAACACTTGAGACATTCTGGAGATATCCAGTAGAAAAGTAAACTCTTGAGACAGGTATGTAGGCTGGAAAAGTAAATTTGAAAGTCATAATCATACCAATGGTGGGTTCGATAATGGGCGTGACTGACATTGCCCACCAAGAAAGACAAGTGGAAAAGCCACAGGCAGAATTCACATCACTAGCCTGATAATATACATAGGTGGGTCTATAGGTGCTAATACATAGATACATTGATGATTGATGCATGCATAGACACATTGATTCTATGCACAGATGCTTAGACCTTTGATTCACAGATGTATTTAAACTTGGAAGATCTCTACTGATGTGACCCAGGGCTCTGTCCTTGGATGTAGCTTTTTAAACACTGAATTAAAAATCTGGATGAAGACAACTTTGTCAGACATGCTGCTGACAGAAATCTAGGAGGAATAGTTGGTAAGTTGGAAGGTTGAATCAGGATTCAAATGACCTCAATATGCTGAAAGTATGGTCCAAACTGACAAGATGAAATATAATAGTTATGACTCTAAAGTACCGCACTTAGATGAAAAAATATCACTGCCTAAACATAAGGTAGGAGGAACCCTGGCTTATCAGAAATTTATATGACAAAGACCCCAGAGGATTCAGTAGACTGCAACTCAATATGAGTCAACACTACAGCACAGCTGCCAAAAAGGCAAATGCAATCTTTACTTCACTAATCTGCATTCAGAGCCCAGGCTAAGGGAAGCAGCAGGCTTAGCACTAATCACAAGTCAGCCCACATCTAAAGTCCAGGTCCCTCTGGGCAACAGCCTCCAAGAGGGACACTGGCAAAGTAGGAGGTGACTGGAAGAGGGTGAAGAATGCAGAATGAAGCCATAGGAGAACTTGGTAAAGAAAGCGGGGACAAGAACCCTGGATAACACATTTAAAAGAAACAGGTAGCTTGCTTCAAAAATCCGGAGGGATAAATAATATGAAGTAAAAATTCATTTTGTTTGCTACAGATAGAAGAAGTAAGATGAATGGACAGAAGTTACAGGATGTCAGATTTCAATTTTATCTTATTTCAAAAAGTAAGGGCTATTCAAAACTGGAATGGATTGGCTGCTCTATGAAGTTAGTGAGGCTCCCTTCTGTAGAGTTACCAAGGTAGAAATTAGACAACTACCTGGTAGGAATGCTAAAGAGACTTCTGCCTTGGATGCGAGGTTGGGATGGATCAGTGGTTCCTAAGCCTTTGGATTTCAAGGACCAGTAATTTACTACATGAGAAATGTCTCAAAAATCAACTACCATCTACTATCATCATCATTACACAAAATAGAAGGCATTCAACACCAAAGAGCAGGGCAGACATTATCAGCATAAAGGACAATTCTTTATACAGGGTGGGTTACAAGGAGGTTTACAGTTTTGAGTATGTGAAACACAGGGTTTATTCTTGTATTATTTTTCCATATGAACAACTGTAAAGCTTTTTTTGCCATACTCTGTACTGAATAAACTTAAGTTTCTAAAAAGTAAAATAAAAAAGTCTTATATTTCTAACTTTGTGAGGGCCAAAGAAAACATTAATCATGATTCCATGTGTCTTGATCACTTGAATTCCCAGTGCACAGCATTTAGTAGGCACTCATCAAATATTTGCTCAATGAATGACTGAATGAATACATGCATTTAATATACAAAGCACTGGCTTCCACACTGAGTCCAACAGCATCTCTACCTCATCATTAATCAATATTTATTGACAGCTCTTGTCGTTCTTGGCACTGAAATATGGTACAGCAAGGGCCATTAACTCCTACAATCCATTCTCCAAGCACTGAGAATAATAATGCCTTATATTTGTACTGTGTTTTAAGGTTTACAGAGCATTTTCTCATGTTCTCACCTCACTCAATTCTCTTTACAACATGGAGATTAATATCCTGAATTTACAGCTGAAGAAACCGAGGATCAAAGGCTTTCCCAAGGCCATATCTGACGTGGTAGAGTCAAAAGATGAACTCCACAACTCCAATGGCCAGGTGGATGTTGTTCCCACCTGCCTCAAGATGTCTCCCTAAGAAAGGTATAACCGGGTCCTCTGGCCACACTGAGGAAAGTAGAATGCTTTGTCTTAGCCATAAAACCATAGGACGTAGGCCTCAACAACATGAGCAGCCCTGGTACCGATGGAATCTACAGTCAGGGCCTCTTTGGAGAAAAGCAGAGAGATTAGAGGAGCCCACAGCATCCATCAGCAGCACACCAAGAGCCTTTGTTTGCCTTCAAGATACCATCTGCCCGCCAGGCCTGCTAACACTGGCAACGTAAAACCCTCTGAGATGGACTTGATGTCAGGTCAACCCAAGTGAAGAAGGAAGAGAGGGCCAACCCAAGTAAAGAAAGACGGAAGATGGAAGGAAGGGAGGGAGGGAGGGAGTACCCTCAAAAGGAGGATGACCTTGTGTGAAAAGCCAGTAATGGTAACCTATATACATTCAGAGCTCCCTTTTCATTCTATGTGCAAGCCAAGCCATGTGGGACTACCTCACCAACTGTTTTAGCCAGAAAGCAACTGGCAAATCAGGAGATCAAACAGTATAGTCCACAATTAAACATATCAAAAAGTCAAACCAGAACAACAAAATTATCTCACAATTTTGACCAATTCATATGATATCTATATCTATACAAGAGCGGGGGAGAGATTGATTCTCTAGTGTGTGACTAGAACAGTGTAGCTTAGCAACCCCAGATGCAGGATTTCTAACTGGTAATATATTGATTAAAGAAACCCAAGGTCTTGGATCCATAGTCCAGAATGCAGTGAGGCATCTCGGCAGGGCAGGGTCAAGGTGCTGAAGCAGTAGTGAGCATCCTGAACAGATGGCAAAGGCAGGTGTGTGCGTGGGGGAGGAGAGAAAGCACGTGCTCTAAATGCTATGATCATTGCATTTCCTAGCAACACTGTGCTAGTGATATTGTCTGAGTATTACACAGAAACTGGGAGAGACAGGCTTGTGAAATCAAAACAAAGACCAACAGACTCTGTTCATCTGTGTGAAACATGGTAATAATACAGCCAGGGCATCAAGTCTGAATGGGACATGTCACACAGGAGACCAAAAAATGTAGGAGAGGGGAAACATGCGACATTGATTTATAGGGAGTCACTTACCCAGATAAGTAAATACTGAGGGCAGGGTGTTATGGAGAAACAGGGACAGTAAGGTTAGACAGATGAGTTAGAACAGTGGTTTTTAGCACTTCTCTAATATTTTGGCATGGGAAACTGTTGACTGCATTTAAACCTCAGCTCAGTTTGGCTCACCCACATTTCCTGAACACATACTACTGCCGTATATTATTGTGAGTGATGGGAACACAAAGGTTACTATGCCCCGTGTTTTCTTGCCTCTCAAATGAAAACATGACCTTTTTAATATGGTTGCCATGAGAGTAAATGAAATAACATAAATGAAATATATTGGCACACAGTAAGAATTTCGTATACATTGGTTGTTATTCTAGTGATAATGGTGACTCCAAAGGTCAATGCCTGGATATTTCTCTTTTTTGTTTAAATTAGGAAATACTAAAGTGTTTAAAAGTAATAGTTTATTATTCCTCTGAAAAATACTCAGGACCTTAGAATGCATTAAATTCTGATATCTGCACCCACCCCATCTACCACTAATCTTCTACCTTGTTGTTCAGTGTTTAAAGCCTCCTTATTTTCAAATCATCCTAAATCTTAGTCTTCTTGAAAGACAGAAGGAAAGGAGGGAGGGAGGGAGGGAGGGAGGGAGGGGGAGGGGAGGGAGGGAGGTAGAAAGTCTTTTCATCCTAACTCTTCTGTGACAACCTAGCTTTGCACAGAATTCTAGTTTGATGTTCACTGAGCACTTTGAAGATATTATTTCACTGTCTTCTGGCCTCTATTGTGGTTGATAAAGCCTGCTGCTAGTAGACAGATAATCTGTCTTTTCTCCCTGTTTGCTTTTAACATTTTCTCATTTTCTTTGACATTACAATTTTCTATGTTGAGTGTCTAGATATAGATATATTTTTAATTACCCTACTCAATACTCAGTGTGCTGCCACAATCTAAAAATCAATATCTTTCTTAAAATTTGGAATGTTTTTGGCATTATCTTCTAAAATAATGCCTTTGCACCATTCTCTCTACTATCTCCTAGAACTCCATTTAGACACTGAAACTTTTCATTCTTTCCTTTGATTCTTTCAATTGCTCTTTGACAGATTCAATGCTTTCTCTCTCACTGCTAAATTCTGGGCAATTTCCTCAGGTCTAATTTCAAATCACAGATTTTATCTTCTACTATTTCTAATGCGATGTTTCATCCAGTAAGTTCTTTATTTCAATGACTGCATTTTTCAGTTCTAGAACTATTAGGTTCTTTGTCACATCTCCTTTTTCAGAGAGTACTATTCTTTTATTATGCTTTCTATTTCTTATCTTTTTTAACTTTTTAAACAAATTATTTTCTAGTCTCCTCAAATTGTCCTCTAACCTCAGTTCTTGGGGCACTATTTCTCATGCCTGTTGTATCTGCTGGCTCTGCCTCATAGAGGTTTATTTTGTTATGAGGTTTATAATTTTGTTTAGCTCCTCTTTAGCAAAGGTTGTTTGTTTTAAGAAAGTGTTGAGGGCCCTGAACTGTAGAACTGTGCTTCGGCATTGTTTGTGTTTATTTTTGAGGGCTCATATGCTTATTAATTATCATCAATCTAGTTTTTTTATAGTGGTGAAAAACACATACAAAATATATACCATCCTAACCATTTTTAAGTGTACAGTGCATTGTGTTAACTACATGCCTAAAACCTCTTTCATCTCACATGACTGAAATCCTACACTGACTGAACAACAACTCCCTTTCCCTCCTCCTCCTGACCCTGGCAACCACCATTCTACTTTCTGTTTCTAAGAGTCTGACCACTCTAGGTACCTCATATAAGTGAAATCATGCAGCATTTCTCTCTTTGTGGCTGGCTTATTTCACTTAGTTTAATGTCCTCAAGGTTCATCCATGTTGTAATATATGTCAGGATTTCTTTTTAAGGCTGAATATATTCCACTGTATGTGTCTTAGTCAGCTCCAGCTGCCACAACAAAATACAACACTAGGTGACTTAAACAAAAGAAATTTATTTTCTCACAATTCTGGAGGCTTGGAAGTCCAAGATCAAGGTGCCAGCCTGGCTGGTTTCTGGTAAGAGCTCTCTTCCTGGCTTACAGATGTCCTCACACAGCTCCACTGTCTCTTCCTACAAGGGCACTAATTCTATCACGGGCGCTCCACTGTCTTGATCACATATAAACCTAGTCATCTTCCGCAGGGCCCATCTCCAGACACCATCACTTAGGGCTTCAATAAATTAATGTTGGGGGCCACAATTTAGTCCATAGAAGTATATGCCACATTTTCTTAATCCTTTCATCTATCGATGTCCAAGATATAGTTTTTTATGTCATTTTTTAATCCTAAAGTTTCTGTAAAAGTGCATAAATTCAGACTGCATGCTTGTGAGTGGTACAGGCGTGAGGTCCCTCTTTCTCCCAGGCAGCACAGCAAGCCCCAGGAGAGAAAGTGACTTCCTTACTGTCTTCCAGGGCAGTAAACAGGGCTTTTCTCATCTCCATTTCTTGAACAGGAAGCTCTTTAAAGCTCTGGGCTTTATGCGAGGGCTCCATCCCAGCTCCCCTGATTCAATGAGGCCATAGCCCTCATTCTCTAGCCCAGGCCCTATGCCCTATTATTCAGATCCAAACTTCCATAGGTTTAATGGTAGTAGTTGCTTTGAACCTACTCTCTCTTTTGTAGTTAAAATATGCATTTCTATCATACAGGGCTGTTTTGAGACTTAAACTACATAATTCACATGAAGTTCCTGAAACAAGGAGAGCACACATTAGAGATTCAATGAATTGTGGCTATTTTTATTTCTAAACCACAACTCCACTCACTCCAACTTAAACTACTCTCCTTCCTCTTAAAAAAAAGTAATAAAAATTTTTAAAAAATAATATGTAACATTATGTACCATAGACTACCCATACATAAATTTCTCCCCTTTCTCTTGAAAAAGACAGGAGAAGAAAAAGTGAAATAAAAGAGACATCTCAATGAATTGCATAGCCAGAACCCAAATATCACTTTTATATATAATATATCCCCAATATGAAACACATGCCTAGAAGGTTAGTCAATGTTCAAATTCAAACAAAATGCGCAAAACTCTCACCAACCTAACACACACACACACAGAGCTATTGACTGTACCTAAACTAAATTCCCAATTGATCATGAAAGATATACACCCTAAGTCAAAGCCCACTCACTGTCTGAGGGGGCTGCATGATCGTGTTGCCCTGAACACTGGGCAGCCTTGTTGAACTCATTAATCTTCAGCTATCTCTCATGACATAAACCTAGTCTGGGGTCTGTTCCAGACCGTGATAGGTTGCCTTGCCCCAGCCAGGACTTCTGTCCCTCTCCTGGATACGACACTGCATTTTTCAATTTCCCTTCCAGCGAAAGCTACCCAGTGTAAGGCACAACCCCATGTCCTTCAGATGGCAGCTACATGTACCAAGAACAGGTTCCCCGGGCATTTCTAACAGATACCCCACTTAAGAAGTCCTATTATATATAGCAGGAGTCCATTTTAACTGAATCATCTTTTAGGAATCAACAGTGGTCCCAATACTAGTGCATCTGACTCTAGAATAAATGCAAATCAAACTTGGAAGGAAAGCCAGAGGCAAATAATTTTATGGCTGCAAAATATATGGTGTAAGAGCTGTAACCTCTGTTGCCTTTTCCTACCCTTAAAAAGTGTTTTGCCTTGTGAATTAAAAATATAGTGGAAGGTTTAGAGGCACATCCATGTTGTGGAGTAAATTACTCCTTCTGTTCCTCATTACTGAGTGGTGGTCCATTCTGTGGATGTTCTACAATGTTTCCCCATTCACAACAGAAGGACATTTCGGTGATTTCCAGTTTGGGGCTGTTAGGAATCAGGCTACTACGTATTTTCTTGTATAGGTCCTTACATGGACGTATCTTTTTATTTCTCGTAGCTAAATGCTACCTAAACTAGAAGAATAATTTCTAACTGATCCCTTAAAAGAGGGATTGGCAAGCCTTCAACCATGTGCCAAATCTAGCATGCCACCCATCTCAGCTGTGTACTACATGATTTCCTTTAACATTTATTCATTCTGGAAAATGCAAAATATAAAGGGCAGAAATCAGATCAGTGGTTGCCAAAGACCTTGGATGGAGAGGGTGTTGAATAAATGGGGCATGAGGGAACTTTATAAACAGTTTCTATCCTAACTATGTGTGTTGCATGACTGTATACATAAAAGGTGAACCTCACCATATGTAAAATATGTGTGTGTGTGTGTGTATGTGTGTGTGTGTGTGTGTGTGTGGTGGAAGGAAGGAAGGAAGGAAGGAAGGAAGGAAGGAGGGAAGGAAGGAAGGAAGGAAGGAATGAAGGAAGGAAAAAAAGGAAGGAAGGAAAACAGGCAGGAAGCACTGGCAGGCGGAGGGGACAGCAGGAGAGGAGGGCAACAAAGAAAAGAAACGTGCTTTATCCCCTAAAGCAGAAAACTCCACATGAGCCATGCTGCTTCTGCATAGATGTGTGCATATTCTTTTATTTATTATATCCTCTTGGAACACGTTCAAAGCAAGAACATCAAGTATGTGTAATATCCAAAGTGAAAACATCCCCTCTTGACATTGCTCTGCAAGTTTCTGCCCTAAATGAGACAGTGAATCAGGTTATATCTGCGGGTGGGTTCGGGAGAGAAAATAGAGTCCCATGACACGTGAGAGTGTTTGGGAAATCAACTAAAACTAAGGCAAGTCTGTGTGATGATGGTTTTTCAAGTCAAGAAAGGCAGACCCAGGCTAGCCTTGTTTTACTGCAGTGCAGATAGTGACAATTCCAAACTGATAAAGACAGACTCTAAAATAGGCCCTATGTATCAGGCTGCCATGCATCGCTGGGAAAAAAGCCATTGTGTCAACTAGATGTCAATCCAAGCATTTTCTTACTGACCCACCTCCCTCACTTTTATCTCTGAGTATGCAGATAAACACATATGACAGTCCCTAGAGATTAATTCTAAATATATCAAACCCTGTTTATAACAAAACGGATTCCCTGCCAGACACAAGCCCTGGCACATCCACTCCCAGAGCAAACCTGGAGCAGAGTGCAAACCAAGATTCTGGACCCTGGTTCTCACTGGTCTACATCTGAGGTTGGGACCAGGCCATCACACTGACGCCATGTCCATGGCAACATACATGCCTAACCTGACCTTCCCTCCTCCCCGAGGAGGTCTGAGCAGGTCCACCAGCCTGTTCTGCCAGTACATGGGCTGCTATTTAAGCTACTAAGAAAAATCTCAAAAGTCTGACAACAAACTATCCAAATTAGAAGAGAAACAATATAATTATGATAGGGATTTTTAAGAGCAAGTGCTCAGAAAACAGTCCAGTTCAAATTCCAACTCTACCACTTATTAGTTTGTGTGGTTTTAGATGAATTACTTAAGCTCTTTGAATCTCACTTTTCTTTTCTGCAAAGTGGGGCTAACAGTAGTTCCTACCTCATGAATTGGAGGTGAGGATTAAATGAGACAGCGTATGTGATGTACTCCACAAAGTACCCACTGGGAGCAATAAACAAGGGCAGAGAGAGTCTGTCTGTACCCACTGAGCACAAACACTCCAGGAGGAAGGGCCAGATATACAATAGCTTATTATTCTTCAGAAAGACCTCCTTACCATCTCTTGCAATCATCAAATGTATGATTATAGAAACAAGTCCAAATGGAGGTCTGGGCTAGGAAGAGTTGGGGTGAGAAGATGTTGGCTGTCAAGACACTAAACTGTTTATGACTGAGGAATGCATTAAGACGCTCACGCTCCAAGAGCTGATTTATGTTCAGTAAAAGGCCCCACATCCCTTGGATGTCCCCACTTGAGCTCTCTCCACAGCCTGGCCATTAAATGCATGCCAATCTGGGTCTCCACTTGGGTGTTGGCAGGTTGAAAGGCACTTCCAAAGCCAACAAGCTCCAGAAAGCCAAATATGGCCAAGCTCAGACCACTCTAGGTAAACCTCAGGGAGGCCCCCAGCGGGTGCCAGAAGATGGCGAAGGGCGACTCAGACGGCATCAGCTGACAACTTCTAAGTATGAATGACTATGGGCTATTTTCATTTCCAAACAACATTTTCCATCCTATAAACCCCAAAGTATTTTATCAAAGCAGTGGGGTCTAATTCATCAGCCTAATGCTGAAAAGGCAACTTCTCAAGCAGGGCAAAGATGCTATTCTGAGTCACTGTGCCAACATACAGCTTCTTCCCCCTGAGAGAATATATCAACATTAATCAGTTGGATGAAAGCTTCCCGGAGACCCCAGAGGAGTCACAGAGAGTTCACGGTGAAAAAGAGGAAGGACAGGGGTCAAGGTCAATCCCTCGCCTGCTCATAACTGCCTTGGCAAGTCAGATCATCTTGGGCATCAGTTTGCCCATCCATGCGCTGGAAACAAATCTCTCACAGGAATCACATGAGAATAAAATCAGATAGCAAGTGTGAAATATATTGTAAATATTGAGAAAGACAGTGTAATGAAACTACTGTATAAATGACTATCTATTGACTCCTTCAGGAAAGTGAGACCAGAAATTTAGAAGCTCTCGGATGTAAGTCACCTTTTAAAAATTCGTCTATGACTTACCAACCTAGCTGAATAAAAAACGAAAATTCCATTTATATCCTATGTGCAAATTTATAAAATAATTATTTTTCTTTTTTCTTTCTACATTATCCCAAACACACATTTCAAATGGTTTTTTTCCCACTAAATTGGCTATTTGTTTGACAGACTTGATTGAATCAGCTGGTTATATAAAAAGACAACATAAGCATCTGTCCATCTTTACCAGAAATAGCCAAAATAGTGCTACATACCTTACCTCCAGCCTGTCTGCGACAGGCATCACTAGTCAATCACTGCACTCTTTCCCCTGAGTTTAGGCAAGAGTTCAGAATCCTTTCAACATGCAGCATTCCAGGCAACTTATAACCAGTCCCCAATCAGCACAGGGCCTAAAACCTATTTGTCATCTAATATGTATGCACCCTGAGAAAAAAAGATACCTACCAACAAGGGCTCCAGGTGGCTAACTGGGCTCAAATTTTAAAAACAGAACCTAGCAGCCATTTCTACAGAGGGGCCTCTCCTGGGAACCGCACTTCAGAGAGAAGCCCGCACTGAACTGATGACTGCCTTCCACACAAGACTGCCTGCCCACACTGTATTACTGGCGTCTGAGCCAGCCCTAACAAAAGAGTTCCTGAAACTGAATTTCAACCAACAGAACTGAGGTGTTCCCTGTCCAATCACAGCTGTGCGGCTATATTCCCCCATCAGCATCTTCATCAACCAATCAGAGAGGCTCCATTCTGACCAATCAGGACAGTGCCTTTTGGACCAACCAAACTGCAAGAATTTGTAGTCCTCATATTCATAAGGACCAATCAACCAAGAACTAGGGGTGGGGACTTCTGTCTATATAAGTCGTCTCACCTCTGGCTCCAGGGGAGCAATTTCCATTTCTACCAAAGAATTAAGATTGTGCTTCCCAGGCTGGAGCTGGAGAGGGGCCTCGCCCCAGGGCCGGCTCACCACAGTGCCTCTCCACAGCCATGCCGCTTCATAATTGAGCTGTAACACTACCGAGCTGTTCACTAGCCATGCTGTTCTCACAGCCATGTTGTATCACAACTGTGTGTTTGTTTGCACTGAATAAAGTTTCTCAAATTGGACATTCCTGTTGCCATTGAATTGGTACCAATGATCATCAGCTAACAGATGTATCTTTTGTCTGATTTAATTTGAAACCACGAGCTTAGGAAAATCATCTGTAGAATTATTTTAGTCTTACTAATTCCTCCTGAACTTATTTGCTGATGACTAGAATTCCTGGAAAAAAAGACCAAGCCTTTCATTTCACAATTAGACAAAAGACTGAACATGAAAATACTTCAGAAAGGAGACAAAATGAATTTATACAAAAATGTAAATAGTTGATTCCAGCTTCCCTCTGAGCAGGATCCAGTGGCCCTGCTCCTCCTGGAGGAACCACTGTCCTTCCACTCACTCAATGAAGCTATCCTCCAGGGACACAGCGCCCACCCAAGGCATGCCCAGGACTGCCTGGGTGAGCGGGGACAGTGCTGCCTGGCTCTGTCGGGGATCCAAGCCTTTTATCTGTGGGAGTGTCTTCACAGAGGGATGGAGAGGCAAAAGCAAAGGGCCTTGGATCCCTGAGGGTGAGATGAGAGGGTTCCCCAGCAATGGGAAGTGTACAGAAAGGGGAGATGGCAATCAGAGATACGCCTCAGTGACAAAAAGATAGGAACTCAAACCCACAACATCTTTCACGCTATGTTTGATTCCCTTATCCCAAAAGTTGCTCAACTCCTGGACTAGGTTTTTTGAGTTGTTTTTTTTTAAACTTGGTCCTTGATGAGATCAGGGCATCAGCTCCATAAAAAACTGAGCAATACTTCTAGAGTCTAGAGGATTCATTCACTTCTCAAACAAGTGTGGTTATAACGACATACCATGTTACCACCACTGAGAAATACGAATGCAGCTCAGCCAGTGGCTCCACTGTAATCTCCAGGAAGGCAGATGCCTGTGTGTTTTATCAATGTATCTAGCACTGTGTCTGTTTTATTTATCAATGTATCAGATGCCCATCTGTTTTATCAATGTATCTAGCACTGTGTCTGTTTTATTTATCAATGTATCTAGCACTGTGTCTGTCTGGTATCTAGTACTTAATACACAGCTGTCAAACATCAGTTATGTTTGTTTATGCCCTCTGCCAAGTGGCTATACAGTGCCAAACTCACAGTAAGCACCCACTTAACAATGACTGATTGATTGATGATTGATAGTCTGTCTCGTCTTTGATTCCCTAAGTGAAGAAAGCAGAATAAGTCAGCCTGATATAATACCTGGTGTATGCCTAATATACATAATTTACCTAACAGATACCTAATGTACCAAATGTATTTTTAATAAATATCTAACATATTCTTCGTAAGTCTAATGACATTTTAAAAAATAAGGAACTAACATTCTGAAAGTTTAAAGTACTCTAAATGAGTAAATCCTGAAAAAGACTAGAAATAGGTGCCATCAATGGGAGGTGACAATTAAAGGACACAAACAGCTGGATATCACCATGTCACATTGATTTCTGAGAGTTTCCCCTTATAAATATACGTTTTCTAAATGACCAATTCAAGAGAAAATGGTTTGACAAACCAGACAGAGGTATATTTATAATAATCCCGACCTCATAAATACACTAATAGTAAAATCGGTACTATCAGTACGTTCAAAGCATGTCCACATCCGTGACCTTATGTGTCCTCAAACATCCTTGTGATGGAAGGGGAAGTATCACTAGTGGTCTTTACAGTACAGATGGGAATTTCCATTCTGGCAACAGGGCCAGCCAAGCTTAGACCACCAAGAAATGCAGAACTCGTTCTTTTTATGATGCAAAGAAACTCAGAACAATATGAGCCAAGTATAAAAGAATGAATTCTTAGCCCCAGGAAGGAAGAGAGAACTTAAAAGCTGAGCAATGAGCTGCGGTACTAACAGCTGTGATGGCTCTGGGGCATATGTGACTGCTTCCAGGCCCACAGGCCCAGGGTGAGTTTTTAACCTCTACACGGAACAGGAGACAGAGCGAAGGGACCCTTCGAAGCCAAAGGTTTGAACTGAGGCCCTGGCACAAAGCTGAGAATCTGGAAACATTGATCCCTAGTAAAAAAAAAAAAAAAAAGGGGGGGGTCCCTCAAACTTCTGCCCACCTGCCCGAGGAAGAGATAAGAAAATGTGGGTCACCGGATGCTGATTGGGACTTTTCTTGTCTCAGAATTCCAGCTGAAGCCCCAAACCTAAGAACAAACAAGCATCCCTCAGACAACAGAGGTACTGACAGGTAGCCAAACCTCGTCCCTCACTCTCCCTCCACCACCCCACCCAGCCTGCACAAAAAGAAGACAAGAAACACAGCCATTGTGGCGGCAGTAAGGGGTGGGCTGGGGAACAGTGTGCTGCCCTCAACCTTCTCCCAAGCCAAGTGGAGTGGGCACCAAGGGCATCTTCCAAGACTGGGGCAGAATGAAGAGAAACTAACCTAAATGAACTAAAACACCAAACAAACCTTAAAAAAAAAAGAAAGGAAGGAAAAGAATGAAAGATGCAATAAAGCTTCCTCACAGAGGCTTCGTTGGGAGATGTAACTTAGTCACATCTACGGCATGTAAGATAAAGCACCCCAATTCAATACCCCCTCTCAATAGTTTCATACACAGGACATCTCCATTCCTCTGAAACCCAAAGCCCTTTTTCTCTGGTACTCTCCGAAGTCACGCAGCAGGGTCGTTTTTACACTCTTGCCACCCCACGCCCAAGACGTTCTTTCTTAGATAAAACTTAGCTCAGAAATACTCTTTAAGCATTTGAGCCTGGACCAGAATTTCCCATGCAACTAACAATACATAAAGGACCAGACACACAAAGGCTTTCTCTTGCTGTATTTCAATTTACCCCTTTGTAATAAATATTCAAGTAATAGTCATTTATAAATGACTATTAACTTGAAAGAATTAGAGTTGAAAGAATAAACAGATTCTTAATTGGGAGACTGAGGGCAGCAGATCTCCAGACAGGCAGAAGTTAAAAGATTCCATCAAAATACCAAAGCAAAAGGCAGAGGCCCATCTAAGCACAGGTCTCCCTGTGCCCAGATATGGCTGTTCCTCTGACACACACCGTCTTTCAGGGTTTCAAGTAAGTTGTACTGCTGTCCTTTCCTATCTGCTGCTCTTCTCTCTCTCTTTCTCTCTCTCTCTCTCTCTCTCTCTCTCTCACACACACACACACATACATACATACATACATACATACATACATAGAGGCCCACAAAGGTTAAAGGAATCTTTTCCTAAGAGTCTTTGGTTTTGAATTTCAGTTCATTTACTTCTTCTGAGCCTGAAAAACACAAGCTAGGTAGCCTTTATGGCCACTGTATCCCCTCCATTCTGAACAGACCATGACCTAAATGTAGCCATGAATGAAGTACTGACCTGTGCCTATCCATGGGCCAAGTGTGTCTGCATGTGACTACACACTGTGACACCTGTCGATGTCTCAAGAAGACCTGTGCCTACTTCTCAGAGACGCCAGGCCCACTCCATTGCCTCACTGAACCCACGAACATTTTTCTTCTAGTCATTTTTTACTTTGGCATTTTTTTGTCTTCTTCTTCATTAATTAAAGTCAAACACTATAGAAATGCCTAGGACCTGTGGTCTGGAGAGGGACAGCAGCTGGCATTGAGCAAACCTGTCCATGCAGACTAAGCTCACTCCGCAACAAATACACCTGGAGGGAAACAATGCATTCTGTTCAAGTTTCACTGGAGTAAGAAAAAGGGAAAACCCCACAGCTTTCTGCTGCCTGGGTCCAGCAGCAAATAGGTCCGGGGTCAGCACTGCCTTCAGGGGCCCAGAACAAAGGCAAACTCTGCAAGTAGGTTTTTCTACAAGTAGGCTAGACAGGGAGAAATGGAGGTCACAGGGCTGGTCATGACTATCTCCAGACACTGTCATAACACATTGTTCCCGGGCAGGCCACAGGCAACGGGTACAACTCCCCTAGACCAGGAAGGTAGATAAAGTGTGCTCCCAGGCAAAGTCGCCCTCACCCACCCCAGGGTCTGTCATTCCCACCCCAGGCTCTCCCACCCCAGGGTCGGGTCATTCTCATTGGAAGAGCTGGGGGATGGGCCCAGGACTTCAGACCACTAGACCGTCTACTACGTATTTCACTATGATGGTCAGTGCAAAGAACCAGAGTGAAAGTGCAGAAGCCAAGCCTCCCTGCTTCCAAGACACCAGGCCTTTGCAGCCACTGCCACCCTGCTGCCTCTGGGAAAGGCCCTCCAGTCCACTGACACTGCACATGTGACAGGGACTAGAGCAGAGTCTGGCGGTGCCTCCTGGTCACTAACTCCTTCCTGGACCAACAATAAACTCAGTGCCATCCAGCAGAACATATTCCCATGGTATTCAAAGAGTGTAATTGACCTTGGCACTAAAAATTCATATCCTTTCACTAAACATTCATGATATTTGTCCTGATTACAGATAAATTCAAGCATTGCAAAGCTCAAATGGGATCCAACCAGAAACTTTCCAGAAGTCGGGAACATTTCTGTTGTGGGGTTGTAAGAGGGAAGGGAATAAAGAACAAATAATAAAAGATTAAGTTCTGAGAAATATAACATTCTGATATAACTATAAGGGTATAAAAGCACGAGGCTTAAGAGTCCACAGGCTACCTAGATCTCCAGAGAGGCATTACCATAGGCGGGGAAGCTTGACAGCTGTGGATGGGGGCGTGGGGAGTCAGTGTCGGGACCAACATGGAGGCAAGTCATCCGCGCGCAGCCACCCACGGCTGGCACTCCCAATCTGAACCGCCCAGAACACTCCTCTCTTCTCTTGAGCCATGACTGACGCCAGCAGCGCAAGCTCCTTGTCCATGATGCCCAGATGGTCTGTGACAGACTGATGCTGGACATCCACCCCACACCAGCTCTGACATCACTGGCTTCCTTCCATCCATGTCTGAGACCATGGGCTCTCTGCTCTGCTGTCAGTGCCCAGAAAACTCAGGGACCAATAAAGTTTATCTCCATATGCCTATCTTTACACACACACACACAGACACACACACAGACACACACACACACACACACACAACCCCCGCACGCGCACATGCACCCTATTCTACCACCCTGCATTGACCCTCCTAATGCCTCCACCATCCCCACCACCCACTCACCATCTTCTTCTTGTTCTCATGCTCCCCCCAAAAAACGTCCACCCCACCCTTTGTACATCCACCCAGACCTCAAGGGGCCAACCAACTATTCTGATGAATAATCCACGTGAACAGAGGTAGGTTAGAGGAGTCAGACTCCCAACTCCTACTAAAATTCTGTGTCCTGGGACCTCCATCCCCGCCACCCACCTCAAGTTTCCCCTTTCAACTCTAGTTCCACTTGTCTCCTTGTAGAACTAGAGTCCTTGACCCCCTTGACCTAGTTTGTACCAATCTCACTTTGCCAAAGTCAATTATGGAGAGTGTTTCCTTAGGAAAGCTCATCATTGCTGGCCCCTAACTCATGCCTCCTGGCCTTCCATGGGTTCTCTCTCAGACTTGGGAACCCTCAGGGATTTCTTTGGGATGACCCTTGTGTTATTCACTGACTCTGTCCTCTTCCTGACTTTTCAACCTCAAACTCCACTCCAGCTGCCCTCATGTCTCTCAGGACCCAGCACGCCCCTCTCTGAGACCCCAGATATCTCCTTTTAAAGCTCTACCTGCCAAATACCACTGTGTATTTTTTTCATCCTCTGCTCCTCCATGTCTGTCTCTGAAGACAGAATTCTACCTCCTCGGCTGGCGTTAAACCTTTCACTCTTGTCCATGACCCCACTGCCTACTGCCTTCTTCTAGATCTGCCTCACCAACAGCCCTCTCCCGCTTCCATTTCCAATCACTCCTGTGTCAACAAATCCATCCCCTCTTTTATCACTCACAGTCAAAAATCTTGAAAGAATGGTCCATACGTGCCCCCCACTCCATTTCATGCCCACCACGCCTCAGCACTGTGCAGTCTGCACAACAGTCATCCTGAACTACCCTCGGAATCTACTAATGACACCCAAGTCATCAAATCTGGTGGGTTTTTCCTCACTTCCCATCTCCCCTACCCACTACTCCATTCAACACTGACAGCAGCGGCCCCTCCCTGCCCTCTGTGGTCCTGCTGCAGCAAGGCTCTCCTCCCACCTTCCTGACCACTCTGGCTCCTCTATTTGATCCCCTTCCTGTCATCTAAGTGCTCTGTCTTCAGCTTCATCATTTCCTTTCATCCATTTCCACAGCTTCAAATATCATCTTTAAAAAAAACCCCTCTAATTCTACGCGTATGCTGGGTATCTTCCATTTGTCCTCCAAATCTACCCTCTAACCTTCCCATTTAGATAAAAGCAAAGGGCTCCCTTGCCCTCTCGCTTTTGTTAAGAAAAATCCTTTCTTCCCTCTCTTGCCTGGACTATGGCAAAAGGCTCGAAACTGTCCCTCTTCCTATAGTCTTGGCACCTCCATCTCATCCTCCACCCTGTCACCTAACCAGCCTTCTGGAAGAGCCGCTCTGATCATATCAGTCCCTCACACACTTCAAATGGCTCTCCACTGCCTACCAAATGGGATGCGAACTCTTCAGCCCAATGCAAGGACTCTCTAAATGTTTTCCCTTTCCTGCCATTCCAACCTTCTCTCCCATAACTCCCCCATGTATAACCTGAGCTCTAATGAAATGCAACTCACTATTCCTTTAACATTCAATGCCTGTACCTGTCAACACATTATTGACGATACTATTATTTGTGTTAGGAATGTTCACTCTTCCACCCTACCTTATTTCTATCCATCTTTCAAGGTTCAGCTATGTTACCACCTTCATATATACTTTCTCCGTTTATTCCTTATGACTATATCACCCTCCTCCTTCAAAGCTGTGGGCACTTCATCTTTACCTCTTGTAAGATCCTATGAGCAAACTGCCTTACATACAGCAGATGCTCAAGAACTTTTTGTGAGTAACTAACCCTCCCAATTCTGGGAGGGAAAAAAATGTAGGATTATTTCATCTCCATTGGCATGAGATACTCCACTTTCAGATACATTTCACAGTCAATTTATCCTGAGAAAAGACTTCTTATCTCTTGGTCTTTCAGAGAGCTGGGCATAGGTCAAAATTTTTGCCTTTCAAATAACAGAAAAACAGAGCCACAAGATCCTATTCACTGCAGTCCAAATATGAGATCTGAGTCACTGTAATCCCCTAGGATGTGGAGTCAGATCCCCAGGATGTCTTGGGCAGCCAGACATGGCAACAGAGGCTTTGACCTTGGAGAAACACTGTGCTACATTTCAGCTCTGGGTAGTGGCCCAGATGCCCCTGTACGCAGGACCAGAGAGGGGATGCGAAGGCAGAGCTGACAAAGGAGGACTTCACCAACGGTTGTATTAAACTAAGCATATCATCCTCCAAAGTGCCTGACCTGCATTTCTGTCTTAGCATACTGAGCTGTGCTAATCTGAGAGAGAAACACAAACACACATATACACTTACACCCCAGGTGAACCCACCAAGCAAAGAGCTGAGTATGGGGTGAAAAGATGTACAGGCTCGTGCAGGTCCAGCAGATATGAGGCTTTGAGATCTGTGTATGAGTTAGGACACGGTGCCCTAACAGACGATACGCTCAGGCTACCAAAAGAAAGTGGATCGAGAGTCAAGAGATGGGGATTTTAGCCTATTCTGTCACCAAAAAGCTGTAGAACTTTAACACGGTACCTGTAAGGAATAAAGGAAATAATATCTGTGAGTCCACCAAGGATAAACATAAAGTCTAAATGTGCAATATTCATTCATTTTAAAAAATCTCACTAGTTTTTTTTTTCCTCTCCCCTAACCAGGCAAGTTGTTCAGATTCTTTAAGTCCATGTTTCTTCATCTGAATAAATGGGAATAATAAAACTTGTCTCACTACTTCAATGCATTTCTTTTAAAGAACAGATCAAACTGTAGGTGTGAAAAGGATTTAAAAGGTATTTTAGAACAGTCAAAATGTAAGGTGATGATATTACTTTTAGGTAAAAGAATTACAAAAAACAAAATTGCCATCCCAAGATTGGAAAGGGGCTTCCTGAGTCAAACCCCACCAAGGGTAACTATTCCTCCTTGCTCATCCACTCTTCTCTCTTCCTCTCCTCCCTCTTTTCCTGATTCTCTCCACTGATTGCTTCTTTTTCTTCCTACACTTTTTTCTCTCCACATTTTAAATGTGGGAGGGACAGGCAGGGGCCCTGGGCTCTGCCTCCAGGCAACTCCAAGGCTGGGAGACAGGGGCCCCCCACCGACCGGGCCACGTCGCCCTCCACCAGCCAGACACAGCAGCCACCGAGGAGGACTCAGCCCAACAGCATGGCAGGGAGCCAACCTCTCCCCGGTCACAACAAATGCCAACTGGTCACCTCTGTCCACAGGCGGGGTGCTCCTGCGCTAGTCAGAGAGGCAAATGGAGAGACAGAAACAGACAGACTAAATAGCTTTGTCCTGTCAAACACCCATTTCCTGTCAAGTTACAAAGCCCAGTCGGCACAGAGGTGAACACTGAACTCGATCTAGAGAACGTCATTATTTTTGGAACAGAGGCAGCATCAGTCACTCCCAACAAAAGGCAGCTGCTATATTGTTCAACACCTAATTAAAGTCAAATTTCTGATACAGGCACTGGGAGCCCAAAGAAAATACTACACACTCATTACTGACACAATGAAACTTCCTAATACTATATTCTCATCTACACAGGATTCAAACTTGGGGAGCCACACAAGAAAATGGGCTCTTATAACTAAAAAGTCATAATTCAGACCCAGCAATTCTGCTCATGGGTATATACCCAAAACAATTGAAAACAAGGACGCAAAGAGATATTTGTATGCTAATGTCTATAACAGCATTATTCACAACAGCCAAAAGGTGAAACAACCCAAGTGTCCATCAGCTGATGAATGGATAAACAAAACGTGGTCTATACTTGCAATAGAATATTATTCAGCCATGAAAAGGAATGACCCTTGAAAACATTGTTCAGTGAAATAAGCCAGGCACAAAAGAACAGCTATAGTGTGATACCACTTCTACGAAATACCTAGAATAGGAAAATTCACAGTGACAGAAAGTAAATTTGAGGTACCAGAGGCTCAGGAGAGAGAGGAATGAGGAGTTACGACTCAGTGATTACAGAGTTTCTGTTTGGAGAAATGAAAAGGTTTTGTAAATAGATAATAGCAATAACTGTCCAACATTGTAAATACAATTAACGCCACTGAATGGTTAAAATGACAAATTTTGTTTTATATATATATAATTATATATGTTTTATTTATTTATATCTTTTATCACAATGAAAAAATGTTTAAATTGTGATAATTCATATCTTCAACTATCAGTAGATGTGACTTGGAAACTTAGCTTTACTGAGATAGCTAAAAGAAATAAATCATGAAACCACGTTCATGTGACTGAAAGAATTTAATCTCACCTACAATGACACCCAGGTCCCTAAATAGTCTCATATACTTCCTTTTAACTCTATCATTCATCATGTAGATTGTCACAACATACCTAAATCTGAGATGCGTGAAATGTGCTGCCAACAGTTAGACTACACAGGGGAACTGCAATTGTAGAATTATTATCTCTGTCAATAATGCATGGAAATCCAAAGAAACAGAAAGTAAATTTGCAGTTGTCAGGGGCTGGAGGGAGAGGGGAATGAAGAGTGACTGCCAGTGAGTGCAGGGTTCCTTAACGGGGTGACGAAAATGTGCAGGAATTAGTAATGATGATTTTGCACAGCTCTGTAAAAATACTAAAAACCACTGACCTGTACACTTTAACGGGTAAATTATATGGTATGTGAATTACATCTCTAGAGATGTTATTTAAAAAAAAATAACTAAATAAATAAGATGTAAAGTCCAGGGAGCTCAGCTCACAAGGATGGTCCTCTAAACTCATCGGAATCTTGTTTGAGAATGGACAGTATCTATTTTCCAAGAGGAAATTCCTAAGAAGATAGTGCAAGAATGGATGGCGAAGCAAGGCCACACCATGAAGTGGTCATCTCAAAGCCCAGGCTCACTGATCTAGGTCTTCCATGAAGGTCTACAGAGGGATCTGAAGAACCAAAGGGGGCCCAGACAGAATCCATTGGAATAAATGAGTAGCTAGGGAATGGGACTATAAGGAGAGGCACGTAGAGCGACCACGTAGCAGTCACGGAGGAAGAACAAGCGTTTAGCTCTTTATCCACTGCACATGGCCAGCCAGCTCCAGAGTTTTCCCAAAGCAAATCCAAGCAAGGTCCCATGAGGCTAACTCAAGGCAGTCTTTTCCAAGATAGATGGATAGTGGGTTCCTCTTTCTCCTCTTCCCCTCATGGAGAACAGAAAGAACATATGCTTTGAAAGTCTAAAAGACCTGGATTATTTCCAGTTCCAATGCTGTCGGGGTGACCTTGGCCTCATCACTTAAGGTCTTTGGTCCTCAGTTTCCCCACCTGAAAAAACATTGTTAAGGATGGCATGATACCAAGTGTATGAAGCACCAAGAACATTGCTAGAGACAACAGGCACTCAATAAGTGGTAGTTAATACTCCTGCCTCATTCTAGAAACAGTAAAAAGGTACATATTATTCTTCAATATTGTCTATTTTTTATAATAAAAATGAAAACATTATGGTTCCATACATCACAAGACCAGAGGCTAGAAGGGGGAGGGGGATGATGTGGGAAGCAAGACGCACACTTAAATGCAAGATTCCCAGACCACTTTTTGATGATAAGATTATTTTTACTTTAGGAAACTAAAGGCTAATTCGTCACTTAAGGTATGACATTAAAGTCTTTTCCTATTTTGATAAGCATCTCAAAATGCTATATGGAACTGCTTCCTCCTTTTATCTACAAAGCTCGAGAACTTTTGCTACATGAAAAAAATTAGTTTACTTTCCAAAGTGAAGTTTTATTTTCCAGGCAGTCTGTCCTTCTGTATGGAGGGGTTGTATTTAGGTTTGGGAATTCAGGTCAAAAAGTGAGTAGTCTGCTTGCCTGCCCAGGTGGTGACCTTCTCACTCTCAGTGGCCCTCTTTCCATATATTCAAGCCATCAAAGGACTTCTGACAGGTTCAGCTTGGGACCTGCGGCTGACGGCAGGGAGCCTTGTGCCACAGCTGTGAGAAGACAGCAGCATGGCAGTGCACCGCTGCTGGGCCTATGGACGCCCTGCGGTCCAAACGGCCCCACCTGCTTGGGATCCCACCGGCCTTGGGATGGCTGACAGTTGTCAAGAAAACCAAAATACCTGGACTCTCCTCACTGATTTTTCACTTCTTTCTTGATTATTCTGGTATCAGCCAGATTAGCACCTCCAATTGTTTCTCTTTGTTTGACATTTCCATCCTTGAAATTTTGAATATCAGTCATCCAATAGCACCTACAGTTGTTTGAAATGCTTTGAAAGTTGTTTCATGGCACCGCTTTCACGAACTCTGGTGCTCTGCTCTCTGAGAACAATACTTGGTATTTGCAGTGACCCACACTCATTCTCCCATTCACAGCCTCACAGCTGCCCTGTGAATTTGACTGGCTAAGGACTATTATCTCCATTTTATGGATTAAAATGGTGAGACCTGGTTCCTTCAAAACTCTCAAAGAAAGAGATCAAGTCAAAGAATGTGAGTTCAGGCATTTTGTTAGCCATAGTCTTATTTATTTTTATTTTATTTTATTTTTTTTACTTTCGCTAACTAGCATCTTTGAAAGATTTTAGCCCAACATGGATTATTTTGGAAGGAAATATAAATATATGTGTATGTGTGTGTATCTGAACATGACACAATGGTTACAAAGTAAATAGAGCTTAATCGAGTAATCTAGTCAACATATCTGCCCACAGGCAATACAAGGAAGAACATTCATTTACTGTCTGGATTTTGGCTTCGTTCTCTAAAGGACGAGAGACAATTATTTTATTTTCCTTTTAGCTAGGTTCAAGCGGGCAGCACCAAGTGTAGCGAGTGTATGAAAAGAAACAGAAACTCCTGTTGGCAAATTGGCAGCTTGAATATTTCATGAAATTATCGTAAAACTATGTTCTGAAATTGTGGCTTCCTCCAGGGATCTCAAAGGTCACATGTGTAAGTAGAGTCTGGCTCAGGCCTCTGTCTCAAGCTAGAGACCAGATCCGCCTCATAGGCCTCTCAGTTTCTGGAAGACGACATGTGAAGAGTATCAACAAGTCAGCCAATGAACATTTCAAAGAAGGTGGGAATGTCAAATGAAGTCCTTTCCACGTGCTGAATTTAAACCACCACTAGTTATTTCATTGTCCCCCAGGAAGAGGTAAGTGTCCTAGGAGACCAACCCAGAAAAAGAAGCAAGGAGAAGCCTTTATTCTTCCGACTCAGGTACAATTCATGGCAGCCTGTCCTCTGGCCAGCTGTGACCTGAATGTCCACAGGGTTTCTACCCTGCTGTTAACTTGTGTCTCCACGCCCTGGCCAACAGCAAAGCTGGACGGTCCACAAGGAACGCCCCGCAGCCAACCAGGGGAAGTCCTACAGCACAGTCTGGCCTCTCATCAGACCACTCTCCCTAAGGGGCTGAAACAAGCCTAGACAGGGGCAGGAAGGAAGGGAGCAAATAAAAGAGGCTTGGAGGCATATCCATTTGCAGACAAAATAGTGATCAGAATTCTGCTGAAGTTCCTTATGAACATGTATGAACTTTTACTCTGTAGTCTAAAAAACTATTTTTAAACCTTTCCAATGATAGATACCCCACTCCACCCGCCACGTGCTTCTAAATCTAACATCTCAGAAAGGATTTTAAGCCAGTATGGGGGGTGGGGGGCAGGGACAGGCTGAGAGATTTACTAACCAGAAACAATAAACAACACTCTGTTAGAGGGTTTAACACACACAAAAGTGTGGTCAAGAGAAAGCAACTGGGAAAAGAAACTGAAGAACTCTTTTGTCACATCCCTGACTGAATGAACTGACTCTTTAGGAGCCTGTGTTTTCTCAACTGGAAACAGAGTTTGCCCCTATGGTTCCTTTTACCTATAAGATATTCTGATCCTAGAAAGTAAATTCCCAGAGAGACATTACATTTTTTCTACATCTTTTTGACAAACCCTTCAAACTACACAAGTCTAGAACCACTCTTTCCCCCCACATACACTCATACATGGTCCAGCACAAGACCATTTTTAAAGCGAACACGTTATGGAGAACAGAGTTTGGTGGGCTTTGGGGAAGGGGAGGGCTGAGAGGTTTGGGCTTCTTGCCAGTTAACCCTCCCTTTCCCCATCCCCTGTTCAAAGCCAGATTGACTATTCCCTTAGTTCCTCTGGTCTCTGGGGAAGTAACGCACTATTTTCAACCTCTGTTTGACTCCTGAGCTCCAGGCCCAAACTGATCTTATGTTCCTTAAATCCCCATTTAAATTTAATTTAGTTCCACAAGTATTGGAGTAACCGGGTTCTCCAAATTACCCACAGACCCCCAACAGCGGGTCTCGTCCTGTGTTCCTCCGTCTCCCCCAAGCCCTGCTCCCCGAAGCTCCCAGCCCTTTCACAGCTCTGCTTCTCAGGAGGCCCTCCTGGGCGCTCGCCCACGCAGTCCACGCAGCCAGACTGCAGGGAGGGTCTGGGGTCCCAAGGCTCCTGGGAGCCTGAAACTCCACTCCAGTTCCCTTCTTGCCACATGCAGCTGCCTCGGAGTGCTCCTCAACCCTAGTGGGAAAGAGCAAGAAGTCTACTGAAATGTCATAGGCCAGTGAGCCTGGTCTTGAACAAATAAGCACCGCATCTGGGAATTAAGACACAGAAGACCTCTTCCACAGTACCTGAGTTTGGGATATCACATTAATTACTACGGCCCTCCATTTCACTTTTTCTGTGATGGGTTCCATTCAAGTCTTCGTGTCTGTCTTTCAAACAGCGGTGAAAGGCATTTCATTTTCCCAGTGGGGTCCTGTCACTTTTTTTTAAATACAGTATCTAACCTTGAGGTACATGTAAACAGGTGTTTACTAAATTATTTTAATAATGACAGTCATGGCTTGGAGTGTTGTTTCATTATCAGGATGTTTAACACCCATGTAGCTAAATATTTAGCACCTGATACTTTGCAAAACAGTTCCCGTGCCTTTTTTGTCAGTCTCCTGCTCTCCTCCACAGTGCCCATCATTAACTTACACAACAGTGAGGACGGACTCTAGAAACTGACTAAATCAGTGTGATTATTTTGCTAATTAGTCTCATTGTTAAGTCTCCAGGTGTTTCCCAAACAAATCTATCAGCTTTCCTTAGCCCATATTAGAAAATGAAATTGTCCCCTGATTTTGAATGCTGAGGACTGATTTCCAGAGTCCCGGAAGGAACAGTTGGAAGGACCCCGGCTGACCTGTAACAAACAGCTGCAACACCAGGCAGGAAGAATTACTGTAAAAGGAAGAAAGTGCTGTTGGCCACTCCCTCACCCTCTCTTAACACAGTGGCAAGAGTTTCTCAGACCTCATAGACCTTGCCACAACAACTAAGAAAGCCAAGTGAAGAAAGGGATAGAAAAGAAAACACCAGGAGTTTGGAAAACATCACTGAAAATGAGAACAAACCTCAGTTACTTCCTAACCTAGGTCTCAGGAGCTTTTCTGCCATTACCCAGCAGGAGACCAGCCAGACTCATAAACAGAAATCAGTTGTGAAGTGTACTCAGTTGTTTTTGGTTTTTTTCCTTAATAAAGAAAACGATTTCTTGTCCTTGAGTTGACAAGCTTTGTAACCCTATAGGTTAGGGTTTCCAGATCGCAAATTTTAGGTCGCCTCAAGCTCCACCAGCCCCTCTGGTTAAACCATCCATGGGAAATCGGGGAGAAAATTAATATACAGCCATAACTAGTTCAGCTAATCGTCCAAAAGCCTCCCTCAAGGCTCTGTAGGGCGCTGTCTGCACTACAGGTAAACAGAAGTCTGAAGTAAGAGGGTGCAATAGGGTGGGAGAAATCCAAAGTGTGTTTTCATTGCCAGAGGGTGGCAAAGTTACCAGGGGACTCGGTCATACTGGTGTCTGTGTGTGGTGGCGTGGGGACTCACACTGGTCTTTGGGGTTCTCTGCATGGGGCAGGTGTGGGCATGATGAAAGTGGCACAACAGACAGGAAATTCTCTCCAAACCCTCCGACATCTTTCCTCACCAAACCCAACAGGAGTGCCCCTGTCCTGACTCCTAAGCCCTGGAGTGCCACCTACTGGGAGAGGCAGAAACTACAGCTCCTTTAGGTCTTGCTGGATCTGCATTCATTGGTTCATGCAGGCAAGCATTCATTCAGTCATATCTTAAGGGCCTAGAATGGCCAGCGTCTGTACTAGGAAGAGGGGAGAAAAGATTGCCAGGGCCTCAAAATCCCCGTTCACTATGCTCCCTGGACTCCTTCAGTCTAGATCTTATACGCAGAAGGACCCACCTCGGGCAATTTTAAGTCAAAGAGCAAAACTGAAGGAAGAGTTCTAAGTCATCCCCGAGATTCTGAGAGATGACTCCAGGGACTAATGGCTCACCATTTCATTTGCAGAGTATACTATACCTGCAGAGCAGCACGCACCTGCAGGGAACAATTATCCACTTAATATGAGGTACAAATGCCCAAACACTCTTAGGAGACTGCATTGCCCAGATTCCTCTCCACAACACATAGGGTCCCCAATGTGCGTCAGTCTCCTGTGTAATCTACTTAAAAGAGCTTCACCCTATTCTCTGTGTGTGGGGGGACCAGGGGTGTGTGTACAAGCACACACTTAAACACTGTTAGCATGTGTCCTATGGAAATAATGAGTAATTGTTTCTTGTAATATAACCTCTTATGTAGTATTCTGATACACTGCGAAGTGCCTGAGCAATACTAGAAACAATATTTTGAACCTCAATAGCCCTTTTTCTGTAGTTTCCTCCATGCAGTATCCAGAGAAAGAGAAGCTAATGTCATGTTTTCGTTAACCTGCACAGGCTCAGGTGCAAGCAACATTGTCCTTTGGCCATTTATCAAGAGAGTTAACTGTGATCATTATTATTCCTTTATTAGGATGATTACCGTTCTGCTGTATTGCTAAGTTGTTGAAAAGAAAGCCGTGTGTCTTCCACTCCCAGAACATGCTTCTCCCCTCTGCCTTGTCTCCAGCAGATAAGGGACAGACTGATGTTTTATTTGTTAAATGGTTGACTAAGAAACTTGTTTGCTAGCTGGAGACTGAAATGGAAAATCAGCCCAGAAAAGTGGAAGGCTAGGGTGAGACCAGAGCAGAGAGGGCACCAGAGGTGAGGTGAGGCCCACCTGAGCCATTTCCAGCCAAAACCCAGGGTCAGAAGCCAGTCCTTCAGGGAACTTCCAGCTGTTCCCATGAGCTGACCACCACCTCCATACCTGGACTCTCAATACGAGAGAGAGAGAGAGAGAGAGAGAGAGAGAGAGAGAAGCATAGAGAAGTTGGGGAAGAAAGGGCTGATCCCAGTGCCTTCCAGCCTGTCAGGAAGAGAAGCCCCACCACTGGCAACTTTCTCGGTTCTCCACTCCTTGGTTCGTCACCATCACTGCTCTGAGGTAATCACTTGGCTGCTTCTCTCTCTTCTGAAACTCTAACCCCCAATTATGTTTCATTGCCCCTTCGGTTATTAAGTCACGGCAACCCCTTCCTAGTAAATACTCATGCTCTTCCAGGTCTGCCTCTCCCCACCTTCGTCACCATCCTCCTCTTCTCCCCCCAAAACACCTGGGCAGTGCCAATGAGGCAGGAAGACAGGGTGGGAAATGGAGGGAGACAGAGACCCTGGTGCTCTTTCACCTGAGAACCGCATCCAGGAATGGAGGCAAACCCGCTCCCGTGAATTATATAATCACTGCAGCTTCTAGGGAGAGAACTGGAATTCAGGTTGCCATAGTGTTCGTTGGCATGTTGCTGGAAAGGCAGAGCTCTCAGCCCTGCTTGCTCCCTCCCTTTCCCTCCATCTTCCACACAAACCTCTCCAGGGTCAGCTCCTACTTTTAATGTCTACTCCCTGCATTTGTGTGTGGGGTGGGGGCTGCTGGGGGACAAAGGGGCAAAAGAAAGGAAAAGGGCTAAGAAGGGGTATATCGTGCACTAAGAGGCGAACTTGTGAACTAAGGTTATCATTAGGTGACTAATAATTATTACCACAGTGTACTGCCATTGTTAGTAGAGTAAGGACAATACTACTGCGCTCTCCTCTCCAAGGCTGCTCAGACTGAGCTGAGAACTTGGGGGGGGGAGAAATCCATCCCCACTCTTCACACATATCGCCCTTTCCTTTGTGTCTCTGATTCCCTCCCTCCTGATCCATCCCCTACTCCATCAGCTAAGAAGGGGACAGGAGAAGAGATGGGGGCTGGGCCATGGGGTACAGAAATCGAGGGACAGAAGCGGCCTTCATCACCCCAAAGCCCCGGCCCACCCTAGAACCCATGACCCTTGACAAAATTCTTTCTACCAAAAGAGGCCCAAATCCCCACACTGCCACCCCAGCTCCAGTTTCAGGATGGAGGATGGACGGAGATCAGGCAGGTAGGGTGCCTGGAAGCCCCTAGCTCTAAAGGGCAGGGACAATGTCCCCAGATGGCGGAAATGGGGGCAAAGGAAGGGAGGAGGCTGGAAAAAAGAAACATGGAGACAGCCCCTCCCCCCAGGCCGGTCCTCCGAGGATCACTTGAAGTACCCCAGTAAGTAACAGGACCAATAGCGACAGGTATTCAGGAGAAAGAGATTGAAAGAAGAGTGTAAACAGGGAGGCTTGAGAAACTGGGAGAGAAAAGGGAGCGACTACACCCAGAGACAGAGAAAACCAGGGAAAACAGACACAGACGGAGCCGGAGCTGCCACACTCCAGCAAGACCACCCCTCGAAACTCCATCATGACCTTAATTGCTGAGTGATGCCAAAAAATAATAACTTGTTAATAAGGAGGGCGGGAGAGAAAGTTTTCAGGAAGTGGATAGTTACCTGAAAGCCTTTTCTTCTCACAGGGGGAGCTGGTGACACTTGATGCCCAAGATGAAGATGCCTAGAGAACACTGGTCAACAGTGTGGAGCCGTGTGAGCTCGGCACACCCTTTAATTATCTCCTTAAAATATGAAAAAGCAAAGCCCACACACCGCCCGATTCTTACCGCTTACATCCTCAGGTGCTAGCCCACATGTGGGTGCAAATAAGAACACACCGGGCGTAGGCACTCTCGGGGTCAATGGCATGGAGAGATGGGTGGGTGGAGGTGAGCCGTGGGAGCGAGGAGCGAAACCTCGCGTCTGCATCCCCGGACCCTCAGAGCGCGCTGCCTAGGGCAGGGGCCCCTGGAAGCGACTGGGGCGCCGGGCGGCGGCCTGGTGCGGGGAGCGCGCGCGCGCTCCCAGCCGCACCCCGGGCGAGGCGAGGGACCCCGGCCGGCGGGGCTGGAAGACAGCGGCGCCCCCTTCCCAACGCGCGCGGCGGACCGGGCAGTTGGGTTTTCCAGGCACAGGCGAAAAAACGAGGCAGAAGCAGACACTTGGGGAACTTTTCCCCTTCGTCTGTAATTTCATAGGAAACACATGCGACGGAGAAGCCGGCACGGGAGGGGGAGGGGCGGGAATTTTCCGCCCGGTCTCAAGGGGTTCGGGTCCCGGTCCCGCCGGTCCGGAGAGGCGGAGGCGACCCAGGCAACTCCGCAGGGACCGTCCTCGGGGCGAGCCGGAGCGGAGCGGGCGGGGAGGGCGGGAGCCCGCGCTAGGGCCTCGGCCGGGCGGCGGGGCCAGGCTTACCTTGGTGGTTTTCCTCTGGGATGTACATCCTCGTGTTTTCATTGACCATTGACCAAAAATTGTTTTAAAAGGAGAAGCCACAAAGAGGAAGAGATGTCAAAACACCCCCCCGGCGGGTCTGGATTAATCTCTCCTCCGAGGCAGGAGGCTTTCGTGCAAAATTCAAGGAAGCCGTGGAGCTGCGGTATTTCTTCTTCCCTTCTGATGATTACCTGATTCCCATTATTGCATCAAACACCAAAAACTGCTCCTTTCTACTACTGCCTCCTTGAGTGAAATTGTAATGCATCCTCAGTACATCCGGGCCCCTTCCAAGAATTTAGCCCCGCACCTCTGGCGGCTACACCGTTTGAAAAAATCAACCGAGGGAGGCAGCGCGAGAAGAGGCAGAGAGGAGGGGCGAGGACAGCGATGGACCCCCAGACCGGGAGCTGAAGGTTCTCCGCCGCTCCCGGCCAGTCCTCCCAAGGCCCCAGCTCGGCTCTGTTCTGTCAAGAAGCTCCAGCAACTCCGGAGGCGCGGAGGCAGGAAGAGGAGCCGCCGCTCCGGGCCGCGCTGCGCCGAGCGCCGTTCTGGCAGGAGCTGTTTCTGCAGAGGCAGAGAGAGGGAGACACGGGGCGCGCGAGAGCGCCGCGCTCACCGCCTCCAGCCCAGCCCGCCGCCGCGCCCGCGCCCGCGCCCTCCCCGCCCGCCCGCCCGGCGCGCTGGAGGCAGACGCGCTGAACGCTTCCAGATGTGGCGCGGCGGCGGCGCGCAGGAACCGGGCGCACGACGCAGGGCGCACAGCGCTGACCGAGGTCCCGGTGAGCACCCGCTCGGCCCTTGGCCGCACCGCGGACCAGTCCCGCTGCCCACATGACGTCAAAGGGCGCAGGCGAGGTGCGGGCCTGGAGAGGCCGGCGGTGGGGGTCTGCGCGCGGCGCCCCCCGGGGGGCGGGGCGTGGGCGGACGTGAGGCTCAGGCGCCGTACCGTCGCCCGCCGCACTCCCAGCCACCTCCAGCCACCCACCCCCGTTATTCTCGGCAGCGCCGGCGTCCCTGAGCAGCCGTCCACAGCGGGAAGGCCTCTGTGAGCGGAATTCCAACAGAGGGGACTACAATCTGTCCAACTACCAGAGTCTTTTTGCTTATCGGGCCACTGAACAAAACCGCAAAATGAGCCATGATTCCGTGGTTCTGTGTGATCAGTGATAATCAGAGCGGCTGTAGAAGTGATACACGGAGGCGAGGATGGGAAGATGGGAGGTGAGAGAGGAGAAAGGGCGGGAGGGCGGAGCCACCTAGACAAGGCAGTGGTGCCCAGATGTCTAAACAGATTAATGGACCCAGGTTTTCTAATTCCTTGGAGGCAACGGAGCACGTGTTCTAGTAGGGTATCTTTATCCACGTCTCTTAATTATGTTTGCCACTCAGGCAGGAATGTATTGTACCCTCTCCGTCCCGAAGAGGTGAACATCTCTTCCCATCTCATTGCAGCCACAGAAGGTTCACGGCACCCCCTGCAGGCCTGGGCTCCTCTGGAGTGGGCTTCCTAAATCCTGGCAGGGGAGCCTACATCTCTCTCTTGTGAGCAAGGACCTTGCTGCCCTCGGACCTCCCCACCTCCTATCCACACTCATTCCCTGGGTGATCCTCTCCATCTTCGTGGGTTTTAGCAGCTGTCTATATCGAATTTGTATCTGCAGCCCAATGCCAGGTTACACAGCCAACCAACCTCAGTCTCTACTTGGATGTCCACAAACAAACACTGAATCCCTTTTTCTGGGCAAAACCTGCACTTCACACAGCCTTCCCTGTCACATTTGATGGGGCCAAAAAAAATCTGGAATCATTCTTGACTTCTTTCTCTCATTCTCCTACATCCAATCCTTCAGGAAACCCATTGGTTCTACCTTCAGCTGAATCCAATTCTCAATGTCTCTCCGGCTGCCCCCAGGTCTGAGCCAACATAATCTTTCAACGGGGTTTGTGCAGAGGCTGCTTTCCCTGTTCTCCCCTCCCCAGCAGCCCCGTAGTTTCTCCTCAATACAACAGAGTCATCTATTTAAAATGTCAGGTCACAGCACTGCTCTGCTCAGAGCCTTTCAGTGGCTCCTCAATTCACCTAGGAAGAGCCGAGGTCCTTAGAGCAGCCTGCAAGGACCCACATGAACAGCCGTGTACAACAACTTCTCATCCCTTCCTCTCCAACTGCTCTCCCACTTGCTTCAGCCACACCAGCCTCCTTATTGAACACTCCAGGAACTATTCATATATTCTCATTCTCCCCCGCCCCCCGCTGCCTGTCTCATCTTGAGCCCTTTACTCTAGCTGTCCCCACTATTTCCTCAGATATACACCTGGGGTGAACTCTCTTACTTTTTTCAAGACTTTTCTTGAATCTTACTTCCTTAATGGGCCTCATTATGACTACCCTGTTTAGTACAGCAACCTGCCCATTCCACCCCCAGCACTCCAATCTCATCCTTTCTCTTTTTTTAATGTGGCATTTAATTCCTCTCCAACATACTATATAATCTATTTATTCATTAATTGGATTCTTTATCGTCTCTATTCCTCACTAAAATGTAAACCCCATGAGGACAGGGATCTTTGTCCTTTTGTTCACCAGTGTATCCCAAGTGCATAGAACAAAGCCTGACATATAATATGTACTTAATCAATATGTACTGAATGGCAAATGAATGAATGAGTGAATGAATGAGATGGTTTCAGGAGTGCTACAACTCACTGTATCAAAACGCTTCCCTCTGTCCCCTGTTTCATATCAGAAACCTCACCATTCCAGCTTTATTCCCTTTGGCCAAGGGTTTTGGCCCCAGTTTAAAATGCAAATGTCTCTGTGAGAGGCATTAACCTTATCAATCATCTTCATTCTACTGTGAACAGCAATCTAGATTTTTTTGTGTACCAGTGAAATCTGGCCTCTTTACCATTCTGGTGTGTTCATACTCAATTTTCAACCTGATAGAAAAAATTAGAATGACATAAATCCAAATATCTTCTCCATTTAGCTTTAGGACACATTATAGGTCTGTGTTTCAGAGGCCTATGTACATGATTATTTGTTTAAATTAATATTAAAATTGGTTTGCATCACCTTTATACACTATAGAATAGGAATAATAATAATAGCTAACACTATTGAGTGTTCTGTGTTGGGACAGGTGCTTTACAAGCATTATTCATTTAATCCTCATTGCAGTCCTAGGAAGTAGGTGATATTATTTTTATTAACACTATTTCACATATTGGAAACTGAGACTTAGAGACTTAAGTTACATGTCCAGGGTCACCCAGCTGGTAAACTGTGGGACCTGGACTTAATCCAGAGTGCCTGCCTCCAAACTTGCATTCATACCATGATCCTACTTTTGGAGGAAATGACTGAGGGTGAGCTGGGTTGGGGGCAGGGAATGAACAGTTTAAAATAACAGTAACACAACCACAAAATATGCTGCACAGAATTCACGAAGAGCCAGATAACTGAGAACAGAGTGCATGTGTGTTGAGGGTGGAGGGGCACGTCCTGGATTTATAGCCAGGCTTTTTCTAAAGGTAGGCACTGTATAAATCTAGCAAGTAAATATTACCTTCATGCTTCTTTAGTTTCATTTTTCACTTCTCTTTTCAACTGTGAAATGTGTTCTTTCCTTTCCAGAAAAAAGGTATTTCCTAAATATTTGGTCTTGCAATGTAAGCCCATATCTTGGCTTCTAACTTTGGAACACAGCCTTTAGTGCTCTCCTTCAAGGTAAAAAATTCTCAGCATGACAAATGGAAACCATTCTGAATTCTGAATTGAGGATTTGGGAAATGGTAAGAGCTGAAGAAGAAATCTTTATTTACCTTTTATTGCATGATTTAATTCTCCGCTGAAGGTACTCGCTCTTCACTCCTCTCCCATAGTTCTTTATGTGTGCCACTCTATCTACATGGTGTTATACTTTTGCATAGTATGATATTTGTATACGAATGTGCCTTTTCTCTGCCCCTACTGCATTTTAAATGTCTAAGAGAACTGTGTTCACTTTTCTTTGTGCATAGCATGATTCTTTGTACACATGGACACTCAATGTATGTTGAGCACATGATTCACTCCGGAAAAGATTCCTTAATGTGACCACAAATATTTCCTTTGGAAGCAATTAAGAGTACACTGAATTTGTTAATCATAGCGTATTTGTAAGAGTGAAAAGCTTGGAAACAATCTAAATATCCAACAAAAATATTGGCTAAATAATAACATTGAGAGATTATCTGCATGTAAAAAGTCATTTGCTCCTGTTGTTTCAGAGAACAACCTGAGGGAAATACTATTATCTTTATTTTACAGGTAAGGAAACTAAAGCCCAAAAAGCTCAGCTCACTTGTCCAAGTTTTCACAGCTAGTAAATGTTGGAAGACCTGGGATTTGACCCCCAGAAGTCCTTCCTCAGAGTCTCTGCCATTAATCACTTCATAGGTAAACTGGGGTACATTCATACAATGAAATCCTTACATGGATGTAAACACTATTAGGGGACGATATTAGTGACATGAAAAAAAAGACTACGCTAAAAGAAAAATAGGTTCTTTTGTGCAAAATGTTACAGGAAATATTACATATACTATGATTCCATTTTTCTTTTAAAGACAGATATGTATTTGAACTAGGAAACAGACTACAAAGGGTTCACACCAAAATGTTGATAAGAGCTTTCTTTGGGATTGCAGGTAAATTTTTCTTCTTTTTTCATGGCTGGTTCAAGGCACTGAAAGCCAGGTTGCCAGGTATGGTCCTCTCTTCCCTGGGCACCCACACCTTCAGGCAAGAGCCCCCACCCGTCTCCCAGTAACAACACCTGTAATGAATCACCTGGACTAATTCTCCCATCAAAGCCACAAGGTGTCTCTTCCAGTCCTCTTCCTCTGCTCACCCTGACAGCCTCTCAGCATTAAATGCTACTACCTACCTGCAAAAATCACCTCTTAAGCGTCTCTTGCAAGTGCTCAGGTTTCCTCGTTGCATTTCCAGATGCCTGGTAAGTGTCAGCTGCTCTGTACTACTGGTAGAGAGCTGGGACCACCAAAGTAATGGGCACATTTTAACAGTGACCTAGGACTATATCACATTCTTTCATTTCTAACCCATGCAATTGTCTGTGTGTATCTGTAAGGGTTGGCATTTCAGACCAGGTAAAAGTACTGGGCAAACCCTGTGGCAAACCCGAGTAGGAAGGTGAGTCAGAAAGCTCTGCTTCAATGTGCCTTCCAACAGGTTGCCCTCTTTACCTTAATAAAGGGCCATAGGAACATTCCTTCTCAGAGGCCAAAGATAGGAACATCATTGTGCTGGTTTGGTATTGGGTCAGCTTAACCAACCTGGAACTATACTTCTCAGAATTACCTTCCCTATGTGGTTCCAGGTCAGGGTTGTCCACAATGGATATTTGTGGAGCAGGTGGGAGGTAGAAGTGAAGCAGCAGCTTTCATGCTGTGAAGGTCAGTGCACGGCTACAGGGGCTGCTTAAATACGTGATGCCTTGTCACCCCTCGACTGGCTTTCCCTGTCGGTGTGGGCCCACAGCTCCCCCAACTCCTGCCACTCTTCTCCTTAAGCTACTCTGAGTCCTGCCCAAAGCATATGTCCAGGTCTGTGGAAATGGGTACCAGCCTTATGTTTCATAGCCAAGGTTGGAAGTGGCAAGAGAGAAATGGGGTTTCCATTAATCTTTAGGGGTTCCACTTTGGCCTCGCACTCTCCCACATCACGTCCAGCTTTTCTGCTGGACTTCCGGCTCTACTGATCTAGAGCAACTTCAGAACCATCATCATATGCAGAGGCAACAGCCTTCCACAGACTTGTGACCAGGTACGTTCCCACAGTTGGGTAAGGTTGAATCCCTACAATCAATCCCGTACTCATAGTTGTACTGCTTCCTTGATTAAACCTAACTTGTGAATTAGTGCAGTATTCCCACCTATTTCCAGATTACTTGCTTAGATGTTTTAATTAGTAAATAGCACCTGGCACATAGGTACCATCAATATATATTTGTTGACTTCACACTAATTGCCGTCATTTAGTAACACCTAGTGAATGTCAGTTAGAATCGCATGAACTCTAACTGTAATGAAGGGCGTGGTTCCCCCTGCTATGAGCTGTGGTAACTTGTCACCTAACTTTACCTCCCCCAGTAATGCCTAGTAATGCCCAGTTTCTACAAAATGAAGCTAACAATGATATCTACCTCCTTAGGGGAAGTTGTGAGAATTAAATCATCCAGGTAAAGTATATGAAATACACAATGCTCTCATTTAATATTAGCTTTTATCATCCTTTAACCCCAAAAGAAAGATTTCTCAAGTGTCTGCTATGTGTCCTGACTTCTCTACAGGCCTATTGAAGAGACTTACCACCCCTATTTAAAGGCATACAGTGGTAGCAAAGCTGTTAACTTTTATGTCCAAGTTTGCTTGGTCAGTAAGCAATTGAAGTGGGATTTGAACCCAAGTCTGTGCAAATCCAGAAGCTGTGCATAGTCCACCCTATTACACAAGACATTTCAGGTACTAGAACTAAAATGAAGGGGTGAGAAAGACTTCAGGAAAACTCCCCCACAATTCAGAGAGAAGAACTGAAAAAGATATAGAGTGACCCCTCCCTTTCTTTCGAAAGACCCGATGCCTTCACAATCCATGTCAGCCTCTAAGAACCTCCCCTGGCAGAGTTTTTGTCCTATATCACATTGAAATCTCTCCTCACCTACTTGTCTGGAAGCTATAGTACAGACCAGATCCCTACTAACCCAATGGACTGTCTTTATATATTGCATTTAAGGAGAACTCTCCTGGCAGCTCAGTCCTAATTTCAATCCCAAGGGGAGGCCAGAATGGTTGGCGTGTAAGGGGAATTTAACCCTCATTCCACGACAGCCTCAAATAGCAGGGATAACAATACTGTGGTAAAGGCCTACCCTTGTGATGTTCAGCAATGCTGCACCTAACCACAAAAGATAGAAAGCAGCAAAATAATCAAGGGCCTGATCCTGGCACTGACCCTCCTGGTAGGAGAATTCATACAACATGTGTCAGCCCAAATTAGGGCGCTCTCTTTCTACCTCAGCAAGTCAACAGTCCCAGCTAAGTCACGTGAGCAGCCTGTAGCTCGATTGCTCCTCTGTAAAATGTGGACATGTGGCCTCATCTCCTATGGCTCTTTGCAAAGAAAAGCTTGTACCGAAAGAAGAGCTAAGTCATTGAAGTGTTTTTCTGATTTACCAGTCAAAACCCTGAGAAAGATAGTTTCGTACAGACAACCAGCTGAGCCCCCAGAAGGAACCCCTTAGCCTAGGTTCAGACGCAGTCCAATATTGTGTCTGTCCATATTTTAGGTACTCAAAGGCCATCACAGAATGAAAGCCACTCCTATATACAGTTGTGTCTAAGACTGCCTTTAAAAATTACCAGTAATAGGTAGTTTAAAACAACAAAAATTTATTCTTTCACAGTTTTGAAGGCTAAAAGTCCAAAATCCAGAAGCTTCATGCTCCTTTCAGGGGCTCCAGGAGACAATCCAGTCTTTGCCTCTTCCAGCTTCTGGTAGCTGTTGGCATTCCTTGACTTGTGGCCACATCACTCCAATCTCTGTCTCTATGGTCATGTGGCCTTCTCCTATCATGGCCATCAAATATCCCTCTGCCTCTCATTAATAAAGACACATCATTACATTCAGGGCTCACTGGATAATTCAGGATGTCTTCATCTCAACATCCTTAAGTTAATTACATTGGCAAAGACCATTCCCCCAAGTAAGTTGACATTCACAGGTTCTAAGGATTAGGAAGTGGACACATATTTCAAGGGGCCACCATACTACTTTAACTTACACTAACATCCCTTCACCCATTTTTTTTAAATCTCAATTTAAATCTCAAGTCCAACATTGATTACTTACTGAAATTTTGGCAACCTCTCTTTTTCTTTTTATGTGGCTCAGTTTCTTCATTTATAAACTGGAAGTTATGGGCATGTTAAGACATAAATGAGTGGTAAATAAATCTGGCATCATTGCTAGACTATAGAAGGCATTCCTTTTCCTCAATATTCAATCTCACACTTAACTCTACAAGTTAAATATTATCCCCAGTTTTTAAATTAGAGAAATTGAATGCTTGGAGAAGTTAAGTAACTAGACCACACCAACTCAGCTAGATAAGAATAGACCTGACTTTAAAACTCAAAGCTCATGCTGCTACCCAGCCTCCCTAACCCCTTTACCTTCTTAACTGTTCCTTCCAAAACTATTCACTGGCACTAGACAAAAAGTATTTTCTCAGCATTGAAAATGTTCTCATGAGAATGTTCTCATCATTCTCTTCCAGAATCTTCCTCTTTTAACCAGCTTTATAAACATTCTTTTTTCCCCCCTCTACCCTTCTTTGAATGCATCCTAGGTTCTCTGTTACCTTCAAAACATGGTCCTGAGAGTAAACACCTTCCTCTGGCCATTAGAAACCAGATTTCAACTTTCTTGTTCAATTCACAGCCCTCCTGTTAATATATCTCTTGGTAATTTCACTTTTCCTTCATATTTCAGCTGGCATTCGATCTATAATCTTTTCTTCCTCTGACCTCTGGTTCTTTTCCTTCTTACCCATGGATGATGGTTCAGCTCATATTGTGCTCTGGATTATTCTTTCCTGAATGGTTATTTGCATGCATCCCTCTCAGAATTCCATGTTATTAATCTCTAGCTTGCTTTCCTCTAATATTAGAAATCTTGTAGCCTTAAACATTTCTGGTTTCTAGTCTTACATGGAGGTCAGGTAAACTGTTTGCTGGACATCTGGGACAAGGGCACCTTATTAGACTAAAAAAAATATTTGTTCCCTAAGACCTCTTTTTTTAAAATTATGTTTTATTGCTTATGCTATTACAGTTGTTCCAATTTTTTCTCCTTTGCCCTCCTCCACACAGCCCTGCCCATTCCCTCAGGCAATCCCTACATTGCTGTCCATGTCCATGGGTCCACCATATGTTCTTTGGCTACTCTGTTCCCTATGTTGTAATTTACATCCTGTGACTATTCTGTAACTACCTATTTGTACTTCTTAATACCTTCACCTTTTTCACCCATCCTCCCAACATCATCCCATCTGACAACCATCAAAATGTTTTCTGTATCTATGATTCTATTTCTGTTCTGCTTGTTTGTTTACTTTGTTTTTTAGATTCAATTGTTGATAGATATGTACTTATTGCCACTTTAACTTTCATATTTTTATCTTCTTCTTCTTAAAGAAGACCCTTTAACATTTAATATAATACTGGTTTGGTAATGATGAACTCCTTTAGTTTTTTCTTGTCTGGGAAGCTCTTTATCTGCCTTTCAACTCTAAATGATAGCTTTGCTGGGTAGAGTAATCTAGGTTGTAGGTCCTTGCTTTTTATCACTTTGAATACTTCTTCCAGTCCCTTCTAGCCTGCAGAGTTTCTTCTGAGAAATCAGGTGACAAACCTATGGGAGCTCCCCTGTAAGTAACTATCTTCTTTTTTCTTGCTGCCTTTAAGATTCTCTCTTTGTACTTAACCTTTGGCATTTTAATTATGATCTGTCTTAGACAGCTTCTTTGGGTCCATCTTGTTTGGGACTGTCTGTGCTTTCTGGACTTACACGTCTATTTCCTTCACTAATTTAGGGAAGACGTCTTTCATTATTTTTTCCAGTAGTTTTCCAGTTCCCTGCTTTTTCTCTTCTCTGGCACGCATATGATGCAAATGTTGGTATGCTTGAAGTTGTTCCAGGGACTCCTTACACTATCCTCCTATTTTTAATTTTTTTATTTTAATTTTCAAATATATTTTATTGATTATGTTATTATAGTTGTCTCATTTTTCCCTCTTTGCCCCCATCAGCCCAGTACTCCTTTCCCTCCAGCATGCATATAAGTTCTTTGGCTTCTTCACTTCCTATACCATTCTTAACATCCCCCTGTCTATTTTGTACCTACCAATTATGCTTGTTAGTCCATGCACCTTTTCCCCCATTCTGTCCCTTCCCCCTCCCAGCTGATAACCCTCCAAATGACCTCCATATTATGATTTTGTTCCTTTTCTGGTTGTTTTTTGTTTTTTTTAGATTTAGCTGTTGATAGATGTTTGTTGTCATTTTGCTGCTCATAGTTTTGATCTTATTGTTCTTAAACAAGTCCCTTTAACATTTCATGTAATAATGGCTTGGTGATGATGATGAACTCCCTTAGCTTTACTTTGTCTGGAAAGCATTTTATCTGCCCTTCCATTCTAAATGATAGCTTTGCTGGATAGAACAATCTAGGTTGTAGGTCCTTGCTTTTCATCACCTTGAATACTCCCTGCCAGTCCCTTCTTGCCCATAAAGTTTCTTTTGAGAAATCAGCTGATAGTCTTATGAGAATTCCATTGTAGGTAACTATCTGCTTTCTTCTTGATGCATTTAAGATTCTCTCTTTACCTTTAACCTTTGGCATTTTAATTATGTACTCTTTGGGTCCAACTTGTTTGCAACTCTCTGTGCTTCCTAGAGTTCTATGTCTATTTCCTTCACAAAATTAGAGAAGTTTTCTTTCATTATTTTTTCAAATAAGTTTTCAGTTTCTTGCTCTTCCTTTTCTCCTCTGGCATCCCTATGATTCAGATGTTGGTACATTTGAAGATGTCCTAGAGACTTCTTATACTATCCTCATTTTTTTTTAATTCTCTTTTCTTCTTGCTGCTCTGGTTGAATTCTTATTTCTTTCTTATGTTCCAAGTTGTTGATTTGAATCCTGGCTTCCTCCTCTTCCCTGTCGATTCCCTGTAGATTCTTCTTTATTTCACTTAGTGTAACATTCATTTCTTCCTTTATGTTTTTGCTTTATTCAATGAGTTCTCTAAAGCATCCTGATCACAAGTGTTTTGAACGCTGCATCTGATACATTGGTTATCTTTGTGTTGTTTAGTTCTTTTTCTAGGGTTTTGTTCTGTTCTTTCATTTGGGCCATATTTCTTCATCTCCTCAATTTGGCAGCCTCCCTGTGTTTGTTTCTGTGTATTAGATAGAGCTGCTTTGACTCTCTGTCTTAATAGTGTGACCTAGTGTACAAAAGGCACCTGGAAATTGTATGGGGTGGAGCGTTAGGTAATTGCCAGGGTGAGGCAACCTACTTCACTGCTTTGTAGCTATGTGTCAGGGGAGGGTTCAGAGAAGGCACAATGCCACTGTCTGGCTCCTGGAGGTTTGCCCAGCACTTGCCCCATTTCCAGTCACTTTACCCACTTCCCATATGCAACTGGTATCCTTCCAGCTGTTGCCCTAGTGCTAAATCCCAGAGTGGGTAGGTATGTGTATGTTCTAAGACTGTGAAGGCCCTTTAAGTGGAGTCTCCTGAAAAATATGGCAGTTTCTTCTGCCACCCCAACCGCATCTGGTTTTTACAGCCAGAAGTTATGGGGATTTATTTTCCTGGTACTGGAAACCTGGGCTGTGTAGTCTGGCCTGGGGCTGGGATTGCTCACTCCCAAGGTATCCCTCCTGATTATTATCCACCATACATGAATGTGGGACCACCACTGCCTCCAGCTCTCCCCACCACACCATGTCTCTGCCTCTCTGCCCATCTTCATGTCTCCGTGTCTCTGCCCCTCGTACACATCTGGGTGGATGTGGCTTCTTTAAATCCTTGGTTGTTACACTTCCATACAGTTGGATATTCTGCAAGCTCTGGGTGTTATTTGTTTTGAGGTTTAGTTGTAATTCTCTCTGTGGTTGCATGAGGAGGTGAAGCATATCTACCTATGTCTCCATCTTGACCGGAAGTCTTGGATTCTTTTTTTTCTTTTGCTGTTCTAATTGGCTGTTTTTTGCTTCCTTATGTTCCGATTGCTGATTTGATTCTCAGCTTCATCCACTTTATGGTTGATTCCCAGTCTTGTTGTGGTTTCTCCTTTAATTCCCTAGTTGTAGGACTTCCATTCAGCTAAATTTCTGACAGTTCTGAGTGATGGTTGTTCTATAGTTTAGTTGTAATTTTGATGTGGTTGTGCAAGGAAGCAAGCCATATTTACCTATGCTGCCATCTTGACCAGAAGTCTTAAGACGTCTTTTTGAAAAAGGACGCTCTGTTCCAAGTGTAGAAGCTAGGGATCTCTCATTGGGATAACCTTGGGTCAACCCTGTAGCAGTACCATCTATCAATTCCAGGAGAATACTAATATAGGCTACACAGATAGGAATAATTTCAAGTATTTACATTCTCAAAAAGTAAACCCAATCATCCTATAACTAATTACATTCGAATACTGGGTCTGGCTTAATCACTCATTCTTCTAAATTGTTGAAAGGTGATTTTACAAGTCACAGGGGGTGGAAACATTATAGCTGTATATCATCAGTGAGGTCAATGTCCCCTAGTGCATTTAGATAACAACTTGGAGCAAAGTCAAGTGGCTTACCTAGCCCACAAAAAGGCTATCTTCTTAGTGGTGACTATCATTAACTTGCCAAATGACTTCCATTTAACAGCCAGGTAGAGCCAGCTCTACCAAGAACTTGGCAGCGTTTTCAAGTGTGGCAGGACACTTCCAATAATCTCCTCATACAACCCTGCAGAGCTAACTCTACCTGTTTTCTACCCTTCTCATGTTCAGTCCTGCTTCTTTAATCATCTTTTGCAATGACTATAACCTCATTATTATGTTTTTAATTAACCCTTAGAAATAATTTTTAATGCTACTTATAAAGTGACACCTATGTTAACTTCTACTATAGTTTAGTTCCAAGAATGGTCTGTCTCCCCACCCCATTTTGGGCACATGGAAGGTGCACTTCTCAACCACTGTATTTGGGCACACTGTTGGACTAGTTCTGACCAATGACATGTAAGTACAAATAACGTGTCACTTCCAGGTTGAGATGATCAGAAATCCATTGTGATGCTCCTATTTCTCTCTTCTGCCACAGAATCCATGTGGTGCAGCTACTAATGGAGAAGCATCCTTCAGCCTAATCCCAGAGTGACTTTGTGAAGCTGAACCTCTCCCACTGACCCCTCTGGCTGTGTGGGATGAGCAAGAAATAAACTTTTATTGAATGAAGCCCTGAGAATTTGGAAGTCATCACCAGCATACAACATTGAATATCCTCATAAACAAACTAGTCTAAATCAGCAACTCTGTGCATGTGATCCATGTGTGATTAGGGGTTTGCCAAGTTCAGGTTAGTAGAATTGGATTCCATTCCAACTGGCATAAAATCAGTCAATGATTCTAATTCATAGGAGGGCAGGTTGTAATCACAATGATCTTGTGAAAGAATAATATTGAGAGCATTTATAATTTATGTAACATATAATAGCTGTTATTTGTTCTAGATAAATCAATGAAAAGTATCCACTTCAACTTGTTCTACAGATGAAATACCCCAAACTCTGCTGAAAGAAAAGGCATATGTATATGGTATTTATATTGAATAGTTTATGGAAACTACACTTGTATGGATGAATCAAGGACATGTAAACAATCCCTCAGGTGGGATTGGAAAGTAGAGTAATTTATGGCATCTTTAAACTGGCATATGAAAACTCTCTTGATAAATGGATGGTTTTTAATGGAATCAGTTTGCAGATCCTCAACTTTCATAAGTACTCAATCGTAACACTGATTGGAGGACAACCTGGGACAGAGGTTGGAGGCCGTCTACCACTTTTCCTTTCTCTTCTGACCTTTTGCAGCCATCCTTCTCCCACACTACAGAAGAGAAGTACACCTTTCACACTCTGCCCCCGCTTCCTTTCCGTGGTCTATTCCCCTCTGGTGTGGCTACCACCAGGGCACTAAAGAAGGAGGCATTTGAAATACTGGTGTCCAGAAAGCCTCCTTTACTCAGCCACCATAGCCCTCTAATCATCCATCTTTTTAAGAGATATATTTCTGATACTATTTAAATTTTATATTAATGATTCCTTCAAAAGCTTATAATTATATTGTTTTGCTCATTTGTACATTAATAATATTTATAATGATAATTCAACCCAGAAGAATTTTGTAGCACCAAGGTTTATAATTACAGGACATTTTTTAAATTTAAATTTCAATTTATGTACCTCTTTTTGTTGCATAGTATGATAGTGTGATCAGTGAAAGACTTTCAACCATAAAAAATATATTATTTAAGGGTAAAATTTTATGGAGAAAATGAAATGTAAGTATGTTTTCAATAAGAAAAAAATTGTGTAAAATCTTTGTTTTTAAAAGAAGACATTTTTATATTTTTGAATTGATAATAGATTTTAAGTAGCTATGGTGTTTATATTTCATTAGAAACTTTTTAAAGAATGATGCAACAATTTTGTTTGATTTTAAACTGTCATGATCTAAAAAGCACCAGAGATTGCATTTACAACCATTTAAACTTCTCATGAAAATTTTTGGATGTCAACTTGAAAACATGTGATGAGGCACATAATTTTGCAAAATTCTTCCTGGGTAATATGCAAGCAAAGCAGTGTGGAGACTGCTGATTCAGTACAGACTGAGGCCCTGGGAGACCCAAGGTGACAGCCCAGCTGATGGGCTGGCCCTGACTCTGAGCACCATTGCAGGCTCTGCTCTTCAGAAGGAAGGGCAGACTACCAACAGCAGGTGCTTGGCATATAAATACATGTTTTTGAAACAAGTGAACATCTCTGGTTTCTCATTCTTACTCGGTTTTCTATTCCTAACATGATCCTGAACAATTTCCCTCCCTCCTCAAAGTTTTTAATCTCCTTGAGGTCCTTGGAGAAAGAAACGCAAAGTATCGTGTGGTCACATTATCCCAGAGGTTACAGAGAACATCTTTAGGAGCAAGGCAATCCAAATCTTCCTAGAGAGTCATATTGACCCCATATTTTTTAGTATGTCGTTTCATGGCAGAATCCTTCAATTTTCAAATATGTTTTTATTCCATAAAGCCCAAACCGGGCATACACTGGGACTTCACTACCTATATTTACCCTTTGATTGACTTGAGATTGAGTTTTCTCAGACTCAGAAGAAATTCATTCTATTCTGGCATTTAGTCAAGATTTATTAGATAGATATGAATCTGTCATATTTTCATTTACAGTTTAGAGCCAAAAAGATGAGTATTAGATTGAACTCTTGAGTTCAAAGCTTGTATCTATTCCTACCTCACTGTGTAACTTTCTCCAAATCTCTTACATTCTTAGAGTATCAGTTCCCTCAACCGTAAACTGGGAAAACTGAAAGGGAAGTGTTCTGAGTATAAAAGGAAATAGTATTATGAAAACTAGTGGTTAAAAGTATAGAAATAGCAGTGTATTTATTTCTAGGAAGATATAATTTTATGTTATCTTTAGTAATATGCAGTAGCACCTAATAATCATTTCTGGTCCAACATAAATTTCATTAACCATAATTATACTCCTTTTCTTTTTGTCTTTGGAAAAAGAAAACAGTTGGCCACCATCTCTTATATAAGAGTCCATTCTCTACTTTAAGAGAAGATATTTGAAACAAATTCTTCAGAAGCAGAAGTCAAGAGTATTAAACATCTTGAGAATGTTAGAGCCATTTTCAAGGATGCAGCCTTGAGAGAGCAAGGTGTTGAGACTGGACAGAATATGGAAGTGAACCCAGAATTTTGGGGGTTGCAAGATGGCAGCAGAGTAGGAGGATCTTTCTCACACCTCCTCCCAGAAACAATCTGGAAATAAAAATAAAGAGGGGAACAGACACTGAAAATAACCAACTGGAGACTACCTAAAGAGGATACTTTTAACCAAGGACAGGCAGAAACCACCTTAAGACTGTACCTGTACAACCATATACAAGAAGTGGTTGGGTTAGGGTTGAGCCTCTTAGTCAGCCAGCCAAAGTGGAGATCCCACCAACAAATAGGCCAGCAACAACCAAGACCCAAATACAACAGGAGAACCCACATAACCCACACAAGAGACATTTATAGAGCATCCAGCTCAGGAGATTAAGGAGATTGCACCATTGGGTCCCCACAGGATTCCTATCACAAAAGGCCACCCCATGAAGACAGGGAATCAAACAGATCTATCTAATACATAAAAACAAACAAAAAGAGACATCGAAAATGGTGAGACAAACAACCCCCAAACCAAAAAAAAAGAATCTCCAGAAAAAAGGATAAATGAAATTGAGGCAAGCAATTTATCAGACATACAATTCAAAGTAATGGTTATAAGGATGCTCAAGGAACTTAGAACTATATCAGCATGAAAAAGGACACAGAAACCATAAATAAGAACCAGTTATAAATGAAGAATGCAATATCTGAAATGAAGAATACACTAGACAAAATTAAAAGCAGTCTCGATGAAGCAGAGGATTGAATCAGCATTTTGGAAGACAGGGTAGGAAAAAACACCCAATCAGAGCATCAAAAAAAAAAAAAAGAAGACAAAAAGAATGAGGAAGTTTAAGGGAACTTTAGGATAACATGAAACATAACAATATCCACATCATAGGGATACCAGAAGAAGAAAGTGACCAAGGGATAGAAAACCTGTTTGAATAATGACAGAAAATTTCCCTAACCTAGTAAAGAAAAAAGTTACACAAGTTCAGGAAACAGGAGAGAGTTGCAATCAAGACAAACCCAAAGAGACCCACACCAAGACACATCATATTTAAAATGGCAACATTTAAAGACAAAAAGAATCTTAAAGCCTGCAAGAGAGAAACAGTTAAATACAAGAGTGTTCCAATTAAGACTGTCAGATGATTTCTCAACAGAAATGCTTCAGGCCAGAAAGGATTGGCATAAGGTATTCACAGGAATGAAAAGCAAGGAACTGCAACCAAGACTACTCTACTCAGGAAGGCTATTATTTAAGGAGAAATAAAGAGCTTCCCAGACAACAAAGGGCAAAATGAGTTCATTACCACCATTGCAAGAGATGTGAAAGGGACTGCTTTAAGAAGAAGAAATAGAGAGAGGAACATAGGTATATAGGAAAATGATGGCATTGAGTAAGTACCTATCAATAATAACCTTAAATTTAAATTGATTAAATGCTCCAATCAAAAGACATAGGGTAGCTGAGTGGATAAGAAAACATGATCCATATATATGCTGTCTACAAGAGACCCACATCAGAACAAAAGATTTACACAGGCTGAAAGTGAAGAGATGGAGAAAATATTCCATACAAATGGGCACCAAAAGAAAACTGGGGTAGCAATACTTGTATCTGACAAAATAGACTTCAAAACAAAGGTCATAACAAAAGACAAAGAAGGTCACTACATAATACTCAAGGGAGCAATCCAACAAGAGTATTTATGTAATCCTCTTACAAGAGGAAACCTTGTAAGCATAAATGCACCCAATATTGGAGCACCTAAATATATAAAGAAAATCTTAGTGGACTTTAAGGAACAGATTGACAGCAATACAGTTATTATAAAGGATTTTAATACCCCACTGTCACCAATGGATAGAGCTTCCAGACTAAAAATCAACAAGGAAAGAGTGGCATTAAATGACACACTAGATCAAATGGACTTAATTGATATTTATAGAATATTTCATCCCAAAACAGCAGAAAATGCATTTTTCTCAAGTGCACATGGATCATTCTCAAAGACCACATGTTAGGACACAAAATAACTCTTAACAAGTTTAAGAAAATTGAAATCATAAGTATTGAAATCATAAGTATTTTCTCAGATCACAATGGAAACTAGAAATCAACCTCAATAAAAAATTCAGTAACATTAAAAAATATGGAGGCTAACTAGCTAGCATGTTATTAAATAATAAATGGGTCATCAATGATATCAAGAAAGAAATCAAAAAGTACCTGGAAACAGGTGAAAATGAACAAACAAGAACCCAAAACCTATGGGACACAAAGAAATGAGTCATGAAAGGGAAGTTCATAGCATTACAGGTCTACCTCAAAAAGGTAGAAAAATCTCAAATAAACCATCTAACTCTATACCTAAAAGAACTGGGAAAACAATGATAAACAGAACCCAGAGTGAGTAGAAGGTAGGAAATAATCAAGATCAAAGTGGAAATAAGTTACATAGAGACTAAAAAACAATTCACAAGACCAATGACTCCAAGAGCTGGTTCTTTGAAAAGATAAACAAAATTGATGAACCTTGAACCAGACTCATCAAGAAAAAAGGAAAAAGGACCCAAATTAATAAAATCAGAAATTAAAGAGAAGTAATAACTGATACCACAGAAATACAGAGGATTGTAAGAAAATACTAGGAACATATATATGCCAAGAAATTGGACAACCTGGGTGAAATGGAAAAGCTTCTAGAAACATCCAATCTTTTAAAACCAAATCAGGAAGAAGCAGAAAGCCTGAATAGACTGATATCAACTAATGAAATTGAAGCAATAATTAAAAAACTTCCCCAAAACAAAAGTCCTGGACCAGATAGCTTCACAGGCAAATTTTACCATCATTCAAAAAAGGACTAACACCTATCCTTCTCAAATTATTCTAAAAATTTAAGAAGAGGGAAGACTTTCAAGCTCTTTTTATGAGACCAGTATTATCCTCATTCCAAAACCAGGTAAAGACAAAGCAAAAAAGAAAAATACAGTCCAATATCCCTGATGAACATAGATGTTGAAATCCTCAACAACATATGCAAACTGGATCCAGCAATACATTAAAAAGACCATACACCATGACCAGGTGGGATTTATCCTGGGAATGTGATGATGGTACAATATTTGCAAATCAATAAACATAATATGCCACATAAACAAAATGAAGGACAAAGTCACATGATCATATAATTAGATGCAGAAAAGCATTTGATAAAATCCAGCACCATTAATAACAAAAACTCTCAGCAAAGTGGAAATAGTGGGATCATACCTCAGCATAATTACACCATATATGACAAACCTACAGCCAACATCATACTCAATGTTAAAAACTAAAAGTGTTTCCCTTAAGATCAGGAAGAAGACAGGGATGTCTGCTTTCACCACTTTTATTTTTTTATTTGACATAGTACTGAAAGTCCTAGCCACAGTGATCAGATAAGAGGAAGGAATAACAGGCATCCTAATTGGAAAGGAAGAGGTGAAACTGTCATTATTTGCAGATGACATAATGTTGTATATAGAAGACCCTATAGGCTGCACCAAAAAACTACCAGACTTAATGAATAAATTTGCCAAAGCAGCAGGATACAAAATCAATACTCAGAAATCAATGGCATCTTTATATACCAATAATGAATTATCAAAAAAAAAGCTAAGAAAACAATCCCATTTATTATTGCAACCAAAAAAAATAAGGTACCTAGGAATAAATTTAACCAAAAAGGTAAAAGATCTGTACTCAAAAAACTATAGGACACAGAAGAAAGAAATTGAGGAAGATACAAATAAGTGGAAGCATATGAGGTCTGTCTAGAAAGTATCCAACCACGTACTATGAAAAATAGAGACATGTTGAAGAAGATACAAGAAACATTGCACATAGGACAATGATGCTTCAGTCCACTTCAAAGTAGAAACCTTGGGGGCCTCACACAATTCTCCCAATTGCCATCAGCTGCCCCACCGTATTTTCCTGAATCTCATCTATGGTCTGAAATCTCTCCCCTTTCAAAGGTGATTTTAGTTTTGGGAAAAGCCAGAAGTCACAGGGCTCCAAACCTTGGATGTAAGGGGGGCTGAGTCACCTGGGTGATTTGATGTTCACCAAAACACTCGGCAGGAGAAATGATGCATGAGTGGGCACATTGTCATGATGAGGCTGCCAATCACCAGTTGCCCATAACTGCAGCCTTCTGAATCATCTGAATAGCTTCCATGGAGGAATGTTCAAGCTTAACACAAAATCTGATGCAGGTTCATTTTTCTATACCCTCAGTCATTTTGAATGCTTGCAACAGTCACATGGTACACATGCTTACTCAATGGCATTTACTGCTCCCACCAACTAGTACAATGAAATCATTGTTCACCCATGCACATTCCAGTCCACTCTCCTTGACTGTCAGGTTACATCAATGTTGCGCAAACCATTCTTGTTATATTAACAATGGTTGAACTTTTTCCGGACAGACCTTGGTATACAGTGTTCATCAACTGTAAAAATTAACATCATTAAAATGTCCATACTATACAGATTCAATGCAATTCCTATTGAAATACCAATGGCATATTTCACATACCTAGAACATATGTTCCAAAAATTTATATGGAACAAAAAAGACCCCACATAGCTTCAGCAATATTGAGAAAGAAAAACAAGTTGGAGGGATCACAATACCTGATATCAAACTATAGTATAAGACCACTGTAGTCAAAACAGTCTGGTAGTAGCATAAGAACAGACACATGGATCAATGGAACTGAATAGAGAGCCCATAAATAAACTCACACCTCTATGGTCAATTAATATTTGACCAAGGAGGCAAGAGTAATAATGGAATAAAGACAGTCTCTTCAATAAATGGTGTTGGAAGAATGGAACTGGTACATGCAAAAAATGAAACTAGATCACCAACTTACACCATACACCAGAATAAACTCAAAATAGTTAAAAGACTTAAATATAAGTTGCTATACCATAAAAATCCTAGAGAAAAACATAGGCAGTAAAATTTCAGATATCTCACATAGCAATATTTTTGCTGATATATCTCCTAGGGCAAGGGAAACGAAGGAAAAAGAAACAAATGAGGCTACATCAAAATAAAATCTTCTGCACAGATAAAGAAAGCATCATCAAAGTGAAAATGGAACCCACTGTATGGGAGAACATATTTGCCAATGATACATGGGACAAGGGTTCAATCTCCAAAATACATAAAGAACTTAATACAACTCAACACCAGAAAGACAAAAAATCCAAGTGAAAAATGGGCAAAGGACCTGAATAGACACTTTTCCAAGGAGGACACACAGATGGCCCATAGACATATGAAGAAATGCTCAACATCGCTAGCCATCAGAGAGATGCAAATTAAAACCACAATGAGATATCACCTCACACCTGACAGAATGGCTATTATCGATAAATCAACAAACAACAAGTGCTGGAAAGGATATGGAGAAAAGGGAACCCTAGTGCACTGCTGGGTGGAATGCAGACTGGTGCAGCCACTGTGGAAAACAATGTGGAGTGTCCTCCAAAAAATTAGAAATAGAACTGTCTTTTGATCCAGTGATTCCACTTCTGGAAATATATCCTAAGAACCCCACCAGTTCAAAAGATTATATGCAAAAGATCATAGCAGCATTATTTACAATAGCCAAGATTTGGAAACAGCTTAAGTGCCCATCAGTACATAAGTGGATAAAGAAGCAGTGGTACATTTACACAATGGAATACTACAGAGCAGTGGTAAAAAAGAAGGAATTCTTACATATTGTGACAGTATGGATGGAACTGGAAACTATTATGCTAAGTGAAATAAGCCAGTCAGCAAAATATAAATATCATATGATCTCACTTATATGTGGAATCTAATGAACAAAATAAACTAATAAGCAAAACAGAACCAGAGGCATGGATACACTGTATAGACTGACAGCTGTAAGGGGAGGGGGGCCGTGGGGACTGGTTGAAAGAAGGGGAAGGGACTGATTGGTCAAAGAACATATACGCATAACCCATGGACATGGGCAATGGTGGGGGGACTGACTGGGAGCAGGCAGCGGGCTGGGTGAAGGGGGGCAAAGAAGGAAAAACTGGGACAACTGTAATAGCATAAACAATAAAATATTTTTTTTTCAGAAAAGAGTATTCAACATCTCTGCATTACCCAGGCTAAACTTAGACTTTGTTAATCAAATTCTGTCAAATTTCTCATAAAAGGCAAGTTATATTGTAATGATTTTATACAAGTAACCATTTTCTACTTGAAAATTTCCTTTAAAACTCTGAAAGCAAATTCTGTAGGGACAATAGTTAGATTAACTAAATTCCTGGCTGTCAAATCTATACATTCAGCTAGGGCCCCAGCAAGATGAATTAGGCCACATAGGACAGAGCAAGCTTCATTTCCTGGGACTGGTCAATTTTACAGAGGTTTGGTAAGCACTGGGATAAAACATTTCTCATTATACAAAGACCTCATTTAAGCCATCTTCAATGCCCAAATTATAAATGTTAAAACACATACACACAAAGAGAATTTTATTGTTGAACCTCAAAAAAAAAAGGAAATCTGCAGGTTAACCCTCTCATTGCTGAAGTCACGGTGCATGCATCTCTGCTAAGCAGGAAAGTAGCACCTGGGTGGCAAAAAATTGAATGATGAGAGTATCGCTTGAAAGAAAAATCTGGTCTGCCACGCTTTCAATAAAGTGGCCAAATAGACAAATTGATCTCTGCCATCCTCCATTTCTTTGTATAATCCCTGCCCACATCCCTCCAAGAAGAACTCCCCAAACACACGTATCACACACCTACATGATGTTACATGGGAATCTTCTGCCCAGGCACAGGGATGCTTCCCTCTACTCACAGAGCCCCATGGTCCAAAATCAGCCCTTATTACTTCTCCCCCACATCCAAGTTGTTAACTCCCATACTTTGCACCTGCTTTGCATCCTGTAAGACTCAGCTCAAGGGTTATGTCCAGAAACTGCCCAGACTGTCCCCCATGGAAGCTTGTAGTCATCTGAGTCAAAGCACCAGTTATATTGCTTATTATTATTCATTTATTTGGTTATTTGTTTACCTTCTGTCTCTTTGTCTAGACTTTGAGCATCCCAAGGGCAAGAACCATGTTCTATTTGCCTTTACATTTCCTTAACCAAGAATAGTATTCAGTTCACAGTACGTAATTAAGAAACATTTTATAAATGAATGGATGATTGTTCTATTAATCCCGGTGGTGGCAGGGACTTAGTCTAAAGGAATATATTGCTAATGGTGCAATTTCAGGCATGTTGGAGGCTGGTAGAAGAGATATTTTGGGACCAGGAGACCTGCCCTACTTCCCTCAATCATTTCACAAAAGTATCTACATGAAAAGACTGGCCTTGAGCTGGTAGCTAATGTTCCTGAAAAAGCTCCCTGGTAGGTTACCCAGGGAGATGAGTTTAAAGCGAAGTTGCTTCACTTGTCCTCTCATCATTATTTATGGGGCTGCCTAACTAAACAGACCTTGTGCTAGGGGGCTGGGACTCTGCCTCAAAGTTTTGACTCTTACTTTCCTTGTAAGAGGCCCACATAATGCGCAAGGGGCTAACTGTTGGTCCCACAGAGCGTCACTCACTGCATGTATTTTTTTCAACTTCCTACCTAAAAAAGCTGTGTTTACTTACATGCACTTGCAGTTCTTGCATTTGCCAATGTCCCATCTGTAACAACTGGCTTTATGCATTTCCTTTTCCCAGCACCTATCTTTTACAAGCTCTTATTGACAAAATCCATGAGAAGGGATTTCACCTCTGAGAATACCTGGGCCCAGGACACTCAGGGAGTTGTTGTGATGTTGAAATGGATCCTTGGAAAGTAACTGGAACAAAAGAAAAATCAGAGGAAGCAGTAACAAAGAGACCATACAAGCCAGATCTGTTCCTACAATGCCTAGAAACAAAATGGACGCTCAAAGTCAAAGCTGCCTGGCAAAACTGCAGCACCCCGTTCAGCATGGATCCAGCTACCTCCAGAAATAGTTCCAGAATTGTATCTCAAACAATGCTCTTCTTTATGTTTCTTTGGCCTATCAAAAACCCTCCTAAAATCCATTGCTTATTTTTAAAACTGGACTTTGTATCTTAAGTGGCCAAGTATATCAAAAGGGAAAGGGGCAAGTCAAGGAACGTGAATAGAGGACTCATGGGCACAGACAACGGGGTGAGGATTCTCTGTGGGAGCCAGGGGGCAGGGAGCTGTGGGCAGGGCAGGGGAGAGCAATGGGAAGAACAATGGGACAATTGTAATTGAACAGTTTTAAAAAGTAAAAAAATAATATCGGTATGAAAGAAGTATCTGAGAGGCAACACTAAGAATTTAGTGAGCGTAATGAGAACTTCCGAGTCTTAGAAGTTTTAGGGCCACCATTTCAGTAAGGGCCAGTCTGATGTGTAGTTAAATTAAGTGGTCACCTATATAGTGTCAACTGAACAATTAAGAAAGTCTCTTTACCCCCCAGATATCTAGAGTCTGCATCAGATCAGAGTGCCCTGGTGACTCAATTTCTATGAAGATAAATGTCATCTTTAAGTCAAACATGATTCACTAAGTATCCTATTTTAGAGTACGATGCCCTATGAGAAAGAACCCTTGAAGTTTCTAACTCACTAACAATTTAATATGAATATTTTCTCATGCCTCTTTTCTCCTGTATGTAAGGGTCCTGAGCCATACTGAGTGTGCGGTCTTTGTTGTTGTCTGTCAGGGTATTGAGGGGTCTAAGGGGTAGAGAAGGGAATGAGAGTAAAAGGGAATGGAGGAAGAAAGATCCTTAAATGAGAGAAAAGAATACAAAGAACTAGAGTGGTGGATCCCCCTCCCCCCAAAAATTTTTTTCCTGCTTCTTAATTTTGCCTAGGACCATGCAATCAAAACTACCAGGAAGGACCAGTGGCCTAGCCCAGTGCTCCCTAACTTTAATGTGCATTCATATTACCCGGGAGTCTTGCTAAAATACAGATTCTGATTCTGTGAATCTGGGATAGTTCCTGAGATCCTACATTTCTCTTACAAGCTCCAAGATTAGGCTGATGCTACCAGTCCCCAAACTTTGAGAAGTAGGAAGCTACATATTATAGAAAGCTCAAGTACCTTCAAAACTCTGTGCTATTCATCATGCGGGACACAACTAGAATCCTGGTCCTGAGCTACTTTAAATCCTTTCCCGACTATTAAGAACCAGTTCTCTGTGTCCCCCACCCACACTGCCAACCTGCACAAAGTGGAAAGCACTGCCTCCCCGCAAGAGACTGGAATTCAGGTGGGACCATTCTGCCTTTTCTCACCCCTTCAGAGGCCTGGGGCAATTTCTGGTGTCCCAAACAACTTTTATTGTTGTTCTTTTGTTTTGCTGTATTATGATTTTTTAAGACTTTATTTATTACAGCAATTTTAGGTTTATACTAAAATTAAAAGGAAGGAGCCGAAATTTCCCACATACCCCTTCCCCCCAGCCATGCACAGCCTCCCCCGTTGTCACCATCTCCCACCAGAGTGGCACAGTTTTTACTAAGGATGAACATATATTGACACTCATAATCACCCAAAGTCCATAGTTTACCTGAGAGCTCATTCTCAGTATTGCATGTTGAGAGAGTTTAGGCAAAAGTATAATGAATGACACCTATCCATCATTATAATATCATGTAGAGTATTTTCACTTGCCTTAAAATCCTCTGTGTTCTGCTTATTCCCCACCCTTGTCAACGAGTGATATTTTTTATTGTCTCCATAGTTTTGTCTTTTCCAGAATGTCATATAGTTGGAATCATACAGTATGTAGGTTTCTCAGTACGCTTTGACTTCTAACAGTTTCAAGACTGAGTTGGGTCCTTAATGCACTTTACCCCCAGATAACACTGAAATAATAATATAAGAATTGCTGTCAGTGGCCAGTGAGCCCAGTGCAGTGTTTAACAATACCAGTAAAAAAGCAAGAAAAATCTACAATCTCATATTTTCATGTACAGATGATTAACATTCCTCACATGCCTACCCAACAATGAATTCTTTATTTCTGTCTCCTTTTAAAGAGCTTGAGGAGGTAAGAGTATACAAGTGAATGGCAGGTTAATCTGTCTCATGATGTGATCCAGTCGTTGGCCGAGGCTGGAATCACTGCTGCGTGCAGATGAGGCCGTTTGCTCTGGCAGCTTAGCTGATGGAGCTTTGCCTGGGATGAACCATGCCTGACAACTCTCCCCCTAATGCCAGCCTGGAGCAAGCTGGATCCTCGGGACATGTATACCAAAGGTAGCAGATGTGAATGTTTTGAAGAAACTGGGAAATAAGTAAGCTTTGTCTTCAGCAGCCTCTTGCTTCTGGTGGAGACTTTGCCTTTGTTCCTGGCAAACCCCTGTCTCCAAGCATCCTGAATCCTCCCGTGCTAACCCCTCTTTTCTATGGACCCAGCAGCTACTCTGCGCTAGCTCCTTTCTTCTGATATGAGTTACAAGCTCACTACTGAGTAACATGACAATGGCTTAAGATATTATCCTTCCTAGAACATTGGCTTTATAAAGATAGGGAAGGGTGAGGAGGGTGAAAATCTGGCCTACCATGCAACTGCCCTCCTCTGGGTATTCACTTTCTCAGCTGTCAGGAGTTAGAGGTTGGGGCAGCAGCTACAAAATATGACTATCCTTTCTCCATCCAAGAGACGAGCAGGGCGCCTACCCTGCAGTGATTCAGAAAGGTCCAACTTTGAGTGGCTGCAGCCCCTCAGTTGTTTGTTCCTTTTCTACAATTTCACTCTACACCACTAACAGAACGATGGCTTTCTGAGCTAGGTCTCTATGGCATTGTTTCAGATTGCAGCTACAAGCTTTTCTTGCAACAAAACATTATTATTTCCATGGAGTATTAAATTGCCCGGGATACCTATGCAGCACTTTTAATTTTGAGAAGTCACAGCTTTTAGAACTAGAAGAGTCCTTGAGAATTATCCCTAACTCAACCCCCATGTTTACCAATAAAGGGAATAAGCCCCAAAGAAGGGTGTTAAAATAGATGATTCCCCAGGCTACAGCATTAGGACCAGAATCCTCCCCTCCCCTGAAGCAGAAGATACACAGCGATTACCCTCAAGAAACAAGACTTAAATCACAACCAAAGAGATTTAGTTGCTGCACAAAGAACTCTCTGGTAATGAAGATGATTAAATACGAGAACAGACAGCCACAGGGAATTGTGAATCGTCCTCCCTGGAGATCTTTTAAAATAGGACAGCTAGCCATCTGTCTGAGATGGTTTAAGTACAGTCCTGCCTTGAAGGTAGGAAAATAATGAGATGATCCCCTCACCTGTCACATTGGGGGCTCTGAAATCACACCGGGATGCAGGTGCATTAAGGGGATCCCAGGCTGAATCTGGGTTGTGCCCCCCTGGGATTCAGATGTATCCAAGTCGTTGAAATTGTGGGAGGCCCACAGTGCTCTGTTTGGATGTAGTGGAAAGGTGTCTGTATGAAGAGGTTTGTGCTGGAGTTTCTGGGAGGAAAAGAAGGGAGATAGGAGAAATGGAGAGGTCTATTTGCCAGAACCCAACCCCCTCCACCCACCTCTGGCCCCTTGTAACACCATCCTCCCCTCTCCCTGCCCTGTAAGTCCAGTGGTCCACAGCTGATGCCCGCAGAAGCAACTGACTCCAAGAAACACAGGGGCACAAGCAGCCCTGCTTTGTTTCTCAGTGACTAATCATAAAACCCAGGGGAAGAAAGAACAGTCACCCCATTTCTTTTTTAAAAAACCAAAATGGCTCTGGCCCAGTAAGGATGTGCGGCCGGGCGGGGGGGCGGGGGGGGCGGGGGGGGGCGGGGGGTGGCGGTGGACCCTTCCAGGACTTTGACATGGAAATTTTGAGCAGCAGGAGACACTGCTTTGGAACAGATTTGTGTATCTCCGCAGAAAGCTCCACATTTGCATGGAAAGAGAGGTGACCCCTCCCTGCAGGAGCACTGAGCTCTTCCTGTGCCAGCAGGGGGTGCTCACACCCGAAGTGGGCAACTGGGCTACTTGCAGTTCTGATCCGGGCTATAGTTTCTCAAGCCTCTAGGGCAGAGATTTTCAACTGGTGTGCCATGGCACACTAGTGTACTAGGAGAATTTTTAAAACATGTAACACCTGACTATTTAGCCAGGGACACTGACCTCTTTTCCCTTATTATTAAATAAAAAATGACAACAGCCAACGCAGTAGCCATGCAATGTGAATGAATCAAAAGTATACCTATATTTTTGTCAGATGGGCAAAAAAAATTTTTTTTGGCGTGCTGCAGAATTTTAGTAATTAGTTTATGTGTGCCATGAGTTGAAAAAGATTGAAAATCGTTGCTCTAGAGATTTTACTTGTGCAGTTGCTTCTGTCTAGACATTTCTCCCCTTCACCCCTCACCATGCTGGCTCCCAAGTCTTTTCCCCCTTCCCACAAAGTTGCATTAAGCATCTCTTAGCATGCTATACTTTGCTAATTATATCTACACAAATAAAGATCACCTGTTTACACATCTCTCTGCCTTTCTGACCTATAGACTTGTTGGGGACAGGGACTATGCGCTTGGTATTCACCACTCTATCTCCTCTGCTTGTCCTGTAGTAGGTACTCAGAAAAATATTTGTGAAACACATGAATGAATGATGAATGAGAAACTACAAGTTTTAATGACACTAATGGCACAATTAGTCATTGCATTATTCCTAAGTAATTGAATATTTTTCCAGCATATTACATTGACCCCTATTGAGATCACGTATTTGGGTGTTTATTTTGCATAGAGGAATAAAACAGGAAAAATCATCGGAGAGTCATCTGCTAACTCCATCTTAGAATATGCAATAACCCCCACTGCACCCTCAACGTTAGGCTCTCAGCCTTGGCCTGAAGACCACTGAGGAACTAGAAACATAGGTCCAGATGGAGTTATTCATTCCATCCCTGGACAATTCTGACCATGAGAAAGTTCTGCATTATGTCAACTTGAATCTGTTCCTTTGATGTTGTCCTTGTAGTTCTAATTCAGTTCTCTGGCATCACAGAGAAAATGTACTCTCTTTCACATACCAGGGAGACACAGAAGAAGGAACATGGCCTTCGGATCTAGAGGACTTGGATGGGAATCTTAGCTTTGGTACTTACTAAGTGTGAGTTTGGGCAAGTCACTTAACTTCTCCAAGCTTCATTTTCATCATTCTAATGGGAATAACTACATACCCCACGGGGTTGTTGTGAGGACTAAAATGAGTTAATATATTCCAAAGGTCTAAGACATACAAGATATCCAATATGTGAATGCCATTATCATTAATAAATGTTATAATACAGATATATATTAAAATAATATGTATAAAATCTCCCTTACTTTTCCATGAATATTTTCTTCTCCAGGCCAAAACATGAGCTATTTAGTCACCCTCTGCCATCTCCATCTCTTTCTCTATCGGTGTTCCTTCCAGAACAGACTGTCTCCCCAGGTGTGTGACTAGGGCAGTTCAAACGTCACCATCTTCATTTTGGATGTTAGGCTTCCACTAGGGATGCCTAAGTTTCCTTTAGCATTATTGGCGTCTGTGTCTTCTGTGGCCCTAGGCACTTTGGCCATGTTACTCTTATCTCTGTAATGAGATGGTTGCTGGAGGTTTGACTTATAATTCAATGAGGGGGAGTTGGAATTTTGCTGTTTTCTTATATATTTGAGCAAGAGATGGCAAGGAAATCTTTGCCCTTAGGATTAGAGTACACCTCATATTTAAGGGCCTGGAGGTAGTGTCCCTGACCCTGTGAGGACAATGTAAGACATTTAGCATGGAAGAATGGGGGGTGAAAGTCAATTTTCCATGAAAGAGGGTATAACCAGATTTTTCTCTTTTGAAGTAAAAGTAGCCTGGGTCTGGAGGGAAAAGGCCATGAACGTCCTGGTTCCTGAGGTGCCAGATGCCTGAGCCCCTGAAAGGTTTGCAGGATAGGGTTGCAGCCCAGATACGTGAAGGCTGAGGGCCTCTGAGAGCAGGCATCGGGACCTTTGTCAGTAGCCAGAAAGGGGACCCAGCTGGACAGAGGATGGGCTCCGCTTGCTGTGGAGGTGCTGCCCACACATGCCCACACATGTCCTTGTAAGTTAAGAACAGGAGAGCCCATGCAACCCCACTCCAGAGGTAGACTAGGCCAGCAGAACACCACCAGGGATCGTCCAGCTACGTCACTGCACCAAACCCAATGCTCCCGCCTGTGCTATAGGGTTCTCTTGGCATTTCCCTCCACCATCCCCATCTTCAGTTTAAAACCCTGTTGATCAGGTTGGAAAATCCTAAATTGTTCACAAAGAAGGCCCCCAAGAGCTAACACTGTGTGTGTGTGGCGGGGGCAGGGCGGGGGGGTCTTATGGGGAAGAGAGTCTCTCTCTCTACTGTTTTGTGTTATTTCCAGCACAAGGGCTTCAATGATTGTTAAATCAGAACCTAGTTCTATAAATACTTCTGATTTTAAAAGCCACATTCACTTTCTCTACTTCAAAATCCAAGCCTGAGAAGGCAGCAGTATCTCATGGATATGAAATACATGAAATACAGAAAACACAGCACGATTGCTAGCACCACCTCCTGATGTTCTGAACTGCCTGCCCATAATTCAGAGGACAAGACAAGGTCACTAATAAACACCACTGAACTGTGTCTCCTTTCCTAGGTTCTGCATAAAAACATTGCAGCCCCAATGAACACCAAACAAGTGTAATGGATTGGTTTAATTCACATTTGAACACTCACAAACACAGATGCCTAATAATATTGCTGTTTCCAGCAGGTTTTCATGCTTGTCAATTATTCAGACACATCAGCTGTCCTAACCTTAATTTCAGTTAAAAAGATGCATTTGATAGGTTTAGTTAGTCAAGGGAAAAAAACCCAAAATGCTAAATCCATTTTTTAAATCCTTTTCAAGAGCAACAGCGTCCATTCTCAATATGCACCATCTGTAAGCACAGGGCTTGAGCCTTCTTGCCAGAGAAGGCCCGGACATGGCAGGTCAGCGTTAGGGATTGTCTGTGGCACCGAGGCTGATGGGAGTCACAATATAAACACATAAAGTCTAAATGTGGGAGAGCTCAAGCAGAGATGGATGGGTGTTTGGGACCATAGGAACTTCCCGAAGTTGCGCTCCAGAACGCGTTCTCCTTACCTGGGTGTGGGGACCCCAGCAGGCAGTTCCCCCTCCTCACTCATGTCTGTGTCAAGCCTGTGCAAACCGTACAACACGGAGAGGGTCCGGGGGGAGCTGGTGGTACCACCCTCCCTGCCCACCCCACCCCCAAACACATACACATACATACACTCACAGGAAGAGCAACCGTTTGTCTCCAGGATGAAGAAATAGCAAACAAACACAACTATTCTGTATGTATGATAAGATTAAACAGAAGTGCCCTCCATTTCCTGAGGGCATTGTTCAGGGGGCCATTTCTTAGAGCATCTCAGGAAGGGCAGAGCAGGACTTGGAGAACTCCTTAAGGAAATCTTTTTAAGTCATCAAAGAAAGCCACTGGGCCGTTTATATTCCAAATGGTACTAAAGCTCTTCTTGCTCTGTAAGAAAATCTGAGGAGGAATTAAAGCTTGTATTTCTCAGGGATGGAATTAACTTCCACATATTTGGAGCCATTAGAATGTAAGAGAATGTAAAAGAAGGTGAAAGGTCAGTAGGGACTTTTGTCTTTGATGAGGAAATTGACACTAAGACAAAAAAAAAAAAAAAAAACCAACTCGCCAAAGAGCTAAAGTTTATGTCCAACAATAAAGTTTTATGGATACAGATCATTCTATAACAGATAATACATACTTAGCACCTCAATGGGCTGGTTGTTCCTTTAAAACTTTCATAGACAATAATTCAAATGGATCCTCATAACCACCCTAACAATGCACATGCAGCTATTAGCCCCACACTGTAGATGAGCAAACAGCACAGGAAGGGGCAGGGGCAGGATTTCAAACCAGCTGATCTGGGGTCAGAATCAAGCTCTTGCCTGTTGCGCTGCCTCAGACACTAAACTGAACCTGCAGTGAAGCTTGGTTTCCTGGTGATTCCACTCAGAAAGGGAAGGCAGAGCGATGCCTTGGGCTGGCCAAGGCTGTGCTGGCTAGTCTACTGCTGCTGTTTCACTGAGAGAGCAGTTGCCAACCAGGTTTCTGTGGGATCTTACGCAGCGTGTGTCTGGACCGACTCCACGGGTACTGACTTGATCAGTTAGTGCAGCCCGGGCATCAGAGTTTTTAAGTTTCCCCAGTGACTCTATTGTGCATGCAGAACCTTTGCTCTAGAGTAAGGGATAGCAGACAGAGACCCAAGCAAGTTGATTTTCAAACTTTACTTACATAGAAAGTAAGGATGGAAATAAAAAAGAAACTCATTCTTCAATCCTTTTCTGCCCAAACAAAAGATATGGGACAAGGAAGGAGGGAGCGGAGACAGGAAAGCCTTGTCTTCTGCGTGGTTTAGCCTGAAGGACCCAGCTCAACCTGTATGCAAGGAGCCTGGCCCGCTATGGAGCTCAAACTCACCTGGACACCAGAGGGCTCAGGGAAGGGAAAACAGCAATAAGTTCTTGTGTTTCCCCATCCTGAGACCATAAAAAGGAGAGAGACAAAATCCAGGTTAGACCGGCAAAAGAATGAAGAGATGTCTGACCCTTTGGATATTCCAGTGTTTTGGTGAGGACGGGGTCTGCCCAGTGGAGGAAGACCAAGGATGGCCGCAGGCAGTTAAGCAGCAGGTCTATAAATTCCCTTGTCAGTTACAACAGAACAAAATCCCTGTTAGCAGCTCAGTTAGGTAACCTCTGAAAAGGTCTCAGCCTCTGTCCATCCTTAATTAAGGGTGTTCCACCGGTGGAGACCTGGCTTGCCTTCCAACAGCAAACACACACCTGTGTATTTTGGGGATCTTGCCTGACACGGGGAACAAAAGGTAAGATCAAAGAGGTCAGGAACAAGCTTGGTTCTGCCTCAGGACCTAAACCCGTGAGCAGTGTCCCAAACCTGCTGGCCCTCCAGCTGCTCCCAACATCACCTGTGGGACAAAAGTTCACATTTGATCTTTTCTGCCTCAGCTACTCTGAGTTCAGCTTATTTGAGTTCAAGCTTATGGTGCCTGGACTCACAGCTTCAGACCTGGGGCATGTGGCCTCGTGCCTGCTTAGCCTCTGATGCCCACCGGATCCCTGCTGCTGCCCTGACCCTCTCCAGGCAGCTCTGCCCTGCTGTGGCCTACACATGTGCTCTGGAAAGATTAGCACAAATGAATCCATCAACAAAACAGACACGGCTTCACAAGCAGCTCAAAACCGGGACACAGGCCCTTGCATGTGGACAAAATGTAAACCCCAGGGCACACCTGAGAATCCTGGAGAAGGGCCGAAGCAGAACAGCTCCACCCTGGAGTCAGGAAAGGGGGCCGCTGCTTTCCTCACCACAGCCCGAATAAAGACTGAACCTGTAAAATCTGACTCTAAAAATAGGTTTTTGGCAAAATAATCCATGAAGTTCTTTATTGATGAGAGTAAGGAAATTAAAATAAAAAAAATCTATGTTGGGCAAGATTTTATCTGGACAATGTTCCTTTAACTGATGTAAAATGTGAAAGAATTGACTGTAACTGATTCCAAGGAAGGATGCCAGAGATTCTTCAGCATTATATCTGAGCTTAAAATAGAAATTATTGTGCTTAATTGGTATGGTGATTTTTAAAAAATCTCTCCTCTGTAGTTCAGACATTTATCCTTACAGATGAGGAACTCACCCATTAGCTAATGGAACACCTCAGCATTGTGAAACGACACTGATGCATTGCTCTGGTGTCCCATGGCTTCCCTTTAAGGCTGAGTTTATGACAACAAGAGGTGGCATTGATGAAGGGAGAACTTCTCCACGGCCATGCGGCTTCTGCACCAAACCCAGGTACTATCTGGGGGCTGACCTGTCCAGTCTCTGGTGTCCATGTCTTCTTCACACTGTACCTGTCAGACCAGTCTTCTGAGTTCACAAATACCTGGGCACAAGCACATGTCTGAATGGCAGGCGGTGGGAGGTGGGGGTGATGTTGTTAATGGAGTCAACTCCACTAGAATAGCAGGGGCCTGAGCTTTCTCTACCCTGAGAAACTAGGGACAGATTTGCATAAGAAGTGGAACCACTGTGTTGCACCTTATCAGTGACTTGGGTTTGGAGTGGGAAGGGAGAAACAGTAAAACAGAAAACTGTATTACAGTCAGTTAGCTTCACTTTAAGGGGTCCGGAGAGACAAAGGGGGAGAATGGAACTTTAACCAAAATGCAACAAAAAAAATCTTAGAAAGAAGTGAAGCACTGATATGTGTGCTACAATGTGGATGAAACCTGAAAACATTATGCTAAGCGAAGTAAACCAGTTACAAAAGTTCACATATTTTATGACTCCATTTACATGAAAAAGCCAGAATAGATAAAACTATAAAGAGAGAAAGCAGACTGTGGTTGACAGGGACTGGGAGGAGAGGGGAATGGTGAGTGAATGCTTAATGACTACAGGTTTCCTTTGAAAGTGATGAAAATGAGTTGGATCTAGACAGTTGTACAAATGTACTAATGCCACTGAGGTATACGTTAGTGTAAACTGGTTAACTTTATGTTGAGTGAATTTCATCTCAATAAAAATAATTTGTTTTAAACTGCAACATAAATATATTAGTCCAACAAATAAGAAGTGGTTTTAGGATAGACCACAGTCGTGGCCCCCCCGCCCCACCCCCAGAGTTGTGCCCGGTGTCTCTTCTTCCCTACTCTCCATTTGGAAAATCCCATAAGACTGAACAAGTCATTCTCAGTCATGAGGCTTCAGTTCTCACATACCTCTAGAACATAAGTTTCTAGTTCAAACAGCCTATGGTCTTGTCATTCCTCCTCCTGCATGACCATGGCCAGACATGAGGGAAACATACTGGTCATCCTCAGCAGCACACATAATAGAATCGACAGGCTGCGATGCATCCCTGGGAAATTTACAGAAAGCACAGGACGCAAAGAGCCCTGATGATACAAACTTTTAAACACAAGCAAATGTTTATTGAGCATTTAGCACTTGCTACACACTATTGGCAGTACTTGTATACGGATCAACTTATTTCATCATCACAACAGCCTTCATGCAGCCATCATACAGCAGAGCGCCAGGAAGGTTAAGAAGATTATGCAAGGTCATAGAGCAAATAATAGTGGAAAAGAGACTTGAACCCAGACAGCCCACATCCATAGTCTACATGTTTAACCTCTGTGCTTTACAGCCTCTCCATAAAGAGGACCCATTCTCTTTAAAGTTCTATTTTAGTTCTACAATTGGTGCAAATAGGCCCACGCTGATCCTGGCTACAGTGAGGAATTCAATAGTCACTGGGAATAAAAAGAGCACTGGACTGGTAAGCAAGAGATCAGTGATCTAGACCCGCTTGGTCATTGGTATTATGATTCTGGGCAGAATATAAAACCTCTCTAGCCCTCAGTGTCTTCTTCTATGAAATTGAGAAGTTGGACTAGATCAATAGTTTTCCAACTGTTTAAGCAGAAGAACTCATTCTTAAAACTAAACTTTACTTTGAAGCCCAATACACAAAACAAATAAAAGTGTGGAGCTGTCCCAGCATAAGGTGAAGGAGGGAGGAAACAGAACTTCTCTCTATGCCCCAGGTGGTTCCTCAGACACTTTCTCGGAACCATGATGACTCTGTGGAACACAATTTGAAAACCAGTTGAATAGCTATTTGTAAAGTTCTTTTGAAAATAAAACCTAAAAACCTTAATTTCAAACACTGCATCCTTAGGCATTCTTTAACCCTGTGGGAAAAAATAGAATATTCTAGTCACTTTGCTCAAAGGTTTTATTTGGATTGATGGCCTTTTGCAGTGTTGGTGAAGCTTTCAGGTAGAAATACAAGTGTGACCCCTCTAAGGACATTCCCAAGAATCGACAAAATAACGTGGAAAAGCCAGGCCTCCCAAGGGGCTCAAATCCCTCTGAAATAACTGCTAAATATTACCAGTCCAACAGACTCCTCATAGGAGACAAGATGTTCAACTTTGAATTTGTGTTTTCTCTAAATAGTTCTAAAATTACTAAGCTAGGCTACTGGTTAAACGTTAACATCAATCAGGGTAGCACCACTTCATAAAACTTAGTACTGATATCTTGCTGGATCCCCAAATGAAAATTGGTCAATGAATAATTGGACAAGAAATGGTATGGACACTATGAGTCTCTCATACTCATTCTGGAAATATCAACTGACAGATACCTCCAGGGAAGGGAACTTCTATTTTAAATGTCCATGAGCAAGTCAACCCCGTTCTCTCCTCTCACTCTATAGGCATTTGTAAAGTTCAGCTTGCTGGAGTGTATGGAAGAGGTTAAACAACTGTTATGATGCAATGTTCAAGGCAGACGGCTACCGTAACTCAGAGGCCAAGATAAAGAGTAATATATTAATAGTGGTCATAACATAAAGATAATTTATTTTGAGTATCTGGGAGCTGAGGAAATCAGCAGACAAACTGTTAAGGATTTAGGCACTAAAGAAAAGAAGCTTAACAAAAAAGGAAAGAGGAGGGGAGAGATGGGTGGAAGAGAGATTGATCTGCTTTGGAAACAGTGGAGCATCAGAACCAGTTAACTGACAAACAATTATGTGGCTAAGGGCAGCACCAAGAAAAGGAAAACTATATTCTCCTAAACTCCCTCATTCTGCCATTTGGGCAAAGTCTTTCTTTTGTCCTACAAGAGAGATCATACCAAAAAAGATTTTCTTTTCTTTGTTCATGTTGCTGGCCAAATGGTTGTAAACAAACAAAAAAAATGCAGCTCAAATTTTGTAAAACATCACAATACTTTTCTTTGGAAATGGCAAGAAAAAATAGACTATATCTCTACTTTAAAAAAAAAATCTGATAAAACCTGATGTAAAAGAATCACTTTGCATTTTAGTTTTTCTTTCATTTTTCAAATGTTTAAACTATATTGTACTGATTATATTTTATAATTGTCCAATTTTTCCTCCTTTGCTCCCCTCCACCTTACACCCCACCCCCCACTACCTCAAGCAATGCCCACACCAGTGTGCATGTCCGTGGGTCATGTGTATAAGTTCTTTGGCTATACCATTTCCTATACTGTACTTTACATCCCCATAGCTATTCTGTAACTACCTATATGTGCTTCTTAATCCCCTTACCTTTTTACCCATTCCCTCCACCTCTCCCTTCCACGTGGCAACCATCAAAACACCGTCCATATCCATGATTCTGTCTCTGTTCTTCTTGTTTGCTTAGCTGATCTTTTTAGATTCAATTGTTGATAAATATGTATTTATTGCCATTTTATTTTTCACAGGTTTGACCTTCTTTTTCTTAAATAAGTCTCTTTAACATTCCATATAATGAGAGTTTGGTGATGATAAAGTCCTTTAGTTTTTTCTTGTCTGGGAAGCTCTTTATCTGCCCTTCAATTCTAAATGATAGCTTTTCTGGGTAGAGCAATCTTGGCTGTAGGTCCTCGCTTTTCATGACTGAATATTTCTTGCCAATTCCTTCTAGTATGCAAAGTTTCTCTTGCGAAGTCAGCTGACAGTCTATGGAAACTCCCTTGTAAGTAACTAACTGTTTTTCTCTTGTTGCATTTAAGATTTTCTCTTTATTGTTAACCTTTGGCATTTTAATTATAATGTGTCTTGGAGTGGGCCTCTTTGCCCACTTGTATGGGACTCTCTGTGCTTCCTGGACTTGCACGTCGATTTCCAATTTCTTGCTCTTTCTGTTCTCCTTCTGGCACCCCCTATGATATGAATGTTGGAACACTTGATGTTATCCCAGAGGCTGCGTACATTATACTTGGTTTTTTTTTTTTGGGGGGGGGTCCTTCTTTCTTCTTGTTGTTCTGATTAGTTGTTTTTTGCTTCCTTATATTCCAAGTCATTGATTTGATTCTTGGCTTCATCCACTCTACTATTGTTTCCCTGTAAGTTGTTCTTTATTTCAATTAGTGTAGCCTTCTGTCTGGATTCATTTCTGTCTGGATCTTTTTTATGCTGTTGAGGTCCTCACTAAGTTCCTCAAGCATCCTTATAACCAGAGTTTTGAACTCTGCATCTGATAGATTACTTATCTCCATTTTGTTTAGTTTTTTTCCTAGAGTTTTGATCTGTTCTTTCATTTGGGCCATGTTTCTTTGTCTCCTCATTTTGGTAGCCTCCCTATGTTTGTTTCTATGTGTTAGGTAGAGCTGCTATGACTCCCTGTCTTGGTAGAATGGCCTAATATAGTAGGTTTCCTATAGGGTCCAATGGCACAGCCTCCACTATCACCCAAGCTGCATACTCAAGGTGCACCCACTGTGTGGGCTGAGTACACCCTCCTCTTGTAGTTGAGACTTGATTGCTGTTGGCAGGTCAATGGGAGAGATTTACCCAGGCCAGTCAGTTGAAAGGACTGGCTGTGTCCACTGACCACCAACCTCCACCCTCTGGGGAGGATCGGCTGTGCAGGGGCATGGTGTTGGTGCTCTGACATGGTCTATAGCTGTCCACTGGTTACTCAGGCTCTGGGGTTTCCTGGATGGTGCAGACCAAGGTCAGCTCCCACCTGTATTCTGCCCAGGGCCACCCTGCATGAGCTGTTAAGCAATCTGAGATAGCTGCTCCTAGTGCTGGGCCTGGTGCCACTTAGAAAGAGGCACAGGGATAGGAGCCCACTGAGGCTGACTGTAGCTTTTTTAATAGGATTTAGGACATTATAAAGAATGAGCCAAGACCAGCCATTCATATGGAAAAGTCACAGTTAACATTTTGGGTGGGACAGAGTCTCAGGGGATCTCCAGTTCAAGGCAAACAGTGTTAGCCAGGTTGACATAGTCTCAGATACGGGAGCTACCTGCTGCCTCTGTGGCTCTGTTGGGGGAGGGCTCAGGAAAGACACAATGGCCTCTGCCTGCCTCTCTGTCTGGGAGGAAGCTATCCCCCAAGTCCTACCTTGATGCCAGATACTTCACTTTCTCCCTGTATGCCACTTGTGCCTTTCAAGCTGTTACCCTGGTGCTGGAGCTCAGAGAAGTGAGCCTGAGTAAGTCTGTGTGTGGGCTCTTTACAGGGAACTGCTTGGCACTCTAAAAGTTTCTTCCACCTACTCAATTCCCAGTGGTTTTTGCAGCCAGAAGTTATGGGGACTTATCTTTCTGGCACTGGAACCCTGGTTTGGGAGGCCTGGGGTGGGGCTGGGACTCCTTGCTCCTGAGATATCCCTCCCAAATTTTTACCTACTACACATGGATGTGGGATGAGCCCATTCCACATCTCTATGCCTCTTACCAGTCTGGGTACATGTGGTTTCTTTAATTCTGTAGTTGTCAAACTTCCATTCAACTAGATTTCTAATTGATTCTGAGTGAACGTTGTTATATATTTTAGTTGTAATTTTGATGTGGTTGTCTGAGGATATGAGCTGTGTTTACCTGTGCTGCCATCTTGACTGGAAGTTTGTCCAGTTTTTCCTTTAAAACATAGCAGGGAACACATTTTGATTGTGTACTCTCAGAATGTATACTGTACACTCCCCAAAATGTCACAAGTAGTCTGAATGAGAAAATCATCTGGCTACCAAGATGGCTGATCATCAATATTGCAAAATCTTGTACTCACACAATAAACTCTCACATGAAATGTTTATAATCAAGTTTAAAAGTTAATATCAATAGTGACTAAATCTCAGGAATTAACGTCAAAAATTAAATGTCCACAAAAGTATACATCATTTGTACACAGTATTTAGAAATCATCTGATATGTACCAGATACAATGTAAAACAGGGCCTTATGCAGAGGAATGAAGACTTCCAGTGTCTGCAGCTTCCTCCACATCCAATTTGTCAACATCACCAACTTGCAAATGCGCTTTTTCCATTCCTTCCTAGCCGCTGCCACTGTTAAAGTCCAGGACCTCTCCTCACCTTTCATTTTGCTAATGTCATCTAACAGGAATTTGTACCTAACTGATCACCTGTCTCAAATCTCACTCCCCAACCCCAACCTATTTTTCACACTGAATCCAACATCATCATTCTAAAACATAGACGTGATTATGCCACCCCATGTTTAGAAATTTTCAAGGCTCCCTAGTACCTCCAAGATAATCCCAAAGATTTAGTAGAGTCCAACAGGTTCACCATCTTGCCTATCCCACCCTTTTGGCTCACCTCTTACTCAACTTCCTCTTTTTCCAACCCAGCACACACAGGCCTCCAACTCACTTCCCTCCAACCACTGAATATAGGCATTTACACTCATGCTTCCCTCAGTTCCTACCTTTCTCTTCCCTTTGACAGGCTATTAAAAATGTATATGAAACTTTCCAGTATGTCTAGGCAGTTGGTTTTCTCCTGGTTTTTCAAAGCATTTGCACACATGTTGACTAGCAGAGTAATCATTTGTTCTGATGTTTCTGATGTTCTCAGTTACTTTAGGAAGGGGAATTATGTGTCCATATGGGGCCTGTCATAGTATGCAGCACAGAGAAGGTCTTGTAAATGACTAGGTAGAATGATGAATGAATGAATGAATGATAAATGCACAAACAAAAGAATTCAGGTGTTTCCAACCTAAGTGAGAAAGGAAGTCAAAATATGTAAAGTTAAATACTTAACAATAGAGATCAGGAAGGGTTGAAGTCAACTAATAAATGAACTATGAAGGAAAATCAACTGTCATTAAGAGTCAGAAGCTGTTATCTGGGGGAAGGGTTCTCCAAGAGGAGGTATTTAAGCCTTCAATGAATGAAAAGGATTTGAATCAGAACACAGAGGATGCAACTGCGTTCCAGGAGGCTGGAATGTGAGAGAAAAAAGGAAAGCAGAAAGGCCCAAGTCATGTTTGCAGGCTTAAAATAGAACAATCCTAGAACTATTTTTTTGGAGGCATAGAGTAAATTAGTCCTCAACAAGAAAACGTCTGCTCCCTTCATTTTGCCGTAAGTGCAGAGCTGGGATGGGGAAAAGGATACCACCATATTTAGAGTCCCTAATGTACCCCTCAGTGCCCCTTGTTACTTGCCTATCAGATGTTGGCCTTGCAGGAATCAGACAGCATTGCCCTAACTCTGCTGACACACCGCTACCTGGGATCAGCTCTTACAGATGTTGCATGGAACATGGAACCAAAGAGCATGTTTTCATATAGATGGAGGTTATTTCTCTGCTATGATTCTAAGCAGAAAATAACTTGTCCCACCAAAATGGGCCCCTTGCCTTTGCTACAGACACAAAGACATGATTCCCACAAGGAGATGCAAAGAACTCAGGTTAGAGGAACTGGAAGCTGCAGCATTTATAAGGATACTAGAAGGAAGCCGAGCTTGCTTTCCATAGAAATCAGTGCTTAGAGACCACACTTTGACAAGTACCTAAATGAAGTCAAGGACTGAGTAAGATGAATTGTAAAGAAAGAAGTTGATGTTCCACAGCAGTTGGAACAAGAATCCTGCAGCATATCCAGAGGAGACCCAGATTGGGACAGCACAGAGGCCAGATCCATGGCTGCATTAACGAAGGGTTTACACCAACTCCTCAGGGGATGATGGATGGTTGGTGCCATAATCTGTTTTAGTCTTCCTAATTCATTGCATGTTAGTTTATATAATAAAGTGCAGAGAGATCTCAGGACAGGTCAGGAGCACAGATGCTCCCAACAGAACTTTTGTTCATCTTAATCAAATCCCAGGACAAAAAATCACATGTCAGAGACTGCTACTTATCCACTAGTATCTCCTGGCACATGGTTGCCCATAATAAAGAATACATTTCCCCCTTCCCAAAAGACTAAATTCTGGTTGTTGGGCTGGGAGGGAAAGCAATGGGAGCAGCTTGCTTTTAGCTTCCTTCTTTCATCCCCTTGCCAGGACTGTGAATATGGTAGGAGCAATTTTGGGCCACTCAGGTGAAGGCAACAGTCTAGGTGTAGGGGAGCAACAAGATAGAAGGGGCCTGGGTGTCTGACCCTGGGAAACTCTAGGTTGCTTGAAAGAGAATTAAATGCCTGTCTCCATTTAATTCACTGTTACTTTGGGGTTTCTTTTCCAGCAGCCGAGTCTGTATCCCCATCTAAGGATGTCATATATAATACATGACCCAGGTGGATTCTGCCTGACAGTCAGAGCCAAAATTCCATGGCCTTACATGAGAAGCCAGGAAAGCAACCTTTTATGGAATTTTTCTCACATTGAGCCTCCCGCTTGCCTCGACAGGGTACATATTGCTCTAGTACTCTACTCATGGTACAGGAAATAAAAAAGCCTCAGGAAAGGTCTCTTTATTGATTAAAAACCAATGCACTTTGAGCCAAAACAAAACAACTGAAGCTCAAAATCTGTCCATTTCCCAAATACGATGCCGGATAAAATTCCTGGGCTGGATATGAAGTACAGGACTTAGCAATTGCTTATTTCAAGCAGTCAATTAACTGGGCAAGATAAAGCTAGTTGGAAACCCAGCTTTCCTAACTCTCAGTCCAGTGCTCTTTGCAAGACTCCACACTGCCATTCTGACAAGCTAAATAAAGACTGATCAGCAGGGAAGCATCATAACAGGTGACTGATGTTTTAAAGAAGGTGTTGGGGGATGTCGGTTATTACGTGTTTGTCTTTTTCTTAACTGTTAGGCATGGACTGAACCACATTTACTTAGACATGGTTTTGTTAAACTGGATATGCTAAGCAACTGAAAGCAGACATCCAAGGAGCACTGCTGTGACCTCTCCCAGCTGACTTTTCTTGGAACAGTTACTAGAAGACCAAGCTGCAGCTGCATATTGCTCCTGGGCCAGCTCTCATGAAGCCTCCAGTCCCGGTGTTTACAACAGGCTGAGGAAGTAATGAGGATAGCTGAGCTCCCATCCTAGCCAAAAGGAGGAAGCTCTCACTTGGCAGGTGGAAGTTTTTCCCAGGGAAATCCTGGAGGCTCATTGTTCCTGTCAACTACTATAATGTGCCCATAAATTTCATTTGACAGAAAACATGGTGTCAAAGGAGTAGAAAGTAACACAAACCAAAAATGTAAAAGTATCCCTGCCAGAACTCAGCTTGTCCTCCACTCATGGCAATGAAGATACAAGAAGAAACCACCTATACCACCCCCTGCACCCCGACTGCAGCAGGTGCCCGCTGGGGGTTTCCTGGTAGGGAGGTCAGGAGCCACAGAATGGGATTTGGGTTCTACAAGTTATGCCAAAACATGTTAACCTTCAGAACTGCAGAGCAGTAGATCACCACGCCACCAGAAGAAGGTGGCTCATTTGTCACTTGATTGTTTTCAATGGTAGACCCAGAACCAGTTAATAATTTTCAGGGCTCCATGTAAAATGAAAATTCAGGGCTCCCTGTTCAAAATTTATTCGGCATTTCGAGATGGAGGCAACAGAGTATTAAACCAAGCTGGAGCCTTTCTAAATAGAGAACAGTACAACTTACACATCCATGAAGCCAGCCCTGAGTGGACCCCACCTTCCACAGCATTCTCTTTATACCAGGTAGAATGGTTTGATGGCACTCTAGATCTGGATCCAAGCTGCCTGTATGCAAATTCCAACTTCTCTGTCTAAAACTTCAGAGACCTTGAGCAAGTTATTTAAACTCTCTGGACCTGAGCTTCCTCAACTGTAAGAGAAATGACAACTTGAGAAATAATGCATACAAAGCCCCTGGCATATAGTAAACACCCATTCAGCTATTATCAGCTATTATATTTACCTAGCATAAAGTGAATTGATTAAGAAATGTGTTGAAAATTAGTGACTAGGGAGTACTTGTGAACTCAGTATCTAGGAATAATTTTACTACAGGGGAAAAACAGTCCATGTGTGGATATTTCTATATTTATCCTAGGAAATAGTCTATGAAAAACTTGTTCTGTATGGCCCCCCAAAATCAGTTCCTGGCCACTGAGTATAAGTTACTGGTAGGCAAATACGGGTTTCATATAGGAAAACTTTGTAATACACCACCTAGTGACAGAATCTAATGAGTTCTCCATCTTCAAGGGCATTCAAAAATGCTGAACAACCATTCTGTCAAGATGCAGAGCAAATTTATGTATAAGGCAGATGGCATGCAAGCTCTCTTTCATTCCTGCGATGCTGTAGATTCAATGCTTCTATTCCGCAACTACAAAGCCTAATTTTATTCCCTCCATGGCCTTCCACCAAATAATCCCTTCTGTCTCCCCTTTTGTCCCACTCAAACTTTTCATTCTAGCTGAGTACACTTACAGACTTGGGGAGCTTTAAAGCATGTTCTTTTCTACAATATTTGCTGTTGTCTTACGTTGCCCATCTTCTCCCATTCCCCAGCACCTTCTATTTTTATTCCCTCATTTGTTTTTTATGTTAAATCATTTTTATTATTTCAATGACAATTGACATACATTACTATATTAGTTTCAGGTGTATACTCCAGTGTTAGATATTATATAACTTACTAAGTGATCATCTTAATAAATCTGACACCATACATACTTGTTAGAATCTTATTGATAACATTCCCTATGCTGTAGTTTACATCCCCATGACTTTTCTGTAAATACAAATTTGTACCTTTTAATCCCTTCACCATTTTCACACAGCTCCTAAACACCTTCCCATCTGGCAACGGTCAAAATGATCTCTGTATTTGAGTCTGTTTCTGTTAGCTTCGTTTGTTAGTTTTGTTTTTTAGATTCAATTGTTGATAGATACGTATTTATTGTCATTTTATTGTTCATGTTTTTCATTTTTCTTTTCTTCTTCTTCTTCTTACAGAAGACCTTATAACATTTCATATAACATTTGTTTGGTGGTGATGAACTCCTTTAGCTTTTTCTTGCCTTGGAAGCTCTTTATGTGTCCTTTGATTCTAAATGATAGTTTTGTTGGGTAGAGTAATCTTCGATGTAGGTCCTTGCTTTTCATCACTTTGAATATTTCTTGCCAATTCCTTCTGGCCTGCAAAGTTTTTGTTGAGAAATCAGCTGACAGTCTTATGGAAGCTCTCTTGTAGGTAACCACTTTTCTCTTGCTACTTTTATAATTCTCTCTTTGGGCCCTGGCCGGGTAACTCAGTTGGTTAGAGCATTGTCCCAATACACCCAGGTTGCAGGTTTGGTCTCCAGTCAGGGCACATGCAAGAAGCAACCAATGAATGCATACATAAGTGGAATGACAAATCTTTCTCTCTCCCACCGCCCCCATCTCCTCTTCTGCTCTCTCTAAAATCAATAAATAAAAATTTTAAAAAAGGATTCTTTGTCTTTAAACTTTGGGATTTTAATTGTAATGTGTCTTAGTATGGGCCTCTTTGCATCCACCTTGTTTGGGACTCTCTGTGTTTCCTATACTTATCTATTTTCTTCACTAAGTTAGGGAAATTTTCTGTCGTAATTTTTTCACATAGGTTTTCAATTTCTTGTCTCTCTCTCCTTCTTTCAGCACCCCCATGATGCAAAGGTTGATATGTTTGAAGTTATCATAGAGGCTCCTTACACTATCCTTTTTGGATTCTTTTTTCTTGTTACTGTTCTGATTGGTTGTATTTTGCTTCCTTATATCCCAAATCATTGATTTGATTCTCTGCTTTATCTACTCTACTGTTGATTCTATGTAAATTATTCTTCATTTCAGTAAGTGTATTCTTTATTTCTGACTGGTCCTTTTTTATGCTGTTGAGGTTCTCACTAAGTACATTGAACATCCTTATAACCAGTGTTTTGAGCTCTGCATCTTATAGATTGCTTATCTCCATTTTGTTTAGTTCTTTTTCTGGAGTCGTTTTCAGTTCTTTCAGATGGAACATGTTTCTTTTTCTCCTCATTTTGACAGTCTCCCTGTGTTTGTTTCTATGTACTAAGTAGAAGTGCTACATTTTTGGGGGGCTTAGTAAAGTGGTCTAATGTAGTAAGTATCCTGTAGGGTTCAATGGCATGGCCTCCCCAATCACCCAAGCTGAACACTCTAGGTGCACCCCCTGTGTGGACTGTGTACACCCTCCTCTTGTAGCTGAGCCTTAATTGCTGTTGGCATGTCAATGGGAGGGAGTTACTTTAGGCTAATTAGCTGCAAGGGCTGGCTGCAACCACTAACCTCTGACCATCATGGAGGATCAGCTGTGCTGGGGACCACTCCACAGAGCAGGACTTATATCATCAGAGCTTTAGTGCCTACTGAATCTACACTTTGAGTGTTTTACTTGTGGAGGCAGTTGGGCAGTGGTACTTCAACATGGCCTGAAGCTGTCCACTGGGTGTGCTGGCTCTGGGGCCTCCAGGGAGGTACAGGCCAAGGTCAGCTGCTGCCTGTGTTCTGCCCAGAGCCACCCAGCTTGAGCTACAAAGTGATCTGCAGATGGCTGCTACTCGTGCTGGGCTTGGAGGTACCCAGGAATGGTCAAACTGTGAACCACGGCTGGCTGCTACTGCTAGTTCTGGGCCTGGGGCCACTTAGTAAGTAGCAGCCATCTGCTTGTGGAAAACACTTGGGTGAGCCCAAAAGTTAGGTGAGGTTGGGCATCATGGAATCAACAGGGTAGAGTAACACTGTGAGCCAGATTAATGGTGTCTCAGATATTACAGTGCCTGCCTGCCAGCTCTGTCGGTGTGGGGCGGGGTGGGGGATGGCTCATCAAAGGAACAATGGCCTGTGCCAGCACTTCTATCTGGGAGAAAGCAGCCCACCCACCCCAGTTCTCACCCTGATGCCAGACAATCCAGTCCCTCCAGGTATGTTTCTGGTGCCTTTCAAGCTGCTGCCCCAGTGCTGAGGCTCAGAGGGAATGAGTTTGAGTTAGTTTGTGAGTGGGACCTTTAAGAGGAACTGCCTGGAACTCCAGCAGCTTCTATATCCCTCAGCCTCAGTCCCTGCTGGTTTTTACAGCCAGAAGTTATGCAGACTTCTGTTTTTGCCACTGGAACCCTGGACCAGAGACCCTGGTATTGGGCTGGGACCTTTGTTTCTCAGTGGGGACCTCTGCAGTGGAGATATCCCTCCTCATTTTTATACACCACACATGAGTGTGGGACAGCCTATTCTGCATCTCTGCCCCTCCTACCAGTTTCAGTGTGGCTTCTTCTTTCATTCTCTAGGTGTAGGACTTCCATTCAGCCAGATTCCAGGTGGTTCTGAATGATAATTGTTCTGTAGTTTAGTTATGGTTTTGGTGTGGTTGTGGGAAGACACAAGTATTCTATTGACCTATACCACCATCTTGACTGGAAGTCTCTATTCTTTCCTTCTGAAGTTAACTTTACCTAGATCTACTTCAGGAAACCTATCCTGATTAAATGATTTGAGAAGGGTGATACTAGAGCTAATGGTTCAGAGAAAGGTTTGGAGACAGAGAGTTGTAGGTACCCATACCAGCTCTCCCACCACCTACCATGAGTGACCCTGGGCAACTTATTAAATCTCCCTGATAGCATTATTTTATGTGAAAAATCTATAATGTTAGTACTTACTTCATAGAGTTATTCTGATATTTAAATGATGTGATGCATGTAAAGTGCTTCAAATTGTATCTGGCACATAGGTAGTCCTCAAGTTAGCAATTATTTTTTATTGATGTCCACCAAAGGGCATTTGCTGATGGGGTCCTGTTCTGCTTATTCTTCAGCTTCCAAGAGAAGGTGTGTGTGTGTGTGTGTGTGTGAGTGTGACAGAGACAAAAACAGAGAGAAAAAAAGGCAGAGAATCTCTCAACAAATTATATCTCTTTTTATGTTTGTCCTTAATATTATTTTAAAGATTGCCTGCCATGTTGATGGTACAAGGTTATACAGTAAAAAACATTAAAAAAAATTGACAAATGGTACCTGTCTACTGAGAGTTGAAAAACATGAGAAATAAATAGAAACATAAAACAATCTATCATTAATATATTAAGAATATCATTAAATGGCCCTGACCAGCCTGGCTCAGCTAGCTGAGTATTGTTCCCCAGAGCAAAAGGTCACTGGTTTGATGCCCAGTCAGGCCACATGCCTGAGTTGCAGGTTTGGTCCCTGGTCAGGGCACATATGAGAGGTAACTGATCTATGTTTCTCACTCACTTCAATGTTTCTCTACCTTTCTTCCTCCCTCCCTTCCCCTACCCCTAAAAATAAATAAATGAAACCTTTTATAAAAGAATGCCATTAAATGTTAGGTATTTTATATTAAGTACTACTTGAAACATTATGGACACTAAAAACTATCTGTGAAGAAATCAAATGAGTGTTATAGTTAACAGTCTCCCAGGATCCAAGATGGTGGTCGACTAGGTGGATATTACACTCACCTTCTCCCAGGACCAAATTGGAATTACAACTAAAATATAGAACAGTCAACCTGAATAACCAACTGAAGACTGGCTAAATAGAAGTCTTGTAATCAAGGAGTTACAGAAGCCATATGGAGAATGATGAGAAGGGTGGAAATCAGAAAAGGGCTGGCCCAATTCCCGTGGGCAGCAGCTGAGATTCCAGAGGGATAGCTCACCTGCAAAAGTTCCCCCTGAGGAGTGTGGGATCTCAACCCCATGCCAGTATCCCCAGCTCAGAGCTGGGAAGAGGCACCTACAAGACATCTGGCTGTGAAAATCAGTGGGGATTCTGTCTGCCAGGATGAGACAGGAGTCTACTAGAGACACAGGCACCTTCCTAAAGGGCCAAGACACAAAATCTCATTTGCAGCCACTTAACCTGGGCTACAGCAGGGGGGCAGGCAGAATGGACTGGAGTCATGTGAGGAGAGACTGGGGTTTGTGTCCTTGGAGAGAGAGAGCTGAGCGGACAGCTGATGGGACCCTTGTGTTAGGTCACTCTCCCACATCACAGATGCCATCTTTCTTGGGTGGAGTATTCCCCTCTTCACGGCATCAGCCTGGGGGAATGTAATCAATCTACTTTCTGGACTTCCTGTCTCACCACCCTGCAGAGCACACATTCTGCTGAGGAGTCAGCTGCCTAGGCTGGGGTGCAGAGTTCCAGGTAGACTCAGGGGGTGTCAGGGACTGAGTGTGGCTTTCAGACAGAAGTCATTCATCCAACTTTCCCATGAACCTGACTGGTGCCTCCCCTTCATGGGAAATCCCCTAGCCCCACACTCTGGGCTTCGGGTAGCCCTACCCTGCTAAGGTCTGGGCAGAATTTGGGACAGACTGAGCGCTGTGGCTCTGGGGCAGAGGCAGAGGTCACTCCTCCCATATTTCCCCAAGCATGACTGGCATCTCTCCCTCACAAGAAATCCACTAGCCCCAACCTCCCAGCTCTTTGTAGCCCTGCCCCATTGAGTTCAAGCTCCTGGCAGAATCTTGGACAAACTAATCTGTGTGGCTCTATGATGAGGGCCATTTTTCTCTCACTTGCACAACTTATGCAGAGCCTTCCCTTCACACAGTCACAGTTTGGATAGTTTGAGCCCGATAAGTTCTGCTGCCGCGCCCTGACAACTCTCTGAGACCCTGCCCACAAAGCTATGCAAGGAGATCTGGCAGGTGACAGCTAGACTAGGTATACCCTGGTACATTTGCAGAGTGGCCTCAGACCCAGCACTGGCACCAAGTTTGAACCTGTATCAGTCTGGTGAATGCCACTCACCTCTGCCCGGTATCTCACTGAAAATCTACCTCATGCAACTCAAATACAGTCAGAGACTCTTTATTGACTGAGCCTAATAGGCAGCCAGTAGGCAAAGGCAGGTGGAGGTGGATCTTGGGGTGCATTGGGACCTTTGGTGACCTGCTCCTGGGTTTGATGCTGGTAAAAACCAGACTAGGTGCATAACTTGATCCTTCCTGCATACCCACAAGTCCAGCAGAGGGAGCCACAAATGGTGGATTGCTGTATAGCTCCAAACAGGTTGTCCAAGGCCAGTCATAGGCAGTGTCTGACATTGGTCTGTACCAGAGTCTCTCTCAAGAGGCCCCAGAACCAATAAACCCAGTAGCCAACTCAGACAACCTTACAGGTTCCAATAAGCTTCACAAGCAGAATATCCAAAGGGAGCTCTCAACAGGCACTAGATCCTCCTGAACTAAATTTCACTTTGTATGGTCAGCACCTGCACAGCAGCTCATACACTGGGGTAGAGGTCAATCCTCACAGGCAGCCAGCCTGAGGGCCAACCCCATGCATGAACAGGCCAATAGCAACACTCAATTAGAACAGGAGGAACTACATAAACCACACAAGGGCCATTCCACAAACACCCAGACCAGGTGATCAAGAAGATGTGCTACCCAGTTCCACAGGACACCTACTTCATGAGGCCACCCTACCAAGTCTGGGAGTCATAGCAGATCTACCTAATACATAGTAACAAACACAAAGAGGCAGCCAAAATGGGGAAATCGAGAAACATGCCCCAAAAGAAAGAACAGGAGAAATCCCTTAAAAAAAAAAAAAAGAGCTAAACAAAATGGAGGCAAGCAATTTATCAGATATAGAGTTTAAAAAATAATGGTTATAATGATGCTCAAGGAGCATCTATAACTTAGAACTATAACAGCATGAAAAAAGACATGGAAATTATGAAAAAGAACCAGTCAGAAATGAAGGATATAATATCTGAAATGAAGAATACACTAGAAGGAATAAACAGTAGATTTAATAAAGTAGAAGATCAAATCAGTGATTTGGAAGACAAGGTAGCAGAAACACCCAATCAGAGCCACAAAATGAAAAAAAAAAAAAAAGTTTTAATGAGGATAGTTTAAGGGACTTTTGGTACAACATGAAGCATAACAATATCTACATCATAGGGGTACAAGAAGGAGAAGAGAAACAGTAAGGGAAAACACAACAACCCAAAATCTATGGAACACAGTGAAAGCAGTCTTAAAAGGGAAAGTTATAGCATTACACACCTACCTCAAGAAACAAGAAAAATTTCAAATAAGCACTCTAACTTTATACTTAAAGAAACTACAAAATGAACTTCAAACAAAGCCAAAGTGAGTGGAAGAAAGGAAATAATAAAGATATATGCAGAAATAAATTAAATAGAATCTTAAAAAAAAACACAAAAAATCGATGAAAACAAGACTTTGTTCTTTAAAAATATAAACAAGATTGACAAACCTTCAACCAAACTCATCAAGAGACAAAGAAAGAGCATAGGAGGGATAAGTGGTGATAAAAGGAGACTTGAGATAATGTACACACAATACAAAATACAGAAGATGTGTTGTGGAATTGTGCACCTGAAACCTGTACAATTTTGTTAACCAGTGTCACTTCAATAAATTCAATAAAAAAGGACAAAAGAAAGAAGACCCAAATAAGTAAAATCAGAAATGAAAGAGGAGAAGTAACAACTGACCCCACAGAAGTACAAAGGATTAAGAAAATATCATGAACAACTATTTGCCAGCAAATTGGTCAATATGGATGAAATAGATAAATTCCTAGAAACATACAATCTTCCAAAAAGGAATCATGAAGAATCAGAAAATCTGAATAGACAGATTACAACTAATGAAATTGAAGCAGTAATCAAAAAACTCCCAACAAATAAAAGTCCTGGACCAGATATTTCACAGGTTAATTATACCAAATGTTCAAAGAACTAGCACTTATCCTTCTCAAACTATTCCTAAACATTCAAGAGGAGTGAAGACTTCTAAGTTCATTTTACAAGGCCAGCATTATCCTAATTCCAAATACATATAAATACATTACAAAGAAAATTATAGGCCAATATTTCTGATGAACATAGATTCTAAAATCTTCAACCAAATATTAGCAATACTATAAAAAGATCATACACAATGATCAAGTGGACTTTATTTTGGGGATGCGAGGTAGGTACAATATTTACAAATCACTAAATGTGGTCTGCCACATAAACAAAATGAAGGATAAAAATCTCATGATCATATCAATAGATGCAGGAAATCTATTTGGTAAAACCCAGCACTGATTTATGATAAAAACTCTCAGCAAAGTGGGAATGGAGGGAACATACCTCAACATAATAAAGGCCATATATGACAAACCCACAGCCAACATCATACTCAATGGGCAAAAACTAAAAGAGTTTCCCTTAAGACCAGGCACAAGACAAGAATGTCCACTTTCACCACTCTTATTGAGCATAGTACTGGAAGTTTTAGCCACAGCAATCAGATAAGAAAAAAAAAGGCATCCTTATTGAAAAGGAAGAAGTAAAACTGTTATTATTTGCAGATGACATGATACTGTTTTTAGAGAACCCTAAAGATTCCAGCAGAAAACTAATGTAACTGATAGATGAATTAGTAAAGTAGCAGGATACAAAATAAACATCCAAAAACAGTTACATTTTTATGTACCAGTAATGAACTATCAAAAGAGAAACTAAGAAAACAGTCCCATTTACAATTGCATCAAAAAATAAATAAAATAAAATGCCCTGGAATAAATGTAAACAAGGATGTAAAAGATCGGTACTCAGAAAATTATAAGACACTAAATAAAGAAATTGAGGAAGATACAAATAAGTGGAAGCATTTATTATGTTCATGGATAGGAAGAATTAACATCATTCAAATGTCCATACTTCCCAAAGTAATCTATAGATTCAACACAATTCCTATCAAGATACCAATGGTATATTTCACAGAACTAGAACAAATATTCCAAAAATTTATACAGAACCACAAAAGATCCTGAATAGCACAGCAATCTTGAGAAATAAAAACAAAGTTGGAAGAATTATGCTACCTCATATCAAACTATACTACAAGTCCATAGTAATCAAAATAGCATGGTGCTAGAATAAAAACAGCAAAGGAACCCACTGAATGGGAGAACATATTAGTCAATGATACATTTGATAGGGGTTAGTATCCAAAATTTATAAAGAACTTACACAACTCAACACTATAAAAAAAAAAGCCAATTAAAAAATGTGCAAAGGACCTGAATAGAAACTTGTTTAAAGAGGACATACAGATGGCCAATAGACATATGAAAAGATGCTCAATATCATCAATCATCAGATAAATATAAATTAAAACCACAATGAGCTATCACCTCACACCTGTAGGATGGCTATCATCAATAAATCTACATAAAACAATTGTTGGCAAAGATGTGAAGAAAAGGGAACCCACATGCACTGCTGGTGGGAATGCAGACTGATACAGCCGTTGTGGAAAATAGTATGGAAAATAGTAAGGAAAATAGTATTTCCTTAAAATATTAAAAATAGTACTGCCTTATTGACCCAGTGATTCCACTTCTGGGAATATATCTAAAGAAACCCAAAACACTGATTCAAAAGGATATATGCACTCCTATGCTTATTGCAGTGTTATTTAAAAAGCCAAGATTTGGAAGCAGCACAAGTGCCCATCAGTAGATGAGTGGATAAAAAAGCTGTGGTACATTTACACAATGAAATACTACTCAGCCATTTAAAAGAAGGAAACCTTACCTTTTGCAACAGCATGGATGGACCTGGAGAACATTATGCTAAGTGAAATAGGCCAGTCAGAGAAAGACAAATACTACATAATTTCACTTATATTTGGAATTTAATTGACAAAATAAACTAACAGAATAGAAATAGACTCATAGATACAGAAAACAGACTGACAGCTGTTAGAAGAGAGGGGTTTTGGGGGGCTTGGTGAAAAAGGTAAAGAGGTTAAACAAACAAAAAAACAAAAACTCATAGGCACAGGCAACAGTATGGTGATTACTAGAGGGAAAGGTGGGTGGAGGGAGGTAGAAGAGGCTAAAAGGGTAATAAATGGTGTCAAAAAGAGATTTGACTTTGGGTGGTGAACATACAATAGAATATACAGATGAAGTTATATAATTGTACACCTGAAAGCTATATAATTTTATTAACCAATGTCACGCCAATAAATTCAATAAAAATTAAATCTCCTGTGGGAAAAAAATAAAATGATGATGTAAGATATATATATAAAATCCTCTCACAAAAATAGTATGTTGTATTAGAGGCCATCTGATTCCATTTCCCATCCTCAAGCATCGATGCCTCTTCTTCTCCCTTTCCTCCTTGCTTCCCACAAACCCATCCATTCTGCACCATTCCAGGGCACTTGAAGACAGGTAGCTTAGAGCTGAGGCAGTGACTTAGGGCATCATCCAGTTTCCCTTCTATATTCTTCCCTTCAATGGTATCCACAGAAATCAAGAATCCCATCTGTCAGTGGAGTAAATTTTACTTCCTCACTTGGCAATGTTTAAGGGAGAGTTTAATACTTTTTAAATTAGGGACTTGGGACCATTGCTTTAGCTGGTTTCAGTATATTTGCATGTGTGTTGGAGAGCTAAATTATGAAAGAAAACTCAACATTATGGTGGGGAAAAAGCTCTGTCTTTTGTTTTACCATGATTGTTTTATTCATATATAAATTTGAGTACTGTGGTTTTAAAATCATGTTTGCCATATATTAAGTCAAGTTCTCTGTCCATGCTAGGTTTTGTTGAAGCTGAACTGAGTTTCCTTCCCAAACTGGTTGAGTCATGCTTATTAAGATAGAGGGACCAAATTACCTCTGTAACGTCAGCTACTGTCTTGTGCGATACCTGTGTGTGCCTACACCTCTGTACCAAGGGCCATGAACTTCATCTTTTTTCACTGCCTAACTTTTACCCCAATGCCTCTCAATATTCTAACTTCCCTTCTCTAGTAGTGGTGTGCTGGAGCCAGCTTGTACCAGCCTGTGAGAGAAGACTGTTAAATTTTCAGAAATTATGTGAGCCTGAACATAATTGTACACAATTATTTAATTGTTAGACCCCTGGTTAGACTCAAACATAAGCCAGTGTTAAAATTAAATTATGAAAACTTTCAAATAAATTACCTTAAAAACAAAGGGAAGAAATACACAAAATCCATCACCTCCTGATGTTTTTACTACATTTGAGCATCATCTTTGTTTTGGGAGTTATTAGGTCTCTAGCATGTGAACAGTAGAAGTACTATACACAGTACATTGTATGCTGCTGTGGTCTCCTGCCAATCCCCCCTTCCCAACACGAAATAGTCATGTTGCTCTTTGAAGTCAAGTCCTAATGAGAGTATTTATAAGAGGGAAATCAGCAAATGCTACATTACACATCAGCCCTTGGTGTGTTGTTTTAATTGTTTAGATCAGGGGTCTGCAAACTCTGGCCGCTGGCTTGTTTTTGTATGACTCTTGAGGTAAAAATGGTTTTCATATTTAAAGGGTTTTGAAAAATATTCAGAGCCTCACTTTGGTAGAGACATTAAAATTGTGTTATATCAGTGAAGAAGGCAACCAGTGTTTTTCTAATTTGCTGTGTCCTCCCTTCCAGCCAGGACGTGAGCCTTCAGCAAGGTTCATCCTGCCTTCTTCTATCTCCTCTCTGAGAATGATGAGTCTGGCATCTAGGACTCAACTGACAACTGAATTTGATGCAGCACAAACCAAATGAATCCAATCATCTCACCACCAGAGTCATATTGGACTAAACAATGATTTTTTTTAAAAAAGTTTTGATTAGTTTTGTAGAAGCATTAAATAAGGTACACACCCCTCCCCCCCCAAAAAAAACCCACCAAATAAATCCTATGATCACATCACAATGTTGAGAAGATATTTGGCAATTATCCAGGTAATTGGATCAATGTATAAGTAGACAAGACCACCCCCTTCTCTCTACCCCTGAAAAAGTCTATTTGGAAGCCTAATGATTTACTTTGCCAAAATTACCTGGGTAATTACAAATCTGTGTCCTTTTTTTTTAAGGGTGCTAACTCACCTCTGCATCATTCTGAAATCCGTAAATGCTTGAGAGTCCTTGAAGGAGCCGCCCTCACATAAAGACCAATCTAGTAAGTAGCAACTAAATTCTGTAAATGTTTACCAACAAGGCAACAATTAAACTTCAAAGATGAAAACCAGCAGAAGCAAAACACTTTCGTTTTTTTAATCCTTATCTTTGCCTGTGTGTGCCCAGGTTTCTGCACGCACCAAGCATCAGAGCCCCGCAGTCGCAGCCGAACATAGGCCCTTGACATCACCCCTCCCCACAATGGATTACCCTGTCCGCAGCCCGACCCATTTTCTACATTGCAGCCAGAATTATCTTTCTGAAACTGAGATTTCACTTCTCCCTTTAAAATCTTCAACTGGACCCTACTGCCCAGATAATTAATTTCAAATTCCCCAAATCCAAGCCAGGTCCCAGAAGCCTCCGAACCATCTAGCCCGTTTCTCTTTCCAGAGTTATATCCTTAACAAGCAGGTCACATCCCTATCAATTCAATCAGAGTGTCTGCAGGAAGTCAGATCTGGCATCTTAGGTCATACCAAAACTATGGTGGTATTTTGGTCACCCAAATTGCCTGGAGGACTAGAAAGTGTTATTAGAACACTTCCCCCTCTCCCAAACCTGTTGTTATAATAAATACATGGTATAATCATTTGTTTTAGTCTGTCTTCTCTATTCAACTTTAAGCTCCTGGAAGGCATGGTCTGTATTTAATTTTTTTGTTATATTGGCAATATTTAGGTAGTACTTGGCACCTAGTAGGCACCCAGCAAATGTTTGTCAAATAAAATAACAAATGAATGAACAAATAAATAAACAAAGTATATCAAACAGGAGACTGAACTACAGTGAAGTCTGAGGCCTTAAGAATAAGGAATAATGTTTCTTATTAAAGAAACAAGGCCATTCATGTTTTTTTTTAAATAAAGGAAATCACTTTAAAGGACAAAACACCCCATTTTCCACTGAACTGATCACCAAAAGACCTTAGAAATGATCGTGGTAGAAGGAGCATTGCTTAGAAATGAGGAGACCCATAGTTTAGTCCTGTTCTGCCATTACCAAAAACAATCTGCATAATTGTTTTTAATGAAGTGCTTGATATGTTTCAGGTGTTTTACTTGTGTTTTCTCATTTAATCCTCAACCACACTCCTACAATGTAGCTATCATTAGTAACCTCATTTCCTAGGGACGAGTGAGGTTTCCACAGGATAAGTAAATTGCCCAAGTTCCCACACCAGCTGAGCCAGATTCGAACCCAGTAAGCTTGTCCTTGGCACAGGGGCTGCCTGTTCCCCATCCTGGCAAATCATCTTGAGGAGATTACCAGGCTGGACATCAGAGTTTGATTAACTAGCCTGGGCGGACCCTAATCATTGGTACTTCTCTTTGAATGCTTCCTAGCCCTTCTAATGTGCATCCAGGGTTGAGAGCTTCCGTTCTGGGCTCCCTCTGCTATCAGCTGATATGACCTCACAAAAGCCACTTGTCTAGCTCCGGTTTCTTCCATACGAGGATGGCTGAAACCACTTATCTTGAATCCTTAGGAATTATCCCTGCCCCTCCTCCACTACTCAACATCATGCCCAGGTGAAGAGGGGCCTCCTAGAATCTTCATATGTGGACTCCCAGCCAGGCTTATCCTGGATCTCTCAGCCCCACTAAAATGGGGCTGTGAAAAGGGGACTATAACTTACTTTGTGAAATGCAGTGAAGGAAATAAAAGCTGTGTAGCTCCTGAGGAAGAACAAAGAGGAATAAAAAGAGCCCAGTGAGTTTACCTAGTCAGCCCTGCGTGCTTTTTCAGTCCCAGGGAAAGGGACAGAGAGCACGAACGAGTCTACTGACTGGCAAACTAGCCCTTTCATAGACTGACCTGGTTTCCTCTGTCTGTCTTAGTGACAGGTATAAAAATACAAAAAAAAACCCCAGCCTGTCCCTTTTGGATGGGAAACCCCAAGGAGCTGGGTAAAAGAGGGCTGAGCAGGTGAAAACTACTGGTGGTTCAAATATGAACTACGTATTCACATAGGTGAATACCGGGCCAAGACCTGGTAGCCCCCAAGGACGAAAAAATTGGTGTTGGGTGGGGGTGTGTGTGTGCGGGGGGCAGGGGTTCTGTCTCAGTCTGCTAGGCTCCAAGGTCAACGGGAATCAAAGTGGCTTTAGGATGATGCATATGGCACAATTCAGACAAGTCTAGCTCCTTCCTGAGGCCCAAAGTTGAAACCATCCAAGAGAAGTCTTTTGGTCTAAAATTGATCAGGGTCCAATCTCTAACTCTTAGGACCATTTCACCCTGGTCTGGGCACACAGATGGGATACCCAATGCCTTCATTTTATTATATTTGGCAATTCATTAAAAGAAATGGAAACCTCTGTTGTGCCTCTGCCACGTGCTCAATAGCGTCCCAAACTTTCACACAGCACCGATCCTGCCATCGTGCTCCCCTGCGCCCGCGTTCACCTCTCCAGGCAGACTGTGAGCTGCAGGAGGGCGTGGCATGGCCGTCTTGTTCGCTTCAGTGTCGTTAGTTCCTAGCCCAGTTCCTGTCCATTCTTAAGAGTTTAATAAAATCCACTGAATGAACAAATGATTAAATGTGAAGGTTATCTGACGAATGAACACTGCAACACTTGCTGCCTACTTCACAGGTGGTAGTGAGGCAAGCTGCTCTACGTATGTTTAGACATGAGCTCCTCTCCCAGTTTAGACTACACATGGCTTATCTGGGTTAAATAAAGATGTTTGCTTTTCTGACAGTTTCTCATTTGCTTATGAAGCCTATATAATTCCTAACTCTTACTCTTAGTAATTCTTCGTAACAAAACCAAACCACCCTGTACCACTGTGAGCAGGGCTGGCTGGAGTCATGGCCACTGCTCCTAGAAGTCTCTGTTACAGCAGTGAAGGTCAAAGCCTTGGGGTGAACTGTTTATTACCAGCAGGAAATGTAGAAAACACCCTGCCCTTTAATCCTCACATTACCTCATGGAAAAGAAGGGCAACGCTATAAGCCGGCTTCATCCACAGAGGAAGCAGAGTCTCCTTTGGACACTCAGACCCTAATTTTAAAGCCTCATATCTTGTGATTACATCAAAACATTTGAAGTGTTTGTTTCACTTGGAGCAGACTGAAAGTGACCAGAGGGGATGGGGAAAGAAGACAATGGCGGAAAGAAGGAGAAAGGACTAGACAAAGAACATGTACAAACGACCCATGGACATGGACAACAGAGTGGGAATCGACTGTGGGAGTGGGGGATGGGGGTGGGATGGGTGGAGGAGGGTAAAGGGGTAAAAACTGAGACAACTGTAATAGAATAAACATGATGTATAAATTTTAAAAATAAATTAATTAAAAAAATAAAGTGTGTATTTCATAGAACGCTTTCAGCAATACAATAGTCACAAGAATAAATGTTATTGCCCCCTTATTACAGATAAGGAAAATTGGTATGGTTTCTACCCAATTTCCTCTATAATCACAGGAATGGTGAAAACCTAGGGACGTGGCCCGGCCGTCCACAGGGCCAGTCCTTCTGCCTACCTCCCTGACCTCTGGAAACAGTCAATGCAGATCCCGAAAGTACCCGAAATTCCTGCAGCACATCAGATGTGCATGGGTCTGTATTTGCATTTTTTATACAGTGCTCCCTGTCCCAAGGTGCTCAATGACATAACAGAGATAAATTAGAGGCCCTGAAACAGGTGACTGTGAAAAATGAAGAATCACAACCATTAGTAAACTAAAAAACGGGGAGCAGTAATTTTGCACTTTGCCTTAGAATATGAGTACCTTTATAAACGGCAAACTACGAATTTTTGCCCTAGAAGTGTAACTCTCTTGTCCAGGATACAGATCTTGCTGTTATCAAGAGCAGCAGTCAATAACTGAACATTCACAGATCCCTATTTTTGTACCAGGCACTTGACATTCTAAGACCTTCACATGCATTGTATTGTTCAGTTCTCACAACACCCCCAAGAGGTAGGCAGTATTATTGTCCCTATTTTGTAGATAAATAAACTGAGACCCAGAATTTTGCAGATTCCCCGCCCCCTTGCCCCCACACAAAGGTTACATAACTGGGAGGAGACGGGGCCAAGATGTGGACCTGAGTCTCTTTAACGCCAAAGCTCAAGCTCTTAGTCACAATACTATATTCTCTCCAAAAAAGAAAGTCATTAGGCCACTATGACTAAATTCAATTCTCTGTAGTTTAGGAAGATTAAAGGAATCCCACGTCCCAGAAAAATCAGTTAGCTAAAGTTACTCAGAAATATTTCTGGTCATGAAGGTATCCCCTAAGCAGTAGGCCAAAAATATCAGAGACTTAACTGACACTAGAGTACAAGTACAGGCCAAATACAATTACAGAGGATCCAGAGGAAGCATCCAAGCTCTTATTGTGCCCTGGAACTTTGTTTATTAAATATTGCCTTCTCCAGGTACTAGAGAACTCTCTGATCCCTTTTCTCTTTTTCCAAATTCTTGTACTTGTCAAAACACTACACTTTAACTTTTGATTTTACATTATCTTTTATTGTTCATGTTTTTTCTTGCATGCTCATCTTTGTCTCCTCAACAAGATTTTAAATTCCCTGAGACTATAAAGTAAGCTTCAGACTTTGTCTCCTTTCCAGTCTGTTGTGTTCTAACATTGTGCACGTGCTGGGTGCCTACCGAGCTCATAGAAGGTACCCAATGTAAATTATTTATTGACATATAAATAATATAGATGGGGGATCAGCAAACTATTTCTGTAAATGATCAGATGTAAACATTTTAGGCTTTGCACGTCATTTGGTTTCTGTTTCAGCTGCTCAACTTTGCTGCTGCAGGGTGAAAGCAGTCATGGGTGCGACAATGAGTGTGGCTGTGCCTAATGATACTTCATTTGCAAATTGGGAATAGGGCAGATTTGGCCAAAAATTTGTCAACCCAATAGAGCCTATTTATGATAGGCTTGGGGGACTAGGTTGGGAAATGTTCTCAAGTCTTAGCATTATGACAGCAGCTTCTATACCTCCTCTCAGGCCTCGTGTCCATGTTTGGAGTCCTCCCTCCTGACCAAGTCGAGTGTCTCTCCAAAACCTCTCACCTTGGACTGAAGCTTAGCACAGCACAATATTTTGCAGTTTATTATCCTCTGGGGCTTCACACATCGGCATAAAAAGAGAAAAATCAATCACAAAGTAAAGAGCTGTTGTGGTAAGTTGTAACAATAATAAGTAATTAGGAAATTCTTCAAATGCATTCCCTAGGACTCTCTGACACTTGTTCTAGACTCTTTTTTGTAGACTACCACTTAAATCATCCTAGATGACTTGAAATATGCATTTCACCTGGATTAAAAAATGTGCAAAGAGCCCTGGCTGGTGTGGCTCAGCAGACTGAGTGCCAGTCTGCCAACCAAAGGGTTGCCAGTTCGATTCCCAGTCAGGGCACATGCCTGGGTTGCAAGCCAGCTCCCCATTTGGGGGCACATGAGAGGCAACCACACACTGATGTTTCTCTCCCTCTCTTTCTCCATCCCTTCCCCTCTCTGTAAAAATAAATAAATAAAACCTTTAAAAAAAATCTGCAAAGAGCTGATAATCCCTAGCAGGAGGCTACCTAAAGGGTAACAAGGACAGACACTGGTCCTCCCAAAGCAACTGTTCTCCTCTGAAAATAAGAGGACTCAACAAATGAAAGAAAGACCTGTCTTTCTCTTAATCAAAGTATTCAGCTCTCAGTTCTGATATAACATTAAAAAGTCCTTAAAGGGCTGCTTCCTTGACCTCATTTTAATGTGCATTAAGCAGATTGTTCATTATGGTTTCTGGGTTTATCTATGTTTGTCAAAGAGCTGCATTTGACATAAATAGAGTGGTTCAACAGACTGCCACAAAATTTGGAACTGGGAAGCACCCTTTTAATTCAGTCCCCTTATTCCACAGAGAAGTGAAGTGGTTTGCCTGGAACAGTGGACTCTCTGCTCAAATAAAATAATCGTAAGGCCATCCCTGTATGATCTTAGTGCTCCTACCATGAACCAGCCAGCTGTGCACACACCCACCTGACATGACAGACAACTCGGATTCCCTGTTCTAAGGGATAACCCACTAACAACCTCCCAAACCTCTCCTCTGCCCCAGGACAAAACCCCTTTAGGATGAAATCAGCCACACTAAGTAACAACTTCCTCAATTATGTAACCCAGAGCTGCCTGTGTTTTCAGAGATTTGGCAGACACCATCTATACAATTTCCACTGTCCCTTCTATGGCACACTTGTAAAATAGGAAGATTTATCTTCTGCTGTCTCAACTCACCTTCCCCCATCTTGCTCTCCCTCTTAGTAACCAAGTGCTGATATTAGTTACCACAGTCAGATATTTGCATTTTAAGTTTACTATCTCTTCATGTGAAATTGAGGCACTTTCTAGTGTCTTAGCATGTTTTGGGCACTAGGAAACAACTAAAAAGATGCTATTGTAGAGATCCTCCAGGCCCACTAGGACTTCACCTGACCCTGCCAATGACAGTAAAATGAATGAATTTTATGGGACTGGCAGAAAGAGGGAAGAGAGATGAAAAGAGAATGTGCATGAATGGTGTCTCCACTCCAAAGAGCTCTGCTTACCCCAGGCCCTCTCCACGTAAGATCCACAGAGGCTTAGTCCAGGCAGCTGCTGGTCCTAGACTGAAAAGTTCTAACCCTTTTTACTGTCTCTAGCCAAGGCTCACCCATTAGGTTTCATCTTCTCCCACATCTGCCCCTTCTCATTCTGCTCTAAATCTCTCTCATGACTGTTTGAAATTTAACCCCCCTGCAATCTTGTGGAATACAGAGCTATGAATCCTGTATTATCTCTCCCTCTGATTGCGAGGCTTCTGATAAGTATGTGTTAGCTCACATCCTCTAGCTTATAAAAATATTGGGAATGAACTGCCTTGGAAATTAACATGTTCCTTGTCACTTATACAGGACTTTGTTGAGATGATTTGAGGTTTGGCTAGGGAATCGCACATGACGAGTCCCTTCTGGACTTACTGTTAGAAATAATAATGATATTCTTATAATAAGAATAGCTATTTTAACTTGCAGAATACTTAACAAATTGCATTTTTTTAATGTACATTTTCTCACTTGATCTCATTTACCCTGTGAAATTGGTAGGGCAGATATTATGACCCTAAAGGTGCAGGTGAGGTCACCTGTTGAAGATCACATGGATAAAAACAGGTAACGCCTTTCCCTTTCCAGGGGGTGTCCTTTCTACTGTGCTCTGCTGCTTAAAAAAAGAAGTAAACTTCCTTCCACTGAGAGAAAAGGGGCATCAATTCTTCACTTTTGTCAGCCTTTAGTGCAAAATTCCTAGCAAAAAGGGCAATTCATACAGGCAGCACAAATCATTTTAGAATCACAAACTCTCTGGGGATGTCCTGGAAGTTCCCCTTTCCCCCTCTACTCCAACACATTCTACCCCAGGACAATGAAAAACTTAAAGGTGATTCACACAGTAAGGAAAAGAGTACTAACAAAGCAGACTGTGTACTTACGTTTTTAGATTATTGTGCAATAAAGTCAGTTTATATTTTTGTACAAATATTGATATATGGCTACAAAACCAAACATTTTTCAGTTATATTCCTATTTTCAAACAATTTAAACAACCTGTGTTCATACAATTGTGTTTAATGATTAGATGGTGAATTTTATCTTAGTCTTTGCAGTGGTGTAAAATTTCCAAACCCAGACATTTTTTTTATCATTCTAAAAACTTGTTTTAAATTTTGGCATATAACTTTATAACACCAAGTGTTAGTACAGATTTTATCTCATAATTATAAAGTAATCATGAAACCCTGTTATCAATATTTGTTCCAAGTATCATGAGGAGGCTTCTGGAAACACAGTGGAAGTATGCCAGCACTGCAGAAATCAATGGAAGCTGAAGTTGTAAGGATTAAAAAAGAATCTGCCTATTTTAAATGGTCTTTTAATAATAAGGGCCTGCAATTTAGTAAATTTGAATGTGACAACGACTTGACTTTACAAGCAGAGATTATTCAAGTAGAAAGTAGGCAGAAGTTTGACTTCATACTAGAAGTTTAAAACTTTAAGAATTTGGGAAAAAAGATTTAAAGAAAAAGAAAAAAGCTACATATTTTTTTTCTGAGTGTGATTTTTAATATTCAAGATTTTTTCTTTACAATATAGAAAGTTTGAAAAAAAAAGAAAACCTTTCCATTTCTTCCTATCTTTCTTAGAATGTGAACTCAAAAATCAAGACTTGCTATTGTATGCTCTTTTAGCCCAACTTGGATTTCAGTGTTCTATAAATAATGAGCTCTTTAAAAAAAAAAAAAGCCAACATTTAATGAGTAAAAATTCAACTAATTCATGGTTTAATTCAATAGAGTAAACATTTACTAAATCTCCATTCAGCCCAAGACATTGCACCAACTCCTAGAGAGACAACTAAGGAGCATTAATGCCCCCTAAAATGATCAGAAGGTAGACTTTTCCCAAAGGCCCCAAGATTCAGGGATAAATGCCTTTACAAAAGAAATTAGTTAAAGGCTTATTGAAAGATCTAAACAAAACTGTATATTCAGTTATGCATCTATCAGAATGATAAGCATTCACCTTTCTCCCATCGTTTAAAGGACAAATTCCTCATCACAGACTTTCCAAATACTGCCTTCATCAGAAAAGACTCAAATATTTATAAGTTATCAAGCTCATGGCAGTGGATACATGTTTTCTAAACTTATAATTGTCACTTTAAAGCTCAAAAATTACCATTGGCAACAATAATTGTCCTTTGTTTTCCTCAAAGTGGCAGGTGCATGTTATTTTTGAAAAACGTCTGTCAAATACCTGTCTGAATAACTACAGTTCGTCCATCGTTCTTTCAAGTAAAAATAACGTTCAATGAAAATAAAAGTAAAAACACTAGTTCGGCTTGCAATTCAAGCACGGAAGTGTTTTCCTGGAGATGAACATGACACTTCAGTATTCAGCACACACTCTTTATGTACACTTCCTGTTTTTTTCACACAGAATTTATAAAGGGTTGGACTTTAATAAATTTAATCTTTTTTACTGATTTATCAAGACCATTTTCAAGTGACAGTGGCTTTCACATTTTGGTGCTTCTGCCTTGGTTCAAGATAAGAAACACCTGCACTTTTACCCACCATTTTTGCACCATTGGTGCAAATGTCAACAGAGCGAGAGTCAAATCAGTCTTAGCGTTGTCGTGAAAATAATTGTGACTTGGCAGACTCCTTGAAAGGGTCTCAGGAACCTCCGGGGGTTCCAGAGCCACACTTTGAGAACCCCTGCGTGCTTGAGCTGACAGAAATGACAATTCTTTAATGCTTGAGGCTTATTATTGTAGGTTTCATCACTGGGCGCCAAAAGAAAGGCACGCCAAGGCGTTGAACACATCCAGGAGACAACATCCGACCATCCACAGCTCAAAGGCTCATAGGAAGTAAACAATTCTTGGGAGGGCGGGGGTTGGGGGCGGGGGTGTCAGACCGTTGGCCCAAGCTTGCAGTTGCCAGGGGCAACGATCATCAGCTGGGGTGCGGAGACGCAACCATCGATTAATCGCGCCTTGCGCAGTCTCGGAGGGAGAGGGCGGAGATGGCTGGAGGAAGGACGTCCCCAACGCGTGGTCGCCAGTGGAGCTCGGTGGCGAGACTCTCGCTCGTTCTGCGATCTATTGGAGTGGCTGCCGAGGGCTCGGGTTGCGGTCGGGGAGGGCGGGAAGATGGCGGCGGTAACGGCGGGCGGCCCGGTAGGGAAGGGGCGCGACATCAGCCTGGCAGCCCTACAGCGCCACGACCCGTATATCAACCGCATCGTAGACGTGGCCAGCCAGGTGGCTCTGTACACTTTCGGCCATCGGGCCAACGAGTGGGTGCGTGCGGACGCGACGGGCCGTGCAGGCAGGCGGGGTGGGAACGGGGTCGTCACACCCGGGCGCGACACCCCGCTACCGGAGGGAACGCGACCCCGGAGGATGGAGGTGGACAGTGGTGTCTCGCGGCGCCTGGCCGAAGTTGGGGGGATTGCGCCCACGGGCTCTGGGGCTTGGAGGAGTGGGCGGGCGATCTCTGAAACCATCTGAAACTGGGGCAAGACTTAAATACATGCAATACCCCACGGTGAGAGACCGGACTAAACGGGACGGGACCTTGAGAACTGAAGGAAGGGGAGGACCTGGTGCCTTGAGGCCGGAAGACTGCTGTACTCTTGAAAATGCAAAGCGGGATATGTTACAGGAAAACGGTGGCGGTAGAGGAGGCGGGCGGGCGTTGGGGGCGTGGGTGAGGGTCGGAGGCGAGTACGCGAGGGGAGCCCCGGTTCTGGAACCTCAGATGGGACGAAGAGAAACCAAACCTTAATAGCGGGGAGGAAACTGAAGTTGCCAATTCAGGGAACATAACAAGGAAAGAGTAAACTCGGGGAATAAAAGACTAAATGGGACTCAGTCTAACACTTAGAAGGAGGCTGGCTCTCTTGGAAAGATCATTACACCGTAGCCCACCAAGACCAAAAATGCGTTTTAATATTTGAATTCATTTGGGAGCCAAAATATTTTTAGTACTCTTGTCAAGCAGAACCGCAACAGATAGCAAAGGAATTAGATTTAGTTCTCACAATTGGAATGGGGTAGGAGCGTAAGATACGTGAGCCCTCATGCAGGCTACAAGTGGATTTTGAATGTAGAAAAATGGATTTTTTTCTCTTTACGTCCTAGGGATTTTTGTCCAAATAATACTAAACTGTCAATTATAGTACCATCCACCATTACTTTTAAATAAGTTACAAAACAATATAAAGGACTGATCCTGAATGAATGGATTTCAGAAGATTTTTTTAGAAATACATTCTCCGAAAAGGAACATCAAAATTTAAGCAAGAAAACATCCATATTGGACAAATTAATATATTTTTAAATACCCACATTTATTTATATAGCCTACTTATTCGCCTGTAACTTCCTAACAAAGATGAAAGTTAAGTTCTAAAATGGGAGAGAAGAAGGGAACAGTTTTGTCATAAATTCTTAGGAAAGGTACTGAAATGGGCTTATGGCTGCTCTCCAAGTAGCCGAGCCAAAAAACAAAAGCAACACAAACCGGTGGGGGTTGGGGGGAGCTCTTTAATATTCATAGTTCTGTAATAGGAAGTAACCCACTTGGTCAGGAGGGTTATTACCCCCTAGTTTTCAGAAGAATTTGCCACCTTAGCAACACAGTGAACAGTTTCATCAATGGTAACTTAAAAAAGAAAAAAGCAAACATATTCTGCATCCGGCTATTATAATGCTCTGTAGAAAAAAGCCAAAAGCATGATGTCAGTTCTGTCAAGGTAATTCTGTAGTACAGACCAGGATCCGGGGTGTATAGTTCTATAAACGACCAGGCCTAGAGTCTGGAAAATCCTGAAACATGCAAGATACCATTCCTCTTGAATAATTACTTCCTAAAGGCTTTTGGGACAGATAACCTGTTAAAATAGTTGCATAGTTTTATTAGATACCCAGTGCAGCTCCTACACTAAAGCCTCATGAAAAGACAAAAGTGTCACAATGCATTATTTACAGGATTATGTTTTCCTGCATCCTGGACTTGTTACCTTCAGACAAGCCATAATTCACTCTGTAAAAGGTCATTCTTTCAAAGGACTCATCCTCAAGGCTGTGTTAGCCAGAAAAAAAAGAGAGACCAGTTTAGTGGCAGAGCAGTTGCTGGGGGTAAACAAATTATCACTATTGTTTCCATGTGCCATAACTCAGGCCTTTTCGATGGGAGCCTTTTGAATGTAAACCTAATAAATTCATAACGCACATTTTTGAGAATGGAGGAGAAAGCATATGCAACAAGGAAGGTGGGGAATAAAGGAAGGGAGTTCTTAGTACGCTGAAAAGAGAGAAAGAACGACGAGGCTTTCAGAGCCAGAGGAATTAGGAGGGATGAGTGGACAGGAAATGAGCTGTTTTAAGGAAGGATTAAAAAGATGATGTCTTGACTGAGAGAGGAATTTTAGAGTTAGACCTACTTCCCACTGCTAGGAAAGACCACTCCCCTATAAAACCCATGTGTGGAAGAATAAGCCTGAATCTTCTTCCTCTCAGCCCCGAGAGTAGTAGTTCTTAATGAGTTGATTTGACTGCAGAAAATTTCTGGTGGTCTCACTGAGAGCCAGGTATTACTGGCATCTAGAGGGTAGAGGCCAGGGATGCTGCTAAAAATCCTACAAAAGGGCTAAACTTGAGAAACTGCCTTAGCGACTAAGCTACTGGTTTTCTGAGTTTAGTGTCATAACAGTTTCTGGATATGAAGCCCAAGCATTTGATATTTATTAAAATATAGGTGACTTGGATGCTACATACGTGACTGAGAAAGAAAGATTTAGAGGGTAAATGAAGACCTACTTTTCCATTATTTTACCATAACGATCAGTAAGATAGATTGCTTCGAGTTGTCTTAGAGGGTTCAGATAGCGTTCTGAGTCCCAATAATGCACAAACTAGCACTATTTCACTATTTTAAATTTTGAACTGCTTAGTTTTTTAGCACTTGTATTTTAATAGTAAAGTATAATATTAAATCATTAAATTGTACTTTTAAAATTTAAGCTAAAATCCACCAGAACTATGAACTAACGCTTTAACATAAAAGTCCTCCTTACTTGCAGGTCCTAAGGAGGATCTAATAAAGTCTTGTTTTAACTATTCCCCATACCCCCACCCTGGGCTTTGCCCAGAATGGAAAAAGTAAAAAATTTGGTTACCTAAGATAACTGTGGAGGGATCAGAAAAATGCATGAATTTGAGCTGTTTCAACCATAATAGACCAGAGAATATGTTTTGTCGTCAAAGATCTGAGTGGTGTAGGCTGGTTATCTCTTTGCAGTAGAGAAACTGAGACAGAATAATAATTAGTCCAGTGTGATCTGGTAAGAACCCCACTCCAGGTCCAATTTTGTAATCTCTGAAATAATTCTTGTCCATGAACAAACTCATGCTCTTTTTGTGTAATGCTATATAAAAATCTAATTTTTAAGAAATGCTTATTATGAGTTAGAGAATAATTTCAGGAGAAGCATACCTTTTACATTTCTGATTCTGGATTTTTCAAAACTAAAATTGGGCATTAAAGTCTTTTTTTCTTAAAAGGTAATGTCTGTTACTACTTCAGTAAGGAAGAAAGGAAACAAGTCAAAAGTCATTAGCTTTATGTTTTTACACTGATACATATAAATATCCTGATTTGGGGGTCTAAGATGAAACAGTCCAAGGTCAAACACTGGAAGACAGGAAAGTGTTTTGGCCTTGTAGCAAGTGATTCTGACAGTGCATGTAAGTCACAATTCCTAGTTCTGTCACATATATCTTCAGTTTCTTACTAACGTAATAAATAACACCAAATATTTAGTTTTTACATATTTATTTTTAAAGTCTCTGTGGACTAGTAAGTGCCTTAAAACTTTAGGGACACCCACAAATCCTTGGGTGTAGGTAGCATTTATTGTACCATAGTGGCCATTTTCTCAATGACTAGTATTGTGGTGGTTTCAGTAACTCAAAGTTTAAAGTGCACTCAGGTTATAGACTTCTCAGCAGATAGGAATTAACCATGTTTACAAAGAAAGATAAATAATAAAGTTTCAGTATATATTTTTTCATTTTTACTTGGTATTTTTCAAAGTGCAGTGGCAAGTGGTCCACATTTGAAAAATAAGGATACTTTTCATAATACATTGAAGTGATTTATACAAATGTCATAGTAAATCCATTTTAAGAATGAAGTCCCTAACTTTCTTACCAGTGTGTTTATATAGAGAAAAGACTGGCTAAAATTGCTTTAACTATTATAAATTCTTTATTTCTAATTACATATTCTATAATAATAAGGATTAAAAATCTTGTTACTAAGTAATTTACTCTTAATAGCTATTTGCTCCTAATTTGGACCATTGTGGATTTTGTTTTTATGACTCCTAATAGAGTTCTGCGGGCAGAGATCATGTTATCGAACTAAGCAGAATCATCATTATAGGTTCTCATGCAGCATCATCAGAATCACCTGAATGGCTTAACAAACGGGCCTGCTGAGTACTAGCCCCACAGTTTCTGATTCAGTCGGTCTGAGGAAGGACCCAAGTATTTGCATTTGTAACAAATTCTCAGGTGATGCTGCTGCTACTAATATGGGAACACATCGAACTGTGAGACCTATTGATCTACAATGACTAAGAAAATTGCTGAAATTAGTTGGGTTTGTGGAAGGATTATGCTTCCAATTTTTTTGTTTTGCCTTTTTAATATTATTTTGATATTACACTGTTATTCTTAAAGAGTGTATTTTTTAGCATACTGCATACTTAAACTTTGAATGATTTTGGTAATGGATATTAATAATTAGATATTATGAGGTTAAATAGAATGCCGAGCTTAAATCATTAAATAGCAACATACATCTTAAATTCTGAATTATAATTGCTTGATTACTAGCTAATCAAACAAATGGATACTTAAATTTTTTTAGAATGCAGTGCACCGTTGAACATTTTTATCAGGGCCTGGGGTTCTGCCTTTGTTGAGTTAGAAAAGAGCCTTTCCAAATGGACTAAAATGATAGGTTATCATTTTAACTTTACCGCTTTTTCCAGGTTTTCTCAGGCAGATTTCCTGAGTCCTAACTTGGTACTGTTTCTTTCTGTTTAACTATTCCAAAAATCAGAACTTGACTCTTAACTATTCCACATCCAGGAGGTGATTAATTATCTGAAAACTATGACATTGTTGCTGTCTTCTGTGTAGTAGTCCGAGTAGTGTTATTGGCAGATCACCTGCTCTCCTAGGTGATGGGATACAACAAGAGAAAATGAACTCCGAAAATAAAGAGATGCGGTTACCAGTAATTTCTGCAGCTTGCTGTCTGCCCAGTTCAGAGGGCAGAGCAAAAGGCAAAACACTTCTTATAATCTCTTTCTAATGAAATCCATTGTGTGCTGTCATCTCTGCATTTGGTAAAGAGAGACAATGATGGTTTATTTTGTAAATGACAAAAGGAGGATGACCGCTTCTTGCTGCTTAATCAGCAGAGCCGAAGCCAGGCCAGGAGCCTGCTTTTCTCCTTTCCCTGAGACCAGCCAGCCTTCCTAGGGTCAGGTGCTGCTTAGACGTGGCCCTACTTGAACCTGGCTAGAATTCCTATTCTGTAAGAAGTTTATGTTCTTTAACCCCTGTGAATATTTATTATTAATGAAGAGAATATACATGTTTTGCCTGTGTTTTTTATATTCTAGGAGAAGACTGATGTGGAAGGGACCTTATTTGTTTACACAAGGTAAGAGTATATTACTTTCATAAAGAAACTGACAGTAATTCTTCTTTAATTGTAGTTATATTTCTGAAAGAGGTAAAAGAAATGAATGTTAGTTTGAAGTTTTACTTGACATAATGTAATACTGAGAAATGTCACCTAGGATAGTGTGAGGCATGCTACTTTCAGAATATAATTTAAACCTCAATATAGATGAACTTAAATCTTTGGGTTTTTTCAAAAGTAGTATTAAATATTTATCCTTTAATTCAAATAAATGGTACAAAGTTCTTGAATATAATGCATTGGCAAGGAGCTAGAAGTACACTATTAAGGATATTAGATTGTTTAATCAGTATTTAGAAAAGGGTCCAAGTATTTGTTTATCTTTTAAAATTTTATTTTTCCATTATAGTTTACATTCAATGTTTTGTATTAGTTTCAGATGTACAGCATAGTGGTTACATAATCATATACTTTATAAAGTGGTCCCCCAATATTTTTAGTACCTACCTGGCACCATACACAGTTATTATAATATTACTCACTATGTTCCCTATGCTGTACTTTATATTCCCATCACTATTCTGTAACTCCCAATTTGTACTTATTAATCCCTTCACCTTTTTCACTTAGTCCGCCAATCCCCTCCCCTCTGGTAACCATCCATCTGTTCTGTGTATCTGTGAGTCTGTTTCTGCTTTGTTTGTTCACTTTTATTGTTCTTTAGATTCCACATATAAGTGGATCATATGGTGTTTATCTAAATATTCCAAACCCAGTAGGTTTTTACTGATGTCTCTCCCACCACCCTTGACCATTTAAAGAAGGATAATCCAAAATTAAAGATGTCTGAGTCCTCCATTATTTAGTTAATGCAATACGTTTCAGGGTAGATTTAGTATATTATTTATTTTAATTATTGATAAATTTAACGGTAAGTTCATGCTATTAGTAATTTATATCAGATATTGTTAATGTCACACATACACACAGAGACATGGAGTATGTATATTGTTTTAATTTATGTGACATTTAATTCACATGAAATGTCGGCTGCAGTCCATCACCATCATGCAGGGGGCAGTGCAAAGATAAATACAAAGGCTTCATACAAACCCTTCCAGAGCTAACACTTTTATTGGGGAGGTAGAACATTTACACGTAACACAGTATATACATACATTGACATTTAAAGGTAAACTGCAATGCAGATAGAACTAACCCTAAGTGCCAGCTGATAGGTTGGTTATAAGCAATGAATGGGCCACTGAGGTTGCAGAGGCTTTATAGAGTAGTGAGGACTGAATCAGCCTTAGGACTAAAGATAGAGCTTAACGAGCACAGAAGCATGGGAAGGGCAGGCTTGCAGGAATGGCATAAGCAGAGGCATGCAACCAATAGTGATAAAGGGACAGTAAGGAAAATGACTTTGGTACAGAGAGTTTACATTGGCTTATATTAGTCAGAAGTTGACAGTGAGGGTAAAACAATTTTGCTGACTTGGAATGTCAGACTAAGGATTTTGAAATTTATTTTCTTAGCAATATGGAGTCATTGAAGGTTTATGAACAGTGGAATAATAGAATTACAACAGAATGTGTGGAGAAAGTCAGTGTGTCAGCATTGTAGCATGCATTGATTCTAGAAGAACTCAGAGTTACGGAAGGACATTGGGAATATGCCTGCAGTGGACATGAGATGAGAGTGTGGACCATAATGGAAGTTGAAATGAAAAGGATTTATTGAAATATTGCATGTATATAGGGAATGGTGACATTTTTTAAATAACATTAAGATTTTGAAATGGAAGACTGAGAGAATGACAGACATTGATGGAACATAAAAGTAGAAGGTCAAGAATCTGATTCGAGGATAAATTTTAGTTTATTTTGAAATAATGATTTGGAGTAATAGCTGGGCATGCAGATAGAGATGTCCAGCCACCCAGGGTAGGGCCAGGGCTGCTGACACACAGTTTCGAGTCATCTGCATTCATCTGGTCATTGAAACTGTGAGAGAAAATACGTTCTTTGAAGCAGAGTGTAAAGAGGGAACTGAGGAAGGCTAACGATTAGTTTTAGATCCAGCAAGGATACAGAGAAGAGTCTAAGATAAAAGCAGAGCTACAGCAGTAAAGAGGCCAGTTGTGAGCACAGTGCAGGAACAGAGTGAGTCTGCGTGTAGGTGGAAGCAGCAGTAGGAGGGGAAAGAAAGGACTGGATGGGTGAGGCCGGCAGAACAGGTGAGGAGGAGGTAGGTTTATTCCATTTCAGAAAAGTGGTGGGAGGACCCAAGAGTTTTAGCTGTATTAGTTTACATTGTGTTCCAAAACATTCCAAAAGCATTAGAGTGAGCTTATTTAGTAGAGGCTACTCTTGAGAATTTTGAAGTGTGAGAAGAAAAGCAAAAGATTAAAATCTACTGTGGGCCAAACACGCAATATGCAGTCTCATTCAGTTCTCAAAACAAGTACTATTCTTTTGAGAAGTAAAAGATATATTAATATGCATTAATGATTTATTTTAGGGATTTTAAGCAGGGTTATTTTTTTTCCAGTGTACCCAAACCAAATGGAGCTTTGTATTTTCAAGTACTTCTTAATTTACTTTGAGTTCCTAGTGAACCTGTCAGTTAAGCAAACCATTAAATTGAGAAATAAATCTTTCTTGATTTCTGAATCTTTTCCTCACCAATAGGAGCCCCTCCTAACTCCTCCCATCTTCCCCTAAACCTCCCACCCCAAAGCCAGATTCTAGTATGTTGAGTTCTTTCCTCCACAGAGACAAACAAATGAAAAGGGAGTTCAGGGTACAAGCAATGGAGCTGCCAGTGATATATTTCGCTCTGTACCCATACTGTTGGAGAAGTGAGACCCTGTTGTGATAATGAAATACTTGAAGAATCAAATTCTAATTCTGTATAAAAACACCTAATCCTATTTAAAAATTTTTGTCTTCATTTCCTCCCATGTCTTCCTTTTTGTAATAGAGTTCATAGAGAGCCCACAGGTGATTTCTGAACTTGAAACTTCTAAAGGACTCTACCAGAGATCTTCAGAAGTCAATTTTCATTCTTCCTCAGAATTTAAGTTGAAATGATTATTATGATTATGTCTGGTTTTGATTATATGCCTACCACTTTACCTCTCTGCAAAATGAGTTAGATACAGATTGCCTTCCATCAATTTTAAAATTGGAAGGCTCAAAAGGAAATTCTGTAAATGATAATGTAGCTGTATTTACTCCGTTATCGGCATCAAATCAGATATCAAGTTTATATCAAGCTAAGATATAAACACCTTTCTCCCTATTGCTCATAACACTTCTGTGGGTATATTACCCTGACGCCCTAGTTTAAAGGAAATAAATGAATTCTACTTCTTTTACTTTCTGCGTGTAAGCATGTGGGGTTTCTTTTGTCACCATAAGCCACATAGTTGAATTGCTATGTGGCTGTCATGCAAGAGTAGGCAAATGCAAATGTAGTTATTAGACTTTATACTCTGTATAATTTGGGTTCTTTCTTCCTGACGGAGAGTAGGCACTGAAGGTTTATTGAATAAAATGAAAAATAAAAGGTCATTAAATGCCACATTTTTATGGAGAAAAACTTTATAGTAGTTTATGAAGCTGTTTGCTTTATATTAAAGAAAACAATATACCCTCTTTTTGCATTAATTATATAAATTTTAAATATACTTTATTTTCTCACCAGTTCATTGACCAGAGTTGCATCATTTCTTTAATAAGTTTCACAGCTTTTCATTTCAGACCAAAGCCAAGATTTTCTGTGAAATTTTTTTTTATGTAAGTGGATGTACACTCTATATTAACTATCACATAGTTTTTAAAATAATAATTACCATCTCTTCTTAAAGGAATTTACCATCTAGAGAGGGAAATAAGATACAGACACACACAGTTAAATAAGTAGGATTTGATTTTACCAAAAGATCAGTTATTACGGTCATGCTGCATGTGTTACATCAATTAATATATTAGTGCTATTAGCTCCTTGTAAAGAATCATTGCTTTATATGTGTACAGTTGGCTTGCACAAAGCTGTATATATGTACAAAAATATTGAAGACACACTCAAATGTAGGTTGAAGACACATTTGAAAGCATTTATACTAAAAGTGCACTATACTGAACAACTTGTCTTTTGATATCCTCCCGCCCATTGTGATTCTTAGGTCTGCTTCTCCAAAGCATGGGTTCACCATTATGAATAGGCTGAGCATGGAAAATAGGACAGAACCCATTACTAAAGACCTGGATTTCCAGCTGCAGGACCCTTTCCTTCTCTACAGAAATGCCAGATGTGAGTCTTTCTTAATGAATTGGGCAGTTTTATTTCAGCAGTTTGTTCAAGTGTTTCAAATTGTATAGTGTCAGTCTTTGTGTTTGTGTTTAGCATAGTGATTCCAGGGCCAGCATTCGTTAGCCTGGAAAGTGCATGCCTATTTGAGAGAATAGCTTCTTCCGTGGGGAAGTTTAAATGAAAGCCATGTGAATATGATGATGTGACCATTCAAACCCTGTCTTGTACAATGAGACCACTTTGTAGTGTGAACCCCCTGGAGACTCTAACTCAGCCTGACCAGGGCTGGGTGAGGAGTTTTTGTCAGGAGACTGCAGGAGAACACGGAGGTGGTGCTGTAGAGCACAGAATTAATGATTCAGCCGGTGGCACTTTGTGTGTGTGTGTCACTTCTAACTGAGCCTTCCTATAATATGTTTGGGGGAGAGGACCGATATTCTAGAATTGCCATCTTTTGATTATATAGTAAGTGAAAAATCAAAGTCCAAGGAGTTTTGGTCATTAAGAATTTCATAATACTTTATAATGTTGAAGTTATATTAGGTAATTAAATTGGTCCTTGTCAGATTTGAAATGAGGTAGCAGTTGTCTATCCAACAATCTGTCTCTATTTTACTCTTGTATCTTACCTGATCACTTGTGTCGGGCAATTGGACAGCCCAGAGAAAAACCGATGGGAAATATTTAAACTGCAAGAGCAGCAACATGTGTTGGTGCACACAAATGCTCTGTGCTTTATGGACAACTTTCAGAAAGACCTTGCAGTTAGAGGTTTTCCATTCATTTTCCATCCTGCTCTTTGAGCTCAAGATACAAGAATTTGCCTACTATATACTATTCAGTGTAATCTTAATAATGAATGTAATACAAAAGATATTTAATGTTATAACCCCAATGAGTTGTTTAAAAGCATCCATTTAATGCTATATTTATTTATATTCACAAATAATTAAGTTATTATGACAGGTGGTCACCCTATTATTTAGAGACTATGGTTAAATTTTTATGAGAAAAAATGAAAGCTATTAAAATTGTAACGTGACTTACTAATGGTAGGTCCCATGAGTGAAAAATTTAGTAACATAGAGAAATATTTTGTTTTCTACTCCTGTTTCTTTGTCGGAAGATATAGTTTTGTCATTTGTAGCTTATAGCTTGAATTGCTTGTATGCTTATAGTAATGTCAGTTGTTATTTTCTTTTATGTCAAATTAATATATAATTCAAATCCTAATAAACAAAATAGTCACATAAATAAGTACAAAATAAGTTAATATTAGTGACTTATAGTAATCATTTTTGATCACTCTTACTTTGGATAAATACTTGGTCTAGTTAGTATAGATAGTATTGTAGGTTCTTATTAGATTGTTATACATTATATATTATGTACTTACACCAAAAATATAAAAATACAAGCTCTATTTAATGTGGTTGATTTTAAAATTAACTTTCCTAAGTCCCATAGGATTTATCTGATAGGAAATACTATTTGGATCTAACAAACACATATTAAGCCTCAGCTTGGTTCTAGACCAGTGCTGTCCAGCTGCATGTGGCCACCGAGCATCTGAAGGGTGGCTTCATCCGAGTAGAGCTGTGCTATGGGTGTAAAACACACACTGAGTTTCAAAGACAATACAAAAACAAATGTAAAACATCTCAATTTTATATTGATTTACCTGTTGAAATGATAATATTTTAAATATGTTGAGTTAAATAAAATACGTTTTTAAAATTAATTCCACCTGCTTCTTTTTATTTTTTGATTTAAAATTACATATGTGACTCACATTTATGGTTCACCTTATATTTCTATTGAATGACAATGTCCTAGTCATTTTTATTTATTTTACCATATTTTATAATCACAGCTTTGTGAGGTAGACATCTTCACTACCATTTTGCAGATGAGCACACTGAGGCCCAGTGAGGTGACAGACCTGACAGATACCCACAAATTCTGATTCTAGTTTTATTGCTGTTAATACACCACATGTACTGCTCTCTCCACTATTAACATGAATGCAAACTGAAAGCAGCCTTTGGGGTGCGTGTTAAAATGTTTCTAATGAATTTCCCTAAGAAAGAAATGAAATCAGTTCAACAACGAATATCTTTCTGGTTTGTTTCGCTTTCTTCTCCCTTGATATCTGCTACTGATGGCCTTTGCAGCCACAGTCATTTGGTTTTAGTTTAGTTTATTTGTAAATGGCTTTTTGGTTTCTGACATCAAAAATTCACAAAAGGCTCAATAGAGTAGTGAGGTGTTTTCAGAGTCTCAGATACCTCCCAAACGTTTTTAAACAATTCAGACTCTTTGTATAATAATTGTAGATGGTTTCCATATTCTCTGACTATAGATTCATTCATTATCATTTGGACAGTGAACTCAGCTTCATTGAGGTCTGGTTTTTTAAGACTCTACCCTTCAAGATCTGTATAGTGAAGAATCTCTCTTGGTGTTAATATAGGTGTGTGGGAAGTTTTCTTATTGAGTTTTTAGATTCACTAGGTTAAAAAAAAAAAAAAAAGTAGTACCTAAGGAGATAATTATCTCTGTCTAGAATTGGATGAATTTAGAAGAACAAAAATAAAAAAGTGAAAACCTCAGCCTCTCTTAATAAAAGGATGTTTAATAAATAAATAACCTTGAATTTTGACCAAACACAAAATAGATGATTTTATAACAGTAAAGAATTTATAGTTTTTAAACTTGGTCATAGTAGAATTTGACCTGTATAACATTTTAAAATAACTAAGATAGTTGTTAAAAGTTAGAACCAAAATTCATTTATTCAACAAATATTTACTGAGCATTTGCTATCTGCCAGGTACTATCTCAAGGCTTAATATGGCTTATTTAATTCTCATAACTTTTTATTATAAATACTATTATTTTTTTTTTATAAATGAGGAAACTGAGGTTAAAGGGATTAAGTAATTTTCCATGGCTCATGACTATGTGGAGATGGAAACAGCATTTGAACCGAGAAAGCCTGACTTCAAAAGCCCAGGTCCACGCAGTGCAAGTACTAATGCATGGCTGATGTGTTTGAGCAAGCGTGACTTGTTAAGAAATGCTTAATCTTCTTAGTGTACACTCCAAAGTATAAAAAACAAGTTTCTTTTTTAAAAAGTTGAAAATCAGTTGTATCGCAATTATTAGAAAAGCGAATATAAAATAAAAACTAATGTAACAAAAAGCTGGATTTGACCATTTCTTTCATATTATTCCCTTTTAGTAACCTTTTACTATATTTTCCATTTCCCAATTAAATAAGATTTTGGTATATGGAAACATATTTTAGAAAGATATTTTCCCAAATATATCATAATAGTTAAGATAAGTTAGAGACAGTAAAGGCAGGTAGATTTCAGAGTTAGGCCAACAGGTTGAATATTTGATTGTGCTTACAGGATTAGAATGATATTCTTTTGAGCTCCTTGATTTTATCGAAGACATAAGTCTGGAGCTTAAGAGCAAATTAGAAAAGGCAAAATCAAGATATTTAAGATCAAACCTGTTTTAGAAAACTCCTCCTCAGTCTTAAAGTAAATTTACCATATTGGGTTGTTTTGTATTAAAAAAGAAATACAATTTAAATACTTTGTTAATATTGTAGCATCTGGGGAAAACTGCAATAAATAATGAAAATGATAGTTACAGGCAGTTCTTCTTATCTTTCAAATAGGCCATGTCCTAGAAGTTCCTTTTAAAGTGATTGGTGGTATTTTAGTTATACATGGTAGATTGAACACATTCCTAAAACTATAGAAATGATAATAAAGGGGAAAAAAAGACAAACCCACAATGGTGGTAGGTGTATTGCATGAAACAGATGGAGTAAACAAGAAAGAGGAAGATATAGTATGATAGCTTTATTGTTCACAGTTACTAACTTTGCCTCCTTGCAGAAGATTATATCTCTCTGCTCTGTTGTTGCCAGACTTGACTATATGATTTGGTTCCCTGCCCCACCCTCCACCCCTGTACCGACTTCTCCAGGAGGATATTATATGGTCACCCGTTGAACTCAAATATGGCTGTATGAATTGCTTTGGCCAGTGAAATGTGGGTAGAAGTGATATGTGTTACTTATGAGCAGATACTTTGAGAACTAGCTCATGATTCATCATCTCTCTTTTGCTTCTGCCTCAATGACTAACAGTATTCTCGGCAGAGGCTGCTCTGTCAGCCTGGGTCCTAGAATGAAAATAACATGGCACAGAGGTAAGGGCAACCCATGATGAATATATAATGTGCATGAGAAATAAACCTTTGTCATTGTAAACCATTGAGATCGTGGGGTTGTTACTGCAGCATAACTTCAGTTAGTATGACTGATACACAAGCCAAGAAAAAGGGATCCAAACAGGATGGAAGTAAAGGAATTCTGAGAACAGTGATAAAGAGGAGTCCCATAATGATGCCTATGCAATTAAACTAAAGATCATTCAGTCTGAATTAAAATGAAAGGATAAAAGGCTTCCGGATGTCCAAGGAAAAATTTGTAACTGATAGTTTTGATCTATTGAGACATTTACAGTTTCTTTTTAAGAGAGTTTGATGATGATATCGGAATATTGGAAACCAAGAGGGAGAAAAAACTAACAATATGAGACAATTCATAATTTCTGGAACAACAAAATACTGTATCAGAAAGGAAATACAATCATAGTGTACTATATGGCTCTGCAGATATCATAATTAAATTATAAACACTGAATATGAATTCGTACTATACATTTACTGGAAGGATGGGGAAAAGTGTGTGTGTTTGTGAGAGTGTGTGTATTGTGAGAGAATTAAATCCTCTTCAATATATTTTAAAAATCGAGAAGTGGTGTAAAAAGAGATTTAAATACCAGAAGAAAAGTTGGATGAGAAATAAATGGAGAGCAGAAATAACTGCCATTTATATAATTAAGGTTGTTTTGGAGAAGCTGTAATTAGGAATGTAATGGCTAGAGAAGAGTTCTCTGTTTTTATAAACCTTATAGTATTTGACTTTTAAAATTATGTACATATGTTACTTTGATAAAGATAAAAATTAAAGAATATAATTGGAGCCCTGGCTGATGTGGCTCAGTTGGTTGGAGTGTTGTCCCATGGGCCAAAAGGTCGCAGGTCGATTCCCAGTCAGAGCATATACCCAGGTTGTGGGTTCAAGCTCTGGTCAGGACACGTATGGGAAGGCAACCAACTGATGTTTCTCTCTCTCCCCCTCTCTCTGTCTCTCCACCCCACCAATACTCCCACTCCTCTCTGTCTGAAAGCAATGAAGAAATGTGCACGGGTGAAGGTAAAAAATATATGTAATTGAATATCAATACATTCATAAAAGCAACATTTTAATGGGTGGTTAGGTTTTTGCCCATTGTACACCTACCTAAAAATAGTATGCTAACATTATAATGATGTATCTATGAAATAGAGCTCTAGCATGTGTAGCATTATTTCTGTAGGAAAATTCATTCAAGAGTAAAACTTGTGTAGGCCCCGAGAATATAACATCCTTAGCAGCAGGACAGATGACTTCTAGTGCCCATGTATAGTGACAGATAATTTGTAAAGCTAGATATTCCTATAAATTGTATTTTAGTATGTGGTAACAGTAAAGTAAACTTCTCAACCTTCACAGCCACTTGCTAAGCCTCAGTTCTACACCGGTTCTGTCGCTCACTCCTCTTCGTTCCCACATCCATTCCAGGTCAGGCTTTTATTACATCACCTGTTACTTGAGGTATTTCATAACTCCTCCTAACAAAAAGAGATTAAGCCTCTGGTACTAGCCAAAATAGAGTTCACTACAACATCTCTATCCCACTGGTAACAACTAAAAGTTCTGGACAGAGTATGCCCCCGCTCCTTCCAAAATCATAATTGAGGGTTCTGAAAGTAAGCAATCACAGGCATATTGGAGAGGGAAGTCAGAACCTGAAGAACGACCAGTATGGTGTTGAGTTTTCTGATTTTATTCTTTGCTTCTTTATCTCCTGGCTTTGACTCAAGAGTGGGCCAAGTCACAGAATTGAGGAGAAGAACAACAAAAAAGCAAGAGAAGCCCCTCTTTCTAGTCTGACAATGAGAGAAATCAACTCCTGTGAGCTACAAAGTGTGAAGAGAATTGCCCCCTCTCCCCCTTTTTTCTCTCCTAGCCATACTCTGAAGCCAGTTGCAGTGCAAAGCTGAACTACTACTGTGTTGGTGATGGTGGTGGCACCAGCACCTGAAGATCCCAGGAAACAGCCTGTCTCTTCCAGAGGAACTGCAAACTAAGGCCCCTGTGCTGAAGAGTTTGGGGGAAATCCAGTTAGATATTTTCATCTTTGTTTTGCTTCACCTTGTGGGCAGTCCATGCTATGCAGACAGCCTGACAGTGTGAAAAGCTCAAACTCTGAAAGAAACCCTGACTTTCTAACTAGAGGAATGGGGAAAAGGGCCCCTGATTGCTGGAGAGTGGGGGAGACTCTAGAGGCAAGAGCTGGATAAGGAGTTCCCCAAATTCTGTCTATAAACTGACACAAATCCTGGTCTCAGTTGTGAACTTCACATACACGTAACAGAGCCAAAGAAACATAGAGAACTAACCTACAGTATAAACCACTATCCAAGCTTCAGACTAACATCCAGATGCAAACGATTTTGAAAATGGAACTGACATGGGAACCATTGCACACAAAGGCAAAACAGAACTTCTTGTTTAAACATAACTAAATTGATTGCATTCTCAAACCAACAAATAAAAATTAACATTTTCTGGAAAGTTTTAAGAGGACTCAGAGTCTCACAACATAATCAAAACATCCATGATACAACCCAAAATTACTAACACAAAGAACCATAAAACTGTGATCAAATCTCAAGGAAAAAAGTCCACAGATGGTCATCCTGATTTGATTTAGATGTAATTATAAGAGCATGGCTTTAAGACAACTTTTATTACAATACTCCATGAGATAAAGCTGAATACTCTTGAAATGTGTGGAAAAATAGAAATTTTCAGCAGAAAAAATAGGTATGAAAATAAGAACCAAAGGGAAATTTTGGAACCAAAATAATACAGTATTCAGTGGATGACCTGACACAGAATAGAGATGACAGAGGAAAGAAAAAAAATCAGTGAACTCAAGGACAGATCAGTAGAAATTATCCAATCAAGAATATGGAGAAAAGCCCTGACTTGTGTGGCTCAGTTGATTGGGCATCATTCTGCAAAGCAAGGGTTGCCAGTTCTTTTCCCAGTCAGGGCACGTACCTGGGTTGTGGGTTTGGTCCCCGACTGAGGTGCATGCAAGAGGCAACTGACCAATGTCTTTCTCTTACATCAATGTTTCTCTCCCTTTCTTTCTTACCTCCCCTCTCTCTAAAAATAAATTTAAAATCTTTTTTAAAAAGAATAGAGAGGAAAAAGATGTTAAAAAAACAAAAATCCCCAGGACATCCAAGATATGGAAACAACACAAGTACCCATTAATAGATGAATGGATAAAAAATTGTGGCACATATATACAATAGAATATCACTCAGCCATTAAAAAAACGAAATCTTACCATTTATGACAGCATGGATGGACCTGGAGGGTATTGTGCTAAGTGAAATAAACCAGTCAGAGAAAGACAAATGCATATCATTTCACTTTTACGTGGACTCAAAATAAATGAACAAACTAGAAGGACATAGATAGAGAGAACAGATGGATGGTTGCCAGAAGGGATGGGGTCTTGGGGAGCTGGATGAAAAGGTGAAGGAACTAAGAAGTACAAACTGATAGTCACAAAATAGTCTCAGGGATGTAAAGTACAGCAGAATGAATACAAGCGATAATATTTTAAGAGCTATATATGGTGCCAAGTGAGTGCTTAAAATATCAGGGAAACCACTTTGTAAAGTATGTGATTGTTTAATCACTATGCTGTACACCTGAAACTAATACAAAATAATACTGAATACAAACTGTAATTGAAAAAAATTTTAAATGAAAAACTCAGAGCAAAAAAAGCACACCAAAAATAAACCCCAGGGCTTCAGAAATCTCCAGGGCAATATCAGGAGGTCTGAATTTGGGTTACTGGAGTCTCGTGACAGGAATAAAAGACTGGTGTAGAAAAAATATTTGAAGAACTATGGCTACAATTTTCCAAGTTTGGTGAGACACAAATATATAGATTCAAAAGACTTAGTGAATCCCAATGAGGATAAATGCAAAGAAAACCATGCCCATAAACATCATTATAAAACTGCTGAAAAACAGATTTTAAAAAATCTTGAAAGCAACCATTACATGTAGGAAAACAATACATTACATATAGGAGAAAAATGTTTTGAGTAACTACAGATTTCTCTTCAGAAACCATGGAGTCTGGGAGCCAGAGGAGCAACATTTTAAAGTGCTGAAATAAACTGTCAACTTAGAATTCTATCTCCAGTGAAAATATCCCTCAAGAATGAAGGTGAAGTAGAGACATCTCAGATAAAAGAAAATTGAAAATAAATGCTAAAAGAAGTTCTTCAGGCTGAAGGGAAATATTAAAGGGAAAGTTAAAGCTGCAGAACGAAAAGCAATAGAAATAGTAAATGTACAGGTAAAAAGTCGACTTTTCTCAAGTTCTTTAAAATACATATAACTGTTGAAAGCAAAAGTAATAACGTTGTCAGGAGGGGGCTTAATGTATGCAAATGTGATGCATGTGACAACTACAACATAAATGGGAGCTTAAAGGGACCTATGTCGTTGTAAAGCCTTTATATTTTACTAGAAGTGGTAAAATAAAAACTGTAGTAAACTGTGGAAAGTTAGGTATGTGTATTGTGATTCCTAGAGCAACCATTAAAAAAAAAACCCAGAGGTATAACCAATAGATAAATTAAAATAAAATGTTAAAATTTTTAAGTAATACAAAAGAAGGCAAAAAGGAGGTAAAAGCAAAGAAAAAATCAGGGGAGGCAAACATAAAGCAAAAATAAAATAGTAGATTTAAACCCAGCCATGTCAGTAGTTACATTGAATGTAAATGGTCTAAATATACTAATTAAAAGAAGAGTTTTTCAGATAAACAATTATGACCCAACTATATACTCTTTACAAAAAAAACCCACTTTATTTTATATTTTTTAACTGAACAGAAATGTCATGTTTTATGCCATCTATTCCTAAGATCAGCCCCCCGCCCCCCACTTAGGTATACAGTACAGTGGTTAAACTGAATTGTATAATTTACAAAGCGTTCCCCTATTATTTCCAGTATCCACCTAGTACTTTACATACTTACTATATTATTGACTATATTTCCTATGCTACACTTTACATCTCCGTGACTATATTGTAACTACCAATTTTTACTTTTTAATTCCTTCACCTTTTTCACCCAGTTCCCCAACCTCCCTCCCATCTGTCAACCATCAGTCTGATAAGAAGCCCGCTTTAAATGTAATGCTACAGATATGGATAGGTTACAAGTGAGAGTATGGAGAAAGACATACCATGCAAATACTAATTAAAAGAAACCTGAAATGGCTATATTAATTTCAGACAAAGTAGACATTAGAACAATAACAAAAAATTATCAGGAATAAAGAGGGACATTACATAATGATAAAAGGGTCAGTTCACCCATAATACCTTACAATCATTCATGCACCTATACCTAACAACAGAACTTCAAAATATGTGAAGTAAAAAGTGATAGAATTGAAAGGAGAAATAAAAAAGACCTGGAGTGATATTTGGAAACTTCAGTGTTCTACTTCTATAATTGATGAACAAGTGGACCAAAAAAAAAAGGAAGGATATAAAAAAGACCTAAACAACACTATCAATTAACTTGATATAATTGACATTTGTATAACATTTAATCCAGCAACAACAGAATGTACATTCTTCTCAAGTGCACATGTAACAGTCCCCATGATAGACTTTTTGACAGGTCATAAAGCAAACCTTAAAAAATATTTTAAGAATTGAAATCATACAAAGTATGCTCTCTGACCACGAAAGAATTAAACTAGAAATCAGTAACAGAAAGGTATCTTATATATCCGCAAATATTTAGAGATTAAATAATACTTTTCTAAATAACCCATGTGTCACAAAGGGAGGAAAATTAGAAAATATTTGAGCTGAATAAAAATGAAAATACAACATGTCAGATGAAACTGAAGTGGCCCTGGAGAGAAGTTTGTAGAATGAAATACTTAGATAAGAAAAGAAGAAAGGTCTCAACTGAATAATTCAAGCTTGCACCTTAAGAAATTAGAATAAGAAGAGCAAAATAAACCCAAAGCAATCAGACGGAAGAAAATAAGAAAAATGAGAGCACAAAGCAATAAAATAGGAAACAGAAAAACAATAGAGAAAACCTGTGAAACCAAAAACTGGTTCTTTGAAGAGTCAATAAAACTGATAAACACCTGGCCAGACTGATCAAGTTAAAAAAAGAGAGAAGTCACAAATTAGAAGGATCAAGAATGAAAGAGGAAGTCTCAACAGACATTAAGATGATAATAAGTATTATGAACTACTCCATGCCCATAAATTCTACTTAGATAAAATGAACTAATACATTGAAGAACAGAAATCAAAAAAATGTACTCAAGAAGCAGATAACCTGAGTAGTCCCATATCTATTAGGAAATTAATTTGTAGTTAAAAACTTTTTAACAAAGGGAACTCCAGGCCCAGATGGTTTCTCTTATGAATTGTACCAAACATTTCAAGGAAGACATAATACCAATTCTACACAGTCTTGTCCGGAAAACAGAAGAGGAAGGACTACTTTCCAACGCATTTTATGAGAGCAACATTATCCTGATAACAAAAATAAGACAAAGACATTACAAGAAAAGAAAATTATAGGCCAATATCTTGTGAATGTAGATATTTTTAAAACCCTCACCAAAATACTAACAGAACAGTATTAATAGCAGCATTATTGACAATAGCCAAAAGGTGGAAACAACCCAAATGTTCATCAGTGGATGAATGGATATCCAAAATATCATATATACATACATTGGAATGTTATTCAACCTTCAAAAGGAATGAAAATGAATGAGATACATGCTACATGCTAGCTGTAGTTTCTGCATGCAACATATACCTCCCTTATGTTTACTTCCATATGTGTTTCCTGAGCACTTGTGTATTGGTATTGATTCTGTACTAAGTGTAGGGAGTTCAATAATGAGTAAGATGCATCCCTTCCCTCTTAGAGTGTACCTTCCTAGCACAAAATAGAGACAAAAACCAAAGTAATATGCTAAATGCTGAGCTAGAAATACACAGCAGTCGCTGGCACAGCAGTACTGATATTTTCCTTCCATGTAATATTTGTCTGGTGTCTGTGCTGGAGTTGGTGAGGGAAGTGGTGTAGTTGACTGGAAGAGGGTGATGAAAATATTTTATATCTTGTTTTGGGTGGTTGATTACATGAAAATATATTATTGTCAACACTCATCAAACAGAGCACTTTAAATTACTTCTCAATTTTAAAAAGTAGAAATAATTGAACCTTATAAAAGAAGACTTTAAGAAATGAATACTTAAGTATAACTTGTTACCTTTCTGTTTTACCCTGGCATTTATTAACTGCTGTTTCATCTAACCTCTGTCCCTTCTAAGTTTATTAGAATGTCACAATACCTCTTTTCAAATTTGCATCTTGTCTTCCTCCACCTGGAAATACAACTGTCCTTATTCTAAAGCATATCTTCAGGACTTTAAACCACCATGACACAAAGCCTTTCATGTAATGACCTCACCTGAAAGTGTTAAGTAATTGCAGGTGATAGAAATAGTTTAATTTAGTTTCCAGATTGTTTGAAAGGCTGTGCCACCTTTCACCTGGCTTGGGGTGTCTGCTTTCTCCCTGTGGTCAAAGGAGAAAGGTTTCTTTTTTGCTGAAAATATGAAAACCTGTACAACTTAATCTTCCTCCCAAGTAGAAAGAATTAACTTTCTGCTTCCTTCTCAGGAGTCAATTTTTTTAAAATGAATTTTCTAGCAGAGAGAATCCTTAGCATCTATTCTGCAACCCTTTCCCTAGAACAAAATATATGTAAATTGCTAATAAGATTTTTAAATAGAATTATAGGTCTTTTCTTGATGGCTGTTATAGAACACATTATGAGCTGTAACTTTAATTTCTTCAATAGCTCCAAATGAAATGTACCTATATATACCCACAATAAATAATAGCAGTAAGAGGCCTTGGCTGGTGTGGCTCAGTGGATTGAGCACTGGCCTGCAAACCAAAGGGTCACTGGTTTGATTCCCAGACAGGACACATGCTTGCATTGTGGGCCAAGTCCCCAGTAGGGGACACGTGAGAGGCAACCACACATTGATGTTTCTTTCCCTCTCTTTTTCCCTCCCTTTAAGTCTATAAATAAGTAAAATCTTAAAAAAAAAAAAATAGCAGTAAGAAAGTCAAATTTGCAAACAAAAATAGGTCATAATTTGGAAGTAACATCACTAACTATACTTAGAATGCATTTTGTGAAAGGTTTGCTCTGTCATGATACCACATTAATAAGCTGAGAAAGCAGTGGCATAAGTAATAAATTACAGACCCCTTGTGGGCAGACACTACATCTTATATCTTACTTGCATTCTGTGGTACCAAATAAACACAGAAAGTGAACAGATCTGGGTAAGAAATAGACATGTACAATGTACTTAAAGTAACTCCCAAGTCATTTAAATTAATTCTAGAAGTCTTATATTTGTATATATGTCTGTTGTTTTTGTCCAGCTTTGAAGGTACTCTGCTAGGGGTGATTGAGAAAGAGCCATAACGTTGCCCAGTTTTCCAAAATTCTTCCCTATCCTCACTTGTGACAGAGATGGAAAATCCTACCTCTCAGCTAAGCAAAGCAGTAATGGGAGCTGAACTGCATGATTCACCCTCTCCTTGAGCGACAGTGCTAAGGAGCTATGTTTTGCAAGTGCCCTCCTAGACTTTGGGCCACGTGGAGGAATAAAAGGTCTTCCAACTTAACAGAGTCTAAAACCTCAAGTCGTCATCTGTTTTCTTAACATTGGAATCAGTTCAGGCAATTATTGCAAAAGCAATTTAAAAGGTTAGAAGTGAACCATGTGTAAATTTATTAGTAAGAAAATGAAAGCCACAGTGTCTGCCCACAGATAATTGAGAATTTGTTTTTTCCATTCTGAGATATTTACTGGTATATTGATAGCCTCAAATAGTAGTTGCTAACTTTCTTTGAGTCACAAACCCTCTTAAGAATCTGATGAGTTTCCTTCATTCCTGCCCGCCCGCCTCCCACCAGTGTTTTCAATGGCCTACTGCGTGCCAGGCGTCGTGTCGGGGCTCTACGCGTTGTACTTCCCAACCTCCAGAAACATGTCTGGGTATATACACACTATTTTGCGTACAATTTTAGGTATTTTATTGAACTCCCAAAGCCCTCAAGAGTCAAGAAACATATTTAAAGTAATGATATGGCTGAATATGATTGTCATTTTTACTAGGAAGAATCTTTATATTTGGAAAAGATAACAATAGAATATCATTTAAAGTAAACTCATTCAAGTCATGTGCAGGACGAAATGAGAGACAGGAATCTGACATTTCATATTCAATCAGAATAAGTAACCTGTGCAATCTTAGGGCTCTTTTACAGTATGTGAGAGGAGTGGTTGGTTGCACTAGATGACCTTCAAGGACTCTTTTGACTTGCTAAGTCTATGCTTCTTAGTGAGGAAGAAAGAAGGCCACTGAAATTAAAATTATTAAATGTGCTCATTCTGTGTCGGTAAGCCTCCGCTGTGATTCTAACTGAAAAATTGATCTATTTATTATGTGCCATTGCTCAGAGAGCTAATGTGTTTTAATATATGATTAAGGGTTACACATCTACCATGACTTGAGTGATGAAACTTGTCACTCTGACTTTAAATCCAGAATTATTTTTTTGTTCTCTCTGTCAGTGCCCACTTATGCTGAAGAGAACAGATCTAACCCCTAAAGAATACTATTTATCTAAAGAACTAGCATTCTATCAATTAAAGCTGGCTGTGTAGAGCCTGGTGTAAAACAAAACTTCACTTGAGTCCTCTGGTACCACTGGTTTTTATGTCTTTGGTTTTCCATGTGTTGAACTGTGATATCTGGAAGCTCCAAGACACATACACAAACACACACACAATAGGGATAAGCAATATTTCTCTAATTCACATAGTCTTTACACTTTCATCATGTATGATTAGAGGCTCCTTGTATATAGGATTTTCACATGAATTTGATGGGAAAATGTGTATGCATCTCTAATCGTAATTTAACTTAACGATCTGGCATGCAGATGAGGAAGAACCCATGCGGCAAAGTCATATGTGGTGATGAACAGATAGTGTGGTGAGACTAATATAAAGAGAGTAATATTGTGGCTTGGAGTGTATTTCGTATTTTGTTTTTGAGCACCCAGTTTGGCATAGTAGAAGTCTGAATTTTGGCAGAGAAAAGCTAGATTCCAAAACATTTACTAAAATGATTAATAAGTAAAAGATCTTTTAGTTTCCTGACCCTAACACAGTGCTTTGCATATAGTAAGTGTTCATTTTAGCTACATTGAGTATTCATGTCTGTTCTTTTAGAGCCTATTTTTTATGCTACTGACTTTTGCCCAAGAATCACTTAGAAACAATTTTAAATAATCAATTTGAAACTTGCTGGTTAATGTACGACTTAACCCACAGAAAGAAAAATTCCAATTTTTTTCATGTTCTTAGGGCTAGCTCTTTTTTGGAGAAAGAAAACAATTTTAGCCAAGAACTGGTGTTACAATTATCCTATGTACAACCTTAGAGCTCTTATTCAGTTGTAGAACCCAAACATGACTTAACTGTTTATAACAGAAAGGACTTTGGGAAAAGTGTTATCTACTATATCCATAATTACAGATTAAGGTCAAAATGAAAACAGTACAGAAACTCTGGCTCATTTTAGTCAAGAAGCAGCATTATTCTTCTTTTGGTAGTCCGCTACTATGTAAAATCTTAGAAATTTTTCAGTGATCATATATGTATTATAGTTAGAGTATTTTTAGCAAAGCTATTCCTATAATTATTAAACAATTAAATGATCTGATTCTAATATGAGGAAGTCTGTATTTCATTAGAACAAATACCTCTAGATATACTCTGCTTTATGTTTATCTTAAACATTGTTGGTCACAAACTACAGTTTGTACATGGCAAGACTCGTTTTGCTACATTGATATTTATGTAAAATAATACATTTTCAGTGTGTTCCTAGAATAATTAACATTGCATATAAATCTTATATTTTTAAAATAATTTAGGTACTCGTATATGTAAGCTTCAGATTACTATTATCAGACATGACTGGAATATCAGTATCTTCTTTTTTCTGCTAGATTGAGTACTTCTCGTTATACCCTGAAAAGAAATGTATATGATTTTGGAGATTAATTGCATTCTTTGAGCTGTAGTTGCCAGTGCCTGGTATGTGGTAAAACTGTTGTATAATAAATACACATAAAATGAGTACCTTAGTGCCTACACAGTGCTGGATCAATAGAAATATACAATCCTAGGGAGTTTATAACTTAAAGACAAAATCCCATCAACACTACTATGTCTAAAAGTATCAAATGTTTGAAGCAAAATAAACTCTGTGTGAAGTTAGGAGGAGAATAGGAGAGGGGTGTGAAGAGAACCTAGCCCCCGGCTGCAGCCCCTGCAGGAGGGGTGATGCTGATGCCAAGGACCGAGGCCCATCTTGCCTGTGATGTCCAACTAAGCCAGCATAGCGAAAACTATTAATTTAAGCAATTATAAGGACTATCAGTGAAGTCTTAGGTTTCAGCTCAACTCAGCAAACGTCTGTTGAAGGTGTACCACATGCTAGTTGTTCTGCTGGGCTTGTTAACCAAGTCCTGTCCTCCTCGGGCTCATAGTCCATGGAGGGGACAGTTGTGTAAATACCTAATTATGGCATGTATATTTTTTTCTTCTTTTAGTTAAAGGACATATAAGTAACTGGGAGCAAAGAAAAAGTTGAAACTATTTATCCCTGGAGGAATGAGAAAAACAGAGTCCTTAACGCTGAGGAGGAGCTCAGAGAGGGGGGAAGACACTTCAGGGGGCCCATGTTGTTTTTTGTGGCCCAGGAGACTATGCAATTAATCAGCAAGATTATGAACAAAATGAAAACGTAAATTTAAATAGCCAATAAAACAGAATAAGTCATTCCTATTTATATTTATTATTACCTATGGCTTTTCAGCTTCATAATTTTTAAAAATGTTTATTTACTTTGTTAAATCTCTTAGATTAAAGAAACTTCCCCTGAAATAAATAAAATCAGGAAGTTAGTATATAATGAGGAAGATTCCGTCTGACCTTTCATGATCCTGAGGGCAGTGGCAGAGGTCAGGGCTGCCATTTGGAGGAGGATAATGACCTCTGTGGCGATTAGGGAGGTCTAATGGCATCGCACGCATTTGCTATAAATGAAAACTTTAAAAAAGATAAAGCCATCTTTTTCTTTGAAGATAAATTCCTACTTGTATTTGGAGATACATATTAACTTAACCCAAATTAGTATAGTGCTTTAGTTGAAAGGTTGTTTTTTGTTGTCATTTTCTATGGCTTTAACTTTCTAATGAAGTTTATTCTTTTAGGAAGGGAAAGGTTGTTTCTACTTCACAGTATTGCTTAGGTTTTCTAGTGTTTCCCCAGAATGTTCATGAGCATTCATCACCCATAAAAGAAGTTTCGTCTACTGTGAACCTTCCAATATTTTGAGATCATGGGATCACTGATTTGTGAGGTGCAGTAAAACTATGTCATATGAGGAGAACCAGACCAGGGGCCAGAGATAACAGTGTTATGTAGACTCTCGGTGGCCAGAGAAAATTTTGTTTTACAAGATTGTGTCCGTGTTTGGTCACTAAAGCTAAGCAGAGGTGAATGAAAGAACATTACTTTAAAGGTATTAAAGAACATGCCGAAAGCAAACATTTTTAGCACAAAGCATTCCAAATGGGGTAGAAGAACATAGTCAGCATAGAGCAGCCAGACAGCCTATGCTTTCCATCTGTGGATGCCATACATGGGCAACATTGCTGCTCGAGCGTTTACTACAGTAAAAATACAGCCAGTACCAGAAATCTCCATTCCAGTGTTTCCTTCCTCTTTGTTCTTTCTTTTCTCCCTCTCTTACTTCCTTTCCTCTGTGCTCATTCCTCCTTTCAATCCTTCCTTTTTTCTTTTTGAGGGCCCACATGAACTCACAATAACCATAACATGATAGCATGCAAATCAAACATAAGAATTGTTTTATGTGGAAGGCTGAGAGATAGAGAAAACAGGCTCAGCCAAGAAAAGTGACTTTGGCTACGTCATTTAGCCTTGTTAGACCACATATTACTCATTAGTGAACTACGTTATTGGACTGCACACTTAGCTGACTTCTAACTCTAAAATTTCATGATTCTAACTTTCTAATTTCTTAACTACCTTGTGATCTTTCAGAAGGGCCATAATGGCTGAGTGCAGGCTTACTACCGCAGGCCAGTAATGAGTCATCATCAGTGGGGGCAAACTTACAGAAACCTGTACTAGGTGCCTGGTACAATAAATCAGGAAATACTGTACTTGAACAAAGTCTCAAAAACAAGTGTTTACACCAAATATGTGGTTAGATGTTCTTGGTCCTTACAATTGGGATTATTATTCCACTCATTTGAGAAAGACTTCATGAAAGGAATGGGATTTGAAGGAATTTTTAAATTTTTGGTTTATCCGTAAGTGCCCAGAAGAGACCTGTATAACTCACACTGCCACTTTTCTGTGGCTTTCCTAGTAAAAAGAGAATTTAAGTGACTTTTTGCTGCATATTGACCAAGAAAAATATTTTCTCCTCATTTTGAGAGAAGTGTGTGATTTTGAGAGAGAAAAGATCATTGCCCCATCAAATATCCTTATTCTGCCTATTTAAGTTTTACCTATGTAATTATGTATTATATACTTACTCTATGGAAATATGTCTTACTTCAAAGTTGCACAAATATTAGCATGAATCCTTGTTAAAAAGTTGTAAGCTACCATTTGTGTTTTGGAGTTGAAAGGTATTTGGAATAAAATATGAACAAATGGTAAATGTCTTAGAAGAATAGATTGTATAGAAATATTTATCGGGAACTGAAACTAAACGAGGTAAATCCCCAAAGAATGTACAGAATGAACTAATGTGCTATGCTGATAAGAAGCAAAGGATTCCAAATGGATGTTCATTTAAGGATATTTGGCCTCTAATGACCCCTTAACTAGCCTCTTAAATTTGATCAGCTGTAGATTTTTCTGCTGAAGAAATTTTTTTTAAAGAAAATATCATTATGAAATATAATCAGCTTGTTTTTTGTCATCAGACATGAAATCTAATATGGCAGTTTTGCTTTCCTTAATCTTTCTTGTAGAATTAAAAGGCAAGTATAAAATTGGTGTTTTAACAGATATGTAGAGGCACTATTGCATTACCTGTTGCCTCAAACACTGCTTTTTTCAATTGAGAATTTCCAAATCATGACAGTTTTAAGCACAATTTCACAACTATTAAATATGTTAAAAATCCTCTATTAAGTATGAAGAGGACTGCCAGGAAATGAGTCCTTAGAGTAGGGGAGTCACACATGCTAGGCATCATTAGATTATTTTAGAGTAAACTTTAACATGTTCTTCCTATTCTTTACTCCACTTTTGGGTTTCTTACCTCCAGGAGGTGTGTAGAAACAGTTGAGCTGAGCTTCACGCACCAAAGTGCCCTTAAACTTCACCTCTGTCTCAGCAGATGAGTGGCTGGGAAGCGGCTGGTACGCAGGCACAGCGGGCTGGACAAAGGCTCGAAGCATGGTGAATTTCCAGATGTGCACTGATAGGTCGATTTTTAAAAATAAGTAAATATCCTGCTCAAAAGCTTTTCTCCTTGTAAGTGTTTAAAACCTAGCAACCATTCCCACAGTCACATTTTAGTGCTGCACAAGTTAATGCAGCCATATTATCGTATCACTGCAAATTTAGGTGACAGGAATTTAAGTTTTAGAATCCTAAAAACCACACCTCTTTTGCGGTTCTTTTCAACCCCGTCTTTTTCTTTCTCCCGTGCTGTGCTCACTGCCTACCTAAGGCCGGGCCTCTCCCCCAGTGGCTTTACAGGAAAACTCTGACTGAAATGTGAGGTTAATGGTTTCTGTCAGCCTGTCAGCTCATCACCTCCCGAAAGCATGATGATCTCTGGTTTCTATTTGTCACCACGGGCTGCTCTGATACACCCTCTTGTGTAGAAGAGTGATAGGTTTGTCCAGGGGTCGGTGGACCTTGGGCCTAAGAGACAGGAAACTTTAGTTGGAATGTGCACTTTCATACAATTCACTGCCCCTTTCCCAGTGGAATGCTGCTCAAGTGGCAAAACTATTTTAGGGAGAAAAAATGAGGCCCAGGGCTACATTTTATCTTGGCGCTACCTTTCAGTAGCTAGGATTGCTGGTAAATCTGTTCCCTGCCGCGCCCCACACCCCCTTGCTATTTAAATTTTATGTTCAAACTAAAAACTAACTAGATTGAAAAGGGCTATTTCTAAATGGTTCGTTTTAATCTTAAAGTCAAGTTGCTTAGAGATACATGGTCATGTCCTAAAGAAATCTCCACAATGTCTTATATAATCACTTACAAACACAGTCTTACTTCACTCTTTGACATCTGAAAGATGTTTCTGTAGCATTTCCCCTCCCTAAATCCACATTTTAGTTATCTCCCAGTAGTGATATTATCAAATTGCATTTCTATTTGTATCAACAGTCTCCTTGGCATCCTATCCTTATGAAAATCTAGTTCCTTATGTCAAGTGTCATAAATGTGTAACATCAAAGAAATGACACCCAAAATATTTCTACTAATATGTTTTACTGTTGAGACCCAAGTGGCTGGCTCTTCCCTCTGTCATTGGGCCTCGAATTTCTTAGCTATGCTGTGTTTGTCACCCATGCTGCCACCTTTCTCCTTGGATAGTTTTGAAAGACTCTGTCCCCAAGGTAGAGAATAGGTAACCAAAAAAGAGACAAGGTTCCTAGTTTTGTCACTAAGATTAAAGCCACCAAAACACAAAGGGTATTCAGACTTATTGAGCAGTTGAATGCCATGTACTTACAAAAACATGAAGCTAGGTGGGTTAGCGTGCAGGAATCTGTGTAGGCAATCAGGGAAGGCAATTAATGTTGATGGACTAGAAACAACCTTGAATAAAAATTTCAAGATACATATTTAATGATCTTGTAATGAACTCAATTCTTTTTCAGAAGATTGTCATTGTATCAAAGGGCAACATGTTTATGTATTTCTAAGAGGGTAAAATGATCCTATTCAAGAAAAAGCTGTTTTCTTCCACTTTCCCCCCTTCACACATGTAGGTAGGTAAGATAAAGATACCTGGTACACTAATCATACAAAAAGTTAAAAACCCATTACCACCTTTCGTCAAATTAGTAATTCAGATTTAGAAGGTTCCTTTTTAAAATATTTGCTTAAAATAGCACTAAAAAGACATTTCCTGTGCCTTTTGATACCTAAATTGTTACTGACAAGAAGCAGAAATTCCCTATCAAGGCACTGGTGAGTGAGTGGGGAAAAAGTCATAGTTAAAATATCACAGCTGGTTTAGTGACCAAATAATATTCACATAATAAAATGTTTTGAAAGTGTACCTTAAAAATATGTTTTGTTGGTTTTCATGGCTTTATTATCACATTGCTGCTATTTTCAATGAAGATTTTTAAATGTCTATGTAGTGAATACAATACTTACATGATTAACACCATTAGATCCTCAAGTAGGTATTTATATGGAACTGTTTGGCCTTTGCTACAGAAATGATATAGATAGGCTCATACCAAAGTATACAGTTTATTTGAAAATTATTAAATGAATCAATAGCAGCTATATTATACCACATATTTCCTTTATTACTAAATGATAGTCATTTCTAAGCTTTTGATAGTTGTAAATTTTCTGTACAGACATTTTGAAGTCCGAGATTTATTTATTGACTTTAATTTTTCTTGTACCATAACCTAACTTACAATTTACAAAACCAATTTCTCAGTTAACGTTTACCTGACAGATGGAAAAGGAAGAGGGGTTTTTAGGCCTAATTTGTGCATCAGATTTCTGAATACTTGAAAATAAAAATGAAATATGTGTGTGAAATGTGCAAATGGACTATAGAAACATTACATTTCAAATCCAGGAGTTTAGAAATTCTAATTCCATTTTCAGTCTCTAGTTATCTGTTAAGATATATTTACCAAATGATGTTCAGGTGCATATTTTTAAGGGCAGTGTGTGTGTGTGTGTGTGTGTGTGTGTGTGTGTGTGTGTGCACCTAAGACCACTACAGATTTCTCTGTGGGCTTAAAAAATTCCAGTGCTAGGTTTTCAAGCTTTAACTCCAATGACTGGTTTCATTTGTTCAATAATTGTGTATATTCATTCATGATGGAAAGGGAATTTCTTTCCATTCTGAAGTTTTGAAGATGCTCATAATTTGTTTGATATGTTTTTTTTGCAGTGTCCATTTATGGAATTTGGTTTTATGATAAGGAAGAATGCCAAAGAATTGCAGAGCTTATGAAAAAGTAAGTGTTGAAACACTGCATACCATTGTTTAGGACCTAGTGCTTTTGTTTGTTTTCTAAGTATGTGTCACTACACCATAATCTTAACAGAATCTCTCTCTAACTGCAATCCTTTTCAAGTGGTTATAAAAATATTTACAATTACTTTATAAATGAAAAACAGACATAAATCCAACTTTTTACATTTTCACTAAGTAACATTTATCATATGGAATGGCTCACCTCATTTTTTTCTGCATATGTGAAATACCTGTAATATGCATTGTTGCAGATGGCACTTTTCCTTAATATCTTCCTTATTTGTGATTCAGCAGTTTTTTCTTTGAAAGTTATCAGTAAGTCTATTAGCTAAAAGAACATTGAGAGTCATTATGAAAGGCTGCTCCAGGTTCTCTCAGATCTTTCATTTCCTTCCTGCCCTAAGTGCTTTCCTTTCATTGAGCACCACAGTTGTAGAGGCTCGGTTTCCTCACACCTCCAGTGCTCTGGGTACTTCGGACAGTCTTTGTTTTCCATCTCTTTGGAATTACCTGAGGTACTATTAGGTTAGTGATCAGTAGACAAATTAGTCTCTACCCCACCCCGCCTGCCCCATCCAGTCTCTTTTTCTTCTAATCTCTTGACACCTTGTGATTTGTCCTATTCTGCATTTTGGGAAACTTAAATTACTGCCTGACTTCCCCACTCTTGGCTTCCCTGGTTGCATAGAAAGGAGGGCCCAGGTAAGTATGCTGCCTTCTCTGTGACTGGTCAACTCTTTGATCAGTTCTTGAGCCCAGGGATGTGTGCTGTGAGGCAGTGATTTCCCTGCTGTGTATGGGGATGGTTTAGCGGGGGTGTCCAGCCTGCACCCCATGGGCCACATGCAGCCCAGGGTGGCTGTGAATGTGGCCCGACACAAAATCGTAAATTTACTTAAAACATTATGAGATTTTTGTGTGTGATTACATCTTACACTGTATTTAATGTGTAGCCCAGGACAACTCTTCTTCCAGATGCCAAAAGGCTGGCCACGTCTGGAGCCTCAGAATGAAATGTTTCCCACTTGTGCTGTATGTCAGTGGTGACTGGACTCAGCTGAGGACATAGTATGGCTGCTGCCCACACGGTTTGACAAAGCAGCTCTGTGCGCAAAAAAATAAAAAACATTTCCAGTTTTAAATCTTGGGCAATGAGGTTACTAAAAAGTGACCCCCAAAAATGAAACTTGGAGAGCACTTCTTACAACTGATTTCTGAAAATCTAGCTTGTGATGGATAATTTTAGGTAACTAGCTCTGGTTTCAGATGGTGATTGTGTTCAAACTAGTATTTACTACTATAACAGCTAGTTCTTAGAACATGCATGTTATTGTAAACTGTGCAATGGATAATGATAGCAGGATTACATGTAAATTAAAAATTACCCTGTAGCTCAGCCAAGAGGCCATGTTAAAATTGTTAGCATTCTGCAGTAATTGCTTAGCAGCTGGGGCAGGAAATTGATTGTTGACTAGCAATAAGCAGCTGATTTGTATGGATTCCAGTCCTTCCTCACTTAGAATTAAATCTCTCAATAAATTCTCAGATCTCTTTGGCCACAAACTTCATGACAATTATAAAAGAATTTGAGCTGAAAGTCAAAGCACACAAAAGGAAAAAGTATTTTTATCAATGCCACCTAGCAGTGTGTAGTAGCAATCTGGCCTCCCTTCTGCAGTGTTTTCAGGACCACGGAAGACATGCCTCATTGCCCTGTTTTTTTAATGCCCCTTTTCTAGAATGGAATCTTCATTGTGTTTCTGAACTGCCAGAGAAGCATAGGATTTGGATGGCTGGAATTAAACTTCTTTTGACTTCAAGGCACTTGGGAATGAAGAGGGGGAAATCTGATTTGCCATGCAATTTGCTCAGTCTTTGAGAATTCTGCAATTGGGTTTCCTTAGCAATTTATGGTCCTTTCAAGTGCTCTCAATGAGTTGGCAAACTTTTTCGTTAGAAAGCCAGATAGTCAATTTTTTTTTTTTACAAGGCCATACCTGACTCTGTCACGACTACTCAACTCTACAGTTAGCGTGAGAAAGCAGCCGTAAACACAAGAGCTGTGTTTGTCAAAGGGGCAGCAGTGGGCTGGGTTTGGCCTGTAGGTTGGAGTTTGCCCACCATTACTCTAGACTTATATATCTAGTCATGTACTCAGGACCTCAAATCTCACTCTTCTTCTTTCATTTCTTAAGCAGTCTTATTTCTAATAGGAGTATAACAGGACAAAAACAACTGGGTGAGAATTGAATGGTTTTAAAAAATCTTTTGTGTTGAATTGGTTTTTCTCGCGTGGATCTTCCCCTCTACTTTTCTAGCCTAACTCAGTATGAACAGTTGAGAGCCCATCAAGGAGCTGGAGCAGGAATCTCCCCAATGATCCTCAGTTCAGGAGAGGGGAAGGAAGTAGATATCTTACGAATGCTCACCAAGGCCAAAGATGAATATACAAAGGTGAGTTTTTGTCTTCCCTTGTGATACATACTTAATTCCCACAGAGAGAATATACTCATTAAGAAAGACTTACCTGCTCTTCCTTCCCCCAAACAAAATTAGATGAAAAAAAAATATTTGCTTTTAATAGGCTAAAAAAGACTGTTTGCTTTTAAATGGATTAAAAGGTAGCCTGAGAAATCAGTAACCTTCATACATATAAATAGTATCTAATCAAAAGATTTACTAGAAGATACCCTTTAAAATAGCAACAAACTAATATAAATTCTTTGGAATAAAATTCAAGAAACAAGCAAAACCTATATAAAGAAAACTTTTAAACACCCCTGAAAGGCATAAAAATAGACTTGAACAAATGCAAATAAATATCCTGATCTTAGATAAGGAGATAAAACTTCAGGTTCTCGCTTCCATATAAATGAATCTATAAATTTAAGACGACTCTTAAACAAATACAAACTGATTTCCTTTTTCCTTTCTGGGGTCAGGCAAGTTGACTATAAGGTTCATGTGGAAAAATACACAAGGAAGAATGACTGGGGAAAACCCTGGCAAAGAAGAGCAATACTAGGTGTGAGGGAAGGGGGAGCAAGCTCCACCCACCTGATAGTAAGACATTAAAGCCTAAACACTGAAGGCAGTGCGGTACTGGTGTTGAGCACAAACCACCAGGTAGACCAATGGGACAGATGAGGAAGTCCAAAATGAGACCCCAGTGTATATGGAATTTAGGATATGATAAAGATGAAAATCCCAAATCAGTTACTTGAATAGATTTTTAAATAAATGATGTTGGGATAACTGGTAGCTATTTAGAAAAATATAAAATAGGGTCTCTATCTCATGCTATGTGCAGGATAAGTTCCAAATATATTAGAAATTTAAATGTAAAAATTGAACTATTCAAGTACCAGAAGAAAACTTGTATGAGTTTCTTTGTAATCTGGGAAAGGGGAAATCTTCCTAACCGTGACTCAAAACCCAAAAGCCATTAGCTTAAACCACATGAAATTTAAAAAAAAAATAGGTTGCATGGCTTTAAAAAACCACAAGCAAAGTATAATTTTTCAGCTGTCATGGGTATAATAAATGAGTACAGTTGACCCTCTAACAGTGCAGGGGTTAGGGGCACTGAGCCCCCACACAGTTGAAAATCCACATAAAACTTTTGACTCCTGGCCAAATTTAACTAATAGCCTAATATTGACTGTAAGCCTTACCAATAACATAAACAGTAGATTAACACATATTTTGTATGTTGTATGTATTATATACTATATTCTCACAATGAAAAGAGAGAAAAGATGTTATTAGGAAAAAAAATCACAAAGAAGAAAAAAATACACATACTATATTTATTGAAAAACATCGCATATAAGTAGATCCACACAGTTCAAACCTGTGTTGTTCAAGGGTCAACTTTGTGGTCAAAACAAAACCTTCAGTGTAAAAGAAAAAAATAAGTTAGAACTGTTAATGTTACATTTTAATTGGAAATGTCAGAATTCATTGACATTTTATTTCTTAAATATGTAGTTCGAAACTTTTTCCCTGAAAAAACCTAGAAATAAGTGACAGCCCCGTAGCAATGAGCATCTCTAGCCCCCAGATTATTGTTTCTATATACAATTTCCTCATCAAAAGTATTGGGGCTCTTTAAAGAAACGCCTGATTCCACCTCTAGTATATGAAAATCAAACAAATAGGGCCATGAGAAAGGGGCATAGTATCAACTTGAAGGGACCACTCCCCAAAGGAATGAACTCTGTCAACAGGGATGGCTGCAGTGGGCTGGAGCTCGCCAAGTGCATGAAATCTGTGAGTTCGCGGTGGTGAGAGAGCAAGCAACCAAAAGCATAAAGCAAAACAAAAATAATTATTGTCTGTCCTTGCAGGTACCAGGACACCAGCTTTTTACTCTGAAAATTGGTAGTTAATGGAAAATAATTAAGTATTTATTCTACCTGGCCAGTATGGACCATATTTTAGAGTAACCAAGTAGTCCTGGTTGATGAGGGAAAGTTCTCTGTTAAAGAATTCCAAGAATTTCCGTTCTAAATGTAGACGGAATGGCAGAATTTGGAAACACTGTAGTAAAATAATTGATCCAAGCGATGATCATCAGTAATGTTAACATTAAGAGAAGGACTGATGAAAACTTGACCATGGAAGGCCTAGGCTGCCACTGCCTGAGCCCATTGATCAGCATCAATAAAAATTGAATAACCTGACATAATGTGCCCCCAATGTGATATAATGTGAAACATATTACACTACCTTGAAATATTCTTGCCAAAAGAGTTGATCCTAAGTCTAAGTCTTGAGCTCTAACTTTCTAGTTTACAGTAAATGAAAGGGAGAAGGGAGGAAGGGCAGGTAGAAAACAAATAACACCACAAGAAAGCAGTCAGGAAAGTCGTGAGTGAAGTGAGACATACTAAAGGACCATTGGCTGAGTTCCTTTAACATGCCTTTGACTTGATTGTTGACTCAGCCCTATCGTAGCCTGTGAGTTCCTTGAGTACAGAGAACATCCCTTATTCATCTTTATATCCGTTGTCCTCTTTGAAGTTCCTGGCACATGATAAGTGCTAAATAAACAGCTGTTGAATGAATGAATGAATGAATGCGAATATGAATATGAATAAACCAGTTTCATTCTCCTATCATAGGGCTTGGACAGAGATGCTTTAATTCCAGTTCAGTCAGTACCAACTATTTCTATATTAGTTATTTTGTTTAATTCTGCAACAGTCTTTAAAAGGGCATCCTAATGACTTGGCAAATAGTCAAATAATTAATTATATTTTATTAATTGTACTTTGTTAGGCACACTAAAGATTAATCTTCAAAAGTGACGATTTACCCTCCAGGAACTTGGGTTCTGTGTGGCCAAAAAATAATAAATGCAAATATTGAACAAATATTTTCTTTTTCTTCTCTCTCTCCTCTCAACACACACACACACACACACACACACACACACACACACACAGTACTGTTCAACATTCATAATGTTTTGACACCTTAAAAATCTCTGGTTGGGGACAGGCTGCACCTACTAGGCTTTCCAACTCTTAGAGCCAAGGGCCCAGCCAGAAACATGCCTTCACTGTGCAAGGTAACCATCCACAGCCATTCCTTCCCTATCTGGCTGGGCTACACCACCCACAAGGCACCGTTCCTCCGCCTTACTCCTGTCAGGGCAGGGTCAGGCAGCTAGGGACCTCCCCTACAGTTGATACCCTGCTGAAATGATTCAAACTAGCTAGTCCAGTTACAGGAATGCCTGTAATGGCTCTAGTCTTGGTTTTCCCTTCCTTCTGTTTTCTCCCTCCTGACCACTGTGAGACTTTTTCACATGGCCCTGCGTGGTGGGCTGTGCCGCCTGTTTCTAGGACCTGTGAGTATAATAAACTTTGTTTCCTGAGCATCTCCAGTGCCTCCTCTTGTATCTACACCTGACTGTCTCATAAAATAACACTGAACACACAAACGCACGCACCCCCCATGGCTTTGGAGTCTTCACTTTATATTATACCTACCACTTGGAAAGCTTTTCCTTTCATTTTATTTGCCTTTCAGACTCTACATATCTTTCAAGTCCCAGTTAAAATGCCACTTTTTATGTGGAGTTTTCCCAGATCACTTCATTCAGATTAATGATTCTTTCCATTGAACTCACCAGTCTATTAGTATTTAGAATTCATTTTGTTCTTCCTCATCTATTATGGTTAAGTCAACTTGTCCTGCTACACTGTTAACTTAATGAAGTTGAAACAATGTTCTGTTCATCATTATGCTCCCACAGATTGATTCTAACAATGTTGACAGGAAGTGCAGATATTCAATGAAATACATGTTGCAGACATAATGTTAATTGCTACAACTGTGGGGAAAAGAACAGGAGAACTTCTTTCTGCCATTGGTATACCAACAGCCAGATGGTATAATGTAACTGTATGCTCATGCTACAGCCGTAGTCTAAATCCTTCCTGTTTTCTCTTTGCCTAGTATGTGTGAACCTGTAGACTCTTCGAGCCTCCCATTACATTGCCTCAGATGATTCTTCTAACCCCTTATCTTCTACTTCCGCTGCCCCCTACAAATATTTGAAACTCCTACCAAACAGAGTAATAATCTTGCTGCCTAAGAGTGCCTTATGCCTTTTCCCCTGCTATCACCTTTCCTTCTTTACCTATAAAATATCATCAGTTGTTCAAGGCCCATTTCACATGTTCTTTGTCCATCGTGTACTTCTGATCTACCCACCCAGGTGTTTATACTCCCCCATTAGCATCCATCGCATCTGTATATTTGCCTTGTGTCTGTGTTTTCTCCTCTCCTGCACACCAACAGACATTTCAGAAAATGTGGCGGTTGTGAGCCAAATGGTTCTGAAATACAGTAACAGGGGAAATGGAAAGAGGGCAAAAGGGGAAGGAAACAAGTTTTTTCCTCAGAGTTCTTGTTAAGAGGAAGTGAATTTTCTATTACTGAAAGTATTCAAGAAGAGATTGAATGAGGTTACATATTGGGGATAATATTAAAATTTTTTTACTTCTCTGTATGTGTTAAATGACTTCTGACATCATTTCCAACTCTAAAATTCTTAAGGTAAAATTCTTAAAATCCCAACAGGTTAGAAGAGGAAACATTTTGTGCTAGAGGTATGTGATATTGGTAAAGTGAAGCCTAGTGACACCAGATACAACTTTTTACATGAAGTTAATAAAATTATTTGAAAGATTTGAGTTAATATTTTATGCTTTGTGCTTTCTCCCTTGAGAAACAACTTTCTGTGAATCTGCTATAAAGTAACAATGATGTTAATTTGAGTGTCATTTATTTTACCTCCTTCCTTCTAGTCGAGATGCAGGTGAACCATAAAATCATCAAAGTTCAGCGAAAAAAATGAACTGGGCCAGAAGTGGTCTATAGGCTACACAGTTAGGTTTTTAGTATCCACAAAGGGATTCTTTTGTGTCTTGTAGTTTTAGGCAAGAATTAATAGTTCTCTTCTGGAAATAGCTGTGATCTGTTGTATTTATGAAATTAAAGAAATTATTAAGTGTCTTTTGATGTTCAATGAGAAAATTTTAAAAAGTATAAAAAAGAAAATAAAGACCACCTGTAATCCTATAACCCAAAGAAATCTACTTTTAACACTTTGGGTGTATTTTCTTTCATTCTTCCCTTTGTGTAGGTAATAGGTTTGTGTGTTTGTGTATGATAAAATACAATTATGTGACATAGTTTTTGAGACTTTAAAGAATTGCCTCAGGTTCTCTAGGAAGAATCCATTATAACTTTTTCCAAAACTGTGTTTTTATCCAAGTATTTTAAAGTTATTTAGGTCAAGAGAAGCATAGAAAATTAAGCAACTGGAAAATGAGCTACAAACTATTAAGGTGGATGATGTTTAATTTGGAGCAGTTTGATAGGGAGTGATTTTTATATACAAGCAAGTCTTCATAGATGGGTAGACAATTGCAGTGACATAGAAAACAGCTCCTGGCAATTGTACCTAGGAAGGTCTGTCTGGGGTTATGCAGGCAAGAGACAGAGCAGCTTGTTGGCCCATATGGATATATGCATAGTGGAGGTGGGGGAAAAATCTGTCTTTTCTGGCTTAAAATTCAAGGTCCCTGAACATAGGGAGGATGAAGAAGTACAGAAGGGTCATTCAATGAAAGTAATCTGTCTTTGCAAAGGAAGCAGAAGTTAAAGTTTTCTCGTGCTAAAATTTTGTGAGTGACTGTATCTTAGGCTGCACTCTGATCTTGTGTTGCTTGGCCATGTCTTGGAAAGCCAGGCCGGCCAGTCCATGTAGCCGAGCCACTGACCAGCCGCCATTCACCTAAGAATTAGAAATAGCATTTTATGATTCATAAAGTGATTTTACACCCCATTTAATACTAGTGCCAAATCCAAATTAGTTACAGAATTCTTGGAGGAAAATAATCAGTCCTTTGTACAGTTAACTTCACAAACCTAAGTGAACATGGTGGTAATTGACCCTGTACCTCTATGTGCTCGAATTAGAAAACACAGCCCAGTACCTGCAGAACACATTGGGGTGTTGTGTTTCAGAGGGACAAGACTGTGTTTATAAGCACATTCCAGTGTGAAATATTTTCTGACCTGAGGCTTTGACTGTACAGTTGACATTAACAATGTTATAGCGAATCCATAGTACAGGAGGTAGCGTTTTTATACTCTGGTATTTGGTGTTGTAACAAGTTAGATGCCAACATCACTGCTGTGCCCCTTCTGTTGTGAATCCCGCTGTGTAAGCAATTGCACGGTCGGTTAGATTAATGCATGGTAATGATTCAGTGTTTGAAATGATGAGGCATGTCTCTTGTCTCTTTCTCTGTGAAATTCTAATTTATAGTGAGTGGCTCAGAACACTCAGATTTGAATTATTCTGTTTATCCAAAAAGTCACTTATTAAATAAAGATGATGTTAGTAATTTTAAAATCAATGGTTTGAGTCAGCTTCACTTTTTGGTTTGTAGACCAAAAAGGGTTAGTTACTTTGATGATACAATTCTCCAATTTTAAGTCAACTGATAATGGGTGAATAAAACCCCACTGCTATCCAGACACGATATTTAAGGAATAGTTGCTATCATTGTTTATGATTGAAAAGCACTAGGCTATATTTTTACACTATTACTTCTTAAGCATATCGATAACCTTTTAAGTATCCAACTATCTAAGACGCTCTAGGTCTTACAGGCTGATGCTCTTGGTGATATTTTAGAGCACTCAACTGTCCAACTAAGAAAAATTAAATTTAAATTTTATTGAAGCTCAAATATAGTTCAATCAGAAAAAAAATTAAGAGATTTTTCCTTTGTACATGAAGCTCTATCAAAAAATAGCTACGAAGTAGGTAAAACAAAGAACAAGAAGGATGATATGTTCTTTTTAAAGAATAAAGCTTCTTTTACACCAAAAATGAGGTTCTTTTTTCCATTTCAGTGTAAAACCTGTTCTGAACCAAAACAGATAACCAGCTCATCTGCCATTTACGACAACCCCAATCTCATCAAACCAATTCCAGTGAAGCCCTGTGAGAGCCAGCAACAGCGCATAGCTCGGCCTGGCCAGGTATGTGGTTCTCTGTTTTTCATTCACAGTGTCTCTGAAGGGTTCTAACAGACTCGTACCCAGAGTGTAGTGAAGGGAGGGCCTGGTACTATTCCAGGATGCTCTAAGGTACATGCACAAAAGAGAGATTTCAAGTCAGAGACTTTATCATTATTAACAATTTACTCTTCCTCAAAAGGGATTAAAATCTTTACTTTTGGCATTTACCATACCCTGTGCTAATCTCTTGTGGACTTGGACTCCTTAGAGGATTAGTTTGTTGTTATTCCTTTTTAAAAAACAACAAACTAATAACATTGTCAAAGTTAATAGGAATATTGCCCACGAGGCCCATATTCTGCCAAAGTTGATGGGTTTCTAAAGACCACTGTGAAAAGGACAGCCAAGGCAACAAAATTCAGTTTAACATTTCTGAGCACCTCCTTCGTACCAGGTACAATGTTAGGCCACCATATATACAGAATTGGATTCCTGTCCTAAGGAGTGCTGAAGAAGTCCCCTTTAGACCTGATGATTTGTCATTGTATTTGTATCTAATTATAAATATAACAGTTTTTGTATGAATATCCATATATATGAATATAAATTTCAGAATAGTAAAGTATTAACAAAATTGCTAATCTGAGAGTCCCATTATTGACTGTAAATACAATGTGGCTATTTCCATTTCTTATGGTTATTTGTCATTAAAGTTTTTTTTTAAGGAATTGGTTTAAATCAATTTTGAAAATTAGCATGGAGCCAAAAGACATCAAGACTGGCTAAAGAAAGCCTTGTATTGAATTTAAAAAAATAATAAATCTTTTCTAATTACCTTTTGCTTTCCTTTTGCTTTCTTTTATTGTTTGCTTTCCATGGGAATTTGTTGTTTTAATAGAGAAATGGGAATATGTTGCTTTGAAAATAAAGCTCCTATTTTCTTATCCCAGTGATAAAGAAAGCGGCAGAAAGGGGCAGAGATAATACAGAGCGGGAAGGAAGCAGCTTTGTGACTGGCCAGGCCAAGGCAGATTTTATGATTTGATGATTTTTTAAAGCTACTAGTATACAATTGTCAACTGGTGGTCATTGATGTTAGTGCAAACTGAATGCCAACAGGAATCCTCAATTTGTGGTGAAGAAGAAAACTTTATTCAGTGCAAAACAGCTCAACTGTGATACAGCAGGGCTGTGAAAACAGCACGCCTATGAGGCAGCCCTGGGCCAGGCCCCTCTGCAGCCAGACTGCCCTGCTCGCCTCTGTTCTTCCCTGGTCTGCTCTGCACCCATCTGCTTTGTGCTGTGCTGGTCTGCTCCCCTCCACTGCATTCTGTGCAGCTCTGCTTTGTGCTGCACTGGTCTGTTCTACTCTGCCCCTGCGAGACATCTTCAGGATTTCAGCCTAGCCAGGGAAATGGAGTCTTCAGTCTTCAGTGAAAGGGAAAGTGCACTCCCAGAGGCAGAAGGGAGCTAGCTTGTGTAGGCAGAAGTCCCCACCCCTGGCCTCTGATTGGGCCATCCTCATGCAAATAAGGACTCCAGATCCTTTCAGTTTGTTTGGTCCAAAAAGGACTGCCCTGTTTGGTCAGAAAAGAGCCACTCTGGTTGGTCAGAGCTGTGCAGCTCTGATTGGGTGTGGAAAGCCTCAGTCCCCTTGGCTGAAATAGGATTCTAGGAGGCTGGTAGGATCCTTTAGGAAAAAAAATATTCAGTCCAGTTAGCCACCAGGAGCCCTTCTTAATAGGTAGTGTCTTAGAGTTCACATAGTTGAAAAGATCAATTTAGATTAAATAACTTTTGTTTCTCATTCTAAGTTTCTAGAATTCTGTTAAAAGCCACTAGGAATTTTGAAATCCTCATATTCCTGTGTATTCTCAGTATCTTCTTATACTCTGCAAAGTTAGATGGGTTTCCTGTTGAAGAGATTATTTACCTTCTAGTGTATATTATCTTGTATCATAGTGGTTTCTAGCCTGTGAACCTCCAGGCCCATCAGAGATCATGTTCCTATTTCATCAATCAGCAGACACTAAAATATAACGGCTATTTGGGGAATGTTAGGGGAGAATGCTGTGAAAATTACTGCCATTAAAAAGTTCTCAGTTTTGCGAAGTTTATTATAATTAGGCTTTTTCATTCTCTGTAATTGATCCTTTATAAACAGAAGAAACATCAATTAGGTAAGTTGTTTCAAAGCCCCCATGTAACCAAAATATATGTAGACCCATTTTGAGACATTTTTACTTTTTCAGACCTTAGACCCTGAACCCCACCACTTGTCCTTGACAGCGCTCTTTGGGAAGCAGGACAAGGCTATGTGTCAGGAAACTGTGGAGCCTCCACAAACCTTCCAGCAGCAGCAGCAGCAGCAGCAGCAAGAGAAGCTCCCGATTAGGCAGGGGGTTGTGCGTTCCCTGTCCTATGAGGAACCCAAAAGACATTCACCCCCTATCGAGAAGCAGCTGTGTCCAGCCATTCAGAAACTGCTGGTCAGGAGTGCAGACCTCCACCCATTGTCAGAGCTGCCTGAAAAGCAGCCCTGCAAAAATGGCAGGACCCATTCTGTTGGGGAAGATGTCATGGGACCTGTCCACCCAGGCTCTCCTCAGAGCATCGGGACCTCCCATCATGAACACAGTGCTTCCAGCACCCAGAGCCTGTTAGAGAAGCTGCAGAGTGCCCCGGGAGCAGTGAGCAAGTACGACCCCGGGATGCCAGCGCTTGCCAGCCCAGCTGCCCCAAGCTTCAGCATAGCCCTCACTGCTGCCACCCCTGCAGCTCCAGTCAAGGGGGTGGCTCAGCCACCACTGTTATATTTCAATGGCTCCCTTCCACCTCAGGCACTAGGACATCAGGCTCATGAAAAAGAACCGTCCACGCTCCCAAGACAAATGCTCACTTTCTCTGGCAATCAGACTAGTGGTTCTGGAGTAATCTCCCCTCAAGAGTTACTGCAGAAGCTTCAGACTGTGCAGCAGGAGCAGCAGCTGCATGCGTCCAACCGACCAGCCTTGGCAGCTAAGTTTCCTGTGCTAAGCCAGAGCTCGAGAACAGGGAAGCCCTTGGAATCCTGGATTGACAGGACATCCTGCACAGACAAGCAGACGCCTCTTTTCCAGGTAAATGTCCACCGGGAGGGGTTGGGGGAGGGGTATTACTGTAATACAGTGAAATTTAGAACCAGTTTCTGTTCTCTAGGAACATTTTTATTCAGAAGTGTGTCAAGGCCTCCTATGTACATCTTATTATCACCTAAACCTCCTGCCTGGAAAGAGAATCTTTTCTTTGCTTAGCAACCTTCGCAAGATATAAGGTCTGAAGACATGGATGTGGGAAAGAACATAGACACGGGGGGTGAACCCTACTTTTTGCACAGACTTATGATCTGCATTGAAATCACTCTGAGATATTAAGCATCTGACCTCTTCTTGTTATACTTGTCTACAATAAATTGTTGTTTGTCCACTTACTCAGTAAATACTTCCGAGCACTTACCCCTGCCAGGCACTGTGCTGTACGCGGGTGCAGAGCGGTGAGGAGGCAGGCATGTTGCCTCTGCGGAGCCCACAGGCCCCGAGGGGCTTGCAGTCAACAGAAAAAACATACCATTAACTCCATAAAGGCACAGCCATTTTAGTTTATGTCGTTTGTGTAGCTTAATGAAGGTGGAGAGAGGGATAAGGATGCCTCTACCCCGCTCCCCACATGTCTACACACACCAGTTTCCAGAGAGGGAAAAATACTGTGATTTTTAGAAATCATCTGTCCTTCAAGGAAGACGGTTTTTTGTGTTTATCAATAACTTAGAACAGTGAGAAAACCACAAGCTACTCCATTGCCTGTGGGTAACATCTGGAGATGGATCTTTTCTCATGTGGGTACAAATTCATTGAAAATACGATAGGTTTAAAAATGAGGCAGTTCTCGCCATTACATACATCGTCATTGGTTGGTTGTCATATTTTGGCAAATAGCTTATAATGGTTCCTCAAAAATCTTCCACACTTTTTGAAAACCAAGATCATAAGCACGCAGTGTAAGTCTTTGTGTCTGTGAGGCACTGAGTCAGAGTGCTCTTGTTTATTTTTTATTAAAATCTCAAATCTGAGTATGTATTTCTATGGAAACAGTATTTGTCACTCATCCTCATCCCCGTTTCAATGTAATATTATCCCCCTTTTTATATGACTTTTTCTCTTTGGTGGCTTAGATTGGACCCTAGGAGAATTGGGGTTGATAGTTGGACATAAACGTCTGCATGCAGAATTCTCTTTTCTCCCCAGTGTTCACGGGGAGGGTGCCGGGTAAGCAAGTATTCCTGTCTGCCCACACTGTGCTGGCCGTCCCCATTTGGGGGCGTCCGTTTGAGCCCCTGTCCTCCTAATAGCAGATAATGACAGTTAAACAATCTGCCTTCCTCTAGGCTAGTTTCTGCCCAAAGAGATACCAAGGGAGTGATTATAAAATTATAGCAGCTTCTAGATCACTGGCCTTTATACCCCGAACTCGAGTTCTTGTGGGGCATTAAGAGGCTGATAAGGAACATTCTTTTTTTCATCTGAGTTAGAAACAGATGAGAGAGAGCTGTAGCGGTCAGACAGGAATCGAAGTGTCACTTGCATAACTGGAAAAGCTATTGGAAGACTTGGTTTTAGGTTTGTTAGCCAAGTGAGGTAGGCAGGCGGGCCCAGCCAGACAAGTCACTGGCAGTGCTTTGCATGACCAGCCCCCAGGGACCTGCCCCTGCCATTCGAGCCTGGAAAAGCAGGAGTTGAACACTCTCTGCAAGCAGGCAGATCCCATCAGGAAGGACCCAGGAAGGGTGGACCCGGGAATTATGCCTCCCTCCTGGTGAGCAGTGAGTGAGGTGGAAAGGTGTGTGCCTCCAACAGCTCACATAGTTTGTTGGGCCTTTAGGTCAGAGTGGTAGACAACTAGCCCCGAGGCGAAGGCCAGCAGTCCTAAATGCATATTGCCAAGTGATGATACTAAAGCAGAAAAATGAAGTGTTGCTGAGAGGCCACGGTCTATACACAATGGGAAGAGTGGTCGCCACAGCAGTCTGTGCTGGAACTGCTTAGTAACAACAAGGGAAATGTGGAGAATCAAATGGGAATCAGTTCTCCTGTGAGCTTTTCCCATCTAGTGAAGTCGTGAACAAGATTTAAACTCACCTATGTCCACTCTTGGAAGTGAGCGGCCTCTTTGTCTCTGTATCTGTTGTTTCAGTGAGTTGCTACTTACCTCTGCCCTCTGTGTATGTATTTGTTACGAGCAGGTCATCTCACCTCAGCGCATCCCTGCTACTGTTGCTCCTTCTCTGCTCATGTCCCCCATGGTGTTCACACAACCCACCTGCAGCCCACCAAAGGAGAGGGACAGCGGGCTCTTGCCCCTTGGAAGCCAGGAACCAGCTGCCACCTCCACCAGCCTCCTTCTGCCTCTGCAGAGCCGGGAGCCCTCCGTACTGAGCAGCAACCCACTTACCAAGCTGCAACTTCAGGAAGCCCTGCTGTTCCTCATTCAGGTAGGGCGGCCCATCATCTCTCTTCTGCCTTTACCAATTCTGCTCACCTGCTGGTAGCCACTCCGAGATAAGGACTCAGTTAGTGAATGTCTTCTTAAGTACTGCCCGGGAACAAGAGAACAATGTAACCGCTCACCTGGAACCACAATGGCTCTGTGCCTAGCTGGGTGAGACCCAGAATACTGACTGTGGCTTTAGGTGTCTCAACACCTTAAGGATTTTGTAATTTGGAGGACTAAGTCCTTTAGTCTGTCACCTGTCAGAAAAGAAAGGAGCAGACACTGTGATTAAGGATTATAGATGCTGTGGAGTAGCCAGACCCAGAGCCCACCACCAGGAGCAGAGGTCCTGTCATCTTGAGTGAGTGGCTGCGCTTAGTTCAAGCAGATTGTTGAACAAGGAACAAGCAGGTAGGGGAGCAAGGAACGGCTGTGACTACAAAGGGCATGTTTTACAAATGATTTTGGAACCTGTAATTAGGACAGGATAGAATGATGGGCCTTCTTTGGCAGTCGTGTGTCTTATTGGTCTCTTATGAAATAATAACAACAACAGCAGCAGCTAACATGTATACAGAGCTTTGTGTCAGGCACTGTTGTAATGCTTTCCATACATTCATTCATTGAATCCTTATACAACAGCACTGTTATTTTTTCTATTTTAGAGACAAAGACACCAAGGCTAAGTGGCCTGAGGTCGCACAGTAGTGAGTAGCAGAGCTGGGATCCAACCCCGGTCCGGCTCCAGAGTGCTCCCTCCCACGGCCTGCAGGGGGTGCCGCAGTGGTAGCAAGACTGCTGTCCACCTTGCAAGGCTTATCCTCAAGTTAATGACAGGCCTCAAAAAGTGGAATGCTTTTCTCCAGACTCAGACGCCTCAGTTAACATCTTTAGGTTTTTTTTCAATAGACAGTCTTTAGGAAAATTGTTGTGGTATTTGGCTTAAGCTTCAGATGGCTTTTAGACAGCAGGCCAGTGCTTTGTAGCTGTCTCATCTTAAAAAGAAAATGGTCTCTTTTTGGTAAAAACCTTTTTTTTAAGGTGACATATTTTAGAGAGAATGGAAGCAATAGGGCTAGAAATCAGCTGTAAGTGTGAAAGTGGAAGAATATCTGCAAAGAGGGGCAAAAAATGGTCGTGTCCTGCTAGTTCACAGGTATCAGGATACCAGTTTTTTCCACCCTTTTAAAAAATGGTAAGTTCATAAGGCCTTAGATGCAACATCTGTGAGCAACAAAGGAAAAAAATAAAACAAATTTGAATTTTAACGTTCCAAATTTCTTATGGCTCATTTCATTTAGATTACATTGTTCCAAAGCTCTCTGTGCAGGAGCCAAGACTCTGAAAGTCCAGAGCAGTCCTGGTACATTGATAGTGAGAAGCGATTTTCCCTCCACTCCCTGCACACACTTTACTTTTTCCCATGTTTTAGACACACTTTCCTAATGAACTGTTAGAAGTCACTAAGCAGTCTGTTTTTAGTGTTTGCCTGTTGGTAGGACACAGTAGGGACTTTGTGACCACTGTGTAAGAAAAACAGGGATAAGTAGCTCTCCTTCATTGCATGAGAATAATGCTAACTCTGTGTGTGGGGTGCCAAGAGGGAATGAAGGGGAATGTGGAATGTGGGTGAACTGCTAAAGCTGTAAAGGATTTGGGTGGGAGGCAGAAGTCTCCAGAATTAAAAACAAAACCACTGATCAGACCCGTGATTCTCCCTCAGCCCTTAGCCAGGCAGAAGAGCTCAGAGACTGCCAATTTAACTGCTGTCCACTTGCCAAGGCCAAAAACTTTCCATAACTAATGGGAGAATTATACTGGCTTTGATGAGATGCCAATGAAGCATATTGCAAGCAAAATCTTAACTAATGCCAAAAAATAAAGTATACGCATTGGAGGACCTTTAAGAACCACAAACCATCTCTTAACCAAGCTTTGAGAACCGCTGACCTGGATTGCGTCCGCCGTATCCAGCCCTCTGTGTTTTCACCAGCAGACCCAGGCTTTTCATGAGCGAGCCTCGTTCCATGTACCACATGGCTGGGGTGCCCATCTCTGCTGCATGTAACATACTGACCGTGGACAACCAGCAGCAGATTATCTGGCCTGGCCTTCAATCCCACTTGACATTCAAATGTGCAATTTAAACTACCAGCTGTCAGATAAGTAGGTAGAGATTAGCTTCTTATGATCAAAGTGCCAGTTCAGCTCTAAGACAAAGGAAGCCTTTTGTTTCTGCCCACCAAATCACCTTCCCTTGGGTCTTTTGGTTTTGTTTTCCAGAATGACGACAACTTCTTAAATATAATCTACGAAGCTTATCTCTCCAACATGACACAAGCAGCCATGAAAAAGACTATGTGAAAGCAAAATACTTTAAAACTGATTTTCAAGGTCCTCCACTCAAGGTTCTTTCTTGTTAAGTGTCGTTACCCTAAATGTTTCTGCCTTTTTAAAAAGTGTGTGTAATATGAAGTAAAATGTTTCAGACATTTTTTCAGGCAAACTTTAAAAAAAAAAAAAAGATTCCTTCAGCATACCTGGTACTGAGAATTGAGTGTGTAGAAAAAGTCCTTTGCTCATATCACACAGCAAATGCCAAGCTTAATTATTTCTTTTCTTACATGTATGGGACCATTTCATGAAGAACTAGCCTCTCCATAGGGAAGGCTGTTCTGGAAACTTGGTTTCTTTTTTTAATGGCTCTGGTTAGTCTGTGAACACAGAGCATGTGTCAAGTTCCCGTTGCTGAGCCTCGTGTGCCGCATTGCACGCCCACCACAAGGTGGCAGTGTCACCCCGCAGACTCACCTGCGCAGCCTTTATCCCTCCTTTGGAAGTTAATACTGGTTTGCCTGTACCAGACAAAATAAACTTTTCGTTTGTAAAAATGCAGTTGGCATATTTTTCCCAGGCCTTTGAAGGAAAATTATTTATAAATGTATTTATAGCTAGTTTCTAGAGGAGAGTTGTTCTAGGAGGCCGCAAATGGCCTCGATTGCCAGTAACACCTCGTTTATCCCAGCTGTTTCTTTTGGACTCAACCAGCAGAATATGCCTGCCTATACTTCCAGATGAACATTTTATTGTTTTTAGCAAAACATGCTGAGATGAAGGTCACAGAGGATTTTAAGATCTTTCCTTAGCCTCTGAGGATAGGTAGTGGATGGTTTGGAGGCATAATGATAAGACTCCTTCAAGCTATGTAGCAGATTGGTCTTTATGTGCAGAGATGAGGAGCTCAGTATTGCAAGGGGTCAGAAGAGAGCCCTTGCCAGGTTGTTAAGGCCGAAAAGAGTGGACCTGGGAATCACTTCCTGCTGAGTGTTAGTAAGAAAGAAAGCTTTGCATTTCTATAGCCCTTTTTATTCTGGATCATAAAATGATCTTTAGATGACTGCACAGAAGTTCTATTCTCATTTTATAGGTCATAAAAGGAGGCACAGGAAAAGTAGGTCTCCTCACAGCTTCTGATGCCGAGACTGGGCTTTTGGTTTTAGACCTTTATTCAGGCACACCGTCAAGTGAAGGGCTGATCCGAAGGCCACCTGCCCGCTTCCCACAGGAGAGTACTTCTTCTGAGGAGAAGGGGTGGGCAGAAAGGCAGTGACCCCTACTGAACCCTTGTTTTGTGCCATACTCAAGGCAGAGGAGTCTACTGTCGTCCTCCTACATTTGGGAAGAGACAGTTTCTTTTGTTTCTTTGATATCTCCTACAACATCTAGCACAGTGAAAAACCCATGTGATATTCTAACAAAATACTTGGGATTGATAATTGCTTATATAATATCTTAATATTCTTATAAGGAGACTGGGGCAAGGAGAGAGACATTCATGGATCCATTACCCAAAATCAATGACTGTGCTCACTTCGTCAATACATAGACTAAAACTGGAACAAAATCAACGATACACGTAACTGCTGGCCAGCCTTTTTTTTTAAAAAAAAAAATCTCTTTGATCTTTATTACATATTTAGAGTTGCTTCTCTTGCTAAGGAGAAATTCCATTCTAAATGTTTCTAATATATTTGGGGTAACAAATGGCTAATTTCATGAAAATATTTTTTTACCTCAGCATTAAATAAATAAAATAGAAAGGAATGTCAGTTGCAACAGCTAATATGAAAAGAGGCACATGATGTGATAAGAGAATGAACACTCGCCCAGCGTGGCCAGACCTACACTGCAGGCTGCACCTGCACCTCTGTAGGTCAACACCACAGGGATTGTTTTGAAAATAATAAAGTCTCCGTTCTTTACTGGAATTATATACTTTCAAAGTGACAGGCCCAATTCGTTTGGACCAAAGACTAAGTCACCATCTTAAAGGACACTTGGTTCTGGAGTGCTTATTCCTTCTATACGGTGAAGCAAAGAAGAGCTGTGAGAAGTGGATTAAAGGGGTTATCTAAGGCACCCAAAATTAGATTTCATATATAAAACACACTTTCCTTTTTCCCACTGCCGCCACAAGTTCCGAGACCATTGCGGACCCCACTCCTAGACGTCACTGACTCCTGGGCGGCAGTTCTAAGCTAACTGAATTTCAGACAGAACCCTGAGATTCTGTTCCTAAAGACGGCATTGTCCTGTGCAGGGGGTTTCAACCTTGTCCAAGTCATAGATAGGAGTCAGTTCCGCCTGATGCAGGGGACAGAACACAAAGGCTTTGTCAGTCAGACTTGCCTTCAGTACCTGGACGAGTGAATTTTCTTAACACACTGTTTTCATTTGTAAAAGGAAAATAATCCCCACCCAACAAGGTCCTTATAGGGATTAACTAGGAGCAACACATGTAGAATGCCTCTTCCTGCCATGCACTCGCAAGGAGAGTTCCCCCTGCCCCTCTGCCTTGTCCGCTGTGCCCAGTCCTCACTGCCAGGATGAGACCCGCCGCTGCCTGCCTGCCACCACAACCTAAGTGTTCTGTCTGGCGTTGACACACGTGTCTATGGGCACTTTGCTCTACCCCCTTCTCCCTTCGCTTCTTTATCAATAAAATGATGCTTCTCCCTTCCTGCCAAAGCAAGTGCCATGAGCTTTTTAAGACAAAGATGCCAGTTTAATCCAAGACAGTATTGTTGTTACTGCCCTACATTCATGGGTAAAGTGCCATTTTAATTGCAGAGCCAGAGAAGGCAGTGCTGTCTGATAGGATTTATAGTTCCTGAATAGTCTTCTGAAAAGACACACACTGTTCCATCTCCCCCCTTGGAATGTCAGGCATGGCGGTAATTGGAGAATGAGAAAAACCTTTGTTAGCATCTTCAAGAATTCCTGGTATGCGGACACAGCTCTGCTGATGCCCACAAATGGATTCTTCCAGCTCGTTCAAAAGGTAGACCAGGGCAAAAAATTCCCAGGCTGAGGCTCTGCCATGAAGGCATACGTTGTTTGCATCCAGTGTGTTTATTCTTCCCTCAAACACTATTAGACCAACACTTTTCTAATGTCCTCATACAGACAGGACTTGGCTTTCTTCCTCTTGAATGAAGAGGGTGCAAATCAGAGAAAAAAATGCCTTTCCTCCTAAAGAAATGTCTACTATTGAATAGCATTAGCCCTCTATAGTTCTCTTGGGTGCTAAAGAGAAAAACCAACAGCTGACACATATTAAGGTTTATGTCCCTGGGTGTATAATTCTAAAGATGGGAGGTGTCAATCAAAGACTGGACCTCTGAACACCAGGCTGCACTTGGGTTCTACCATATGTCAATGCAGACACAGGGAAGAAGAGGCGCTCAGAACTGAACTGTAGGGATAACTCTGTTTGGCAGGGCTGGGGTGGGGTAGAGGCAGAGGGTGCAGTGTTAGCAGTGATGTCTCCAGACTCTGGACAAATTGGCTGCTCCCACCTCCTGGCAATATAGAAGCCTTTTTTTTTTTTCCCATAGTTCCTACTCTATTTAGACATGTGTCTCCTTCTCCTTTTTCAACAAATTCAGCTTGCATCCCAGGCTTTGGAATGTCGAGCCATCTCTGAGGTTAAATTTACCATTTGCAGCCAGCAGGTTGTAGCACCACTGCTATATTAAAGTTGCCTGGCTGCAAAAATTGGTGGGTCTCACCAACATTTTGCTGAATAGTTGGTTTTTAGGCTTCAAATGCTCTCCCTCTTACAAATAGGAAAATGAGAGGGGAGCTTATAAATACTTGGTATATTTAACTCAATCTTGAGTATTAAATAGAGTTCCACTGAACTGAGTTACAAGTAGTGCCTTCCAACAGCTCAGAGTACACAAATAAAACTGTGTGTGCAGATCGTGGTCTTAAAACATCAGCGGGGAGGTTGGAAGCAGAGCACTGTCGGTAATGTTTTCCGGGGGCTGGGCCATGCAGACAGGCCCTGTGACTCTGAGCCAGCTAGCACAGCCCACACTATGCAGCCTGGGCTTCTCGGACAAATTAAGGGCACAGCAGGAAGGAAGCAAAATATGTTCTAAATAGTCAAGAGAAAGGATGGGAAACCCTACAGTTGAAAGCCGAAATCTAAGAATTCCCCTGCAGGTCTGAGGACAAACGTAAAAGGCACTGAATATCTAGGTGAGAGTTGAGGTAGAACATGCCATGGAGGTTGGCTGGCACTGAAACAGACCCGGGGGAGGTGGGGACCGTGCCCAGCCTTCGCGATGCTGAGCTGGTGTGCAACAAGGCCACCCTTTTAGAAGACTAGATGCTGGCGGGGGTCCCTGATGGAGGCTGCAAGTCCCACCCAGCTGTGTCCACGCATGATTCGATGGAAGATGCACCCCAGGGAAAGGAGTCCTCGGCTCCTCCAAGAGATTTTTTTTCTCACTTCCTACCACCTGGCCAGTAGATAACGCCCACCATGACTTTTCTCAGCACAGCTAGAGCCTGCATAATTCACCCAGGGGCCCCAAAGGTCACGACGGCAGTCCCGACCGCTAGGTTGCCATGAGCTCCTTATCCCACATGTACTTGGAGTCAAAGAGATCTGGATTCTAGTTCTACCACCGCCTGTCTTTTTCCTCGACCAAGTGTCAGGGAGGAAGAATTCTTGTTTGTGGCTATCGTGCCCCCATAAAAATTGTCACTCGGGGTCAGAGAAAAGCCATCCAGTTTGTGCAGCGGCGTTTTCTGTTGGACAGTGGCCCTGTGGAATGGGCATGGGAGGAGCTTGTTCTTCACGCCCATCAGCCTCAAAGGTTAGGTGCATCTCAGCTCCTCTGTGTTGCCATGCATGGCTTGTCATAAATCTGTCCTGAATTCCGTTTCTGCTTCCATACTTTGTGCCCATAGCACTTTCCAGGGTTATGAGTTTCTTAGATTTTATTCCCTTCCGTGTACATAGTAGTCCACCCAGTGTGCCCGGGGACTAAGAAGCTGTGGGCTGACAGGAAGTCCATAAATCACAGACCCTTACAGGACGGGGGGCACTGTCCCGCAGTGCAGTGCCGGCCTGTGTGTGGATGTCCGTGGCCCGTCAGAAGCCTCTGCCTTCCCTAGACCAAACTCAGTGACGTCAGCTAAGCGTTGCTCCTAGCTGTGGGTTCCTGACAGTTTTTCATCCTTCTCAATGCTTTTCTTTCCCCCTTAGTCTGCTTTCACTGGGAGATGTCTGAGGAATGTGCCTCATTTGGTTTCATATATTCAGGAAGCGTACCTATTTTTCCCATCCATTGGAAGTGAGCTGCTTTCCCCCAAACTCTTTACCACATACCAATTTGGAGGGGGGAGGGTGGCGCTTCATTCATACGTGTACTCACTCAGTAATCATGTACCAACATGATTTGTGTGGAGGCACAAAGGTGAGTAAGACCTGGCCTCTGCCACAAGGATCTCACAGTCCAGTTGGAGGGAGACTAGTTTTAAAACATGATAAGGGCAATAACTGATATGTTTGGGATATAATGACTCAGCTAAGGCAAACAGGAGGTTGAGAGAAGGCTTCTAGGCAGAGGATGCCTAAACTGGTTCTTAGAGGATAGGTTAAGGGTTGACAAAATGGGCATAGGCAGGTGTTCAAGCAAACAAAAGGTGACAGGAGATACGAAGCCAAGAAATGGCAAAGATGTGTGTGTGTGTGTGTGTGTGTGTGTGTGTGTGTGTGTGTGTAACTGGGTGGGGTGTGGGGAGGTGGAACGCCAGCCATGCAGAGTTGCTGTGACTTAAATGAATAGCTAGAAGGCGGCAGGAGATGCGACTGCAGAAAGCTCAGGCCAACCTCTGTAGACAGCAGGGACTCACTGGCAGTTCGAGCACGGGGGGCCGTGGTCAGATCTTCAGCGAGGGAAGGACGGAGCAGGGGAGAGAGAAGGTGGGCAGTAGAGATGCCTTCAGGAGGCAGCTGGTCCAGATGGGAAAGGATGATGGCCTGATGTCAGGCAAGGATAGCTGAGATTTAAAAAAGAGAGAAGAGACAGATTTAAGAGATATTTAGGAGACAAAGTTGCTAAGTCTTAGTTAATGATGATCTGTGATTAGTAAAGAAGTCAAGAATGACCCCCAGGTTTCTAGCTTGGTTCGCTGGGTTGATGAAAACCTAGAGATCAAATGAGGAAATGCTGGCTAGGGTTAATAGTAATAACAGATAGCCCCTATTAAGTTCTTCATATGTATCAGGCACTATTCTGGCACTTAGTACATTATTTCATTTGTCCCTCACTGAAACCCTGCAAGCTATGCCCTATTTTGTGGCTGAGGAACCTGGAATAAAGTTCATTTCTTCTTAATTGTACCTTTTTATGCAATCCGTTCATTGGCAGAACTGTTCTTCCCCACCAGCCCAGCTGAAGGCTAGGATGGCAAGGAGGCGGCAGGATGGCCATGTTTGCAGACTGGCCTAGGTCTGGGGTCGGGGGCCTACGGCATGTACTTCCCAAACCCAGATTCCTCCCAGAGCTGATGATAGCAGAACAGAGCCAGTCATAGGAATGAGGGAATCTGGGTCCCATGGGCCCGGGTTGACAACCTCCCAGCGTCCAGGCCCAACATCCTGTTGGATCCCTGGGTCAGCGAAGAGCCCCATGGCCCCCCATGGTCTGTGGCTCTCACAGAGTCCCTCCTGAGAGCTTCAGGGCCTCTCTGGGCAGAAGGGGCTGTGTCTCTGCCTGTGTTTACCAGGTAGAACCCCTCCACGAGTCCTGGGGGCCTTCCACCCACTCCAGCTGCCACTCCCTCAGTTCTGAGGGAAGCAGCAGCCACTTTGCATTGGGACCTACAGATACTCCCCTGTTTGAATGGATTTAAATGCGGTGCCCACAGGGAGAGCCGGGAGCCCGGAACTGCTCCCCGCTCCTCCTACAACCCAGGCCTCACTGCCAATAGGGTGCTCTGCCCTTAGCGAATGCCCCAGCCTGGGCGCTCGCTTGGAGGCAGCCTCCTGCAGAGGACAGGGCAAGGCCCGGGAGACCAGGGTTCTAGCTCTCCTGTTACTATTAACCTGCTATGTGACTCTGCCACCCCTCACCCTAGGCATCAGCTTTTCTGTTTATCAAATAAGATGGCTGGACTTGATAATGAAGAATAACCACCTCGCATATGAGGAGCTCTTTGCAGTTCCCATGAACCAGGTATTGCTGGGCCATTTCGTGCAAGAGGACCTGTGACAGCTGCTGGTCCAGTAGGACTGCCTGATTTGGGGGGTGATGGGGGCCCCTCCAGAACTCAGATGATGGGGCACCTTCCTTTCTTCCATCACACCCATCCGCTGTGGGGAAAAGTCAAGGCCGGCAGCTCCACAGCACAGCCTCCGCTGGGGCCTGCAGAGCCTCTGAGAGGGATTTTGCAATGAACAGAGGTCCCTTCAGTTCTCACAACCGAGGAATCTGGAGAGTCGAGTCCTCTTTCTTTTTCAGAGCCACCCAGTTGTCATCAATAGAATGGCTCCATAATCGAGCATCCGCATGAGGATACTCCTGAGCAAGAACTATTCATAATTCCAGCAGACGGTGGGCATAAACTTGGAGCATCCTGGGCAAATGGGGACAGATGGTCACTGTGTGTCTCAGCATATATGCCCTGCCAACGTCCAGTCCCGAACAACCGCTGGTTCAGCCATTCAGCTATCAGCAGACTAAACCTACAAGAAATCAGGCGGCAGACAAATAGCCACCCCTGAAGTCAGGAGGCCAAGTTCTGGCCCAGCTGTGTCATTAATTTGCTGTCTATAACTAAAGCCAGGTCATTAAATGCACTGAACCACCACTTTCTTTGTCAAATGAAGGCTTTGAACACACTGGTTTCTTCCAGCCTCAACATGCAGCTCTTTCTCCCTGTGGGCCCTTCCTTTTTCATTAAGATGTAAGCTCAAGGGAGTTCCCTGCCCAAGGTGGCCTTTTGTCCTGAGTGTAAAATGACCACCATGTTCTCTACCTCCACGACCGCCTGGAGACAGGCCCCTCTGTGCCAATGACAGGGATGCTTTGGAGGGTGGTGGGAAGGCTTTGCATCTCACACTGGCTCTGCCATTGATTCCTTCTGAGGCCCTGCAGGTTACACGCTGTTTCTTAGCCTCCCGTAGAGACCCCAGTGCTGGCCCCCATCTGCAGATGCAGTGGTCCCAGGCCAGCCCCATGGCCCCTGCCTGCTTCTTTCAAGTGCCCTTTTGTGCTCAGCTTGAGACACCTCGGTGACCTTGGCCAAAGGCACTGATTACAATAAGTGAACATGAAGAAGGATTTGGTGAGATGGTCATCCAACTCCTCCATTTCCAGATGAAGACACAGGCCCGGAGAGGGGTTTGGACCTGCCAGAGGCCATGCGACTGGTCAGTGGTGGAACCAAGGCCACTGCACTGCCACCTTTGATGTCAGTGGCCTCCACCCCCAGCACAGCACAGTTCTCCCTGCAAGGGATCCAGGCCTCAGTCAACCTTTATCAACTGTTTGTTTATAAAGCTTCTGCATTTCCTTCCAGTCTCTGAAGCATTTTACAGGCATTAATTAAGGAAGGTTCACAGCAAGCCCAGGAGGGAAGGAAGGAAAAAAGAGTTTGGTAGGGAGGGGGAAGGTTCTTTAAAAGACAGTTTCACCTGCTAGGAGGGATTCACAGGGGAAGCCCAGGACCAAGAGGCAGGTACCTCAGTATCTGTGCTAGACCACCGTGTCCGCTCCCTGGGGCTGCCGTAACAAGGCACCACCGCACGCTGGGGGCTTAAACAACAGAAATCGATGGTCTCACAGTTCTGGAGGCAGAAGTCTGAGATCAAGGTGTCAGCAGGGTTGGTTTCTTCTGGTGGCCATGAGAAAGAATCTATTCTATGACTCTTGGTTATGTTCTGGTAGTTTCTTGGCAATCTTGGCTTCCTTGGCCTGTAGAAGTGTTACTCGATCTCTCTCTTCATCTTCACATGGGGCCTTCCCTGTGTGCATGTCTGTCTTCCCATTTCCCCTTTTCATCAGGGCACCAGTGGCATTGGATCAGGACCCACCCTAATCTAGGATGATCTCATCTTAATCAATTACATCTGCCACAACCCTATATTTGCAAATAAGGTCACATTCTGAGGTACTGGGGGTTAGGACTTCAACATTTGAATTTTGGGAAGACACCATTCAACCCAAACAACTATGTTCCTGAAATTCCACAAATCAGGGCTCCTCCTAGACTAATTAGTATCTATGCTGGTAGCTTGAGTGACTCACATGAGAAACGTTCCTGTTCAGACACCAAGACCGACTGACCAGTCACTAGGGTTTCGCAGCTGGAGAACCCAAGCATAGCTGCGTATGAGTTCCTTCACAACTGGCCGTGATGAATATGAACTGATGTTGAACACTCAGCTCAAGCGTAGCGTGGCATAATGGCCAGCGAGGACACTGGGCGTGAGAAGTTTTAACCCTGAGTGCCCAGAGTCAGAGCTCTGTCTTGTGTTCTTTTGTCACTGTCTTAGATTCCATTCTTGACCTTCGTCAGACCAAGGTGGCCTGCTTTCGGCAAGAAGGAGCCAGTGCTATTCTGACTACAGTCCTGCAACTCTCAGTGTTCGTTCAGTTGAAGTTCCTAAAGCCTATGCTTAATTCTACACTTATTCTACCTTACTTCTGACTCCCTATACTGCTGCTGTCGCTCTCTTGTTTTCACCGCTTCTCTCTCTCCCCCTTGGGCGTGCACAGGAAAACCTGAACCAATCACACTCCTTAGTTTATGTAAGCCTTTACTATTAGTTTGGACAAGGGCCCTTTTTAATTTTATTCATCTCTTCCCTTTTATGTCCAAACCCCACTTCATTGCTTTTCTTCCCAACAACACCCCCGACAGCCATACTGTTAAGTCCAATGTGTTGGCCTTAACACATTGTTCATTTGAGTTCTTGTTCATTTGAGTTCTTGCAAATTGTGTGTTGTTTTGTGTTCATGAATTTATTTTAATTTTTATTGAGCTTAACACATATACATAAAGAATGCAGATTCTTAAGTGGTCAACTCAATGAGTTTTATGAATAACTGTTCATATGGGCCAGGTGTCTGTGTTAACCCACTATCGAGATTAAGATCTGAACGTTTCCAGTGCTCCTGACAGCTGTGCAGGCCTCTTCTCCATCAAAACTAACTGCCAGAGTAGCTGCCCTTCTGATCCCTGCCATCACAGACCCCTTCCTAGAATTTCAGATAAATGGAGTTACATAGCATATAGTCTTTATAGTCTTTTTTACTCGGCTTCTTTTACTCAATTATTATGTTGCTTTTTATCACTGTGTGGTATTTAGTCATGTGAATCTTTGAACTGTTAGACCTGTTTGATGGACCTTTGCCTGTTTCCAAGTTTATGACTTCCATCAATAAAGCTACCATGAATATTTTTGTGTATGTCTTTTGGTGAACATCTGAGCTTATTTCTTTCAGGTATATACCAAGACTAAAACTGTGGGTCATGGGGTAGTAAGCATTTTCCCAACTCTGACACGCTGCATGTTGTACCAACTGACATTTCCTCTGGCAACCTATTACTTCTAATGAATACCCATCCTTGCCAACTCAAAATATGGTCAGCCTGTCATTTTTAGCCATTCTGCTGAGGGTGTGTGACATCTCATTGTGGTTTTAGCCTGCATTTCCCTGATAACTAAGAGTGTGGAGCACATATGCTGTAGATGTGGATATTGGCTAATCATTTATGGTTGTCTGTGACATGCCAGATCAAGTTTGATGCCCATTGTTTAACTGGGCTATTTCCTTTTCCATAATGATTTGTCTTATCTTTAACTGACCAGTTTATTGGATGTGGAGAGAAATACATTTTCCCAATCTATTGTGGGCATTTTCACTCCTTTAATGATGTTTTCAGACACAATTACAGATGTTCTTAATTTTAATGAAAACTAAGTTATTACATTTTCCTCTTATGATTGGTGTTTTTGTGTTTTAAGAAATCTTGGGCTAGCCCTAACAAATTTTAAATTTATGCATTTTTCATGTCTTCTTAAATTTATGTCAATGTTATTGTGCATAAATCTCATTTCTTCCCACCAAGTGCTGCCTTTTCTTTCCATCCTTGTTGCCACCTGCTCATCCAACTTGCATCTTCTCACCGCTGCATAACCCCCCACGATGGGCACCCCCTCTGTCCAGCAGCCGTGTTGCCAGCCCCCGACTTTGCACTCACTCCTGTGTCACACTGGATGGCACTGCTGGTGGTGGGGAGGCGCTCAATCCAAGAGAGTTCTGCCCTTAAACTTAATAACATGCAAATGGTTGCGCAGAATCTCACTAGCTCCAAGATGTGTTGACCTTCACTCCTGTGTGCCTGAGTATCTCTGACTCAAAGCAGAAGAGCCAGGAGGGATAGCTCCTGAACTTTAGCCAGTGCACTGGGGTCACCTAAGAAACCTGGGGCCCCACAACTCAGAGGTTTGGACTCAGTAGGTGTAGGACAAGGCCTAATTTCCTACAAACCCCCTTGGTGATTCTGTTATGCAACCAGGTTTTATCTACTCAAGAATTTATTTATTGAGCCCTTACTACATGCCAGACCCTGAACCAGGGGCTGTGGCTAGAGCAGTGAACAGAGCAAACCAATATTCCACCCTCAAGGAGAAGAAGATGAGCAATACACAAGAGAGACAAGAAACATCATATGTAGAAACACTGAGGAGGAAAATTAAACAGTGAAGGAGACTAGCAGGTGCCAAATGAGAACTGCATTTTTTTAATTTTAACTTGAATTTTTTGTTTTATAATTACAGTTGACATGCAATATTAGTTTCAGGCATACAACATAGTGGTTAGAATTTATATAACATACAAAGTGAGCCCCCTGATTAGTCTTGCACCCATCAATCACCATGTATAAGTATTACAAGGTTATTGACTTTTTCTATATGCTCAACTTCAAACTATCAATTCGTCTTTCTTAATCCCATCACCTTTATGACTCAGCCTCCCATATGGCAACTATCAGTTTGTTTTCTATATCTATGAGTTTGTTTCTGTTCTGTTTGTTCATTTATTTTGTTTTTCGATTTCACATATAAGTGAAATCATAGGGCATTTGTCTTTCTCTGTCTAACTTATTGCATGTAGCGTAATACCCTCTAAGTCCATCCTCGTCACAAACGGCAAGGGCTGCATTTTTTGACAGGGGAAGTGCATGGAAAGGCCTCACTGAGAAGGAGACGACTGAAGAAAGACCTGAAGGCACTTTGGGGAAGCCTTGTGGGAATCGGGAAAGAACGGTCAGGCAAAGGACACAGCTATCACCCCTTTACTTGCTAACGCTTTACTGCCTCTCCCGTGCGGGTCACACCTGGAGCATCGCTTGCTGTGCCCAAGTGTTCCTGAAACCTGCAAGGAGGCCCTGGACGCAGGCCCCGCTGCCCACATTCCAGGCATCCCAGACCCCGCTGGCAGGTCACAAAGCAGCCACCCACCACTCCCCTTCCTGCATTCTGTCAGACTGCAGTTTTTGGAGTGTCCTTTGTGCAGTCACGTTCACTTGAGGAGATGGGGCCCAGCACCAGTCAGGAAGGGAACTGGATAAGTTTAAGCTGGTCATGGCAGGCCCCATGCCCTGGCCCATGACTCCTTAAGGCACGGGAATAGGACACAGTTGGGCTGTTGGAAAAAAAAGGAAGTCAGCCGCATGATTTCTGCAGTAAGTGTTCCTCACAGGTAAGAGATGCACAGGTAAAATCAGGTCCTCTTCTCCTTCCGGATATCATCATGTCTGAGTGCGGTGTCTGGGACAGTAGTGACCAGCCTGTGACCGTGAGGGGGCCTAACTTGAGAACAGTCCCAAATACTGAGATGACAGGGAAGAAAGATGGAAGAAACTTAGATCTTTGTGATATGAATGAGCTGCTGCATTAACCAACCCTGGAACCATGCAGACTTTTACATGAGAAGCACTAACTGGTGCGCAGTCCATTCCCACAGCCTTGACAGATGCAGGACACTTTCCTGACAGCTCCCTGAAGACAGGGGCTAAGCAGAGTCAACTCTCTCCTCTTAGGACCTAATGGACTACCGGGCTTTCAGGCTATGCCTGGGCTCACTGTCAGACTTGTACTGCTTATCACAAAGCTTGGCACCAAGCAAGTTATGTGGAGCAAAAGGCAAAGTCCCAGGGAAAGTTAGCTTCTGCAGCTCATTCCCACATTCACCTCTTGGGTTCTTTTGTGTCTGCCTCTTCAGTGGCTTCCCCCAGGGCAAGAAATTACCAGCATCCTTGTGGCTCGGAGTCCTCAGGACCCTGCATAATGCCAGGTACACAGTAGGTGCCCCACAGAGGTTTGCTGAGTGTTGGCAAGTAATGAAAAGTAGTTGAGAAACAGGAGAAGAGGAGGGTGAGAGGAGACTAGAAGTGAACAGCCTTGGGCACCGGGGAGAAAATGAGGAGTGAGGTTCCAGAGGATGGTTTGCAGAGAAAGGTGTATGTTGTGTGGCTGCTTCTGGGGAACCAGTGGAGGCTGTGGAACAAGAGAATGAAGTCCCAGGGGCCCCAGAAGCCAGTGGGCACATGGATAGGTGAGCCAGAGCAAACAGTTGCCGGCATGCCCATCCGGCTTCCTCCTGCCTCTCTTCTGCTTCCTTCCATCCTTACCGCCACCCCTTTCTGTCCCTATCCCTATCCTTATCCCTATCCCTATCCCTATCCCTATCTTAGAAATGAAGAAAGGCTTAGGCTTAGAAGGATGACCCTCTAGCTGAGTGTAATTCCACCTGTGGTTCCCAGAAATGCTCTGGGAAGTCAACAGAACTCATAACTGCCTTGTGCTTCCTCACCTCCACCTCTCACTCTGCTGCTCTAGAATAGCTGCTGACGCACGCAGAGGGCAGGCTGCACAGATGTCGCCGCCCCCACCTCTGGGGCTGCTGCTACAGACAGTCTTACCAGTGAGACTGGCTGCCTGATCACAAGTGTGAGGATGATGACAATGATAAGGAGAAGCATGGTGACCATAGCATCCTACAGCCAGCATGTGAAGGAATGTAACATGCACCATCTCCACCTCTTCATATTTGCAGATATTACTGCCCTTCATTCCACTTGAGGAGGAGATTGAATCAAAAACAAAACAAAACAAGAGTGACTCCAAAGCTCATTTGTCACATGACCTTTGGTGACTTTGTTTCACCAAGGTACAGGCAAGAGCCCCTTCCCCAATCCTCTGAGGTATAACCCAAGGCACTGTGAATTGGAACCAAGGCAAGACATGGGATTGTCCCGTTAGAGGATGGCCAGCCCACAGGAAGAGAGTCCATTGATGAGTGCAAAGGACAACTCTCGAAAAGCTGATTTAGTCTCTTTACCAGAGTCAATTGACAAAGCTTTGCATTGCTCCTGTATTTCCCCTCAGGATGGAATAGGAAAGAGCTCCCTGAGGTCAATGGGGTTCATTTGAATTGTACATCAGTGAGTTGTTAAGGCAGAAGTTTCCTTACAGGTCACTTCAAGAACATCCTGGACTGCAGACTGGCTCCTGCCAGGTCTCCTCACTGTTAGCCCTGGATAATGCTGACCCTGGGTGTTAGCCACAAGGGGGCACGGGATGAGCCTTTTCTGGCCTTGCTGGAATGCTGTCCCTGAGAAGCCCTGAGCTGCAATTTCTAAGCGAGCTTCTGGCCTGGACCAGGTTTCCTCACACAACCTGGCCCCACTCACCGTGGAAGCATTCTGCTCCCTGCCAGGGCCAGCCCCTCACGGCTCCTAATCGCTTTTACCTCCGCTCCTCCTGCCTGCGTGGCCTGCAGGGTTTAGCACCGGTGCTACTGGCTGAACACAGCTACGTTTCGGCACCAGCTCCTAGCGCCTCACTCTAGCTGGCATGGGCCCCAGTATTTTAACGACAGGGCTGGATTTTGAGAACCACATTGCCAGGATACAGCAGAATGATTCTAAATTTAAGCTCATGTAATGTTTCAGACATGAGTAGTAGTGTGTCCTGCGGGACCTATTTCCACTCCAGTCCTGGTTGCCTGGCCAGGTGCTCATGCTGACATTCCTGGGGCAGACACTAGACAAGCGAGTTGGAGGCTGCCCCCCCACTTCAGGGCTCTGACCTTTTGTGGTTGCAGAGGTCAAGGTAAAATAGACAGCTGATTTCTAAGGAGCTTCCTCCTTCACTCTGACCTCCTGAGGCACCCAGAGGTCTCTCCCTGGGATGCTGCTCAGACCCCTCTTCTTCCCCTGGTTCCTTCCTCAGCTTGGTGTCACCGCCTAGTCATAGCCTCCAGCTTGCCAGAAAGAGGTGAGAACACTGAGTGGAAGTGACTCAGAGGCCAGTCTCTGTAGCGATGTGATTCTTGCGGAGAGAGCTACCTCGAGAGGACGGTGGGGGCATTTCCAAGGGTAGCTGACACACTTCACACATTTTTCCACATGGAGTGAGAACCCTGGAAACTTCCTCTTGGCCTGACATGATGGGAATTGCCAAGGCCTCTTTGCTGAGGCCAGTCGACCTCAGCCCAGCCCTGCCCTTCCCCTTCACCATATCCTTTCCAAGCACTCTTACACAGTGTGTCGCCTGGGCCCACCTTGGCGGGCAGTTTGCGTATGTCTTAATGTGTGTGGAACTTCCATTCACAGGTGCATGCTGCATACCTGAGCTTGGACCATGCAGGGTGTGCGTGTGCGTGTGAGTGCTTAATGCCCCACCCCCAACCACTGTGCCCACCGTGCTCCCTGAGGTAGGCGTTTGGCTCCTTCCCACACCCACCACCTCATATGGTCCTCTCCCTATAAGAATCATGTACATTTTTGCACATAGATGACAAAATGAAGAGATAAAAGGCCCCAGTCATGCAGGTGATTAGAATAAGGCGAGGACAAGAAACCAGGTCATAAGGACAGGAAAAGCCTTCCAGAAACCTTGGGCCCTACAGCTGAGTCCTCTGAAGAAGACAGGCCACGCCCTTTGCCAGCTTCCCTAAAGTGTCCTGGTAGTAAAGGTTTGTCCATTAATCCTTATACAAAAAGAGAACTTATATGTAAATAGTAATAAAGAATGTTTTTGATGCCAGGTCCTGATTCTGCTGCACACACACAATCTCATTTACTATAGGAAGAAGTGAGGCAAACCTGTGGCCCATGTAAACTCAGTCTCCTGCTTTTCCTCAATAACAATAGCCAGGCCCAGGCAAGACATTATGGTTTGTTAGACCAGGTGGGACAGTCCTTTTTACCTCTTTCCAGCCACTCTTGCAGCTCTTGGTGACTGCATGGTCCACCTCTGGCCAATGGATCAGGAACATAAGTTTGCTGGCAGAGGAGGTAAGTGAGGTTCTGGAGAAAGTTTTTGCCTTCATGCTAAAAAAAAGAACAGAAGCATCCGGCATGGCCCTTCTCCTTTCCCCTACCTTGAACTCAGAGGCGATATTTAAAATGGCAGCAGCCATCTTGCGACAATAAGGTGACAAGCATGAGAATGAAGGCAGCATGCCAAGGAGGGGAAGGAGGAGGGAGCGCCTGGCCCTCTGGGGCATCACAGAGCCCTGATCCAAGACCAGCAACTGCTGTCTCCAGACTTCTGGCTCTGTGTTATCAAGGTGTCATCTTGTTAGTTGGGTTTCCTGTTACTTGCAGCTGAAGGCATTCCTGCCTGACACAGGCAGGTGGTGTCCTCCCTATTTCACAGATGAGAAAAAACAATATGCCTTGGACAACAGAGTAAGGAAGAAATCATGCTCGAGTCCAAACCCAGAAACTTGGACACCACAGCCTGAGCTCTCTTATTGCCTATAAAGAGTCTGTTAAGCAAGTTACTAGTATCCTTAATATTGCAAAGAGAACATTTGTCCTATGTGAAAGGACACTTACAGGCTTGTCTTCATATTCAATCAATCGCAATAGCCCCTGTTCTCAGAACTGCTGGTGTCCTCTCTCTGGTCATAGTCACTTGAATAGCCCCTTATGAGAGGATCTGAGACTCACCAGGGCTGAACAAATGCAAACTCTCTTCAGATAGAGGCCATCTGCCGGGGGCAGGAGGCCAAAGGCAGCCCGCAGAGGGCTCCAGATCACCCAGTTAGCCCCTCCAGTCTACAGAGAAGAAATAGGCACAGAGAGGGGAGCGCTTGGCCCAAAGTCACCTCCAGTTAAAGGCAGAGCTGAAACACAACGCAAGGTCTCCTTCCCCAGGGTGCTCTCCATCCTCTCCAGCAGTTTCTAAAGCCCCATCCTGGTGCCACAACTCCCGGCCCACGTGGCCAAGGCTTGGACTGGGTCTGAGAACAGAGCCTTTGTGTTCCTAGTCCATGTCCCCGTAGTGAAGCTGCTATTCCTATAGATGCTAGTTGGTCTCTGGCATGGCCACTGTCAAACTGCCAGGCTGTCCCCATTTCCCTGTGTATATGAGGGGGTCCCAGGGCTGGGAGCACACGATCCTGGCTCACTTACTGGTTAAATGGGGGGATTACTGGCTTGTGCCTGGTGCCTGTCAGCAGGCACTTCTTCTGGTCTTCTGTCTCAAAGGCAGTTCCTTGAAGCTTGAATTTCCTCTTGAGGCTTCTCCACACTCTTCCTGGGTTGTGAGCTGAAGAAAGACATGGACAATTGTGGAAATTCACCAACTCCTCTACCCTCAAGTCTTCTACCAGCTCCTAATCTCCTTAGAGCCCTCCTCTTCCCATTTCTTCCTGCCCCAGCACCACACTCCCTTTCCTTCCCCTGTCCAAACACACACACACACACACACACACACACTCTCTCTCTCTCTCTCTCTCTCTCTCTCTCTCTCCCTCTAACAAGTTACCTTCAAGTTATTTATAGACCTAGCAGGTCCCCAGGGGCCCTCTCTGGGCAGCCAGCTGCCTGCTTGGCCCGCCTGCCTCTAATTAGTCTGGTGCCCTCTTGCCTGAGGCTTTGATGTGCCTCACACTCTTCAGGCAAAAGGGACCAGTCAGGGGCCTGATGTCCCTCCAGTGACTGCAACAGTAAATCTAGGCTGGCACTGGGCTGATGCTTGAGCTGTCACCTGCATCCGAGCCGTTTCTCTGTGGTGTGCAGGGAGGGCGTACATGGGGTTGGAGGAGTGTGTGAGACCACAGCATTTTGCTCAGTGGCCTCATTTCTCCCTTCCTCTTCCCTTGTTAAGGGCAAAATTTGTTCAAGCCACTATTAAAGACATTAGGAATCTAAATCCTTACTCCCTTTCAAGCCAGTTTCTAGAATCCAGCTAGAACTGGTATTGTGTAGCAGTGGAAGTTTTAAAAATGGGAAGCCACCTCCGGGGGGCAGAGCAGGGCTCCAAACTCCTGGCTCTGCCCAGCCCCCTCCCTTTTTTTTTTTTTTTTTACTTTTTAAAAGATTGCGGTTTTAAAACCCCACAAAATTGACCACTTAACCATTCCTAAGTGTACAGTTCATTTCTAAGTGTAAAGTGCATTCCCACTGCTGTGTGACAAATTGCCACAACTCTTTCATCTTCCCAAACTGAAACTCTGTCCCTACAAAACACTAACTCCTCCTCCCCTCCCCCAGCCTCTGACAACCACCGTTCCACTCCCTGTCTCTATGAATTTGACTATTCTAGGCACCTTATGTAGGTAGAATCATACCATATTTGTCCTCTTGTAACTGGCTTATTTCATCATGTCCTCAAGTTTGATCTACATTGTAGCATGTGTCAGAATGTCCTCTTTTTAAGGCTGAACCGCATTCCATTGTATGGATAAACCACATTCTGCTTATCCCTTCAATGTTTCTCCAGGAACAGCTGGGTTGCTTCCAGCCCTTAGTTACTGTGAATAGTGCTTCTGTGAATATGGTACGCAAATACCGTAGGTGCCCCATGTATAATCTGAAGATGAAATGAGCCACTCAAGACACATTTGCAAAGTGAAGGGGAAATGAATGCCTTTGGATTGTCCATGCAAAGGGGGTGGTTTCCAGGTTGATCAGAGAGCCCTGGGAGACCTGTCCGAAAGGCCCCGGGGGCAGTGGGGAGCAGGTAGGACTTGGCCTGCGCCCCTCCCCCCCCCACCAACCACAGTAACTCCACTTTCAACCAGTCGTTCCTTCTGCACGTATTTATCTACTTGTGCTGGGCACTGTTTTAGGAGGTGGTGGGAACACAGCAGGGAACAAATCAGCGCACAGTCCCTGTCCTCATAGAAGTTACACTCTAATGGAGGAGACATGGACACGTGGCATGAGGAAAACCCTGTGCGTGATATGTTTGATGGCAACCACGAAAGGGAAAAAAAGATGCTGGGAAGAGGGATACAAAATGTTGGGGGCAGGTAAAAATTTTAGACCCCACAGCCAAGGAAGGCTTCATCATTGAAAAGGTGACATTTAAAAAGAATTTTTAAAACATAAAAATATAAGTTATATACCATAAAATTTACCACATTAAAGTGGTACAATTCAGTGGTTTTCAGTATATTCACAGAGTTGCACAGCACCACTGCCTAATTCCAGAGCATTTTCACGTAGAAGGTGACTTTCTGAGTGGAGATCTCGTGCTGGACGTCTTCCATCTGCTCGTCCATTAGTTCTCTACCCCTCGGCCTCAGGGGTGCACCTGGGCAGCTCCTCCGTGGGCTCTTCTCAGGCTCCTGCGGCTTTAACAGACATGAGTGCCAGCAGGAGAGCAGAGGGAGGAGGAGGAGTGGGGACGCGTAATCCTCCAGCCCACTCTGGGTGGGGTGGCCACCATCTGGCTGCACCCTGAGGCCGCCACTCCTGTGGGATAGCTCTCTCCACAGAGCTTCCTCTCCCTCCAGCTTCCAGTGACTTTCCCTTCCCCTTGTCCCTTCAGGCCCAGGGGTTAATTCCTGCTATTTCCAGCCCAGGGTACTTCACAGTCCCATGTACCCTGTCCATACCTCCGTAAATTGTCCCTTTATTAAACTTTTCTCAAGTCACCCAATTCAAGTGTACCATCTCTTCCTGCCAGGGACCCTAATTGATAGGGACCTGGCAGAAATAAGAGAACAGGCCCCCCAGGCACAGCAGGGCAGGGGGAGCCACAGAGGGGACTGTCAACTGTCAGCTCAAAAGCCCTAAGGTGGGAGCTGGCTTGGCACGCGCAAGGGGCACCCAGGGGCCGTGGGGGTGGGGCCCCTGAGTACGGGCACCAGGGCATAGGCAGGCCCAGACTGCGCTGAGCTTTGCGGGCTGTGGTAGAAACTTTGGCTTTTACTCTAAATAAGGTGGGCAGCCCCTGGGGGCATCTGAGCAGAGGAGTGACATGGTCTGACTGACAGGTTAGAAGGAGCCCTATGCTGTGTTAAGGACGGAATGAAAGGGGGCAGGAGCAGAGGCAGGGAGACCAGCTGTGAGACAGAGGCCTGGCGGGAAATAAGTGGGACACTCATAACAGGATAATTGAAGAAAAGTTTCTTTTCAAATGTCTGGATGGAGAGGAAATACAAGGGCAATATAACCTAACCCAGGGCTTAGGAGCAGCTGAGCTATTACCTCCTTCTGAGTCATGGGAAGGAAGCAATTACTACTGAAGTCTAAGGCCATGTGATGGTTAATTTTATGTGTCAACTTGACTGGTCCATGGTGCCCAAACATTATTCTGGGCATTTTGGGGAGGGTGTTTCTGGGTGATATTAACGTTTAAATCTATTGACCTGAGTAAAGCAGATTGTCCTCCCTAATGTGGGTGGGCCTCATCCAATCAGTTGCGGGCCTGAATAGAACACAAGAGAACTCCTCTCTCCTGACAGAGTTCAAGCTGGGACATCAGGTTTTTCTCCCTTTGGACTAGAACCAAAACACTGCAGCTCTTCCTAAATCTCAAGCCTGCCCCCTTTGACTGAAACTACACCATCACCTCTCCTGGTTCTCAAGCCTTCGGGCTCAACAGGCACTATACCAAATGCTCTCCTGAGTCTCATAGCTTCCTGGCTACAGAGCTTGAGACTTACCAGCCTCCAAAGTTCATGACCCAATTCCTTGTAATAAATCTCTTTCTCTCCACAAATACATCCTATTGATTCTGTTTTTTTGTGGAACCCAGACTAACACAGGGAGAAGCAGCCACCTGAAGAGCAGTGATGTTGGCTGAGGAATTCCACTGGCCTGAGGTGACCTTGCTTTCTTTCCAGGCTCCTGCCATGGCTCACTGTTGGCTCAGTTCAGTGGAGAGCAGAGCATTTGGCAGAGGTGGTCTAGACAGATGAGACTCCACGGGCATGGGGCAGGGGGCAGAGGGCAGAGCCTAGCTCTGGCGGTGTTGCGAACCCTGTCCCACGGAGTCTTCCAATTCACCGTGGAAGAAATAAGGAGTCATTACAGACACCAAGTGCTATCAGGAAAAGGGGAAGGCAATTTCCTCTAGTGGAGAATGCCCCAAGCCCTCCTCTGAAGTGGCTTTTACTGTGAGAGGTATACAGCATGCATGCAAAGCTTACCAATCAATGCCTAAAGGCTATATTTACAGAAAACAGATAGAGATCATAGATAACAGTTGAAGGAACACAGAGATTTGTCTCAGGTCAGGGTCTGTTAGACATGCTGACATCAGATGGTCCTTAAGGTATGGCTCCTGAATTTAGGAATTCACTCCTGTTTGGAGTTTAAACATCTGATTTTTCCTTATCAGGGCAGTGCAAAGCAGAGCAAGCTTCAATGGATACAATACATTATTTAGGCCAAATTTCCCACTCAGGAAACCTCGGTGTTAGCTTCGGATCATGCCTGCCTCCCAGCATTCCCAGTTTTCTCGTCGAGACTTACAGGCCCCTTTCAAGGCTGGGCTCGCTCAGGGCTACAATTACTGACACCACACAAAGTGGTCCCCAACATGGTGGGGCAAACAGAAGACATCCAGAATAAGCAGTAGGAAGGATATTGCCATAGTTCAGGGAGTAAATCATGGTTTCTCGACCAGGGGCGTGGCAGTGGTTTGGGGAGCAATGGTTAGATCTGGGTGTATTTGTAAGTCAGAGCTGGCAGGACTTGCTAATGGCCTGGATGAAGCAGGCATGAGGAAGAGGAGGCACATCTGACTCCATGGATTTGGGCCTGAGCAACTAGACCGAGATGCCATTGACTTAAAAAAAAAAATTCTTTTGAGGAAAAGTGTTCAGTTGCTAAATAAAAGTTTATGAAATCTCTTCTATGATATTTTATATTTTGTCAACAAAACATACCTACATTGCGTCATTTGATCTTCATGATCCCCTGAAGCAGGTAGGGGAGATATTGGATGACCAATGGGAAAACGAGACCTGGGCACAGAGCCTTGAACACATGGTTGTGTGTGCTCGTACATATTTGTGTTGTGAACAAAGGAGACATAACATGGAGTACCAAGGAATACTGGCTCACCCTTTGTTGTAGAATTAAGCCTAGAGCTCTGGCTCATTCCCTTTGTCCTGCTCTTGCTCAGGCAGGGATAGCTCAGAGATGAGTGTGCTCTGGCCTAGTTTTTGAGGAGCTAGTGGATGCAGTACATGTGGACAGTCAGCAAGAAACAGAGCAAAAGCTGTGGAGAGAGGGAGAGGGAATGAAGAGGGAGCAGGACACAGGGAAGAGAAGGCAGCCGGGGGGAGCTGGGAACGGGGAAGGTAGAAGCGGGGACCAGAGGAAGGAGGCAGGCAGGAGGAGGATGCCTGCATACTTCTCACCAAGCTTCTCCCTGAATGGTAGAGCTAGGGGACATTCTCACTGAACAAACTCACTGAGCAATGGATGAAGATGTGACTTTGTGGTCTGTGCACAAAGGTGCCTAACTCAGATACTAGACTCTTCTATGTCTTTTACATCTGTTCCTTTTTCTTCCCATCCTCCATGTCCTTGTACTGCCGCACTCATACATCACTACTTTTCAATGGATGTGGAGTTGCAGTAGGTGATATTCAAGTTAGAGTTTAGAAAGAACTAATATATTCCTTTATTATCTAAGTATCATTTAACTCCCCCCCAGCTCCATTTCCTGCTGCTCCCTTCTCACTACCCTTACTCCACCCCTCTCACCCTCACCATACTCCCTTATCCCCAGCCCTGCTATCCTCACTGTGGCAATTTTTAAACATGTCACAGTTTTTAAAAATTTTGACACTTCTCCCATTGAGAGGAAGAGTCTGTACCTCCTCCTTTTGAGACCAGGCCAAATTGGAGCCTCGCTAATCAATGAAATACAGCCAAAGTGATGCTCTGTGACTTCCAGGCAGACCATAAAAGGCATTAGTTTCCTCTATGTTCTCTTGGGATTCTAACGCTAGGAAGCCAGTCACCATGCTGTGAGGAAGCCCAAGCAGCCCAGTGGAGGACAATGGAGTCCCCCAACCTCAGCCCACCAAGGTCCCAGCCCACAGCCAGCACCAACCTGCCAGGCATGTGTAAATAAACTACCCTGGGAGAGGGTCCTCTGGCTGCCCCTGCTGACACTGCCTGGAATGAGGAGGAGCCTTGCCTGCTGGGCCCTGCCCAAAATACACACTCATTAACTAACTAAATAATTGCTTTTATTTTAAGCCACTAAGTATAGCTTAGTATTCAGTAGCAGACACTGATATTCTCAGCACTCCACAAAAGGTATGTACACTATAATATGCCCTCGGTTTCCTACTTTGGTCCTTGTAGCATCTGTTCCTTATAATTATCCCTTCAATAGTCTTCATTTGGTGAACTCCTATTCATTATTTAAAGCCTAATTCAAATGTCTCTTTCACTTTGAAGCCTTCCCTGAAATTCCTTCCCCTTTTTCCTACCAGGGGAAAAAATAATTGTCTCCTCCACTATGCTGCCAAATCCTTCCCTCTGCATCACAGCACGTAGCTTGCTTTAGCTGAGTGGTTTTTGTTTTGTGTTGTGTTGTTTCTTGAGATAAACCTCCTGGACAGACTTCGAGTATTTATCTCGAACATCATATCCAATCTTCATTCCAACTGCAGGCATCACCTTCCCAGTGCCTGGTGAGAAACTGACACACCAAGAAGATACCCCAGGAAAGTGGGTCAGGTTAGATCATGTTTGAGGGATTTGAGATGAAACACTGACCAAGAGAAAGTTAAAATACTGTTTCTCTCAGAGCCCTTAAAAATAAAAGCCACAACATAGCTTCACTCCTAACTGGCAGGAATGATATACTATCCTGGCCTAAAACTAATGATGAGCCCAAAGTTTTGAATTTCAAAGGTCTCTTAAGAATTGATAACTCCCTTAGCTCTGGGCTCTGTTCCTACACTTCATTTGATTTCTGCTAAGAAATCCCATTTCTGAAGGTATTTGGCTTTAGAGTCCCCGCCCCGCAACTGCCTCCCTGACTCCTACCATAACCCCTAGTGTTTTATGGTTTGCAGCAGTATGAAGGGCTACTGTCTTAAGATGCTATAATTAGCCAGGCCAACAATTCATACATAGCATATATAGCATAAAATATATATTTTCAATTAATTCTAAAATATATGTATTATGTTTTAAATATATATATATTTTCTACAGTTACTTAAAAGGTATTTTTCTCTGTAAAACTGGTTAGGGTACAGTTGTAGGGTGTAATACCTTGGTAGGTGTTGTTCAAGAGAAAACCACAGGGCAAAATGGAGTCACTTGTGCTAAAGTCATGACTCTGAACCTAGACTTAATACCTAAGCACAGTTTAAACCTTATCCAGGAGCATAATCTTAACCAGGAATTTTCTGGCCTATGCAGATAAGATAGTCTGTCACCACTTGGGCCCTGTCCGTCTCCAGGGAGGCTGAGGCATCTGCCTGATAAGACCCCTGCCTTTCCCTGAGGGAAGGTAACCTTCCCTGAAACAATCCTTTCTTTTCTTTCACTAATAACTTTCTAGTCCCAACCAGAGTCTGCCTATAAAATCATTCCATTTTGTACAACTCCTCAGAGATAGGATGTTGCCCAATTCATGAATCATTTAATAAAACCAATTAGATCTTCAAATTTGCTTGATTGAATTTTTGTTCTTTAACAGTATTTGTAAAGACATATATTACTTTACTCATCATTATAATATCATTATCTTTCTTTACAAGGGTTTTGAGGGCTACCCAAGCAGATAAGGGGCTGGGTGGGACCCAGGCCATTAATGTGTCTGGGAATGAGTACAATGAGCATGGCTAGAGCTTTCTAAGCAGCTCCTGTGCTCAACACAGTAGGTAAGCCAGTGGCTCTGATTAGCAGTCGCTATGAAGCATAGGGACCAGGTTCTGGGGGTGTTGGGAGCTTGCATAATTTGGAGGTGGTCATCTGTAAAAGAAAAAAGAATACACATTACAAATACAAAAATAGCTATAAAAGCAAATATTTATTTATAATGAAAAAAATCACCCCAAAATAAAAATTTTAAGAAGTTGATGACTACCACAAAAATCACAAAACCTAGAAAAATTTCTTCATTCTTTTTTTTACCATTAATTGTCCCAAACACCACTGTAGTACTTTTTCTAAATTTGGTATGATTTATAATCCTGACAAATATACAAAATGCATCTGAAATGGAGGCATTCATAGGAACAATTCAAATACACTGAAACATGGCTGCCACATTGTATTGAGCCACATAATTGGGTAACCAGATGTCTCTGATACTACAACATTGACTTCTTGATGAATATGTGTAGGAGTTCTGTCACTGGAACACTCGCTTCTGCAGACATTTCTCTGCGTTGGTGGCAATTTTGCGTGCCATTTTGCTGGAACCAGCAGATTTTGTCAGGACGAGATGCATCAGATAGATTAAGAAGCACTCTGACACCTGGAATGCATAAACTGTGACATTACAAACAATGCTCGTGTGCTACTATTACCAATGTGGACCCACAAACACAAGAATTTTGATCAAATTCTATTTTGTGGAATTCTCATCGGAAGAGAAGACAATGTATGGCATGTTCATAATTACACACATTCAATATCGACTGCTTTCCTAACAGAAGAGAGCTGTTTTGGGCCAGACCTTGGTGAGAGCCAAATCCTCTGGGGGCAATTTTATTTGTTTGATCTTTGGAAGACTCTTCCAGACTAGCTTCTGGCTCAGGGTATTTCAAACCTCATTTTTCCTCCTTTCTCATGTACTACCAGTGGGGGGCGCTGTAGGATGTTCACATGGTTATGAACTCATGCTGCACCTGAGTGTCCTGATGCAGAGTGGGTCAGCTCTGTGGATGATAAGAGTGTTTCTGCACCAAGATGGCTGGCGATAACTTGGCTATACAAGGAAGTTACTGAGCTACATAAGTATATCCCACTGAGCCCAAATTAAATGATTGCCCAATTCATCTTCCTCTTAGCTGGATACCCAAAATGCGCACAGCCACTAAGCATCACCCAGCTGAGGCGAAATCAGACCTAGAAGAGCTGGAATGGAAAGAGACATTGGTCTTAACAAGTTGTGGTCAACCTTCCTTTTGCACATGTTAAGAACAGGTTGCTGAGCAGGGAGGAAACCTGAAGCTTCCTCAGCTTCCAGGCAAATGTGCCCCTAGACTGGAACCGGGAGTAGATGCAATGTGGGGGTGTGTGGGGTCCCTGGGATGTTGACAGTACCCTTGACCTGGCCAAAGTCAGTGGGCCTGGAGACATCAGCCAGAGTTAAGACTCTCAACTCTGTCCCCAAGCCTCCCTATGCCTCAAGAGACCCTGAAAACAGGAATGAAAGAGAGGGTCACTGAGAGGTTTAAAGAGAGGATTGGCTGTAGCTCTTGGTAAACTGGAGCTCTAGGCAAACGTCAGCGGGTATCCTGGGCCAGTGTCACAGTGTCCTACTCCTTTTGGGTCCACAAGGACTGCCCCTTTAAAGCGGGAAAGCACGCTCTGACCGTGGACAGGGCAAGCCCTGTCTTCTGAAATCAGAGTAATCCTGCTGAGGTCCCTCCTGCCACTGCCTCCTCCCTGCTGTCAGCCGGGGGATTAGAAGAGAGGCCAGTGGATTAACGGGTTCCTCTTGTCACAGCCTCCCCTGCCAGAGTCAGCCCCTCTCCTGGAAGCCGGCTAGTCAGGTAAGGCAGCTCCTCTGTTTCCGTTTTCTGAAGGACAGAGAGAGAAGCCCCTTCTCCCACCAGGCATTGAAGCCAAGGCCGGACTGCAGGCCGGGAACCCCAGGTTTGCCAGGACCTGAAAAGCAGAAGGCTTGGGGGCATCCCAAGGGTCTGAGTAACAGACAGGCAGAGCCCACGGTCTGAGGCTGCTGTCTCTTCTCCACCCACCCTGACCCCGGCAGGAGCAGCATGCCGGGACCTCTCGGGCTGCCCCCAGACCCCAGCTGCCCCCACAGCAGGATGCCCTGGGCCCGCCGGCCCTCCCTGCAGAAGACGGCAGTCATCCTCGGTCTGCTTCTGTCCAGCACCGCCCTGTCCCCCACGTCGGGGCAGGCCAAGATTCCTCTGGAGACGTGAGCATCCAATTCAGCCCCCACCCCACAAAACCCTTTCACCCTTTCCTCCTTTCCTTCCCCTGGCAGACCTCAATCCCCTGCCCTGACCACTTCTGACCTCCCTCTGGGCTCTCCCCTGGGTTCCTGGACCAGCCACTCTCCCTTTCTTTCTGTGAAGACGTTTTCTTCACCCTCCTCTCTTCCAATGGGGAGTCCCACCTGCCCCTCCCCAGCCCCTGGTGGTTTTAAGCAGACCTGATCATCAGCGCTCACCGGGGTCATCATCCTTAGTACCTGCAGGGCAATGCTCCTTCCTGGATAAACGCTGCCATGAGGTGACTGGGAGTGGGAGCTGTATTGGCTCAAAGCGATCCTTGCACCTCCCAAAGGATCTGTTGGGACACTTGTTATAATATTCTGAAAGGGTACAACTGTTCTAAGTCAACAAAATGGCTCGTGTAACCAGGGACTAAGTCAAACTGGACTTGGGTGGTCTCGGTCTCCCCTTTCTATGCCTTTCTGCCTCCTTCCAGACCCTGATTCTACACCCTGTCATGAAGGCCAGGTATCAGTCATTTACACTTTGGTATAAATTTAAATTACTGTGGAACCCCTCTGGGAGTATCTGATTTTAGTCCTTGGCTCTGGTGGTTCTATTAAAGAAATTTCCAATAAGTGTGGAAAGCAAAGTGCTCTAGCCTAAATGAAGGAGGTTACCTGCTCAGTTCATATCTAAGTCCAGCCACTCAAGAGTAGCATGAGAGTCAGGCTACCAGAGCCCGCTGTCAACCTCACATCTTGACAGAAGTGGGGACAGGGCACCAGAGCAACACCGATGTTTTTGTTTAGCTTTGTTGATTGGTGGGTTTGAGCAGCACTGTTTCCATCTGGTTGTATGACTTCTAGTTTTTATGTGCCTGGCTTCATGATAGGTGCTTTACAAAGACAACTTTAGTCCACACAACAGTTCAGTGAGGTGGGTAACAGTATCCCCACTCTGCAGGTGAGGTAACTTTGCAAGTTTGTGTAGCCAGTAAATGGAAGTGCTGGAATTTGAACTCAAGTCAGCCTGGCCTGGGTGTCACTCTTACACCCATTGCAGCCTGTAAAACTACCTATTGCTGAGTTAAACACTGAGAATAATTTTCCTTAGGATATACACCAACCAATAATAGAAGGCAAACTCTAGGAACAGGCTGAGTGCCAAGTCAGGACGGCTGGAATCCAGATCTTGATTGAGGAGAACTTTAGTGGACCATCAACACAGAGACCTCCAGAGAGAGTCACTGAGATTAAGGACCTCCAGACATACCCACACCTGCACCTGCCCACTCCCTTGGAGCCAGGCTTCCACCTAGGACCTTTCCCCACCACCTCTCTCCCACTGGATCCGTCTTAGTATTTCCCACCCCAAAGACCCCACATTTCTCTCCTGTGAAGCTACACCAACCTCCCACTCAGCACTCAACCTCCAACATCTGACCTGGCTTTTACTGCCCCTCAAATCTGTTCCCACCCCAGTCATCAAAGACCTTCATTGCCGAATCCAGCAGGCACTTCCGGACTTATCTCTCTGGACTCTTGTTTCAGATACGAGCCTCTTGCTTTTCTTTGAGTCTCAATGCCTCAACTTTCATAACACTGTGCTGTCCTGGATCCCCTTGGGCACCTATTACCCCTCTTTCTCAAGTGCCCCTTTCCCTTTGCCTGCCCCTGAGTCTTTTGGTGTCCCCCAGGGCTTGTTGTCCACTCAGATCTCGTGCTACACACTCAGGCCTTGAGAGAGCGCAACTACTCAGAACTTCCTCCACCATCCTCATGCTAATGACTCTTAGCCCTGCCTCTACCTGTTAGACTCCTGTATCCATTGTCTATGGACAGCTCTTCCTGAACATCATGAAAGGTTTTAAATTCAACTGTGTGTCGTTCAAGATGCAGAGCAACTGGTGCTTTCCAGAGTTGGTCAACACACAACCTGCCCAACATCACTCTACAACATAGCCCTGCAACAGAAACCTCCCATCCTACGCATCCCAAGCTACACTCATCACCTTCCACCCTCCCCAGCTTGCCTCCGTGATCTTCCTGATATTCTTAATTTTATTTAATAACAGCACCATCACCTCAACCACCCAAGTGAGAAACCTAGAAGTCATGTCTGTCTCCCTCAAGCTCTTCCAAATCTATTTGTCATGCTAAACATGGGTGTCCCTTTGAATGTCTATTACACTATCTGTATATGAAAGGACAGCCCTCTAATGGAAGATTTTACAAAGGTGAAGACTAAGATGTGGCTCCAGGACTGCAGAGAAGGCCGAGCATGTAGGACATTAATAAGTACTGGCTGAGTGTCTGAATAAATGCTGATCTCAAAATGATCACGTGGGCAATCTCCATTTGCTCCATCTGGAGAGGCTCAGACACAGCCTGTGCCTACCCCCAAGACCCTACCAGCCTGTCCAGATGGTGAGATCTCAGTGTCTTTCTGGGGATGGACAAGAGGTCAGGGTTTCTCCCCAGGCTGCCTCTCGGGCCCTCGCTGCCTGACCTGCCCTCAGCAGAAGCAGAAGCAGCTCAGAGCCTTTTCCTCTGCCCTGTGCTTTGTGCTCCCTCGGAGGTTTCAACAGACGGTGCAGCAGCCTACAGTGACCTTGAGCAGGGAATACTGGAGAGGGAAGGACTCACTGAGAAGCTGTCACTGTGCCCAGGCAGGTCCTGTGTCTGTCCTCAGGGTCCTTGCTGCCCTGCCCTGGGCCTGTCCAGAGCCCTTTCCCCTCCTCTGTTCTCCATTCTCCACCCATAGACCACAGCCTTCAGGTGCTTGCAGTCCGGGTTGGGTCTTCTAGTTCATCAGCACCTGCCCCCAGCCCCTCAGCATGTATTCAGCACACTCAGTGCAGTTGCTGAGCCCCTGGTAGTCCCTGGAGTCTCCTGCTCTGGCCAAGAGAGGCAGTAGTTCTTTGTGTGTGTTTTTCTGGGTGTATGTCAGTGTGTATGCATTTGTATGTGTACATGAGTGTATGTGTGTTAGCGTGTGGACCTCTGTGTATCATGTTTGTCTCTGTTTGTGCATGTGTGCATCAGAGGATGTATATGCATGTAGATACTTGTTTTATATGTGTATGTATATCTATATGTGTGTCTCCATGTGTGTGAGTGTGTGTGTGCATGTGCATATATGCATGTACCTTCATGGCCCGGCAGGGTGAAGCTGTGGGCAGACACCTTTGGCGGGGACCTGTACAACACCGTGACCAAATACTCAGGCTCCCTCTTGCTGCAGAAGGTCAGTAACCCCCTTCCAGGGAGAAGAGCAGAGACCTCAAGTCCCTGAATGTCTGTGCTGTGAGTGGACTTTGAGATGATCTAATCCATTCCCCTCATTTTCAGATGGGAAACTGAGACCAGGGAGGGGAACAATTTGCCCAAGTCACAGAGCAAGTCAGTAGGGTGGTCAAGAGCATAGTGCCAGCTCAGAGCCCTGGAAATGGAGGTTAAGATGGAATGGACAGATAGATTTATTGGGGGTGGAGCTGTGCAGTGTAGAGGGGTGAGGGAGCGAGAATGAGCAGACTGGGATGCAGACCGGACACCTGTGAAAGGGGACAGGTAGAAGAAGAAGGGGTAAGTGGGGACTCAGCTGGCCACGTGAAAGTCCCGCAGGAGCTCCTTGAGCCAGACAGGCAGCAAGCCCATCTGTGACCTCTGCAGGGGGAGCTTCCATATGTCTATTTCTCAGGTGCTCCAGCCGGGCCGGGGAGCCACAATACCCACATAGGCCCTAGCAGAGGCCTGAGCCAGTGCCTGGCTCCTGGGTAGGATGCAGGGCCCAATGGAAAAGATGATGCACCAGTAACCCCTACCCTTATTAATTAATTGCTTTAGTGCCAATTGACACCTAGCCTGTCCTCTTACTAGATAATAAACAACCTCAACCTCATTTTCCTCTGGTATTTACAACTCCTAAGCCAATTTTAAGAATAGCTTGCCATTCTCAATCATTACCATTTGTTAAAAGCTTTATATTTAGGATTTAACTCTCATCACAACTTCATTTTTTAAATGGTGCCAAAAGTGACTCTCAGGCTTTTATGCCTACATATGACCACGATGCAGCCGCTTCCGGCCCCCCCCTCCCCACAGCCCCCAAGAGGAACCGGGAGAAGCCAGGGTAGGCCCTGTGTTCCTGCACCTCCAGAGGCCTCTGTAACAAAGGCAGTTCAGGCCAACTTCCCACTCATACCACACTCCTACTCCGCAAAGCAGCATTTCATTCAGTGTTCTCATTTGAACCCTCTAACCCCAGGTGAGAAAGAGCAAAATTATGTGACTGTTTGGGGTATAAATATCCTCTAAGTCTTTGCATTCCAGAACACTCTCTAGAGTCATGCCAATGTCACATCTTGCAGATGAAGAAACTAAGTATATTGCCTAAGGTCACATCGTCAATACGTTGCCAAATGGGCAATGTCAATGTCATTAGACATTGGTGATAGGCACACTCAGCCCAGAGAGTAAATTCGAACCCCGCTCTCCAAACTCTCCCAGACTCCCTGGAAATTTGTCAGGTGGTGTCAATACCCGACGCTGCTGAGCTTGATATGGACACGATGTGCACTATGGGGTGTGGGGGAAAGATGAACTGATGCTCAGGGACGTGTCATAGTCCATGTGAGCAGGCCCAGGAAGGTCTCAGGGACCTGGCTGTGTGACCTTGGTCAAGTCTGTTAATCTCTCTGAGCCCCAGCCTACTCTTCACTCAGGATATTAACCAAATGTGCCCAGAGCCCCTGGAACAGAGAGGACATTTGATAAGAAGCAGCTATGGTCATTAGCGGGGGAGATTCTGCAAGGAGGTGAGGGCTTGTCCTTGACTCTGGTCAAGTGAAGGCTTCACGGTGTGAATGTGCTAGTTGAAAGGGTGGAGGCCACATGTGTAGTCAGGTACCAAACATCCTGGTGCCAGATGACAGGTGCCCGTCTCTCCCACATTCCCCCTAACAGAAATACAAGGATATGGAGCCCAGTCTGAAGATCCAGAAGGTGGATGGCTTGGAGCTGGTGAGGAAGTTCTCAGAAGACATGGAGACCATGCTGCGCAGGAAAGTGGAGGCTGTAAAGGTGCTCCAGGTCCTATGTTCTGTGGGGAGATCTGCCCCAGCCCCTGTCACATCAAAAGAACTCTCACTGACATTTTAGCCCTGCATCCGCTCACCCACATCATCCTTTTCCTACTTCATGAGCATCTGCCTTGTATCCCCATGAGCCAAAATGTCCTTCTAAAGGAGGAAATGATAGCAAGGGGAGAGGAGAGGGCTGGGATTGGAGCTCTGCCTTAGAGAACAGAGTTCCACCCAATAGGATCAACCTGCCGTGTCAGGAAGGGCCCTGCATCATGATGTTATATTCAGTGACTGGTGCAGAGCAGGTCGAAATGAGGACTGAGGAGTCCTCTGCTGAACGAATGGATGAGTGGGTAGATGGATGGATAGATGGATGTGTGGTGGATGGATGGATGGATGGATGGATGGATGGATGGTGGATGTGTGGGTGGTGGATGGGTGGGAGTATAGAGGGATGGAAAGCATACAAAGTAAAGCTGCTCCCTCCTCTCCCCCTTATTCCTTCCCCTGCTCATCTCCCCACCCTCCCCCTCCTGCCATATGGACCCAACCTTCATGGCACCCAAGTGCTCTGAGGGCTGCCCAGACAGCATAGGTGCTTATAGTGATGGGCATCCTGCTCAGGTGATCCATCGTGGCATACCCACCAAGCCTGGCTTGGCCTGGTTGAAACGGAATGTGTCACTCCCCTGGCATGGAGTGCCTACCAGAATGCAATGGGGACCTGGATGGTTGGAAAGACATAGTTCCTGCTCCACCCAGCCAGAAATCTGGCCACCCAAGACCAATGTTATCCCCTGACAATTTTCATCTGGGGAGCCAGGGGAGAGCAGTAAACTGTTGGAGGGGAGGCTGAGGCCAGTGCTGAAGGCTGGAAGTGTGGGGAATGGCGGCTGAAGCCTGGCCAGCCTGCCTGCTTGTCTCCGACCTCCCCTATCAAAAGCACCGTCTGGGAGGAATCTCTGGGGCCATCTTTCCCACATAACAATTTGCAGCCTCTTTTCTCCAGGTTTAGGGGCAAAGGGCCTTAGCATCAGGAACCACTGACAAGCTATCTGGGGACTGGAGATCCCATCCTGGCCCATAGCAGGGGGACACTGACCTCCCATACAACTAGCACAGCAGTACTTCCTACCTCCTTAAATTTGCAATGCTGTGGAAACCGCCTTCCTGGGCAGAGCATAGACAGCAGAATGCAGGAATGCACACTGCAGGGGCTGGTCCTCGAGGTGCCAGGGCACGGCAGTCCGGGCCCACCCCCAGAGGCCTGGCTCTGGGCTCCAAGGGCCTCCAGCTGTGCTGTGTCTTTCCCGCAGCTTCAACCTGGGAAACCAAATCAAACCAGCGCTTGCTCCGCAGACCTTCTCCAAGCACCAGTCCCTGCTCCCTGCTCGGGGGTCCATAGGAAGCCACAACTATGGAGCTCTCCTATGGGAATGCCCATGGGGACATCTCCTGCAAGCAGTACTAAAATAACCTTGGCCCTGTGCAATTTCTTCATCACATCCTAAGAACTGGGGGTTTGGGAGCAGGGAGGTTAAGGACACTTCCACCTGATTTACAGTTATATAAATAGAGACCCAAAGAAGCTTAGTGGTTTCCTTCTGACAAAGCCAAAACAGGATCTCAGCTCTTCTCCTCTTTTTTCCTCAGATTTATTGAGGTATAATTGACAATAAAAATTATATATATATTTATATTCAGCAGCTGAAAGGTGGAAACAACACAAATGTCCATCAGCTGATGAATGGATAAACAAATATGAGATATCCATAAAATGGAGTATTATTCAGCCATGAAAAGGAATGAAGTTCTGATACATGTAAAAACGCAGATGAACCTTGAAAACATTATGCTCAGCAAAAGACTCCAGATACAACAGGTCACATACTGTATGATTCCACTTATGTGAAATATCCAGAATAGGAAAATCGATTGACAGAAAGAAGATTGGTGTTGCCAGAAGCCAGAGAGAGAGGGATATGTGAGTGACTGTTTCGTGGGTGCAGCGTTTCCCTTTGGGGGGTGATGAAAAGCTCAGGAACTAGACAGTGATAGTTGCATGATGTTGTGAATGGTTCTAATGCCACTGGATGGCACACTTTAATGTGACTAAAATGTATATTCACATGCACACACACTGAAATAGGCTATTTTTAGGGCAGTTTTAGGTTCATAGCAAAATTGTGAAGAAAGTATGGAGTCCCTATATAACTCCTGTCCCCACAAACACACAACCTCTCCAACTATCAACAGCCTCTACCAGAGTGGTCCGTTGGTACAGCAGATGAACTACATTGACACATCGTTATTTCCCAAAGTCCATAGTTTACATTAGGGTTCACTCTTGGTGGTGCGCATCCCATGGATTTTCACACACACACACAATGATATGTATCAGCCACTAGAGATCACACAGAATAGTTCCACTGCCCTAAAAATCCTCTGTTTTCCACCTATTCATCCCTCCTCCCCCCAACACCTGGCAACCATAGATCTTTTTACTGTCTGCATAGTTTTGCCTTTTCCACAATGTATTGTGGTTGGAATCAGGCAGTATGTAGCCTTTTCAGACTGGCTCCTTTCACTCGGAAATATGCGTTTACATTTTGGCTAGTGTGAATAGTGCTGCTGCGAACATTTATGCACAAGCTGTTGTTTGAGTCCCTGTTTTCAGTTCTCTCAGGCATATTTTTTAGGAGTGGAATTGAGGACCCACTGGCCTCTTTTGGCCCCCCGATTCTCCCCTTTGTGTTCCTGTCCCTTAGACTCTGGTAGAAGCCGCCGAGGAGGCTGACCTGAACCATGAATTCAACGAGTCTCTGGTGGTGAGTTCTCCCGTTCCCAGAGCTCCCAATGATGGACGGTATCACCTGAGTACAGGACATGGAGAGTAGGGGGAAGGGGAGTCCAGCACTACCTTTTAATGTGTTCAGGATTCCTATGAACCTGCAATAATTTGATTCTGAAATGCTCCAGAGTCTTTTGAGAAGGGATTTATGGACCAGGTAGGCGTGACAGAACCAAACCCTGGGGCTGGGGATGTACAGTGGCAATCCAATCTTCTACAGACATTTATCACCCAATGCAACATGCCAGCCTCTGCCAAGACAAAGTTGAGAAGCTCATAGAAGACATAACTCTAGCATAAGGCCTATGTCCATACAAATATGTCCATACAAATGATTAAGTGTTCCCACAGTGCAGAAGGGAAGAGGAGGAGCTCAGACAGTCTCACAGACTGGGTGGCCCCCAGGCTGGCCCAGGCTGAGGGGGATTTGAGCAGCTGAGGGCATGAAGAAGGGGTTTCTAAGCTGAGAAGAAACAATAAATACACAAGGTTGAGGAAATTGCCAGCAGTCAGCTCTGTATGTCCAGGGGATGGTGAAGCAGAAAGTGGCTGTGGTAAAGGTAGAATTCTGGCCTTTATTCAGCCTGAAAGGCACATTTTGAAGGCTTTGAGCTGGAGAGGGGCAGAGCCAGATTCACTGAGGCAGCACTGTTGTGACATGGGCAGGACAAAGTGGGGGTGGGGGGTGGGGGTGGGGACCGAGGGCGCTCTTCAAGTCTGAACCACGTGGTCTGGAGAACATGGGGAGGAGGGCCTGATTATGACTCAGAGGCGGTAATCCAAGCAGATCCAGCACTGTGTGTAAGAGCAGAGAGCCGACTGCTGGCTCCTCAGGGCACACGGGGACACAGGCCCCTCGCTGTTAAAGAGAGAAGCCTCATTTCTCAGGGCCCCACCACCGGGGTCCTTTGGAGTCTTCCTGCACCGAAGAAGCTGGTGGTGTCGACAAAGCTGCCTCTGTCTCTTTGCCTCTCCTGGAATCTGTCTGCTGTCTCTGTCTCCATCTCTGGCTGTGTCCACACATGATAAACAAAGTGGAGATGTGAGCAATAGTCCAAACAATTTGTATCAAACCCTATCACACCAACCATCTGCTCCAACTATCTGATGTGTATTTGCCCCCAATCCTGTGGGTCATTGCTTGAATCCCCCACAGACAGCGTTTGTGCGGACACTCAGTCCATCTGACGTCTCTCCCATCTGAGTCTTCTGATTGCATCGTTTTCCTCTCTCTTGCCCACTCGGTGGGTCCCTGTGTCTGCACTGTCTCTGTCCGGCCGGCTGTTCCCCTCTGCCCTAGTTTGACTATTACAACTCGGTCCTGATCAACGAGAGGGATGAGAATGGCAAGTACGTGGAGATGGGGGCTGAGTTTGTCCTTGAGTCCAATGCGCACTTCAGCAACCTGATGGTGAACACGTCCCTCAGTAGTGTGCAGCTGCCCACCAACGTGTACAACAGAGGTAGTCCCTCCCTGTGGCCTGGCATGGTTGTGGGGTGGTGCTGGTGGCAGTTAATGATGTGCCCCCATTTTCCTGACAAGCCTTTCAGGGTGTAAACTCATTCTCCAACCTCTCTGACTGAATATGGGGAAATCCTTCTACAGCAGCCTGGGTTGGGAGAGAACTCCGTGCTCCTGGCTGGGAGGGTGTGAGTCTGGCTCTGAGTGAAATGTAGATGGAAGCTATGAACCGCATCACTGCAGGCTGTGTGGGCATGCTTGTGTGCACATGCATGTGTGCACATGCATGTGTGTGTGCATGTGTGCTAGCAGGTGTGTTCAGTAGGTGAAGAATTGGTCACTGTTACTGATTTAGTGTCCCTTGCAATTCCTTCTACAATCTCACCCTTTAGACCCAGATATTTTAAATGGAGTCTACATGTCTGAAGCCCTGAACCCTGTTTTTGTGGAGAACTTCCAGAGAGACCCGACACTGACCTGGCAATATTTTGGCAGCTCAACTGGATTCTTTAGGATCTATCCAGGTAAAGACATGGAAGGCAACTCCAAGATCCTCTGGGCTTTTTCTCTGGGAATAAGGCAATAGGAGCATTGAAGATGAACCCTACACTCAGACCCCTGGTAAATGGAGTTGGCCCCGCTGCCCAAAGGCACCTCCAACCCACATTTTGACACTCTTCACATGTGATATGCACATTTTCAACAAAGAGCTGTTGAATGTGTGAATGAATGAATGAATGAATGAATGAATGAATGAATGAAACACCAAGATAACCAGCCAATATATGCCCACATTGAACTCTTACCTTATGAAAAGCAATTGTGGAAGATGCAAAGGAGGATAAAAACAATTCTTGATCTTAAGAACTTTACATCTTAATTGGAGAAATGGGGTACACTCACTTAACATGTTCAATAGCAATGAGGAGATGTCATGGGTCACAGTGTGATTCATAGCCAACCCAACAGATAAGATGGGAAAGCTCCCTTGTCTACCAATAAAAACAGAAAAAAAAAAAATCTACCACAAAATTTGTGGAAGTTCTCCTTCTTAAAATTCTCATTTAAAATAATTCACCTCCATATTTTACTCCAACCCATTTTTATATTTTAGCACACTGTCCAAAGTCTTGACATTGCCCTGTTTTCCTGAGGCAGAAAATTGGAAGGTCCTAAAAACCCTTCTGTGTGCTCAGACTAGAAAAGCCAGTTCCTCCCTAGGAGTGCAGAGGGACCTTGGAGTTCGTGAGTCCTCTGTTAGCCTGCTCCTTCCTGTTTCTCTGCCCAAACCCACAACTTGCCATTGGTTCTTCTGTTCTCTGGAGGCTCAGTAAACAAGTTTATCCCTCTTCCTTGAAACAGCCCTTCAAATGCTCAAAGAAAACTCGCAGTTCCCTCCAGTCTTCCCCAGGGTAGAATTCCTGTATATAATCTTGCCACATCAGGGTTTCCAGAGAAGTCAATTTGTGTGCAAACAACACAATCCAGGTGTGAGCCATCAGTCTTAGTAGAGAGGGTGTTTCTCACCCACACCCACATTTATAGATACATATCAGCCTCAGGTAGACAATATGGCGTTGGCTATAATCCTTGATCACAGTATGCTGTCCCCATGCTTACATACAGGCCCAACACAAAAACTATATTACCAACAATTTCTATTCACATATGTGCTCCTCTTCTATCTCGCCCTCTCCTCCCTCCCAGTTCGCCCCATCCCAACAGGCTGGGTAATAGCTGTCCTGAATTATGAGCTTATCACTTTATTTGGATTTTTTGGCTGTCTGTTTATTTATTTAGTTTTATCTTATGTTTACACACACACCTGCTTAAACAACATATTGTTTTGTTTTGCTTGTTTTTAAAATTTATAAAACTGATTTCTGATATAGATTTTTAGAACTTGCTTTTTCATTCAATACTATACTACCAAGATTCATTGGGTTGTCACATATGGCTATATATTGTCACTTTTGTTCCTGTATCATATTATTTGGGGTCAATATATCAGTTTATCCATCCTTCTGATCCTATCTTGGTTGTTTCTAGTTTTGTTTTTCTTCTTTGTTTTTTACTTTCATGAACAGTGTTGTTATGAGCAGTCTTACAAGTATTTCTCTTGGGCATATACCCGGGAATGGAATTGTTAGGTCCTAAGACATATGACTGTTCAACGACGACAAGAAAATGCCAAATTGTTCTCCAAAATGCTTGTACCAATTATATTCCCACTAATAATGAGTAAGAGAACCTGTTGATCAACACTTTCTCAAACCCTGGGTATTAGTAAACTTAAAATTTTAAATAATTTTTTAGTATAAAATGATATTTCACTGTGATCTGGCATTGCATTTCTCTGATCACTTGTGAAATTGAGCATCTCTTTATATGCCATTTGTTGTATTGCTTCTGTGAAATTCCTATTATGTATTTTGCCTAATTATCTATTGACTTTTCTGTTAACCCATCTTTGCATTCCTATTGTAAACCTAACTTGATTACTGTATGCTAGTCTTTTATGCATTGTTGGATTTAGTTTGTTCATATTCTGTTTAGAATTATTACATCTATATATTTTTAAGTGAAATGGTCTTATAATTTTTCTTTTTTGTATACCCTCCTTGTCTGTTTTTCAAAATTATATTAGCTTCCTTGAATAAACTGGGAAGTATTCCCTCTTTTTCTGGTTTCTGGGAGTATTTAAGTTAGATTAGAATAAACTTTTCCTTGAAAGCTTGGTCGACTTTATCTATTAAACCATATAGACCTGATGTTTTCTTTATAGGAAGATTTTTAAATTACCACTTCAATTTATTTAATACTTGCAAGATAAATATGGCTTTCTGTTTCTTCTTAATTTGATGAAATGCTTTCTCTAAGAATCCACCTAATTCATATGAGTTTTCAAATCTATGTCCATGAAAATATTATTCTTATTATCTTTTAAATCTCCAGTGTATGTATAATTATGTCCCCCTTTTATTTGTGTTATTATTCATTTTTCTTTATCAATCTACCACTGATTTCACTATTTTGTTAGTCTTTTCCAGGATCATCTTTTGTCTTCCTTGATTGCCCTCTATTATTTGATTTTTATTTTTACCTATTTTAGCTTTAACTTTATCTTTTTTTCTCTTTTATTCTGTTGTTTCTCTTCCCAGCTTACTAAGTTGAACACTTAGTTTTAATTTGTAATCTTTCTTTGATTCTAAAATAAGAGTTCATGGCTCTATCTTGGCCCTAGAAACCCTACTTTTGCTCCATCTCAAAAGTTTTGATTGGTAGTGGGGGTTTTTTATTATTAATTTTAGTAAAATACATATAAAATTTACCATTCTAACCATTTTCAAGTGTATGATTCAGTGGCATTAAGTACATTCATGTTGTTATACAACCATTGCCACCATTCACCTTCAGAGCTCTCCATTTTGCAGAACTGAAACTCTGTACAGATTTAAAAAAATAACTCACCACTCCCTCCTCCCCCAGCCCCTGGCAGCCACCATTCTCCCTTCTATCTCTATTATTTGACTGCTCTAGATACCTCATATAAGTAGAATCCTAGAGTATTTGTTTTTTTATGACTGGTTGATTCAACTTAGTGTAATGTCCTCAAGGTTCATCCATATTGTAGCATGTGTCAGAATCTTCCTCCTTTCTAAAGCTGAAAAATGTTCCATTGTATGGATATATCACATTTTGTTTATTCACTCCTCTAGCAATGGACACTTGAGTTGCTTCCACATTTTAGCTATTGTGAATAATTCTCCTATGAATATGGATGTACAAATATCTCTTTGAGACCCTGCCTTCAGTTATTTTAGGTTTGTACTGAGAAGTGGAATTCCTGGATAACATGGTAATTTCATTTTTCATTTTGGGGGAACTACCCTGCTGTTTTCCATAGTAACTGTGCCAATTTACATTTCCTCCAATAGTGCCCAAGGGTTCCAATTTCTCCACATCATCATAGTTTTCCTTTGTTTTGTTTCTAAGAGTAGCCATCTTACTGTATGTGCGTTGCATTTCATCATGGTTTTGATTTGCATTCCCCTAACAATTAGTGATGTTGAGCACCTTTTCATGTGCTTTTTGGCCATTTGTATATCTTCTTGGGAGAAATGTCTATTCAAGTCCTTTGTTGATTTTTGAATTTGATTGTTTTTCTGTTATTGAGTTGTAGGGGATTTTTTAGATATCATGGATAGTAACCTCTTATCATATATATTTGCATATATTTTCTCCCATTCCATGGGTTTCCTTTTCACTTTGTTGATCATGTCATTTAAAACGCAGAAGTTTATTGCCTGTGTTTTTGGTGTTATGGTACTATTTTAATGATCACTTGCTTCTAAATATTTTTAAAATTTCCTGTGATTTCATCTTTGATCTTTTGGTTATTTAAAAATGTGTTTTAAAGTATTTGAATATATAAGGACTATATATTTATGTTTTTATTATAAATTTCTAATTGAATTGCTTTGTAGACAGAGATTATGGTATATGTGGTACTGATTACATGAAATTAGTTAAGATTTAGTTTAACAGCCTAGTATGTCATTAAGTTTTATAAATATTCTATGTGTATTTAAAAAGAATGTGTGTGCTCTAATTGTGGTATAAAAAACTACATATGTGATTAGTTAAGTTTGTTAATTATACTGTTTAAATCTTCTGTATCTTTGCTGATTTTATGTCTGCTTGACCCTTGATAGCTCTTAAAACACTTTGTATTTTAAGGCTATTTTGTCTGATATTCATAAGAAATGCCAATAAGCTCTTGATTATCCTGATATATATTTTTCCGTCATTTATCTTCGAATCTTCTAAATCATTTTGTTTTAGTCATATTTTTTGAAAATAGCTTATAGCTTTTAAATTTTTATCCAAACTTACAATCTCTTTACTAGTTGACAAGTTCAGCACATTTATATTTGTTATATTGATATATTTAAACGCCTATCTTATTCTTAAAATTTCTATTTGTCCCTCTATTTTTGTTTCTTTTTTCTCCTTTTTTATCTTTTTTCATGATTAAACTTTTTTTTGATAAATCTCCTGTTATTTCTCTCTTTTTCATTGTATCAGTTTAGAACTTACTCTTCTGTTTTTATTCTTTTAGTAATTATCCCTTATCAAGCATATTTAACAAGGTATCAAAATTAAGTAATATTTTTACCCTTTTTCCAATCATAAAAGAACTTAGAAGTCTTCCACTTGCATCTCCTTCTTCCACACTGATTTCCACCCTATTGTCATCTAATATTTCCCTTTGTATCCCTACAAATTAGATACTGTTACTGCTATTTGATGCAAACATTGCTTGTTTTGTATTAATCACTTGTTTACCATTTTATTTGCCCACAACTTCTTCGAGCTCTGCCAGCTGTTTTTCCAAGATCATACTCCTTCTTCTTGAGGTGAATCTCTAGAAGTTCCTTTACTGTAGTGCTCTCAGTGTTAAGTTGCTTCAGCTTGTGTTATCTACAAATGTTTTATATTATCCTCATCTTTTTTCAAAATTTTGAGTGTATTCGTTTTTATTTTTGCAAGTTACTCAAATCATTTCCTGCTGTCATCCTATTTAAGCAGAAAAGACCAAATCCTATTTCTTTTTTATGGAGACAAGTGACTGACTAAGCTTCCATTTAATGACACACCCCAGAGAAATGGTTTACAGTAAATAACAGCTCAGGGAAACTAACATCCTAAGGGGAATTCAGAAAACAACGCTGTAGTCTTCTATCCTCATTCTTGAGTGATAGTTTTGCTGGAAATGATTTTCTAAATTAACTTTTTTTTTTCTCTCAAGACCTTAAAACTTTGTTTTACTGCCTTCTGGCTTCCACTGATGTTGAGAAAATCTGCTATTCGTTTAACTGCTGTCCTTTGAAAGTAAATGTTCTAGGTTTTCTGGCTGCTTTCAAGGTCTTTATTTATTTATTTGCCTTTGGAGTTCTGCAGCTTCACTACTGTGTGTCTACAAGTGGGTATCTTTTTATTTATCCTGTTGGGATATACTGTGCTTCCTGGGTCTGTGGGTTCACATTTTTATCAGTTATAGAACATTTGCCATCCCTGTCTTTGTAACCATGGTGTTTTCTTGAGCTCTCTCTTTTTTATTCCTATGTCTCCAGTCAGACATATGTTAGACCTTTTTACTTTAGCTTTCACAGGATTCTGGACAAATTCTTTAAATGCCTGAATTTTTTTCTTTACCTTTGAATAATCCACTATGCATTTATTTAACATATTTTCTTTTCATTTACAAAAATTCTATATTTAAAAGGCTGTTTATTTTTTTCTAATCATTTCTTCTTGTATATTTTTTTCCTTGTGACTTATCCAGCATAGCTATCCTATATTTTATTTGGTAGTTCCAACACCTGTAATCCTTAGAAGGATGCTTGTGGTGGTTTTCGTTGCTGCTGCTTCTCACTCATAGGGGCCTGTTTCCAGTGTACTGGTAATCTTTGCTTCTGAGGCCATGCTGCTTGTAATCTGTGGGAATCCCACAGGCTTGACCTGGGAAAGCTCCACCTCAGAAACTTCTCAGAAACTTCTGTTTCTTCTTGGAGTTGAGAGTACCTCCACCCAGGACCACCAAAACCCTCTTCCAAGGTTCTGGCTCAGAACCCAGAACCTCAGACTCACTTTCTGCTCCTTGCTATTGTTAACAAGCGTCAAATTCCCCACAATCATGCTGCCATGGGAATGTGGCCTTAGGAAACCCTACTGCTCACCAGCTGCTGCAGATTGATGAAAGAGCCATGCTGCTGAGGCTCCCACCACACAGCTCTGCCTGTGGCTCTGTCCTGCTTCCCCTGCCAGGCTGAGGCTCCTCACTGTTCTGACCCCTGTCCCTCCTCCTTGGAACTCTGCTCCCATTTGTTTGGTTTTGGAAGTACAATCTGATCCTGGAAAATTTCTCCTCCCTTTGACACGCCAGCAATGCCTCAAAGTGTACTCTTGTCTGAAGTCTAACTGCTGTGGAATAAGAAGATCCCTTAGAGCTTCTAGACATTCATGATATGGCCAGAGTTGTTTCTTTTTCTAGCTCAAACATGGCATAATACAATTGCACCTGTTGTTTTAAATCTCTTACTGTGAACTCACTCTTCCCAATCACTAAAGTATTTTCAAAAAGGGACATTCTCATGGAGCATGGCAGTGTTACTTGCACTTTGTGTGCATTTATCCCAACTTTTGATTAGATGAATAGGACAAAACCTGTCCCAGCACTCTGCTAGTGGGTCAAGGCATAATCTCTCATACTCATTTATTTGTTGTTTCATTCATATGACAAATATTTATTGAGCATCAAGACTCCTCGGTGCTACGTCAGACACCATGCCAGGTATAGGCAGGCCTTGGAGATATTGCGGGTTCAGTCCCAGACCACTGCAATAAAATGAGTCTCTCAATAGAGCTCGTCCTGATCTTTTTGCCAATGAAAGGGCCTTGTCTTCAATTTGTGAAAAATGCAGCATCTTTGACATGCCATAAAGCAAAGGCAATAAAATAAGGTGTGCCTGTACTTGGAATCTCTGACCTCAAGGAGCTTATGGTCTTGCAGCCGATAATCATTTCTCCCAGCCAGCTAACAGGAAGTATTGTGAACACTAACAGGCAACCTGATTGGAGGCAGGTGGGCTAGGAGTCAGAGCTTCTGGCTCTCTCAACGCTCTGTCCATGCCTTTGCCAGATGGTAATGGTTTTTTAAGGTCATGCCTTCCCAAAGCTTCCCCTTCCACAATTGGATGTGAAGCTTAATTCACAAATGAATCTTAAGGCACGACATACAGGGGTCGTACTGTGAAGGTCACTCCAACTCTGAATCTGAGCAGTGTGGGTGGTCCATGGCTGGCCTTCCCTGGGGGTCATGGCATTCCAGGGGCTCTGGAGCAGACTCACTGAGCCAGTGAAAGAATCAGCCTTTGTTTCCCCAGGCATCAAATGGACACCTGATGAGAATGGAGTCGTCACCTTTGACTGCCGGAACCGCGGCTGGTAAGAGCCCCCGGGGGGGAGGTCTCTGGCGCCGGCATCCATATTGTACAGTTTGAGTCTTGCCAAGTTCTCCTCCAGTCTCTGCCCTCCAGTCCAAGGGTCTCAGGTGTGTACAACCTTAACTTTAGAGTAGGAAGAAGGTGTCTTCCTTCCTTCTCGCCATGGCTGTTCTTGCTGCCCACACAATCACATTTGTCTTTCCCGCCCCTCATCTCCCTCCAGAACACTGAGCTGTCTCCAAATATACCCTCTGCCAGGCTCTCCTCTCCTTCCACAACCCTCCTTGGGCAGATTTGTAACAGAATCTGAGGGCGGAATCCAGTTCTCTCCCTTCTTGATGTCTGTCCCTCCAGGATCCTGGCTGGTCCAAAACAAGGAGGACAAGGATACCAGCAGAACATGATCTTTCTCTCACCTGACAGGCCCATTAGATGGGCACATGCCCAACTATTGCTCGCAAATGATTTCAGAACTATGCTAAGTGGTTATGGAACATGATACAAACCTGGCATCAATGGGGCACCTGCCTAAACTGAATACAAACAGAAATAATGAGACTAGGTTGCGTTCATGCTCTGGCTCTGATCTTCCCCTTGTGGACCTGTCCCTTTCTGCTAAAGGTACATACAAGCTGCTACTTCTCCCAAGGACGTAGTGATTGTGGTGGACACAAGTGGCAGCATGAAGGGCCTACGGATGACAATCGCCAAGCACACCATCTCCACCATATTGGACACGCTGGGAGAAAATGACTTTGTTAATATCATTGCGGTAAGTGTGTCTGTCTTCCTACTCTAGAATGGCTCACTCTTGTTCTAGTAAAACTTCTTGCTGCCTGCACTGGAATGATCTGTACCTACAAACACATGATGCTTCGTGCTGTAGAATAATTCCTCTGAAACGGGGCCTCCTGGCCTAGGGTCAGACCAGGCATGGACTGCAAGAGGTCCATAGAGTTTCTGAAATTATGTGTGTGTCTATTTTTCTGAGTCCATAGAGTTCATTAATTCAGGTAAATCTGGGGTGTAACAAAGTTTAAGAAGCGCTGGCCTTGAGCAAACACCTAATTTATCCCATCCATGTGCCCGTGACCTGTGCCCATCGCTCAACAGCCTCTGCGTTCTGCTGTAGGATGAGTGATCCATGGGCTCCTGCTTTGCGACAATCCCGGTTTTCCCACTCCCTTCATCCCAAGTCCAGACACATTAAGGGAAAGGAGAAAGTAGACAGCGCACCTAGACAAGACCAACAAATCCTGGTCCTGCTTTCACAGCAACTCTTCCTAGCTCTGCCTGCCCCCAGAGAGGTAATGTTTGGGAGAGAGAGAGCAGGAAGAAAAGGGGACAAGTCAGGAGAATGCTTTCGAGTGCAATGAGAGAATGGGGGGCCAGTGCAGAGGCAGCCCTCCACAGAGGCAGAGCTGAGGGCCACCTGGGGTACCATTGTGAAGGGTACCTGATCCAACACTTCTTCCACCAGCCTGCCACGTGGCTGAAAATGATTCTCTTTAGTGGGGTTTACTTATCTTATAAAGAAATACCAAGGCAAAGTGGTCTAACTTCAAAATGACCACCTTGGGAAGATGAGAATGGCCCCCTCATCCCTGGGCTGGTCCTGGAGGCCTGCAGCACTTAACGATCCACACCACTCCTGGACTCTGCAGGCCCCATCTCCACCACCAACCCATCCTTGTTCCTGAACTGCAGCAGAGAAAGGACAGCTATGGGCCCAGGTCCTACTACTACACAAGAGTGGGGGTGTGCTCCTGATCCTCCCTCCCAGGCTGTTGGTAGCTAAAGGACTCTCTCCATAAATGCAACAAAGAGAAAAATGAGTCCAGTTTCTAATCCCTGCACCCAGGCACTGGGGAGAGGTCTGCACTTGGTAGGCTCTGGGAGCCCCATGAAAGGCACTCCATGTGGTCTTGGTGGCAGAAACCAGAGGAATTCCCTCAGTAACCTGCAGTTCTCTGTGTGCCCTAGAAGACAGGCATGACGCAGCCACCTGAGAAAATAAACCAAGACCAGAACTTCAGGGAGAATTTTTAGAGTGAAGGCCCTGCTGTTCTCTGTACTCCCACCACTGTACTCAGAAAAATTGTCAGTAGCATAGGGCACCACAAGATAATATACACAGATGCCTAGGTGTCCCCAGCTCTGATCACCCCATAAGTTGCCTGAGCTTCATCGCTGGGCCCTGACTTTCCAAATGGACCCTGTCTGTTCTCCCCTCCCCTCTGCCCTCTGCAACTGCAGTATAATGACTACATCCATTACATCGAGCCTTGTTTCAAAGGGATCCTTGTTCAAGCCGATCGAGACAACCGTGAGGTAAGTATCCATGTCAGGTGAAAGCCTGATGCTTTGGAGCCCCTGTTTTGCTTAGAATGGTGGGAATCATCTGTGCAGCTGCCTGAAAGCCTCTTTTCCTCATTCCCATGGCACTTCGAAAGGGGCAAAGCCCATCTGCAGTTACCCACACAAACAAACTCAGGTAATTGCCCCCATGATTACGCTGCCCGTCTATCTCAGCAAATAGTGGGCAAAGAGACATCTCCCATCTGAGGAAAATGTCACTTCTCCAGAACTTGTTTGTTACTCTGTGGATTAGCCAGCACTTGGTTTTTCCCTTTGCCTCTCCCTGGATCCTTTCACTAGGACAGCGTTCATAAGGAGCTTCCTCAGAAGGAGGAGAAATCCAAACCTACTCTGTTGAGTCCTTTCCAAAGGCCAAGGGAGAGATCCTTCCCTCTGTCTGGGGAACTGGGGTGTGGTTTCCTCTGAATCCTGGCTTTAAGTTGGAGCCCCTGGCCATCTCCATGCCGTTGGAGGAAGAGCTGGGATGCTGAGGCTACTGGAGACCTGGGAGCGTGGGCATTGGCCTGGACTGGCCTCCTGGCTCCGGTTGAATTCACACTGGCGTTTCCTTCCAGTAGTGGGGATTGGGGATAGATTTGTGCCCAGCCACTGACACTTCCAGTTTATCTTGGGATCATTTGAAAAGTATCTGTTGTGGCGGTCCAGCCGTAAAATCAGCTGGAGGGATAGGTTCCATGATCATGTCCTTCAGGGCAAATAGCTCTAAACAGCTTCTGAAATTAAGTCCCTGGCCCACTCGATCCATTGACATGCCTCTGGTTTCTTACTCACAATAGCATTTCAAACAGCTGGTGGATGAGCTGATGGTTAAAGGGGTGGGAGTTGTGGACCAAGCCCTGAGGGAAGCCTTCCAGATCCTGAAGCAGGTACTGCTCCTGAGGAAGCCAAGGGAGAGTGGAAGGGTGGGGGACAGCCTGGCAGCATGGGGAGGGCAGTTTTTAGTTTATAGTTATGGAGCCACCCCTTCCCTGCACAGTTCCAAGAGGCCCGGCAAGGAAGCCTCTGTAACCAGGCCATCATGCTGATCTCCGACGGGGCTGTGGAGGACTACGAGCCTGTGTTTGAGGAGTACAACTGGCCGGACCGCAAGGTTACTCTCCCAGTGGCAGGCAAGGGGCAAAGGGGGACAGGACATGGGGAGCATTCTCCTACTGCCATGATGGGGTGGCCCAGAACTATAGCCAATTACTAGCGCATTAGTAAATTCAAATGTCCCAGATTGGTGTTCCAAAATTATGGTGACTCTAGGCACAGAGGGCTCATGCGAGAAGGCTCAGGTCGAGAGACCAGAGTATGATGGTGAGACAGGAAAACTACCCTGGTCAGTCCCAGTGTGGTCTGGGCCCCAGGGTCCTTTCTGATCCAAAGGAGTGGAAATGGAGGAACCAAAGTGGGCAAAGTGCTTGGCAGACATCAAAGACTCAGATAAATTATGTTAACATGACTCACCACTGGGAGTTATGGCTGCTGAGTCTGTTTATGTCTTGTGGAATAGGTTCGAGTTTTCACTTACCTTATTGGGAGAGAAGTCAGTTTTGCAGACCGCATGAAGTGGATTGCGTGCAACAACAAAGGTAGGTGGCAGAGCACCTTGCAGCCTGTCCCTGAAAACAGACCCTGGAACAGAGTTGCATGCAGGAGGGGATACCCCTGCAAGGAAGGAAGGGGAGCAGCACTGTGAAAGGCGGAGGCTGACCCAAAGGCCCTTGCAGTTGAGGCCCTGCAGCTTCTGTGGCAGCTCTGAAGCTGGGAAGGCCCCTCACAGTTCTCCCAAGTTGAGGCAGAGGCTGGGCCTTTGCATCCCCATCAGCACCATTGGCCTCCAGCTATGCCCTGGAAAAGGGACAACCTTGGAGAAAGCAGTTCCCCGTGGCCCCAGGCAGCTCCCAGTGCCCCAGCCACAAGCTGTCAGCACCTGGGCAGAGTATCAGCCCTGCAGAGGAGTTCCACGTGGAGCACCCAGAACCACAGGGCCTGTCCCCTCCTCCAGGCTACTACACACAGATCTCCACGCTGGCTGATGTCCAGGAGAATGTGATGGAGTACCAGCACGTACTCAGCCGCCCCATGGTCATCAACCATGACCATGACATCATCTGGACTGAAGCCTACATGGACAGCAAGGTGAGGCCTCCACCCCACTCCAGAGTTAGGGATGCCAGGGCATAAGAGGTGACTTGCTGTGTGAGGAATGGGGAGAGCAACGGCATCCTTGGGGTTGGAAGAAAGGGAGCGAGCACTGCCACCCACCAGCCGACCCACCACCTGAGTGCTGTCCTGGAGGCCCAGAAACCCTGTGAGGAGACCTGTCCAGGGTGGCCCTTTCAGGACAGAGTCCCTCTGCTCCAAACTTGTTCCACCCTCCTTCCTATGCTTCCCACCTCCTTCATCGCCCTCTCTCCCCACTGTTATTTAAAAGAAAAAAAGGGGGAAAAAGGAATGCAACCAGTAATTCAAGATTCTGTAGCTTCGTCAAGTGACCCCTTCCCCGCCCCTGTCTGTAGGCAGCAATGTCTTACACAAAGAAAGAGATAGCAAAGGTAGAATTCAGATGAGGTGTTGGGGGACCAGGGACATTCTGAAGACACCTGCTTCAATGATGATGCATCAGACTGGGATTAAGAGAGACCTGGAAGTAGTGGCTTTAAAAAAAAAAAAAAAGTGAATTCTCCCTCATGTAAGACAGATGGCCAGCCCAGAGCCAATGAGGAGCTCCCTGGTCACTAGGGACCCAGACCCTTTCCTCCTGTCCTCTTGGCCATCCCTATGAACCTCTGGTTCCAAGGGGATAGTGGAACTCTAGTCAACAGAAGCCACTCACTCTTAGAAAACCTTACTTCCAAACTCTAAACTGAAAAATCTGATGAGGTAGAGGGAGAGGACCTGATGGTTAAAAGTTCTTCATTTTCCAAGGTCTACTGTAGACTTCCATGGCTGGGCAACCTCCTTTAGTTGATCCTGAGGAAAGTCAGACTTATCAGACACTATCTCCTCAGGGTCTATCTTCATGGTAAAGTTGAACACTCGTGTGGAGCCTCTTCAAAGGGGACCGGAGGAGCCAGCACAGTGAGATGAGGAGTCAGGAAGAGAGCCATCTCAGAGTCTGGGAGTTATGTAGCTCAGGCGTTCTGAGTGGGGAAGAGATGGCAGGCTCTTCGTGTGTGTGTGTGTGTGTGTGTGTGTGTGTGTGTGTGTGTGTGTGTGTGTGTGTGTAGGGGAAGATGGTAACCGGAGGCTACTACAACCACGCCATGGCCTGCTCTCGAACTGTGGCCGCTCACCATGTGCTTGCATTTGCCAGTGGCTCTGCATCAATGTCCCTTTCCCTCCTAACTGGTTTGGGCTGTCATTCGTGCCAGCCTTGGGTCTATAGCAGAGATGTTTGGAAGGGATCTTGCTATGCTAACCTCTTTGTTTCTGGGCATCCCCAGGATGGGCCTATTCCATGGGTTCATGCTAATCTGAGACAAGAAGGCTTAGTGAGTGTGCTTGGGAGCTGGGCTGTGGGCTCCAGGATTTGGAGGCTTGCCCTGCCTCAGAACCTTCCTTGCTAAGTGACATTGGCCTGGTCTGTCTCCCTAGCTCACCTCTCTCCGCTAGCCTTTCTGTCAGCTCTCCCTTTGCAGAGAAGGGGAAACTCATTTGGGATTGCTTCCTCCCATTGGAAGGTAACACAGTAGTTTATGTTGGTGACCATGGGTCCTCTGCACTGTGGACTCTGAGCCCTCTGTCCCTTGTTCTTTCCTCCCTGGTAGCTCTTCACCTCACAGACGCAGACCCTGATGCTCCTCACCACAGTGGCCATGCCAGTCTTCAGCAAGAAGAATGAAACGGTGAGTGGCTGCTCCCGAGAAGCTGCAGCAAGGACTAGAACTTGGACCCCACTGGCATTTTTAGACCCGTGGTTCTTGGCTTGGCCGGGCATCAGAGCCACCTTGGGAGAGGAGGGGTGCGGAATGAGGGCTGGGGTTTGGTCTAGACTTCCCCAGACTCCCCAGTGATTCTGCTCAGCCAGCTTGGGGATCACTCCCTTGGGGGTACAGGACTAACGGGGTTGCCTGTCAGCCTTCTGCAAAACCACACACACTTAACTTACCGGATTGGGCAGGCTGTAACTTGTTTGTTTGTAAAGGCCTCTGGTAAGGAAATTTCTAGAGCCTTCCATCCTCCCTCTGGTCAGGAAATGTTTCTTTATAAGCACTGTTGTTTCAGACCATAGGTGAGGGTCCCTGGAATCCCAGCCCTTCAGTTTCTGCTATGAAAGTGAATATTTCATTCAACTTCGTATTTCATTTAAACAGTACAACTTAAATATTAATGTTGGACATTAATCTTCCCAGCAGTTGAGATTACTCCTGGGGCCTCCCTGCTAGGTTCTTGATTTTATTCCAGCAAGCTCAGCCTAAAATCTAACCACAGAGGAAGGGCCACATACGACCTAAGGGGCTTCCTTTTCCAGGCTCTAGGAAGGCTGAGGTCCAGCCTGGCCCTGGGTTCAGGGAAGCCAGATCTCCCCCTACCCTGTTTGTCTTTCCAGCGGTCCCACGGCATTCTCCTAGGGGTGGTGGGCTCTGACGTGGCCCTGAAAGAGTTGATGAAGCTGGCACCCCGGTACAAGGTAAGCCTGGGTCATGTCCCTGAGTAGGGGTTGCAGGCTCCCTAGAGGCTGCCCCTCCAGGCTCAGGAGCCTCTCTGCAGACAGCACAGCCAAGCCCAGAGCTAGGATGGGCCCTTGCCACCCTGCCCCCACAGAAGTATAGGCATTGAGCTTGGGAGCAGTGGCTCAAACACCCGGGGCCCTTTGTTACTACCAGATCAGACTTGCTCTGTGGCCTGTAGCAAGTGCTTTCTCTTTTTGGTGCCTCAGTTTTGCAATCTCCTCCTCCAGGCCATATAATTCTGTTTTGGGGAAGGAGTGATATTATCATCAAGGCACCTAGAGCATATGGGAAAGAGGCCAGATAATGATACCCATGATTATGGCTGCTGTAAACAGTAGAATTAGGAAAGGAATTCAAAATGAATGGCTGGAAGTGCAGCACTGGCTCAGTTATTTGCTATCTGAAAATCTCACTGCTGTGCACTGCCATCTTTAGCCATTCTGTAGCCCCAACCCTTTCTCAACTGCAGTTCTCCAACACAAAAAACAACTCTGATGTCCCTCGACCCCTGTCTTTGTAGCTCGGAGTGCATGGATATGCCTTTTTGAACACTAACAATGGCTACATCCTCTCACATCCTGACCTGCGTCCCCTGGTAGGTACAGATTTTTGTCTTAGGATATAAGCCTATGGGATTTGGGATACTTCATAAAAACAGTTAAAACAATGAACACATGCTGAGTTCCATTAGGAACCCAGTGGGTAATATAAGAAAAAAATTAAGTCATGGTCCTGTTCTCAAACTGTTTATTACCTAGCAGAAGAGATGAGGCAAAAATACATGAACTAATTGATGAAGAACCCAGAGAGCATGGGATGATGTGTGCAGTTTTCCCTGCAGGACACAGCCACTCATGTTCCCATCTCTGCCTCGGTAGCTCCACACTCCCTCTTGGAGTCTGACAGTGGTATCAACAGATCCAAAGAAGTGTGAATGTTGATTTAACAATAAAAAATGTCAGAGGAGCTGTCTTGAGAGAGTTGGGGAGCAGAAGAGCCAAGGCTCCCCTGAGTGTGTCTTGGGATGTGTTCCCCAGTGCTCCTGCCTCCTTCCTAGCTCCCTCCATCCCGACACAGGGACTGGGGGCATTTTCACATGTGTTCAGCCAAACAACAGATGGCCAACAGCAGAATTCCCATCATTTTATCTAAAAGTTCTTCCTCCAGGGCTAGGGGCTCCCTACTGCTCTTCTTCTGGTTATGGCACTTGGCTGCTGTCCTTGGCAATAATGGCCTCACCTCTCAGTGTGATTGTTGGGAGCATTAGGGGGAGGGGAATTAGAGTCCTAGAGGAATATTAACCCTTTGTCCTCCACCAGTCTTATACTGAATTGGAGTGGCAGCTGAGGACCATAACTAGCAGAGCACCTTTCTGAGAACTTACTAAGGGGCTTATCTGCCTCAGGTGCCATTTGGAGAAATCAGTCTAAGCTACATTCCATTCCATTTGGTTCAGATGATTACTGAGTGTCCATAAAGCAACTACTTGAGCTATTTAAGGCAAACTATAGAGGTTCAGAATAGAGAGATCAGGACACACTAGAAACTACTCTGTCTTCCCCATTCAGACTATGCTGGTAAAGCATATGAACACATGTTGGGTCACTGACCTATACCAGTGGGTTCTGTAAGGGGCAGCTCCAGCAACAACAAATAACTCACTAGAGAAATAATAAATTTGTTTATCTTAAAGCTAACTTGTAGAATGAAGGAGCATTGGTGAGAAATTCATCTATTACTACCTATGTAACCTAGACAAATATAGGACTTAACCTTATAGTACTGTAAACAGAAGTTTATAATCTAATTAAGGGAACAAACCATACACAAATAGACTTGGACAAATGAAACAATTAGAGAATAACATCAGGTAGAACATTATCCCATAACAAAAGATATGGTAAAGCTAACTACATGAGATCCCTAAGAAAGTACTATTGATTTATGATAAGTATTAAAGAGAACAATAGTTGAGTTTAAAAAACAATTAAGGGTATGCTTAGTGACAAATTGAAAGAGGATCAAGAACCACTTTTGGCCTGGAAACTTTCTATGTCAGTTAACTAGTATGACTACTTAACGAAGTGGAATTCTGGTTCTAATATGAAGAGCGAAAGATGCTCTTTCAGGTATCATCAGGAATTAGGAAATGGCAATGAATGAAGAATTTTGCAGCTTACTCAAAAGAAGCAGATCCAGTGTCAAAGATGGCAAGACAGTGCTGTTTGTCATAAGTATAGACATCCATAAGGCCAAGAACAGAACATTATCCATGAGTGGCTGAGGAGGAAAAGAGGAGAGTAAAAGGGAGATACTGTTGTGGTGGTTTTACTATAGATCTATCTCCTGCACAGGCAAGGAGCAAGGATAAGGCTTTCTGGAAAAAAGAAAAACTGGTAGAAACAAGATGCCCATTGATAGGAGACTTTGACCATTGAAGCATCTGCAGAGGGGCCTCATTCTGCTAAAAGTAAACCTTCTTATTAATTCTTAACTTACCCTAATGAGAAACAATTTTCTTCCTTTTTGGTTTAAATCATTCTTATTTTTCAGTTACAGTTGACATACAATATTATATTAGTTTCAGGTGTACACCTTAGTGATTAGACATTCTATAACTTACTGAGTGATCATCCCAAAAAATCTAGTGCCCACTTGACACCATTTATAATCATTAGAATATTATTACTATATTCTCTAAGCTGTACTTTACATTCCCATGACTATGCTGTAACAACCAATGTGTACTTCTTAATCCTTTCACCTTTTTCACCTGCCTCCCAACTACCATCCCATTTGGGAAGTGCCAACATGTTCTCTGTATCTATGAGTCTGTTTCTGTTCTGCTTTTTAATTTATTTTTTATTCATTTCTTGAAAGATATGTATTTATTGCCATTTTATTAGCTATATTTTTTGTTTTTTCCCCATTCCCCTTAAAGGAGACCTTTTAACATTTCATGTGATGCTGGTTTGGTGATGAACTCCTTTGGATTTTTCTTGTCTTGGAAGCTCTTCCTATGTCCTTCAATTCTTTTTATAAAATATATACTTGATTGATTATGTTATTTCAGTTGTCCCATTTTTTTCTCCTCTTTATTCCCCTCCACCTTACACAGCCTCACCCGCCCCCCAGCATTCCCACCTCCCCTGTTTAGTTCATGTCCATGGGTCATACATGTAAGTTCTTTGGCTTCTCCATTTCCTATACTATTCTTAACCTCCCTCTGTCTATTTTGTACCTATTTATGCTGCTTGTTCCCTGTACCTTTTCCCCCATTCTTCCCCCTTTCCCTCCCCTCTGTTTTACTGTTCATAGTTTTTGATCTTCTTTTTCTTAGATAAGTCCCTTTAACATTTCATATAATATGAGCTGGGTGATGATGAACTCCTTTAACTTTACCTTATCTGGGAAGCACTTTATCTGCACTTTCATCCTCAGTGATAGCTTTGCTAGACAGAGGAACCTTGGATGTAAGTCCTTGACTTTCATGACTTTGAATACTTCTTTCCAGCCCCTTCTTGCCTGCAAGGTTTCTTTTGAGAAATCATGTGATAGTTTTATGGGAACTCCTTTGTAGGTAACTGTCTCCTTTTCTCTTGCTGCTTTTAAGATTCTCTCCTTGTCTTTACTCTTGGGTAACTTAATTATGATGTGCCTTGGTGTTTTCTTCCTTGGGTCCAACTTCTTTGGGACTCTCTGAGCTTCCTGGATCTCCTGGAAGTCTATTTCCTTGGCCAGATTGGGGACGTTCTCCATTATTTTTTCAAATAAGTTATCTATTTCTTGCTTTTCCCCTTATCCTTCTGGAACTCGTATGATTCAGATGTTGGATCATTTAAAGTTGTCCCGGAGATTCCTAAGCCTCTCCTAATTTTTTGAATTCTTGTTTCTTCATTCTGTTCGGGTTGAATGGTTATCTCTTCCTTCTGCTACAAATTGTTAATTTGAGTCCCAGTTTCCTTCCCTTTACTGTTGGTTCCCTGTAAATTTTTCTTTATTTCACTTTGCATAGCCTTCATTTTTTCCTCCATTTTGCAACCACAGTCAACCAATTCAGTGAGCATCCTGAGTACCAGGGTTTTGAACTGTGCACCTGATAAGTTGGCTATCTGTTCATTGCTTAGTTCTATTTTTGGAGCTTTGATCTATTCTTTCATTTGGGCCATATTTCTTTGTTTCAGAATGTCTGTTATGTAGGAAGGGGTGGAGCCTTAGTTATTCATCAGGGCAGGGCAACACAGGTTGTTGAGTTGTGATGCTCTCTGTAGGGGAGGGGTCCGAGAGGGAACAATGTTGCTTGCTCAGCTCTCAGCCAGCTTTCAGTGACTTCCCCTGCTACCCACAACCAAATTGGACCCTTCTAATGTTGATTCACAGGTGGGTGGGTTTGTGTATATTCTAGGACCTGTGAGTCTCTCCAAGGAACTCTCTTGTGAGGCTGGGAATTTCTCCTGCGGCTGCAACCCCCACAGGTTTTACCTCCAGAGGTTTTGAGGCTTTCTTTTCCCACACTGGAACCCTGGATTGTGTGGTCTGTCTTGCTCCCCAGCTGTTCCTTCAGTTTATCTGCACACAAATGTGGGACCATCCTATCTACCAGCCTCTGCCTCAGCCACCCGGTCCTCCAGCTGCCACCTTGCCATGTGTCCTCTCTGCCCCACGTGCCCATCTCTGCTCCTCCTGCCAGTCTGGGTGAATGTTTCTTCTTTAACTCCTTGGTTGTCAGACTTCCATACAGTTCGATTTTCTGGCAGTTTTGGTTATTTTTTGTTTTTAAATTTGTTGTTGTCCTTCTTTTGGTTGTGCAAAGAGGCAGAGTGTATCTACCTATGCCTCCATCTTGGTCCAAAGTCTTGTCCTTCAATTCTAAATGATAGCTTTTCTGGGTAGAATAATCTTGGTTGTAGGTCCCTGCTTGTCATTCCTTTTAATATTTCTTGCCGATTTCTTCTAGCCTGCAAAGTTTCTGTTGAGAAATCAGCTGAAAATCTTATGGGGGCTCCCTTGTAGATAGCTAACTTTGAGAGATTTTAGTAAAGTCTGAAGCATGAGACAAAACAGGCCATTCGTATGGAAAAACCACTGGAAATAGCTTGGGTAGGCCTAAAAGTTTGGTGGGGTGGGGTCTCAGGGAATCACCAGGGTGGGCAAGCAATATTAGCTAGGTTGATGGAGACTCAGATATGGTACATGCAGACTCTGTTGGGGAAGAGCTCACAAAAAAACAAAACAAAACAAACAAACATGGCCTCTGCCAATACTTCCGTCTGGGAGAAAGCTGTCCCTCCAGCTCTCGTCCTGATGCTAGATGCTTCAGCTCCTCCCTGTATGACCCTGACATGCCTTTTGAGCTGCTATTCCAGTAGTGAAGCTCAGAGGAAGGGAGTCAGAGTAAGTCTGCGTGCACGCCCTTTAAGAGGAACTGCCTGGGACTCCAGAAGCACTCTGTCTCACTCAGCCTCAATTCCTGAAGGCTTTTACAGCCAGAAGTTATGGGAACTTCTCTTCCAGAACTGGAACCCTGAACTTTGGGGCCTGGTGTGGGGCTGGGACCCCTCACTCATCAGGGAGTACTTCTCCAGCCAGATACCCCTCTCAATTTTTATCTGCCAGATGTGACTGTGTGACCAGGCCATTCTGCATCTCTATTCCTCCTACCAATCTCAATATAGCTTCTTATTTAAATCCCTAGTCATAGGATTTCTATTCAGCTAGGTTTCAGGTGATTCTGAATGACGGTTGTTCTGTAGTTTAGTTGTAATTTTGATGTGGTTGTGGGGGGATGTGAGTACATCATTCACCTATGCCACCATCTTAACCAAAGTCTATTGTCTTTCTGTATTTTATCTATTACTAAACCAAACCTGGGAAGTGGTATAGACCTAATAACAGATAAATTCTTGGGTAGGGGAGAGAGAGAAAAGAAGAAGAGGAGAAGGAAGAAGAAGAAAAATGATGATGAAGATGAAGAGGTGGAGGAAGAGAAGAAGAAGGGGAGAGAAATCATGGCCAGAAAATAATAACACTCAAAAAGTCTGTTGATTAATGGCTCTACATCAAGCTGTAAAGAGCTCTTTATTAGGCACTGCAGAATCTGTCTGTCCTTGGCTCCATTCCATTCTCAAAATCTATCAACAAGATGAAAACACAGAAGGCAGATGCCACAAAGTCTGGAAGGCATGGCTAATACATTAAGCAAAAAATATAGTATTCAGAAAGTATTTTTCTAAAACAATGGGCTAAAGCTAGCAAAATGAAGTATATTAGGGATGCAGGGAAATTCCTGCAAAATACTCAGTGCTCAAGCATAATTTTGTAAAGATGTAATTTAACAGTGGGTCCCATGAGGAAGGCCGAGGAGATTTAATGGAATGAAAACTCTATTGGTGCTGTCAGGGCAGGGTAGCTGTCCTGGAAGTCCTGCAGAATCAGAGGCAGCAGTCGGAGCAGTGAGATATTTGGTCCACACACCACACTGGTCAGACTCCATCTGAAATATTGACTTTTGTCCGAGCACTCCATTTTGAGAGTGACACTGACAAAGCAGAGCATACTCAGAGGGAGTTGAGGCATCTGCAAATTAGGAATATTTAGCCTGGAGAAGTGAAGACTTAGGAGTGACAAGTACCTTCAGAATTCTCAAGGGTTGTCAAAGGGAAAACAATCTATGTAGCTCCAGAGAAAGAACTGCATAGTTCTTAATGGGTAAAACTTACAAGGAGGCAGATTTCTGCTCTGTATGAGGAAGAACTTTCTAACATTCAGAACTGTCCAAAATTATGACAATCTGATTGAAAAAGAGGGAGTGCCTCCCATGGGAAATATTCACTCAGAGGCCACAAAACCATCTGTCACAAATGTTGACAGGGAAGTTCTGCATTGGGTTAAAAGTTGGCCCAGATAAACCTAAGGAATCACTGTGATGTTTTTATCTTATAAATATATCCATAAGGCTTTATAGAAGAGGTGAAGCATTAGCAGAGCCGTATATTAACCTCACATTTTTCTTTCTGACCTGCCCTCTATAGTACAGAGAGGGGAAGAAACTGAAACCCAAACCTAACTACAACAGCGTGGATCTTTCTGAAGTGGAGTGGGAAGACCGAGCTGAAACCGTGAGTGGGGAAGTGGGAGGAGCTGGTGCACCTCCACAGCCAATACATGAGCCAGCTGCATGGCTGGAAGCTCCAAGGTTGCTCTATAGCTCTCACTGGAGCCTTTCCAAGCCCAAACCAAGAAATTCCTATAATGGGTAATTCTTTAAACAACTATAAGAATATAACAATTATCTTCCTGAATCACAAGGATTACTGAGGCTGCATGAGCTCATGTCTATAAACTACAGGACTGAAGTTCTAGTGATATTTTAGTCTGGTTTAGTAGCCCATCCTAGAGGAAATTACCTAGAGGCACGATGACACTATGTTCCCTCATATATCAGTCCATGTTGGAACATTATCTTAGTGAATTTTCAGAACAATAAGCTAAATGGAGCCTAGAATCAGGTCTCTACTACCTCTCAGCTCAGAAGAAAAATGGAAGAGCCAAAAGTGTTCCTAGGGATCACCTCCAATCTGGTCAGTGAAGCGCCACACTCCATTAGGAACTCATGGCTAGGAACTCATGGCAAGGAACTAACTCCACTATCTTTCTTCTTAAAGCTGAGAACAGCTATGATCAATGGGGAAACAGGTTCTCTCTCTATGGATGTGAAGGTTCCACTGGACAAAGGGGTAAGGTACTAGAGAGAAAGAGCCAGGGTCTGGTCCCAGGAGACAGTATTGCCATTAATTGAGGTTTGGAATAATGACAAGGAACTTGGACTTCACTAAATTAGAGCTGTAGCCTGAGGGCTTGATTAGAGAGCATATCCAAGTGTGCCTTGGGCCCGGAGAAGCATCTGGCCAAAAAACTGTCACTCACACCAATACTGGGTTCTTTGGTGACTACTGAGTGAGGCAGTAGGTCAGCCCATTGTTTACAACTCTTCTTTCTTCCTTATGCTGCTTGCTACTTGGCCCTTTTGTTGTTTATGATAGAAAGGGAAAAGGTGACAGTTAATTTTGCAAATTGTTAGCAGTTCCTGTAAAACATGTTCTATGGGAGGACGTTAAAAATAATTGTTATTCTCTATAGCTAATTTTTATCCACTGTAACCACAGATGCTCAAGAATCAATACCCTCACCAACACCATTACTGTCTTCACAGACCTGCATATCATTTATGAAAGATCATTTTACCTTCTCATTTGAAAGGTTCTGAAGCATTTTCAGTGAATTTTCATTGTCCCTTGACATATTTACAAATGTCACCTCCTCCTTCACAGCCACCCCCACCACCTCCTCCTGCTGCCCATCTGTCTCAGCTGAAAGAACACAGGCATCTGTCTGCAACAATTAGACCCAAGTTCTTCTATAAACACAAACCTCCATGAAAGCCAAACAAGAAAGCACTGGAAAGGAAAAGCAATTCATTATATTCCTTTGAGATGCATAGACTGATTGTCACTGGGATCAATATATGATTTCTGTGGCAGCTGCCTTCTTTTTCTAAGGTCTGGGCTCAGAAGGGCCTCTTTTAGGCAGATTGGGCAGTACCAGTGATGTGAGACCATCAGTTACAGGCAATTGCTTCTCCTGATCCAGAAAAAAAAAAAAAATAAGGGTTTCTTTCATGAGCCTCCACCTTGATCCCAACAAGACACTAGCTCACATGCACAAGGGAGCTCTCAACCAGCCCAACCTTGCCAGAGCTGCTTTTAAGGCAGGGCTTGTTGTAAAGAAAACTTTAACATACCCATAGCATACAGCAACTTTAAGACTGATTTGAGTGTGGCTATCCTATACTGAATTCAGACCAGCTTATGAAGTGGGAGTGGTCTGTCAACCATCCTTTCCTTCTCATGCTGCCTTCACACTTCTCAACGCCACCAAGGGAGAGTCCTAACCAGATTCAGGCAGCTCGAACTTCTCCGGAAACCTCTGCCCATCCCTTTGAAATTTGTTCATTGCTACTAATAAATCATCCAAACCAAACCTGCAATTTAACAATGGCTTCTTGACACATGGGTGCTTAAAAATAAAGAAATAAGGTGATGATGACCATGGTCACAACTATGACGGGCAGTTCATAACAAACACATGTCCGGGCCTTCCTACTACTAATAGTAAAATAATAATAACAATAATAATGGCAGCTAACATTTATTAGAAACTGGACCAAGCACTTAATAAGCATTCACTCACTTAATACTCATAACCTTATGAAGTAGGTACTATCTATCCTATCCTCATGTTACAGGTGAGGAAATTCAGAGGTTAAAAACGTGTCTAGATTCACCTAGATGATTAACTGCGAAGTCCACATGGATCTGATCCTAGGCCACACACTCCCGACCACTAATGTATAAGGTCTTTCTGTAGGACTGGTCCTGGATTCTCAGCTCACTCTCCGGCCTTAAAGATTTCCCAAGAGTCTCTTTAGAATAGCATTTTTATTTTATCTTTACAATCCATTGTCTTCTTCTCTCCCTCTATGCCATCACATCAAAACTCGGCCCTCTTCAGTCTTTCCTCTCTTTACTCTCATGCCAGAAGCCACTGCACGTGCACGTCGCATGGGCCATTTTGCTGGTATAAAGGCCACTGTCATGGTATCCAGCCTCTCACTGCTTTGATCTATAATGATGGCACTCTTCCCTGATGGTGCTTCATTTCATTCACCACAAACGGCTCTGTCTCTCCTATATGTCCTTGCTTTTTCACAGGGTCACAGGCAGGCTTGCTGTTTTGTTGCCTGCCGGTCTTTCCCAGTCCTCCCTCCCCTCAGTGGCACATCTCACCTGACAAGCTCGTTCCTCCGCAGAAGCAAGGTCTAGGCTAAGGGAAGCTTTCTTAAAGTACAGACCTCCATGGAAGCCAAACAAGAAAGCACTGGGAAAGAAAAGCAATTCATAGTATTCCTCTTATCGCTCAAGCCATCCTCCGGCAGGTGATAACTCAGTTCCTTGTTTTCCCCAGGGGATTTGGCATGCATCCCACTGATGATTCAGGCCTTTCTAAATCCTCCCTAAACTGCAGACAGGTAACTATGGTGATATGACCTAGGACAGTAGCAGCAACTCCAGCGTGATTCAGAGCAGGACTCACAAACTAAAAAATGTACGGGGCCAAAGAGGCTATGTTCATAAATGTGCCTGAGAAAAGCAGACAAGTCTCAGTCCTGGGGGTGCTGGGAACTATGGCAAACTGGAGAGCACATGCGCCATCTAAAGGAGATAGCTAGGAATCCATATATTTTAATGTGTGCATCTAATTCCAAAAATGTTAAAAACACAATCTGAGCCAATATCTAGCATATCAAACTTGTAAAGAGGCCAAGTTTGTCCTGCAGGCCTCCTACTTACCACCTTGATAGAAAGCTATTTGCCCCCAAAATGTGGACCAATAACAGGTGGCATAATTCTTAACCCATCAGTAGCATCCTGGTCATATATCCTGGGACATGTCTAAAATAAAATCCAGAAGAGCAGAGTATCCTGCAACACCTTATCCTGGACCCTTTCATTTTCACATTGTCTGTTAGTTTAGAACAAGTATCTAGTAGCAGGGGAGGGGGAAAGGCACACATGGTATTCTTTACTGGCCTTCGGGCTCTTCCAAGTTAACTCTGCTGACGTGGGTGCGTGGTATGCACACACCCACACCCACACCAGCAGCTGGCACAGGCATTAGGGCAGCTTCACTGCATGTTCCTCTGCCTTCTAATCCCTATGCACTGGACTCAAGGAGACAGATTAGAGTGCTCCGTGGTTCGTTCTCTCTCTCTCTCTCTCTCTCTCTCTCTCTCTCTCTCTCTCACACACACACACACACACACACACACACACACACACACACACGGCAATCTATTAAAGGGAGGAGTCGTTTTGACACTTCTTTCCTTTCATCATCCAGACCTCTCCAGCCTCCTTCTGTTACTGAGATTTGGGTATATCCCTCCCCCTCCTTCTCTCTTGCTTTTTGCTTTAGTCTTAAAAGATGACCTCAAAGTTCTGATTTTGATCATGAGGGAGTAGTTTGCATTTAAACTAAACTTCCAGCAGATGACAATTATAAATCTGAAAAATATATTAGAAAACAAACATTTAAAGACACATGAAAGTGACCAAAAGCAGGCAGAAACAAAGGTTGAGGGGAATTTCAGCTGCTACCTATGGTAGTGAAGACGACTTGGAGTCTGAGTCACACTGAGGTAGAGAGAGCTTAGAAAACACCTCAGGATTTTTTTTGAAAGCACAGAAGAGCTACACTTTAGGAGTGAAGATTATGTGTCAAGAGCTAGGGGATTCACCCTAAGGCTAACAACAAAGTTGAAACAGACCCATTCACAAGCTCCACGAGCTCAGGGTGACTGGCCAATGATCTATCTGCTGACAAAATAAAAATAAACACCCTTCAGAGGAAGACAATATGTCTACAACCTATTCTTTACTATAGTCAGTATACAATAAAAATTATCAGACATGTGAAAGAACAGGAAAATGTGACACGTAGTTAAAAGAAAAAGCATCTTTAAACTGACTCAGAGATGACCCAGCTGTTTAAATTGAAGGACTTTAAAGCGTATATAATAAATTTGCACAAGGAATTCAGAAAAGATGGTCATAATGAGTGACTAGATGGAGAATCTCAGCAAAGAAATGATAGTGGTTGACTATCCACTATCCACTACTGGAAGCAGAACCAGTACAAGTGGTATGAATATAGGGTTTTATTTTAGGGGTTAGAACTTATGGACTAAGGGACTAAACTGTGGGAGCTGGTGGAGAAGCCTACAAGAGGCTGGTATCTCTGCATCCAGTGGCAACATTGAAGTCACCGCAGGTCGCCAGGGCCAGCAGTTGGGAAGGAAAGCTGGATGACATGTGGAGGAAGCAAGAACAAACTGGAACCCTTGAAGAAAAACAAGAACCTATGAGGAAAAACTAAAATCCAAATTTGTCTCTAACCACAGTGATATCAATGACCTGCAGAAGGAGCTAGTGCCCTTCACATGGAGCTGCAGGACTCAGATCTCAAGAGAAAGTGAAGGAGGAGATCCAGTGGCAGCTAAGGAAGCCGTAAATGGGGCTGTTTACCCAGGCCAAGAAGATTAGTCAACAGTTCAGAGAAAGCTACAAGTGCCTGATACTTATCTTTATTATGTAAAATGGTTGCTGCTTCATTTCTGCCTTAAAAATTTCACGCAAACTTCTCTTTTGGCCAGCACCAACTTGGAATCATACAGGGAAGTGGATTTGGAAATGTAGTTCCAGATTAGTTAATTTGACACAGTATAAAACTACCATAATAACCAAATACAGTTTTAGAACTGAATAATACAGTATCTGAAATGAAATTTTTACTGGATGGGAATTCTGGCCAAGATGGCAGAGTAGATAAATGCTGTGCTGAGTACTTCCTATGACCATTTCAAAATCACAACTAAATAACAGAACAACCATCAGTGAGAAGAGCCTGAAATCTAGCTGAACAGAAGTTCTACAACCCCTGATATAAAGAAAAGGCCATGGTGAGACTGGAGGGGCAAAGACACAAAAGGGGCTGTTCCCACATCCATGGCGGTGGTACACAATCAGGAGGGATATCTCAGTGCAGAGATGCCCCCTGAGGAACCAGGAGTCACAGTCCCACACCAGGCTCCCAGCCCAAGATTCCGGTAGAGGGAAGAGAAGTCACTATAACTCCTGGCTGTGAAAACCAGTGGGAATTGCAACTGAGTGAGAAAAGGGCTGCTGGAGTCCTAGGCACTACAGGCCTTAAAGGGCCTGTACACAGACTTACTAAAACTCACACCAAGGACATACAGGGAGGAACTGAATTGTCTGGCTTCAGGGCTAGGGCTGAAGGGCTAGCTGTCAAGCACCATTGTTTCTTTGCTGAGCCTTCCCCCAACACAGCCTGCAGGAATGGGCAGGCACCAAGTCTAAGTCTGCATCAATCTGGTTAATGCCATTAAGCGCATGCTGGTGATTCCAAGACCCCACACCACCCAACTTGTGGACCCACCCATGCCTCTTTCAGAAGTTTTTTTCATGCAAACAGCCTGTCTCAGCTCAAGCTGCAGACTTTCCTAAAATATCTCAAAGGTCCACAAAGCCCAAACAAGCAGCATCTGGCCTTTGCATGCCCAATACCTCTTGCTAGGCAGCCACAAGCCTGGCACTAGTGGCAGCCAGCCTCAGGGTGCAGCTTAGCCTCTCCCAGGCACCTCCAAGCTCAGCACAAGCAGAAACCATCTACAGATCACTCTATAGCTCCTACCAAGTGGTCCCATGCTGGGCATAGACAGCTGCTGACTTTGGCTGCAGCAGAGCCCATCCCAAGCAACTCCAGAACCAACACATCTGCTGCCCAGCTTAAAATCACAACATAACACCACCCAACCACCTCTACAAAAGACACACCCAAAGGGTGGACTCAGCAGGCACCAGAGTCCCCAAAAAGTGAATCCTCTTCAGTGGGATCAGCCCTGACACAATAGCTTCTCAGCCATTCCTCACAGCCAACCAGCCTGAGAGTCAATCCCTCTCACTTATGTGCCAACAGCAATCAAGGCTCAGCTACAACAGGAAGGCACACACAAAGAACAAGGTTGGAACACCCAGCTCAGATGGCCAGGGAAACTGCCGCAGAGCCCCAGAGAACACCTGCTACATAACGTGCTCTACCAAGACTGGGAGACATAGCAGAGCTCCCTAATACATGGAACCAAACCAGGACTCAGTCAAAATGAGGAAACAAAGAAACATGTCTCAAATGAAAGAATAAAACAAAACTTCAGAAAAAGAACTAAACAAAATGGAAACAAGCAATTTATTTGATGCAGAGCTCTAAACACTTGTTACAAGGATGCTCAGTAAACTTAGGGGAAGAGTAGATGAACCAATGAGACCTTTAACAGAAAGATAGGAAACATAAAGAACCAGCCAGATATGAAAAATACAATAACTAAAATGAGGAATACACCAGAAGGAATCAACAGTAAATTAGATGAAGCAGAGGATCAAATCAACAATTTGGAAGACGTTAGCAGAAAACACTCAATCAAAATAGCAAAAAGAGAAAGACTTCTGGTCAATATGGTGGCATAGGTTAACACTGCTTGCCTCCTCACAAAACCACATCAAAATTACAACTGATCTATCGAACAACCATCATTCAGAACAATCAGAAATCAAGCTGAATGGAAGTCCTACATCTTCAGAATTAAGGAAGAAACTACATCAAGAAGGGTAGGAGGTATGGAAAAGTGGAATGGGCTGGTCCCACACCCATGTGTGACATAAAAATCAGGAGGGATATCTCAAGAGCAAAAAGTCCCCACATCAGGCCACACAGCCCAGGATTCCAGTGCCAGGAAGAGAAGTTACCATAACTTCTGGCTGCAAAAACCAGTGGGGATTGAGGCTGTGGAAAACAGAAACTGCTGGACTCCCTGGCAGTTCTTCTTTAAGGGCCCATGCACAGACTACTCATACTCCTTCTGAGCTCAGCACGAGGGCAGCAGATTGAAAAGCACCAGAGACACATGGGGAGGAACTGAATTGTGCAGCATCAGGGTGAGAGCTGGGGGGCAGCTTTCCTACAGACAGAAGTTCTGGCAGAGGCCACTATTCCTTTTCTGAGCCCTCACCCCACAGAGGCAGTAGGCGGGTACCATATCTGAGACTACATCAACCTGGCTCACATTATTAGCCCCACCCTGGTGATGCCCTGAGGCTCTGTCCCATCCAACTTTTGGACCCACCAAAACTGTTTCCAGTGGCTTCTACAATGAATGGCTTATCTTGGCCCATGTTTCAGAATTTCCTAAATTCTCTGAAACAAGCAGCATCTGGATTCAGGAGCCCCATACCTCTCACTAAGTTGCCCGAGGCCTGGCACTACTAGCAGCCAGTCTTAGTTCACAGCTTAGCCTCACCCAGGCACCTCCAAGCCCACCATAAGTAGCAACCATCTGTAGGTTGCTTTGTACCTAATGTTGTATAACAACAGAGAGAACACAGGCAGAGTGACCACAGGTATTGGCTGGCCTTGGATGTGCCAACAGCAATCATGGCTCAGCTACAACAGGAGAATGTACACAGTCCACACAGTTGGTGCACCTCAAGTACCCAGCTTGGGTAATAGGGGAGGCTGTGACATTGGACCCTACAGGACACCTACTACATTAAGCCACTCTACCAAGCCAAGGAGACATGGAAGCTTTACCTAATACATAGAAAAAAAGACAAATGGAGGTTGCCAAGACAAGGAGACAAAGAAGCATGGCCCAAATGAAAGAACAGATCAAAACTCCAGAAAAAAAAAAATTAACAATTAGAGAAAAGCAATCTATCAGATGAGGAGTTCAAAACACTGGTTATAAGAATGCTCAAAAAACATAGTAAGAACCTTAATAGCATAAAAAAAATCCAGTCAGAATTGAAAGATACACTAATTGAAATAAATAACAATTTACAGGGAATCAACAGAGGGGTGGATGAAACCAGGAATCAAATCAGCATTTAGAACATGAGGAAGTAAAAAACAACCAATCAGAACAGCAAGAAGAAAAAAGAATCCAAATAAAGTGAGGATAGTGTAAGGAGACTCTGGGACAACTTCAAGCACACCAACATTTGTATCATGGAGGTGCTGGAAGGAGAAGAGAGAAAGCAAGAAATTGGAATCTTAATTGAAAAAATAATGAGAGAAAACTTCCTTAACTTTGTGAGGGAAATAGACATGTAAGTTTAGGAAGTGTAGAGAATTCCAAACAAGATGAATCCAAAGAAGCCCACACCAAGACACATCATAATTAAAATACAAAAGTTCAAAGACAAAGGGAAAACTTAAAAGCAGCAAGAGAAGAGCAGTTAGCTATCTATAAGGGAGCCCCCATAAGACTGTCAGCTGATTTCTCAAAAGAAACTTTGCAGGGCAGAAGGGACTGGCAAGAAATATTCAAAGTGATGAAAAGCAAGGACCTGCAACCAATATTACTCTACCCAGAAAAGCTAGCATTTAGAATTGAAGGAGAAATAAAGAGCTTCCCAGACAAGAAAAAGCTAAAGGAGTACATCACCACCAAACCAATATCACATGAAATGTTAAAGGGTCTTCTTTAAGAAGAAGATAAAAAATGTGAACACTAAAATTTCAATAAATGCCTATCTATCAACAATTAAATTTAAAAAACAAACTAAGCAAACAAGCAGAATAGAAACAGAATCATTTTTATGATTGCCAGATGGGAGGGGAGTCCGGGAGATGGGCAAAAAGGTGAAGGGATTAAGAAGTACAAATTGGTAGTTACAGAATAGTCATGGGGATGTAAAGTACAGCATAGGAAATATAGTAGCCAAAGAATACATATGCATGACCCATGGACAACAGTGTGGAGAATGCCTGAGGGATTAGAGGGGGTGGGGTAGAGGGGGCAAAGTGGGAAAAATTGGGACAACTGGAATAGTGTAATAAATAAAATATAATTTAAAAAACAATAAAAAGAAAAAATTTTAAAAATGACAATACTTTAAGGGACCTTGGGAATAAAATCAAGTGTACCAATATTTGCATCATAGGGGTACCAGGAGGAGAAGAGAGACAGTAAGGGACTGGAAGCCTACTTAAAGAAATAATGATGGAAAACTTTCCTAGCCTGGCAAAGAAAATAGACATACAAGTCCAGGAAAGACAGAGAGTCCCAAACTAGAGAAACCCAAAGAGACCCACACCAAGATGCATCATAATTAAAATGTCAAAGGTTAAAGACAAAGAGAAAATCTTAAAAGCAGCCAGAGAAAAGTAGTTAGTTACCTACAAGGGACACTCTCTGATTAGACTGTCAGCTGATTTCTCAACAGAAATTCTACAGGTCAGAAAGGATTGACACAAAATATTCAAAGTGATGAAAAACAAGGACCTACAACTAAGATTACTCTACCCAGCAAGGCTATCATTTGGAATATAAAGACAGATAAAGAGCTTCCCAGTTAAGAAAAATCTAAAGAAATTCATCACCACCAAACCAGTATTACAAGAAATGTTAAGGAAGTTCATTAAGAAGAAAAGATCAAATATATGAATAATAAAATGGGTATAATTACATACCTATCAATAGTTGCTATAAATGTAAATGGATTAAATGCTCCAATCAAAAGACATAGGGTGAGTGTGTGGATAAAGAACAAGACCCATACATTATGCTATCTAGAAGAGACTCACTTCGGATTTAAAGACACACTGACTGAAAGTGAAGAAATGGAAAAGATATTTCAGGAAAATGGAAATTAAACAAAAGCCATGTTAGCAGTACTTATATCAGACAAAATAGATTTTAAAACAAATGCTGTAACAAGAGACAAGGAAGGATCCAGCAATTCTATTTCTGGGTATTTATCTAAAGAAATCTTAAACACTAATTCAAAAAGACATATGAATCCCTATGCTCTTTACAGCATTATTTACAATAGTCAAGATATGGAAGTAACCAAGTGCCCATTGATAGACAAGTGAATAAAGAAGATGTGGTACATATATACAATGGATTATTACTCATCCATTAAAAAGAATGAAATCTTAACATTTGTGACAACATGAATGGACCTAGAGGTCCATCTAAGTGAAACAAGTCAGACAGGGGAAGAAAAATACTGTATGGTTTCACTTAAATGTGGAACCTAAAAATCTAAATGAACAAAGAAAACTCATATTTGGTCTCATAGATATAGAGAACAAATTGGTGGTTGCCAGATAGGAGAGGTGTTGTGGGGATAGGTGAAAACATGAAGGCATTAAGAAGTACACATTGCCCACTATAAAAATAATCATGAGGACATAAAGTACAGCACAAGGAATATAGTCAATAGTATTGTAATAACTTGTATGGTGTTAGATGGGTACTAGACTTATCCAGGTAATCACTTCATAAATTACACAAATCTCTAATCACTAAGTTGTACACCTAAAACTAATATAGCACTATATGGTAACTAATTTTTAAATTTTTAAGTATATTTAAAATTTTTTTTTACTGGGTGGGATTAACAGCAGATTGAAGAAAAATGGGGTAGTGAATTTGAAAACAGATAAATAGAAATCAACTAGAACAGAAAGAAAATTTTGGGTAAAAAATAACCTTCAGTTACCAGATGTCTAACATAGGTCCTTGGAATCCCAGAAGAAAGGAAAGAATGGAGAAGGAAAAAAATATTCAAAAACTAATGCCCAGCCTTGACCAATGTGGCTCAGTTGGTTGGGCTTCATTATGCAAAGCAAAAATTCACTGGTTCGATTCCTGGTCAGGGCACGTGCCTGTGTTGCCTGGGCACATGGAAGAGACAACAAATCAATGTTTCTCTCTTATTGATGTTTCTATCCCTCTCCTTCCCTTCCCTTCCCATCTCTCTAAAAATAAATGAATAAAATCTTTTAAAAAAGTAATGCCTCAAATATCCTGAATTTAGTGAAAAATATCAACCAACAGATAAAAGAATTTCAGTAAACCCTAAGCTGGAAAAAAAGAAAAAATCTACACCTAAGCACACCTGCTGAAAAAATTGAAGAATAAGAGAAAATTGTAAAAGAAACTAGAGGAAAACAATAATAGAATAATAGCTGACTTCTCATCAAAAACAATGAAAAACCCATAGACACAGACAAGAGTGGGAAAGGAGATGGGGGTAGGGAGAAGAGGGTAAAGATGAGATAAATAGTGATAGAAGGAGGCTTGACTTGGGGGTGAACACAACACAATATACAGATTGATGGATTATGGAATTGCACACTTGAAACCTATATAATTTTATTAACCAATGTCACCTCAATAAATTCGATAATAAGTAAAAAAGAGAAACAGTAAAATAATATTTTTGAATGCCAAAAGAAACATACTATCTACCCAAATTTCTGTATGTAGAGAAAATATCCTCCCCCCTAAAAAGGTGAGATAAAGACTTTTATTGGTAAAATAGAACAGAGTTCATCATCCTCAGAACTGCACTACAAGAATGCTTAAGGAAGTTCTTTAGGCTGAAGAAAAATAATGCAGATGGAAAATCTACATGAGGAAATGGACAGCACAGGAAATAGTAAATATGTGGCTTAATATAAGCCTCCATTATTCTTTTCACTTCTCAAAAAAAAACTTTTTAAGCAAAAATGTTGACATTGTGTTGTAAGCTCTACCATTTATGCAAGTGAAGTATAAGGTTAATGACAACAACAGCACATAATGAAGTTACCCCCAAAAATGTAAGGCTAGTTTGACATTCAGAAAAGTTAATCAATCCGTGTAATTCATCACATTAATAGAATAAAGGAGGAACACTATATGGTCACCTCAACAGAAACTGAAAGAGCATTTTACAAAATTTAACTGGGAACAGTAGGAAACTTCCTCAATCTACATCAATCTGATAAAAAGTCATGTATGAAAAAACTGTCTTTTATAGGTGGAATATTGAACACATTCTTTCTAGACTGTGAACAAGGAAAGGATGTCTGCTTTCACCACTTCTCATCAACATTGCACTTGACCTTTCAAGGACCTAGCCTGTCATAAGGCAAGAAAACAAAATATAAGGCACAAAAAAGTTTTACTGCTTTAATTCACAGACAAGATGTTTGTTTACATAGAAAATCTCAATAATCTGCAGAACTACTAAAACTAATAGGTAAATTTAACAAGTTCACAGAACACAAAATCAATATTATAAAAATCAATTGTATTTTTATATGTAGCAGCAAAAGATTGGATAATGAAATTATTTTTAAGGTTCAACTTCAACTACATTAAACAACATGAAATACTTAGGTATAAATTTAACAAAGATGTATACATGACTTCTACACTGAAAACTACATAACATTGTGGAAAGAATGTCAAAGATAAAATTAAATAGAAAGATAAAACTATGTTTATGGGTGGTAAAATCAATATTTCTAAGATGTACATTCTCCTCATATTGACCTATAGATCCAACACAGCCCCAATCAAAATTTGATCTGACTTCTTTTAGATCTAGAAGAAGGTAATTCTAAAATCTACCTGAAAATGCAGATGATCTAAAACAGCCAAAACTACCTTGAAAAAGAAGAACAAATTTGAATGATTCATACTACCTTATTTTAAGACTAATTATAAAGCTACAGTGACCAAACAGGATAGTACTGACATAGGAATAGAAAAGGAATCAAGAATCCAGATGTGAACTCACATATTGTCCGTTGTTTTTTTCAATAGACACCATGGCAAATCAATGGAGAAAAGAAAGTCTTTTTAACGAATGGTGCTGGAATAACAATAAATGTATGGAAAAAATATCGAGCTATTCACACCATACACAAAAATTAATTTGAGATGAATAATAGCCCTCAATGTCAAAGCAAAAACTCCATTCACCAAAAGAAACATAGGAGAAAATCTTCACAACCTGAGGTTATTTGAAGATTTCTTAGATAAAACACTACAGCACTAAACACAAAATAAAATTTGAAAAATTGTACTTCCTCAAAAGCAAAAGTTCTCCTCATCAAAAGAAGTCATTAAGAAAATAACAAAGCAAGACACTGACTGTATCCAGAATATTAAAAGAATTCCTACAAATTATTAACAAAAAACTAACAACCCAATAAAAAATGGTCCAAATACTTGCACAGACACTTCACAAGCACACATGCCCCAAAAGCACATGAAAAGATGCTCATTATTAGTCATCAAGGATATGCAAACTAAAACTACAATGAGTTTCCATTTCACGCTCTACAAGAGCTAAAATTTAAAAGACTGATAAGGACTTCCAGTCAATATGGTGGTGTAAGCAGACATGGCTTGCCTCTTCCCATAACCACATCAAAATTCCAACTAAAATATAGAACAACCATCACTCAGAACCATTAGAAATCAAGCTGAATAGAAGTAGTCTGACAACTATGGAATTAAAGAAACCACATCCATCCAGACTAAGTCAGCAGGCTGGTGCCATATCTGAGACTCAAGATATCAACTTGGCTAACACTGTTTGACCTGCCTTGGGAGATCTCCAGAGATTCTGCTCTACCCAAATTACTGACCCACCCAAGCTGCTTTTCCATATAAATGGTTGGTCTTAGCTCATGCTTCACAACTTCCTAAATCCTCTCAAAAAAGCAACAGCTGGCTTCAGTGAGCCCTAGACCCAGCACTAGCATCAACCACCTAGATTCACACCTTGAATTCACCTGGGAATCTCCAAGCCCAGCACAAGTAGCAGACCTCTGAGGCTGCTCTATAGCTCATGCAGAGTGGCCCCAAGCAGAACACATGTCGGGGCTCAGTTTGGCCTGCACCACCTGGAAAATCCCAGAGCCTGAACAGCCAGTGGACAGCTACAGACCATATTGGAACACCAACACCCTGCCCCTGCAAAGCTGATTCTCCATGGAAGGTGAAGGTTGGTGGTTAAGTTGTCACAGCCAATACCTGCAGCTTACTGTCCTGGGTAAATCCCTCCCATTGACCTGCCAACAGCAACAAAGCCTCAACTACAAGAGAAGGGAGTACTCAGCCTATACAAAGGACACACCTCCAGTACCCAGCTTGGGTAATAGCGGAGGCTGTGACATTGGACCTTACAAGACACCAACTACAGTAAGCCACATTATCAAGACACAGAGTCAAAGCAGCTCTACCTGATACATAGAAACAAACACAGGGAGGCTGCCAAAATAGGAGACAAAGAAACATGGCCCAAATGAAAGAACAGATCAAAACTCCAGAAAAAGAACTAAACAAAGTGGAGATAAGCAATCTTTCAGATGCAGAGTTCAAAACACTGGTTATAAGGATGCTCAGGGAACTTAGTGAGAACAACAGCATAAAAAATATCCAGTTAGAAATGAAGGATATACTAATTGAAATAAAAAACAATCTACAGGAATCAACAGAGAAGTGGATGAAGCTGAGAATCAAATCAATGATTTGGAACATAAGGAAGCAAAAAGACAATGAATTAGAACAACAAGAAGAAAAAAGAATCCACAAAAATGAGGACAGTGTAAGCAGCCTCTGGGACAAGTTCAAGAGGTCCAACATTTGCACCATAGGGGTGCCAGAAGGAGAAGAGAAAGAGCAAGAAATTGGAAATCTATTTGAAAAAACTAATGAAAGAAAACTTCCCTAACGTGGTGAATGAAATAGACATGCAAGTCCAGGAAGCACAGAGAGTCCCAAGCAAGATGGATGCAAAGAGGCCCTCCCCAAAACACATCATAATTAAAATGCCAAAGGTTAAAAATAAAGAGAGAATTTTAAGTGGCAAGAGAAAAACAGTTAACTACAAGGGACTTACCATAAGACTGTCAGCTGATCTCTCAAAAGAAACTTTGCAGGCTAGAAGGAATTGGCAAGAAATATTCAAAGTCATGAAAAGAAGAGACCTACAGCCAAGATTGCTCTACACAGCAAAGCTCTCATTTAGAATCAAAGGACAGATGAAAAGCTTCCCAGACAAGAAAAAGCTATATGAGTTCATCATCACCAAACCATCATTATATGAAATGTTAAAAGAATTTATTTAAGATAAAGAAGATCAAAACTATGAACAATAAAATGGCACAAAAAAAAACAACCCCACACATATATCAATAAACTAAGCAAACAAGAACAGAGACAGAGTCATGGATACTGAGAGCTTTTGATGGTTGCCAGATAGGAGGGGAGTATGGGGCAATGGGTGATAAAGGTGAGGGAATTAAGAAGTACAAATAGGTAGTTACAAAATAGCCATGGGGATGTAAAGTACAGGAAATGGAGTAGCCAAAGAACTTATGCACATGACCCATGGACGTGAACAATGGTGGGGAGAGTGGGGGGTGCTGGCTGGAGAGGGGAAAGGGGGAAAAATCAGGACAACTTAGTGATTATGCTGTAATAGCATAATCAATAGAATATAATTTTTAAAAGAAAAAAATTGAATAAAATAAAAAATAAGACTGATAACACCAAATCCTGACAAAGATGTAGAGAAACTGGAACTCGTGCATTGCTAGTACAAGTATTGTATTAAAAAAAAAACTTTTGAAAATTGTTTTGCATTTTTTTATAAAAGCAAACACATTTAGCATATGACCCAGCAGTTCCATTCTAGGTATTTAGGAAATGAAATGAAAACAGATGTCCACAAGAAGACTGGTTCAAGAATGTTTACAGCAGCTTTATTTATTATAGCTCCAAACTGGAAATACCCCAGAGGCCCGTGAATGGGCGAATGTAAAAGCCAACAAGTGTATCCACACCTTGGAGTACTGCTCAGTAGTAGAAAGAAAAACACCACTGATGTACCCAACAGCACAGATGGATCTTAGAGACACTACACTGAGCAAAAGAATGCAGGCGCAAAAGAGTACACACTATAAGAATGAGCAAAACAAATCTATGGTGATAGAATTTAGAACAGAGTTTCCCCATGGAGGGATGGGATGGGGATTGATTGGAAGGATATTTTAGAGAATACAAGCATTCCAGTCTTGAATGGGGAAGTCATTACATGGCTGTATACATTTATCAAAACTAATGGAATGACACACTTAAGCTCTGTGCATTTTTCCTTTTTATTCATTTTTTAAAGGAAAAATGTAAAAGGTGTTCTCCAGTTTCGACACTCGAGCCACCCCACCTCAGAGCCTAGGGCCCCCAAGCCCATCTCAGCCCTTGCTGGCTGCTGGCTGCTCCATGGGTACTGTGAGGGAGGGAAACCAGAGAGAGGGTCCGACTGAAGCAGAAAGGGCAGGAGGGTGTCACCAGAGAACTGTTCATTTGGGTTTGTACTGAAGCCAGTTTCCTATAGAAACTAACTGTGTTTTCCATCCCTCTCCCCCATGCCCCTTCCAATATCTTACTCCAAATTCCAAAGTGGAAGAAAAGCCAGAAAGAAGTGAAGGGAATAAGAACAGATCCTGAGCCAACTGCAGCATGTGGCTTTCCCAAAGACACATGTGGACCAGACACTCTGTGAAACTTCAGAGCCCAGAGCAAATCCTGCTGTTCCCTGGACCCACTTCCATCTGTTTAAAACACACTCACAACCTCACAGCAACCATATGCAAGAAATGCTATTGTTAACCCCAGTTTACAAATGAGGTCTCTGATGCTTAGAAAAGTGAATGACTTACCCCAGAGCACACAACTTAAATCCAAATCTGTCTCATGCCCTCCCCTTGACCTCGGCCACTGTATATACTACCTGATGCTCTAATTTATGAAAATTCAACTGAAACCTAAAAGTTGGCAGCATTGAAAGGAAAAAAGAGTTGTAAAGGGGGCTAGGCCTTGGGAGGGGTGTAAGGGACAGAATGGTGACCCCACTCCCTCTCAGCTGTAGTCAAGAGAGGGGAGGGTTGTAGGTGGGTTGGACACATATGAGCTCCTGAAGCTTTTAGCGCCACCTAGATTCCCTGCAACTGCATAAATATTCAACTCTGATCTGATAGGCAGCCTAGAGTCACTGTCCACACCTGCACTGTCCAATACAGGAGTCACTAGCCACATTGGCTATCTCAATTTAAATCTCTCTTAATTAAAGTTTGAAAATTCACTTCCTCACTTGCACATATCAAGGCTCTGTGGCCATATGTGCCTGGTGGACACTTCATGAGACAGCACAGGTCTATCCCTTGGTCCTCCAGTCAGGCCACCCCCGAGGGTTGAGGTTTGCTGGGCTTGTGGAGATTCTGCCCTGCGGTGCCCACAAGATGAGGCGCGCTGGTACCAGCCAAAGAAGAGAGAAGTGAAGGAAGTGGCACAGACCTGATGAAACCCCAAGCACATTAGGTGAGGAGGTGGGTGGCATGGTTAGGCACTCTTCTCTCCAGCAAACATCCTTTCCTTTCTCTTTCAGAAGAGAGTTCTTTTCCTGACCAATGACTACTTCTTCACAGACATCAGTGACACACCTTTCAGGTGAGAGACACATGTTTTACTTGCAGAGTGGAAGGATGGGTGGAGCATGAATACTAACAACACAGGGTAGAACTTTCAGGTCTGGGGATGGATTTACTCAAAGTTAGTTGGCAATTTTGTGGTAACAGTAAGACCTAGCTCTGCATTCAGGAAACTACACTAGGCCTGCTTTGCCAGTGTAGTCTAATGTGCAGAGTCTGGAAGTATGGAACCAGATTGCCTGGGTTTAAATCCCAGTATCCTCACTTACAGGCTGTGTGACCTTTATCAAGTTACTTAACCTCTCTGTGCATTAGATTCCTCATCTGTAAAATGAGGGTAGTAATAGTAGCTACTTCTTGACAGTATTGTGAGGATTGAATGACATAATCAAAGATCTTAATTCACGCAATGGTAAGCAATTGTTAGATGAAAGATCAAATGTGAAGATCTCCTAAGTTCCCTCCAACTGTATAGATATTTAACTCCAGGCAACATACAGATTAGGAAACAAATAGCCCTTATCTCTGAATTATCTCACTTCTCAATGGAATTTTGTAAAATTGCCAATGCCCAGGTCCATCCAAACCAATTTACTCAGAATTTCGGGTGTGGGGTCCAGGCACAGGTATACTTTAAATCTCCCTGAGTGATTCAAACATTTGGCCAAGGTTCAAAAGCAATGTCCTACCATCAGAGAGAGGAAGGCACACAGGATTCACTGGGGGTAAAAGATTTTCCTATTTGTGGAGCCCTGTAAGACCTAGAGACCTTTCTACATTTCAGAGGGTTCCTGAGAGGTTCAGGATGTATCTTGATTAAAACGGGAGCTGAGGGGCCCTGGCCAGGTAGCTCAATTGGTTAAAGCATCGTCCCAACACTCCAAGGTTGTGGTTTCTATCCCAGATGAGGACACATACAAGAATCAACCAATGAATGAATAAATAAGTGGAACGACAAATCAATGTTTCTCTCTCTCTCTCTCTCTCTCTCTTTCTCTCTCTCTCTCTCTCAAAAGCAATAAATAAAAATTTAAAATGGGACAACCTGTGAGGCCAGGGGCAAAGGGGTCTTGGCATGCATGCCACATGCCATGGGCATGGACAGCTCATAAACTTAGATTTAGTGAAGGACAGGACATGGACTGGGACACTGACTTGGACTTGCTGTTTGATGAAAACATGGGTCCTCTGCTCTCTCCACAGTTTGGGAGTGGTGCTGTCCCAGGGCCAGGGAGAATACATCCTTCGGGGGAATACATCTGTGGAAGAAGGTTGGTCAGTGCCCAGTACTTATGGACACTTTGGAGGGAAAAAAATGGATGTTCCTGGGATACCAAGCAGGGCCAACCCAACCCAGAGCTGATACGACAACCTCCCAGGTCCCGGGCTTGGGAGTAGAGTCTCAGAGCCAGGCTGCAAGACAAGGAGGGATCTGTGTGTCTCAGGCATCCTGGGTGTGTGGGATCTGCCAGTCAGCCACCCAAACTGACAGAGCCTAGGACTTGCCAACTTTGCATTGTCAGGTGGCTTTGTTGGACCAGAGGGGTGGGCCTCAAAAGGATGTGTTTCTTTGAATAAAGCTGGATTTTACCTGTCAGAAGACTCTACAGAAGGCATGAGGAAGGAGGCTGGGAAGAGTGAGGAAGGAAATCTGTAGCAGTCTGCTCGGATCGCTGTAACAAAGCACCACACACTGGGCGACCTAATGAGAGAACCTCATTCTCTCACAGCTCTGCAGGCCACGCACCTTCCAATGGCACTCCTAGCTCCTGGTCGCACACGGAGTTCCTCACCTTGCACTGCAGCTCTACAGTCTCCCCTCCATCATCACAAGGCTTTTCCCCTTGTTTGTGTCTATTTTCCCTTTTCATAAGGACACCAGGCATCTTGGATTAGGGACCCCTAATGACTTTACCTTAACTTGATTGCATCTGCTGAGGCCCTATTTCCATATCAGATCACATTCACAGGTACAGGCAGTTAAGACTTCAACTTATCATTTTGGAGACACAGCCAACCCATAACAAGGAACTTATGGGAAGTGAACCTGAGAGGATGGCGGAGAAAGACCCCACCCTCCCTGATGCAGCCTGCTCAGACCTGAGCACCTTGACAGAGCAAAACCTGTGTCCAGGGCTCCCAGTCCTTGGGAGATGTGGTCACAATTCTGTTCAAAGCCCACATTCTGTCCATTCTCCCTTTACCATCCCTTCAATGTATCTCGTCTCTCGTCTCTGCCTCTGCCCTCAACATGGCCACTTCTCTCCTGGATAACCACAGCAACCTCCAGCTAGTCTCCCTGCCTCCTCCTTTCTTTGAATTTCTTTCTGCCAGAGGGAAGTTTCTAAAACTGCTAAACTGGATTGTGTTGCTGCTAAAGGACCTCCAATGGCCTTTGGCTTTTTTTCAGTTCTCCACACACTAAGCGTCAGGGTCTTCCCATACACTGCACTTTCCCCCAAAATGCTATCCCCTCCAACTCCCACTGTCTTATCCCAGCTACTCGCACCCACTCCTCAGGCCCCAGAGTACAGGCCACTCTCCCGGAGGCTGTCCCCGGCAGCCCCCTTCCCCGCCCAGGCCAGTTACGTGCCCTGCTGTGTGCTCCCACGTCCTCTGCTTTCACCCTTTCACAGCGCGTGTCCATTGCTGTTGGAACACTCTCCTTCCATTTTCCACTGATCCCAAAACAAACTTCCTAGGTCTCTCTGGTGTCTTCCTCCTTTCTCTGCTTTTCTTCCTCTACCCAGATATTCCCATCTTCATCGCTGCAGAAGACAGAGGGTACTACCCCTCACCCACTTCGTGGGAGAGACCAGCCAGTGGTCCAGCAGCTTGAAATCATGGGCTTAATGGGCTTACGGAGCTTACCATGGGGAAAGGAGTGCCACCCTCTCACTGTCTGCCTGTGTCTGTGTCAGTCCAGGACTTCTTTTGGTGATGCCACAGATGCCCGCTTGGCATGTCCATCACCCTTTTCTTCAATGTAGCAAAACTTAAGTTGAGCACCTATTTATTTTTAAGCACTCAGGATGCTCAGTAGGGTGGGTTTGTTGTGGGGTTTTTTTTCATTCACTCAAACAATGTACTTAGCCCATGGTCAGTGTGCGTGCTGTGCCGGGCATGAGGCTATAGAGATTATACAAAACAGACATGGCCCCTCTCTGGGCTCATCTTTTGCCTGGCCATTTAGCTCAGTTGGGTGCAATGAAGCTGCAATCACTGGTTTGGGGGGAGACATAACAGGTGGGATTTGGCCATGAGGCAATGGGGAGAAAGAACATTTCAGGAAAGGGGAACAACATGGACAAAGGCGTGGTCTGTGCAAACCCAGCCCTGTCCTGCGGGTGAGTTTTTACTCTGAGCTGAGGACAAGGAAGAGGAAACCCAGCCCGGCCCTGAAGGAGCTTCCCTGCACATGTTTGTAAAGAATTCAGGTGCAATCCTCACACCAGGGTGAGCACCATACCGAGAGTGAGCTCTGGTTTCAGGCCTGCACGACCTGCTGCACCCGGATCTGACCCTGGCTGGTGACTGGTAAGTGGGAGCCTCTGTCACTGCACAAAGGAGGGGGGCAAGGGAGGGAGGGAGAGAGGGAGACACAGTTTTGTGAGGTAACTGACTCCCCTGGGTTCCAGGACCTACTGCATCACAGATATCGACCCAGACCACCGGAAGCTCAGCCAGCTGGAGGCCATGGTCCGCTTTCTGACGGGGGAGGACCCAGACCTGGAGTGTGCGTGCTATCCACCCACTGAGGGCTTCCTTCTGGGACCTCGCAGTTCAAGGCTTTGTAGGAAGGGAGGGCTGGGGGGGATGGTAAGAGAGGGCTGTCACGTAGCTCTATCCTGGGAACACACTGATGGCTTAGGGAGGACAGGGAGACTTCAAAGACAAAAGCAGATCCACCATCAACATGGGGCCAAGCTGGTGACTAACTGTCCCTAGAACTGTGGTATACAGGCATATCCCCATGTCAGGGACTAGAATCTCTGTAAACCTCTTTCACCTGAGCACTATTAAGGCCTTGAAGGGACACTCACACAGTGTGAAGGCATCTCCCTGACCATCCGATCTGTCCCTACCACCACCTCACAGTGGGCCCCCATGCCAGCTGACCTCCGAAGTCCTTAATGCTGCAGAGGAGAGCATTTGACCAGACAGCCTCTTATAACTTGTAGTCTATGAGTATTTTCTAACATCCATAACAGGGAACTTATGGGAAGTGAACTTGAGTGGACGGACCAAATCCCCCAACCCATACCACAGAAGCCCCATTCCAAGAACCCCACTCTCAGGGTTGGGCTCTTGCTGTGAGAGAGCAGTGCCTGGAGAGAGCAGTTTGCAGACTAAATCTTAAATTCCCCTCCACTAACTCAACTGGTGTAATTATTGGGCCACACCCTCATCATGGTACTACCTCTCTCTCTTTGGAAGAAGAATCAGGTCATTTTTGTCACATTAAGTGTCCTCACCAAGAGAAGACTCCACCTTCCATGCTATCCCAACACTCATTCCATGAACAAGTGTGCACTGAGCATGTCCTCTGTGCCAGGCCTGGGCAGGCACTGTAGGTACAGAAATGACCCAACCAGGCAAGGCCCTTTCTCTCATGGAGCTTATAATATCAAGGGAAAACCACGCGATGAAGAAGCAAGCCCATGCATGTAGGTGGTGGTTGTTACAGGTTGTGCTGTATAGGAAAAAATTGGGCCTACTTTAAATGGATAGTCAGGGAAGGCCACCTCTGCCAATCAGTGTCACTTACTGCCCAAGTGGCTTCACGGGTACAGGGCCTCCTTTGGGAGTGAAGAAAATGTTGTGGAACTAAACAGAGGTGATGACTGCATATCATTGTGAAGGTACAAAATGTCACTGAATTATATACTTTAAATTGGTTGATTTTATTTACACGGATTTCACCTCAATAAAAATAAATACTTTAAGGATAGTGAGGGAAAAGAAAGAGCCACCCATGCAAAGAATGGAGAAAAGAGCATCCTGACCAAGGGAACAGCATATGTGGAAGCTCTGAGGCAAGTTCAAATTCACAGAACTCCAAAAGGCCAATGTGTGTGAGGCCAATTATCAGGGAGCAGAGCAATGAGAGTTAAGATGGAGGGGGAGCTGGGCACAGATGCAAGTCTGATGTCACTGAGGGATTCTCCTAATTTCACAGAACATAGAACTAGAAAGAGCCTTAGAAATCATTTCATTCTACTCACATACTATTTGGGGTTGAGGAAATGAAGGCTGGAAGAGGTGAAATGACTTCCTCAAATTCATGTAGCTGGCTTCACGTGTTCCAGACGCAGGTTTATGAGGCACATCTTGTTCCTTGAAGTTAGGGGTTCCTCAAAAGGAAAGATGAGCTGTGTTTATAATCACGGGGGAAATAAGTGAATTGGTCTCCTCTGATTTTGCACCCAGGTGACGAGGAGCTGGTGCAGGAGGTACTGTTTGATGTGGTGGTGACAGCTCCCATGGAAGCCTACTGGACAGCTCTGGCTCTCAACAGCTCTGAGTATGTACCAGAGTGGGGCTGACGGCTCCCAGAAGGGAAAGAGGTTCTGGCCTCTGGCATTCCCTTGTCTGAACCAGGGTCCCTCCCACCAGCTGGCTGGCAGCGCAGGAGATCACCTCCATCCTTCGGCCTAAGATGAACGGTGATGAGGGTGGGAAGATGTGAGGGAGTGAGAGCAACATTCACACAGCCCCAGTGAGAGCAGAGGCTCAGTAAATCTTCCACGCACAGTACAGGCTACTGCCTGGAGCATGGAAGAAAGACCCCAAGCAGATGCCCTGGTCACAGGACCAAATCCCCCAACCCACAATGCAGAAGCCCCATTCTAAGAACTTCTTTCTGGGGGTTGGGCTCTTGCTGTGAGAGCCCAATAGCTAAAGTGCCTGGAAAGAGCAGTTCAAGCAGATCAGAGCCTTGTCTCCCAGCAGGTGAGGTCAAGACACCATGAAGTATATTTGACCTCAGTATGTCCCAGCACCTTAGATTTCCTCACTGCCTCTGCCGATCTTTACCTGATGCTATTGTGTTTAGTGGACCGATAGAAGAGATGAATGGCTTGTGTGGGAGTGTGTGTATGTGTGCATGTATGCACATGTGTACACTAGCACAGGAGTGTTAGGAAGGGGTAAGATATTAATGAGGTTAAGAATAAAGTGGGCCACACCTTGTTCCTGAATAGAAAGATTCAACATCAACATCATAAAAATGCCCAACCTCCCCTAGGTGCTTGATAAATTAATTAATACTGTCCTAATGAAAATAGTAACAGAATTATGTAGGAACAATCACCTATTTTAAGAAAAAAGGAAGATGAATAATGCTTTGCATAGTGTGCTACCATTTCTGTAAAAAGAAGGAAAAACATAGTATGTGTGTGTGCATTTACAAGGTGGGGCAAAAATAAGTTTACAGTTGTATGGAAAATAATATGGTGATTAATAAATAACAAGACAAGAATAAACTCTGTTTCATGTACTCATAACTATAAACCTATATTTTCCCCAGCCTGTATATAAAATACCTATGAAAGGCTATATAAGAAACAGTTCTCATTTGTTGCTAAAGGTGAGAAAAATGGGTAACTGAAACAGGGACAGAAGGGACATTTTATAACTTGTTAGTACAATTCTGAACCATGTGAATGAATGTATTACCTATGCAAAATTAAAGAAACTAAAACAAACAAACAAACAACACACTAGGCCAGGCACTATTTTTAGTGCTTAGTGTGTATCACATTGATTCTCACAACCACCCTACTATCATTATCCCCACTTTACAGATGAGGAAACTAAGGCAGAGAGAGATAAGAAATTTGCCCAAGGCCACGTGCCTCACAAGTGGTGGAACTGGACTCAAAACCAGGCAAACCTAGTTCCAGAGTCTCTAGACTCTTAGCTCCTGTACTGTCCTGCTTTCTGTAGAGGGATTTGGAGAGAAGGGGCATGATCCCCATCTTTCCAATTTCAGAGATTAGCCAGGCATGTTTTTAGTATTAAGAAACATTGAGGAGCAAATATTCTTAACAAGGGTATGTATCAGAAAAGATGACTTAGAGAACTAATATAAATAGCATATTAATAAAGCTAAGAAGAAAACTCATGTAATCATCCCCATAGATGCAGAAAAGATATTTGAACAAATATTAATATCTATTCATATTTTTTAAAGCCACTCAATAAAATTAAAATTGACTTAAGTTTGAAAGTCAATATCTGAATGGGACTAGAGGCTCTCTCATAAAGACAGGAAAAAGACAGGCCCACTGCCCCAGCTACCAGTTAGCAAGGTCAGAAGGTACTCGTTGGTGCAACCAGATGAGAGAATGCAACTAGAAGCAATGAGAAGTGGAAAGAAGCAAATGATCTCTGTTTAAGAAGATGGCATGTTTATATACCTGGAAACCCCTGCACAAAAAATTTAACAGAAATCTACTATAAACTATAAAAGAATTTAGTAGAATAGCAGTTTATAATATGCACACTCAAAAATTAATAACCTTTATCTATACAAACAAAAACCAGATCTACAATGAGATGTGAGAAGACCTATTTAGGAATGCAAAATATAAAATATAACAGCCCTAGCTGGTGTGGCTCAGTAGATTGAGTGCCAGCCTGTGAACCAAAGTGTTGCTGGTTCAATTCCCATTCAGGGCACAAGCCTGGGTTACAGGCCAGGTCCCCAGCATCGGGTGCATGAAATGCAACCACACAGTAATGTTTCTCTCCCTCTCTCCCTCCCTTCCCCCCTTCTCTAAAAATAAATAAATAAAATCTTTTTTAAATGTTTAAAAATAAAATAAAATATAACAAAATACCTAGTCATAAACTATAAGAAATATCCCAAAATTTACATAAAGAAAATATAAAGCACTCCTGAATAATGCAAAAGTAGACTTGAGTAAATGGAAAGATATTCAGTGATTTTGGATAGGAAGACTCAACAATACAAAAATATTAATTTTCTTTAAGTTAATTTTATAAATTTAATGCAATCCCAATAAAAATGCCATTAACAGCCTTCACTGGTGTGTCTCAGTTGGTTGTAGTATTGCCCCATAATCCCAAAGGCCTAGGTTTGATTCCCAGTCAGGGCACATGCCTAGGTTGCAGGTTTATTCCCCAGTCAGGGCAGGTACAGGAGGCAGCAAATCAATGTTTCTTTCTCACATCTATGTTTCTCTCACCTTCTATCTCTCTCCCTTGCCCTGTCTCTAAAGTCAATAAGCATGTAACTTTGGGTGAGGGAGAAAGAAAGAGACTGAGAGAGAGAGTGAGAAAGAGAGAGAGAGAGGAAGGAGGGGAAGGAGGGAAGGAAGGAAGGAAAGAAGAAAGGAAGGTCTGACCAACATATTAAAACATATTACAAAGTCTCAGTCTTACAGTTAACTTCCAGCCAAGATAGAGGCATAGGTAGATACACTCTGCCTCCTCACACAGCCAAAAGAAGGATGACAACAAATTTAAAAACAAAAAAATAACCAGACTGCCAGAAAATTGAACTGTATGGAAGTCTGACAATCAAGGAGCTAAAACAGTCATCCAAACCAGTACAAGGGACAGAGATGGGCAGCCAGGCAGAGAAGACGCATGGCAAGGCGGTGGCTGGAGCAACATTTGCTTGCAGATAAACCGGGAGAACAACTGTGGAGCAAGACAGACTGTGAAATCCAGGGTTCCAGTGTGAGAAAAGAAAGCTGTAAAACCTCTGGCTGTAGAAATCTGTGGGGGATGTGGCAGCAGGAGAAACTCCCAGCCTCATTGGAGTAACCCACAGGGTCCTAAAACGTACCCAAACCCACCCACCCAGGAATCAGCACCAGAAAGGCCCAATTTGCTTGTGGGTAGTGGGGGAAGTGACTGAAAGGCATCAGAGAGCTGAGCATGTGGCATTGTTCCCTCTCAGACCCCTCCCCCACAGACAGTGTCACCACACAGTGACCTGGCTTGCCCCACCCTGGTGAATACCTAAGGCTCCGCCCCTTCTGACATAACAGGCATGCTGAGACAAAGAAATGTGGCCCAAATGAAAAAAACACATCAAAGCTCCAAAAATAAAACTAAGCAATGAACAAATGGTCAACCTATCAGATGCACAGTTCAAAACACTGGTAATCTGGATGCTCACAGAATTGGTTGATTGTGGTCACAAAATGGAGGAAAAAGTGAGAGCTATGCAAAGTGAAATAAAGAAAACTTTACAGGGAACCAACAGTAAAGGGAAAGAAACTGGGACTCACACCAATGATTTGGAGCAGAAAGAAGAGATAACTATTCAACTAAAATAGAATGAAGAAACAAGAATTCAAAAAAATGAGGAGAGGTTTAGGAATCTCTGGGACTTTAAACATTCCAACATCCAAACCATACGGATGCCAGAAGAGTAAGAGCAAGAAATTGTAAACTTATTTGAAAAAATAATGAAGGAGAACTTCCCCAATCTGGCCAAGGAAATAGTCTTCCAGGAGATCCAGGAAGCTCAGAGAGTCCGAAAGAAGTTGGACCTGAGGAAGCACATAACTAGGCACATCATAATTACATTACCAAAGAGTAAAGATAAGAAGAGAATCTTAAGAGCAGCAGGAGAAAAGGAGACAATTACATACAAAGGAGTTCCCATAAGAATATCAGCTGATTTCTCAAAAGAAACTTTGCAGGCAAGAAGAGGCTGGAAAGAACTATTCAAAGTCATGAAAGGCAAGGACCTACATCCAAGATTACCCTATCTAGCAAAGCTATCATTGAGAATGGAAGGGCAGGTAAAGTGTTTCCCCAATAAGGTAAAGTTAAAAGAATTCATCATCACCAAGCCCATATTATATGAAATGTTAAAGGGACTTATCTAAGAAAAAGATGAATATCAGAAACTATGAACAGTAAAATGATAACAAACTCACAACTATCAACAACTGAACCTAAAAAAAACAAAAACAAAAACAAACTAAGCAGACAACTAGAACAAGTACAGAATCACAGAAATGGAGGTCAGAGGGGAGAGGAGAGGAGGGAAGAGAATGGGGGAAAAGGTACAGGGAATAAGAAGCATAAATAGTAGGTACAAAATAGACAGGGGGAGGTTAAGAATAGTATAGGAAATGGGGAAGCCAAAGAACTTATATGTACAGCCCCTGGACATGAACAAGGGTTAAGGGGAATGCTGGTGGGAGTGGAGGTGCAGGGTGGAGGGGAACAAAGGGGAGAAAAAGTGGGACAACTGTAATAGTGTAATCAATAAAATATATATTAAAAAGAAAAAGAGAAATATATATTACAAAGTCTCTACAATTTATAAAGTATGGTATTGACTCATGAATAGGCAAGGAGACCAAGGAAAGAGAACAGAAAGTCCACAGAATCACATAAGTGCATGTGGAAACTTAGTCTATGACAGGCATCATGTCAAGTCAGTGAGGGAAAGATGGATTTTTTTAATAGCTGGTTTGAGAGCCATAAGGAGCATGATATAATTGCTTCTTTCTTCAGATAGATAAAGTCCAAATGAGTCAGAGAATTAAATGTAAAAAATGAAATCATATAAATACTAAAAGATAACATGAGCCAAGTCCTATCAAACCTAGGAGTAAGGAAACCTTTCCCAATGATGATTCAAAATTCAGAAGCAATTAGGGAATGACTGATAAATTTAACAACATAAAAGTGTTTACTTAGCAAAAATAAAAACATGAGTGAAGTGAAAAGAGAAATGACAAACCAAAAAAAAAAAATGTTTTCAACTTGTAAGACAAATAAAAGTTTACTATCCCTATGTTATGTATTCATGATACAAAAAGAACTTCAAAAGCAGAGAAGTAAAAGACCAACCACTTTATAGGAAAAATGACCAGTAGATGTGGATGAAGAGGACACATGCAAATAGCCCTTAAATATGTGAAAAAATTCTCAATATATTTTGTAAAAGAAAGAATGCAAATTCAAACTCTACCAAGATTGTATTTGTCACTTAGACTGATAACCACCTAAGTTTGTTGATGTGTATGGTTGACAAGGCTGTTGGAGAATCAGGCAATCTAGTATATTGTCAGTGAGAATACAAAATGTTTCAAAGCCTATGGAGGGGAATTTGGCAATATTTAACAAAATTACATATGAATTTTATACTTGGACCCAACAATCCTACTTTAGGAATGTATCCCAAAGACATACCAGTAAAAATAGGAAAATCTACACATAAGTTATTCATTACAGCATAATTTATAACAACAAATTGTTGAAAATAACTTAAATGTCCATCAGTAGGAGCCTAGTTAAATAAACCATGGTAGATCCTCACATTGGAATACTGTGTAGCTGAAAGAAAATGAGAATTATCTCATAGCAGTCAACAAAAAAAAAAAAAAAAGAAAAGAAGAGGCATCCAAATTGGAAAGGAAGAAATAAAACAATCATTATTCACAGATGACATGATACTACATATAGAGATTCCACCAAAATAAATTATTAGAACTGATCGATGAATCCAGTAAAACTGCAGGATACAAAATTAATATTCAGAAATCAATTACATTTCATACACGAATAGCAAACAATCAAGAAAGGAAATTAAGAAACAATCCCATTTTATAGTTGCTTCAAAAAGAATAAAATACTTAGAAATAAATTTAACCTTAGAGGTGAAAGGCCTGTACTCTGAAAACTGGAAGACATTGCTGAAAGAAACCAAAGAAGATATCAATATGGCCTCATGGATTGGAAGAATTATTATCTTTCAAATGTCCATATTATCCAAAGCAAGCTATAGAGGCAGTGCAATTATGCTAAATGAAATAAGTGAGACAGAGAAAGACAAACACTACATGATTTTACTTATATGTGGAACCTAAAAAACAAAATAATGAACAAAGTGAAAATAAACTCACAAATACAGAGAACAAACTGATGGTTACCAGATGGAAGGGGGATTAAGGGGATGTGCATAAAAAGTAAAAAGAATCAAGTACAAATTGCCAGTTATGAAAATAGTCATGAGGATGTAAAGTACAGCATAGGAGACACAGTCAATAACGTTGTTATAACTACACATGGTGCCAGATGGGTACTAGGCTTATCACGGGCACTAGGCCTAAAATATATTTCATGAGGTATATGAATGTCTAATCACTATGTTGCACATCTGAAACTAATGCAATATAGTATGTCAACTATAATTGAAAAATAAATTTAAAATAAACATTTGAGTAAGAAAAATGAGAAATATCTCCATATACTGCTATGAAATGATCCTAGTAGTGGAGGGGAATCTGTATAATAGCCCCACTTTTCATCTAAAATGAGGAAATACAAATACATTTTCATAGTTACTTACACAAGGAATTTTAACAGAACAATATTTTTAATAGAACAATAAACAAGCAAACAAAAAGCATTTACTTTTAGGAAGAGTGAAAGAACAGGAGATGGAAACAGAGTCAGACTCTTCTGAATATGACTTATTCTGAATATTTGACTTTGGAACCATGTAAATGTTTTATATCATCATAAAACAAAATTAAATTTTAAAATTAAGCTATAAAAATTGAAAGCAAATAAAACAAACTTAGCTGTGTATTAAGTTCATGAAATACCTACACATAAATAAATTCTTTCAAGGAACTTGAAAACACAGAACTATAAACACTAAATAAATAAAATATTAAACTGTGTTCAATAACCATATTGCTAGAAACAATATTGACAGTTATTTTCAAACTATATTGATTGATAAAGCAAATGATATTTGTGTATGTAATTAGAAACCAATATTTTCAGCAAAAGATAAAAGAGATGCAAATTTTTTTAAATCAAAGAAGTTAAGTTTAGATGTGATGCTACATGTGAACTGTAAATATCAGTGAGCTCATGATGTGTTTTCTCTGAAAGAAACAAAAAGAATATACTCGCTCTGTCCACTGAAAGGACCAACCTCAAAGAGCACTTCAGATCTATACTGTGGATTTTCAACGTCCACATTAAAAAGTGTGCATTAAAATAAGTGAGTGATCTTTGGAGAAAAGTCTGATTTCAGGACAGAGGCATGAAATGTGCAAAATTAGCCAGGAGCCTCTCATCATACCAGAAAGCAAGAAGTCACTGAAGACTGAGGCAGCTGTGTCAACAGGACCCCCAAGCCAACCAGAAGAGACTCCCCCTGGCCAAAGTGGAACAATTAGAGCAGCAAAGGTCACAACAACTGCAATGGACTAAAACACATTAAGTATTTTTAAAATCCTGTGTTCATAATGATACTTTAAAAAAGATTTTATTGGTCATCCTTTGAAGATGTGAAGAAACCAATTCATGATTCTAAAAACTGGTAAAGAAACAAACACTCAATTATTTATCCTGCCACTCTTGTACAACCAAATATGGATGAGGACTATCCCTATTTTGCAACCTTTAGTCAATCAGATAGTGTGTGCATCTTGATAAAGAACATAACACCAGAATCTAATCAGGAGCCAAAGTCTAACTGCTAGTTTATAAGAAACACAGGGGAGAAAGAAACACGCTAAATAACACCACAGCATTGCAATCAGCCAAATCCAGAACGCTAAAAACTCTACAGGACAAGTGACCTAATTCAGCAAATGAATTCCAAGGAAAAAACAAGGAAGGAGGTAGAGAGGAGAGAAAGAGTTTAAAGAAACTAAAGATGACTGACAATAGGTATGGTGTTTCTTTTGGAGATGATGAAAATGTTCTAAAATTGACTGTGGTGATGGCTCCACAACTCCTGAATACTAAAACCATTTTATTTTACACTTTAAATGGATTAATTGTATTGTACATGAATTACAGTTTAATAAGTATCTGCAATAAGAGAGAGAGACGGGGAGGGAGAGAGGGAAGAAAAGAGACATATTGACCATGGATTCTCGTCAGGTTCTAATTTTAACAAATTCTTAAAGTTCCTGAGGCTATTGGATTATTTGATGACATTAAAGAATTGTGAGGGTTTTCAGGTGTGATTATGGCATTGAGAATTTTTTATTCCTTATATTTTAATAATAGAAATTGAATTATTTACAAATGAAATGGTATTTTGGATTTGCTTCAAAATAATCTAGTTGAAAGCCTGGGGGAGGCTATAGAATAAAACAAGAATGGCATCGGTTGGTAACTGTTGAAGCTGAGTAATGGATGCAGAAGTCTCATTAGACTGTTCTCTCTACTTCTGAATGAATAGAGAATTGCATTGAGAAACTTTTTAAAGATACACAAGCGCTCGGGTCTCACCCCAAGAGACTCTGGTCTCTACGGTACTGGAGAGAGCAAGTCTCATCTGCATCTCTGGACCATTTCCACAGTGATTTTCCACACTGCAGAGCAGCTGTTTTAATCCAGCACCAGGTACTATCAGTTGACATTGTATGGTACAGCATTCATCACAGAATTCCATTAGGGAAACCCCAGAAGTCACACAGCTGAGCTTTGATGGAAAAACAAAATGCTTCCCCTTGTCAGTGCTTTAGGTATTGACTGCTTCTGCACTCACTAAAAACTCCAATCCAGGCACTGAGAGAAACTGGGCAATGGCCTGCAATAAATTGTGCTGGTAGAAAGACTATTAATAAAGTTAGAGGTGATTAAATAAAGCCATATTTTACAAGCTCATAGCTAATATTATATTCAATGGTAAAAATGGTGAAAAGCTAAAATCTTTTCCTCTAATATCAGAAACAAGACAAGGATACTCACTCACACCACTTTTATTCAATACAGTAGTGGAAGTCTTGGCCATAGAAATTAGGCAAGAAAAAGAAAAGTCATCAAAATTGGAAAGGAAGAAGTAAAATATTCTATTTGCAGATGACATGGTATTATATTTAGACACCCCTAAAGACTACACACACACACACTGTTAGAACTAATAAACAAATTCAGTAAAGTTGCAGAATACAATATCAATATACAAAAATCAGTTATTTTGTATATTAATAACAAACTATCAGAACAGAAGTTGAAAAAACAATCCCATTTACAATGACATCAAAAGAATAAAATACTTAAGAACAAATTCAACCAAGGAGGTGAAAAACATGAACATGGAAAACTATAAAACATTGAAGAAGGAAATTTTAAAAGATACCAATAAATCCCATGTCCATGGATTGGAAGAATTTATATTGTTAAAATTTCCATACTAGCCAGAACAATCTAAAGAGTCAATGCAATATCTATCAAAGTTCCAAAGGCATTTTTCACAGAAATAGAACAAGCAATCCTAAAATTTGTATGAAACAACAAAAGACCCCAAATAGCCAAAGCAATTTTAAGAACAAAGCCAGAGGCATTATGCCTCCTGATTTCAAACTATATTATAACGCTATAGTAATCAAAACAGTATGATATTGGTCTACAAACAAACAAATAAATCAGTGGAACAGAATAAAGAGACCAAAAACCCACACACATTCAGTCAATTAATTTATGACAAAGGAGCCAAGAATATACAATGGGGAAAGAATGGTTTCTTCAAAAAATGGTGTGGGGAAAACCAGACAGCCACAGGCAAAAGGACAAAACTCAATCATTATCTTACATCAATTACAAAAATCAACTCATCATGTATTAAACATTTTGAACATAAGACTTGAAACCATAAAACTCCTAGAAGAAAATATAGGGGATAAGTTCCTTGGCAACAATCTTGGCAAAGATTTTTTGAATTTGACACCAAAAGCAAAGGAAACTAAAGCAAAAATTAACAAGTGGAACTACATGTAACTAAAAAGCTTTGGCCCAGCAAAGGAATAATCACAAAATTAAAAGGAAACCTACTGAATGGAAGAAAATATTTGCAAATCGTTCATCTGATAAGGGGTTGATATGCAAAATAAACAATTCACACAACTCAATAACAAAAAGAAAGATTTTTTTTAAAGGACAGAAGATCTGAATAGACATCTTTCCAAAGAAGATGTCCAAAGAAGATGTACAAATGGCCAGTAGGTATATGAAAAGATGCTCAACATCACTAATCATCAGAAGCAAACCAAAACCACATGAAATATATATTATCTCACACCTGTTAGAATGTCATCAAAAAGACAAGTGATAACAAAAGTTAACACTGGTGATAGTGTAGATCCTGAGAAAAGGTTCTCCTGGCGGCTAACTGGGCTCAAATTAAAAAAGAAAATACAAAAAACAAAAAAAAGAAAAAAACATCCTAGCAACTAAGTGACATAGGCCAGACATGTGCAATCTTAAAAAAAAAAAAAAAAAGAAACAAACAAACAAACTCAGAGTAGAAAAATGGTTGCTGCAGGGTGGGGGAATAGGGTGAAGTTAGTAAAAGAGTACAGATTTTTAGTTATAAGATGAAGAAAGCCTCAGGATCTAATGTAAAACATGATGACTGTAGTTCTAACACTGTATTGTATAATTGAAATCTGCTAAGAGAGTAGAATTCAAATGTTCTCACACACACAAGAAGATAAATATGTGAGGTGATAGATGTGGTAATTAACTGTGTGGGGGAATCCTTTCACAATGCAGATGTAGATCAAACCAAGACAATGTATACTTAAAATATCTTATGATTTTATGTCAATTATACCTCAATAAAGCTGAAATTTAAAAAAAAAGATGATAACTGCCACCCCGGTGCATTACCATAACAATATCTTTGAGACCATGAAAAAAATTGGTTACACATCAGCTGGCTAATGGATTTGTTTTTTAATCTGTTGGCAAGGTTATGAATTCCAGCAGGATTGCGTAGGTAGATGTGAGTAGTGTGAACATGTAAAAAGAGCTAAAGTGTGAGGTGCTATGTATGTGTTGGTCATGAAAAGTCACTATTCCTTAGGTCCCAAAACAAAAATCTCTCTTCCTGAGTCCCCCAAAAGCTGAGTGTACAAATCAGGAGCTAGAGCTGAAGAAGCAAAGAAGCAGAGGACAAGGGGACCCCATTAATAAGGAGGGTGCTCCCCAGCAGAGCCCCACCCCTAGTCAGACAGGCCAGGTGCTAGGGGGCCTCAGGATCTTCCCTTCTCTGTGTTCCCTCCTCCTGGACCTGCCGCTGTGCTGCATGGTGGTGACACCCACTCCATCTGCCTCACAGGGAGCACCAGCACGTGGTGGACATGGCCTTCCTGGGCACCCGGGCTGGCCTCCTCAGAAGCAGCTTGTTCGTGGGCTCTGAGAAGATCTCCAACAAGTGAGTCGGCTGGGTGCTGGTATCAGGACGCAGGCAGGGCACTTTTGCAGCAGGGGTGGGCACTCCTGGAATGCAAGGAGGCTGGAAGGGCTGCGGCTTACAGAGTGGGAGGGTCAGAAAGGTAACCCTTCCACTCAGGCTTGGACTTATCCTGGAGGTACCCCCAAGAGGGAGGGCAGCCCAGTCTGGCAAGAGAGACCGCGAGACCTTGATGTTGGAGGGGCTAGTCAGAGGTTCACTTCCACAGAGGGAAACCCAGAAATTGTCTTCCCCCAGGGACAAGTCTCTGTGTAACAACCTAAATCTTCTGACTGTGTTCCATCCTTTCTTGACAACTTCCTTTTCCCCTAAGCCAGCAATTCTCAATTGGGGGTGATTTATACCCACTGTAGGTACATTGAGCAGTGTCTGGAGACATTTTTGGTTGTAGAAACGGGAGGAGGGGGTCTTCCAGCCGAGACATAGGCATAGGTAGATACACTTTGCCTCCTCGCACAACCAAAAGAAGGACAACAAATTTAAAAACAAAAAACAACCAGAACTGCCAGAAAATTGAACTGTATGGAAGTGTGATTACCACGGAGTTAAAGAAGAAACATTCACCCAGACTGGTAGGAGGGATGGAGACAGGCAGTGGGGGCAGAGAGGATGCATGGCAAGACTGCAGCTGGAGGACCGGGAGGGCAAGAGGGTGGCTGGCAGTCCCACATTTGCATGCAGATAAACTGGGAGGAACTACTGGGGAGCAAAACAGAATGCACAACCCAGGACTTTGCTTGGGACAAGAAAGCTTCAAAACCTCTGGTTGTAAAACCTGTGGGGGTTGTGGCAGAGGGAGAAACTCCCAGCCTCATTGGATTGTTCATTGGAGAGACCTGCAGGGTCCTAGAACATACACAAACCCACCCACCCTGCACTCAACACCAGAAAGGCCCAATTTGCTTGTGGGTAGCAGGGGAAGTGACTGAAAGTCCACCAAGAGCCGAGCAAGTGGCATTGTTCCCTCTCTCACCCCTCCCCCGCATTCAGCGCCGGAATGCAGTGACGTGAGTTGCCCCACCCTGGCAAATACCTAAGGCTCTGCCTCTTACAATGTAACAGATGTGCCAAGGCAAAGAAATATGGCCCAAATGAAAGAATATATCAAAACTCCAAAAATAGAACTAAGAGATGAACAGATAGCCAACCTATTGGATTCAGAGTTGAAAACACTGGTAATCAAGATGCTTGCAGAAATGGTTTAGTATGGTAGCAAAATGGAGAAAAAAGCATACAGCAATGCAAAGTGAAATAAAGAAAAATATAAAGGGAATCAACAATAAAGGGAAGTAAACCAGGGCTCAAATCAGCAATTTGGAGTAGAAGGAAGAAATTAGCCAGAACAGAATGAAGAAACAGAATTCAAAAAAGTTAGAAGAGGCTTAGGAACCTCTGGAACAACTTTAAATGTTCCAACATCTGAATCATAGGGGTGCCAGAAGGAGAAGAGGAAGAGCAAGAAATTGAAAACTTATTTGAATAATGAGGGTGAACTTTCCCAGTGTGGCAAAGGAAATTGACTTCCAGGAAGTCCAGGAAGCCCAGAGAATCCCAAAGAAGTCAGACCCAAAGAAGCACACACCTAGGCACATCATAATTACATTAAAGATAAGGAGAGAATCTTAAAAGCATCAAGAGAAAAGCAGACAATTACCTACAAAGGAGCTCCTATAAGACTGTAAGCTGATTTCTCAGAAGAAATCTTACAAGCAAGAAGGGACTGGCAAGAAGTATTCAAAGTCATGAAAGGCAAGGACCTACGTCCAAGATTATTCTATCCAGCAAAGCTATCATTTAGAATGGTAGGGCAGATAAAGTGCTTCCCAGATAAGGTCAAGTTAAAGGAGTTCATCATCACCAAGCCTTTATTAAATGAAATGTTAAAGGGACTTATCGAAGAAAAAGAAGATCAAAACTGTGAACAGTAAAATGACAACAAACTCACAACTATCAATAACTGAACCTAAAACAAAAACAAAGACAAACTAAGCAAACAATTCGAACAGGAATAGAATCACAAATGGAGATCACATGGAGGGTTAACAGCGGGGGGTGAGGGAGTCGGGGCAGAGAATGAAGGAGAAGGTACAGGGAATAAGAAGCATGAATGGTAGGTACAAAATAGACGGGGAGCTTAAGAACAGTATAGGAAATGGAGAAGCCAAAGAACTTACATGTACGACCCATGGACATGAACTAAGGGCTGGTGGGAGGGGAACAACTGTAATAGCATAATCAATAAAATATACTTTTAAAAAAAGAAGGCTTGGCCAAAAGATATGGTAAATAAGAAAAAAAAATTCTAATGATTAAAAAAAAAGAGAAAGACACTGGAGGAGAGGTGCTTGTTACTGGCATTTAGTGGATGGAGGCCAGGGATGCTGCTAACCGTCCGACAGTGCACAGGATGGCTCCTGACAGCATCATGTCGGCCGTGCTGAGAAACCCTGCTCCAAGCAAAGCCTGATTCTAGGACAGCCATGCTATGCCCAGGGACCAGCCAGCCCTGTGTCCTCCTCACTGAGTATGGCAGCAAGAGGAGAGTAGAAGCCCAGTGAAGGGTCAGGAAGGGAAGGGGTGAGCAGAGCCACCTGTGCTCTGCAAACCATGAGACTCAAAGAGGATAGGCAGGGCGAGGAAGCATCTAGAGGAGGAGAACTGAGCGGGTTACTGGGAAGACTTGACCCCACCATCCTCACTTCCCACACACTGACCGCTCCTCCCTCTTAGCACCTCCGCGCCAAGCACCCTTAGCGATGGAGAGCCATCTTTGAGCTTCTTCCAGGACTCTGTGACAGATGCACACTGGCTAGAAAGCTGAGTCTTTCTAGGAAGACAAATGGAATTGTCTTTCTTCTCCCCACCTCCCCGCATCCCCTCGTAAGTGGAAACAGAGGGAGGCATGCTGCCTTGCTCCACTTTCCCAGGGCCCTGTCAGAAGCTAGCAAAGAGCTCAGACAACTCGGACTGGTAGGAGACTGTGGGTTCACCTGAGGCCTTGACCAAGGTGGGAAACTTTCCTAACCAAGCTCACTACTCACTCGTACCTCCTCGCCCCCTTAAACTTTACCCCAATCAGAAAACACACATATCTTTGTCAAGCCACGGTCAGACAACTGCTCCACGCAAAGGAAGAAAGCATCCTGGTGTTCCCCTGAGCCCTCTCTCTCTAAAAGGCTTCTGAGAACAGAAGAGGGAAACCTCAGACAGGCATACCCAGCCACCATGAACGACCTCACACGCCCTGCACAGCCCCCTTCCCCTAAGTGTGATGTGACTGGCAGCCCGGGAATTGTGCAACAAGGCAGGTCTGCTCCTGGAACACGTAAACCAGGCATTCTTAAAATCCCACCTCAACTACCCACCTTATGGGTTATCCACAGCAACGTTTCTAACCCCCGCCAGCTTCTCCCTGCCTCCCACTCTGCTTCTGGACCAACGCTCTCTCCTGCCAGCTGCTGTGTGTTCAGGGAATGCAAAACCATAATTAGCAAGATAAAGCTGCTCAAAGAGAGAAAACTCATGATGCATTCTAAAACCTGGAGGCAATGGCTTTGAAGTAAGCATTTGGGGGGAATTTATGCTCTTGTATTAGCTCAGTGGTGAAGGTGACTATAGTTTCCTCACTCAGACATGCTAATTAGCCAGACAAAAAGAAAGTAGGCTATATCCAAAAGAAAAAACCTTGCAAGCCAAGCAGTTTATATAAAAATGGAAAGTATTCTTTCAAAATACAAGGCTCACATCTCTTCTAGCTACTAATGTGCCATCAGATGCAACGGCATTTAACTCTGGAAAAGGCAGGAATTGCTGGGGACATCGTCTGGGGCACCACCAGCTAGGAGCTCATGTTTTGTACCTGCAAGTCCACCAGAGCAGACGGGAATCGGTCTCTTGGCCCAGCCAATATGGTTGTGTATAGAAAAGGAAAAAGAGAGAAATGTGTTCCCAGATTTGAAGGGAGGAATCAAATCTTTCTCCTTGCAGGAAGTTTCTGACCCCTGAAGACAAGGCCAGCATATTCACCATGGACCACTTCCCTCTGTGGTACCGCCAGGCCGTGGAGCAGCCTGCTGGCAGCTTTGTCTTCCACCTGCACTCGGGAGAGGAACCAGGTAACTGTGCTGCTGGACCAGGTGGGACCAGGGCATCCCTCCTCCTCCTATGCTCTTAGTGATATAAAGCAGAAGGTCCAGACCTCCAGGTTCCTTCCTACCTTCCTCCTGACACATGGCAGCAACCTGAGAAAGCTCGCTGGGGCCTTACTGCACCCTACCATAGGCAGAATAGAGACTTGCTAGTCTCTACCCTGCCTATAGGATGGGTCGTTGTATTCCCTGGCCAGTAGTCAAAGTTGGCTGTTGAAAATCCAGTGTGGAACAAAAGAAATAGATCCAACCAAAAGCCAAGAAGAGCTGGATTCTAGCCCAAATTCCAAATAGAAGGATATTGGACAAGTTAATCTCTAAGATTCTTCTATTTCTAAACATCTCAGTATCCTTAAACCTCCCAGTTCCTTAAACCACTCCGTGAAAGTAACACTTCATTCCACTGGGGACGGCCCCTACTTGCCAAGGCCGCTGCCCCCTCAGCTCTCCTCCTCCCGAAACAGGAAAAGCAGCCTGGGCTCCACCCCCTGGACTCTCCCAGGGGTCACAACACTGAGCTCCTGGCCTGCACCTCAGAAGCTTCCCATAATAACGGGGCGCCTCCCACGGGCAGGCCACGGTTGGAGGTGGGGCAGCCCCTGTTGGATCCCATGGACCAAGCTAGCAAACCCCTACTAGTCCAAGGTTTTCAGAGCTTCAGGCACCCAACTCTCCCAAGCACCTACTCTGAAAAATGGCCCCAAAAAGAAAAATTACGTGACTTTAACAGAGCACCAAGAAAACTGTAGAATGTTTAGAATAGAAAGGGGCTTTGGAGGACACACAGCCCCAGACTCTTTTTTTTTTTAAGATTGTATTTTATTTTTTTTTGAGAGAGAGAGAGAGGGGAAAGGAGAGAGGGAGAGAGAGAGAGAACATCAATGTGTGGTTGCCTCTTGAGAGCCCTCCACTAGAGACCTGGCCTCCAACCCAAGCAAGTGCCCTGACTGGGAATCAAACCAGCAACCATTTGGTTTGCAGGCTGGCATCACACTCTTAACTTATAAGCAAAGAGACTGTAACTTATAGAGGTGGAAGGCCTTGTCCAGGAGTCCAAGAGTTTGGGCAGAGCAAGCTCTCTACCAGGTCACCTCTGGGGGAGGTTGATCCCATCGCAGGAGGGCGAGGGGGCCTATAAAGTATCCACAACCAGGTCAGAGCTGAGGAGGAGGATGAACAGAAGGAGGAGGGGGGAAGACTGAAAACATCGGAAAGGAGAGGGGTGGGCTGGGAGCCCACTGGAATGAAGAGTCGCACTTCCCCTTCAAGATGTCTCCAACCAGAACCCTTCTGGCCACCACTTCCACCGAAGCCATCCTCCAGCTTCCTGATGGAGAAATGCCCCCAGCTGACAGCTGGGGAGGTCCGGGCTCCTTTGGGCTCCTCCAGGGCTGCAACAGCAACAAGGCAGTCCCCTCTGCGCCCTCCAGATGCCTTCCTCTCCTTGTGCTTAAACCCGTCTCTCCATCCTGTGCTTGTCCTTTCCACCTGAGGTATCGCTAACGTGCTTTACAAAACTCCTCACCATACATAACACACTTAATCTGCACAACCCTATAATGTTAAGTGCTGTTATCACGCCTCTTCATATACAGGGAGAACCTGAGGCTTAGAAAAGTTCTGTGTCTTGCCCAGGATCACCCATTGAGAGAGCCACAGAACCAGCCTAAAACCAAGGTCTACCCACCGAAGTTCCTGCTCTTTTACTGCACTGAGTGGAAGGCAGGGAAGGGGGTGGGGGCAACAGGGAGTGCGGTCGCTACTGGTAAAAGCTCGGAGGAAGGTTCTCAAAGCCAAGGTGAAAGTCCACTTCCCACACTGCCCACCCTGAACCAGAATGAGGCAGCCCTTTCTTCCTGGCACCATCTACAGCAGCACCAAGGGCTCCCCGAGGAGGGGGTCCCATGGGCCCCGGGGAGGTTCTCTGGCCCCTGGTCCCTTCACAGGGTGATGCTCTCTGCTGCCAGCATTGTCACTGGGAGGTGCCTGCTGGGTGCCGGTGGGGAGCTTTTTGTGGCGGTGAGGTAGGAGGGCGGGTGGGTGCGAACTGAGCCGCAAGAAGAGAGGGAAGCTGGCAACCCAAAAAGAGGGCCGGTTGAGTTGGGAGGCAGGAGCTCACTCTGTTTTCACACCCTCGCTCATGCATATGTTTAGAGACACGTGGACACCTCTGCACACGCCCATTCTCCCCCAAAGAAAGAAAACAACAATTTTATTTTAAGGGGAGGAGGAGCCCCAAGGAGGCAGAGGAGTCAGCTCGGGGGTGTAAAGACTTCCCCCTGCCTCTCCTGCTGACTCCGTTGCACTTTGACTGGGCCTGGTGGGCGGAGCTCTGCCCACAGCTCTGTCTTTTGTCAGTGCCTGAGAAACCCGCCAGCGTGGAGCTAAGTCTTTCAGGGCCACCCGAGGCCTGCTCCACCAGCAAGTGGTAGCCAGCTCACTCACCACAGGTGCTGGACTAAGTAGCTGCTAGGTGACCCAGGTGCTGAAACTCCTGATGTCCCCAGAGACTGTCAGTAGGGTCCCTGCACCTTCACGTGGGTGTTTCCCGCAGCCTATGGAGCATACATACAATGGAAGGGTTTGTCTAGGAAAGCAGCCTGCGGGCCTGGAGAAAACCACAGGATGTCAGCCACCTCAGTATCTTCCAGAAATTTCTAGAAGCAAGGTGACAAAGCCTACTTCTCTACCTATTGAGGTCCCTTGCAGCTTCATCATGGCAAATTCCTACAATCAAGGACAACCTCACACAGTTTAAGTTCCTAGAATCTGAGTAACTTTAAAATTCTATGTGTTATGTGATTATAGCAACGTGGGATAGGTAATCTTAGCAAAATAGCAGATATGAGAAACTAGTGGTTAATATAACTTCCATTTCAAATGACACTGTAATAGCAATCAGCACACGACAAGATTCTCATGACCCGTTTGTTTCAACATTTCACATAACGTTTTAACAAGAGAGCACATGATAAAATTTTGCCCCTTCCTTGGAACATTTAGTAATGGAACTTGACCCGTAGATAAGAGTGCTTTGGAAAGCTAATCTAGGGCCATGAATGGATGAAAATTAAGAAACCCAAGGTCATGTACTAGCCTGCACCAGCTCAGAGCCAGAGAGCTCTCTTTAGTGGAGAGCTGAAGCTGCCACCCACATTCTGCACCTTTGGCGGCCTGATTCCTAAAAGAGGTGGAAAAGCCACTCAAGGAAAGCCCCTTGCCCTTCAGAAGACTGGCAGAGTGTCCTAGAAGTGCAGAAACCAACTGCAAAGCCGGTGAAAGACATGGCCGATGGTGTGGTGGTGGCAGGCAGGCCACCAACAGCCAGGATTTAGGGGGTGCCTCGGATGTGTCGGCCGGAGGCAGCCAGCCTTCTGTGCCTGAGGCAGCCCTGGCGTCTGGCTTCCTGAAGGGGCTGCCAGGGTCTCCCTGACTCGTGTGACTGATAAAGGACAATCCAGGATCTGCAACTACCCAGTCCTGGAGCTCAGCCGGTCCTTCTGTTAAAAAGAATCATTTGATGCAACACAACTTTTCTAGCTGGAAGACGTGTCAAGGGGACAGTCACTGCAGGGTCCCCGAGTTCAAATGAGCAGCAAACACACAGGTTTGCTGCCCTGAGACACAACAAGCTCACAGTGTCCTAGTGACACTGGCAGTGCCGCGTTGTCCAGGTGGGCGGGGGCCGTAACGTCCACTTATTTGTCTGGCAGGTTCAGATATGCACATAGCGGAGCAGCGCCGGGGTGGGAGGGTGCGGGGGGGGGGAGGTCCTTAGGAGGTCCCCTGCTGCAACCAGAGGTTGGCGGTGGCAGAGCCGTCACAGCAACGATGCCTTCCATCCTGCCCTCAGTGATCCGAGGAATGTCCTCGCCTAGTATTTATACTTGTCTTCGTGGCCCTACCCCAACCACTGCTCTTCCTCAGCTACTGAGAAAGTGACGCAGCAATTTTTGTTTTCCCAGAAGGTCTGCGTGAGCCAGCGGTGGTAACAGCGAGCACAGCGGTAGCCGTGACAGTGGATAAGAAGACGGCCATTGCCGCAGGTAGGGGCTGCACTTCATGCCGCCGAGGCTGGGAAGTTGTGAATCGATATTAAGAATAAGGCACACGGTAATAGCAGGGGCACTTCTGTCTGTGGCCTGCAGTGGCCACAGTCCTTGGCCGTAAGTTTTCCCAGGTGATATGTGGGGCTGAGGGCAGTGGGGTCTTCCCAAGTTATTTTGTTTATAAAACAGTAAAACCTTAGATCTAAAAGAGTTTGTAAAATGAGTAAAATGAAGCCCAGCGAGGTTAAGAGTTCTGCTGAAGGTCGCACCGGACAGACTGCACCCCAGACCGCCGTCCCACCCCTCAGCGTGCTGCTTCCCTCTTCCACCGCCGTGGGTCTAGTGTCCCTCCAAAGAGAGAACGGGGCTGTGACTCAAATCCTAAAATTAGAACCAGCATGTGTGTTCGGCACGTGCCAGGCCCCTGGGAATCTGCCTCTCATGCATGTCTACATCCAGCCCTGTGAAGGCAAGATCCAGTGAAGCCAGGAGTTTTGGCTCCATTTTACAGATGAAGAAACTGGGACACAAAACAGTTGTTTGCCCAAAGTCTCACAGCTAATAATTGATGAAGCGAGAATTTAAACTCAGATCATCTCGCTTAAGGCCCAGGTTCACTATCTTGTTACAATTTGCCTCAAATGTGTGAGAGCACCTGATGACCCTCACAAGCTCTCTTGATTTTGTAGCTTCTTAGTGGCTCAAAAAGCCTCGGGCATCTCTGTCTCTTTATCTGAGAGCCATCAGGCCTGAGTGATGAAGCCCCCTTCTCCTGGTTTCAGCTTCCATGTCTCAGGTTCAGCTGTGTTCTGAAAAGTTGCATGATCCAACAGGCACTCAAGCACCAGCCATGGTGCTTCCTTGACTCCGGCACCTGCCCTGCTTCCCAGGAACCCCTTAGCCTCATGGAGGGACTCAGCAGCTGGAGCGGGGCGGGGTGGGCAACATCCGTGCACCTTCTCCACTCAGGCTGAATGCAGGGCACAGGGGATAGGGGGACAGGCTGGGCTCAGGCAGAGAGGGTCTGACTCTGCCTTCCTGTCTCAAGAGGAGCCCAGGGTCATCCTGAGTGAGGCCCCTGGGCTGCTTTCCACCCTGGGATAAGAGGTGGGGGAGAATGACTTGGTCTGATGTTGCTCAGTACCCGTGTTAGGAAACACCTGCACCACGGATGGTCTTCAGGATGCACGAGCGCAGCATTTAGAAGGCACCCAGGGCACTTCAACCACCCTTTTTTTTCTTAGTCCATGGCAAGCTAATTCTAAATCCATTTCTAGGCCAAATTGTGACCCCAAACTTGTCTCCTTAAAGATTGTTCTGGGGTCCCAGCTGAGCCTGTGCCTGTGCCTGTGCCTGTCCTACTCCCTTCGTATCATGGGCCTTCTCAGCTCCCGCACACCTCAGTCTAAGAAACAGAAGGGATATGGGGTCAGGCTGCTGGCTCTGCTCTCCTGCACTCCCCAATTATTTGAAATCTTTTTTAACTCAGAGCTGAATTGGAGCTGTAAGGGGTTGCCATAGAAACTGTGTCTTTCCTGGTGCCTCTGGTTTAATGCACGGCAGAGGATCCCTCTGGCGCTCTGGGGTGCATAGACGTGACAAGAAAACGAGGAGGCACTGGACACCTGATATTTTGACTAGTTAGGGGGTCTCCTTTTATAATTTCCTCTTCCTGGTCTATGGCTCAGCCTCCCTGATCCTCGAGCTAATGGGGGCCTATAGCTCAAGACAGGGTGGGCAGCCTGTTTACTGTCTTAGCACGTTCATCCCTTGGAAACTCTTGGCATTGTGTGCATGTGAGCTCCAGAATTGTGTGAGCATGTGCGATTTTATGTGCTGAGTAAGGAGAGATGAGCACTTGGACCAGCTACAGAGGCCAGCTATGTACCAGGCAGATGTGTGTATAATGCCATGCATTTGTGCAGAAGGGCAGATGAATGGGGAGAGATTATTTTCGTCTCTAAGCAAGTGATTTATCAACAGTTTTTGCAAAATTTCTATAAATCTAACTTTGTAATCAGGACCTATTTTCAATTCTCCATGCCCTCCAAGCCCTAGTTAGGGAATATTGCCAAACATAATGACGGTGGCACCGTAGTCTGCAAGTGGCTTCTCTAGCATGTGTCCTGCAGTGTACACGTGCCTTGGACAGAGAGGCCTTCATGTGGTGGGCCTGCCGTCTGGAGCTGCATGAGGCTCTTCTCCTTAGAGTTCTGCCCCCCAGGGAATGGGCCAGCGGAAGACTTGTGTGCGCACGCGGGACGGCAACTTGAATGATGCAGCTCTGCGTTGCCCAGACTTGTGCCCCTCCTGTGAGGGGCCCTGTCCTCTGCTTCTGCAGTGGGGCTTGGGGAAGACTTGGCAGTCAGGTCTGCTCTAACTGTTGGGGCTGCAGGAGGGCGACAGCCCACAGTTATCGCCACCTAGAAAGGGGAGCAGCCCAGTTCTACCAGGAATCCAGCTGAGCTCCAAAAATGGAGGCCCTGATAGTTTACTTCTCCCTGGGGTTCGCTCCTGGCTCACTGGAGTATCCTCCAAAGAAAGGCTGGGACGGAGACTAATGAACCGTATGGCCCAGGCCCAGTCAGCCAGAAGCCAGTCAAGGCCTCGAGGAGGCTCACTGGGGCCTGGGGTAGCCGAGGCGCCGCAGAGGCCTTGCTCACGCCCTCATCTCCTCTCCTGCTTCCCCCATCCCCAACCCCCAGTCCGTGATCCTGATTCTCTGCCGGCTGAGCCCTCTGAAGAGATCACATTTGTAAGCCCAGTATGTCATCTGCAGGTCCCTCAAGTCAGTCTTGAAAGTGCAAGATGGTAATAGGAGAAACGGGGCTCCTTCTTCATGTCAGCAAACCTCCCCAACCTCACTGCAGCTGATAAAACCCGGTCTGTAGAGAAGTCCCCTAATTGCTTGTTGGGAGCGTCCCCCTATCCCCCTTTACACCGTGGGGTCCCTCCAGACATATGTATGCCTTCCTGCCACATGGGCCCACCTGCGCTGGACTGTCGGGGGGAGGGGTCACTCAAGCCAGAGTGGATGAGCTCCCACATGTCTAAGCATGTGGGCAGTGATGGGTCTCACTTCATTGCCACCCAGTGAAACCAGCCGGCCCCCCCACCCCCAGGTCAGCGCACAACTGAGCTTGCCACACGCAGGGACAGGCCTCTTCTAACCCAGAACACAGCCCTTCACTCTCTCCTGGTGGCGCCCAAGGCGAGGCCGTGGATGGGAGGTTCCCACCTGTCTAGGGAGCTCTGGACATTGGGGTGACACCTGGCAGCACTTTGTGCAGCTGCCTGGGAGGCGAGGGGCGAGGCAGCCACTCTCCCAGCCCCCACATCCCCTCCCCACCCAAGGAAACCAGGAGGTACATAGGAAAATACAGTCTTTATTGATCTTCTGAAACAACAAACCGGAAATATAATTTTGCCTTTAAAAATCTTCCATCTCAAGATGAAGATACTGCCGTTGACAACATGCCCCCTTCCCCCTATTCCCTTTAGGAAGTCCCTGGATCTGGTTTCAGCTGGTAAACCAAAAGAAGGAAGACTGTGCCCCTACCCCGGGGAGAGCATTTAGCATCCTGTGCTCGGGCTCCCTCTGCTTCCCCTTTGCTGGAGAATGGCCTTCTCAAAGGCCTTTCTGCCCCTTCTCCTAACCCCCCTCCCCCACTAAGCTCGTCTCTGAAATGGAAGGGCTGAGGGATGCAAAGTGAGCTGATCTTGCCCTGTCCTGCCCTGTCCGTCCTCAGACCCTGGGCCTCACTGTTCTCACAACCTCTTCCTGGGCCACCGTTGAGAACCTCTCTGCCAGTGGTAGAAACAGAAACCAGCTCAATGTCTCCCACCCTCTGTGGGTCACGGGAAAACCAGTGTCCCACATCAAACTCATGAGGAGGGGCAGACCTAGAAAAACAGAATAGTGACCCCTGAACCCGGCACAGCCCTCTTCTCACTGCCTCTCCCACAGCCACGCAAGCAGGTATCTCTGTCCCTTTGGTGTAGGTTCAGCCAAAGAACAAACAGTTCCCTTGACCCATGCTCTGGTTTGGAGCCCAGTCCAGGGGCAATGAAGAATTCTGAGAAGCCAGGCTGAGCAGACCGAACCGTGGGAAAGGCCGCCCCATCGCTGAAGCCACTGAGAAGGGTGCGGCAGTCCTGGCCCTGCTCCTGCGTCCGTGGGGGAGATGTTGGCAGGCAGTGAACTTCAGCAAAGGCCGCCTGTTTTCCCAAGATGCCACCAATCACAGAGCATGACCCAGGCCCCATCCAAGGTCACCGGCCCAGAGATGCGAAAGATGGAGGGTTGAGAGGTGCAGAGCAATGGTGCCTGGGCCGCAGGCTACAGGAGTGGGATCGGTGGGTATCCCCACGGGGCTGGCAGTGATGATGCCTTAGGCTCCCTCAGCTCTCAGGAGGCTGCCATCCACAGGCGCTGCAGCTTCGAATCCTCTGGGCTGGTGTCCCTGGAAAACCCAGCAGGACAGGTGAGAGGGTTACCATGGGGACAGGCAGGCTCATCCACTTGGCCCACGTTAGAGAACCTCAAAGGCATCCTGTGTTGTCAGTTTGGGTTTCTCCCCCGTGTGGACTTGAGAAGATTGCAGTAAAGCAAGCAAAAGTTCTGTGTTCTGAGGACTAGCGATCCAAGGGGGAAACGTGCTTCTGCTCCCCGAGTTCTCATGGCCTCTGTCTCCATGTGACTGTGTGTGCGCCTGTGTGTGAGATCTTTTCAGCTGATGTGATTTCGCTGGTGGTGCTATGAGTGTTTGTGAGAGTAAATTAGTGCGTCCAGGAGCAGTGTGGTCGGCGTGGTCTCTAGCAGATACAGGGACACAATGGCTTCAGCCAAGAGATGTGTTACCATCACAGCACTGTGCGAGATCCAGATGACAGGGTTGGTATGATTGCACATTAGTACCAGCTCTTGAAAACTGGACCCAACTTTTACACTAGTGGATGATTAAGAATATCTTTCTGGCATAGAAGAGAGTCACAGAAATGGACCACTGACCCTCATATTACTTCCTCCCCGACCCCTAAATGCAGATGAGGCGGGTTGAGCAAGAGGTATGGAGAGTCACCCAACTGTGACTACACCCAGGGCAGGAAGGGCAACGGGGGTGCTCAGTCCAGAAGCCTCCACTTGCACACACATTCTTTCTTCCCTGCGGCTAGAAGCTCAGGGAGATCCCCTGGTGTTCCAAAGATTTTGTGGCCCAGAAGGGAGCATCAGCAGGAATCTTTAGCGTAATGGCAGCTTCCCCAGAGACTGGAAGTCCACACTTGGCTGGTTTTCTGGAGGGCTGGGGGGAAAGTGGAGTTGGGGACTGTGACAGAAAGAAGGGCCAGCCCTTCCCGAAGCAGCCTCTGTGCACTCTCCTTGCCCTTCCTACCTGGGCCAGGTGGAGCTGGACTCTCTCATGCTACGGAGGAGATTTGCTTCTGGTCTTCATGCTCGCCCTCCGAGTCCCCCATGAGGGGTTGACGCTTCTTGAGCTCTCGGTGGTACTTGGCCATTAGGGAGGCATAGATGCATCCGTAGGCAGCAGCCACCACCATCATGATACACACGATGCCACAGACAACTCCGGCGATGATCACGGTGCCAATGGCCCGGCGCACGCTCGCTGGCCGATACCTCTGCTTCTGAGGGCAGGCTGTGCTGGGCTCAGGCTCAGGCTCGGCCCCGGGCTTGGGCTTCACAGGTTCTGGGCTGGTCTTGGTGCAGGGTGGCCCAGGACTATCCAGCCCAGCCGAGCTATTCTCATCCTCCAACTGGGAGCAGTAGTTGAACATCTCCATGGGGACCATACGCATGTCCTTCCCCCTCAGCTCCTTGGGTAGGGTACAGGCAAGCTGATCTAGGCGCCCCCCTGCATTGGGGGAGAAAAAAGCAGGGGCTGACCAGGCATCCAGAAGCTGGACTCCCTCTCCCTGTCCCCAGGTCCCAGACACAGAAGGCCCAGAAGTTCTAGTTTATGTCAGTAATACGGTCAGTCCTGGGACCACATGGATAGGAGAGGAAGGGAGGAGGGAAACTCGCATCTATGGTCAGTGATGCACATACAGCTTGTCATTTAATCCATGCAGAAGCCATGCAAAATGGATATTGTCATGATTCCCGTTTTATAGAGAAGCACACAACCATTTCAATCATGCCTGCTCACTCGAGTCAAACTGACCCGCAGGGTGAGACAGTGCTGACACGGGAGCTGCTCAGGAAAGAGTTGTCAGTGCAAAGAGAGAGCCACGAGCCCTGCCAGACCATAGGCCTGCTCTTCTCCTTGCCTCTGAGTCTGCCTGTTCACCACCTGTCTGTAAGCCCAGGGCACTGTGTTCCACACAGTATCTTATTTCTCTAGGGCTCTACCCTCACAAAAAAGACAAAAGCCCAAAACCATTGCCAGTGCCACCACTCTTCCATGTAGGGCCTTTTGGTTGCCTAAGAGTACCTCCTTGAGTACAGAGAAAAAGGATTGGGCGAGAATGTTTTTCTTTTCCCATTTAGAGCAATCCAATGGCCCCATCAGCACCCCAATGTCAGCGTCTCTGAGTGCAGAGGCATCTTGGAAGGGAATCCTGAAGACCCATGAGGGCAAAGGAGAGAGGCCAGTGCTAATGGCGGGGAGGGTAGGTGCAGGCAGCGATGGGTGCCCAGGTTCACCATGACGATGGTGAAGCCCACTCCACCATGGGGAGGTGGAGATACAGAACATGGCGGGCAAGAGAGGGGACAGCTATGGAGAATGAGTGGCCTGGACGTGCCCTGCGAAGTCAGAGTTGGGTCCAGTGAAATCTAGATGCAGGCAATAGACCCCAGTGCATCTCCCAGCCCTCTGTCCAACAGCCATCGATTTTTGTCCCAGGACACCGATGAAAACAGCCAAGATTTTTTTTTTTTTGAAGGAGTGCAAGTTTGAAAACAACTCTACTACTGAAAACTGCTGAAAATAAACATTCCCATTCCATGCCCTTTTGTGCTGAGAGTTTAGTTCCTGATGACTGATGACAGGGCGAGGTCGTTAACTAGGGACAGCACACTGGCCTGGGTCTGAAGGCGCTCGGCCTCAGTTCCTCCCTTCCTTGCACCCCGCCCCATGATGCTGACTCCCTAGGCAGCCTTAGCGAGTCTCACACCCAGTGAAATGTGCCCGGGCTGCCTTTCTATCAGCAGAAGCTGGGTGTAGGCACGGGGGCAACCTTACCTTCCTGCTCCAAAGACCTGAGGGAGAATCCAGGCTATGTCATCTTGTGCAAATTACTTAATGTATTTACTTATGAGTCTTAGCTTTCTCGATTGTAAAATAAGAAATTGTTATCTCAATGAGCTACGAGGATTAAGGTAGATAATGTACATGAAAAGATGTTTGTAAACTGGATACTATGCAAGGATTTATTATTTCCCCAGTCACAAAAAATGAAAGAAATTATCATAATGACTAACATTTTTGTGACACTTTACAGTATGTAACATGTTTTTAATAACTAACACAAGAATGTTGTTCAAAAAACTGAGATTGTGGCTGGGTATGAAACAAAAAGAGACTTTGACCAAAAAAAAAAATGTTAGCAGTTCTTTCACAGAGAGTTTTGATATTGTTTCATTTATTTAGCAAATATTCATTGAGCTTCTACTTTGTGCTAGGCACCAAATTGTATCATATTAAGCCCATTTAAATGACTATTACTAGCAAATGAACAAATAAATAAGTTTTATTGAGGACTTACTTTATACTGAGCATGTTTTAAGACACTTTACATGTGTTGCCTATTCAATCCTCACAATGATTCTATGAGAAAGATTGTTATTCACCCCCCATTGTACAGATGAGGGCACTGACACGGAGACATTAATCACCTTTCTCAAGGTCACACAGATAGTAAGTGGTAGAGCCACAAATCACACCCAGATCTGGCACTTTTAATCTCTCTGCTTCCTTCTTTGCCCTCCTTTTCCATTTCCTTTCATTATTTCATAAGTCATTGCAGAACTTTCTCGGTTAACAAAAGGGAGGAAAAGAAAGTAAAACAAAAGCCACTTGGCTCTGCTAACAGAAGCTCTTGGGAGAGAGAATTGAGATCATCACCGAAATAAAAATTTGGTTTTTTCTGTGGATTTAAATTCTATTCCACACTCCTGACTCTGTGGGTATATCATAGATTGCTGTATTCAGAAAAACAAGCGTGTTTTTCCTTCCTCCTCCTGCCATGCAAAGGAATCCCAGAGCACACATAATGGGATGCAGAGAAAAATTATACTGTGTCTTTAAGCTCCGCCATGAAACCTATGAAAGTGAGATCAAGTACAGCGAGTCAATCTGAAAGAAACAGAGAAGAACCCTGACTGCTGTGGCTCAATTGGTTGGGAACTGTCCTACAAAGAGAAAGGTCACCGGTTTGATTCCCAGTCAGGGCTCATGCCTGGGTTGCAGGTTTGGTCCTGGTTGTGGGTTCGGCCCTGGGTTGTGGGTTTGGTCCCCAGTAGGACCGTGTACGAGAGGCAACCGATTGGTGTTCCCTCTCACATCAATGTTTCTCTCCCTCTCCTTCTCCCTCCCTTCCCCTCTCTCTAATAAATAAATGAATTTTTTTTTAATGCTGAAAAAGAGAGAGAAGAGAACAGAGGGGCATAGGGAGGGGGACACAGAGAAGAAAGGGGAGCATTGGGGAAGGAGGGAGAGCAGCACCCCAGCTACTGCCCTGCTGAGCATTTGGAGGCAAGGCTGGGACTCCTTCAGCATGACTGCTGAAGAGGCAGGGCCACCCCTTTCTCCCCCGACCTTAGCCCTGAGTCAGCGCCCAGCCTCCAGGAAGCATGCCGGCCACAGGTGACCCTCCCAATTCCTCACACCCAGGCAGGGCTGGCTGTGCTCACCTCGGTAGGAGAACCACTCCATCCAGTGCTTGAAATCTCGCAGGTTACAGTCACACTCCCAGGGGTTGTCCCCAACCTGCAGCAGCTGCAGACTCACTAGGGGTTCGAACGTCAGCCGGTCCAGGCTCTGCAGACGGTTGGAGCGTAGTGATAGAGAGCGGAGAGCAGGGAGCCCATCGAAAAGGCCCGGGGGCAGCTGGGCCAGGCCATTGATGGACAGGTCCAGGTGGCGGAGCAGGGGTGAGTGCTGCAGCAGGTCTCTGTCCAGGGTCCTGATGCTGTTATTGCGCAGCTGCAGCTCTGTCAGATTCGTCAGGTCCTGAAATATGGAGCTGGGCAGCTGGTCCAGGAAGTTGTTGGATAGGTCCAGCCGCTGCAAGCTGGACAGATTGGCGAATGCCCAGCTCGGCAGGGCACTCAGCTTATTGTTCAAGAGCAGGAGGGTTCGGGTGGCAGCAGGCAAGTCCGGGGGCACGATCGTGAGGCCTAGGCCACTGCAATCCACATCCAGATTGCTGGTGTCGCACTTACAGGAGAAAGGACAGGCTGGGAGGGCCTCCACAGCATACAGGGTGATCCAGCAGGCAATCCCTGGGGGACAGATGGAAAGAAAGTGACAAGTGGGGGTTACCTCCTCCTGCCTCTCTTCCTTCCTCGCTAGTTCATATCATAGTGGCTTCTTGTCTTCATCTCCTTTGGCCCCAACCACAATCAATGTGCAAGGATTTATTGACCACATAAAAAGATAATTAACAAATCCAAAACACTTCTGTATTAATGGACATCACACAGTGTTAGTACAGATCCTTGCCTCATAGCTCATCTATGTGCTATGGAATCACTTTTGTGGAATGTGATCCTGCCGAATGGCAGGCTTGAGTCCAGGGGACATGCAGTGCTGGTCCACAAAGATGCTCCAATTCACGTGGCTGCCCACGGCTGATCTTCTCAGGAGCTTGGGCCCCGCTGACACCATAGACGTTGACAAAATGAAGGACATACGGATGATTGGGAAACCTGCTCCCACGTTTTTCTCCCACTGTTACTGCCAGGAGAGGGTTCTCTTTCCACACTGCTCCTTCCCCTTGCACCCCCGCCCCAACCTGGAACTGCACTAGGCTGAGACATGCCACACATTAGAGAGAGAGCACAAAGGGGCACTCCAAGCCTGCCCCTCACCCCGCAATGTATCAGATATGCAGGAGTCCCACATCCCAGATGGACCCAGCCACTTTGTGCGAGGATCAGCTGGGAGCCCAGCCCACCCAGGGTCCGCTCCAGAGACCACTGTGCAAATGATGAGGATGAGATGCACAATTCCACTTCACACAGAAGAGTATGTGTGCCTGAGCCACTGCAAATCATGGGGCCGAAGACAAGTTCCATGTTTGTTCTCATCCTAATGTCATCTATGCCTATCATAGCCTGAGCTCCCATTGCTAAGGGCTGCATGGTAGCGTTTCTGCAGAATGGATCGATTCACAGCATTCCTTTGGTGGTCCCATGCTTTGCCCAAGACTCTTCTGAGTAACCCAGTGGAAGGGCCAGGAGTGGGGGTGGGGCCTCAGAGAACAATCACGAAAGAACAGGTCATTCCATTGTCCAGCAGACCTTTCTAAGGGTGGCTGAAAAGCCCCCTACACGCTCTTCCTGAATATCAGAAAAGCCTGCTCAAACTAGCTCAGCTTCACCAACTTCAACCCCAAGAAGCCCAGAGCGAAGGCCCCAGCCCAAGAAGCGATGGAGGTGTCCAGACCTAGCTCATAGCCCAGGTGGCTTCACCCAGAGAAGCGGCAGCCACCCGAACCTGGGTGCCTGGCTGGAATGCTCTTGAGTCTGTGTGGGGTAGATGTCTGGTTATCTGGTGCTCCAAAGGGCAGAACTGGAAGAACAGGGTGGAGCCCTGTCCCTCCCCTGCCTGGAAGATCGATGACAGCTGAGAGACACACTGTAAGGCTGACACCTGAGCTTCGAGGGGAAATGAGCACAGGCTTGGCCATGGAAGCCACCTGGAGACCCTCCCTGGCCACGTGGGGGCACCTGCTGCTCCCTCTCACTGCCACACCCTCCTGAGCCCCGCCCCCGCGCTGCCCCACACCAGCCCGCACCGTGCATATGAAAATCAACCTCCTTCAGACTTCACTTTGCTGAGAAAAAACCTCAACGCTTCCAGCATCCCTCTTAAAAGATTCCATGTACCTAGAAGCCACTCCTCTCCCACCCCCAAGAAATTCAGAGTGGCACAAAAGCCCTAGTGACAAGAAAACATAATCCTCTATTGCGAGGTGTTGAGTGATTCTAGAATGAGGTTGAAAGGGGATCTGAGTGGCTCAGGGATCGGCCATTCTCGTGTGATGAATAATTCAGGCCACCCATGTTAGGCAGCTGCCTGGCAGGGCTGACGTGCAAGGGGAGTGTCAGGCAGAGTATGTCCCTCAGGACCACCTCTTACCTCCTACCATGGGGTCCTGGGCAAACCAGTCCTCACTGTCCTTGTCCCTTTACCTCATATAAAGAGAATTCTTGGGGCTTCTTTCACCCTGACAGCTTTGCGAGTTTCCTCATGGGAAATGGAGAGCCCGTTTCTTCACAGGATAGAGAGGTTGGACCCGGTCCCTAAACTCCCTTCCAGCACCACATCCCAAGAGCTCACTGGTTCCTCTCATTTGAGAGCTGGGAAAACTGAGGCATAAGAGAGGTCTCCCCCAGCCGGTGGTCCAGCCAGACAAGAGGGTGGCCCACGTTAGAGCGACAGGGCCATAGGAACTGGAACCAGTGGCGGGGTGGGGGCGACGGGGGTTGGGACATCCTGGTTCAAGAACAGACCAACTCGGGGAGACAGAATCGTCTGTCATGGCCTCCAGCTCCTGATCTAACCACTGAGGTTCTCAGCAGCGACCCTTTCTTTAGCTGCCACAGATATCAGAAGCACGGCAGGTCTGCAGAGGGTAATCCTGGAGGCCTTCCCAGAGCCAGGCCTTGGGCCTACCAGGCAGATCCTAGACTTTCCTGCAGCCCGGATGCATCACCGCAGGCCAAGCTGACCCCTCCGCCCCGAACCCCACCCCACTCCACCCACCCCGCCGTACTCACAGGAGATCTGCCTCCACTGCAGGGCCAGCCCGGTCCTCTGCTCAGGGCCACGGCCAGGGGCCCGCATGGTGAATGCCGCAGCTCTCACAGCCCTGCACCTCTGGGGACAGAGGAGCCCCTCGGTACGCACCACTTGTCAGTCCTGGGAGAGAGAGAAATAGAAGGCACTCAGCAGAAGCAGGCATTTGAGCCCCAGGCCCATCCAGCCCAGGGGTTAGGGAGAGGGCCCCGGTGTCTCTTTACACTCCTTGTCATTCCCTCCCCTGTCCCCAGCTACAGTTCCCTGGGTGGGGGGAAGAAGAGGACTGAGGGGGCAGGGAAACCAGGAAAGCTTGGACGTCCCTGGGGTGACAGGGGTGGCGGCAGGGGCTCAGGCAGCCCAGGAGCCCTCACCCAGGCGCAGTGCTGAGCGCTGGGCTGTGGATGGAGGCACTGCCCCACACTCTCCTCAGTGTCCCCACCCTCAGCCTCCTCGCCTCTTCTTGTTTCCTTTCCAATGTGTTGGTCTCTGAAATGTTTTCAGAGCCATATGGCCTTTCCGTGTCTCAGGTGGGGAAACTGAGGGACACCTCTGCTGGTTGAGCGGAATGAGGTCACAGCCCCGCCAGCGCTCTTACACTCTTACCATAGCCCCCGAGGAGGCAGAGAGCAGGCCCTCCGCAGACTCTGCCGCTGGGTGGCCCCCTCCTTCCCCTCACCTCCGCCTGAGGGGAGAGTCGCAAAGCTCGGCTTCCGCCTGACAGTCTGCTGCAAGACGCGCGCCAGCTCAGGGGTTCATGCTGCAGCAGCTGCTTGAGCAGGAAGGAGACAGGGACATGGAGGAGAGGGTGACAGGTCAAAGCAGGTCTCTCATCCAGAGAGGCCAGAAGGGAGGGCCTCCAGGACCTGCCTGTCCCAACCCACTGGCTCACAAGCGGGATACAGGCCCTGCTCTGGTCCCCGCTTCCTTCCCAGTATGGCCAAGGGCCCTCAGACTAGCAGAGAGCCTCCTCTCCCAGCCCCATCCGAGGGTGGGCAAGGGGACTGGGGTGGGTGCCACTACAGCTAGCACAGATCAAGGTGGGAGCCGGGTGGTGGGGTGGGGGGAGACTCTGCCAGCATCCCAGCCCCCTCTCGCTCCCAACGGCACAGAGCTATCACCCATCCACTGCTCCTGGCTGCCTCCTAGAATTTGACCTTCCTTGGTTGCCTAATTCATCCCTGGGTGATTCCTGGCTGCAGCCCCCTCTCTCTCCCCGCAGAGGCCCGGTTAATTCTGGGATCCGGGAAGCCAGTGGCGGGGTTAAGCAGACAGCTGAGGAGATGGAAAAGGCTGCTGAAATCATGGGTGAAGCAGGGTTTCCCTCAGGCATCTAGGGTCTTGCTGCAGCTCAGGGTGTCTCCCATCGAGTCTCTCCCCCACCCCCTTGGTAGCAGCTGTCTCCTGGAGGGTGTAGGAACACGCTGACAACCCAGCACCCCACAGGACCCTCAGCTGCACTCGCAGCAAGGGCAGCCTGCGCAAGGCGGGAGGGGCCCTGCCTGGTCCTGGCTTCGCCTTCCTTCTCCCCCTCTGCCACATCAGGAGGCTCTGAGTTATGAGGCCTCGCAGTGGCGTGCAGTGTGTCTCAACAACTGGGGACCGATGTGGGGTGTGGGAAGCAGCCCAGCGCCCCCTCGGCCTCCTGGACAGATCCCAAGACTTGCACTGAGGCATGGGGTGGATGCTTGGAGTAGCTCAGGTGTCGTCCCCGGCTGATCTCCCAGGGCGAGGCCAGCAGAGCTCTAGGTTCAAATCCTTGTCAGGTCAGTCCCCGAGTGTGTGGCCTTAAACAACCAGCATAAGCTCTCTGGGCCTCAGTTATCTTAGCTCTAAAAGTGATGACCATAATACTTAATGGGTAGAATTCCTATGAGGATCAATCTAATTAAGGGAGGAAAGTTAACATTTACTATAGTTAACACATAAATTACCTTAGAAGATAATTCAGGTGAATGTGCCCAGCTTGGACTTGAGCCCGTGATAGAGGTGAGGAAGCACGAGCAGCTTGCAGCAGGCCTATGGGACATCTCTTTCTGGTCCCACCAACCCCCCATGGGCCGACTGCCCTCCTCCTGAGCACGTGTTGCACTCCTGAGCCTGCCCAGGCCTGCAGACCGTCACAATGCTCACTGCAGGGCGGGCGCCCAAACACAGCCTCACAGGCCTCCGTCACAGACAGCAGTGTCCCCCTCCCTCTGTCCCTCAGGCCCTGACCCTCAGCACGATCTCTCACTCCAGCAAGAACCCTCATAGCAAAAGGTCAGAGCACCCACACGATATTAGGGCAGGTCAGTGGCCACCCATGGCATGGAGACAGTGACCAACTTGCCCAAGGTCACACAGTAGGTCAAGGATGGAATTGCAGGCTTCTGAGCCCGGCTGCTCATCCACTCCCCAGTGACTGTCCCCGAGCATGGCCCCTGTGGGGGGACACTTACACAGAGCGGTGTGCACATAGGCTCCCAGACACGTGCTTGGAGCTCCCAACACAGTATGTGGTACAAACACACACCCACAGAGAGCCGTGCAATTAGGCACGTGCTAACACACACACGCACACACGCATGCACACACGATGCCCCGCGGGCAGCCCTCCAGCACTCCTCACAGCCACCTTTCAGGCAGCAGAGTGAGGTGCCTGGCCGTTCCCAAAAGCCCCCAGCAGGCAGATGTACAGGGGCACCTCCAGCCTAGCAGTGAGGTCTGAAGTGAACCCTACAGAGCAGTCCCTACCCCAGGATGTGTTTCTGCTCAGACCCACGTGGGGTTGGGGAGCAGCGGCTGCAGAACCCCTCTCACTCAAGTCCAGGCCCTCTTTCCACCAGAGCCTCTTCTCTCCTCTTCCAAATGTCCAAATAGACACTGCTTTCATCTGCATCTACCTTTCCCCAGCCTCAGTGTCCTCCCAGAAGTGAGCCCAGGCGTTGACCAGCAAGCAGCGCTGCGTGGAGGCGGTGGCCTCGAGTGCAGGCCCGGATGCCCCATCCCCAGAAGATGTCACTATACAAAGCAAGTCAGGCAGGTCTCTGCAATGCAGACCCACAGGCGGTATCTTGCAAGGTCGCAAGACGCTGCCGGCCCTGGTATCTCTGGAGAAATGTGAAGGGAACAAGGAGCCTGGGTCCCTAAGGGGGACCTGTGCTCCCTGGGGAGCTGATCCTGCCTCCTCGGGCACCAGAGAAAGGACGCTTATGGAGATATGCGCTTCAGCCCAGCACTTTCTAGCTCTTGGCCTCTGCCCATCAGCACATCTCCAACCAAAGGGCCTCTTCCTGCCCCTGGAAGTCTCCAGCCTCACTAGGAAGGGATGGCCGACCTGAGGAAGCTTGGGGAGCAGCTGTGGCAGCCAGCGCTGGTGGGTGCTGGACTAAACTGCTGCCGTCCAGGAGGGCAGTGCCCCCGCAGGGCGGGGAATGGGGGCAGAAAGAGCCAGGGGGTCCTGCCAGAAAGATCTCCCCTCTCCAAGTCCCACAGCCTTGGGGTTCTAGATTCTGGACCTGCTCCCAGTCCTCGTGGGACTTTTTGTCCCAGTTCCAGAGGGAGAGACACCAGAGAGAAAGGGGAGCCTTCTTCACTGGGCTTTTCTGAGAGAACCAGGATTGGAGGATAAGACTGAGGAGCCAAAAGCAGTGAAGTGTGGAATTCGCTGGGAACCGGAAACATAGGGCTAAGTGCTCCAACCCTTGGCTACTATTAAAAGGGTGGGCCATGGGCCAGCAACATGGGCTCACCTAGGACCTTCTTAGAAATGCAGAATCTCAGGCCCCACTCCAGGCCAACTGAATTAGAGTCAGCATTTTAACAAGATCCAGACCATTTGTGTGCATATTTGTTTGAGAAGCACTGGGCTAGATCACTTCTCTCCCAGCTGACCCTGGCGCCCCCAGGAAGCCATGCCGGGTCCGTCTCTGGAAGCCAGGCACCAGCCAGGGAGTGTCAGTGCCCTGGGCACAGAGGGGAGGGTACTGACATGAGCGCCTCCTTCCAGAGCCTCTGTATGGGGAGAAGCCATTACCATAGCTGCGGACACCTGTGGATAGTGTTCTTTGCCCTCGTAACAACACTGTGAGGTTAGTATTATTAACACCATTTTATAGATGGCGAAACTGAGGCACAAGAAATTGAGTAACTTCCCACAGGTTAGGTAATGGAAGAACGCAGCTTTGGGCCTGAGTGGTCTGGTGACAAAGCTCCTAACTCAGCTGCCTTTATAGGCTTCCAGGTCTGTTCTGTTCCTGATCTGCTTACTCACACGGAGGTTCCTGATAGAGGAAGGGAAAGGCAGAAAAGGGAGATGCAACCTTTCGTTTGTGCAGAACCTCAAGGTTAATGGGCGTTTCCTCATTTGCTCTCTCACTGGAGCTGAGAAGACATGTGTTCTTACCCCTCCTACTGCTGGAGAAGCCAGTTCTGTGCTGCGCTGGGCTGAGACACAAGCCAGGTCTTACCCCCTCCCCACCCCTCCCTTCCCTCTGCTGCTCTCTGTCCAGAAATATCACAGGTGCAGCAGGAAAAGCTCCAGAGGCCAAGATCTGGTCAAGAGGCTGGAGGGGGTTTCCTAGAAACCATTCTGGTGGAGGGTTGGGTGCTGAGGTGAGGAGGGTGGGCTGGGAGCTCCAGGGATGCCAGGGTGGGAAGGTAGTGATGGAACAGGAGGCAGCAGTGAGAGCAGAAGGTTCCACGTGCTCCCGCTGAGCCAAGTGGGTGCAGCGTCCCCTGGAGCCTGGGGGCGGGATCCGCTTCCCCGGGGGGCGCCCATGGTGAGGAGCAGCCTGCCCTGCTCTCGTTCCCTGCAGATGCTCAGGTTAGGATGACGGAGCGCTAACCTCTCATGTCACTGCCCCAGCCATCTCTCCTAGAGATGGAGGTTAATCCTCCAAGTAAAATGGGCTCAGGCTCCAGCTAGAAACAACCAAGAAACACAACACAGGCCTGATGTCCACGCCCTTCCTCTGACACTTCTGCACGTCCATCCCCCCAAGTCAGGTGTCTAAACCACATGGCCAGTTAATGCCCATCGTGCCTCTCCCTGGGGTTCCGGGCCCTGCTGTGCACACCCTCCTGGCGTCTCCCTTTGATCAAGGCACTTAAACTCAGGATAAGGGTCCCCCTCAGCACCAGGCTCACTGAACCTAGAAGCAAAAAGGGCCTTTGCAGTCGTGCCTGCACCCCTTTTGTTCTGCAGAGGGGGAAGGCCACAGGCTAGTGAGGCAGGGCCAGGGTTAAGGCCACTTCTTAGGGCTGCAAGGACCGTGTCCTCACCACCCCAAGAGGGCAGAGAAAGACCTGGATGGCGGGATGTCCCAAGCTGAGCCACATGTGGCAGGGACCGTGCATAGCTGGGCGCCCCACCAACTGCCTCCGACCTGGCTGCCCAGGCCCTCCCAGGAAACACTGCAACCTTTTCCCTGCTGGTCATCCTCATAACACTCACTGCCCAGGCAGCATGGAAGCAAGCTTTTAAAAATCTCTGTAATTGTGCTTGGAACAGACAAACCCTTCTGGTTCTTTTTTCAATGCATGTCCACTCTTACTCCTGGCTTCCTGCACCCGGTTGCCTGGTCAGACATTCCCAATCCTAAACAGGCCCTCTGGGGTGCGGGACAGAAAAGCCCCCAGGTTGCTCCTCATGAACAAGCCTCGTGCTCACTGAAGCCCGGCTTGGGGACTGGGGCTGGGCTGGCAGGGGCACAGGAGGCCTGATTTGGGGGTAGAAGGAGGGAGGCCCCGAGAGGGGAGACACTGCCTGTGCTTAAACTCCTTCCCCCCTCCCCCCCCCAGAGTGCCCCAGATACCCCGACATTACATAAACTCCCTGTCCCCTTGGCAGGCCGCCCACTCAGCCCAAAGCGGCCCCCAGGTCCTGACTTAGGTGCCTGGGAAATGGAACAGGGTCTGCTTATCTTGGCCTCAGCCACAGCTTCCAGCCAAGCCCCAAAGAAACCATATCAGTTGCCTAAAACACCTCCCCCCTTCTCCTGCCACCCCCGGCTGGCTTTCCTGGTCTCCCTCTCTGGTGGTGCCAGGGACTGCGCCAGCAGGGAGGTGGGGTGGGAAGAGCAGGAAGCTGCTGTGGGTTTCCCTCCAGGCTGGACTTCCCCCGCCCATCTCCACGTGCTCGGCTTCCCTCCCCTCCCCCGGCCGATGTAGCTATCTAAGCTGCAGAGTGTCAGTCCGAGTCACAGCCAACATGCCTGGACAGCCAGGAGCCAATCTCACCACCATCACCCCCAGAAACAGAGCACAGCTCAGGGAGGAGACAAAGCTGCGACCTGGAACTGAGAGGGAGGGGGGACTCCTAGTTAGACCCTCTCTCTGCTTTGTCAGTATGGACCTCGGGGCTGCTGAGAGGGGCTGTCCTACTCCCACTTGGGTGCCCAAGCCCCACCGGGGTGGGAAGCCAGGTAGGCATCGCCTGTTTGCAGACCACCTGCTTCCCCTAAGCTAAGCCCACAACCCCACTAAAGCCTCAGGTGGGCTGGGAGCAAGGCCTTGGGCTCGCCAAGGAAGAGTGCGAGGCTCTTCTCCCTCATCCACTCCCAGCCACGCCCCCACCAGGGTGGCTTCCCCCACAGCTCTGTGGGCCCACGTCCAGCCAGGCAAGGGCTCCTCTGCAGCCTTGTCCAAGGGCAGCTGCCTGAGGGCCACGACCCCGTGCGGAAGGCACCCTGCGAAGAGGCCGGGAGCGTGAGGTCTATTCCTGTGCCTCAGCCATCGCAGCCCTGCAGCCTGCCACCCCCACCCGGCGCCACCCTGCTCTGTACCAGCCCTGTCACCAGCACCTTTTTCCCCACAGAACCCAAGTTCCTCAGGCTGTCTGCTGAGCCAGGCGTGCAGACGGCTCAGGGCTCTTGGCTGGCTGTCCCTGTGCTGCAGGGACTGGTTTCTGTGCCACACAGGCCTGTCCTCTGGCACTGGCACTGCCCTCCTCCCACCTGTCCTTCCCTAGCTCCCCCCTGCCCAGCAGCATCCCAGCTCATGTCCCCGACACTGTGAGGTCAGAGCTCCCCGTGCCCCGGACCTGTGGGCTGCCCAGATGGCCGCGCCTGAGCACTTCCCCAGCCCCAGCAGTTGCCCCCAGGCAGGAGGCGGCAGCGCCTATCTATCTGTGCAGGGCGAAGACACCCAGCAAAGATGGGACCCGAGTCCCCCTGCCCCAGCCACCCTGTATCCCCACGAGTCCTTTATTCCTTCCCACCAAAGCACAGCACTTACCGTTTTTTGCCCTGACCTCGAGCTCCTGAAATCAAGTAGCTGTGAACTGTGCAATGAGCCGCTCCTGGGATTCCTGGAGAAACCCAGGCAGCACTGCCAAGCAGAACGCAGTGGGCACTGAGCCCCCGATCCAGCGGGAGCGGGGACCTGGCACGCAGCACACGGCGCGGGGAGAAGGAATGCCTGCCGCCGCCGCTGCCAAGGGGACAGGGCTGCTGGGTCAATAACAAACTGAGAGGGAAAGAGGGAGGGACAGAGGGAGACAGAGAGGAGAGGGGAAGAAAAGGGAGAGGAGGAGAGAGCACGCGCGAGCAAAGAGACGGAGCAATGGAGTGACAGCTGGGGGTACATCTGTGATGACAGCGACGGTAGCACACAGAGGCGGAGGGGCGCGCGCATAGAGGCGCGCGCGCACACACCGGAGGCGCTCTGGCCGGGCCTGGGAAAGCAGCGCTCACCCGTGAAATGCTCACATTTCAGTGGAAAAAGGGCTCATGGATTAATCGCTCCCAACTCCAGGGACGAGAAACGCTGCTTCACCCTGCATCTCCACCTTCTTTCCCCTCCCCACGCTGCTCCAGGCTCTCCCCGCCCCTGGCCGCCGCTCCAGCTCAGCCTCTCCCCTCTCTTCCTTTCCCTTTGAGGAAAGAGGGTCAGGACCCAGCTGGCAGAGAGGCCCCTGGGAAGCTGGGTCTGTCTCCGGTTCAAACATGTGGGGCGGGTTTCTCCCGTTCTGCCTGTGGAGAAGGAAAAAACTGAACCCCCTCAGTCAAAGGGGCGTGGATTTCAGGCAGGGTAACTGGAGGGGCTCAGAGGGGGGCCATCTGCCTGCTGCCCTCAAAAGGAGCCCGGAACCTCACAGCCAGGGTCACAAAGTCACTCAGAGGTCACTGAGCCTCAGTGCCCACAGTCCCAGGCTATTTAGTGAAGCAAAATGTCAGGACCTGCTGGCACTTGTGGGCACATTGTCTGTGGGGCTCTGAGGCGAGGAAGATTTGTATTCAAGGACTCAGAGGCCCCTTTACCAACCAATCAGGACAAAGACACTGGAGAAACTGCTATTCTAAGAGATGGCTAGTGTCTGAGCCAAAGGCAAAGGAAGCTAAGCCAATGGCCTGGGCATTGACCCCTAAATGACCCTTCCTTGCAGTTCTTAAAACCAGCCCAAGAAGCAGACTGCAGAAAGCGTGGCGTGTTGGCAACATCAGCAATATCAGGGGTATCCCAGTGTCCCTCATACAGTTCACATACTTTCCTGGGGGGCTCACCATCAGAACTGGGGGTGGGGTTTGAGAAACCCCCTTGACTCAAGACACCCCTAACCAGATGCTCCTGCGCCCCGCTTTCTGTCTGCTCTCTGGGCTACTTAGCAGTGGAGGGCCCGGGCTGCTGTGCCAGGAAGAGAGAGCAGCTCCTACCTCCTGAGAAGCCCCCTCTCAACTGCACAGATGTCGCGTGCATTTTGCCCTTCAGGCTAAATGCTCCCACCTACCCCCAAACACACTGCCCACTTTGCAGCCCCAGAAAGTGTGTCCTTCCCTGAAGCTGGAATGCCTTCCTGAAAAACTAAACCAGAGCCTAGGGTCCTCCGTGATGTTTCCCTGGTTAGTCCACAGACTTGATCTTCTCTGATCTATAATCTTTCTTTGGGCCACCCTGTAGTTATCACAGAAAATGTCTGGCCACTTTCTGTGGTCAGCGTGCCCGCTTTCCGACACTGTGAGCAGGTGCAGAGGAGGGCCTCGGCCTCCCCCAGCCTGCTGCTAAAGAGGGTGGGGAGGGAAGGCAGAATCAGGCCGCTGCCCATCAACTAGCTCGGTGATCTTCAACCTTTTTCACCTCGTGGCACACATAAACTAATCATTAAAATTCTGCGGTACACCAAAAAATATATTTTTTGCCAATTTGACAAAAAAAAAAAAAAATAACAGCTGTAATTTTGATTCATTCACACCAGGCAGCTATTTTATTGGCTGTTGTCATTTTTTTACTTGACACTCTAAGGGAAAAGAGGTCAGTGCCCCTGACTAAATGGTCAGGTTTTGCATGTTTTAAAAATCCTTGCCACACACCGGCTGAAATCGCTCAACCAGCTCGCAGCTGGTTAAGTAACCGACAGCCCTGGGCCTCGGTTTTCTGCCTGTAGAATGGGGAAGGAGAGTGACTGAGACCTCTGGTCTCCCTTCTGGCAGTGGCACTCCGGGATCCAAGTATTCGCTGAGCATCTGCAGACTCCCCAGCTTGTATTAGGAAAGGTGGCCCCTCCTAAGGCTGCAGTCTGTGGGCTGAGTTATCCAGGCAGAGGACGAGGAAGGACAAAGTAGATATGAGACCTAGGAGGTAAAATATGGAGCTTCTTACTCCTCGGAAGTACAGCCCCTAACAGGGACCATTTTTCTGTGTGTGTGTGCAGGTGTGCGTGAGTGTGTGCATGCACAGCTGTTTTGTTTTGCCTTCTGTTATGACAAAGCAGCACTGAAGTGACAGCCAGGATGCAGAGCAAAGAGGTTCATCTTGATAAGCCGCCTGCCGCCTGGGTCTTATTGAGGCTCTTTGTTAGGTTGTCTGCCAGCCAAAGAGATCTTAAAGAAAAGCTCCTTTGGAAGAAAACCCGAGATCACTGTGGAGAAACAGGCAGGGCAGGGGGGGCGGCCAGGGGGCGGTCAGGCTGGGCTAGGGCCAGGAGAAGGGGGTCTAATTTCTCCTCTATCAGGTTGTAGCAGGTCCCTCCTGGGATCAAGATTAATGTCTAAAAGACTCACATGCAGAGGCATGAAGGGGGTCTCTTAATAACCCACAAGGGGTGGGGGAAGCTACCCTCAAAGGCCAAGTGCTTCACATTCCCTGGGCCCTTTTGCTTAGATTTCTGCCTTCACCATGGGTTAGTACTGAGCCTGCTATGAATAGTGCCATGAGATAGCAGCTCCTGCACACAGTAGGCTTATTAGGAGGTGCTGAGAGGAGGGCGGCCAGCCTGGTGCTGCCCCAGGTGAAGGTCCACTGAAGAGGTTCTGACCATAGCTGACAACCCAAGGTAGCAAGTGACCAGAACAGGAACCGAAGCTGCCCCGGTGGGTCCCCCAGGAGAGAAGGCTGGGCTTTCTCAGTGTCTGAGGAGGAAAAGCACCATTCGGGTTGTGAGGCAGGAGCTGAGCAGAAAGATCTGAAATGATTGAAGCCAAGGGGTACATGCTGTTAGGTCTGGCAGAACACAGTGGATTTGTTGCCAAGGACGTCCCCATGCTCCCCCCGCCTTCCCCATTCTGTACCAGCCAGCATCTGACAGCGCTTACCGGGAGGAAGTCCTGTGCATGGCACCTAAATTCCCCATTTGTTAGTGGATTTCCTCCTAGGTCTTCGAGGGAATCAGAGCACAGCTAAATCTCTCAGGTTTAAGTCCAGCTCTGTATAGCAAAAAAGGAGTTCAGCAAGGTCTTGAACCCCAGAGGCAAGGTTCAAAGAGATCTTGGAGAATTTGCTTCCCAATCAAGCGACTGATGCAATGGAATAAAGTATTTCTTTATTGCCCCTCACTATTCTATGTGCTATTGCATGTGCTAGGGATCAGAGTTCAACCCCCTTGCCTGCTACTAGCCGTTCTAATGGTACGAGACAGACAATAAATGAGAATAAAATAAATAAACAAGCCATATTGCTTAGAAAATAAAAAGAGTGATGAGATAGAGAATAAATAGCAGAGAGGAGGACCGCTGTCTTTGGGGAGGTCAGGGAAGACCTCTCTAAGACGTGATGTTTGGGCTGAGATCTGATGACAAGAATGAGCCAGCCATGTAAAGTTCTCAGGGAAGAGCATTCCAGGAGGAGAGAACGGCTGAGGCAAATGCCCTGGAGTGGGAACAAGTTGAGCATGTTTGAGGGAGAAAGTGATTCCCACTGAAATCAGAGACATCACAGGGCCCGCTCCTTAGAGCCTTGTAGGTACTATCACAAAGGAGTTTAGATTTTGTTCAAAGAGCAGTGGGAAGGCATCAGAAGCTTTTCAGCAAGGGAGTGACATGATTCGATCTTTAGAAAGCTCGCTCTTACAGCCATGTGAAGAACAGATCAGGGAGGGCAGGGAAATCACTTAGGGGTCTGTTGCATTAAACCGAGTGACAGAGGGGATGGTTCAGCCCAGACGGGTAGCAGGGACAGAGGAAAGTAGTGGACGGACTCATACAGAATAAGGTCTGCAGGACTTGGATGGGATGGAGGAACATGACATTAGGTAAAGAATCTGCCCCCAAATGGGGAAATCTCAAAGAGGGTGAGGTTTTGGGAGAAAATGTCAGAGTTAGATTTTGAACATGTGTTAAAATGCCTATGGTTGACTCAAGTGGAGATGTCAGCAGGCAGCTGGAATGGCCTAAATTCTGCAAAGGACACCTAGAAGCAAAGGACCCAGAACCCGCCTTGGAGGAGCTTATAGTCCAGCTGTGAGACCAAACTCAGCAGGGGAGAACTTTCTCTGTGCCCCACTCCTGCTATTTCTACCTGACAGCCCCCAATACCTGCTCCATTAGGGAAGAATTAACCCCACCCTCTCAACTCCCTCTGTTAGAATCATGAAATTTCTTCCAGCTCAGAAGTGTCATGCTTCTATAAGACTTGGCACTGACCAATAGGTAGAGAGGCAGAAATAGCCTGAGAGCTCTTTGACCCACAGGGGTTAAGGACTGAGGTAGGTAAACGTCCCTAAATCCCACAGAGCTGATCATTCTAAGCATTAGAGTGACTCCCCTCTGACAATTTTTAGAAAGTTCCTCCTCTTTCACTCAGTCTTTTCCTACATGTGAAAGAAATCTGTGTAAAGTGAATATTGAGACTATCAAGAGTACTCTTAAAAGGAAATACAAGGGGGAGTGACTAAGGGTCCCCTGCAGCCTCAGAAGGAAAGAGGCGTGAGAGGGACAAAGGGCGTGGCAGCCAGGGTGGCTGATCACACCTGCTGTGTCTGTGCCTCTCATGAACCTAGAAGTGGGTCCACTTGTTCCCTTCTCTGCTACTCCTTTCAGCCGCCTGGACCTTGAAGCAGCAAAGAAGGCCCCATAGAATTCAAATGTTTCCATATCATAGGACCATTCAAGAAGGCAAGGCTGAGTTCCAGCCACTGAATTGCCAGGACACCGCAAGGGGCCTCTCAGGGCCTTGGCTTCTTGATCTGTAAACGCAGAGCTTAGAGTTGCATTGTCCCACATGGTGGCCACCAGCCATAGGTAGCTAGTTAAATTTAAATTATTCAAAATTAAATAAAAAATTTAAAACTCAGGTCCTCAATCACAGTAGATACATTTCAAGGACTCAATAGCTGCATGTGACTAGTGGCTACTGTGCAGGACAGTTCAGACCTAGAACAGCTTCATCATCTCAGAAAGTTCAATCAGACGATAATGTTTTACAACAGTGGTTCCCAAAATATGATTCCTGGACAGCAGCATCAGCATCACCAGGGAGCACTAAAGAAATGCAAATTCTCAGGTCCCACCCCAGACCTGCTGAATAAGAAACTCTGGGAATATGGTTTTAACAAACCTTCCAGGTGATTATGATGCCTGCTAAAGTTGGAGGATCAAAGCTCTAGTCCAATCCAGGGCTGGAACTCTGGCCCCTTGACCCTTCCCTGGTGTCTCTGTCTCTGTCTCTGTCTCTCTCCCTCTCTCTGTCTCTTTCTGTCTCTAGGATCATTTCATATTGAAAAAAAGAAAAGGATACAATGCTGTATTTCTATGCCATACTGGAAGTCCAATCCATTTTTTTTTTACAGATTTATTTTATTTTATTTATTTTAAAGAATGGGGAAGGAAGGGAGAAAGAGAGGGAGAGAAACATTCATGTGAAAGAGAAACATCAGTTGATTGCCTCTCATATGAGCCCTGGCTAGGGACCAAATTCACGACAATCCAGGCACGTGCCCTGGACAGGGAATCAAACCAGCCACCTTTCTCTTCGTGAGATGATGCCCAACCAACTGAGCCACACAGGTCAGGGTGTTCCAGTCTATTGTAGAAGAGCCACCTGAGCCTCAGGAAGTTAGGATGATTGTGATGGAAAATCTCTCCAATGAATGCCATCGGGGTAACTGTAGAATGTCCCATGAAAACAGCGTAATGGCTGGGGACCCAGGTGCATTCCCATTTTACAGATGAGGGAACTGAAGCCAAGAGTGGGCAAGCGCTTGCCTCTCAGGTCTGTCGGACCACTGGGGCTGCGTCAGGCCCAGGGGACAGAGAGGTTAAGAGCCTGAGAGACAAACTCATGAGTCTTGGTTCAGTATTTAGGGACTAGGTGACTTGGGCAAGCTGTGTCATCTCTGTAAGCCTCCGTGTCCTCCGCTGTGAAGTCTGAATAATAATAGAACTGGTCTGCTGTGTGGATGAAACAAGCTCTTGGACATAAATGTCCCTGGCACTCAACACTTTCTCGATATTATTATATCAGGCAGTAGGAAGTCAGCCTAGGTTTTTACTCTTTCTTTTCAATATAAGCTGCTTTTCCCCCCTATTCTTTGGCCCTAAATTTTGCTACATCTAGTCAGGGACCAAAGAGGCCTGGGTGGCCTTTGTAAGTGGCATCACCGAAAGAGTAGTTTTTGCAGGCTGGACAGTCTCTAGTATTCTGGGACCTGCCTGCAAACCTGGGAGAGACTGGGTACAAGAGGGGTTGTTTCCTCCGCATGGAGATCTAGGAGGCCCCATGTACCCAACCCACAGTGGCCATGAATTCCCATCCACTTTTGGTCACATGACCTTGAACAAATGGCTCTGTCTCTCTGCCTCTACTTTTCCATCTGTGGGACAGGGGAAACCGTGTGCCCAGTGCACCCACCTTGATTTCCCCAAGATCCAAGGATGAATGCCATTCTCAGTGTTCTCTAGAACGCAGGCCGCGTCCCACTCTTGGACCATTTTCGGGTATCGTCTGCCGCAGAAAGACAGAAGGCACCAGCCTCTCTTCTTTTCTCCGTGACCCTGCCCCCCAGGAACCTCGGCCCGCAGGCTGCCATCTGACTCAGCTCTCCCTGCCCCTTCTCTGCCCTGGTGCTGTCTCTCCCCTCAGTTCCTGATGATGCACCCCCTCTCTTTAACTGGAATCTATTTTTTTCTCTCACTGTCTCCTCCCTCCCACCACCCACCTCCCCCAAAACAGCGGTGGGCATCCAAATGAAGCTGGACTTCCTGCAGCGCCTGTTCTGGGCGGCCACACGGCAGGTGGGTGTGAGGGTGGCGGGGCCGGGTCAGAGCCAGGGAGCTCCCGAAAGAGTCCACGGTGAAGAGGGGCTGGCACTTCCAGACCCACTCCCCCTGCCGCCCCACTGCCTCTCAGCCCACCTCCTGAGCCCCTGGCAGCTCCTGGATCCTCCCCTCTGCCTTTCTCGGCTCCCCGTGCCTCCGCTGTGGCCCCAGCCTCCCGTCCCAGCCTCCCCTAGGCAGTGTTCTCTCTCAGCTTAGACCTGGGGCAAAGGGCAGGACACTGCGTCCTCTCTGGGCCTGGCCTGCCTTTCACTATGTCTTCGCTGCCCCAGATCCCTGCACACAGCAGAGTGAGGAGACTGCCCTCCTCGGTCCCTCCAGCCAAGATCCAAGCCATGGCTGTGGTCTACCTGCTAAGATCTCAGCCTTACCTCTGCCCTTTCCATTCCACCTCTTGCTTTCCTGCCGTGGCTCCCCAGAGTCCACAGACTTGGTTCCTCCTGCGCTTTCTAGCTCCTGCACAAGCTCCTGCAGCCCCAAATCTGCCCCCATGGATGGAGCCTCCTGTGTTCCATGGCCCCCGTGCACTTGTCACTTGTTGCTGTGCCCTCACTTTGAGCAAGTTCAGGGAACCAGAGAGTGAAGATGGAAGGGATGGCAGGGGGAAGGAGCAGCAGCCCCGTAGCCTGGGGTCAGCAACCACATCATACAGGGTGACCAAAAACAGCAAGAAGCCACCCCACGAGCCTTTCTAGCAATACAGCTGACTGTATCCCCTTAGCCGCAGCTGCTGGGGCCGGGGCTCCCTCTGGGAAGGCTGACCCAGCCAGCAAGGGTCCTGCTTCAGTGCCCCGCCCCCACCACCAGACACTGCCACACACATGTGCACACACCATATACACCATGTCAAATACAAGCATGCACATGCCCCACAGATACTGACATACACTATACAGACATCACACACCACACATACGCTACGCATACCAAATATATACCATGTATACCACACATGGATACACACCAAACATAGATACCATAGACACACGTGTGCACGTACCACTAGTATACCGTAAACACACATCGCCAGTCCCCACACATCGATGCACAACACAAATGCACCCCACACACAGCACTCCCACAATCACATGCCCCATATCTACCATACGAACGCCCAGGCATACACACACACCTGATCATTTCTCTTCTTCCTTCCAGTGCGGTGCTGGGGATGGGCTGTGCCCAAAGAGCTGTCAGGACAGCGTAAGTCCTTCCCCAGTGTGAAGAGGGTGGAAGTGCGAGCCACCGGCCCCTCAACCCACATCCTCTTGATGGGTCGGCCCCCCTCCCACCTAAGTGCTCTTCTTTCCTGCATGCTGGGCTCCACAGAGGGCACCTTCTCCTTAGGCACGGAGGCCTGTCTTCCCAAATGCCAGGACAGGCAGGGGACCTGGGGGTCGGGGGTAGGGCCTGACCTCACCTCCCTTCTGGGTTTCTCCCCAGGACCTGGACTGCTTTGTCATCGACAACAACGGCTTCATTCTGATCTCAGAGAGGTCCCAAGAGGTAAGGCGCTGGGGAAGTGGACCTAGGGGGTGGTCCAGTCATCCAAGAGCCCTGGCTTCAAAGAAAGGGTTAATGTCCTCAGGAAGTAATACTGGTTTAGAGCCAATTAGAGTGAAAGGCCTGAAGAAAATGGGATCTCCTCTTGAAACCAAAGCCACCATAGCAAGATTACAAAGTTCAGACACTTTTCAACCCAGATGATCATAGAAAATACTACTTTTTAATTTTGTCTGTAACTACTCAGGCCTTCTTCCCTGGCTAGTGGGGAAAATATCCACATAACGAGGAGAGGTTCAGCAAAGCGACCTCTCAGGCCCCGTTTGCTTTCTGTGCTGAGGCCAGCGGAGGGTGGGCGTGGCCTCACCCAGGGCACCTCCTCGCAGAGCCCTGCGCGCCTCCCGCTGCTCCAGGGCTCCTTAGCTCCCTCCCGCTGTCCTGTCCCCCTCCCCTGGTGTCCATTCAGGCTGCCTTAACAAAAAATTACTGACTGGGAGGCTTATAAAACAACCGAAATTTATTGCTCACCATTCGGGAGGCCAGAAATCCGAGATCAGGATGCCAGCATGTGGAGTGAGGCCCTCGTCCGACGGGGTCACACACTTCTCCTTGTGTCCTCACGTGGTAGGAGGGACAAGGGGACTCTCTGGGGTCTCCTTTATGAGGGCATTCAAACCACTTCTGAGGGCTCTGCCCTCATCACCTAATCACCTCCCAAAGGCTCCACCGTCAACCATCACCTTGGCGGTTAGGTTTCAACACGTGAATTTGGGGGCACACATTCAAACCATAGCATCCCCCGCTTCCACCTTCACAAGGCCCAGAGGGCCAGGCCTTCCCGTTTTGTGCTGTCTTCCTGCCTGGACCTCCCTCGTGGAAAATTCTAGCCCAGCAAACGCGCCGCTCAGTTCGCAAGCGAGGAAATAAAGCGTGGAGGCGATCCTTACGCAGCAGCCGGCTGGCATGTATCATCTTCCCCAGACTCAGGGAGCCTCCCTGGACCCCATGTGTGCTCAGAAAGGCAAAACAGAAGGTGCAATTGTAATTTTGTTTTGCCAAGCCCCACAGTGGGCCCCGAAATTAATTATTTATTTAGCCAGGAATCAAACTTGAACCAAACCTGAATACCTTCATGTGAAGTGTTTCCTGGAAACAAGCCGGGAGTCTCGAAGTAGATTCCATGCTAAACCTCAATGGAAGGGAAATGGTATTTGGTCCAGAGTGAGCTTTTCCCCTGATGAGATAGGTATGGGATTGGGCGAAGCAGCTTCCATTAGCCATGCCTCAGTTTCCTCCTCTCTAAAATAAGGGGCTGCACAACATGATGTCTAAGGTCACTTCAAGTCCCGGGGCTCTCAGTGCCCGGGCACCGGCAGGGCTGGGCTGGGGAAAGGCCATGGCCACGGACGCCTCCTGCCCTGGCCGCGCTGGAGCCGGGCTCAGGGTGCGATCCGAACACTGCAGGAACCAGGGCGCAGGAAGGAGACGTGAGAAAGAGGGCAACTGAGGAAGGGGTCCCAGTGGGTCATGGAATCGGACTCCTTGAGGAGGGGTTTTGAATTACCCACTTCTGTGGAGCCTGTCTCAGCAGCAGGAGTGAAGAGGGAGATGGTTTTACCCATTTTCCTCCTTAGCAGGAGCTGGGGCCTGGCTGACCCCCATGACGCCCCTTGCAGGACTCACACTGCTGGTCGTGCCTTGCAGTTCCTCGGGTGCCTCTGCTTTGCCTCCTTGTCCCTTTCATGCCCCTCTTGGCCATGTCACTCTTCCCTGGACAGAGCGTCAGCTCAGTTAGTATTTCTTAGTTGCTCTTGGAGAAAATGGGTGACGTCAGAAGCTGAAACCCGTGGTTGGAAAGAGGTTTCGGGCCTATCTGATGCTCTCAATCATTTATGCGCTGACCCCTGCTGCCCTGGGGAGCTGAGATGGGCAGTGTCTCCAAGTCCCTGTGGTGTTGGCTTTCAAGAGCCAGAGTTTCAGAGAGAGTGTGGAAGGCTGGACACTGGGGAGGAGAGCGCAGGGCGCAGGGAGGAGGAGAGCGCAGGGCGCAGGGAGGAGGAGCCACGCCCCAGAGGCTGAGCCGGGGAGCTGGAGCCATAGGCAATGGTCCTTGAGCGCAGAGAGCACGCGCAGGCTTTAGGGCCGGACGCCACACCTGCCCAGCGCCGCCACTGTAGCGTGAGGCAGCTGCCGGCAGTGCAAAAGGGAGAGGTGTGGCTTTGTCCCAATAGAAATTATAAATACTTAAATTTGAATTTCACATAAGTTTTATGCCATGAAATATTATTCATATTTTGATTTTTTTCCAACCATTTGAAAATAGAAACACATTCTTAGCTCAAGGGCCAGGTTGGGCCCATGGCCATCGCTGGCTGGTGCTTCCTAAGAGGCGGCCGGGCAACCTGGCAGGGAGCGGGGCCCAGGGCAGGCACTCCCTCCCCAGGCGCCCTTTGCGGAACTCACCGTGGCCCTGTTGAACACTTGCTCATGTCTTCATGAATCATGACGCCGCTGGGTACAGCTTTGGGTAATATGTGATAGCAAACAGTTATTCAGAGACTTACATTTTATAAAGCATGTGTTTACTTAGCTTATTTAACCCATTTTCTTAGCTATTGTATTATTTCATAATATGGTATGGATATTTTTCCAAGGATAGTTTTACAAATCCTTGGAAAAATGAAGCTGAGTACAAATGACATGAAATCCAATCTTCACTTAATAATGTTGGGACCTACCAGAGACTCCTCCAGAGCCCCAGCTCCCACGGTGCCTGGTCACCCTCGCCTCTGTCACAGCCCGTTGCTCCCCCGCCCTCCTCTCCGCACTGTGGGGCCCCAGGAAAGGCGGGGTACGGCTTCCTCTGACCAGCTCTGGGGATGTTCTCCGTCTCATTTCACACCTGAGGAACACTGAGGCTCTGCAAGGTTAGGTTATTAACCCCCAAACTCATAGCCACAGAAAAGCCAGACTTACAAGCGAAGAGTAGTGATGTAAAGGGGAAGGAGGTTCTGGAAAAGACCTTGTGGGAAGGGAAGTGAAGCTGGGAGAGCGTGGGTTCCGATGGAAATGGAGAATTTGTTGGGCAAGGTGGGTAAACCCAGGGAGAGTGGCCTTCCCCGGAGAGCGTTTCAGGCTGCAGGTCTGGGTCTAGGGCAGCCGTCCGGCCAGGTCCTGCCCAGCTCGCACTGCTCGTGCTCGGGGCAGAGTTCCGTCACCCTGCTGCTCTGGTCTGAGGTGCACGAATCAGGACCAATGCCCTAGGCCCCTGAGCGCCCAGGCCAGAGGCACCAGAGTTTCAAGTAATGCCCAGCAGGTGTCCAGGCCAGGCCATCCATCCATCCACTTTTCTTTTTTATTTAAATTAATTCATTCAATAACTCTGTAGTAGTTATCAATTGCTGCACAACCAATTACCCGAAAATGTAATAACTTAAAACCACAAGACTTATACCGTCTCCCAGTTCCTGGGGGTGACGAACCTGAGTGTGGCTTAGCTGGGTGAGTGTGGCTCGGGGTCCCTCCCAGGCGTGCAATTAAGGTGCCAGCCAGCTCTGCTGATTCAAGCCATTTCAAAGCTCACCTACAGGAGGCTCAGCTTTCAAACTCGCCCCCAAGGTGGCTGGCAGGTTCCGGTTGCCAGGTGGGCTTGTCCGGAGGGCGGCTCTCACCCGGCAGCCGGCTCCATCCGAGCCGGGGAGCCAGGAACAGAGCGTGGAGGGCAGGACAGAAGTCAGCCTTGAGAACCTCATCTCAGAAGTGACATCTGGTCACTTGTACCATGTTCCATTCCCTAGAAACAAGTCACTAGATGCAGCCTGCCCTCAAAGGGATGGGCTTACACAAGGGCGTGACTAGAAGAGGCTGGGCCATTGTGAACCATCTCAGAATCATCCCACCACATATTCCTACCCACCCACCCAAACTTGCCCGACCCTCAGCATACTCAGGTGCCACCAACGGCCACAACTCTGGGCTTTCTCCCCGCCCCTGACCCCTTTTATCCCTAGATTTCAAAGTGTGGAGGGAGACCAGCAGCATCTGCAGCATCTGGGAGTTGATAGAAATGTCTGTTCCCAGGCCCCACCCCAAACCAAAGCAGTGAGAAACTGCGGGTGGCCCCCCGCCCGTGCTGCGGTAAGCCCACCGGCGGTTCCGATGGGTGATGAAGTCTGAGAGCCGCTGCCTAGGCCTGAATGCTGGTCGCTGCTGATCTGGATGCACTTTGCAGACTGGACTAATGTGCCAAAAGGTCCAGGCTACTTCTTGGCCCTGCCAAGGTCCATCCAGGGCCTGGGGAGAGAAGCCTGTCTCTGCTCCAGATGCAGTGATTCTTTCCAGACAGAGTTCTTCCCGGCCCTTCCTCAGGGAGACCCTCCTACCCAGCCAATCGCGGGAGTGCAGAAGCCCAGGGCACCCCCTGCAGCCTGCCTGAGGGAGGGGCGCTTGGCTCTCCTCGACCTGGTGTTGTTCCCGTCCTAAGGATTAGATATTTGGCCCCTCTCGGCTTCTTTTTCAGCCCAGGACTCATTCTTATAATAAAGAATTACAAATGATGTGACTACATACATCTATTTGGGGCTTAGACAGAGCACAGACAGTAAGGGCCACAAAAGTAACAACAGTCCTGTGGATCTTTGTAATGTTTACAGTGGATATGTCACTCTAGTTTTATGGACTCTGAGCCCCGTCATTTGCCTGTGGGTAACACCCACACATGGGAACTTCAAAATGGACCTCAAAGGGGCAGCAAAATCAGACACCCCATTGTGGCATCTCTCTCTAAGGGCTGAAATCTCTCAGAAGGCATAGCACCTCCTCCCTCTCCACCGCAGCCCACAGAGCCGGTGCCTGCAACACCCTCGGACCATGGCAACCCTTCCTGCCCTCACAGGGCCTCTGACGTGCCTGTCCTGGGCTTCAGCTGTTCCCTTGGGCTCTCTCCCACCCCCCCTCCCTGCTCCACCTTCCCTACCTCCCCAAGTCCTTTGTCTTCCCTGCACAAGTGTAATAGCAGGCTGTCTTCAAGTCACTCCCCGGTGCTACGGTTGTGGTGGGTGCAGGAGAAACCTCAGCCTCCCTGCCCTGCACGTGCTCCTGAGCTTGTCCCTCCAGCCCCCAGCTCCTCACCGCCTGTCTCAGCATGTCTCTGGGCCCCCTGCACTCTACCTTCCTAGGGCCAGAGCACCCTCATTTGGGCAGCTTGAGCTGGGTGCCTCCCAAGTGAAATCCAGCAGGTCACCTAAACCCCAGACCGCGGCTGGCAGCAGAGGCTTTCCAGGAGTGCAGAGCTGGCGCCCATGCCGCCACACCCTTCCTGGCCCCACTGTGGGGCCAACGGGCCAAAGGTGCTTGCCAAAAGACCGGGAAGCTCAGGGGACCCAGGCAAGGCTGTGCAGCAGGAAGGGAGGAAAGGACTGGCCCCCACTAGGAGCCGTGCACAGTGACTTCACTCTGGTAATTCATCTATCCTCACAGCCATTGAGAGTGTTTTCCCATTTTTAGCGAAGAAACAGGCTGTCCCTGGGTAAAGAGGCCGTGAGACACTCACTCCATTCCAACACTAGAATGAATCTTTGCCTTACTTCACCCTCTGGCCCCCTTTCTCTTTGGGGAGGGCAGACTCACACAGGCATGCAAATGAGCCCGTGTCAAGGGGCTGCAGCCAGCCAGCGGGACACTCACCAGTTCTGTATTCTTGGCTGCCACATGCCCCACCTGCTTCCTGCTCAAGGCTCCCGGGTGGGACCTCACAGGACATCACCTCATTATAGACTGTAAACTTAGGAAGCCCCAGAGCCCCTGCTCCAGCCCCAGAGTGCAGCAGCCCAGTGGGCCACTGAGTCTGTGCGGGTTATCCTCAGTGAAAGCGGTTCCCTGCCCTGGCGGGAGCAAAGCAGGCTGGCAGGTAGAGCCCCAGGAGTGCTAGGGCTGTAAAGAGGCTATAGTCTCCCTGCTGTGCTGTGCTGTGCTGGGTGCCCCTCTGCATTCAGTCTGGGGGGGCCCTAAACTGACAGGGTACGCAAGGTGGAATGGTTGGACCTTGGCTTTCCAGGTTCAGGAAATTCAATCAATTTACGTCTCTGAGGCACTGATTCACTCTTAGTTCAAATGAAACTGTATCAGCTAGGAATAGTGTTCTACCGCTGGGAATAGAATCCCTGCTACAGTGACTTGAGCAAATTAAAGGCTTATTCTCTTACATAAGGAATGGATGAAGGCAGCCCTGGCCTGGTATGGTATGGTCACCAGGTGCCACCATCCTCAAGATCACAACGTGGCTACAGGGACTCCTGCCTTCTAGTCCACTTTCCAGACAAGAAGGAGGGGGAGGCCACAGCCCTGAATGAGGTCTCCCCCGCACCCGCCGCCACTGCCCCCCCCCCCAGATTCTTCTCCCTTTCAACAGATTCCAGGAAGTCCTATGACTTGCTCACATTTCATTGGCCAGCCCCAGCAGCAAGGGAGGCTGGGAAACGTAGTCTTTCAGTGGAGTATATTGCTACTGTAATTAAAGCAGGATTGCCCTACCAAAGAGAAGGATGAATATTCTCTGCCAGCATGACATATCCTCGAAGTCAAGTTGTTTATTTACAAAGGAGGATACATTATTTCCAGTGTCTAGAAGCTTGCCTTACTCTCAGGGACTTCTCAAGTGTTTAGACACTTGATTCAGGTTTTTGGTGAATTAGCCTTGAATTAGGGAGGAGACAGGACAGCATCATCAGGAGCCTCACTGCACTTTCTCAGGGAGCAGAACACTCACACCGTTCATGCATTCCCTTCTCGGTTCGCTCACACCTTCCTTCAGCAGATCACACTCCGAGTAATACCGTGAACGAGCCCCTGTGTGGCCTGTGGGGAGCAGGTGTGGATTTCTGCCCGCGAGGATGCCGCCATCAGGTGATGGAGGAACACACATGCAGTCCACAGAACAGCAGAGAGTGAGCCCCAGCTGACAGGGAGCCCTCGACCCACAGGAACTTCAGGTGGCTTCAGGGCTGCACCTCGAGGAACAGGCAGGATTGGATGCCTCTCAGCTCCCTGCTTGTCATTCTGTCCCTGGAACGCCCTCGCCTCCTCCACACTGGCCCCCCTGCTGTCCACTGCCCTCTGCAAAGAAGCTTCTCAGGCCTCCCAGTCAGAACAGAAGGGCTTTCCGGGCAGAGGAGTTTTTCTCCCATGTGCTTCTGTGGTCAGCCTGTCAGCGTCTTAGGGCAGAGAAAGGAGACATTCATTCTGACTGGAAAGGCGAGAGAAGAAAGACTTCTGAGAGAAGGATGAGAAGGAAAGCTCCTTGCAGTGAGGAGTGGGGAAGGGCAATTGAGGCAGGGAGAGGAGCCAAGATCCGGGTGTCTCCTTGTCATACTGGCCGCAACTTACCCAGGATTCGCTGTGGGCCAGCTGCTGGGCACACGCCATCCTCGATCTTTCTAACAACCTGCCTGTGGTCACACAGCAGGCAGTGGGGGCGGTGAGGGCGCGGTGGCCCTGGGGCTCCAAGGCCGCACGGCAGGCAGGCAGGCGGGTGAGCTGACCTCGTTGGCTTGGAGGACGCCTAGCACGGTCAGGTGCTCACCTGGTGTTGGCGGATTGGGTGAGGAAGGAGGGGTGGAGGGAGGGGTGTCTTGTTTCAGGAAACAAAGAAGAGACGACCACGATCCCAGCTGTGTGAGGAGGACTGTCTGGCAGCAGTGACTGGGGCCCGGGAGAAAGTCCAGTTACAAGGGAGGGAAGTGGCTGCAGAGAGGACAAGGGTTTAGGTTAAGTCGCTATTCATGGAGTCGGGGTGGTGAACGACAGATCCACAGGAATCACGGATTAATTGGAAAAGACCGGGGAGGGAGGGGGAATCAAAGGCAGCTCAAGTTCTCAAACCTATTTTAGCTGGGTGACAAGGATGACAGTGCGGGACAGAGTGCTGTTTTTGAGTCTTTTGTGACCAAGACATACACACACAGGTACACACACAGGCAATCAAGTTTCACAAAACCCTGTCTGACCTTGCTGCAAATGATTCACACTGATTCATTCAAAGGAATTCTGTAGCTTTAAAAAAAATGTGATTGCAACCCCTAGATTGATTTCATAGCTAACTAATGGATTACAATTTAGAGTTTTCAAAGCACTGAGATAAGAATATGGCAGAGGAGCAGATTAAAGGGGAGGGTAGGAGTGAAATGGACCCCTCTTTGATTATGTCGAAGGCCATCTACAGGGAAAACCCAAGGGGGAGCTGAAGTCTGGAGCTCAGAAATGAGCCGTGGACCAAGGTGGGAGGCTTGGAGTCGTCCCCCTGCCCTCTCATCCTCCGTCTCTCTCTCTCTCTCTCTCTCTCTGTCTCTCTCTCTCTCGCAGATAGGGAGATTTCTGGGGGATGTGGATGGTGCTCTCATGACCCAGCTGCTCAGCACGGGGGTGTTCAGCCGGTAAGTGGGGCACCCTTCTCCCCGCCCGAATACTCACAGAAAAGGCAGGATCTGAGGCTAAACGGTCCAGACAGCTCTCGGGATCCTGACCTCCGAAACCCATAGTGAGAGTCCCGGAGGAGAGTCCCAGAGTTCTCCAACCGAAGCCAGAGACAGCATGAGGTGGGGAGGGGCATAAGGACACATGGTCTCTTAGAAGGGAAACCAAATTTGCTATTCATTTCCCTTAAAGCAAAGTGCACTTTGCTTTAAGCAAAGGAACTTCGGGCATGTGCTCTCTTCTGATCAGCCCATGCCGACTCAGGAACTGTCAGGGGTCTGGGTGAATAACACCGCCCCCAGCCCCCCACAGACTCCCCTGGGGCAGGGGCAGGGGGGCAGGGACGGGGCAGGGGCGGGGGCGGGGCAGGGGGTGGTCTGGACTCATCATGTGCTCTCTCTGGTTTTCAGAGTGACCTTGTATGACTATCAGGCCATGTGCAAAACCCCTAGTCACCACCACAGTGCAGCCCAGCCCCTGGTGAGCGTGAGTGTCACCCCAGACCTCCCTTCCACCTCCCCCAGAATGAGGTTATCTGGTTCCTGGTCTCACCCAGACTCAGGCATCTGGCCCAGGGCCCCATTTCCCACTCTGACCAAAAAGTCCTATCCCACTTCTGCCTCCTCCCACCCCAACCCTGCGGGGCTTGCCTATGGGCCCTCTGGCAGGGCAGTGTGGTTACACAGATCATCAGGGAACCTAGAAATGTCACCAAGAGGCTCATCAGGATGAGGCCCTGCCTGGCCTTTTTGATGGGCTTGTCTCGCCCAGGATGCCTGCCCTGCGATAGGAGTTTCTCAGACATCTCAGCTTTCCAGGGTCCCCAGCTGGGAAGCGGTGGGGGTACTGGCACCAGGAGAGGGTTTCCGGGGGTTGTGGTCTCTAACAGAACACGGAACACCGTGGCCCAGCCCGGGGTTAACCGTTAGTCCCCCTCCCTCCCAGCCTATCTCTGCCCTCCTGACTGCAACCAGATGGCTGGTGAATGAGCTCTTGCTGTGAGTAGGGGGTTGAGGTGGGGGGAGGGGGAGCTGGGGAAGGGCTGGGTTTTCATGCGGGTGTGTCCTCTGAGGGAGCCCAGAGGAGGAGAGCGAGGTCTGGGGAGGACCTGTCCTGCATGTATGGGCCTCCTCCTTCCTTCTGCTGCCAGGGGCACCTCTCTGCTCATCCAGGAACCTTTGGGCAGGAAAGAGAATGTTCTAGAGAACAGGGCTGGGCCGGAGATGAGCCAGGAGCCCTGGTGCTCCAGCCACTCCGGCCTCTGAGATTCAGTGCTGTGTCCGACAGGTTTCTGCTGGAGTGGAGCGCCTGGGGCTCCCGGCACGCAGACAGCGCGGCTGAGGGTGAGTACACGGGACTGTGTAGCCATGTGTTTGACATCGATGTCGCTTCACTCAGCCGGGCGGGTGACAGACAGGGTGGGGACTCTGGGCAGTTTATTGCTCAAGTCTCATCCTGCTTGGCCTTCTCTCATCACCTTCCCCTCACTCCTGGCTCCTCTCACCTCTCTGTGACATCACACCATCTCGGGACACCACTGCTCCGTGTGACATCATTTCCCATGTGACATGACCACCCTGTGACACCCTGACCTCGTGTGACATTATGCCCGTCCTGTGCTGGGCCTCGTGTCCTGGGCAGCCAAAGCTGCCTTCCATCACTGTGAGTAGCACCCACTGTGGAGCCTGGCAGGGGAGGCGGCATGGAGCTGCAAAGCCCATCCTCAGCTCTCTTAAAGGGGCGCATTCAGGAGGGCTAGGCTGTCCTCATCCCGGAGCACCCAGCTCAGGGGGCCTCTCCCAGTGAAAGCGCCACTCCTTAGGGGCGGCTGCAGCCCAGACCTCGCCCCACACCAGGGCAGCCCTACCCCAGGGAAGATGGAACACGTCAGCCATCTCCTCACGTGAGAACATTTACAATCCCAAGAGGAGAGGGCGATGTGGTCCAGTGGCTGTGGCCACACACAGGTGGGAGGCCACCAGGCCATCCCGTGGCGCATGAACAGTGGTGCCTCCAGCTCAGGCATGCCCCCAGCCCTCAGCCCAGGGTTGAGGGGGTGACAGAGCTCATCTGATCGCTGGCACACTCCTGGGATAATATCACTCCAGTAAAATTCAGGACAGTGTCCCCCAAAGGTCTGATCACAAATCAAGGAAATATCCTCACTGTCAGCCGCTGTGACTCTGGACCACCCTCCCGGGGGGGTGAGCCCACCTGATCTTTAACTGCAAAGGGACATCGCTCACTTGCAGCCCCTGGGCAGCCTGGGGCTCCTGTGCTGCTGAAGCGGGTTTTGCTCCCCGCCACTGGCTCAGAAGGCCTCTCCGCGGCGTTCTGCCCCTCCCCCACTGCTGGGCAGCACTCCCGACCCCTCTTCTTCACAGTTTGGCTTCTGGATGAGAAGGTAATTTCCAGGTCCGCCGTCTCTCTGTCTGTGCTTCCCTCTCTCCCTCTGGCCTGTTGGAGGCGTCCTCTGACCCTCAGCTCATGTGGCCAGTCCCGGCCATGTTTCCAGGCTCCTTTTAGAATTACACCCCAGTCTTCACAGGACCGCTCTGGGGACAGTTCACAGTCACTTGGTGTTTGTGACAGGAACCATGAACCATGTGTCACCACCCATTTAGAAACAGCTCCTCCTCCTCTCTGCGTGGGAACACGCGTCGGGGACAGCAGCTGCATCTTACAAAAGCTGAGAATGACCTCCCTCACTTTGCTTGCGCAGCCTGGCTCACCTGCCGCCGGGCAGCCGTTCCTACCCCTCCCCTCCCTGCCCAGCAGGCCTGGTCCGGCCAGCCATCCACATCCTCTGTGACAGAGCACTCGGCTTGGAGTCCAAGGGCCTGGACTGAGTGCGGCTGCGTGGCCTTGGGGAAGCCATTCACCTGTTGCTGCTGGCATGGTTACTCTTGTCACTGAGATGACTTACCCACACAAAGTGGCGCACCTGAGGGTGTAGACGGGCCAACCCGGGCCGCCCGCACTGGGTTGAGGCCAGTGCAGCTGGGCCTGGAAGGAGAAGAGCCATGTCCCGAGTCCCCGCAGGCTTTAGCCCAAGAGCCCACTCTCCCGTTCTGAAGGGCCTGGGGAGCAGGGCTGCCCAGCGGCCGCCCTTGAAGGTCAGTATGACCATGGCTGGAACCTGACCGTGCATGCAGACCCCCAGCTGTGGTTGTTCCGCTCAGGTGGGCCTTCTCTGCCAGCAGACTGGCCTCCCCTCTTGCCATCAAGGTCTGGTGGCAAGGTCTGGGGGTGAAAGAGACCTATAGCTCCCCTACTAAGCTTTGTGTGACCCTGCAAAACATCATATCTACAAAATGGAGGAAAACTCCCTGTCCTTCCTTTTCACATATAGACTCTGAGAACAAAAGGAACTGCGGGGAAAGTGCCTTGAAGAAATAGGAGCATTGTGTTAAAATGGCACTGCTCTTTTGAACAATAATGTCACTGAGCCCATGAGCTCACCGAGGGAGCAATCATGGGCCCTCCAGAGCAGGCTGCCTGGGACTCTCCTTTGTGCTGAGTCCTTTCCGAGTGAACTCAAACGCACCACACAGACGTGTCCTGAGGGCCCCCAAGCTTGGCCACGGTCAGAGCTAAGGAGCCCCTGCCCAGCTGTGCCCCAGGCCCTGGCAGCTGGGCACTGGTCCTCCCCACTCTGCTCTCTAACCAGCAGCAGGGGCGGGAGAGCAGGCCCAGGGCTTGTCCAGGACGTGCACTTGCAGGCACCTTAGCTGGACCTGAGACTATGTCACCTGTCCTTACTGAACTGAAAGGCGATGGGATGGAGAAGCAAAAGCCTCCCCCAAGCCTCACCTTGGCACTCTGATCACCTCTGCTTTCCTCTCGGACCCGGCACATCAATGCTGAAAGGAACCTTCGTGAAGGTGCACTCCCCCTGCCCCAACCCCAGCTTACAGTGGGGGTACAGGCATCCACATGTAGGAAGAGGCTTTCCCAAGGTCATGGGGCTGATGTGTCAGTCACACACAGCCGACCCCCAAGGCACCCTGCTGCCCAGTCTGCTGCCCTTTCCACTGTGATCCACTCCACTCCTTTGATTCTGTTCCTTTTCCTGCCTCATGTTTCTCCCACCCCACCCCTCCTTTTTGTGTCCTGAGAGCCTTCTAACGAGGGAACCATCTGCAAATGGACTGGGAGCACTTTGCTGCACGGCGGCCACGGCCGCCCCGGAGGTGCCGAAGCTGAGGTCCCCGCAGGCACGACTTCTCGGGCCCTTCAGATCCCATGAAGCCCTTTCTCCCATCTGCGCCTGTCTCCCCACAGCCCACAAGCACCAGAAGCAGGATGCGCTGCAGCCCTGCGACACAGAGTACCCCGTGTTCGTGCACCAGAGGGCCATCCAGGAGGCCAATGGGATCATCGAGTGCGGGGCCTGCCAGAAGTAAGGCCTGAGGCTTGCTCTCCCTGTCCCCAGCCTCGGGGCAGGGCTTGCTCTCTCTCAGGGGGTCGTCTCTGCATGGGGAGAAAAAAGGGGGTGCTCTAAAGGAAAGATCACACTCCAGGGGTCTTTGTTTCCCACTCTCTTAGTGAAGGAAACACAGTCCACGGCAGAGGATGTGAGGAAGGAGGCCAGCTGGGGACCGTGGACAGTGTGCTGAGCTATGTGTTAGGGGGCTGGGGAACAGCAATCCTGGGGCCAGATCCTTGTCAGCAAGTCCGTCCCGCCTCGGGCCCCAAAGCTATCCCAGACAGAAAAAAGTGATCCCATAATTCAGGGTCTGGCTCACTCACGCCTGCGCAGCAACTCAGTGTCAAGGCCATGCAAGCTGAACTCTGCCGGCGAGACCCTGGATGGATGGCAAGGGTACATCTAAGGAAAGACACAAGTCAGCTCTCCCTTAGAAATCTCTCTGTGCAGAGAATAGGGAAGCTCAAGGTTGCTCTTAGATGTGGGTGGGCTGCTGCTTCCATGTGTAGGCCCAGCCTGGCCTCAGGCCTTTTCCCATATAGAGCCCACTAGGTCCAACAGGCTCTGCCCAACCCTGGTCCAATGAGGAAAGGAGTCCTGGAAGGAAGTTCTTTCCTGCTGACTCTCACCCCTGAGCTCAAGGACCCCTCACCTGGGAAGTTCTGTCCTGGCCCAGGAGGCAGTGGCCTCCTCTAGGGTGTCATGTTGGCCAGCCTTGCCATTTACCAGGGGCTTCCCAGGACGTCCTCGAGAGACCCCAGACTTCAAGCAAATTGCTTTATAGTGTAACAGTTCAGACTCTGGCATCAGACAGAGTCAGGTGTTCATCTTTTACTCTTGTGTAATGTCAGGCAGGGTTTTAACTTTACCACAGCGGTTTTCCTGGGACTATTATTTGTGCACTTAGCTCAAAGGCTTATTGTAAAGATAAAGTAAATGGTATGGTGCAAAGCAAAGACTTTAGAGTAGACAAACTTGAATTTAAAAAGTGGCTCTGCTACTTCCTGTGTAACCTTGGGCAAATTACTCAGCCAATTCTAGCCTGTTTTCTCACCCACAAAACGGGAATAGTAAGAACCTCATATGGTATGGTGAAGGTGATGTACATGTATACATATGTGTGTGTATGCATAAAACCATCCATCCCAGAGAAAACGTTCAGTAAGGGGCAGCTGTTATTATGTAATACTGCAGGCCTTGTGCATAACAGTTTTTCCACAATCCTTTACTCCCTCCCTCCGGGCTAGATGGCTGGGCAGTTTGCAGGGATACTGTGCCACCTAGTGGCCAAGACTAAGCATGGCGTCTTCCCCATTTGGCCTGCCCCCACCACATTCACCCAAAGCAAGGATAGCCACACAGGTCTATTTGCTTGGCACAGTCCTGATTTATCCCTGTTGTCCCTGCATGTATTAATAACAATTCCTTTCACTCTCAAAAATGCTCCAGTTTGGACTTGTTCACCTTCTCCAAACTGCTAGGAAAGGAACAATTGCAAAGGCTTGTGGGTAAAATAAGCCAAAGGGCTGAGTCAATTGCCCAGGACTGTTCCTGGAGCTGCCACTGATCTGATTGATCTGCTTTGTGATTCCATTTCTTCCCTTGCAACCCCAGCTCCACACCAGAAGTCTCCAGAAGTTGGTTTTGTTTGGGGTTTTTTGCCCTAGAAGCCCAATATCAAGCCTGCCATGGGGAAGTTCCATGGCCCCACCTTTCTCTTTGCTGCAGGATATTTGTGATGCAACAGATTCCCAATAGTAACCTTCTCCTTCTGGTGACAGACCCCACCTGTGACTGCAGCATCTTCCCGCAAGTTCTACAGGAGGCTACAGAAGTCAAATATATCCTTCCAGTTTTCCAGGGTGTGAGGGCTGAGGGAAGATGGTGGTACAGGAGACATGGGGGGACTCAGATTTTGAAGCCCACCAACATCCTGCCCTCCCCCCACAGAGCATCCTTGTTGGTTCTCCAACCCTTCCCTCAGGCCCCTGGGTGTTGCCTCCTGACCCTGGAAGCCGCTTGCAAGGCAGCTGGTCCTACCAGGGGTAGGCTCTTCCAGAACTTCGTCTCTAGAATCAGCTCCTATCACGAGGTATTTGCCTTAACAGCGAATTCTGCACATGATGCCTCTATCAAGTGTGACAGGATGCGCTCCCAGAAGTTCCGCCGGCGACCGGATTCTTGTCATGCCTTCCATCCAGAGGTGGGGGCCAGAGGGAGGCAAAGGGTGGGGCTTCGTCTTCTTCCCCAAATCCTCAGCTCTGTGGCTGTGCCTGCGCACCTGGACACAGAAATGCAACTGAATGTGCACACTTTCATACGTGTGCATCAAATATTAGGTCAACTAGGAGCCAAGGGGACTGCTACAAAGCAAGCCACGGTCCCGAGTTTGGGCCATCAGTGAATCAACATAGCACTTCCCCATATTGTCCACATCACCACTGCACTTAGCTCCAAAGGACCTCAGCAAACAGGAGGAAACCATTGTGTGCAAAATACTAATGGTGACCGACACTGATTGAGCACCCACTGGTGGCAAGCCCCGAGCTGGGTGCTTCATACACACGCAGTACTGTCTTTGCTGGATAGGGCTGCCACAAAGAACTCACATGTGAGGCGTTCTCAGAGTCAATGGCTTTCCTGAAGTCATTCTAAGAGGATGACCCCACAGCTACTCCATAACCGGGGTCAAGCAGAGAAGTCTTAGGCCCAGCTCTGGGGCTGAGTGTACAGCACCACTTTTCCCCTAAAAGGTAGAGGGGATCTAAGGAAAGTGGCAGTGCTTCCTTCACTTTCTGAAACTTCCCTCTTTCCCAGGTTTTTGGGCCCTGTTAGTCCCAGAGACCCCCGCCCTACTCCTTGCTTCCTCTGGCTGGAGTGGCTCCCTCATCTTGAACGCTGCCTTTTCCTCTCTGCTCTGGGTTCACAGGAGGATGCCCAGGACTGCGGTGGTGCCTCGGAAACCTCAGCCTCGCGCCCCTTTCTCCTCCTGCCTCTCTGTGCCTGGCTGCTGCCACCCCAGCTGCTGTGGTGACACTCTGACCTCTGTTTTGCCAAGGTGACCTTTCCAGAGACATTTTACAGTATCAGCAACTGATGTGGGAGCCAGCTCACTACAACTGTGCTATCACCCAGGTCAACGCTCATCTCAATCTTGAGCTAATGGTCCCTGCCTCCTGAAATTGCGGGATGCAACCAGAAACCTCTTCCCAAAGGCCTTCCAGAGTGCCAGGAACCTGCCACCCCATCTCAATGGCCATTGTCCCAGCCTTCCCACCTCCTCTTCAGGAGCCCAGCATGAGCTCAAGTAGGACCAAGACAAAATGACTTATCTATTTTCCAGAAGTTCAGACCCAGCCAAAGAAACAGGTGCTTCTAACAAACTTGTTTGGTCTTTAGTAGAACCCAAGAACTTAAAGGGCTGAGAAAGAGGAGCAGAATGAGACCATCAATACCAACAGCAGGAATGAGAGAAAGGCAAGAACAAGTCCCCACCTGAAGCATACCTGCCTCAATATGAGATACATGGCGGTAGTGGCTCAATTTCTTCTCCTGCTCAAGTTTTAATTCACGTGTGTGCACACGCACATGCTTGCACGTGTGTGTGTGTGTGTGTGTGTGTGTGTCTGTGTGTGTGTGTGTGAAGGAGAGAGAGAAAGCAGGGAAGTGAATAGTAATGGAACACAACATGGCTACACGTATGTCTGCAAACTATTGCTATTAAAAAACTCCTAGAGACTTCCGGTCAAGATGGAGGTACAGGTACACACACTTCACCTCCTCACACAACCACAAGAAGAATCACAACCCCCAAACAAAAAACACCCAGAACTGCCAGAAAATTGAACTGTATGAAAGTCTGACAACCAAGGATTTAAAGAAGCTACATTCATCCAGACTGGTAGGAGAGGCGGAGCCAGGGAGCCGAGGCAGAGGACGTGGTGTGGCACAAAGATGCAGTGGCAGAATGAGCTGTCCCACATTTACGTGTGGTGGATAGAAATTGGGAGGGATAGCTTGAGCGCGAGAGATCCCAGCCCCAGGCCAGATCATGCAGCCCAGGGTTCCAGTGCCAGGAAAATAAAGCCTCATAACTCCTGACTGTAAAAACCACTGGGTATTGGGGCAGTGGAAGGAACTGCTGGTTTCTTAGGAGAGTCCATTTAAAGGACCCGCGTAGTCGTAGAGCGTACACAAACCCACCCCCTCTGGGAATCACCACCAGGGCAGCAGTTAGAAGGGCGCCAGTCACATACAGGGAGTGAGTAAAATAACTAGAAAAGGGACAAGTGCCAGGCAACCCTCCAGAGGCCAGGCAGTGGCACTGTCCCCTCTCCGACCCCTTCTCTCCCAAAAGTGCCACAAAGTGGTGAAGCAGGTGGCCCCACCCTGGTGATTACCTAAGGCTCTGCCCTTTACAACTTAACTGGTGCGCTAAGACAAGGCGTCAAAGCAGCTCTACCAAATACACAGAAACAAACACAGGGAGGCTGCCAAGTTGGGGAGACAAAGAAATATGGCTCAAATGAAAGAACAGAACAAAACCCCAGGAAAAAAATTAAGCAAAATGAAGATAGCCAACTTATCAGATACAGAGTTCAAAACACTGGTGATAAGGATGCTCAGAGAACTCTTTGAGTACAGCAAAAACATAAGGAAAGAAATGGAGCCTACATTAAGTAAAATAAAGAAAAATCCACAGGGAACCAACAGTGAAGGGAAGGGAGCCAGGATTCAAATCGATGATTTGGAACATAAGGAAGAAATAAGCAGTCAACCAGAACAGCAAGAAGAAATAAGAATTCAAAAAAAATTAGGAGAGTATAAGATGACTCTGGAACATCTCCAAAAATGCCAACATCCAAATCATAGGGGTGCCAGAAGAAAAAGAGGACGGGCAAGAAATTGAAAACTTATTTGAAAAAATAATGAAAGAAAACTTCCTTAATTTGGTGAAGGAAATAGGCACACAAATCCAGGAAGCACAGAGAGTCCCAAAGAAGTTGGACCCAAAGAGGACCACAAGACAGATCATAATTAAAATGCCAAAGGTAAAGATAAATAGAGAATCTTAAAAGTAGCAAGAGAAAAGCAGAGAGTTACCTACAAAGGTGTTCCCATAAGACTATCAGCTGATTTCTCAAAAGAAACTTTGCAGGCAAGAAAGGACTGGCAAGAAGTATTCAAAGTCATGAAAGGCAAGGACCTACATCCAAAATGACTCTATGAAGCAAAGCTATCATTTAGAAAGGAAGGGCAGATAAAGTGATTCCCAGACAAAGTAAAGCCAAAGGACTTCATCATCACCAAACCATTATTACATGAAACGTTAAAGGGACTTAGTTAAGAAAAAGAAGATCAAAACTATGAACAGCAAAATGACAACAAACACACAACTATCAACAACTGAATCTAAAACACAAAAAACAAACTAAGCAAACAACCAGAACAGGAACAGAATCATAGATATAGAGATCACTCAAGGGTTATCAGCTGGGAGGGGGAAGAGGGAGAGTGGGGAAAAAGGTACAGGGAATGCGAAGCATAATTGGTAGGTACAGAATAGACAGGGGAATGTTAAGTACAGTATAGGGAATGGAGAAGCCAAAGAACTTATGTGTACAGCCCATGGACATGAACTACAGGGGTGAGGGGTTAAAGGGGAAAAAATTGGGACAACTGTAATAGCATAATCAATAAAAAATACTTTTAAAAAAACTTCTAAAAACATACTTGCAAAGCCCTAGTGTAAAAGAACTTTCACATCTAAGAAACGCTGCTGCGATGGAAGGTAAGGCAAGCTCTGCGGAGGTGGCAGGCATGGCTGTTGTGGGGCAGAGAGGTCCCTCCCAGCAGCGGGGTCTCCTGAGGGGTAGCTAGCTCCACACTCACCAGGAGGTCCAGGTCCCATGATGGCCTTTTACTGGCTACAAAAGAGACTACCTGGCTCTGCCCCTGGGGTTGGAACTTTAGGAATATTCCAATTCACCAGGCAGAGTCCACTGGGAAGGGAGTTAGGTATTTGGAAACTCACTCTCCACATACACACTGCTCCGGGGGCTCGAGATCCTGGAGTATCCTCCTCGCACTCCCTCACACCTGGCTCCTAGGAGACAGCAGTCTCCACTGTGAAAGCAACATTGAAAGCAGGACGGTAGAGAAATCCTGCGGCGGCCTCAGACCTTTCCGACTCTCTGCAGCCTCCAGTGAGGAGGGCTCGCCAAGCCCCATCGTCATGGGCAAGGACAGCACACAGGGCCTTGGGGGGCCCTTCTCAGCCCTCCACACTTCAAAGTACAAGTTTCCCACCAGTAATTGGGCCCCCTTCTCTCTAGAGTAGGCCAACTCAATAAAACACATTCATTGTATTTGTAAAATGCTTCATATTATCAATTATAAAATGTTACTTCCATTACCACTTAAGGCTCACAACAATCCTGAGGTAGCATTAACAGCCTGTTTGCAGCTGAAGAAATCGAACCCCAGAGAAGAAGATAAGGGATCTGCTCAAGCTCTCTCAGCCAATTTAAGTGGCAGAATAATGCTAGGAATAGCTAAGGTTCTCATCATGTACCAGGTAAAAACAGGTTTTCACTCATTCAAGCCTTGCAACACCCCTCTGAAGGAAGTACTCGTATTAGCCCTGTATTACAGACCAGGAAACTGAAGCATGGCGTTGAACATAGGCTCCAAATTATCGGAAGGGTACTGTGAGGTTTGAATGTGATATTTATAAAAATGTGCCTAACTACTCTCGCCTACTTTTATGGAGTAGGGGATGGAGAAATTAGTTTGGATACCAGGAACAGTAGGCAGAGGTCACAGCTGTCTGCCTGGCGCAGGTGGGTGAGAAAGCCGCAGGGAGCCCTTTCTCCAGCCCCTTTGGCTGCCGCGGTCAGAGCTTCCCCACTGTCATGTCATGAAGCCCTCTTTGTGACAGACAGGGCAGCATGAGTACTTTCTAACCATTGCTCCAGCCATCCCTGCAAGGGACAAGGCCACCCACATGTCTTTCTGTGACATCAATAAATGTCAGGGCCTCCAACTGCCTTTGACCTCGCCTGCTGCCTCCCAGACACCAACTGCCGGCCTCTCTCGAGGGCAGTCCAGTGTTCTTTCAAAGGGCTAATCTCCCCCACCCAAACTGAGAGAACATTTTCAGGCTAATTTCTCAACTATTTTAGCCATAATTTAAGAACCAAGCTCAGGAAGTGCTGTGGCAGATCCTGGCCTCATTTTGTTTGCTTAATCCCTGTACGTCTCTGTGGGCCAGAGTGGACTATAAGATCTAGAAATCGCTTTCAAAACCAGTGGAACAAAATGCCATTTCTAATAAACCAGCCTTGCCCTTTACCTGGGAGAACAGAATACTCTTTTGAGTTTTGCCTTCAGAGGTCAGAACTATTGTTCTCTCGATTTTTCATAAAATCACTCAAGGACAGCAGGTGGCAGCCTGGCTCATGCTAAACAGCCATCAGCTTGATTTCAGAACAAAGTTCAAACCAAAGTCATTTAATAATGAGATGCCACTTATTAAGATTGAAATCCCTTTTCTTATAAATGTTGCACATCTTTGGATGACCAAGAACTCAAAGCTGCTGTCAGATCCTCCTTCCTCAGTCCAGGGATATATTAAGTACTGAATCCACCTAATAATTTTGTACATTTTAATAGAAATGCTTTGAGGTAAAATGCTTCTATAGCCACTTCGTAAGTTAAGTTTTGATTCAGGTGGGCAAGGCAGTGGACATATCTTAAAGTCAGAAAAGTAAATATGGGGGAGGGGGTCACAGACTGCAAAAGGGAAGAGGAGCAAGAGTGGCAGACTGCCAGCCAATCACATGAGAAATTTGAGGAAGGTTATTCTGTAAGAGCACTTCATGGAAAGAGGCAAAGGATGTTATAAGCCACATTTTAACACGTGAGAAAAGAGAGGCTAGGGAAATAAATGACTTTTTGCCTATGTCACCCGGCAAATGACAGAACTGGGCTCTGAACCTACAGTTCTTTCTAGCTCAGTGTAGTTGGCAGGGATGGTCGGTGGACAATGAGAGACTTGTGGTCATGCAGCTGGATCCCCTGCTTCCTTGGGTCCCCAAGCCCCCTCCATGCCATCACAAGCAGAAGTTACGAGAGCCAGACTGACTTTGTTTCACCAGATAGTTCAAAGCAGAAAAAGTTGATACACTAGGATACAGGGAGTGGCGGTCCATAGTTCATGTCTACTGAGGGAACAAAATACGTAATGTGCTGTAACTGAAGCAAAATATTCTAAATGAGGACATTCTTCCGGGGTAATTTTAAAGCAACACTGCCCTCAGATGCTTAACTAGGCCACCAGGGCCCCAGCATTCTACAATCAAAATTAAAATTTGTCCTTATCTATTTGCTTTTCAATATCCATGGAGCCCACCTGAGAAAGAGAACATGTAATAGACAGCCTGTGGAAGAGACTAGGGAAAAACCAAGTGGGTTATTCACGGGCCTCAGCTTATTGTTCACCATCAGAATGCCACCCAGTGTTCTAATACCCCAAAAATATATGGGAAACCCTTATGTTTTTACCTATACTTAAAAATGAGAACTCAGAGTGGACATACTATCCCAACACTGGAAGTTCCCCTGCAAAAACTAAATTTACCTAAGGCAAAAGGTTTAGGATTCCTCTTCCTTAATTACATAAAGGATTAACAATCCCCAAGACCAAAACTCTTTTATTTATTGCTTTTTAGAGAGGACAGAAAAAACATCGATCTTTTTCCATTTACATATGCATTCATTTAGCTGATTCTTCTATGTGCCCTGATGGGTGGATTGAACCCACCAACCATGGCATATCGGGATGATTCTCTACCCCACTGACCTACCTGACCAGGGCTCCCCAAAACTTTTAAATCAACATACATGACTATTTAATCTGAATTTTCTTCTTAAAGAGTGTGAGTGAGCCTTAGCTTTTCTAAGCATGTTTTGCACCTATGAAATGAGAGTGAGCTAATCAGTTCTTAGGATGGTGTTCAGGATTACATGAGATATCAAGAGTCCTTTAACAGACCTCTTTGCATAGCATGTTCATTCTATTAGGAATTATTTTTATAAACCTTAATGATAAATTAAGAACTGCCCCCTTGGAGCTAGCCCTCCCCTCCATTCTAAACCTCGTCAGAAAGGTTGAGAAAATGAGTTGAGCATGATGAGCACTTTGGTTTGTGACTTCAGATTGGAAAGTTTCTCAAAATTCGTTAAGCTTCAGTGTCAAAACTAACACTTCAAGAAATGTTAAAAGCTTTGGGGAGGCAATTAAAACACACACACCACAAAAGTTCATATTCCATTTGGTTCTTTTTATTAGAAGTTGAGAACACAGCAAGAAGGGAGATCCCGTGATGAATGGAGCCATCGCATAGATGTCTTCTGAGACCCCAGCCTTCTATGATCCCCAGAATGTGCTTTGTGGCTTCAGCAATTTATAAAGGGTAAGGGAAAAAATACTGAAAAAGGCCACTATTTAATGGTGAGAGAATGAAGCTGTAGAGGTCCTAATCAGCTAGGGCCAAAAAAGAAAATTAAAAATCTGCACAGAGCAAGCAAGCCTCTTCACTGCTGAGAGTAAGGCATTCAGGCGCCAACCTGGTGAGAGTTCTCAGCGAGCACTGTAAGACCAAGTACAGCGAGGCTGTTGGTAGTGAGTTGCACACAGACACACATATATAAATGGGCACACACACACCCATACTCACACACACCCTAAAGAGATTTTTACTGGATTATACATCTTTGATGTTAAATTTCATGTTTTCTAAGGGTTTGTGCTATGTTGAACCAGATTCAGCTCCTCCTTTCGGGTGTCGGGTGACGGGGCCCAGAGATGGCTACCTCTGTTGGTGGTATTTCAAGGCTGCCTCTTATACCCCGTATCCCAAGTGCATGACCGAAGAGCAAGTCTGGCCTCTGATATGTGCTGTTGCGTCCGTGGAACTAAGTGAGCTTCCTTCCAGATGGCCACTGTCTTGCTGGACTGTCTCCTTAAAGGGAGTAATACTGTTTATTGTTAGGCACTGAACCAGTTCACCCACTGAGTCTTTTGCTGGGTCCACCTAGCATCCGGGGTAGTGACTTTATCCAGAACCAAAATACTCAAGTTCTTCCCAAGTTCTGCAATGGATTCTTTCTTCCTGGTTCCCAGCTTTTGCTGGAGACTGGAAGGGGAAAGAAAAGGGAAAAAGAACCGAGAATACCCTATCCGGAATAAATAGGAGACCCTTCCATATTCCCAAACACCCAGCTGAGCATGCCAGCCTCCATGCTTAGGGCCTCAATGTTTCGTTCTAACACCCACAATCCCCAGGGTGTAACAATCACCTGAAGCCTCAGATGAGAGTAAGTAACCTAAGACTCTAGTGCTATTTGGGTCATTAGAAGTATGAGCCAACATGAGAGTTCTATGAGCCAGAGCCTTCCCCTACCACTCTCCCTGACACTCTAACAAGGCCCCGCTAAGACACAAGCAGTCTTTCTTTTACTTCTAGCAGCTCTTCAAAGATATAGCTTTAAAGGTTCTTCCAGACTTCCTGGCAACAACATACCATTTTCCTTTTGTAACTTCCCATCATACTATCCCTTATAAATGGGATTCAGGGAATGCTGATACTCCATGGTGAGTACTGGGCCCTGCTTTACAACAGTTCTCCTGGCTTTTCTCTGGCTTTTCTGTTCAAGGAGAGCTGATAGGTCTGTCATACCGAGGCTTGCCAAGGCAGAGTGCCAGGTGAAAATCATTTTCTTAATCCAAAGGAAGTGTTCTTCCAAGCTGGGTAAGTGAGCTCAGGAGGCACCTGGACAAGGCCGACTTTTGTGGCTGGCTCCATGCCCAGAAAAATGACGCTGGGCAAAAGGTTGATTTTTAGTCCCAGGAGGAAGGGTAGTTGGGGCAGTGATTTTTATAGAGGGAAACTTTCAGGGTATTGCACAGTTCTGTAACAAGGATATGGAAAACTGTCACATCCCTGCAATCAGATAAAAATCACCAAAAAAACTGAACAGGATGATGGAAAGTAACCAGATCAGCCCCTGTGCTAATGCCTCCAGAGCTTCCCCTCCAGTCTCCACTACTACCCCGCTGCCACTGCTGCCAGCTTAAATGACTTTCTGAAGCAGGTGGCTCTACTCCTTAGAGGGCCATCAGCACAAAAAAGCAGTCAGTCTCTCAAAGGACACCTTAACAATATAGAGCCTTTATCTAACATCCTGTTAGCCATTCATGTGCTGCTTCTATTGAGAAACCACATACCATCTCCCTCTACCTCATGACTCCCAAAGGCTCTCAGCCCTGAGAGTGGTCATGTGATCACTGGGCTGGGGCTGTACGCTCTGCCCCACCAGGGTCCAAGGTCTGTCAGCCTTCAGAAGGCACCTTGGTGCACCAAGGCATTATACATTCTGGGGCTATAGCCTGAACCTCCTATAGTCACTTTGTGCAAAATTGAAACAGTGTGTGGTACTTGCATGTATCATCCTATACAAAAATTCTCCCTCCCTCCCCTACCCCTACCCCTATGTTTTAAACATTTATATAAATTCTTATTTAAACAGTAAGTTAGAAATCTTATTTACATTGTTTGTTCTCCCAAAACAGCATCTAAAATCACACTCCCACCCCTTAATAGGATATAAATGTTCACCTAAATTGGTTTGTATTATTGTTTTAAGGAGAGAGAAAGGGAGAAGAATGAACCACCAGCTAAACTGTTTCCCCGTCTTCAACAAATAAATATGATACAGATCAGAAGCCAGTTTGCCAAGAGTCCTGCAGAGCCCTTAATCAGTACATCCCAAGAATACGTCAGGGTTTGGGCCATTTCTCCTTTTCTCCAAATTGATGCACTCCATCCTTTGAGGTATGATTTATTTTTGTTTTTCTCTCCTCAGTCATGTGCCACGTGGAGCCCCTGGGGCATCACCAAGCCCCTGAGGCTGCCGAAGTTTTGGAGCTCCTCTGGTACCGGCATCGGTGGCCAGGAAGGGAGGCCTGCAGGCGCTGCCGTCCCTGGTTCAGGGTCCCAGTCCCTGGCTACTGTAGGTGTCACAGTGCATCCTCTTCACTGCAGCCTCCACCGATCATGAAACGGAACTCCTGGAGGTTTGAGACCCCGTGGAAGTGAACAAAAGCGCCAGCAACCACAAAAATGTGGAATAGTTGATGAGAGTGAAACTGGAGGCAAAAAAAAAAAGAAAGAAAGAAAGAAAAAGAAAAAAGGTGAGGGTAGAGAAACCCATGCATTATTAAAAGTCTGCCCAAGGTTCTTAGGATCATTTACACTGAGCAGAGGGCAAGGAATAGATGTGACAGAGCTCAAATTTGAGGTGTCCACAGATCCTGGGATATACATTAGGCATATCATATTATGCTGAACTGAAGACCAGCTGTCCCCAGGAAGAAATTAAGGTGCTACTGCTAATGTCTAAACATGAAAATGTGCACACGTTAACACTGCAGTATAAGGTGAACACAGAAGCAACTGACATACACAAACTCCTGCCAACAGACCACAAAGGCTCCAAAGATCCCCCCCTAATGCCTAGCAGCAGACAATGGTTAGGCAGAGGGCATTTTCCTCATTGCTGTCAGACACACTTGTCATGGACTAATGCACCTGAGGTATGGTCATTTAAATATAAGGAAATGCTCTCTGTTAGAAAAACTAAAGGGATTTCCAGGATTGGATAAAGGTGAAAACATCCAGTGACTGGAGTTTTCTCCAGCTCTAAGACTGGAATTACACAGACAAGATACTAAATAGGTCAAAAGACTAGGAAAGCAGGGCCTTTCACTTCCTTCTCAAGTCAGAAGCTTAGCTACACACATGTGATATTATTTCTGATTTAACCTGTGCTGTTGAATGTTCAAAACGGGTTATCAAATGCTCAGTGCACCAAACATTACTTCAAAATCACACTATTCTCTCATTATAGTCTCAAAAATGGAAAAGTACAACAGCAAATAAAGAAAAATACAGCACCAAAACAATATTTATCAAGGGAAAGACACTGGTTTTAGAAGTGTAAACTGGCAGGATCTATTAGTCACATCCAAAGAGATGTTTCCTAGGGCACCAAAGGGGCTCATTCTCCCCCACAAGGAGGAAAGATAAAAAACCTTCCCATAGCAATGTCAAAATTATGAAAAGGCAATCTGAGTGATAAATTAGCTGATTTGAAACTCAAGACTGCTTAAATTAGCATTATTTTCATTTTCTAGACAGCTAAATGAAACTTTTTTAAAAAGATTTTATTTATTTATTTTTAAAGCAAGGGGAAGGGAGGAAGAGAAACATCAGTATACGGTTGCCTCTCACATGCCCCATACTGGGACCCTGGCCCGCAACCCAGGCATGTGCCCTGACTCGGAATCCAACTGGCAACCCTATGGTTCGCAGGTGGGCACTCAACCCACTGAGCCACACCAGTGAGGCAGCTAAACTAAACTTTAAAGAGACTACATGGTCACCATAGTCTGTAACAATCAACAACAGGTTAAGAAACAGAATTCCAAAGGTCAGACTTCATGTCAAACAACACTCCAATTCTGTACTGTTAAAAATGTTTCAAGTCATTTTCTGCTGTAAAATCTTTTGTCTGTTGGTTCCACCCTCTCTTTCCTCCTTTTCCACCATTAACCACAATCCAGTTATCTCTACCTCCCATTCAAATCAAACACATCCATACATTCACTCTCTAAATACAATCTCTAAATTTGGTGATCAAAAAGGATCTAGGTAGAAATCTGGCCCCAAAAAGGGTTTCAGTAAAAATCTGGTCTATCGCCCTCATTTCATAAATGAAGGAGCTGAGACAAAGAATGACTAAATGACTGGCCAGTATAGTGTAGTACACATTCTGATATTAGACTAGCCTCATTCAGATTCTACTCCTACCACTAGACTAGCCAGGCACATTGGACAGTTACCTAATCTCCCTAAGCCTAATTTCCTAATCTGCAAAATGAAAACATGAGTAACAGTTACTATGCCTTACAGGGCGAATGCATTAAATGAGGTAGGTAATCAGTGAGAAGTACTCAGTACTGTGCCAGGCACCAAGTGCTCAATACATATTCCATTATTTTGCCATGTATAATGCACACTTTTTTGCCCAAATTTTTGAGGGAAAATTAGGAGTGCACATTACATATATGGGCAGTACCTGAAATACCTTCTGTTTTTGTGTTTTCTAATTTGTTACATAAACTTTCTTGTGCCATAATATGTTCAAAAATAAATACTAAAATTCCTTTATAATACAAAAAACATATATATATAAATAAATAAATTGAACTAAAAAATTAAAACAAAAGATGTTTATTCCCTAAAAGTTTAGGCAAAAAACATTGGTGTGCATTATATATGGGAGCGTGTTATCCACAGCAAAAAGATGGCAGTTGTTATAGTTATCATCCAGAGAAACACAACTAATGAAGGAGAGTTAGGACTAGAATACAGATGTTGATTTTGAGTCTGAAATTTTTTCTATTATTTCACTTCCCAGTCAGCCAATAACCCTGTAAAAGATATGTACGTATGCACGATAGCCACCTCCGATCATACTTACCCAGATGTCACACTTGCCGGGAAAGAAGCGTTCGGGGATGCGGGCAGCATACAGGGCAGCCCCCGTGATATAGAGGCTGGCCATGAGCATCAACCAGCCAATCTGTCCTATGGTGGCAGCCTTCAGGAACCCCTCCGAGATGACATAGTGCAAGGCAGGAATGATTCCACTCAGGCCTAGGCCCAAAAACACTCCTAGGAACCATGAGAAATGAATAAAGCAAAAATGCAAAACAGAAATAAGGAACCAGGAATTCTGTAAAATGAATACTTCAAAGTATAATACAACATTAGCCTCTTCTATGAATGGAAAAAGAAGGTTCTTCAAGCTCTAAGATACTGCCACACAAGACAGAAAAGCTACGTTCTAATCGATCTAGTTAAAATTCAAGAAGCCTCCTGCTGAGAGAAGCTTAGCTTAACAAGTCAGCAGTCCTCAAAGCATGTTGCATAGTGTTTTAGGACTAGACAGCTCTAGCAGTTTGTTTAAACCTCCCTAAATGCTGCCTCTTTATAGACACAGTTTGCAAAACGAAGCAATTTTACATATTTTATATTCCCTTTAAAACTACAGAAATTAATGATAACGGGGGGAAAATACAGTAAAAAAGTTTTTTTAAATAAATAAAACAAGAGATACTCCTGAGGCAGAAAGGGCAGGAGGGATGAGAGAGTGAGAAGTGGAGGTGAGAAAACAAAAAGCAGTTATGGGTTCTGATGACTCCCCAAAATACTTTCTGGGAACCCCAGCTGGAATTATACTCAGCTACAGGTTCAACCCTCCAAGCCTTAGTCATGTCCTCACTTCTGAGACAGAGACTGGGGCAGAGGGAGTGAGAGAGGAACAGAGAGAGAGAGAGAGAGAGAGAGAGAGAGAGAGAGAGAGAGAGAGAGAGAGAGAGAGAGAGAGAGAGAGAGAGAGACACGCTTCTGAAAGTTTCCAGGCCCCAAAGTACCACTCCGTTACAGAAGTCTATCAGAATCACTCAACCAAGCTCTACGTGCCTTCAAAATTGATAGCAGTGCTTTTCAAACTTCTGGATATGACCCAGATTGTAAGAGCAACTGAGCCTGGATCACAATTTTTTTTTAAATGAACTAGAATAAAATAACAAATGTCACACCATGTCGCAAGTGGAGTGCTAGGCACTAGTTTGTAAACGTTTTTATAACTGGTATTTCTGTTGGGGGAGGGGTGTAGGGTGTGGGTGTGGGGGGTGTGGGTGTGTGTGTGTGGGTGTGTGGGTGGGTGTGTGTGTGGGTGGGTGGGTGTGTGTGTGTGTGTGTAAGAGAATATGTCATGATCAAAAAAGTCTGAAGGCAACTGATCTAAAACCACTTGGAAATGTGTATCAAAAAAGTCTGAAGGCAACTGTTCTAAAACCACTTGGAAATGTGTCAACCAAGACACCACATGAACTCCCTGCAAGAGCCATAACTGCTTCTACATTTTTGACACAAAGATAAGAACGGCCCTTGCAAAACAATCATTTGGTAAGCTTTCTCAAAAGAAAGGGACCTATTACTTGCTATAGATATTACTACAGAAGCTGCTGACATGGAACAACGTATGTATGCACAAATACATATTCATAAGTAAAATGGACATCGACAGAGAGCAGGAAAACAACAATGCCCATCTCACAAAAGAAATGAATCAAGCAGGCCTAAATAAACACTACTTCCTTTCTCTACTCCTCACTAAAGAGAAATCACTATGACCCTGTTCTTTCACTTATTCTGTTCCTCTACATGCTAAGCAAAGGCTGCCAATGGTCTTGCCTGTCATTCTCTAAGTCAAAGCTCAGGAACTTGGTTCTGATGTGTGTGGCTACCTTTGCTCAGCTCTACTCAGCAAAGACGTTCCTCTCTCGTGTGCTCAAGCAGGCTTAAGACCAAGGTTTACGTACTACTGTGAGCCAACCCTGACCACTGCTCATCTGCTCCCGTAGACACTTAAGGAGGGAAGACAGTAGAGTGTTACAGCACAGAGTTAACTCTACCGCCTAACCTTCTGGGTAACTGCAGGTGAACCATGACTTGGATTTTAATACTAAACAGGGGTTTTTTTGTTCATTTTTTTTTTAGGGTTGAAAGGAAAAATACTCCTTTTAATACTCCTTCATTCTCAGTAGGCACTGGGTTTGATACTAGGAATAGAAAATTCAAGACACAGCCTTGGTTATACAGACGCTCCAGTCCACTAGAAGACAAAAACATGTCTCTGTTAATCCCATACTCTTACAGGAAGGCTCAAGCAAGGCACTCAAAGGCTTGTGGGTTTTTCATACAATCTATAAAAAGCCTGTTAATCCCTACACCTGAAGAGCTATAAGGTGTCTACATTAATGGAACACAATCAGTAGGAAGTCTTTTTTTTTATGTCCCTCACCTCTTATCCCTCCATACCATCTTTTCACCTCTACCCACCCCCCCACTCCCATGGAGTGAAGAATTCTCATTTACCTAAGCAGATTACACATTTTAAAATAAAAATACAAAAACAAAAACAACAACAAAAAGAACAAATCACTGCAAAAAGTACACTTCATGCTGACAGTAAGAGGAATCATTGTTTCTTTTACAAAGGTCACAGAGCTCCCGTTATCAACAGTGTATGGCCATAAACTCAAGTAAATTACACTGCCCAGGAACACATGGGCTCACAGAGGTTACCACTCAACTCTACTGCTCTATGACAACTAATGAACACTACATTAAAAGCCCACAAGAGCAGAAACTGTAATTTATTCATGTTTGCATCACAAGGACATAGCATAAGGCTTAGAAAATAAATGGCAAGGCTTTAGTAAATGACTGATAAATAAATGTTCAATGTAAAACTTCCACATGCTCTTACCTGCTCTGACTCCCCGATACTGTGGGGTGGCAAACATGTCCCACTGGGAGACTATAATGGCTGCGATGCCCAGCACACAGATGACAATCAAGTAGATGAAGCAAGGTTGTGGATTACAGTAAAAAGAATAATAAAGCCAAGGAACAAAACTTCCCATAATCAGAAGAGCAATGCCAGAGTAATCTAGTCTAGGATAGGAGGAAAAAAAAATCCATTTAATGTTAAAAATTACTGAGCACTTCATGTTCAAATTAATCCCCTAAGACATTAGCTAGCAATGAGAGCTATGAGGCTAAGTAGCATGTTTGCTTTAAATTTTTTTACATGTTCCTATCAGATGGCATTAAGGATTCTGTCAGCTCCGCTAGATGTTTTTCACTAACCCACTAATTCAACATCACTGATCAAAATATGGACTTTACAGACACTTACTTAGAGAAGAGTCGGGAGACCCCTTCTGAGTGGCAGTAGACTGTGTGGAAGAGCCATGAAAAAGAAAGGCAGAGAATGGCCCCCAAGAAGAACAACCCAAAGACCACCTTCTCTTGCAGAGGGGCCACGAAGGAGATGTTTGGACGGAACATATAAAAGATCCCCAGGCACAGGAAGAATACACAACCTAGGAGAAGAGTACAGGGGAGGTAAAAAATAGATTATCCTTTTGAAGAGACAATGTTTTATGCTGATTATGTTTTCAATCCTTCACAATCCTTACAGGGGAAGAGAGGGAGAAAGAGAGGGAGAGAAACATCAATGTGTGGTGGCCTCTCACCTGCTTCCAACTGGGGACCTGCTCCACAATCCAGGCATGTGCCCTGACTGGGAATCGAACCAGCATCCCTTTGGTTCGCAGGCCAGAGCTCACTCCACTGAGCCACACCAGCCAGGGTACCTTTTCCTTTCTTGATAATGTCATTTAACATATTAAAGTTTTTAGTTTTGATGAAGTCCAATTTATCCATTTCTTTCTTTGGTTGCATATGCTTTTGGTGTCAATTCTAAGATACTGTCACCTAATTCAAGGTCACAAAGATTTACATCTATGTTTTCTCATAATGATTTTATAGTTTTAGTTTGTATGATTAGATCTTTACATCCATTCTGAGTTAATTTTTGCATATGGTAGGAGTCCAACTTTATTTTTTTTACACGTAGCTACTCAGTTACTCCTGATACCATTTATTAAAAAGATTACTCTTTCTGCCCTGGCTGGTGTGGCTCAGTGGACTGTGTGCCGGCCTGTGAACCAAAGGTTCACCAATTCAATTCCCAGTCAGGGCACATGCCTGGACTGTGGGGCAGGTCCCCAGCTGGGAGCATGTGAGAGGCCACCATACATTGATGTTTCTCTCCCTCTCTTTCTCCATCTCTTCTCCTCTGCCTAAAAATAAATAAATAAAATCTTAAAAAAAAAAAAAAAGGTTATTCTTTCCCTCATTGTATTCCTTCTTTACTATACAATCATGATTGGGGGCGGGAGGGAGGAATATTATACATTACATTCTATTTCAAAACAAAATGAAATTTAATTGTGAATATTCTAAGTAAAGACTTCGAAAAAACAGTTTACTTTTATTAAATAACTGCCTTCCTCATAGTGTTCATTAAAATATTTTTCACATTTTGTATAGAACCTTTCTCTTGGCCTGGTTCAAACACTGTCTAGAAATCCAGTAGTGGTGGAAGGATCGAGCAAAAAAGAAAAAGGGTTCATGGACATGGACAACAATTTGCTGATTATGGGGGTGGAGGGGTGGGGGGGGCGTGGAGGTAAAAGAGGGGATAACAGGGATAAATGGTAATGGAAAAAAATACAATTAAAAAAAATCAGTAGAGAAAAATAGGACTTAGCTATACTAAAATCATAGTGCAAACCACAGAGCAAGTCAGTGAGAAATGGCATCACTGCAAATCCCAAGTACATTTTTTAGGTTCCATCCTTACCATCAAATAAATAAAAATTGTAAAAAAGAATAAACAAAGAGTTAACAATTCATTACACCACTGATATTTCATACCTAAGAGATGTGTCCAGATGTTGCCTGTCTCAGTGTGTATTCTGAAAATGCTCTTGAAACAGGCCCGGAAAGAAGGCATAGGGGGCCGGTGTCCATGTAAAAGGAAGTCATTATCCTTGAGCCAGTCTGGTAGTACATCATGGGGGATTACTCGCCATCGACCTTCCCATACCTGGAAGAAAAATACTATCAAATATCTTTGGAGTTTTAATTGGCACTTTGGCAACACTGGTCCCAAATAATAATCTTACATTTTCTTATGAGAAAACTTATTTTTAGAAAGACAAACACATTCAAAATGCATAATGACCTACGTCCTGAGTTTTTTAAAAACAGGTTCATCAAAAATATATTTTTAAATGGGGGAGAGGCCTTTCTTAGGAAGAGGGAAGAGGTAAATGCACTTAGAGAACACATCCTAAAGAGTGGTTTCAAACTGTTTCAGTCTGTCTAAAATAGGGCAAGGGGTCTAAAGTTCCACCCATACAGACTCCCTCCATCCTCCACAACAGATTTTACCTCTGAAAAATCCCTGTGATATTAAAGATGACCATTTTATACTTAAGAGTCCTACTGGTGAAAAAAGAACTATACAGAATCATACTTTTGTGTCTATTGCTAAAATCTTTCTCCCTTTACTCTCTCTTCTCTTCCTACCACAGCAAATATAATGAAGTAGAAAAGAAAGAACAGAGGAGTCAGAAAATCTTGGATGTCTGTCATTAATTAGTTGAACAAGCTTTTACTCACAAAATCGCCAAGCCTCAGTTTCCTCATTTATAAAATAAGGATAATAGTGCTTCGATTACTTCATAAGAGAGTTATAAAGGTCAAAGGAAATAACCCAAAGCACTTCATAAATGAGTTAGCAAACCCTCATATCCACCCCCAACAAAGGTGGTATTAATTCTAACCTTCCCCCAGAGGCTACCAACTGTCTAAGAATTAGTAACTAGTCCACCCTCCTCATGCTGGAGAGATAACAAAGAAATTAAGCCTTGACTGCTTTTCAAGCCCCTTCACCCTCCCCCTTTCTTCCTTTTCCTCACTGTCCTTCCCCCATCAAACTCTAAAGGAAAAGGGATCAGAAGTTTGCTATCTCCACCTTAAAAAATCTGTCAACTTCTGCCGTTTCTTTTAATGTCTCTCAACCCAGAGCGCTCACACCACAAGGATCATGTAATCCTAAACTAAATTGCTTCTGCTAGCCAGAAAGATGTAAGAAAAAATGCCAGGAACACATCTACCTTTAGGCTTCAGCTGCAGGCAATGATTCCACCTGCTCTCCTCAGGGTTCTTGGGACAGACAACATGGCAGGGCCATACAAACTCAATTCTCTCTCTACTGCACAGAAAGATTACCACTTACTTGCCAGCTACTATGCCCAATCTTTTCACTCCTCATTTCCCTGTTTCTGCTCCTCTTAATCCTTCTAAATGACATACACAAAAGAACTGATCCTCTGTGTAACTCCCAAAAAAGTGAGGACTACATTTAAGAAGTGGCCCTGTGGTTACTGGTGCTAATTTGGTCATTCCATGCTTGTTCTTAACATACAATAAAAAAAACAAAATAATGCCAAAAGACTAATCTAGAGGGTTAAAAAAAAAAAAGTTTTATTTTTAGAGAGGGGGGAAGAGAGGAAGAGAGACAGGGAGGGAAACATCAATGTGAGAGACATTGATCGGTTGCCTCTCATAAGCATCCTGATGGGGAAAACCAACCCGCAACCCAAGCAAGTGCCCTGATCAGGAATCAAACCAGCAAGCTTTCATTTTACAGCACAATGCCCAACCAACTGAGCCACACTAGTCAGGGCTAAGCTAGAGTTTCTTGTCTATTGTTAATATCACTATCACTTGTGGAAGTAGCTGTAGTTTCTGTAGAACTTTATAGAGAGAATGTGAGAGAGACACACCAAAACAATGAATTTCTTTTATCTAATTTGAATTTGGTAAAAGACAATTATTGTTGGGATTAACCTTACAAGATGCTGCTACTCTGCTTTACTTTGGAAGAACTTTATTTCCTAAGAGGGTGAGGAAGACAGACATCAATCCTTACATTCTCAAGGCAGTTCACAAGGTGCAAACAGCGCTACTGTGACCATATGAAAAGTGCTATTGTGTTGCCATACAGAGACAAAATAGTCAAATGCTCTCTTTTTATAGTCAGAAAGAATATGGTGAGTTTCTTACTACTTAATTGTACATATAATGACAGAGCGATTCCCCCTGCCCCACACTGTATCTATACAAACATTCTAGTGGTCTAAAAACTGAGCCAGGGAGCTGTACTTTCTAATTATACTGCAATTAGTGTTATATTCAACGGACCCTGCACCTTCATTCTTAACTTGGAGTCAAGCCAAATGCCAACCCAAACAGGCATCCTCTTTTACTGCCTGGGGAAAAAAAAAGAACAAGATCACAGCTTAGATAAAGACATGTTTATGTATAAGCTTCACAAAGACACCCCTAAATCAAACTTGGCATTGGTCCACTGTTGTTGTATTAGACCATATAGTGAACAAAACATAATTTTAAAAAAACTACCCACAATATACCTATTCCCACATGGGCCAAGCTATGCTGGTAAAATAGCAACAACTGAAAGCTGAAAAAGACAGATCAAGATCAAACTTGGACACTCTATATAAAGACTAAAATGATTTTATTTCCCTTATCCCTATAAGGAAAGCTTTTCCTAAAGGGAAAGTACAACCAGCAAGCCCACAGGACACTTCATTTTAAACTGTCTCCATGTACTTGCTTCCATCCAAGAAACAGAATCTTTGTGTCTCTGGACATGGCTAGTTTTCAAGAACAGCCAGTTGAAGCACCAGAGCACAGTGCAGCAGCTCTGGAGAACACCATGTAACAGCAAGTCTCTTCTTGTTGCTCTCATACACAAATGCTAGGGGATAATAAGCAAATGGTTTATCTATTCCTGTGCTCCACTCACTTTTCTTCAGTAAATCAGTCTGTAGCAAAAATGCCCTATTTATTCTTGCTAAATTGAAAGTTTTGTTGAATATCTGCTTTATTCTTTATTCTTAGTTCAGAAAGAGAGTAAGAAAGGTGATGAAGTTATTTAGCTACAGTACCCCACTGATATACAAATATTGAAAATTCCTAATGGCCTAGAGAATAAATTCTTAACTTTTTTTTTTTAAAGGATTTTATTTATTTATTTTCAGAGAGCGGGGAAAGGAGGGAGAAAGACAGGGAAAGAACCATCAATGTGAGAAAGAAGCATCAATCAAGTTGCCTCTTGTATATGCCCCGACCAGGGACTGAACCCATATCCCAGGTATGTGCCCTGACTGGGAATCCAACCAGTGACCTTTTGCACTGCAGGACAATACGTAACCAACTAAGCCACACAGGTCAGGGCTAAATATTCAACTTTGAGAGACTGAACACCAAACTTGCTTTTTGCAAAACAAAATATGTCTTTTATATCCTTTTCTGTTAATTCTCCAGAGTTGGTGATCACCAGAATGGAGCTATTGTTTTGCTTGACTTTCTCATCACCAATTTTCACTCACTGATTAAAATGCCGTGGGTTTGTCCTGGTTGGTGTAGCTCGGTAGATGGAGTGCTGGCCTGCGAATCTGGGGGTCGCCAGCACAGTCTAGAGCACATGCCTGGGTTGCGGGCTAGGTCCCCAGATGGAGGCATGCGAGAGGCAACCGCATATTGATGTTTGTCTCCCTCTCTTTCTCTCTCCCTTCCCCTCTCTAAAAATAAGTAAATAAAATCTTAAAAAAGAAAAATGTCCTAGGTTTTAAGTAGACCCATAAATGCTTATACACTCCCCCACCACTTTCCATCAATCCCTTCATCTTGGGAGGGATGTCTATATTGAGATTATAATGTTTCCTTCTTATCCTCTGGTCCAAGTATAGTAGTCTAAGTCAACTGGCCCCAATTATTTCTAGTCATTGTGAATATCTAAAAACCTAAGTTTAGGTTTCAGGATCTATAAAAAGTCTTGGTCTCATAAAATCTATGAAAAAGCTGAGCACAAAAATTTCTCTCCAAAAGAAAAGTTTTTTCCAGAAATATTTAATAAAGGAACTTCCATACACATATACACATAGAAATAGACAGACTGACTTATGCTGACTTTAAATCATACCTGCCAGGGCCCTGATCAATCGGATTCATCAAGTAGTTATAAATTTCCAAGTGTCCTTCCCTATTTTCTCTAAGCAAGCAACCCCAATTCCAGTTACCATTTTGGGGGAGAAAAATCCCCACAAGAGGTCCTAATGGATCAGAAAATGAATTGGAAGAAAAACCTTAGAGAAAGGAAATACATCAGCTAAATTGAAAACACTAAACATGTATGAAAATCAGGCAATTCCTATCTAAAAAGTAGGCTGATGACCCATAGAATCCCTGGAAAGAGTAGCAAACTTGTCATCATAGTCAACAGCACAAGGGATTCAAGGGACTTGGCGATGGCATTTTAGTATCTCCAGGCATCAACCACCCCCAGTTTTGTTGCCTCCTGTCTTTTTTAACTACCAATAACCTATTATTAGGAAAGACCTGTTTTCTACTTGGATGTTCTAGTTTTCTCAAAACTTGATCATGGCTGCTGCAGGCAAATGTTGTTATGCCTTGAACCAGGTTAAAGTCATGAGATTGCTTTTGTCTCCATTTTCCCACAGATTATTCACAAAGCAAACCAAAGGGTAAGGTACTATCATTCTCCTTTAAAGGTTTCTGTATGGGAAGGGCTGATCATATAAGCACGAAAATGACAAGAAATTGCCAACCTACCTTACAAACAAACTCCTCCATTCTTTCCATAGCATGATGGGCTTGTAAGAGAGGGGACATTCCCATAAACCCCTCCTCTTCCTGAGAAGCTTCATCATTACACTCATGTTCCTCAGGGCTCTGCAAGGTAATCACAGAAATAGTCAGGGACAGAGACCAGGAGCCAATGAAACACAATCAATACATTTTCCTTGAAGAATTATAATGAAACTCTCTTAAGGTCAAAACAAGGCCTCAGACAAGTAAAAATACAAGAAGTAAAGTCTGTTTATTATAGGATAATGAGGATTAAAAATGAAGAATAGTTGACTCAAGTTTCCTGATAGACAAATGGAACTTTAACAACAGCATGGCTATGTCTGGTTCAGAAGCAAATTCCTGGAGTAGCTTAAATGGTTTTTTTAGTTTGTTTTAAGAATTATATTCACAGACGAAATACTATTAAGTAGATAAAGTTGAAGAAATACTGAGTTGAAAATTTCCAAGCACCCCACCTGGTACATATAAAATAAATAATCATAGTACAATGTAGTAAGTGCTCTAGGGAAAAAGGAGAAAAAAAATTTACTAAATTCTTAAAATATGCCAAGCACAAAAGAAAGAGCTTTATACAGGCCATCTACCTTAATCCTGACAACCACCTTATTAGGTAAGTATTCTTATCTAATTTAATATATAAAAAACATTAGGCAAAGAGGTTAAGTAAGTTGCCCAAGGATAAAACTGGTAATGTAAAAACATAAAAGTCTTTTCACATTCTCCAGGAAGTGATCAATTTGTCTAAGGAAATGAAGGAAGAAATGCCAATCTATTTAGAACTTAAGGATAAATCAATAAAATTAAGATTTTTGTTTCCAGATCAAGCTTCAAACTGGTTTAGACAGGATGGTATTTGTGATAAGGGCAATGGGCTAGAGGGAAGTCAGGATACCCAAGCAGTAAGCCTGGTTCTACTATTGATATCGATCTTTATATAGGTCTCTCAGCCTTTCTGAGAGTCATTTTTTTCTTATCTTATCTAAAAGGAGGAGTTTAAACTAAACAATCTCTACAGTCTTCTCCATTGTCTAAAATTGTGATTTTGTAACTCAATGACAAATGACAGCATGAGGGAACTGTAATTCCACATCTAAGAGTCCACTAGATAAACAGTACTAACATAACTTCATGAAGAAATGGGCTGACCTTCCACCTCCTATCAGAAACAAACTGGTAAGTAAGGATGAACACGCAGAGAGGTAATAGTAATCTACCACAATACCCAAATTTGCACATACATAAAAAGAAATTCTAAGGTTTTATTTTTCTACTCTATGCTTTTCAAGATAGTCTGAGGCTATCAAGCTTCACGTGAGACATGTTACATATCCAGTATCAATTTTTTAAAAGTTATGTTCTCCAAGAAAACAATCTTGAACTTACTTCCCCACATTCTTACCAATAAAATCCCCCCCCTTCTTTACTTATTTAAAACTTGCCTATCTATCTCTCAATGCTCCAATCCTACCATATTACTTGTTTAAAACTCTTTCCTAACTATCTAGCCTGGGTGCTCTCAACCTTTCTTTCATGGTTGCACCATCCCCCTTACACCCTCTCCCCAGCATTTTTAGATAGCTTCCCCATGAAATTTTAACACCACAGATATACTGTGTACCTGTTTATGTGCTGTGGCTCTTTGGAGGGCTACAAAGCATTGCATTACTTAAGAGTTCTTCACTCCAGCAAACAAGAAGCTATTTTCACCAGAGAATGTATGCCCTTCCTAACCCAAAGCAACCATCTGCTCTGCTGAACTTTTTTGGCACTTTAAATTTGTACCATTCATAAGCTCTGGCTGGTGTGGCTCAGTGGGCTGAGCGCCGGCCTGTGAACCAAAGGGTCACTGGTTCAGTTCCCAGTCAGGGCACATGCCTGGGTTGGAGGCCAGGCCTCCAGTAGGGGGCACACAAGAGGCAACCACACACTGATGTTTATCTCCCTCTCTTTCTTCCTCCCTTCCCCTCTGTCTAAAAATAGATAAATAAAATCTTTAAAAATAAACTCTGTACCCCTCATGGGACAACTAATACAATCTCTAATTATAGCTTATTTTATTGACTTATACTGTTTTATTTAGTGTTTAACAGAATTTTACATTTTTAGTATAGCATTTCCTAAACTAGATTTTAATTGTCTGTCTTCTTCCCCACTGCACTCAGAACAGCAGTATTTTATGTACTTACACAGTGGCTAAATTAATTAATGCTTCAAAAGATTTTTTAAAAAAAGATTTTATCTATTTTTATACAGAGGAGGAGGGAGAAAGACAAAGAGAGAAATATCAATGTGTGGTTGCCTCTCGCACACCCCCTGCTAGGGACCTGGCCTGCAACCCAGGCATGTGCCCTGAACTGGATATCGAACCGGCGACCCTTTAGTTCACAGGCTGGTGCTCAATCCACTGAGCCACACCAGCCAAGGCATGCTTTAAAAGATTTTTAACAGAAAATTTAAAAAGACTATGCCCAATTAAACATAAAAAAAATTCCATTAAAACACCAATTATATGAAAACTGAAAAACAGACAACAGCTTGAAATGATTAGCAGTATAAAAATATACTGATTTTAAAGTATAAAATATAAATTTATATATAAAATATCTCAAGTTCAACATGTATTTGATTCTTCACAAAGAAACAAAAAGAATTCAATCTTGATTCTCATACGAATAAATTACGTCAGCATTTTCCCACAGAACTACAAATAAGCACATAAAACAAAACCACAGTTAAATGTTTCCTGTACTATCATAAGTAAAACCTGGCTAAGTTGCACACAGTTTGAAATATCAATAGGACTACTTAAATCAGTTAATTCTGAATACCAAGCCAAATGCATTTTGATCTATAGAGGGCTGTTGATAAGAAATGGTAAGCCAGCTTCACGAGCAAACGAAAGGGCATTTCATACACTTAACCATAAATTACATACTTAGATAAAGAAAAATGATAGGGTGCCTCTGTCAGTAGGCATTCACCACTATACATGTCTATAGGAAAGAGATGAATGGTTCAATTTCCCAATCATAGGGAGGGAAGAGGAACAATGACATTGCTACTGGGGAGGAATGGGAGGGAACGGTTTTTGTGTTTTCAGCAGTGCTAACACATGTTTGTTGAAAGAAATCAAAGTACACCCAAAATGTAGGATATATATTCTGAGTCAAACACCAGCCAGGGACCAAAACACTGTTTATCCATTTAATCAAATATTTTTTAGGAAAAGGTGGCTTGCCATATAGAAATTAAGGTTTATCTGGCTTCAGACTCACTCTTAACTACTGATCAATTTGGTAATCCTTGAAAGATTAGATACAATCTCAGCATCAGTTTTCTTATCTGTAAAATGATTTTATAATACTGTTCCTACATTGCAGATGTTTTAAGGATCAAAGATAATAATAATAAGAAAAACCTATCATAGGGCCTACGACTAAGATAGCAACAAATAAATGATGGTCATTATTATTATAATGATGGACTAGGCATTGTGAACATTTAAGTAGGTATCACAACCTAGTAGACAGGACATGCATGTAAGTAAGCAACTACAGCAATGAGCTGGTGAACAGTACGAAAAAAGGTCTACTGCAAATAGAAAAGAGAAAACAGTTAAGTCTGGCACTGTTGGGAAGTTTTCTAGAAAGGTTAATTTCTGAACCAAGCCCTGGAAAATGCATCTAAGAATCAAACATGGTGGGGAAAAGCCATGAAAGGTAAAGGTAATACCAAGTATCCAAAAACACAGAGGGAAGAAAAGGCATGACACAAATAATAATAGTTTAGCATGGATGCAGCAAGAAGTAAATGTGATGTGAAACTCTAATAGGTAAGGACAAAACAACCCAAATGCTCGTAAACAGATGGATAAACACCATGTGGCATATCCATACAATAGAATACGACTCAACACATGCTACCACAGAAATGACCTATTGGGAACATGATGCTCAATAAAATGTGCCACACACTGAAGGGCAAATATTGTACAATTCCACTAATATGAAGTATCAAGAAGAGGAAAATTCATAGAGACAGATAGTACATTAGAAGTTAGGGATGGTAGAGGCCGTGTAGCGTCATTGTTACTCTGAGGAAAGAACAGCAGAGGGGTTTAAATGCAGAGCAATAAAACCTATAACTTGGAGAAGCAAAACCATTCTCCAAGGAAGCATCATCATCACCACCATTCACAGAAGCAGCAGCAACCACCTCCACCAATACCTGCAAACAAATGGACAACAAGCCAGCAGCCAAAATGAAGGCTTGACTATTGACCTGATGAATTTTAGGAAACCAGGTGAGACCTTCACCCAATGTAGCCAGCTTTTTGTGGGCAATCTTTCTCCTGACATCACTGAGAAAGAAATGAGGAAGCTGTTTGAGAAATATGGGAAGGCAGGCAAAGTCTTCATTCATAAGGATCCACTTGGAAATAAGAACCCTACTGGAGATTGCTAAAGTGGAGATGGACAACATGCCAGTCCGTGGAAAGCAGCTGTGTGTGCACTTTGCCTGCCGTAGCGCATGCATTCCTTACAGTTAGAAACATTCCTCAGAATGTTCAATGAACTGCTGGAGGAAGCCCTTTCTGTGTTCGGCCAGGTAGAGAGGGCCATAGTCATTGTGGATGATCAAGGAAGGCCTTCAGGAAAGGCCATGATTGAATTCTCAGGGAAGCCAGTTGCTTGGAAAGCTCTGGACAGATGCAGTACAGGCTTCTTCCTGCTAACTACATTTCCTCAGCCTGTGACTGTGGAGCCCATGGGTCACGTAAATGATGAAGAGGGACTTCCAGAGAAGCTGGTTATAAGGAACCAGCAATTTCACAAGGAGTGGGAGCAGCCACCTAGATTTGCACAGCCTGGCTTCTTTGAGTATGAGTATGTCATGCGCTGGAAGGCACTCCTGAGATGGAGAAACAGCAGCAGGACCAAGTGGACCGCAACATCACGGAAGCTAGCGAGAAACTGAAATGCAGATGGAGGCTGCTTGTCATGAGCACCAGGTCATGCTACTGAGGCAGGATCTGATGAGGCATCAGGAACTTTGGAGGATGGAAGAGCTGCACAACCAAGAAGTGCAAAAACTAAAGCAACTGGAGCTCAGGCAGAAGAGGAACACAGGTGCAGTGATGAAGAGATGCAGCAACAGCAGGAAGGATTCAAGGGAACCTTCCTCGATGCGAGAGAGCAGGAGATATGGATGGGCCAGACAGCTATGGGAGGTGCTATAGGCATAAATAACAGAAGCACCATGCCCCCTGCTCCTGTGCCTGCTGGTACCCCAGCTCCTCCAGGACCTGCCATTATGATGCCAGATGGAACCTTGGGATTGACTCCACCAACTACCGAACACTTTGGTCAAGCTGCTACAATGGAAGGAACAGGGGCAATTGGTGGAACCCCTCCTGTATTGAACCGTGCAGCTCCCAGAGCTTAATTTGCTCCAAACAAACGTTGCCAATACTAATAAAATTGCATTGTTTTGTTTCCCAAAACACTTAGGAGGAGGACCCTTTTTGGACTAACCGGAATTCTACTCTGGAAAAGTGTTAGGGGTTCCTCCCAATAGTTAGGACTTCCCTGCCTGTACTAATCTACAGAGTATGTTGGAGGCAGAGGGCAAGGGAGGAGCAGTATTTTTCAAATGAATTCTGTGTGGTACATCATTTAATTATATTTCTGTGGTGCATTCCTGAAGTCTCATGTGATTGTTGAGGGCCTGGGAGGGAAAGAACAATGGCAAAGTGGATCCAGTTAGAGCCCTCATTAATCTTGATCATTCCATTCTTTGTTTATCCTGTTATATTTGCTTTCTCATTCTTAAATTCCCCAACCCCAAAGACACTGCCACATATAACACAAAACCCACAAACATACCCCAATGACCTTAGCCCCATCACTCCATTCACTCCCAGGTGAGAATTCAGGCAAATGTCTGCAGAGGTCACAGATAAGATACAAACAATTCTGTCATATCCCATATATTATCCCTTCATGTCCTAAGGAAGATATTTTTCTCTTAAGAGATTTTCATTTTAGTGTATCTTTGGAAAAAAAAAAAATCTTAACTTGCCTCCATCTTTTTCTTGGGTAAGGATAACTCAGGAATGGCCATTTTCTGTCTGATGTTGCTGTTCACAGCTTTTCTTGATAGGCCTTGATAGTACAAGCTTGCAAACAGGGTTGCTGTATGCTCAACGTCGGACAGTAGCTCTTAGCCCTGCCTATCTTAGGTAGTTATGCTGTGCATTCTTTTTTTAATTGGTGTACCATGTTTGATTTGTCCCTGATACCTCTGGAGCTTTTTTTGGAAAACAGAGCAGTAATGTAGCATCAACTTAATTAAAATACATTTTAGGCCTTTAAAAAAAGGAAAAGAAGAAGAAGAAAAAAAGTTAGCAAAAGCTTGGAGGAGAGAAAGAGGAAAAGGAAAGTTATTTCTTAATAGGTAGAGAGTTTCTGTTTGGGGTGATGAAAAATTTTGGAAATAGTGGTAACGGTTACACGACACCATGAATATAATTAGTGCCACAAAATTGTACACATAAAAATAATTAGAACAGCCAATTGTTATACAGTTTACCACAAGATAATAATTCAAAAAAGGTAGAGAGATCCATAACTGCATTATTTGTAATAGTCAAAAACCAAAACAACCCAATTTTCTATCAATAAGAAAACATATAAACAAGTGTGATGTTTCTATAACAAAATACTACTACTCTATAATTTTTCAAAATTACTGACATACAAAGCAATATGGATAAGTAGCAAAGACATGCCAAGTGAAAGAAGCCAATCATAAAGAGTACATATTGTATGATCCCATATTAAATTCAGCAACAAGCAAAACAAATCTGTACTGGTAGAAGTCAAAATAGTGGTAACCTCAGAGAATGGGGGTTAGGATGCGCAGGGGTTTTGGGCTCAAAAAGAGCATGACAGAATTTTCTGAAGTGACGGAAATAATCTGAATCTTGATCTTTTTGATGGTCAAACATATGCAATGTCATTTTGCTGTATGTTTAACATTTAGATTTTAAATTATCCCAATGTTTTAAAAAAAACAGAAGGGGGGAGAAATGAAGGTGCAGTTAGGTATGGACCAGCTCCTTAAAGGCTTTTGATATTAAGGTACTTTAGGCTTCATCCTGAAGGCAAAGGTGAGCACTTAAATGATATGAGATTGGGGCAGGCTGAATATTATTAAATTTGCATTTAGAAATTATTACTGCGTTGGCCAAAAAGTTTATTTGGTTTTTTCCTTAAGATGGCTCCAGTAACGTTTAACTGTCTTTAACTTCATTTGAAACAATTTTGTTAGATTGTATTGTGACAGCTGTCATATCAGTGTGCATTTTTTTAATCAAAATTGGTGAATTTTTGTGTAGCCATTTTAATACTGAAAATGGAAGAAAAGCAAGATTTCTGGCATATTATGCTTTATTATTTCAAGAAAGATAAAAACACAACTGAAATGCAAAAAAAAAAAAAGATTTGTGCAGTGTATGGAGAAGGTACTGTGACTCATCTAACATGTCAAAAGTGGTTTGCAAAGTTTTGAGCTGGAGATTTCTCACTGGACAATACTCCATGGTCAGGTAGACCAGTTGAAGTTGACCGATCAAATCGAGGCATTAACTGAGAACAATCAACATACTCAAAATATCCAAATCCATAAAATTATAGGTGAAAATGAAAAATGTGTATTTTATTTTATGGAAAAAACCATATGGACTTTTTGGCCAACCCAATACTTTGGCCACAGGGAGAAGGCCACTCTGAAGAAGTGAAACAGAAAGGAGAAGAATAAATTAAGAAAATACTTGAAAAATCTACAGCAGTTGTTCTCAACTAGGGGCAACTTCCCACCATCCCCCTCCCCCACCCCCACCAAAAAACCAATGTGGCAATAATATGGAGTCATTTTTACTTGTCAAATTTGGGAATACAACTGTCATCTAGTAGGAAGGGCCAGGGTGCTGTTAAACATCCTACAATGAAAAGGACAGCTCCCCACAACAAAGACTATCTGGCCATAATGTCAATAATGTTTGAGGAACTGATCTACAGAAAAGATGAGAGGGTCTATACACTTCAAATTATATATGCCACAGTCCAGTATTATGTGTTTACATCAGAAAAAAACTATTTTGTCAGACACTTCACTGTGAGAAATACTAATAAGTAAGCTACTTCAAAAAGTAGTTACTAGTACCAGGGCTAAATGGTAAATAAGCATCCATTCAAAAATTTCTTAAAGTATTCATTGAGCTGCTACCATTTTACAGATGAGGAACTTGAGGGTAAATGATTTGTTCAAAGCCACACACTTAGAAAATGCCAGAGCCAGAGTTCAGCTCAGGTCCACATAGTTCCAAAGTTTATACTCTATTCTTCCCACTTGCAGTTTTCTAGTTGACACTGCCTGATTGTGCAGGAAAGAGACATTTGGCCAAAAGGCCACAACACATACAGCAAACCACCATTGCTTTGCATGGTAGTGAAGGATAGTAAAAATGACTGAAAGTCAAAATCACGCAGAAAAATGGTAATAACCAATGGGGAAAATAACTATTCCGTGACCTTACAAAATTTGTCAATTCTTTATAGGGAAATTTTAAAAATAGCAGAACTATAATTTATTTCATATGCTATATTTTAAAACAGAAACACTGAAAATTAACTGTTTATTTGTTAAAAACTTACCCAGAGTAACTGGAACAGTGTTTGCCGTCTTATGGCGTAACTTACAATACAAAGGAAGAAAACTTTTCTATGCCTTGGCAAATTGTTATACTCCTTCCTAAGTTTGTATGAGCTTTCAGCATTTTATTCTTTGTATTTTCAGTGTGGTAAAATATCTTTAAGTGTGTCTTTAATTTCTTTTTTTTTTCCCCAGTATCACTTTTCTGGACATCTTCATTCTTTTGGTCACGAACATTTTACTCATTTATATTGACAAGTTTGCTTTCAGTTAAGTTTCTCTGGTTGCTTATTTAAAATTTCTTTTACACGGTGGCAGTGTCAACATTACCACAGCCAGCTATTTCTTCTATAATCCATTTGTTTGACTTTCACTTTCACCATTACCATTCTCCTTTCTTTGCCTCACTTTTATCCATGTTAGCTAATTCCCACTTTTGATTATCCATTTTTGTTAAAAAAATCACATAGGTTTATCACTGGGAAGCAACACAACTAAACACTTGCCTGTCTTGTGTATTATGAATAACAAGACATATAATAAGCAATTACTAGTAGACTTCAAAAAGTGACATGATTGGTCACTGACCATGATACTCATCTATTATTTGTATAGTGACCTGTAGACTGAAGAGCTAGCAGTAAAGTTTGTACTTTATGCAATTACAGTAAATATACCATGGTGACTAAAATCTGAACCATAGTGTTGAGAAGCTACTATTATTTACATAGTAAAAAATACATACTGAAAATTTTCAAAGCATTAGAGCTGCCACTATGCGTTTTCTCATCACATCTTTCACAACCACCTCTTATCTGAAATGGTGCTGTAGAAAAAGCTAATCTCAATTCAACAGAATGCATTATTATTGTTGGTTTTATTTCCACCTGGTAGTCCAGTGTATGTTATTAGGCAGAATGTGGTCAGAGGTCAGAAATACATATCAGAGTAAAGATAAATACTTCCATCTATTCCAACATGTCAGCAAGATTTCTGAATTTTTATTAAAAAAAAGTTTCCTTCAGAAGTACAAGGTACTAGTAAGTCTGCTGATTTATCATGTATCATCATCAATTCTCACCCTCCTATAACAAAATACTCAAAAATATACCCTCAAAAAAAAGTTTGCAATGCTAGTCCATAATTGGCTATCTATTGTGTTCAAGCGTTATGGAGTTGTTATTTAGGGATCTGCATGGGTGGCTGGTGGCAAATACAGCTCCCAGGGTTAGAGCATAAAGCAGTAGAGTCAAACACTGGCCAGAAAACAGAATTGTTTTTTGTAAATGCTTTCTCTTAGAGTACATGGGCAAGTTAAAGGTCTTTAACATCAGTCAAATATGAAATGATTCATGAATCTGCTGGGCATTTATCTGTTTTAGCCTGACTCAATTCAATAGAGCAGCAGTTTTCACCTGGTGTGTCACAAGATTTTTATAACATGCAATACCTTACAATTTAGTCAGGGGCACTGACCTCTTTTCCCTTAGACTATCAAATAAAAAAATGACAGCAGCCAAACACTACAAGAGCCATCTGGTGTGAATGATCAAAATTATGCCTATTTCTTTTTTGGACAGGTAAGCAAAAATATATGTTTTTTAGTGTTTCACATAATTTTAGTAATTAGTTTATGTGTGCTATGAGATGAAAAAAGTTGAAAACTGCTCCAACAGAGTAACTGTTTAAAAGGAGTTTTAAAAAGATGAGTAAAATATAATCTGTTTTTCATAGGTTTACACTCTAATAAGGGGCTGAATTGGCCACATAAATAACTATAATGAAATAAGGTTTATAGCTAGTATAAAGAGAGGGAGTGTAGGACTCAGGAAAGGTTCCAGAGGAATAGAATTTTGAAAATATGAAATAAACAACAATAGTCAAAAGAGAAAAGGAAAAACAATACCATTTTGAGGAAAAGAGATTAGTTCAACTGAAACTTAGGATGCATTTAGGGATAAATTATATATTGAAATACTAGTTGAAGTCAGTAAACAAAGTGCCACAGAAACCCACAATCATAATTCTATCTACAAATAGAAGATTAAGGTCAAGGAAACGGTAAAACACCCAGGGCTGGAAATGGTAAGTTTTTAATTAAAATGTGTCTGCCTTTATAGAGGTCATTAAGAACTGAGAGGTTCTACATTCACATAGCTTAATTATAAATAAGAATCTGAAGCCCTTACACCAACAAGACTTTATCATTTGTTCCAGGAAATTCTTGCCCAGGAAGATATGGATATAAACCAGTAAATAACTTATTTGCTTTAGAACATCTAAAAAAATTCACTTGACTAAACAACAGCCTGCTCAACCACCTCCTTAGTACAATAAACTGCTCAGCTAGGCAAACTTGCTTGCTTATCAAATAAATATTTGCTCATCAAGACTTGCTCACCTAGTCCTAAATTAGCCTATCACAAGTTTTGCCTAGTGCCAATATGTTCTGTGTAACGAATGCGCTGCCTTGTCTGTGTCTTTATCTATGAATTGAGTGGGGTTTTTCTTCTCTTTTCTTTTTTTACTTAATCCCTTCACCTTTTTCAGACAACAGTACAGTGATTGATCATACCAGCGGGGTGGGGGATTGCGGGGATAGAATTAGAAGAGGGTAAATGGGGAACGAATGGTGGGATCTGACTTAAGGTGATGGACACACAATATACAGGTGATGTAGCACAGAATTGTACAGCTGAAACCTATATAATTTTATTAACCAATGTCACCCCACTAAATTCAACAAAGAAAAGAAACAAATGGCCTGCCTTAAACCCTTAGAACCCAGACCCCAAAAACCCTACACATTTCCATCCAGGACCTCTCGTTTCTGAAACACTTATGGAACTCTTTAGAGCGATGTTCTCTCTCACTGCAGTAAGTATAAATTTGGCTTAATTTGAGCACCAGGTTATTTTGGTCTTTTTGTAAAGTTGACAGGTTGAATCCAGTCTGGAGGTCTGAAATGTGTAGTAAAGGCATTAGCAAGCTGATACAGCTAACAAACACAAACACAAGGGTTAGTAGAAATTACAATGTCCACAAAAAATAGTAACTGAAAAAGTAAGCACTGGTAAGTGTGCTATTGTCCAATAGAATAAATACAATATCTAGTCTATATGAATATTCATTCTGGCCTTTATAGAAATATATATACTCATAGCCTGCACAGACTACAGGAGGTCCTCAAATGAGATGCCCTAGAGGCTTAGTCCTTGTTTGTATCTATTAGCCTATGGTAAAATTGGTTTTGTTCTGGTATGTCATTTCATTGCAGAATCTACAATGTTAAGTGAGGGCTTGCTGTAGTTATCTCTATCAAAGTTTGATGAAAAAGCTTTATAATCATCCAATTTTTTTTTCATTCTCACACAGCAACTCTCTCTAATCTTAACAGAATTTCCTAAGTGGACTTTCTCAAGAAAAGAAAATAAAGTGATTGGCAGACAAAAGTCTATTTATAAGTTAGTTTTCTTTTGATGAACTAACATACCGTGACATTCTTATGTGTTTGGTTAAATCAGTTCAACAGAATAATTCCTACGCTGACTGAATAAAAGTTGGCTCCTGATTCCCTGTTTATGAAAAAGGATCTGGAGCAGAGAAAAAGTAGGACAACTATAAAAGCTGATCTTTTTATTCAACCTAACACCTTGAAAACTCAGAGATATGAAATAAAGCCATAAAACTAATGATGAGGGCGACCTGTTTTAAAATGTCTCTTTTATGTTTTTGTTCTGAAGAAACTTATAAAATACTTAACTTCTAAACTTCAGCAAATACAGTTAAAAGAGCCCCGGCTTTAGAGTCAGGGGCCTAGAAGCAATGGCCCATTAATTTCAACCAATACACATTACACACTTCAAAAATAATTTTGGATGATGGAAAACTACTGGACCAGGAGTCTAGAGAGCTGGACTTTAGTCCCCAGTTGTCTAGGCTTACTTGCTACCAAACTCTCCACTCCCTTGTACCCCTGGTCCTTCATTCTGCTTTGCTAAACATTTGGCAAGTTAAGACATCAGAATATATACTCGATACATGTTAGCTATTATCTCTACCACTATTATCACTACTCCACTATTCTTATTTCTGGGTCTTCACATCTGCTATTCCCTTTTCTTTTTTTCTTTTTTTTTTGGCTAACTCTGAAACTCAAGTTTTATCTCCCAACACCACTTGCAGAAGAGTTGCTCCCATAGGTACCCTGTGCATACAGTCACACAATATCACAAATGTACTAATTTATTTGTCTGTCTCTCCAGCTAGGCTGTAAACTACTTAAGGACAGAAAACATGTCTTATCTTTGTATTCTCAGAGTGCCAATACACAGTAAAGAAACTATAACCATATGCAGAAAGAATAAATGCATGTGTGCACCTATTAAACTAAATGACTCATGGTATTCCTGCTACTCTGACATTCTAGAAACCAAGCTGGGTACTTGAAAGAATGTTGGTACTATTTAAAAGAAATTGGGAAGTCAGAAAGAAAAGCTGGTGGGGAAGGGAGCAGGCTAAATTAGTTCAAATTGAAAAATGAAAGGTCCAATATAGAAGACAGTACTAAGATGATAGATTTAGAAATCACCTCTGTGAAAAGACTGTTAAAGTCTAGGGTGGTTGAGATATATGAATAAGTTTAGGATGTGTTTAACCAGGATTTGCTGCATTACATCAGTTGGGTACTATGACAAAGGATGGACAGGTGAATTAGTATTTATTATGTACTGATGACATGTCAGAGATGAAATTTTAGAAATACTGAGATGAGTATTTCTATCCCCGTTTTACAATGTGGAAATCCAGATGAAGTGTGGTAAATGAAGAAATGGAAGCTAAGAGAGGATACACAGCTCTCAGTAGTTACCTTCATTCCCAACCTAATGGTATTATCTTAATTTTTCAAATACACGTAGGTGCTATAGTGATTTACAAAATACAAATTCATTTAAGATTAACTAAACTCATGGTCAATTACTGTCATGTGTTCTTTTCAAGCTAATATTTAAAAGAGAGCTATCATGTTATGTTAGGGGGTCTGTTAAATGTTTCTAACACTTAAAGGCGAAAAGGAGTCATTTCCTGGCCCAGCAACTCTATTGCTAGATATTGTATATAGCTAATAGAAAGGCATCTATTTTTCACCAGACACAAGAGTATATTCACAGAGACACTAAACATAATAGCCCAAAGCTGGAAACAGCCAAGACAAGCTTCAACAATAGAATGAATAAATGTGAGATAAAGTCACACAAAGAAATACTGTAGAGCAATGAAAATGAACAATCTATAGCTATACTAAGTAAATACAGATGAATTTCACAAACATGATAGTGCAAAAAGTCAGATACAAGAGTACATACTGAATGGTTTCAATGATGGCAAAGTTAATCTATGACATTAGATGTCAAGATGTCAAGATAATCAGGAGACCTGACTTTGGGTGGTGAATACACAATACATGTACAGATGATATACTATAGAGTTGTATACCTGAAACTTATATAATTGTATTAACCAATGTCACCCCAATAAAGTCAATTAAAAAAAATCGGATAATGGTTATCTCTGGGGGAGAGAAATATGTAGTGACTATAAAGAGGTGGGTAGAGTAAAAATGAACCTCTAGGACTGCTGGTCACACAGGTGTGTCCAGTTATCACACTACCCACTTATGACACATGTACTCTTCTTTATGCAATTATACTTCAGTAAGGTTTTTGTTGTTTTTTTCTTTTAAGGCTCCTCTCACACAAAAAGGTTAGAAAATAATAATGTAGAAGGGATTCAAACCAAGTCTCTCAAAATCCAAGGTCCTGCTTTTTCTCTTCCTTTTATCAAACTGCTTCCTTTGAGATTACCTACTGGTGAACAGTAATAATTTCCCTAAATAAAATCAAACATGAAAAAAGTAGCCATTAAGTAAGGCTGCCTAAAGCAAAGATACCTAACTGAACCAATCTATAAAAAATTGTGATCTTTATTCATCCTTTATCCTTCAACAAAAAAGTGTTAAAACTACAGTGGGGGACCACTGAGATTTGGAGGTTGAGAAATTCTTAGATACCACCTACTTCAACAATTTCATTTCAGTATAAGAAAAATTAGGCCCCAAGAAATTTATTGGCCAAAGTAACAGCTGGTTGGCAGTAGGGCCAGGACTAAAACTCAAGTTCAACTATTCATTCATTTCTTTACTTAAATATTTACTGGGCAAATATAATATTCTCAGGCTCTTCTAGGTGCTGAGGATAGACACTATGTCCAGGTGAATGGACAAAAATAACCAAGTCAGTCTTTTTAAGAGAGAGTGCAAAGTTTAAAGAGCAATTAATAAATATAAAAACAGAAATCTAACAGACTGACTTTGTTCTGTGGATAGAATAGTCTGCCTTTTTACAGTCAAATTTAAGCAAGGCTTTTCTTTTTGATACAAATATACACCTCCAATGATGTACTACATCTAACATTTTTAAGTACTTTCCAGGTACCAGGCATTGTTCTCCCTGCTTTACATGTACTAACTTACTCTCACAACAACCCTGCAGGACAAGGTACATATTCTTACTATATTCCTATTATTCCATTTACAGAAAAGACCACACAGCTCCTCTGGGTCTAGTGTTTCTCCGATGGAAATTCCATCAGTCTGAAACCTATATATGTACCGTGAAGAAGACTGTGATCACTGGCTTCCAACTTTTAAGTGTTCCCCAGAATCACATGGAGGAGGCTTGTAAAATACCTGGATTTGGTTTCCAGCCCAGTACTCTTTCTTTAAAAACAAACAAACAACAACAACAACAAAACCCTTGTGCTTCATAAGGAACCAAAAAGATTAACATCTCCATCACCTCAAATAAAAGACTTCTAAACATAAGAAAACTGAATGTACCTATATGCATATAGATTTCATTTGATGTTACCTAAAAATCAATTCCACAATTACAATAAATCACTATCACCCATTATAGATTTTCTTTTCCCATGATGACTATCTATGGGAAAAATGTACCTTAAGATGTATTAAAGGCAAATAACCACTGAAATAGCCAAATCACATTTTGACCAAAAAAAAAAAAAACAAAACAAAACAAAAAACAATGAAAAGAAAATCCAACCCCCAGAAAGAAAAAAGAAAAGTGATCCTCTAACAAGAGTTCTGGTGTATAACATAAATTCAATGGAGCTTCAGTTTCCTTAACTGCAAAACAGAGATACTACTAACACCTATTCCATAAGCTGCTTTAGGAGAAAGACAGTATTTTCAAAAGAGCTTAGGAAATTGCCTCTGTGGGCCATCATTATTCTTTTGATTAAAAAAGAATATATTATGCTATCATAGATTAAAACAAGCATGTTAAGTTTCCCTGAACATCAAAACAGTATACCCCAATGTTTTCTTTCTGTACATCTCTCTATGGAAACTACTTGAAACAATTTAGACATAGAACTCTAAATTGGCTGCTGATAAATTCATTCAACAACGATGTACTGTATGCCCACCATGAAAAACTGGCTAGAACCTGAGGAGGGGTGCATAAAAGGCAAGATTCTTTCCACCACGGAACATAGAGTAAATAAGCAAAAATAATCATTAAACATTTAATCAAACAAATACATGAGTTGTGATATGTTGTCAGGGAAAATAAAATGTATAGTTAAAGACAATATAGAATGAAGTGAGGATAGAGAATTTGCAACAGGTTTCTCTGAGGAAGTAATACTTACCCTGAATACTAAAGGATGAGCAGCAATTAGCCAGAGGCGGATGTAAGAACACTCCAAACAGAGGAAATAGCCTTGTCTGAAGGCTTTGAGGCTGAAGCAACCACAGCCCATTTAAAGACGTGAAATAAGGCCAGTGGGGAAGAGTCTCACTGAACAAGGAAGAGAATGTCTTGAGAGGAAGTTAGAGATGCAGGCAGAGGAGAGATGATACAAAGTCCTGCAGGCTATGGAAAGGAGTAAAGAGTTTATCCTTAGTGCAACGGGAAGCAATTGAAGTATTTTTTAAAGTGAGAGTGGCATACAAGCTCTGTATTTTTAAAAGCTCTCTTTATCAACTGTGAAGAATATATTTGAACAGGAACAAGTAACAAAACATGAAGTCCTATCTGAAGGTCTAGCCCAATATTCCAGATGGAAAATGACAGTATCTTCGACTAAAGTAGTGATAGTACAGATGAAAAGAAATGGACTGTTAAAAGTTGAATTGATGCAACTTGAGTTTTGTAACAGGTTTGAAGTTCGCTATTTTCAAAGTCTTCACAGAGGTTAAATAATTAAAATCTTCAGCCATAACTAACTTAGGTAGATTTCTTGATAAAAGCTCAAGTCAACTGTGACCACACTCAGATACCACTTTACACCCAATAAGATGGCTATATTCATAGACAGACAAAAGCAAGTGTTGGCTGGGGCATGGAGAAAGGAGAGCCTTCATACACTGCTGGTGTGATCGAAAATGGCACAGCTGCTGTAAAAAACTGTTTGGCAGTTCCTCGAAATGTTCAACATTAGAGTTAGCACATGACCCAGAAAAATCATTCCTATGTATATACTTAAAAGAAATGAAAACATATACTCACACAAAAACTTTGTACAGGACAGTTCCCAGTAACATCATTCATAATAGCCAAAAAAGTGAAAACAACACCATGTCCACCAAGTCCTTCTAGATAAATATAGGATATATCCATACAATGGAATATTACTCAGCCATAAAAGGGAATGAAGTTCTGGTACACAGTACAACATTATGCAAAGTAAAAGAGCCAGTCACAAAACACCACAGAGAGATCATTCCATTTATATAAAAAGTCCAGAACAGGTAAATCCAGAAAGACAGAAAGTAGACTGGAAATGGTCTAGGGTTAGGGGTGGGAATATGGAGTGATAGTCAATGGGTAAGAAGTTTCTTTGGAAGATGAAAAAGATGTTATAAACTTAGATTGTAGTGACGGTTGCACAATTCTGTGAATACATTAAAACCATCAATTACACACATTAAATTAGTGCATTTTATATATGAATTATCTCAATTTTTCAAAAAAGTCAACTGTGATTAAATGTGACATTTTCCTTTAACAAATAACAAAGTCTAACTTTATTTCCCAAATAGTTCTCAGAGGACATACAGACATTTGTCTTTTTGTAAAACATGTTCCTACGAAGTTTTTAATACATTAACTGCATTAAATAAAATAGAACCAATTACTTTTGGCACTCATTTTTAAACAACAGTGAGCATCTTCATCACTTTCGCAGCTTTCTGAAAGTACATAAATCCAGAGCCTAGCCAGGTAGCTCAGCTGATTAGAGCAGCATCCCAATACACCAAGGTTGTAGATTTGATCCTCGGTCAGGGCACATACAAGAATCAACCAATAAATGCATAAATAAGTGGAACAAATCGATGTTTCTCTCCCACCACCCCCTGCCCTCGCAACCCCTTCCCCGCTCCCTCTAAAATCAATGGGAAAAAAACCCATATATCCAGGACCCAAAGATTCTGGTTTAATTCTGGTTCAGTAGGTCTGGAATAAAATCCTGGCATCTGTGTATTTGTTTTCCTTAAAGGGCCACAGGTAATCAAATAAGAACTCCTAACAGACTCAAAGGAACCTGCTGGTAAACGCTTATACCAAGACATATCACTCTGTAATGCATTTAACTACTTTTAAACCTATTTTTATAAATTCAGAATTTTGCTTGTTTATAATTTTAACAAAAAACACCCCTGCTTTTCTATTACACTTTTATCCTATGTACAACTGGCATTTAATGCAACCAGAAGGCCTAAAGGAAACTCATATTTTTAAGTCTACGCAATCTAGTTAAGTTCTGCATTTTAAAAAAGATGGAAAAATATTCAAAGAAAATGATGCAAAATCATTTGAAATATGAAAGATTCCACCAGAGATACAGTCGGTTTCTTTACTTTAAAAATAAACACAAAATCCAGTAAAGGTTAGAATGCATCTCAGAAGAAAATTAACCTGGCTTAACAAAAATAAGGTGTGCAAGAATTCCATCAATAAAACAAGAACCAACTGTTGAATCTAACCTCTGGACTCAACATAAATACTCAGGGACAGGGTTTGCAATTGAGAACACTAAGTCAAGCCGGTGCCAGCTGTCATAAAGGCAGCTTTGTTCAGCAGAAAGAGCAGTCAGAAGACTCAGCACATGCTCTTTTAGTCATGTGACCTTGAGCAAATTAAGCTTTTTAAATCTTACTTTCATCCACTTTCAAAAAGAGACCGTATCTGTTCTTCCCATTTCAGAGTAGTTTTGAGAAGCAAATGAAGTAAGAGCTATGAAAGTGCTACATACAAATTTAAGGCAATATTACAATTATTTAGAAGGATATACTCTACTTGCTAACAGTTCTGACAGTTCCACTTCAAATTGGAAATTATACAAAATGGATCTTTTTCTGTAACTCTATCCCCCTTTCTTTTCTAGCTCCTGTGATTATTCTACACTAACAACCCTAAAATTAGTAGCAAGGGACAACATTGTATATAGATTAAATATAGAGCAGAAGTTGCAATGAATAGAGAAGGGCCAAGGAAGGACCAGAGCAGAAGATTTCACTGCTTAAATGATCCAGTAAGTTTTCTACTAAAACTACCTCCCAAGTAGGCAGGTGGTACTGGCAGATGCACTGATTTCTTCATAAACCACCTTCTCTTTTTTGGCAAATAACTTCCACTCCAAAGAGAAACAGTACACAAAAAAGATTTTTTATCAGAAACAAAAACACAATTTCCTCATCTATAAATTGAGGTATATAAACAAGACGGTTTCAGAGAAACTTTCCAGCTCTAACATTCTATAATCTATGGATCAGATCCTCCCCTTGATTCCTCATAGGACATCTGTTAAAACAGATGGAAAGAAATGATTCTTTTGTTCAGTATGTTCACTTCTGGGTTAGCCCTAAGATTAAAGGGAACTCAAACACAGGTTTTTAGGACAATAGAACAAGTTCATTTATGTAAGCATGAAAAAAAAATTACATGCACCTGACTATTTGCCAGTGAAACAAAAAACATATTTAGAAGACACTATCAAGTGAAGACAGCAAACAAAAATGCACAATACAAAAAGAAATAGGTAATTAACGTGACCTCTGACACAAAAGAGACTGGGAGGGCAAATTCTGAACTCTAAAAGTGTTTTACTATCTCATGGTTAAACTGTAGTAACTAATATTATAAACAAGACTTTGTTGTCATTTTTAATCTCAGATTTGTTAGCCTGAAGTTCCTTCATGCTTTAATATTCTTTAGATTCAACAGGCACACACGTTCAGTTTTAAATATAGCTAAGAAATACCAGTACACTAAAAACAGTGATATAGTTACTGCCTACTCAGTATCTCTTGTAAGATGACTAATAAGAATCTCAAATCTCACATTCTAAAACTAAACTCTTGATTTTTCTCCCTTTAAACCTACTCCTCATTCTTGCCTTACCAATCTTAGTTGAAGCTCAATTAAAATATCTAGCAATCCTTGACTCCTCTCCCTCACTCTCCACATCTAATCCATCAAGAAGTCCCGCTGGCTTGACCTCTAAAATACCCTGAATCCATCCATTTCTCAACATTTCTGCTGTTACTGTCACTCTGTTTTGAGCCAACACCATCTCTCACCTAGGGTATTATAACAGGCTTCTTTCTTCTATTCCCATCTTCTCACAATCTATTCTCCACATCCACAGTGATCTTTTCAAAATCACCAATGTCTCCCTACTGTTTGAACACCCCAAAGACTGCCCACTTTCCAGTGAATTTTATTAAAATACACTCTAAACTCCTTCTGCACACCTAAATGAATGATCTGGTCCCTACCTGGCCCACTGACCTCATCTTATTTCACTCTTTTCTCTTGTTACTTATACTCTAATTGCACTGGTCTTCTCTCAGTCCTTAAAAAAAAAAAAAGGTTTGGAAGAGGAAGAAAGAGGTAAAAAAAGAGCAGCTTATTCCTACCTTCAGACCTCTATACCAGCTTGTTTCCTCTATCTGGAAACACTCTTCCAAGTCTTTGCATGGCTGGCTCCTTATCATTCAGGTCTTACCTCAAACATGCTGTTCCTTAGAGAGGCTTCCCCTTACCACTATATCTAAAAAATAGGAGAGGTGGATAGGCAGAGTACAGGATTTTTAGGGCAGTGTAACTACTCTGTATAATAACGATGATGAATACATGTCGTTATATATACATTTGTCCAAACCCATAGAATGTGCAACCATCAACAGTGAACTGTAAAGTAAACTACAGACTTTGGATGATTATGATGTGTGATTTAGGTTCATCAGTTATAACAAATGTATCATTCTGGCAGAGAATGTTAATAATGGAGAAGGCTATGTATGTGTGAGGGCAAAGGGTATGTGGGAAATCTCTTTACTTTCCCTTCAATTTTGCTGTGAACCTAAAACTACTCTAATAAAATTAAGTCTTCTTAGTCAAAAGCTCTCCTTATATATTTTGCTCCTCAACCTGAGATCTACTCCTTTTGGTAAACACAGCCTTTCTCCTCAGTCCCCCATTACCTTACGCATCTAGATGCAGGGACATAAGAACCAACCTTACTAAAAGGAGACATTCTGATTATCAAGGACTTATCAACCAGCTTTTAAAAATTAAAAAATTAGTAACTGATTCATTTCACAGCATGCTCTTGGGAGATGAAGACTCCTCCCCCGAACAGCAATACCATCCCCATCCCACTGTCTTTGGACCTGGCCACATGACTGCTTTGCCCAGTAGATGATAAGCAGATGCAACATACATATAGCAAAAACCTTAAATGCAAATGTGCAATTTGGCTTATTCTCTGGGACTTTTGCAGTCTGCTATGAGAACATGCTCCAGAAGTCCCCAGTCTCCTTCAGCCTGGGTCTGAGAATAAGACACATGGAGCTGACCTGCACTACACTGGCGACCTAGAGGAATCAAGCATTGCTCTACTTGACCCACAGCCCTCATGGAATGTGTGTATTTATTGTAAGTCTTTTGGAGTATTTAATTCCTGCAGAAAAAAGCTGACTAACACAGGAATATGGTTTTTCTGGTACAGTAATATTTAAATATTTACATAATGTCTATATGTAAATATCTAAATATCAGTGTACTGACTTTAAATTGTAATATATAAATACTATTTTATCTTCTGCTTTTTCAATTTAACATTATTTAACATGCATATTATAAACACTTTTAGAGATATAAAATTACAAGAACATCTGCACTGAAGATAGTTGTTTTATAATTCATAATTCACATTTTGATAAAGTACCAGGAAAGTAAGCATAGCATGATTCCAAGCACAAGCCCAAAGAATTCATAAAAGATTGTGCACAAATTTAGAGAATTAGAACATAGAAGGCCTTGATGCACTCCACTTTTTAGTCTTAATAAGTATTCCTTTTGTAGTCCAAAAATACCTCCAAAATAAATACTTACATCTATACATTTACCATCATTAGACTGCAAATGTACTCATATAAAAAAGAAAAAGCCAAAAATTAAAGCTTCTTATGTAATTATACATAATAATTGTTATTATTCTGCATGGAAAAACCAGAAAATTTAAAATAATTTCAGCACACAGGAACTACACTTGAAGAAAATCTCACTTGTTTGAAACATCTTTTTCCATGACAGAGAAAGAACTGCTTATTACATGTGCCATGAATACTTAATCAACTGCGATTCAAAATTTGCTCTTCTCCAATATCTGGCGTCTGTTCCCAACTGTCCAGCTCTTAAGTTCACCAATGAACAGCATGTCGCCAGAACCAATGGTCACTTTTTCATCCTTTTCATCCTTGATCTCTTTAGCAGCACCAGATACAAACCACAGCTCTCTCCCTTCCTTCCTGGAAAACACTTTCTTGCGTTTTTGCAATATTACACTTTCCTGGATTCTCCTATCTCTCACAAGCTTTTCTTTTTTAGCTTCCTCTACTTGCTTGCTCTCCTTCAAATACCCTGTGAATGCTGGTGTTCTTCAGGTTAGATCCTACAGCCCTTCCCTTATCCCTTTCTTCACTCTTCCTCCCTTAAATAACCTTAACCATTTCAACAGTTTTAAATAACGTCTATACTGAGGCTACTTCCTAAATGATTATCTTCAGCACAGGCCTCTCTGGAATTCCACACTTCAAATTCATCCTCTTTAGTTTGTCCCATCTCAGAATACAGTATCATAACTTCCATCAATCCAATTACTCATATCATAACTTCAGAGTCATTCTGGTCAATTCCTTTTCCCTTAACCACCACAACCAATTCACCAACAAATTCTGTCAACTCTACTTTCAAAGCATAGCTCAAATATACCCACTTCTTGCCAATTCCACTCACTGTCACTACCAACCCAGACTAAGCTACTCTCATGAATTTCCGTAGCAGCCTTCTAGCTCATCTACAGTTTTATCACCCCTCTCAAATGTGCTCATAATATACTGTCTTCACATGAGGGCCAAAAGTGAAATTTTCAGAATGTAAATATGGCCTACTACTTCCTGCTTAAAACCTTCTAATTGCCTCACACCTTCTCCGTATCACAGCTTAGAAGAGTCTTTGCCTACATGTTTCTTACTACATCTTTTACCATCCTCCCCCACCCATTCACTACACTTCTTAAATATGCCAAGGTGTTTTCAGGCTCAATACCTTGCACACACTCCCTCCTTTCCTCTTCTCCACTTTACATCAGCCTTTACTAAACATTCAGTTACAGTCACTTCTACAAACTGCCAGAGGTATTACTTTCTTTATCACTATCAGTTTTTCAAATTGGATGAGTATATTCCAGAACAGTTCAATGTGTACATCTGAAAACCTTTGAGAACATTTCAATATCAGTAAGTTGATAAAAATATAGAATCTTATTTTTAACTGGAAAGGAACACATACATCATCTACTGTACTATAACATATGACAAAAACAATTCAGGGAAATTAAATAACCTGCCTACTTTCAACCCTCTTCAAGCAAATCTTATAAGCAAATGTAATATTTTCTTATTATATTTCCACTTCAAGATAACCCCAGTCATAGAAAAAAAACCAATCCTAAAATTTATATGAAATAAGAAAGGGTATAGTCATAAAAGACTTGAGAAAGAACAACAAAGCTGGAGGCATCATACTTCCTTACTTCAAAACATATTACAAAGCTACAGTAATCAAAACAGTAGAGCACTGCCATAAAGACACATAAAGAACAACGGAACAGAACAGAGCAGCAGTTCCAAACCTTTCTGGCACCGGGGACCAGTTTCATGGAAGACAATTTTTCCACGGACCAGGGGCAGGGGGAAGGTTTCGGGATAATTCAAGTGCATTACATTCAAGCTCACCTTCTGCTGTGTGCCTCAGTTCCTAACAGGCCCGGACCAGTACCAGTCCATGGACCAGAGGTTGGGGACCCACGGAATAGAGGAGCCCATAAATAAACCCACACATATATAGTCAAATGATGTTTGTCAAGAGTGGCAAGACTACACAATAGAGAAAACATAGTTTCTGCAACAAATGGTGTGCCAAAGAATGAAACTGTAGCCTTACCTGACACCATATAAAAAAATCACTTTACAATGACTTAAAAAATACTTTAAATATAAAACCTGAGACTTCAACTGTCCAAAGGAAACACAAAGGAAAAGCTTCATAATTCTGATCTTGGCAATGGTATCTTGGACATGACACCAAAAGCAAAATTAGACAACAGGGCTACATTACACTAAAAAGCTTCTTTACAGCAAAGAAAACAACAGGGTGAAAAAGTAACCTATGGTATAGAAGAACATATTTGCAATCCACATACGTTATAAGGGTTACTATCCAAAATACATAAGGAACTCCTAGGACCTCAACAGCAAAAAAAATAAAATAATCTGATTTAAAAATTGGCAAAAGACTTGAATAAACATTTCTCCAAAGGCATGCAAGTGGCCAACAGGTATATGAAAAGGATGCTCAACATCACGCATCATCAGGAAAATGCCAATCAAAACTATAATGAGATACCATGTCACATCTGTTAGGATGGCCATTATCAAAAAAAGTAAGTAAGTGTTGGTGAGGCTGTGGAGAAATCAGAACCTTTATGCACTGTTGATGAGAATGTAAAATAATGCAGCTACTGTGGAAAGCGGTCTAGAAGTTCCTCAAAAAATTAAAAATAGAACTGTCATATGACCAGTAATCCCACTTCTGGGTATTTATCCAAAAGAACTGAAAACAGTATCTTGAGAGATATTTGCAACATTATTCACAATAGCGGAGAGGCAGAAACAACCTAAATGTCCATAGTGAAAGAATGGATAAAGACAATGTGTTAGATACAATGTAATAAATATTATTCAGCTTAAAAAAAAGGCTTGTTATATGCTACAACAGACAAGCCTTGAGGACAATGTTGAATGAAATAAGCCAATCACAGAAGAACAAATACTACATGACTCCACTTAGATAAGGTATCTAAACTAGTTAAACCCACAGAAGCAGAAGAAAATAGAATAGTGGTTGCCAGGGACTGAGGGGAAGGGAAAATAAGGAGTTGCTATTCAACTGGTACAGTTTCAAATAAGGTGAGTATGCTCTAGAGACCCGCCGTACAACAATGTGAATATACACTAAGTCCTCACTTGACATAAATAGGTTTTCAGAAACTCCAATTTTTCTTTTCATTTTTAAATCATGTTTATTCTATTACAGTTGTCTTAATTTTTCCCTTTTTGCTCTCTTCCACCCATCCCACCCCCACCCCCCTGCTCCCACAGTCAATTCCCACTTTGTTGTCCATGCCCATGGGTTATTAATACATGTTCTTTGTCTAGTCCCTTCCCCTTCTTTACACCACTGTCCTCCTTCCCCATCTCCTTTGGTCACTTTCAGTCTGCTCCATGTTTCCATGCCTGTGGTTTATTTTGTTCATCAGTTTATTCTGTTGAATAGATTCCACTTACAGGTGAGATCATATGGTATTTGTCTTTCACCAACTGGCTTATTTCACTTAGCATAATGTTCTCTAGTTCCATCCATGCTGTTGCAAAAGGTAGGAGTTCCATCTTTCTTTTGCTTTCTTTTTTAAATGCAGATTGATGTTATTTATTTTTTAAATGTCAAAGTCAATTATAAAATAATAAAAAATGTAAAACCATTATAAAGTCTCAGTAATTAAAACATGACACCAGCACAGAAATAATCAAGTAAATCAATAAAATATAATGAGCATTCTAGAAACAAATGCATATATCTAACAATGTAATATATGATTAAATTGACATTTCAAATCAATGAGGATAATAAGGCTTATTCAACAAATAAGGTGCATGGACCACTATTACATGAAATAAGATAAATATAGGGCCCTATTTCACACATTATACAAGAAATATTCAGGTGAGTTAAAAATCAATATGTAGAATCTAAGGAGTTTTAGTAAATAATACAAACTAATATTTTTCTTACCCTGAAGTAAAATATTCAAACTCAGAAGCTATAAAGTAAAATATTGACAATATGACTATATTAAACATTTAAGGCTATAGAGTAATATACATACTAAAAAAAGTTAAAGAACAAGTAATAGAATGGGAAAGTATTTGCCACACATCTAAAAAAAGGGTTAATGGTTGTTTTTTTAGGGGAAAAAAATTCTACAAACCTTTAATCAATAAATGGATAAAGAATACCAAAAAGTCATTTAAAGCTTTTTAAAAATAATAGAAATAGGCAAGAAATATACAAAAACAGGTTTAGTTTCAACAAATAATAAAGGAACAATTAAAATAACACATCATTGTCTCAATCAGATTAATATTAAAAATATTGGTAATATCAAGTATTGGCAACTGTGAAAGGAACTGTGTATTCATAGGCTCTTTTTCCTCATCTTTGTAAAGCAGTCCATTTAGCATATTTTGCAATGCTGGTTTGGTGGAGGTGTATTCTTTTAGCCTTCTTTTGTCTGGGAAACTCCTTATTTCGCCTTCCATTTTCATTGAGAGCCTTGCTGGGTAGAGCAGTCGTGGTTGCAGTCCTTTTGTTTTCATGACTTGGAATATTTCTTGCCACTCCCTTCTGGCTTGCAGTGTTTCTTTTGAGAAGTCAGCTGATAGCTATATCGGGGCTCCGTTACATGTTACTACCTCTTTCTCCCTTGCTTGCTTTAGGATTCTCTGTTTATCTTTGATATTTGCCATTTTAATGATGATGTGTCTTAAGAGTGGGCCTCACTGTGTTCCTCTTGAATGGGACCCTCTGTGCTTCCTGGACTTGTGTGACTCTCTCCTCCAATTAGGGAAGTTTTCCATCATTACTTTTTCGAAAAGGCTCTCTATCCCTTCCTTATCCTCTTCTCCTATGGTATCCCTATTATATGGATATTATTCCATTTCAAGTTGTCCTGCATTTCCCTAAATGCCTCTTCATTCTTTTTGAGTCTTTTTTCATTTTCTTGCTCTTTTTGGGAGCTTTTCTCTACCTTATCCTCCAGCTCACTGATTCAATCCTCAGCTTCATCTAGCCTGCTTTTGATTCCTTCTACTGTGTTCTTCAATTGAGAATTGTATCCTTCATTTCCTCTTGTCTCTTATTGATAGTCTGAAACTCTGCAACTTTAAGTGAAATGACATCTAACAAAACCAGTTATACCATCAGCTAATTAATATAAGTAAGAATTCAGTTCCTATAGCGAAAACATTACCACTAGTCACAAAAACATTACCAAACTTCTAAACAAAGACCCAAACACTTATTAAACAATTAAATAAGTATGAGCTATACATGCGTCCAAGAACAATTAATAAAAACAAGTAGGAGAATGATTTTCCAACGCACTTATTCCAGTTCAGCGTCACTGGTGGCCGGAGCCTCTACCAGCACAAGGAAGTAATCTACCCTGGAGAATATACCCTTCCACCACAAGGTACACTCACAGACACCCCCATTCACTCAGACCGAGACAGTGTAAACGCGCCAATTAACCTAACATGCACATCTTTGGAAGGCAGAAGGGTAGCTTTCATGTTATGTGTTTATTACAAAAAAAAAAAATTTAAAAAATGGCACTCATCCAAACCTAATGATAATTCTCATTAGCTGAATACAACTATTTAGGTCTTAGTAACAACTGAGAGAAACACAGCTTGCTCAGCCCAAATAGGGATGTCTTAGCTGCTAGTACATATTACTGTTAGAATGGCAACAAAAAAGCGAAGTGTTAAATGTGAAAGGAATTTCTTGCCCAAGATATCTGTCAAACTTCTTTTTAAGCAGTAATGCTAAATTAAAGGCCAAATTGTACTTATAGTTAATGTAGGCAAATAGTTTTTTATTAATCCTATAATTTACTAATCTGCCTGTGTACATGGAATGCATCTAAATGAGCAGTCACTGTAGCATGATCTAGCATAATCTTAGTTTACAAAGTGTTACCAAGAATAAAAGAAGAAATTACCTTAAATTTCTTGTCAGAATAGCCTATATTGCTACAAAGCCCTGGTGAAATCTTTTATAAGATTTCAACGGACAAGACAACCCTCCAGAGTTCAAACCAGCACCACTACTACCCACATTATTAGCATATCTCTTACAATGGTAAACATGCAGTTTCAAAAACAGAGACTTTCCAACTGTTTTTTAACTATGACCCACAGTAGGAAATGCATATTATTCCAATCTATATACATATATATGCATCTATATAAAACTAAACAATTTCATCAAATAACAGTTTAATTGTATATTACTGTATACATTTAGCTCAATAATATTCTACTTTTCCTGTTTCATTTTTTAAACACTACTTGTAGTACCAAAATTAATTTCACAAACTACTAATGGGGACAACCAACAATTTGAGCCACAGCCTTGAACGCATGCTACGTAATTCCAAGATTCCAAAGCACATACCAAAATGTCTATAGCAATGACTTTCTGATGCAGTTTACAGATATTTCTACCTTTGTTTTCTCTAGGTATCTTATAATTGCCTGAATAATTTAAAGGCTGCTCTTCTCTCTGGGAAGTAAAAGATTAAACTCTGCCTTCTTTCCCCAGTACTCTATTGACTTCCAAGGTATACACCAGAGATAAACCATACCTGAAGAAGTTTTCCTAGCATACTATTAGAATTTCCCCAAAAATATAAACAATAATGTCATCACTAAAGCACTACACAACACATTTCCTTTCTCAAACAGGATAAAGCAGTTTAAGTATGATTTTAAGTGTCAACAGAAAAGGCAGAACTAGAAAATTGAGTAATCCTTAGCTGATTTAAGAATAAGAGACTTCAAATTATTATGAACAAAAATTACAAATGTGCTTAAGGTTCCTTTTCAAAACCCCACCTTCTCTCTAGCCACACTCTCATAAATTTTTGTTTTACTTACCATCCTACCACCTCAACTTACTTTTTTGAGACGGGTAGAAAGAGCAGATGCCTCTAAAACAGGCTCCAAATCTCCTTGGTGGCTGTCATTATCACCTCTCCCCGTACCATCAAGTTGGTGCCCTTTTCTGAGCCGTATTTCTGGCTCTGGAGTCCTGCTGCACTCCAACCGGTTTTTCGCTGTCTCGTTCATGGGATACACAAGCCTTTCTTACAAAGAGGCCTTTCTTTCTGTCCCTTCTTCTTGGGAGGATGGACTTTCAGGATAGTGAGTTAACCCCTAAGGAGAGAAAAGTTTAAAATTAACATATTTTAAACACATTAAACAAGTGCCGGGGGAAAAGAGAGGTTATATTATTATACACTCAAACAATAAAACATTCAGTAATCAGTAACAATAAAAGAATGTAAAAAAAACCACGCATTTGCTGATAGTAAAGACTGCCAAAATCTATTTTAATGAAAAAGGAGGACCAAGAAAACATACATAGTATGGTCCCACTTATGTACTGTAAAAATATAACTGTATATGTACATAGAATAATCATTGGAAAATATTCAAAGTTGTGCTCTTGGTACATAAATGCATGGGGAAGAACCTAAAGCCTGGGGTGAGATTTACTTTTCATTTTCTTCTACCTGCATATTTTTGTCACATAACATACCTTACTTTTTTTATTACAAGCATATTTAATTAAGTACAGAAAGAATATATGTGGATTTTATGCATTATAATTGGGTTTTACATATTCATTTTCATTTAGACATCATAATGATCCCGCATAGGAAATTTTTATTGCTATTTCACAGGTGAGGAAACCAAAATTCACCATACTTTGTGCAAAATAAACAGGACAAAATCTCTGACTTAAATAGCATACATTGTTGGTAATGTTTTACATTTAAATTGCTTAATATCTAACATTTCAATATTGCAAGTTGTTCTGAACTCTAACTAGACTACCCTGGAAAACAAGAAATTCAGAACTGGAGCATACTTTTATATTTCTGTAATTTCCTAGAAAGTGCTATGCACATAAATGCTTAATGAATATTTGATGATATTTAAATTTTCTTAAGTGTTTTATAAACACACGTTCAGAGGTCATAAATATCTCTCTAAAATGAATTGCAATAAGTCCTTGACCCTCTACCTAATTCATGGTATAAAAGCTTATTTTAGACATTTAGTTACATATCCAAATAAGGCAATTATTATTGGCAATCCAACTAGAAATATTAAAATAGGAAGGAGCCAGGGTACATGTTATGCTCATTAATCTCCTGAGATTCAAAATTCTTACTGGGGAAAAGCAGGAGAAGAGCAAAGTAGGAGGACCTGCATACCATAAAAGTTAAAAGGTGTACTTAGTGTTCATATATGTGGGTACACAGACTTGTCCAAGACTTCTAATTAAACTAAGAATTAGTCTGTTAGTTTCATAAATCACGTGACTTTGCTGCAGGATTTCTCTAAGGGTTTTCAAAGTTTTGAGAGTAATAACAAACACAAAACTTTAAGGATCACCAAATCTGGGCATGTGCCTATCACAGAATGACCTGAGCTAGAATGTTTATAAATACTGAAATTATAAACTATGCTATTAACACCCAATTCTGAAAAAGGAAACAATACTAATCATTTATATTCACTTTAGAGATGTGGGAAGTAGGCTGCTCGGAGATTAGGTAACTTATTCAAAGCCATTAGTCCATATATAAAGAGCAGCTGGAATTTATACTGAGGTCACTCTACCACCAAAGTTCATGTGCTTTCTACTACCAAAAAATTAAGACTAGTAAAAAAATATATAAGAACTTGAACCTGTGAACAAAAATGGGGTTCTGTAATAAAATAGACAAATCCAGTGATGGAAAGTAACTTCACAGAGTGATATGATCATAAATTCCTAACATGGTGGTTAGCCATGCTCCAGGCCTGTAACTCCTTCAGGGTAAGGTTTAAGCAAGTCCTGTCCACTTTTCTTGTGCATTTAGGTTAACACACCTTTGAGATGCCAGAAGTAATCCTCTGTTCCAGACCTCTCAAGGAGCAAATAATCTTGTTAATCATACTGTGCCTTGCTTTCTCCCACCCTAAGGTAATTTTCTTTATGTTCCCTCCTTAATTCCAAAAGCATTGGATCTCTCAAGATCCAAAGAATCTGAGATCTTGATTTCCGGCAACTCTAAGTTTGGCTTAAATAATCTCTTATAAAAACTCTCTGCAGATTTGGACATTTCTTACATTGACAAACCCTAAAGTCATTTGGTTTACATGGCAAGCAAACTAAAGAATCAAAATCTTTATTCTTAAATGTAGCAAGTACAATAAAACTTTCTGCAAAGTAGCCTTGAAATATAACCACAATGAACTTTCATAAGTAGGAGCTATGTATAAAGACATGTTGTCCATTTAGGAGAATACACATGGGGTGTCCTATTAACTAGATTTGTTTTGTAATCCTCAATTCAGAAACAAAAAGCAAATGACAAGAAATAAGTTTTCCCAAAGAATCTGTAAGGGTTCTCCTTAAAATAAAGAAATTCATTTAAAAAATCAATTTCCAGGAAATGCCTGAGATCAAAACACAGTCCTACCAGCAATGTTTTCTAAATTTACAAGTACAATAAAAGAATGAACAAAATAAGGCACTGTAAAAATCTCCAAAAAAATTTAATTATATTCACCATTTTACATATTCTAAAGTAGGAAGGCCTCATAATAAATACATTTTGTGAACCTTCAGATTCCCAAAGACTTAACAAAACAGCCCAACAGAACACCAGAGAGAACTGTAATTCACTACACATTTTAGTTCATTTGCATTCTCTCTAATTATAAGATGAATTCCTACATGGGTACAATACCTTGAAACCCAAAGCAATCAATTCTGAAACTCTAAGGCGAAGTTAGAAAGTAAGAATGTCCTTTATCACCATTATTAAACTCTGTTCTGGAGATTTTAGACAGTTAAACAAGAGAGAAAAAATGAAAACTGTAACTATTTACACATTATAACACACTTTAGCTATAAAATCCGAAAGAACCAACTGAAAAAAAAATTACAATAAGAAAATTCATCAAAGTGACTGGGTATAAATTTAATATATAGACATCAACAGCTTTCATCCTAAAGGGCCACAATATTTGGTTATTATGTAAGAAATTAATATACACAATAGACAAAAAGATAAAATACTTTAAAACAAACCTTAAAATGCTACTGAAAATCTACATAAATTCCTAGGACTACAAGTGAGTTCATCAAGGTCAACAGATAAAACACGAACACTGAAAATATAAACACATTTCTATATGAAATATGTTTCTATATATTTAAAATATGTATAGGATCTGTTTACTGAAAATTACAAAATGTTGATGAAAGAAATCAAAGGTCTAAACAGTAACATTTCATATTCATGGACTGAAATACTCCATATAGTAAAGATGTCAATTCTTTTTTAAATGTTATTTTTTAATTATTTTTTTGATTATGCTATTATAGTTGTTCTGATTTTTTTCCCCTTTGCCCCCTCCACCCAGCACCATCTACTCCCTCAGGCAATCCTCCCACCATAGTTCACATCTATGGTTCAAACGTATTGAGTTCTTTGGCTACTCCATTTCCTATACTGTACTTTACATTCCCATGGCTATTCTGTAACTATCTATTTGTACTTCTTAATCTCCTCTCCCCTTCACCCATTTCTCCCCCTCCCCCTCCCCCCCCCCAACTGGCAACCATCTGGTAACTAACTTTGTTTTCCTGCTGCTTTTCAGAGTTTCTCCTTAACCTTTGGCCTTTTCATTATGATGTGTCTTGGAGTGGGCCTCTTTGCATTCATCATAATTGGAGCTCTGTGCTTCCTGGACTTGCATGTCTATATCCTTCACCAAATAGGTAAGATTTGTTTCAATATTTTTTTCATATATATTTCCAATTTCTTGCTCTTTCTCTTCTCCTTCTGGCACCCCTATGATGTGAATGTTGCACCTTTTGAAGTTGTCCCAGAGTCTGCTTATACTATCCTCGTTTTTCGGGACTCTTTCTTTCCTTCTTGTTTTTCTACATTGCTGTTTATGTTCCAAATCATTGATTTGATTCTCGGCTTCATCCACTCTACTGTTGTTTCCCTGTAAACCGTTCTTTATTTCAATTAGTGTATCCCTTTGTTTCTGACAGGTCTTTTTTATGCTGCTGAGGTCCTCACTAAGTTCTTTGAGCATCCTTATAACCAGTGCTTTGAACTCTGCATCTGATAGACTGCTTATCTCCATTTTGGTTACCTCTTTTTCTAGAGTTTTGGTCTGTTCTTTTATTTGGGCCATGTTTCTTTGTCTCTTGTTTTGGCAGCCTCCCTGTCTTTGTTTTTAATGTATCAGGTCAAGCTGCTTTGACTCAATGTCTTGGTAGTGTGACCTAAGGCAGTATGCATCCTGCAGGGTTTAGCGGCACTTTCTCCCCATCACACAAGCTGGGTACTGGAGGTGTGCCCTTGATGTGGGCTGAGTAAACCCTCCTCTTGTAGTTGAGCTTTGGTTGCTGTTAGAAGATCAATGGGAGGGATTTACTCAGGCCAGTCAGCTGCAAAGACCAGCTCTTACCACCGACCACCAAACTCTACTGTCTGTGAAGGAGCGGCTGTGCAGGGGGCAGGGTGCTGGTGTTCCGACATGGTCTGTAGCTGTCCACTGGGTGCTCTAACCCTGGGGTTTCCCAGATGGTGTAGGCCAAGGGCAGCCCCCACCTGTGTTTTTCACAGGGCACCCTGCCTGAGCTGTGAAGCAATCTGAGATGGCTGCTACCTGTGCTGGGTTTGGAGATTCCAAGGCCAGGCCAAACTGTAACTCTAATCTGGCTGCCTCTAGTGGTCACTGAAGCCAGCTGCTGCATGTTTGATAGGATTTAGGAGCCAAGAACAGCCATTCTTATGGAAAATCAGCTTTGGTGGGCCCATAAATTGGGTGGGGCAGAGCCTCTGGGGATCTCCAAAGAGGATCAAACAGTGTTTGCCAGGTGGATGAAGTCTCAATATGGCACCAGTTTGCTGGATCTGTGGTGAGAGGGTTTAGCCAAGGGCCAATGGTCTCTGTTCACTTTGATGCCAGACACTTCAGTTCCTCCCTATACGCCACTGGTGCCTTTCAAGCTGCTACCCCGGTGATCAAGCTCAGAGGGAGTTAGTCTGAATAGGTGAGTCCATGTGTGGGTTCTTTAAGAGGAACTGCTTGGGACTCCACAAGTGTCTTCCACCAACTCAATCTTCACTGGTTTTTGCAGCCAGAAGTTGTGGGGACTTGTCTTCCTGGCACTAAAATCCTGGGCTGGGGGGCCTGGTGTAGAGTCTGGGACTACTGGTTCCTGAGATGTCCCTCCACGTGGATATGGGACCAATTTTTATCCACATGGGTATGGGACCAGCCCATTCCACATCTGCGCCCCTACCAGTCTGGATGGATATGGTTTCTTTAATTCCATAGTTGTGAGAGTTCCATTCAACTCGATTTCATGGTTGTCAGACTTCCATTCAGCTCTACTTCTGATGTTCCTGAGTGACAGTTGTTCAATATTTCAGTTGTAATTTTCGATGTGGTTGTACAAAGAGGCAAGCCATTCTGCCTATGCCACCATCTTGACCAGAAATAACATGTCAATTCTCCCCAAATTCTATAGGTTGAATTTGATTCCTATCAAGATCCTAGAAAGGATTTTTGTAGATAAAGACAAGTTTATTTTTAAATTTATAGGGCAGCTACCCAGAAGAGCTAAAACAAATAATGAAGTGGAAATAATCCCTTGGGGGCTGGAAGGGAAGCAGGGAAGGAGGAGGAGAACCTCTACCTAAATAACTTCACACCCTATATGAAAATTAACTCAAAATGGATCATGGCGCTGGGAGAGTAGCTAAGTTGGTTAGAGTGTCATCTCAACACAGCAAGGTTGCAGTTTGTTCCCCATCAGGGCACATACAAGAAACAACCAATGAAGGCATAAATAAGTGGAACAACAAAACAGATGTTTCTCTCTCTCTCAAATCATTAAATAAAAAATGTTTTAAATGGATCATGAACTTAAACATAAAATGCAAAACTATAAAACTTTTCTTAAAAACACAGGAGAAAATCTTCAGAATCTACAGCTATGCAAAAAGTATTGAGACTTGACACCAAAGGCATGATCCATAATAGGGAAAAAAATGATAAATTGGACTTCATCAAAGTTAACTTTACTGTCAAACACTAAGAAGTTGAAAAGACAAGCTGCAGACTGAAAGTGTGTGTAAATTACATATCTAACAAAAAACTACTATCTAAACTATATAAAGAACTCTCAAACTTCAATAGTAAGAAAACTAATCCAACTAGAAAATGAACAAATAACATTAACAGACATTTCACACCAAAGAGCATACATGGCAAATAATCTCACACACACACACACATTCAACATCATTAGCTATCAGGGAAATCCAAATTAAAACCGCAATGAAATATCACTACAAACCTAATTAGAAGAGCTAAAATGAAAATCAGTAACAGCAGGAGACTGACTTCCACCATGACAGTGTGCAGAGCTCTACTATCCAAATAAAGCTCTAACTTTATCTGCTCCCCGGTGATACTAATAAAAAGTATTTTTTTAATGATTAAAAGCCTCTGGAAACAGTCTTAAAGGTGAATAAGAAATAAACATTCAAGAATGAACCCAGGCCTGGCTGGTGGGGCTCACTGGATTGAGTACCAGCCTGTGAACCAAAAGGTTGCTGGTTCAGTTCCCATTTAGGGCACATGCCTGGGTTGCGGGCCAGGTCCCTGGCTGGAGGGGTTCAAGATGCAACCACACACTGATGTTTCTCTCCTTCCCTTCCTCTCTCTCTGAAAATAAATAAACAAAATCTTAAAAAAAAAAAAAAAGGATGAACCCAGATCTCTCTCCTTCTTATACCCCTCCTAAGCCCAAGAAGCAGAGACTACAGACCAGACCCTTGCTGCCAAAATCACAGGGCTCTCTCTGACCCCAGGACCCAGACAGAGGGGTTTCTTCCCCATAAAATGTGTACTGTCAGTATTTCTCAATCTGTCTCAGCTATCTGTTGGTGACACTAAGTCCCAAAAAAGCACATTTTAGAAGTAGGGGCTCCCTTCTTCCTATCAGCCCCATTTGTGGAACTGAGGCACTCCCCTGACCACCATATGCTGAGAATTCTAGGGTATTGATCATTCTTGATCCAGCTCAAGAATTGGTGGTTCTATGCTAGGAGAAGCAAGCAGAGAGGTCCTGTGGCCTTTGCCCACTACCCTCCAAGAACTCACCTCCTAAAATGGAGCTGTCACTCAAAGACACTTGTCAGTGCTCCCATTCTCCCATCTCTTGAGCCATTATTTAGAGATTTTTGCGGGAGGGTGAGGGGAGAAGAAGGTAGGCACAGTAACATCTAATTTCTTCCCAAAGGACCCAACTTTATTTGGAAAACAGGGTGAAGCTCAAGTCAAAGGTATTTTAAAGAAAGGTGGATATTGTGGTAAACAGCAATCGGGAGAAGAACCAAGAAAAAAGCTAAACTTAAGCAGGTTAGTTTGCAAAAGAGCACTAGAGAGTAAAACAGCTGGTCCCTCCTGGTGTCGGAACAAATATTAAATGCTAACTTCGTAAACTAGTCCTTCAAAGCATCCAGAATTTCATGGTATTAATCTACAGAACAATCTATGGCCCAAGGCATTCTTAAAAATCAATATAACAATCAGCTGACAATTAATTATTGGAGTTCAACAGCTAGGTATAGTCAGGGAAAGAACATGAGAGCCCAACTAAAAACATTATCATCTCACCCTGACTATGGGCATATCTAAAATAATATCTCCCTGAGAAACGGTATCAGAAACTAAATCCTGGGCAGACTTTATTAAAACAATCCAGTTATTCATTAAACAAATAAGCAAACAAAGAGTAATAACAATCCCTGGAGAAGGGGGGCCAATACCTACAGTTACTACAATATATCATTATCTAAAATGTCCAGTATCCAACAAAATATGAGGAGGCATGCAAAGAAACAGGAAAGTATATCCATACACTGGGAGAAAATAAAAACAGGCAACAAAGATGATCAAAAGGTACAAACGTCCAGTTATAAAATAAATAAGTCCTACGGATACAATGTACAGCATATTAACTACAGTTAACAATACTGTATTGTATATTTGAGTACCATGTAATAAAACAACTGGTAGGAGCCCAGAATAAATAAAAGCTAAGGGAATAACTCTTAAAAGTTCTCATCCCAAGAAAAACATTTGTAACTAAGTGTGGGAAAAAATAAAAAGGCAACATAAAATGCCTGTAAAGAGACACCAGATATTGGACTTACCAGAAACAATTTTAAATTTGCCATTATAAACATGCTCACAACAAAAGGAAACCATGAAGAAGTGAAGGGCCTGCCCTGGCTGGTGTGGTTCAGTAGATTGAGTGCCAGCCTGCAAACCAAAAGTTCACCAGTTCAATTCCCAGCCAAGGCACATGCCTGGGTTGTGGCCCAGGTCTCCAGTTGGGGGCTCACAAGAGGCTACCACACACTGATGTTTCTCTCCCTCTCATTCTTTTAAATAAAAAAAGAGCTCTGGCTGCTGTGGCTCAGTGGACTGAGTGGCAGCCTGAGAACGAAGGGTCACCAGTTCGATTCCCAGTCAGGGTACATCCCTGTGTTGCAGGCCAGATTCCCAGTGGGGAGCACGTGAGAGGCAATCAAAAAAGGAAAGGAAGAAAAGAAAAAGAAAAAAATAAGTGAAGGGCCCTGTCTAATGTGGCTCAGTGGATTGAGTGTCAGCCTGCAAACTAAAAGGTCACCGGTTCAATTCCCTATCAGGGCCACAGGCTGTGAGCCACATCCCCAGTTGGGGGCGTGCGAGAGGCATCCGAATGATGTTTTTCTCATACATCAATGTTTCTCTCCCTCTCTTCTGAAAATAAAATCATTTAAAAAAAAAAACAAGTGAAGGGAGGTATGATACCAATGTCCTATCAGAGAATTATCAATAAAGAAAGCAATTAGAAAAAAAGAACCAAATGCAAAGTAATAGGGTTGAAGAGTATAACTAGATTTTAAAATCACAGAAGGGCTCAACAAAACTACCGAAGAAAGAATAAGCAAACTTAGAGATGAACTGATGAGAGAATATGCAAGCCAGAAAACAGAAAAAAAGAATGGACTAAAATGATGAGAACTTCAGAGATATGTGAGAACCATTAAGCACACCAACATCTACATAATGGAAGCATCAAAAGGAGAGGAAGGAGCAGAATAAAATACTCAAAGAAATAATGTCAGAAAACTTTGAAAATCTATTCAGAACAATAAACCACACACCCAGGAAATTCAATAAATTCCAACGAGAATAAAAGCAACGACGGTCTTCCCTGACCAGTATGGCTCTGTTGGTTGGGCACTGCTCCACAAAGCAAAAGGCCACTGGTTCAATTTCCAGTCAGGGAATATGCCTGAGTTGCGGATTCAGTCCCTAGTCGGGGTGCATGAGAGAGGCAACAGATTGATGTTTCTCTCTTATGTTGATGTTTCTCTCCCTCTTTCTTCCCCGCTCTCTAAAAATAAATAAAACCTTAAAAAAAAAGGCACAGACACCTCATATTAAAAATGTTAAAGTGAAACACCATGAGAAAATCCTAGAAATAGCAAGAAAATTAGTTATTTACAAGGGAACCCCAGAGGATTAGCAGTTGACTTCTGAACAGAAACAATGAGGCAGCCAGGAGGCAGTCAGATAACATACTCAAAGGAAAAAAAACTGTGAACCAAGCATCTTACATGGAGAAAAGCTATCTTTCAAAAATGGTAAATACTTTCTAATACTTTCTAACGCTGGGGGAGAGGAAAGAATATGAATGAATAAATTTGTTACTAGCAGGCCTGTCTTAAAAATACTAGAGAATTCTGGGAAGATGGCAGATAGAACACCTTAGGAACCTGCCTGCCCACCTAATAACTGCACTGGCAGAATGTGTAACAATGTTAGGACCCTGTGGAGTCTGTCAAAAGCTTGCAACTTTCAGGGGATGACTGGAACTGTAAATTGTTAAATTTGGTCAATTTCAGCTCTTAGCACAGTAGCAGCATCCATTTTCCACCTCCGGCCAGGCAGACAGTAGTACATCTGTTCCTGGAGCCACTTGCACACAGCCTGCAGGAGCAAGGGTGGTTAAAACAACCGTGTCCTCCAAATAATAGGGACCTATGTTCTGGATGCTTCTGATCTCACAGGTACAAACAAGGCAGCCATTACTGTTACACCTCTCCCTACTGTTGCAAAATCTTCCTCATCCAGCTGAGATGACTTCCAAAAACCTTAATGGATAGAAACTTTCCCCCACTTTCATTTTCTGCTTTTCCCCTTTTAGGAGTCAGACATTAAAGACTAGAACATTCAAAATAACTACACAAAGAGAGGCTCCCAAAAGATGTACGAAGACATTAAGTTTATATTTATACTTCCGTACAGAGATAGCATGTAACAATAAAAGAACTAATGATAACCAACAAACCCTGGGGAAAGGGGAGAATCTGATTTCCAGAGTTACCACAGTATTAGATTCAATGTCCAGTGCTCAAAAACACATCATGCCCTAGCTGGTTTGGTTAAGTGGATCGAGCCCCGGACTGCACACCAAAGGGTCACCGGTTCAGTTCCCAGGCATGGTGCATGCCTGAATTGTGGGCCAAGTCCCCAGTTGGGGGCATGCAAGAGGCAACTGATCCATGTTTCTCTCATACATCAATGTTTCTCCCCGTCTTTCTCTCTCCCTTCCCCTCTCTCCCAAAAAATAAATAAAATCTGGGGGGAAAAAAAAAAACATATCACAAGCCTTGACTGTGTGGTTCAGTTGGCTGGGCATCATCTTGCAAAGTAAAAAGGTCACGGTACTTGCCAGGGTTGCAAGTTCAGTCCCAATCAGGGCATGTATGACAGGTATCTGCTCAACGTTTCTCTCTCACACTGATGTTTCTCTTCCTCTTTCTTCCCCTTTCCCTCTTTCTAAAAATATTTTTTTTTTAAGATTTTATTTATTTTTAGAGAGGAGAAGGGAGGGAGAAAGAAAGGGAGATAAACATTAACGTGTGGTTGCCTCTTGAGCGCTTCATACTGGGGACTTGGCCTGCAACCCAGGCATGCGCCCTGACTGGGAATCGAACCAGTGACTCTTTGGTTCACAGGAGGCCACTCAATCCACTGAGCCACACCAGCCAGGGCTAAAAAGAAATTCTTAAAAAAAAAAAAAAAAAAAAATCACAAGATATGCAAATAAACAGGAAAATATGGCATGACAGTCTTCACCAAAAATCACTGTGGTTTCCTCCTTCAACAGTGCCCAGACAGAACCCAGCGCTCGATGTCCATCCCAGCTAGCCAACCAAATCCAGCTTTCCACCACCTCCTCACAGTGCCCTGCACTGCCCCAAACCCCCTGCTACCATTCCAGCACCACGCAGTCACCTTTCCTCAGCCACCCCCCAGGACGACCGTGCCTACCTCACAGGTGGTGCCAGAACTACCACCAACTACCACCACGATTCGGAGGCCACCATCAATCACCAGATCAACCTGGAGCACTATGCTTCCTACATCTACCTGTCCATGTCTTACCTCTTCGACCACAATAATGTGGCTTTGAAAAACTTTGCCAAATATTTTCTTCACCAATCTCATGAGAGGGAACATGCTGAGAAACTGATGAGGCTGCAGAATGAACAAGGTGGCTGAACCTTCCTTCAGAATACCGAGAAACCAGAGTGTGGTGACTGGCAGAATAGGCTGAATGTAATGGAGAGTGCATTACACTTGGAAAAAAGTGTGAATCAGTCACTGCTGGACTTGCACAAACTGGCACTGACAAAAATTACCCTCACTGTATGATTACACTGAGACTCACTACCTGAATGAGCAAGTGAAATCCATCCAAGAATGGGGTGACAATGTAACCAAATTACACAGGCCACGGGGTCCCCTTAAACCTGCACAGCAGAGTATCTTCCTGGCAAACACATCCTGGGAGTCAATGAAGACAGCTCAACCTTAGGCCAGCTTCCCATAGACAGGGGGGTGATTTTCCTCCCTGCCCCACTGTGGTCACCCAAGCAGTACATGCATGTTGGACTTACCTTTTCCTTTTCTATAACTTGCACCAAATCCTCCACTTATATTCTATCATTTGTACCATTCCTTCAAATAAAGTAATTTGGTAGCCACCCACAAAAACAAACAGGAAATATGGCCCATTTGAAGGGAAAAAAGTCAACAGAAACTGTTGTGAAAAACACTGAATGGCTTATGTATAGTCAAAAACTTCATTTAAAACAACTGTCTTAAAGATGCTCAAAGAACTAAAGATGTGGATGTGGAGAAGCCAAGAAAACAATGTATGAACAAAATGGAAATACCAGTAGAGACAGAAAACCTTAAAAAGAAACCAAGAAGAAACTCTGGAGATGGAAAGTATAATAACTGAAATGAAAAATTCACTAATGGGATTCAAAGGAAGATTAGAACAGGAAAAATAAAGAATTGGTGGACTTAAGGACAGGACAATGGAAATTACTGAGGCTGAGAAACAGGAAAAAAAAAAGATCGGGAAAAAAGCAAAAACAGTCTAAGGGATCTATGTAACACCATTCAGCGGACTAAAATATGCATCATAGGAAGACCTAGAAATAATATAAAATAATATTGAATGTCAACTGTAATTTAAAAAAATTTTTTAAATGCATCACAGGGACCCCAAAAGAAAGAGAAAAAGCCGCAAAAAAAGTATGTAAAGTAATAGGTCTTACCAATTTTAATTAAAGACCTAGATATAAACATGTAGGAAGCTCAAAAAACTACATGTAAGATGAATTCAGAGACACACACCAACACACACTATAAGCAAACTTTCAAAAGACAAGGAGCAAACCTTGAAAGCAGCAATAACTGATACCACAGAAATAAAAAGGATCACACGAGACTACTATGAACAATTACTCACCAACAAATTGGATAACCTAAAAGAAATGGATAAATTCCCAGAAACATATACCATACCAAGACTAAATCATGAAGAAACAGAAAATATAAAGAGACCAATAACAAGTAAGGGGAGACTGAAACAGTAACCAAAATCTTCCAACCCCTCCAAAAAGCCCACAATCAAATGGCTTCACTGATGAATTCTACCAAACATTTAAAGAATAAATACCAATTCTTCTCAAACTCTGCCAAAAAAATCAGAGGAAAATCATTTTATAAAGCCAGCATTATCTTGATACCAAAGCCATACAAGGACACTAAGGAAAGAATTATGGGTTAACATCCCTGACGAACATAGATGCAAAAATCCTCAACAAAACACTTAGCAAACTTAATTACATGGCACATTAAAGGGATCGTATCCCATGATCAGCTGCAGTTATGCATGCAAAGACGGTTCAACATGCGCAAATCAATAAATGTGATGTACATTAACAGAATGTGATCATCATTCATATAAACATAAGATCATCTTAAGAGATGCAAAAAAGGCACTTAACAAAGTTCAAAATCCTTTCATGATAAAACTCTCAAGCTTAGAAAATGTGCCCTAACATAATAAAGGTCATATATGACAAGCCTGCACCTAACATCATACTCAACAGTAAAAAGCTGAAAGCTTTTATAGCACGTTCATATACTTTCTATTATAGTCCATTATACTCTAATGGGTTTCATTAGGAGTTCATACAGCATGAAAGTATAACATTCTTAAAACAATAAAAAATATAGAAATGGAGAACAGATTAGTGGTAGTCAAGAATTAAGAAAGGTATGGGAGAAACGTATGTCAGAGAGAGGGAAGTAGGTATGGTTACACCATCAAAGGGTGCTAGGATAATAGCATTGTTTTGTATCTTGACTATATCAATGTCAACATTATGGCTGTACTATATATGGTTTGCAAAATTAGACCACTGAGAGAAAACAGGCAAGGTTAATGGGGGACCTCTGTTATTTCTTAGAACTGCTGTTAAAACTGCAAGTAGATCAAAATGAAGTTTAATTAAAGAAAAACAGAACATACAAGTCCAGCTTCACAGTATTATATATAATATTCCACACCAAAAACTTCAATACAAGGAGTAAAAGATCATGCACATAATTTCCCAATAAAACATGAATACCACAATGCCAACAACACCTGGGTACTAAAAACAATTTCCAAAAAAAGTGGTGTATCTTACTGATGACTGCAATGAAGATGATTAAAACAATAATAGGTTCATCAAAAAGTTAAACACAGAATTATCATAACTCAGCAATTCCACTCCTAGGTATATCCCCAAACTAACTGAAAGCAGGGACTCAGATACTTGTGCACTAATATTCCCAATAGTCAAAATGTGGAAACAACACATTGTAAAGTTAAAAATGGTCAAAATTGGGAGAGGCAGAAAAGTAAAGGGGGAATAAATGGTGATGAAAGGAGACTTGACTTGGGGGGGGGGGTGAACACACAATACAATATACAGATGATGTATTATAGAATGTACACCCAAAACCTATAATTTTATTAACCAATGTCACCCCAATATATTCAATAAAAAAGAAAAATGATCAAAATTATAAACTTCATGATATGTACACTTTATCACCAAAAAAGATAGTATGGGCATCTAGAATATATTTAGTGCTTATTATATGTTAAGCACTACGTATGAAATGGGTACTATCAGAATCCCAATTTTACAGTTGAGAAAGTAAAGCAAGACACAGTTTGAGTAACTAATGCCAACTAGTAGTAATTGGAGAGCTAGAATTTTAATCCAGTCAGTCTCACTCCTGGTGCTACTTCTATAATTTTATTAATAGATGATTAATATTAGCAAAGAAAAGCTCACTTCATTAATTCTTATTTGGGGAATAAATGAAAATAAAAAGTAAGTAACACTGAAAATTGGTGGATAAAGGGGATAGAAATGTACTTCCAAAAAACATGCTCCGTTTAAATCCCATGGAGTCCACAGCTGATACAATAAAGAAAAAAGATCTTTAAAATCTTAAAGATTTTAAGAACTGTGAAGTAAGATAATGAAGGCTGCATTTCAGTAAAATATATTCTAGTACTAACTATTCTGCTTTTTTGTCTAGTAAACTTTTTACTGATGTAAAAAATACACTCAGAAACACACAAAAAGTACCCAAAGTTCTCAGAGTATAAATGCTGTTTAACAAGCAAGAAACAACATTCTACTAACCCAGAGGACCCCTCTCCCCATTACTGTACCGTTGACACTACTCCTTTCCTTATTAGTTAAAATATAATAAAAATCTTCCAGCAAGATTCTCTAAAGACTTAAGCCAGTCAGGATAACACATCTAGTACTTACTCTCATAATGATTAAGAAAAGAAAAAAGTAGATAATACTAAAAAAAAAAAAGTGCATTTCATATCCTTGCTGGTCCCATTACTGATATAAACTATTCCATTCCTAAAACTAATCCTATTCCATTATTAGTTCAGATTTGTATCCACTATATTTTTACTTCACACTGAAGTCTAAAAGAAAAGGTAATGAAGGACACAACATACCGACACTACCGTTAGAACATTTTGCACCACTCAGGTTTCCATCCAAGGAAAAGCATGAACTTGATACCAGAAATCTCATTAACCATGTACCAATTTCAAATGTAAACTTGAGTGTGGAACAATAGGCTACACTCAATTAATTTCAGTATACAACTTTCAAGTCACCTTGAAATTGGCTACATTCACCTTCAAGGAAGCCAATAAAACCATGGAACATATTTTGCAGCCTATCCTCTGCCAGTGAATAATAATCTAATTATAGACCTAGAAAGTGATGCCACTAGACTTAAACTACTAGTGTATTTCCACTCACTGTGTACCAACCAATACAAAGAGACATGACACCGCAGGCCCTTAGAATTTTAAGACTTAATGCCCTAATTTCTTCTTTTAGGTTTGTTTTTTTTTTTAATTTATTCATTTCTAGAGAGGAGGGAAGGGAAGGAGAAATTCTGAAAGGGAGAGAAACATCAATGGTAAGCAATACATTGATTGGTTGCCTCTCACATGCCCCCTACCGGGGACCTGGCCCATAACCCAGGCATGTGCCCTGACTGGGAATCAAACCAGTGACCTTTAGGTTCGCAGGCCAGTGCTCAACTCACTAAACCATATCAGCCAGGGCAATGCCCTAATTTTTAACAACCTCAAAGGTGATGGTAGATGGTAACCTAATTTTTAAGAGTTAATAACAATCTCTACTTCAAACATGATTGTGAGGACTAAATAAGCTAATAGAGACGAAGCACCAAAAATAAATTGAAATCATGTCCTGTGAGGTTGGTGGTAGAACAGGATCACTAATGAGAAAGCCTAAACATCAAGTTCAAATACTGGTAGTCACATCTGAAGATTCTGAAGTCTCTGATCACAGCAAAAACTAATGACAAGTATTTTTAAAAAGTCAACTTAATGTCATGACATCTTAAAATTTCCGCATTTCTCTTTGTTTTTAAAGATTTATTTTTATTTTTAGAGAGAGGAAGGGAGAAAGAGAGGAAGAGAAACATCTAAGTGCGAGAGATACACCAATAGACTGCCTCTCGCATACCCTTAACTGAGGACCTGGCCCACAACCCAGGCATGTGCCCTGACTGGGAATCGAACCTGTGACCTTTCAATTCACAAGCCAGTACTCAATCCACAGAGCCGCACCAGCCAGGGCATGTTTTTGCTTTAAAAAAAAGAAAGGCATCCACATGATACTAAAAAAACAAAAAAACAACCACCAGCAAAAGATAAATTTAACTTTTAAAATACATGGCTGACCCTAGCCAGGTAGGTCAGCTGGTTAGAGTGTCACCCTGATATGCTGTGGTAGTGGGTTCAATCCCCAATCAGGGTACATAGAAGAAACAACCAATGAATGCATAAATAAGTGAAACAATAAATCAATGTTTCTCTCTCTAAAAATCAATTTAAATAATTTTTCAAATAAATGGCTGAAGCCCTAGCTCATAATCATATAACAGGGAAAGTATGAAAAATAACAAAATCTACATAATCAATACTTAGCCTTCTTTCATTAAATAATATAAAAAACTGAACCCAATACATAAAGATTTTGAAATATGTGATGGGTTCAATTATTTATAGTACCAAATGAAAACCATTCAGTCTTTCAAAATATTGTGAAACATCTCCAGCAATGGGGACCTACAACGGCTTCTTCAAATGTTTAACCAACGTGACTCTGTCAAAAGAAGAGTTTTGTTCATCTGTTTTGTTCAGTTCTCCAGACAATTATGGTATCCATTGGTTTCCTGCAAATCACTATTTAATTCAAGTTTGATTAATCCAGATTCAAGAATTCTTACTCATTTACTTTTCCATAAAGGATTCATTTTCTAATTTCCGCTCATTTCCCGGGGTCTTTCTGGGCTCTGCCAAATTCCTTCATATCCTATCTAGAGTAAGAAATTCAGGGTTAGATTTTTTAAATACTCTTTATAATTATGACCACGTGATATGTGATGCCAAGTCTGAGTGAGAGAGAGAGAGAGCGCGCGCGCGCGCACACCGATTTGTGTCCCACTTATTTATGCGTTCTTTGGTTGTTTCCTGTATGTGCCCTGACTGCAGATCCAAGTGCAATCTTGGCATATCAGGATGACACACTAACCAACTGAGCTACTTTGTCCAGAACCTGCATAAATGTTTATTAACTGGGCTGAGGTACCTTTTGGGTTAAGTTGTCAACAATTTAGCTATTTGAGTTGTATTGTTACCTACTAAAATTTTTCACTTTACAAGAGGAAATCAAGTTGATTCTCCCAAGGAATCCATGACAATTTAGAGCATAGAAAGAATTTACACATCTTTCATCCTGTACTCCTTTCAAAAACTTTAAGGTAAATGGGATTTGATCAAGTTCATAAAAGGTCAAGGGAAATTTTGGTATAATGAAAAGTGCCCCCTGTACATGGTGTCAAAGTGAGTGAGTCCAAATACAGGTTCCACTGCCTTGTAAATTCTTAAACTGTCACTTAACTTCCCTAGCCAGAGCTCTCTCATGTCACAAGAGGAAAAATATCTACCTCAATGTTTCAAAGAGGACTGTGTAAGGTATATAAAATATCTTAACAGAAGGTACTCAAATAACTGCATCCAGGCAAGTATAAAACCAAAACTCAAGTCTAGCCCTAACAACCATTTTTCTACATGCCTTTTCATAAGTTCTCAAAGAGGATTCTATAGCTGCCACTTTTACTCCAAAACCTTACATTCTGATTCCATCTCTCACTTCATACCTCTCTACAATCTAGCTTCTATTCCCTCTGAGAGATCATACCTGACAAGGTAATACCAATGAAATCCTTATTACCAAATCCAGAGGATACATGTCAATGATTCCCAAATATTTAACTCTGGCCCTAACCTCTCACTGAACTCCAGAATGCTACTATATCTTATGACCAAGTATAAAATCTCTATCTCTGTGGATGTCTGTCATCTCAAACTTAACAAAATAAAACTCATCATTATCCCACCAAACCTTCCTCCTCTAATTGTTCATTTCAGTAAAAAGTACTATCTTCTAATTGTCCGAGTCCTCCTGAGAAAAGGGACGTTACCTGTCTTTTTTTTTTTTTTTTTTTTAAGATTTTATTTTCAGAGGAGAGAAGGAGGAAAAAGAGAGGGAGAGAAACTTCCATGTGTGAGAAAGATACCAATTGGCTGCCTTACACATACCCTGACACAAACCTGGAACACAACCCAGGCATGTGCCCTGACCAGGAATCAAACTGTTAACCTTTTGGTTCACAGGCTGGTGCTCAACCCACTGAGCCACACCAGCCAGGGAACTTATCTTCCCTACTTCTATATTCCCAGCACCTAAAATAGCAACTAGCACATAGTAGGAGCATTCAGTAAATATTTACCAAATAAATGAAGAATTACTACTCACTTCAAGAATAAGTGCAGCAACAGAAATTAATTTCCCTGATCCCCTCAGATTCTTAACACTCCTTTCTTCTCATTTATTAATGTTTCTATTACACAGTACCTGTCAGAATTTCTGCTGCCTCTGGTAGTCATCAACAGCTACTATTATGGGAAGTTGGTGACTGCACCATTCAACATTGTTTTGTATATAATGTCTGTACTCCACATGGACCTGATCTTTACAGTACACAACCCTAGCATTTCTACTTAATTAATGGATTTCCGAATTTTAATGTAGTCTTTGCTTTGTCTCTCCTGTTCTTACCACTGACTTCTCTTATGGAATAGCTACTGCAAAGATTTTATTTTCACAATTTAGGCTACCCTTATTGGCTTACGCTTTGGCTCCAATGTGTATATTTGGTTTATAATTTTCTTCAGCCTCACAAAGGAGAAAGATTTCTTTTTCCTCTGTATCCATTTATATATCTCTGTGGTTCTGCGGCCCTTTCTGCACTTCAAAAATGTTACCACTTCATGTTTCAGTGACACCACCTGAAACATTATGCTGTACATTCAAATTAGCTGGTGTTAGGAACACTCTAGCTGTTTGGACTCTTACCGTGTCACTCTCTCCGTGTCACTGTTCAAAGGCTATCATGGGCCCATAGATTTGTACTGAGAACTTTACTGAATTGCTACAGACCCAATCATCCACAATGTCCCAGAAGGCCAGCCTGTTCATGTCTATGTAGGAATAGAGTGGTATCGATTTTCTAGCTTCTGTCCATTCCATCAGAGTTCAGGAGCCAGTTACGAAAACATTTTGCAGAGGGACCGCTGGCCACCTAGGTTGTTCCTACTAACAAGACTGACCAGAACCTAGAATAGCCATCCAGATATAATGACATTAGTAAATGCCATTATTTAGTGGATTTGGACACCATGAGAAAAACACTCCAGGAGCCAAAATAATCATCCAATAGAAAAGAATGAATTAGCCTGGCCTACAGACCATTCCTTGATGCTTCTAGATCTTCAAAGCTTCTGTGCGCATTTTATGTCCCCTTCGTGTCAGATCAGTATATAATGTATACAAACTACAGCATCCTCAAACACCAGAAAGCAAAACACATCAAGAAGAAAAGTGAAAGTTAGCAACACACCTATGGCCCCAAAGGAAAAACATCCTGTTCTAGTGAGTCCACTGACAAGAGTCCATCCTAGTCATACTTGTAACATTTGTAATAAAGGCCATCACACGGATACTCAAATTATTAAACAGCTTTTGTAAATATTACAATAATTACATATGTCTACTTTATGCTTCCGCTGTAACTTATTAAACTAGTTTTCTAATATTAAACATTTAGGCTACTTCTAATGTCTTGGATTCATAAATCTTTGTCCACATTATGTAGTATGCTACCACTTTTATAAAAGGAAAAAAATAAGGGAGGGTAGAGATGGCTAGGGGCAGGAGTGGGAGAGATTTTATTATATACATTTTTATATCTTTGGAATTTTGTACCATGTATTATCTATTCAAAACAGGAAATAAAAAAATCAAATATATGATACTGATTTTACTGGGGTGACACTGGTTAATAAAGCCATATAGGTTTTCAAGTGTACAACTCAATAAAAATCTGTATACTCAATTTAAATACCAAGAGCCAGTCTTATATAAAGTCATATGGTATTGGCCAAGGGCAGCCAAGGATATGTAAAAGGTCCAGTGCTCAAATTACAGCACCTTTGACATATCTGAATAATGTCCTCACTGAACCTTGCCTACAATTTAGTTGTTATTTATCATTTCAAAACTACAAAATCAGCCCTGGCTGGTGTAGGCTCAGTGGACTTGAGCACCGGCCTGTAAACCAAAAGGTCTCCAGTTCAGTTCCTGGTCAGGGTACATGCCTGGGATGCGGACCAGGTCCCCAGTTAGGGATGTGCAAGAGGCAACCAGTTGGTTTATCTCCCACAGATTGATGTTTTTCATTCTTTCTTTCTCCCTACCTTCCCCCTCTCTAAAAATACACAGATAAAAATCTTTTTTAAAAAGACTGCAAAATCATTTGCAGAAGCACCAATAAAAAATATAGTCTAGGAATATTTTGAAAGTAGAAAAAAAATTTTAAAACATGTCATAATAAATCTCTCTAAACTTATCTGTACTGAAAACTTTGATTTTTTTCTATAATATACAATGAATGGATCATTTGTTTGTTTATTCAAAGACAGCAACTCTTTATCATTTAAGATAACATTTTCCTATATTAAACTTAAATCTTCAGGTCAATCTTTTCCTTCAAAACAAATCCTAAAAAAGTTTACTGACTCAGAAAACCCTATCTACTGACATTCAAAATATTCTGAACTGGGATGTCTTCTCTTAAAATCTAAGAATCTATTTGTAAAAGCAGTTTGGGATTCATCTGTAATACCCGATCCTTGAAATATTTTTTTTAAAAATAAAAAAAGCATCTGTATTCCCCTCCTGAACTGTGAAAACTTCTTAGGGTCAGGAATCCTTCTTTAGAAGTAATATTTCTATCCACAACACCAAGCATGGCTTCGGACGCAAAGGAGGAGCTCAAAAATTTTTACTGAATGAGGAGGAGGAGGAGGAGAAAAACAGCCAACATCCACTGAGTGCTTACTACACACAAAGAACATTTCCCATGGATTATCTCTTTAATCCTCACAACAATCCTAGAAGATAGATTTCCTCCATTTTGGAAATGACAAAAGACCCAGAGAAGTTATAAATAACTTGCCTGAGTTAACTATGTTAGTAAGTGGCAAACTAATCTATCTAACCCAGCAGTCCCCAACCTTTTTGGCATCAGGGACCATTTTCATGCAAGACAATTTTTCCACCCAGCGGTGTTCAGGAGGAAGTTTTCAGGATGCTTCAAGAGTATTACATTCAAACTCACCTTCTCCTGTGCAGCCCAGTTCCTAACAGGCCTAGACCAATACCGGTCCATGGCCCAGAGGTTCGGGACCCCCTGATCTAATCAACATAGTCTCCCCAACACCCAAGTCATTGCTCTCATCCACAACTTCCTATGTTTGAACCATAAGCTGTTCTCAAATGTACGATAGCACCTTGTACTTTAGAACAATGTTGAAAATATTAAGAAATGGTAGTGGAAATCATGAAGACTTGCTATACACCAGAAATAATAAAACTGATTAAAATTGGAATTCTTCCCACTCAGAACAATTATGAGTAGAAAAAGGTCAATAAAACAAAACTGACAACAGAAAAAAATATTTAACTGATAAAATGGGAAAAGTTCCCAATGTATGATACTGATATAGCTCTTTTAAAAAAATGGTACAGTTGCCCTGGCCATGTAGTTCAGTTGCTTAGTGTCGTCCCCATACACCGTGGTTGCAATTCTGACCCCTGATCAGGGCACATGCAAGAATCAGCCAATGACTACATAAATAAGTGGAACAAATCGATGTTTTTCTTTCTCTCTTTCAAACAACAAATTAAAAATTTTTTAATTATATAATTGGTAACTGAGAAGGAACATCTAGATTTTTAAGACACATTCTCAAGACTTCTGTTCATAAAATCTTAACTACTTTTACAAAAACATTTCAAATCAAACAGCAGTATATTTTAAAGACATAAAGAAAGATGACACTTTGCATCATTTACACTACTTTTTTTTTTCCCTAGCATAAAGTAGGCCAACTTTTGAGGAAAATCATATGGAACCTGTTCTAACTTACTGTCCCCAATCCACTGACCAACTTTACTGAGAAGAAGACAGGCAAGTCTTCTCATGTGGTAAGAAACCTGATGAAAGCCTACCACACACTGCTGGTTTCATTTACCCATGGGAAAATACCCAATGGGAAGCTTCCTGTAAAGATTTCCAAAGTGATAAAGATGCAAAGCGTTATTTGCTGAGTGGTTGCAATAGGCCTTTCTACTAGGTATCAAGTCCATGATAGCCACTGAAAATCCTTCAACAATGTTTGTCAAAATTCAAAGAGCTCTGACTGATATGGCTCAGTTGAGTGAGTGCCAGCCTGGGAACCAAAAGATCTCCTGTTTGACTCCCAGTCAGGGCACATACCTGGGTTGCAGGCTAGGTCCCCACTGAGGGCATGTGAGAAGCGACCAATCAATGCTTCTCTCACACATCAATGTTTCTCTCCCTCCCTTCCCCTGGCTGTAAAAAGAAACTTTAAAAAAATTTCAAATAACTATACATCTAAAATGGGTGAATTTTACTGAGTGTGAACTGTACCTCAATAAACCTGACTTTTTAAAAATCTGACAAATACCATAAACATTCCAAAAATAATTTTTTCATTCTCAATTTAAAAAAATCCGAATTTGTTTCATCACATCCCCAAAAGTACAAAGCCAAGTTCTAAGGCTCTAAAAAACAAGAGGTTAGAGAAAAACAATAAACTTTCTCTTAGGTTTTTTAAGTTACAGGACTCCTATAATACGGCCATTTCAAAAAATAAATTGTCTTTCAAGACCTTGAATTGTCTTAACTGCATTCAATTCAAAATAAGTCACTCTGTATCATCACTATGTATTGTTATGAAAGAACTATATGTGATATGGCAGTTTAAAACTGTAAGTACATTTTTTTTTAAACCTACATTTTATCATTCAACATGAGAAACCACATCAAATCAAATGCCCCAGCCCTGGCTGGTGTGGCTCAGTGGATTGAATGCCAGCCTGCAAGCTGGAAGGTCACTGGTTTGATTCCCAGTCAGGGCACACGCCTGGACTGTGGGCCAGGGTTGTGTTCCCAGCTAGGGATGTATGAGAGGCAACCGACTGATGTAGCTCTCTCACATTGATGTTTCTCTCCAGGCTCTTTCTCGCTCCCTTCCCCTATCTCTAAAAGTAAATAAATAAAATCTTTAAAAAAAAAATGTTTTTAAAAAATCACATGCCCCAAGCCTATACCACATGAGTACAAATCATTTCCATGAAAAGCAGATGTAGAAGTAAAACGATACCATTACTGTATTACAGAAGGTGAAGATATTTTCTAACTTACAGTAAATTAACTGCATTTAATAAAAACTATGAAGTCAGTTTCAAGAATGATGGAGTTATAAAACTAAGCTAATCATTTAACAAATATTTATTATATATTTATTCTGTGCCAGGCACTGTTCTAGGAACTGATAACAATTCAACAATGAACTAAAATAAAACAAACAAAACATATTCCATTTCACTAAACATTTGTTTTCTTTCCAATACAAATACACAAATATAATAAAGCTTATACAGTCAAATTATTTAGTCCCTAGTACATTCAGAGACTCAATGGAATTTTAACCAAACTCAAACATGTGTTCTAAGCAATACACAGTAGTCCCCGATCCACAGGGGATACATTTGAGGACTCCCAGTGGACGTCTGAAACCATAGATAGTTAATGAACCCTATATATGCTATGTTTTTTCCTATATATACATACTTATGCAAAATTTTAATTTATAAATTAGGTACAATAAGAGATTAATATTATTAAGAAACTGCCCAACACACTTTATGACTAAGCTAGTCTACTAAAAATTTACCCGAGAGAAATAAAACATAAGTTCACAAAAAGACTTCAATAAGAAAAATTTCTGAGATGTCCTAAATTAAATATAGCAGGCTGGAGGGTGAAAGGAAAAGGTTAACAGGTTGGTTAATCAGTTAACAGAGCCACAGGTCAAAACCTCATTCCTAAATGTATGTTAAAACTTTTAATCAACCTCCAGAGGCTATCTAAAAAAATCTTTTCTTTTTTTAAAAAAGCCAACCCCCATATGCCACAGCATCAGCCTTATCCGTGAACTTTCAGGACTACTGACCACAACCAATACAGAAGTCTTCTTCATGGACTATCCACCTATCCTGGACTGCCCCCACTTCACCTTTTCCCATCTCTCTTATCTACAGCCAATATAAATTGTTTTAAAACAATTTAATGTATTTTCCCATGTATAATATGCACATTTTTGCCCAAATTTTTGAGGGAAAAATAAGGTTGTACATTATACATGAGTAGTACTAATTCCGTATCTACATAAATGTTTTTAATTCTTTTATTTATGCTTATGTGTTAAAAGTGTAACTCTAGAAAGCAATAACAATATTTGTATGCAAAATAATACCCTGGAATATGATAATCAGTTTTGTTTCTAAGTATAAGTAAATAAAAATCTGAATTAAAAAAATTAAAACAAAAGATTTCTTTTCCTGAAAGTTTGGGCCCTAAATGTGGGTGTGCACTATACACAGGAGCACATTATACACAACAAAGTATGGTACATCTTTTAAAAATAATAATTTAAAAAATAGAAAGGAAAAAGAAAAACCTAGAATACCTCACACATAAGTGTCTGCAGGCATCACAACAACTCTTCTCAAACTAAAAATGCAATAAAAACCCTTTCAAGTAGAAAGAAAAATAGTGGGGTTTTTTTTAAGATTTTATATTTTTAGAGAGAGGAAGGGAGAGAGAAAGAGAGGGAGAGAAACACGGATGTGAAAGAAAAGCATCCATCAGTTGCATCAGTTGCCTCTCATATGTGCCCCAACCCGCAACCCAGCCTTGCTTCCTGACCTTTCGCTGCAGGACGACATCCAACCAACCAAGTCACACTGGTCAGGAAAGTTTTTATTCTTAAACTAAGTGATTTACAACAGTTTCTAAGAAACATTTAAGAAAATAAAGGCTCATGTTTATATACAGAATTCTCCTAAAATTAAAAGTCTCAAACTTCAGAACACATATATGATAATAGCAACTGGATGACTAAATACATGTAAGTATTCTGAAGTTTCAACTATCAAAATGTCAATCTACTACCTGCTTATCTAGTTTCCAAAGTCTGTAGATATTAACCAGCAATGCAAAAAAAGAAAGAAAAGAGCTCAGCAATCTTGTTTCCTCATCAAACTATATCCTCAAACTGTCGGCAACCCAGATTCTACTTAAAAAGTCGCTGAGAACCAACAAGCTCACACCATCTGGCCTCCGTGCCAACCATGCACTGACTTCCGCTCCAGCCACAGGCAACCCTGTAGCCTTGTGGTGACCCTAAACTCTGTGGAACGCTGGTGACAGCCTCGCCCCTAGTTTCTGATGGAGAAAAGGGAAAAGCCACTAAGGCTGAATGCAGCATGCTCCCGACGGGCCTGGCTCAGAAAATAACCAGATGGAGGCACAGGTAAACACACTGGCTGCCTGGCTTGCCTTCTCGCACCCCCACCGCAAAAATTACAACTAAACTACAAAACACCTATCACCCAAAATTATTGGAAAATCGAGTTCTATGGAAGTCCAACAACCAAGGAATTAAAGAAATCACACACATCCAGACGGGTAGGAGGAACACGGAAGTGCAGTCATGGAACAGGAGGTCCCACACTCACATGTGGTGGATAAAATCAGGAGGGATATTTCAGGAGCAAAGGATCTCAGCCCCACACCAGACCACCCATCCCAGGGTTCCAGTGCTAGGAAGTTAAGTAACTTAACTTCTGGCTATAAGAACCAGTGGGGGTTGTGGTGGAGAAAGAAACTGCAGAATTCTCAGTCAGGCGTCTCCTTTTAAAGGGACTGTCATGTCCCTTTAAAAGGGACATTAAGACTTAAGCAGACATAAGACATAAGACTTAAACAGACTCACTCCCTCTGGGCTCCAGCACCAGGGCAGCAGCTGGAAGGGCACCAGTGATATACAGGGAGAAACAGAAGTATCTGACACCAGGGAGAGTGCTAGGGGAAAGCTTCCTCCCAGACAAAACTCCATAGGCCAGGCTGCGGACATTGTCCCTTTTCTGACCCCTGACAGACACAAAGCCACAGAGTGGAGACACCATATCTGAGACTCTATCACCCTGGTTCACACGTGTTGCCCCACCCTGGTGATTACCTAAGGTTCTGACCCATCCAATTTATGGGTGTGCTTTTCTTCAGTAGACCACACTACTCAGACAGGGAGTCAAAGCAGCTCTACCTAATACACAGAAACAATCACAGGAGGGCTGCCAAAATGAGGAGACGAAGAAACATGGCCCAAATGAAAGAACAGAACCACACCCCACAAAAAGAACTAAACAAAATGAGATAAGCAATCTATCAGATGCAGAGTTCAAAACACTGGTTTTTAGGATGCTCGAGGAACTCACTGGGTACTTCAACAGCATAAAAAAGACCCACACAGAAATGAAGGTTACACTAAGATAAAGAAAAATTTACAGGGAATCAACAGTAGAGTGGATGACGCTGAGAATCAAATCAATGATTTGGAACATAAGGAAAAAAACATTCAATCAGAACAACAGGAAGAAAAAAGAATCCAAAAAAAACAAGGATAGGGTAAGGAACGTCTAGGACAACTTCAAACGTTCAAATCATAGGGGTGCTGGAAGGAGAAGAGAGAGAGCAAGAAATTGAAAACTTATTTGAAACAATAGTGAAAGAAAACTTACCTAGTTTGGCGAAAGAAATAAGACATACAAGTCCATAAAGCACAGAGTCTCAAACAAGATGGACGCAAAGAGGATCACAACAAGACACATCATAATTAAAATGCCAAAGGTTAAAGATAAAGAGAGAATCTTAAAAGTAGCAAGAGAAAAGCAGGTAGTTACCTACAAAAGAATTCCCATAATACTCTCAGCTGATTTCTCAAAAGAAAACTTGAAGGTAAGAAGGGACTGGAAAGAAGTATTCAAAGTCATGAAAAACAAGGGCCTACAACTTAGATTCCTCTATCCAGCAATGTTATCATTTAGAATGGAAGGGCAGGTAGAGTGCTTCCCAGACAAGGTAAAGCTAAAATGAGTTCATCATCACCAAACCATTATTATATGAAATGTTAAAGGGACTTATTTAAGAAAAAGATGACCAAAACTACCAATATTAAAATGGCAATAAAGTCACAACTATCCATTGAATCTAAAAAACAAATCTAAGCAAACACACAGAACAGAATCAGAGACATGGAGAGCATTTGGAGGGTTATCAGTTAGGAGGGGAAAAGGGGAGAATTAGGGAATAGGTGCAGGGTAATAAGTAAGTACAAATTGGTAGGTACAGACTAGACAGGGGAATGTTAGAAACAGTACAGGAAATGGAGTAGCCAAAGTACTTATATGCATGACCCATGAACATGAACTAAGGGGGAGTACTGCCAGAGGGAATGGAGGTACCAGGTGGATGGGGCAATGGGGGGAAAGCTGGACAACTGTAATAGTATAACCAATAAAATGTATTTTAAAAAAACATATACAAAATAAAAAGTGGTTGAGAAAAATGACATTTGGGTAAGAGCTACAAAATATAGGAGTGGGCAAAAGTAGGTTTACAGTTGTTCATATGGAAAAATATATAATACAAGAATAAAAAATAGGATGCTGACAAGATAGTTGAAATACTGACAATACCAAGGAAATCTGTCACAATATGAGAAGCTACGGAAAAAGAATTAAAAATGTGTCCAATGCAAATTTTGTGAATGATGATCACTGTATGATGGCAAAGCATTCTTCTGTTTATCCAATCCAAGAGGAACTGGAAGCAGTCCAGAATATGGTGTTCCACACAGAGCAGATTCTCAAAGCTGTTTCCAAATGGATCAATGAGCAGGATAAAGGCAGAGGCAAGCATGCTGAGTCTTAGAATTTGGATGTGCCCCCAGAGGATGACACTATATAAGGAGCAAGGGAACAGAAGACAGAGCACATGACCAGTACCCTGCAGGGCATGTGCCCAGACCGGGAACTGATCAGGCATGTTGGCCTAGTGTCAAAGGGAGAGTAGTTGGACCTGGAGCTGGTGCTGCTATGCAAGAAGCCCACAACTGCCCTCCTGGACAAGGTGTCTGACAATTTGGCCATCCCGTTCACTGTTGTTACAGAAGACAAGTATAACAAGATACTCCAATCTGTTGATAATACTGTGATATTGCTAAAAAACACAAAAGAGCCTCCACTGTCCCTGACCATCCACTTGACACCCCCCGTTGTCAAGGAAATGGAGAAAAGTATTACCTAGAGAAACACTATCAGTCAAGGACCCCTGGAACATTCTAGACAGGCAGAAATGCCTTGCTGGCTTTGTGTCCCTCCAACACACCAAGTGGTTCCAGGCCAGAGCCAATGGGCTGCAGTCACATGTTATCACCATCCAGGTCCTGAGGGGCCTGTGCACCTGCATCTCCACCTGGAGTCCTCTAAGAGGATGGCCCCTTGAGTTTCTCTGTGAAAAGTCCATCAGCACAGCCAACACATCAATGGGTGCTGGAATGCCTTGCGTCAGGCATCCTGATGCCAGATAGTCCTGGCATTTATGAGCCTTGTGAAAAAGAAGCCACTGACGCTACTAGGCATCTAGAGAGAGAGCAATAGGAAGATATCACAGAGTGTGTAGCACTGCAACTCACTGCATTTGGCGAGCTGCATAAAGTCCTAGGTATGGATCCTCTGCCTTTTAAGATGCCCAAGAAATCAAAGAATCAAAACTTAGTGGAGCCCTGACTGGTATGGCTCAGTTGGCTGAGTATCATCCTGCAAAGCAAAAGGCTGCCAGTTCAATTCCCGGTCAGGGCACATGCCTGGGTTGTGGGCCCAGTCCTTCACTGAGGCACATGCAAGAGGCAACCAATCACTGCTTCTCTCACACACCAATGTTTCTCTTTCTCTTTTTCTCTCTCCCTCCCACTTTCTAAAAATAAACAAATAAAACCTTTAAAAAAAAATAAAGAAAACCCAGCAGACTACATGGTTCAAATCCCTACCTTCACCCAGTACCACTTATGCCATGACGCCAATGAAACACCCAGTGGAGGAGGATGGAAAAGAAGTTTCCCAGCAAAAAGAAGATTCGGAAGAAAGAGAAGTCAGAATTTCCCCAAGCTATGAATGCCCTGATGAGGCTGAACCACCTGAAGCCTGAGCTGCAGTATAAACTGGTTTCCCAGGCGGAGCCAGTCCACACCCCCACCTTTACCACGTCTGTAGAAGTAGACGGCAACCCATTCAAGGCCTCCGGACCATCCAAAAGACTGCCAAGTTGCATGTCGCTCTTACGCTGTTATAGGGCATGGGCTTGTCTATGGGTGCCAAAGGCAGAGACTCCATAAGGGGGAGGACTCAGCTGAAGAGACAGAGGCCATGCCAGCTATGGTGGCCTTGCTGCTCGTGGCAGAAGCTGCCTCAACTGCCAGTGCTGCCTCCACCCCAGATCCCACTGCCAATCCTTACCAAGCATGGAGCTTAACAAGAAGAGGTGTGGCCTCAAGTAAGAGCTCATCTCAGAGATTGCTGGCAGCCACAACAAGTACTTTATTACAGAGGTTGATGTAGATGGACCCAAGTTTCAAGGTGCAAAAAGGTGGCAAAGCATATGCCGCCCTTGCTGCACTAGAGAAGCTATTCCCTGATGCCCCTAATACCCTTGAAGCCAATAAGAAGGGGGAACCTGTGCCTGTCAGAAATGGACCAAAATTTGCTGTTAAGCCACATAACCCTGGCTTTGGTATGGGAGGCCACATGCACAACAAAGTGCCCCCATCCAAACCTTTAGGGGGGCAAAGAGAAGAGAACATCAGTAGTCAAGGAAGAGGATTTGGTGGGGCCAACCATGGAGGCTACATGAATGCTGGCACTGGGTATGGCAGCTATGAGTACGGAGACAACTTGGCAACAGCAGGCTACAATCAGTTCTACAGCAATGGAGGGCATTCTGGGAATGCTGGCAGTGGTGGAAGCAGGGTGGTAGCAGCTCCTCCAGCTATGGCTCCTACTACCAAGGCAACAGCTACAGCCTCCTCAGTGCCCCAGAAACATGTCAGGAAAATGAAGCAGCACATGAAGGTCAACAGAAGCCCTCCTACAGCTCAGGCTACTTGCTTACCCAGGCAAGCAGCAGTCCTACAACCATACAACCAGAGCCAGGACAACAACTATGACCCTCACCACCCAGAGAAAACAAAAAGACCATAGCGATGGCCAAGGCAATTAACTGCTCTTCCTACTCCAACTCCTATAGCTCCCCCAAGTAGCAGCAATGGCTCCAACTACAGCTAGGAGAGCAAATTCAACTACAGTGTTAGCAGAGCCCAAAGCAGCAGAACAGCTACAGTTCAAGTAGGTCACCTACAACCCAGGTTCACATGGGGGCTACGGAGAAGGTTCTGGGGGTGGCTCCTATCAAGGCAAACAAGGAGGCTAATGATTACAGTGAACTACAGCTCCCTGGGGTCTGGCCATAATTACAGCAACCCTCACAGCTCCTACCAGTCATCACAGGGAGGTTACAGCAAGAACACAGACCACAGTGTGAACTACTGGTACAGATAAAGCCCTGAAGATGAAGATTTGTGGCTTCTGCACTTACCCCTCCTAGCTTTAAGATTCAGTTTTATGCATCACAGTTAACATGTCTGCGGCCTCTCTAGGTCCTCTTGACCTACCTCATTCATGTTGCCGTGTTGTGTGTGACATGCAGATGGTCACTCTGTGACCTGCTCTGTGACCCATATTTAGCTGTGTTTAGGACTCCACATCTTCAGAGGTTTGTAAGCTGCTGTCACAACTTTGTCCAAGTAGAGATCTGAGTTCTTACAATTCAGTATCCTTTTATTTACAATCAGTGTTAGTTAACCCAGTTTGGTTTGAAATAGTTACAAAAGGGATACCTCATTTGTTAATGCTTTTGTGAAGTGAGTTAAAAAAGCTTTCTGTATTTTAATGCTTTAGTGCTTCATTTTTATAATATTTTATTTTAAAAAACCATGGGGGGCGGTTTGTATGTGTGGATCATTCAGACAGTACAGCTAAATGTAGACAAATAAGGGAAAAAAAGAATAATACAAAAATAATCTGTTTCACATGTAAACATATTTTGCCTACCCCCTGTATGCTCTATATCTACATCTCTAGGTTCTAGTTTTGGATCAAGTAATCAACCAATCACATTACTCTGGTCCAGAAGTCACAAATTTGAACATGTGAAGCAGCCTGGTGAAAAACAAAAAGGCTGTTATTGTGCTGAACTGAAACTGCTTAAAAGACTTACAACTCAAGCACACTTTCCCTCCCAGGAGCACACCTGCACCTTTCCCTTTCTTCCTCTTCTTCCCGGACAAGCATGAATCTTCTAAACTCTAAGGGTCCCCACAAGACTTGCAACCAGGGGAGCAAGAGGCAGCAGTAGCTTGTCCCCGCAACCCCCTTTTTCTCTGACTTCCCACTGAAATGACAGCAACCCTGCCTTGGATGATCTCTTTCCTATAACCTTTTAAAGAGCCAAAGCAGCCCTGCCCAGGCTCTCTCATGTTGGTTCTTCTATGCTAGGCCCTTCCTTGTTTCACTGCTCCAGCTTTAATAAACATACTCTCAAAATGAGAAGTTAAAAATGTAAAAAACGATTTATGCCCTGATGTGGCTCAGTGGACTGAGTGCCGGCCTATGACTGGAAAGGTCGCAGATGCAATTCCCAGTCAGGGAACAGACATGCCGAAGTTGAGGGCCAGGCTTCCAGATGGAGGCACGCAAGAGGCAACCAATTGCCCTTTCTCTCACACACCAATGTCACCTTCTCTCTCTTTCTCTCTCCCTTCCCCTCTCTAATATAAATAAAATCTTTAAAAAAGAGATTTACAACTCAAATTTACAATACACTTTGTTAAACAGCTCTATATTAACTGCCTATGCATATAAACAATTAAATTAGATGCCTGCCTCACATTATATACAAGAAAAAAAAATTTTTCTGGCAGAAGAATCAAGATCTAAATATAAAAAAAAAAAACAACAAAAAAAAAGTCTGAAACTTTTAGAAATATGGGACACTCTTAATGATCTCAGGATATGAAATAAATTTCTTAAATAAGACACAAAAGGCACAAACCTAAGAAAAATGACAGATTTGATAATCATATTTATTTAAAACAAACCATATAAAAAATTAACAGTTAAGCCACAGAGAATAGAAGATTTTTGCAATTCACTTAACAAACATAACCAGAATATAAAATCAATTCCTAAAATCAATTTGTAATGACAACCCAATTGAAAAGGTAGGAGAGGGAACAGCCCATTCATGAAAACCTGAATAGTCACTCAACATTTGAAAATATGCTCAATCTCATAATTAATCAAAAACTTAAAATTAAGACAATGTGATATCATTTCACACTCATCTGATTTGTAAACATATAAAAAATCTGACAAAGCCATGGATCATAATGATTTGGTAACAGCAAATTCTGATTCTAATGCCAAAAAATGCTAAGTCGTACAATTTTGGGGATCAACTTGGCAATATCTCCATAACCTCCAACCCAGTAATTCTACTGCTGAGTAAATTTACCCCAGAGGATTTCATTTCACACTTAGTACACATACAGACACATTGCAAAAACATTTGTCCTTACTGCCTGCAATACAACCTGGTACTTTTCCACACTCTTTTAATTCCTCAACTGATTTCCCAATCCATTAATGTCTCCTAACATGCATTTTGAAAAACCTGCCAAAGGCCTTAAATATGTGCACAAGGATTCCTAATCAGGAATGTTCAATGTAGCAACGAGAGAAAGTCCTGAGATGTCCTAAAGTAAATTACAGCTGGCTGAAGAGTGAGAGACAAGAGCTGTTAGCCAGTTAACAGCTGTGGGCCAACTAACAATAGACTTCCTCAGATTCCTGACTGTACCTTGGAGATTTGAATAAACTTCTATAAAGACCACCAGCTGCCAGAGCATCGTGCTTATGCATGAACTTCCAGGACTTGCCCAGCACCAATCAACAGTAAGTATTCTTCCTTAAGGACTGCACCTTTCTTAAGAACTACCCGCCTTCACCTTTTCCCACCCCCTTATCTGTAGCCAATGCAAATCCTTTCAAAACAACTTACACCTTTCTTCCTCAAAACATATTTTACATACATGGGGTGGGCAAAAGTAAGTTTCCAGTTTTAAGTACACAAAAGTTATTCTTGTATTACTGTATATTAATTATTGTATTATTGTGTAATTATTGTATTGTATTAACTGTAAACCTACTTTTGCCCACCCCTATATATAAAAGACCCCATGAACTCTGCAACAGAGGGCATGCTGCCTTCTCCATCTATCCCTGCTGCAAATGGTTTAGACTGCACTCCCAGGACCTGTCCTTTTCTGCCTAGCATTTGCCTCAATAAACCATTTCTTTCAGAAAAGCGTTCAGCCATGAAAAAATTCACAGAACATTTATACTTTCTACCTGCAATACAACCTGATACTTTTCTACGTAGTATTCTGTTTAACAGTAGTATTGTTTTTAAGACAGAAAAAACTGGAAACAATCTAAATACCTATCAACCTGAGAATAAATTTAAACTGGCCGTATTCTTACAATAATGTAACTATATGGCAGATAAACATGATAATGATAATTAGGTTGGAAAGCTGCCATTTTTGTAGGTCAAATTGGTAAAACATCAACTTCGTAAGACCCTCAAAAGCAAGTTTAATTTAAAAAAAGTTACAGAATAGGCAGAAAACTGTTTATATAAAGTTTGAAAATGTGCAAAATAATATTATAATTTGTTTATAAATATATTCCTATGAAGTAATTACATAAAAACAGGCTTTAGGAATGATCAACCCCAACAACAGTCAGGATAATCATTACTTCTGGGAAGTAAAATATAATGCAAGATGATGTTTCAATTGTTTTTCTTTCCATTTTCTCTTTAAAAAATGGGAGGTGTGTGGGAATGTTAAGATTTAGATTTTACTTATTTATTTTTAGAGGGGAAGGGAGGGAGAGAAACATCAGTGTGTGAGACAAACATGGATCAGCTGGTTCTCACATGCCCCCAAATTAGGACCTAGCCCACAACCCAGGCATGTGGCCTGACTAGGAATCAAACCGACAACCTTCCACAGGCCAGCACTCAATCCACAGAGCCACACCAGCCAGGGCAGAACGTGTTAAGATTTAATATAGCATGATGGATATGTGGATGTTAACTATATTGGACTCTGTGTTCTGTATGTTTGAAATATTTTAAGAATAAAAAAATCTGTGTTAGCCAAATAAAATACACATCTGCAGCCTAAATTCAAACCAACCCCCTTACAAATTCTCTTTCCTTGGTTTAAAATGTACATGGTTAGCCCTTACCTTTTTCTACCCAGGGCCTCGAGTCAAAAACAAAAAATAGCGCCCTGGCTGGTGTGGCTCAGTGGCCTGGGAGCCAGCCTGTGCACCAAAAGGTTTGCGGGATCAATTCAATTCCAGTCAGGGCACATTGCTGGGTTGCCGGCCAGGTCCCCAGTTGGGGGCATTCGAGAGACAACTGAGGCAACCATCTATCGCACACTAGTGTTTCTCTCCCTCTGTTTCTCCCTCCCCTCCCCTCTCTCTAAAAATAAATAAAATCTTTTATTTTAAAGTGAAACAAATCAATGTTTCTTTCTCCCTCCCTCTCTCTCAAAAATCAATACAAAAAATTTTTAATTGTATTTTCTGTGGTCATCTATTAAAAAGCTTCGAAATGTCCTTTCTCAGAGGTATTTTCCCCATGCCTGAGGATATTTTGGCAGCTTCCAGAATTTAGCTTCCTTTTTCCTCTCTCAGGACTTAGTATAACATATACATCCCTTCTAATACATGGTATACTCCAAAACAGAGAAGTCAAAAACATGGGTTACATGAAACAAATCCCCTATTCAATCCATTCCTTAACTTCCAAAACTGAATACCAAATGAAATTGGGTAGGTTAATTATTCCTAAAAATATAAGCCCTAAAATATCAACCAGTCTTATTTATCTCATTAAAGAAAAGATGAACTAGAGACTATACACAAAGATGACAATTTTATACTGTAAATTTTCAAGGTTATATTTCACAAAGACTTTGAAAAGGTTATTTTTAACAAAGTTAAAACACTTTACTCATTAGTAACTCCAAAAGAACAAGATCCAATTTAGGTTTTGAAGAGACTGTTTACTCAAGACCTGCCATATACCAGGGTTGCTATTTGATATTAAGAAAGCTATACACTCCTTACTCCCAAGAAATATATAACTACAGGGAGGTCACCAGATTCTATTTTAACAGAAGTGGCAAATCATACTGCTTTCAAGCTCCAAGTAAGGAATCTAAACAGGGGAGCAGCTCTACAGAAATACTCGTAAGGAAATACTAAGGAAAAACAATTAGTGAACATATGCCCCACCTAAGGTAATTCTAAATTATATCTCCCAGTGAGATAGAGAGAACTACATTGCAAGAAATGTTTAACAGCCAAACCGATAAAAGATTTTTTAAGGTGGCAATGACATGTTAATGCTAGACCTCACCAACACCCACATTTCTGGTGAGAGTTTACATTGCTATGACCTTTCTGGATGGCATCAGGCAATATACATCAAAATGAAAAACATATTTCTTTCAACCCAGTAATTAGAGTCTTAGAAAGTTACTCTGAACAGTCATTAGCACCCTGCCTGGTGTGGCTCAGTGGACTGAGTGCCCGTGTGGGTTGCAGGCCAGGTCCCCAGCAGGGGGTGCTCAAAAGGCAACCACACACTGATGTTTCTCTCCCTCCCTTCCCCTTAAGAATAAATAAAAATCTTAAAAAAAAAAAAAAAAGGTTCTCCCCTTATTTAAAAGGTCATTAGCAGGAGCCACTACCCTCTAGCCTGTCCACTCTCTGCCTCTCTGAGAATGTCCTATTGCTTTTCCCTATAATAAATCTTGCCACTAAAACTTTGTAAAAAAAGGTCATTAGCATGCAACAATTGTACATACAAGATACATGTACAATATACAGTAAATTTAAACAATCTAAATGCCCAGCAATAGGGACACTATTAAATTAAATAGGGACACTATTAAATATGGTGTACTCAATAAAATACTAAAGAACTATTTAAAAAGAACAGAGTAGATGTAGATGTACTGACCTGGGAATCTATGCATGAATATTAGTTTTTAAAACACACTACTATGAGACAAGATGGCACCACCTGCTGAGCTCCCAAGAGCTGTTTTCCCCACACCTGGAAGCATGATTCCAAGCCACAGACTGAGAAGGTCCGGCTGGTGTCAGTGGTGCGGTTTTCTTAGAACTGCTCCCTGTGAGCCCGTCTGCAGCCCACATACCCAGCGGAAACAAACACAAGCCACACAGCAATTACTGCACTTAACAGAACTAATAATGTGGACCTTCTAGCCTACACCGAAGAGTTTCTACAACAGTAGAAAGCCCACTATAAATCCAATGTGGAGATTTTCAAATTGCAACCAAAGACATACTGGCAAAGCTAATGATGTTTATGGCACAGATTTGGTCACTGCTGCCCAAAACATCTGTTAACTTTCCTCAAGAGCTAAAAGACCTGCTCTCCTATAATTACACTACAGTCTTGAATCTAGATCTTCCAATAACATTTTGCAAAGCTCTGATCTCACTGAGAAGAATCTCATTAACCCATCGTTAGCTAGAGCAACTTCTATATCGTGCCTCTACACTGCCATAGAAGCATCTAAGACCATATTGTGACGTGAGAATATAAGCACAAAATACAAAAATAAAGTACATATAGTATTACAGAATTTCCAGTACGTATGTCAAGAAACAGCAATGTAACTGTACTCAAGGTATCTTTGGAAGTGATAACTGAATTCTACAGAAGAAATGATGTCAAAAAATGTAACAACTGCATGCTTCTCTAAGTTCCCAAATTAGTTGCTGTGTTGACATTCTTCCTAAAGAAAGATGAACAAGAGGATCAGGACAGTAACTCAATGCTAGCGCAGTATGCCACAGTGAAGAAAGACTTCAAGCGCAAGAGCCCTGGCTGGTATGGCTCAGTGGATTGAGTGCTGGCCTGTGGACCAAAGGTCGCTGGTTCAATTCCCAGTCAGGGCACATGCTTGGGTTGTGGGCCAGGTTCCCAAGTAGGGGGCATGCAAGAGGCAACCACACATTGATGTTTCTCTCCCTCCCTTCCCCCTCTCTAAAAATAAGTAAATAAAATCTTAAAAAAGAAAAAACACAAGAAAAGGTTGAAAAGGTTATGAAAGTGCTTCAAAAATTAAAGGAAAAAACAGAGGTGTTTAACTTTTCTACTATCCATTTGATTCATAATCTCCCAAGATTTTGCAAAATAACAACTAAAGTGGCTAACGGAGCTCTAAGGAGATATTTTAAGTAAAGACAATGCTCATGAATTTTATAACCAGATTGGGGGGAAATCATGAGCTTTTTCTTTTTTTTTTAAAGATTTTATTTATCTTCAGTGAGAGAGGAAGGGAGAAAGAAAGGGAAAGAAACATCAATGTGTGGTTGCCTCTTGAACGCCCCCTACTGGAGACCCGGCCCACAACCCAGTCGTGTGCCCTGACTGGGAATCGAACCAGCGACCCTCTGATTCACAGACTGGTACTGAGCCACGGATGAACCACACCAGCCAGGGCAGCCTTTTCTAACTTCATCCCTTTATGCAAAGATTTCCACAGCAGCACCAAACCAAAGAGAAGTAACAAGATCTGTTTGCTGCACAAACATCTCATCACCTGGTATACCGTTCTAAAGACCATTTAGTCATTCATTGCTTATGACTGTGGCCTCCCATTTTGTTATGGACAAGAACTCTGGGGAAGTCACGACAGTAAAAGTCAGTGCTATGAAAAATAATGACTCAATGACAAAGAACTACCTGCCCCAGTATAAAACATACAAAGATAAGAATGTGATGTCTGCTAAAATGGATCCAGTTAGTCTGAACACTGAGTCCTCAGCTGTTTCAGAAGAAATTCCAGAGTAAGACTACAGAGGCCTTGATAAAATCAAGAGCACAAGAATACAGACATGAGATGCTAAAGATTACATTACAGTAACTTAAGTTCTGGAAGCTGAGGAAGAGAATACCAAGAACAATTAAGATGGCTGGGGAGGTACCAGTCTCAGCAAGGAGGATGATGGTGATGGTAAACAGGCTCATGTGTACCACTCTTCCAATGAAAACCAAGAAATCTCTAAGAAACTGAATAGCTCCAAGGAAGAGCCAGAACATCCAGTCAAAAAATTATAAGCATTACTTCAGAGAAAAGCAGCTGGAACTACAAGATGAACTTTTGAAAAAGATTAAAGGAATGGTGTAACTCCCTAGCAAGTTTCCCATTCCAAAGAAAATGTTAAGTTTGTGTCATTAATCTGCAAACTAGTGAATCACGAATGTTTATTTGCATCAAAAAGTCCAGAAGCACTATTATTTTCAAAACCAACCCAAAACACAGTGCTCAACAATGACTGGTTTGGACTTCCAGCCAAGATGGAGGCATAGGTAGATACACTCTGCCTCCTCACACAACCACAAGAAGGACAACAACAAAAATAAAAGTTTTTGTTTTGTATTTAAAAACAAAAAATAACCAGAACTGCCAGAAAATCGAAATATGTGGAAGTCCGAAAACCAAGGAGCTAAAGAAGAAGCATTAATCCAGACTGGTAGGAGGGGCAGAGACAGGGAGCCAGGGTGGAGAGGACATGGGCAAGGCGGCAGCTGGAGGACCGGGCGGGCGAGGTGGTGGCTGGTAAACTGGGCAGTCCCACATCTGTGTGCGGATAAACCATGAGGAACAGCTGGGGAGTGAGACAGACCACACAATACTGGGTTCCAGTGCATGCAAAGAAAGCCTCAAGACCTCTGGCTGTAAAAATCTATGGGAGATAAAGCAGGAGAAACTCCTAGCCTCAAAGGAGAGTTCGTTGGAAAGACCCACAGGGTCCTAGGGTATATACACAAACCACCTGAGAATCAGCACCAGAATGGCCCAACTTGCTTGTGGGTAGCAGGGGGAAGTGACTGAAAGCAGCTGAGCCAAGCAAGCGGCATTGTTCCCTCTCGGACCTCTCCCTGACAGACAGCGTCCCAACTCTGGAACCTGGGTAGGTTGCCCCACCCAGGTGAATAGCTAAGGCTCTGCCCCTCCCAACCTAACAGGTGCGCTGAGACAAAGAATTATGGCCCAAATGAAAAAACAGATCAAAGCTCCAAAAAGAGCTAAGCGATGAGGAGATAGCCAATCTATCAGATGCACAGTTCAAAACACTGGTAATCGGGACACTCACTCCATTTGGTTGAGTATGGTCGCAAAATGGAGAGAAAAGTGAAAGCTCCACAAAGTGAAATAAAGAAAAATTTACACAAAACCAAAAGAAAAGGGAAGGAAACTGGGACTCAAAATCGACGATTTGGAGCAGACGGACAAGATAAACATTCAACCAGAACAGAATGAAGAAACTAGAATTCAAAAAAAGGAAGATAGAAACCTCCAAGACAACTTTAAACATCCCAACATCCAAATCATAGGGGTGCCGGAAGGAGAAGAGGAAGAGCAAGACATTGAAAACTTATTTGAAAAAATAGTGTAGGAGAACTTCCCCAATCTGGTGAAGGAAATAAGACTTCCAGGAGATCCAGGAAACTCAAAGAGTCCCAAAGAAGTTGAACCTAAGGAAGCACACACCAAGGCACATCATAATTACATTACCCAAGAGTAAAGATAAGGAATCTTAAAAGCAGCAAGAGAAAAGGAGACAGTTACCTACAAAGGAGAAAAGACTATCACATGATTTCTCAAAAGAAACCTTGCAGGCAAAAGGGGCTGGAAAGAAGTATTCAAAGTCAGGAAAGGCAAGGACCTACATCCAAGATTCCTCTATCCAGCAAAGCTATCATTTAGAATGGAAGGGCAGGTAAAGTGCTGCCCAGATAAGGTCACGTTAAAGGAGTCCATCATCACCAAACCCTTATTATATGAAATGTTAAAGGGACTTATCTAAGAAAAAGAAGATCAAAACCTATGAACAATAAAATGACAACAAACTCACGACTATCAACAACTGAACCTAAAAACATAAACAAACTAAGCAAACAACTAGAACAGGAACAGAATCATAGAAATGGTAATCAGGAGAGGGATGAGAATGGGGAAAAGGTACAGGGAATAAGTAGCACAAATAGTCGGTACAAAATAGGCAGGGGGAGGTTAAGAATAGTACAGGAAATGGAGAAGCCAGAGAAGTTATGTGTACAACTCATGGACATGAACTAAGGTGGGGTGGGGGGGTGATGCAAATGCTGGGTGACAGGGTGGGGCAGTGGAGGGGAATAAAGAGGAGGAAAAATAGGACAACTAATAGCATAATCAATAAAATATATTTAAAAAAGAAAAATTTAAAAAAGAAAAAAACAATGACTGGTTTGATCTCACTTTTTTCAGAGAACACTCTGCAACACAAAAAAATAAGCCTTAATATAAACAAAATTTTAATTAATAGTAATGCAACAATATTGGTTCATTAACTGTAACAAATATTCCACATTAATGGAAGATGTTATTAACAAGGAAAATGGGGGATGGATAATATGGGAACTCTCTGTACTACCTGCATAAACTTCTGTAAATATAAAACAGCTCTAAAAAATAAAGTATTAATTTTACTTAAACCTGCAAATGGAAATTTGCAACTTTGCAAATGGAAATGGAAAGAAGAGTGAAATGAAAAGAACACAGTGAATTTTTACATAATATACCTCTGGACTGTCTAAACTTTCTACACTGAACAGTACTTTAAGGAGAGGCTCTGTAGCATACTGAGAGTCTCGGTCCTGAAACCATACTGCATGGTTTCAAATCCCAGCTTCGCCATTAACTAGCTGATAAATTTGGGCACTTAATATCTCTGTGCCTTAGTTTCCTCATCTGTAAATAGGGATAACAGTATGTGTACCCCCAGAACTGCTACTGGTATTATATGACTTACTACATGTAGAGTGTTGGAAAACTATCTAGCACATAATAAATGCTCAATAAATGATGTTCACCACCACCATCGCATATGTTATTCATTATCAAGTATCTATTATTCTAAATTTTTGTAAATCTTTGACTAGTAAAACAAATCAAGACAACTTGGTTCATCAAGTGCAGGATCTTTGATGCAGAAAATACCCGTGTATTGAATTGCCAAAAAGAAATAACCTAAGATTTTTTTTAAGCAAATTACAAATTAACAAAAATTTGAGCCAATTTATATAAAAATAATCACTCACATTCCATAAGGATAATCAAAGACAAACCCTTCTGAGTGGTGTGATTCTGGATAATTTTTACTTTCTCCTTTATACTTTTCTTACTCATTTTAATTTTCTACATAGAATATGCATCATTTTTAATAAAATAAAATAGAACTCAGGTAACTTTTCTATTAAGGTCCAGATGATAAATATTTTAGGCTCTGCAAGTCATATGGGTCTATGGCCGAATTACTCAACTCTACCGTTGCACCACAAAGTAACCATAGACTATATCTAAATGAATGCGTATGACTATGTCCCAATAAAAAATTTACAAAAACAGGCAGCTGGCGGGACTTGGCCCACAAGCTGTTAGGTTTGCTGACCCCTGAAATGAAGAATAAAACAAAGTCATGTTCATTTTGGAATACAAAATGTGACTTATACCAAAGAAAGTGCACCAGCTATATTGACACTATCGATGAAAAAAAACAATCACTTATTAACTCATACAAGTCTAGAGATAGAAAAACTTTCGGGAAATCCTGTCACGCCTAGTATCCTAGTAAAAAGAGAAAATGTGTCTAAAGTCTAAATAGAAACTACACTGGTAGGTGGGCAGGTAAAACAGAAGCTAAAAGAAATATGCCCTTCATATTTAAATCAATTTGAAATTTTTCAAAGTTCCACATGTGTGGAAGTCCTGAGTACTGATGAAATGACTTTAGTTACAGATAATAATCATCACTCTTGACAAATTTCTGAGAAAGAAAACACCTATGAACAACTAACAGCTTCAGAAATTAAATTTCTGTGACATGAAAAATTAGGAAAGAAAAATCTATGAAACGCTAAAAGAGTAAGTGTCAAAGTGTAGTGAATGACAAGACATAAAGTTGGCCCTCGGTATGAGAGCACTTCACACTACGGAAGGGACAAAAGTGTATGCTCTGCCCCCCAACCAAACCAAAGTTTTGGCCTTAAAGGAATTATTTTTAACATTTCATAGGGAAGAGTTTTGTGGTCAAATTATTTTAAATGTTATGACATATTTCTTGGAGTTTTAAATGCTGCCGGGGGTGGGGGGCTGTTTTTGGAAGACACACAATGGGAATAACGCTTAAGCCTGAGAAATCCAGTCCAAAAATAAAAGTATTAAAATACATTGTCCTTTTTTTTTAAAAAGTCAACAACCTGCAATAAAGTCAGATCAACCAATAAAATGTCAGTTGGACATTTGAGTGTTTCTAACAAAATTCACTGTTAGCCATCATGTTAAGTTGTTAAAACTCCAGAAGCAAACGTTTAAATAAGGTCAAAGCCAGGAGGAGAAGAAAAGAACCTATTATTTTTCAAACCAAACTCTCTCACAGACCCCATAACGTTGATTTAAATCCTGTTTTCGGCAGTTTTAAAAGCATGTCTCTCAGTGAGCACTGACAGACGAAAAGCCCGACAAGGTTTGGAAAAACAGGGCCCAAGTTACTCTGCCAACTAGGCTGCCCGAAAAGCCACCTAAAAAGAGAGGAAAATCTTCCCAATACATATACTGTCAAAGTAGTGAGTACTAAGCAGAACCCATTCGAAACCTGCACCAAAGAAACCCCAGAAGTGATAGAAAGAAACGGAAATGAAGAAACGGAGGGCAGATTCCCTCGGTGGGCAGCAAGTAAGGACGACTGCACGCCAAGGGAGGAGAGCTAAGAGGGCTCTGGACCCTCCGCTAGGAGGGACAAGACGGGCGGTGGGTGCCAGGCTCAGGAGACAGCGGTTGAAAGGAGGGCGGATCCAGGCCCCTCACGGTGCGTCGCGCCGTCCACTACACTGCACACTGTCCGGGGGCAGCGGGTCACGTTAGGAAGCTAAGTCCAGGGCTGGGACGAGCGCGCGCTTCCCGACCCACGCCCGGACACTTGCCTCCTCAGCCCTCGCCTCCTCCCCGACCCCGGAGGCTGTACCTCTTCGCCCGGGAAACGGCACTCACACTCCGGAGACACTCACTTAGAGCTTGTCGCCGCCTCGCAGCTCGTGTCGAACTCCTCGGGAACCACAGCTGAGGGGAGGGGGAGGAGGGGGGGACGGAGAAGGGAAGGGGCCCAACCCGGTGTAGCCGTGCCACTGCCGCCGCCGCGATACCGAGTCTGACGTCGTGCGCGCGCCGCCGCGACCGCCGCCGCCGCGTTTGCCCGCCCCCACGACCGCACGTCGCCGTGACGTAAATCGCACGAGGAGGTAAGATCCAATAAGACCTCACCTCGAGCGCAGCCGCGCTGGCCAAAACCAGAAGCTCCCTTTTTGACAACCTAGAACCTGGGTGCGTCCTGGGAATTGTGGTTCAGCCAGGGACTCAGTGAAAGCAATGCTGAGCGTTAAGGAACCGAGAGAAAGCGCTCCGCGGGCGCTCTCCTAAATTCCCTTCGTTCTTTCCCTCCTACCGAAAAGGGAAGCAGTTTAGATCAGAAGAGGCGGGGGCAGTCCTAGCTCGTCGATGCTTTTCCCAGTCTCTATGGTTACGAGTTCTACACCTTGGGAAGAAGCCAAAATTTAGGGATTTAGGATAGATGGTGTATTTCTGCCAACGGCCTATATATATAGTTCCGTGTCGCCTGTGAAAGCTTCAGAAATAAATCCGAAGGCATTAGCCAAATCTTACGAAAACAAAAGCGTTTGCCCTTTAGTGCCCATTAAGGTATTATGATTTATGCCCTACTCTCAGAAACAAACGTGCGACATTCACTCCTAGAATACAATTCAGAACGATTTTTATAATGTTTTTCATGTAATAGGAGATCAGAAATTATTTCAACATTAAATAATACTGTGTCCATTTACACTGAATGAGCGATTTTTCTACATGTGAGCTTTCATTTGAGTTCTAACTTAGAAAACAAGAACAGGTTTCGTTACATACTTATTCTATAAGAAAAGGAAGTACAGTGTAGGAGTTGGCATTGAAAAATGTTTACTTCACATTCAGTTCTAAGGGGAATTCGTCATACTCTGAAGAGGTAATTGCCTTAACTGTCAAAATTCTTGTTATTGGCTAGACAAAATCCATAGCTTTCCATGGAACTACGTCCATGGCTTGATGTGCTTCATTTCCGTTGGACCACAGCAAGAGAAAACAAAGATGCCCAAAAAAGCTTCATATCAGCATAAAACCCGCAGTCTAATATATGAGGGAAAAATAAAAATAGAGAACTCTTCAGCCTAGAAATGTAATACTAAGAAGTGATTAAAGTTACTAAAAAGCATGAATAATAGGATCTTAATACTGGTATTTTAGAGCTAAGGCCACCCAGTTAAGTGTGAAAGAAATAGGATTAGTATAAATAAAATTATGGAACTAAATTGATTTTTTTAAAGATATTATTTATTTATTTTTAGATAGAAGGGAAAGGAGGAAGAAAGGGAGGAAGAGAAACGTGAATGTGTGGTTGCCTCTCATATACCCCCTACTGGGAACCTGGCTTTCAACCCAGGCATGTGCCCGACTGGGAATTGAACCGGTGACCTTTTGGTTCACAGGCTGGTGCTCAATCTACCGAACCACACCGGCCAGGGTGTGGAACTAAATTTAAAGGAACTAATTCCCTTCAAGTAGTAGTTTACATTGAAAATATTAATTATATTTTTAAGTTTATGTGATTTGTATAAGACATAATAATGACATCTATTTTTCCAGGTAAAAACAAAGCTTTGAGATTGAAATCAAGGAAGACAGTCATGCACTTCCGCAACACATCAGAAGCAGAATACAGGCATCTCTGAATGAGAAATTTGACCCAGCATACCAACTCACATAGGGCAAAGTTGAGAACAAGAACCTCAGATTTAATAAGAGGTTTATTTAAGGTGACAGAGCAATATAAAAAAGACAAAAAATAAATTGTTTTAGAACTTCAAATCATTTTTACACCCTTCTCTCAATTTTTCTTTGACAAAACAAAGAATTTTACTCAAGAAGCTTTCTCAGGAACTCTCCATTGTGTACTAAAATGTGAGGAAAAGCCTTAATATTTTCCCACCAAGATTTTACCTATCATTCTGTCACCTTGACCCCATTCCCAGATCACTAATCCCAATTCCTAATGTTCACAATGGTAAAACAAACCACTTTACTTCCTCAAAATGCCCATACCTTTTCAGCTAATGAGGATGTGGCCACCATCCCTAACCCGAGGGACAATCCTGAACCCCGCGTCTGTGACTCCCTTCACCCATATATCTTACCTAAATGCCACAGTTAAATGTTCCAAAGCAGATTTTTCAGGGTTCTCTCAGCTACTAATCTTTATATGTTGTCTTCTGATTAGCTATCCAAAAAACAAGGGAAATTCAGTAAAATCCTATATCCTCCAATGTCATCTAAGGAGCTTTAGAATCTGTTCTCTCCATTCGTATATTTTCCACAGGGGGATAAAGTCCATCATCTTCTGCAGCATGAAGAAAAGGGTCTTTCACCCATGGTCTCCATACTAGCCACCAGTGACCCAACAGTGCTCTATGGCACAGCTAGTCTGATGTAATCCTCTCCACAATTATCAGATGTTGTTGACACAGTGAACACATCACTGGATGAGTAATATTCATAATCCAGTTGTGGCAATCACATAATAAGGCTTCAGCAACACTATGTTGCTGAAATGATGATGTTGGACTTACTCTGGGGACAGACTTATTCTCCATTGTGATGTGTAAGCCAGCAGTCAATGAGAATTAGAGATGTACCTAAAGCAGTGATTTAAAACATGCAATACCTGACTATTTAGTCAGGGGCACTGACCTCTTTTTTCTTAGACTGTCAAATGAAAAAAATGACTACAGCCAACACAACAACAGCAGTTCAGTATGAATGCCCTGTCTTAAACCATAAATACATAGATCATATAACAGAATTGCATCTTATGGTCACATGATATAATAAGTTTGCATCTGATTGGTTAATTCATGGTACAAGAAATCCTTATATGCAAGTATAGGCACCTGATTTTTTTAAAAGTCATTTTGTTTTTTGTTTAAAAAGATTTCATTTATTTTCAGAGAGAGGAAAAAAGGGAGAAAAAGAGGGACAGAAACAATTGGTTACTTTTCACACACCTCCAACTGGGGACCCCAGTCCACAACCCAGACATTCCCTGACCAGGAATCAAACCTGCAACCCTTTGATTCTCAGACCAGCACTCAGTCCACTGAGCCACACCAGCCAGGCTAAAAGTCACCCTGGAGCAAAAAGGGTAGGTAATTACTATTGTTATTTTTGTAAATCAATCAAAATTATACCTACTTTTTAACCAGATTGGCAAAAAATATAATAAATATTTTGGTATGCCACAGGATTTCAGAAATCAGTTTATGTGTGCCATGATATGAAAAAGGTTGAAAATCACTGATCTAAAGCAACAAGTAAATGAAAGTGAAGCTTTCAAATTCTAAAGGGTAACAAAAATTTTTTCTAGACCCAATTGTAAATTTAAACAAGATTGTAATTAGTTTTTCTGCCTGTCCTTTAAGGAAAAAAAAAATGATTTAATTTATTATTTTTCTAATGAAAACAATTACTATTTTAGGAAGAAAAAAAGACAAACTATTCTGCTAGTGAAAACCAAAATTAGTAGTCTTCTTTGAGAGAACTGTGTCTGCAACTTTTTCAAAAACTTACAAAGGAAAATTAACAGCTTCATTACTACAAAATTCTTAAAACTAGACAATATGAAAGATGGACCGTCAAAAAGATAACTCCCCCCGTCAAAAAAGAACAAAGACTGTCAAATCTGTCCCTGTGGTTGTCTTACATATATGTTGTAGGAGAATAAATAAAACCTTCATTCTACCCTCTTAGGTTCTGTGGCTAGCCCAAGAATTAAACTGACAGAATGCAGTTTAGCGGGTGGAGGACCCCCCTAAAATTAACATGGTATGGGGAAGGGGGGTAAGTGGTGATGGACAAAGACTTGACTTGAGGTGGAGAACACACAATACAGTGTACAGATGATGTGTTGTAAAATTGTGCACCTGAAACCTGTATAATTTTGTTATCCAACATCACCCTAATAAATTCAATAAATAGGGGGTGAAATTTCTTTTTAATGTAAAACACACTAACAGAAAAGCTTACATGTTTAGTTATTATTTTTACCTCTACGCAGGAGTCTTCAGAAGGAAAATGAAGACCTGAGGAAGCAGTTAAACAGTCAAAAGCCTTATATATGTTTTTATACAAAGAATGAAAAATTGTATGGATATGACAAGACTCTGAGGAAACACACCAGAACCACTCTGAGGACTCAGAACTGGTGCTAGATACTAGCAAGGGCCCATTTTGCCCCGCTGGCTCCCCGCTTTACATCAGGTGACTGTGAGTTTTTCCTCGGAATCCCAGGCCCCACTGCTTTAAGTAACAGGTCCTGACTTTATTTGAGCTGTCCTTAGAAAATCATCAAGATGGGTAAAGGCTGAGATAACCCAGGGAAAAGAGAAGGAAAAGAAAAGGATAGCTGCTATTAATCTCAGCTTTTTAGTGGATTGCTGACTGAGAGTCTTAACAAAATCTTTGCTGGTTAAATGAGAGACCCAACTCTCTTTAGCTCCGAAACGGAAATGACTCTTGCTCTGCCAACCCAAATAGCCAATGGAGTGCCAGTACCTGTTGCAGATACCCAAATCTGAGCGGTGAGGTGGGCTCCTCCAGGCATCCATATGGTAACACAGGGAAGCTGGAAAAGCCGCCGAAGGGAAACTTCTTCAGGGAAGGCAAAATGCCATCAATGAGTTCACCCTGACAGAAAGGCCTATGCCTCAGAAAGCATGACAGTTCTGGTGGCATCCATCAAGCTCTCCCTGGCCCTTGCTCAGCCATTCTTAAGTGACTAAGAATCTTCATGGAGTTGGATTCATGAGGAAAATTTTCCTCTAGAGCAGCAGTCCCCAGCCTTTCCGGCACCAGGGAGAGGTTCATGGAAGACAATTTTTCCACAGGAGGTGGAGCTCAGGTGGTAATTAGAGGGAAGCTTCACCCCTCACCCACCGCTCACTTCCTGCTCCTAACAGGCCATGGACCTGCACTGGTCCACAGACAGGGGGCTGAGGACCCCTACTCTAGGGTGTGAAGCAGTCCCAGAGGGTATAGAGGGAAAAGGTTTCTACAGAAAGTAACCTCACAGGGTGATCTGATGATAAATTCCTAACTGGGTGGGACAGGGTAAGTGTCACGCCCCAGATCTATAATGTCTTTAGTAAAGGCTTATCTTTGCCTTAAGAAAACCCTGTCCATTGTTTCTGTGCATCTAGGTTAACATACTTTTGAAATGCCTGTTTTCAGACCTCTCCTTCTAAAGCATGACCACATCAAAAGAACATATAATCTTCTTAATTATCCTATAATCTGATCCTTGCCTGGTTTTGTCTCTCCATAAAATCTACCTCAATTTTAAATGCACAGAAAAGCTACCAGCTTATTTCTTGGAAGCATTTTTCCCAGTCTGTGGAGACCTTGTTACCAGGCATATCTTCTATTTGACTCAAATAAATTATTAAAAAGTTCTCTACAAATTTGGATGTTCTTAGGTTCAACAAGGGATATTCACTGCATTTGGATCATCTAGAGATGTGCACATAAAAGCTGATTTTTCCTATAACTTTATTGAGACCCTACAGATCTCAAAGGAAGAATTTAAATTAACACGGGAAATCATGCCTTTGAGGCCAAAAAGCCCCAAGACAGTCAGCCTCCCATTAATACTAACATGGCCAAGATAAGGACCCTTTGATACTTCTAAATTAATCTTTTTATGTGCACAATTACAGAAAGCCTGCTATAAAATTATTGATCAACCTATGATGTCAACCCAATTCTTTTGAGTTTCTAACAACTGTTTTTATTTTTAAAAGGGTGATAAGGGCAAGATGATTTAAGAGGAGCAGCCTAGCCAGAGACCCCTCCCAGGTTAACTGTTAATCATTGCTTATCTGTTCCTGTAGCCCGTTTTCACATCCCTTCCCCCGCCTGGGTAGCACATCAATCTCATCAATCTCCCACCTGAATGCTAATCCCTTCCCCCACCTGGGAAGCCCATCCGTTTCCCGCCGGAATGCTAGGGCTTATAAACCCCTATCTAACCCCGATTCGGGGCTCAGAATTTGGAGACTGCCTCCTCTGAGCCCGCGCGTGTGAATAAAGGCTTACTCCGTTCCCTGAATCGTGTCTTGAGTCTGGCTTTCCGTAACAAGGGAAAGATCATTTGAAACTGGACTTGTCAAGGTCAGATATAAATTGTAAATACCTCCAAAACAAAATTTAGATCTGTCAACTTAAGAAACATTCCAACGTAGAGAATTTTTGGTGAGTTTATTTGAGCCAAACTGATGACGCTTGCCAGGAAGCAATATCTCAATGGATGGAGAAAAACTCTGAAGAATAGCAGTCTAGCACCTTATTTTAGACATTACAATCAAAGGAGGAGCCATAAGGGGGTCACATGAAATCCACTGGTGATAGCTTAGGGAGGCAAGAGAAAGCAAAGTGGGGAAACCTCAGGGATTGAATAGAAGGTAAAATGATAGACACAAACTTCTTTTACATAGGTGGGTAAAGGATAGTTAACAGTCAACAATCAACAAGATAACCCTAACAATGAGGGGATCTGTGATCTCAGCTTGTGCCCAAGAGGTTTGGGGAAAAAAGGAAAGTTGCCTGGACATTCTGAAGGTATGTTGTCATAGATGCAAAAAGACAATAGACAGGCTCACTTAAGATAAAATTGACCTTTGTTAGGGAAAAATACTAGCCTAGAACATGACTACCCGCCATGAACTGCTTTTAGTTAATTAGTTTTAATTTTAGACCATCCTTTGTATGTAGTTGTATTTTTTCTATAGTTGTGTGAGGAAGTGAGGCATGTTTACCTACGCCTCCATCCTGACTGGAAGTCTCTTTTTTCTTACTCTTTGTTCTTTTTTAAAAAATTTTACTTTCTTAGAAATTGAGGTTTTAAGAATTAAAATCTCAATATATGTAAGAATAACTTTGGGTGTTCCATAAGGGCCCTCAGAGCACGTCAAAAGATTTGCTTTTATGTTAAATTGAAGAGAAGCATTGTAAAAATAAATGATAAAAAACCTTTTTTTTTTGGTATGGGTAAACAATGGCTGTAAATTAAATAAATATCCCATAGGAAATCAAGATGGGCACTTGGTTCTTTCAGGCTCCTTGGAAAACCCTATTTTTCAGTTGTTTTGATGTTTAGGTCAATGAGGGACCACTTATACCATGGTGGTTCAATAAGATTATAATAAAACTAAAAAATTCCTATCACCTAATGAGGTCATAAGTCATAGACCCCTTAACATTGTAGCACAATGCATTACACAAATACTTACCATTATGTTACAGTTGCCTATAGTATTCAGTATAATAACATGTGCAGGTCTGTGGCCTAGCTAGGAACTGTATGGGAACAGAATTTGTCAACCCAAAATATATATCTCTTAGGTTTAAGTTTTTTTTTTTTAAGAGAGAGGGGAAAGAAGAGAGAAAGGGAGAGAAACATCAACGCACAAGAGAAACATTGCTCTGTTGCCTCTCAAATGCCCCCAACCCATTCTAACCCATGACCCTAACCAGGGACTTGGCCTACGACCCAGGCATATGCCCTGACTGGGAATCGAATGAGCAACTTTTTGATTCACAGACTGGCACTTAATCCACTCAGCCATGCCAGCCAGGCCTGGTTTAGGATTCTTTTTTGGCCAGTTAAGTTTAAGAAACAGCAGACATGGGAGAACCTCTAAAAACAAAGTAAAAATCACCCTTTGTAAAAGGTATGTACATTTGTAAGGGAAATCTTCATATGAAACTGTGCCTCCCTTGGTGTACCTGGAAGAGGGGGGTGACCTTATCTGTGGAAATTCTTATCAATTTATAAGAAAAAGACTTAAGCTAGTGTGGCTCAGTGGATTGAGTGCAGGCCTGCAAACCACAAGGCAGCTGGTTCAATTCCCAATCAGGTCAAATGCCTAGGTTGTGGGCCAGGTACCCAGCTGGGGGTGTGCGAGAGGCAATCAATGTATCTCTCCCACACTGACGTTTCTCTCCCTCTCTTTCTGACTCCCTTCCCCTCTCTCTAAAAAGTAAATAAGTAAAAAACATATATATAAAAAAAGATTTAAGTCTGTATAACCTTAACCTTGTTTACTGTGCTTTTCTTGGTAACCTCCCATAACTGACTCCTTCTATCTTAACATCTCTTTTTATCTTCAGCTGAAGATGGTATTAAGGTGGTGACTCCAGATGTTTTGGCAGATTACTCAGTTTTCCTGGGTTTCTCACATGTGTACGTACGCAATGTGAACATGTTTTTATACTTTTTTTTCTCCTTTTAATCAGTCTTCTACTACAGTGATGTCTCAGCTAAGAACGCATAGGGAAGGGGGAAATTATTTTTCCTCCCCTACAGAGCAATAGGCTATACCATATACACTAGGAGTTGTAGGGGTTCAGAGCAAGTCACCCCAAGATGTACATTTGTGGTATGTGATTGTTTTGAGCTAAATGTAACCAAGACCCTGCAGGCTTAAAAGTAACTTCTCCCCATCCTTCTTAACTAGAAGAATTTGAATTAGGGGCCTTGCCCATAAGAGGTTATCAGAAATAACATTTTTTTAGCTATCCATAGGACAAGCCAAACTTATAATTACTGAACTTCTGCTCTTCTTGTCTTCCTGCAACGAGCTTCCTCCCCACTGAAGTCCCAAGGTGATCTTTAGCTTAGACTGTCATATATACCTCATGTTCTCTTTCTGTCTTTGTACCTCTCATGTATGTGGAAGTCTATGACTCTTGTGGGGGGTTCTCACATATGTGTGTCTAATTAAATTTTTTCTTGTTAATCTCTCTCATGGCTATTTGATTATTAGACCAGCAAAAAGAACCTTGAGGGGAAAGTTTCTTCCTCCCCAACAGTGTGTAACAGGCTATACCATGTATGTTTGTATAAGTACACTCTATGATGTTCATACATAAAAGAGTCTAATGATGCAATTGCTTTTTTTTATCGTGGATGCAAGCCTTTTGGTTTTCAGAGCCCCATCATTCAGGTGGGAGTCTTAAAAGTTGAGGTGCTAATTGTGTGGTCCAAACACTTCACCCCTCAGGGAGAAACTAGGAGTGGGGAGTTCCCTCCCACTTGTATGGCATTATGCTGGCTGGAGTTTATGGCAAGAGTGTGTCTCAGCTTTTCTTACACATTTTGATGTGGATGTTTTCTCACGCAATGTATAGAAAGTTCCTCGGTTTTCTTTAGAGATTATTGCTCTGCCTCCAGCTGCCCATTTTATGTGTTCATGAAATGAGGGGAGTTCAGGAGCCATCCAAGTCAAATGAATTTTGACAAATGTAAACACCTGTGGAAGCACCACTTCAGTCGAAGTATAGAATGTTCCTAACTACCCCCCAAAATTCCCTCATGCCCCTTTGGAGTCAGTAACGCTCTCCCAACCCTGCCCCGGGCAGCCACTGGTCTTCTTCTATCACTAGATTAGATTTGCCTCTTCCAGAATACTAAATCAATGAAATCATGCAATATGCACTCTTTTGTGATTGGTTTATTTCACTCAGCCTAATGTATCTGAGATTCGCCCATGTTGTTGAATATCAGTAGTTTGTTCATTTCTATTGCTTAGTAAACCGGGGTAGAGAATTTTTGGTGAGTTTAATTGAGCCAAACTGATGACAATTGCTGGGAAGCAATGTTTCAATGGACTGAGAAATGCTCTGGAGAATAGCAGTTTCGCACCTTATTTTATGCATTAGAATACAATAAGGAGCCATAAGGGGGTTATATGAAATCCATTGGTGATAGCTTAGGGAGGCAAGAGAAAGCAAAATGGAGAAACCTCTAGGATTGAATAAAAGGTAAGATGATAGACGCGTACTTCTTTTATGCAGGTGGGTAAAGGATAGTTAACAGTCAACAATTAACAAGATAACCCTAACAATGAGGGGATCTGTGGTCTCAGCTCCCGCCCAAGGGGTTTATGAAAAAGGGAAGTTACCTTGGCATTCCAAAGGCATGTTATCATGGATACAAAAAGACAATAGGCAGGTTCAATTAAGATAAAGATTGACCTTTGTTAGGGAAAAATACCAGCAGAGGCACAACTACCTGCTGTGAACTGCTTTTAGTTAACAAGTTTTAATTTTAGACCATCCATCATGGTTACTTTAGGTCTCTGAGTTTGTAAGGCTGCCTCGCAGGCCTCCTCTTGTTACAGAACCCCGCCAGTGCTGTTCTGGAACAGCTGTGCATTTCTAATGCCCTCCGCCAAGAAGCGTGACTCCCAATGCGAGAGTTTGGTGAAAAAGGAAAGGAGTTGTTTATTTAAAGATTATACAGATTTAGAATAATGGCAGATTTCTGCCATTTAGTCCCACTCCCTTTAAAACACCCCAAAACCCATAGCCCTGCCCCTCTCTGCCAAACCAGGATGATTTCAGAATATACCACATAGGTACCCTCTTTCAGAAAAGCAGAAATCTGCAGCTCAGCATTCCTGGTCGCAGTTCAGTTCAGCTCCAGGCATCTCCCACGAATCTGCGCTTAATTAGGCAGGTCACCGCACAGCTCCATCAGTTCTGCTGCTGTCTTCTCCAGGCAGGTTTCCCAGCAGGTCTCCTCTTTCTTTCTCCACCCTGTAATCCAAACCACGCGGCTTCTCCTATTCCAATCCGCGTGGCATCTCCTTACACAACAGACCGCATGGTGGACCATGGCCCCTTCTCTATTCCCTTTCAAACCACATGACTGTTTCCTCCTTCTCTTTCAGCCTGCCCTTATTTTAAGTGCTTCATCTGAAATTTCCTATGTGACTTCATATCCAGCCCCTCTTATGATGTGCTACCTTTGTCAGTTCCCCCATATCTTTTCCCTTCTTTTGGCTGCCATCTTTAGTTAGGGCAGGAATTCTCAGTGACACAGGGGCATCCAGCTCCTGCTTCTTGCTGCATAAGTAAACACCACCCCCACACGTGCCCCTGCGCCTACCCATCTGCTCCCCCGCACCAACTTGCCACTATGTCACAAGTCTCTGAATGCTGCCAAAGTCACATAGACCTTTAACCTGGGGTGGCAGCACAACATTTAACTTGCCATTGTTATGCGAAGAATCTTAAAAGCCATATAGTCCTCCTTCCCCCAACTCAGACTTTATTGCTATTTTCAGGGACCACTGCTCTGCACCCCATTACACCCTGAGCTTTTCAGGTTAATATGTGGCCCCTTTTCTTCCACAGTTTGTGTACCCATTTACCCATTGGTAAATGTTTGAGTAATTTTCAGGTCTTGACTTTTATAAATAAAGCTGCTACAGCATTCATGTACAAGTCTTTGAGAGGACATATGTCTTAATTTCTTTAGGGTATGTACCTAGGAGAGAAATGCCTGAGTGTGGATGAAAACGGGGCCACAGAGTAAACCTGACAAGCTCAGAGGAGACCTGTGTTGTGGCCTTGCAAGTTCAGAGACCGAAAGTAACCACACAGAAACTAAAACTTAACTAAACTTGTGTCATAATGGGTAGTCATGTCCTAGGCCAGTACCTTCCTTGGAAAAGGTCAGTAATTACCTTAAATGAGCCTGTCTATTGTCTTTTTTCATCTAAGATACTGTATCTTTGGAATGTCTCAGAAATCCTTTTTTCCAGACCCCTCAGAGCACAATCTCCCCCCCAGAGAGCAAGACTACTGAACCCCTCATTGCTAACTTGTTCCCCTCCAACATGTCTCTTGTATGTGTTATAAATGTTCATTGTTATTTATGTAAAATGTAATCAGAAGTAAAATGTAATACTTCTTTTAACCAATGTAAAAGAAGTATTTGACTCTTCATTTTACTCTTTATCCTCCTTTGATTGTAAGTATAAAATAAGATGGAAAACTGCTATTCTCTGGAGCATTTTCTAAATCCATTGAGATTTTGCTTCCTGGCATTACAGTCAGTTTGACTCAAATAAACTCACAAAACTTCCTACAGATTTGGATGTTTCTTGCATTGACATGGGTCATATGATAAGTTTATGTTTAACGTTTTAAGAAACCAACAAATTGCTTCCCAACATTACTGAATCATTTTACACTCTCACCAGCAATGTTTGATATTTCCAATTGCTCCACGTACTCACCGACACTTGGTTTGGTTAGGTTTTTTATTCTAGCTGTTCCAGTGCATATGTTAGTATTATCTCACTATAGTTAATTTGCATGTCCCTCATGACAAATGATGTTGAAACTTTTCATATGCTTGTTGGCCTTTTTTTTTTTCTTTTATTGATTGTAGAGAGAAGGAAAAGAAGGGAGAAAGAGAGGAAGAGAACCATCGATGTGAGAGAGAAACATCAACCCATTGCCTCTTGCACACATCCCGACTGGGGACCCAACCCAAAACCCAGCCATGTGCCCTGACCGGGAATCAAATTGTCAACCTTTTGCTTCGGGGGATGATGCCCAACCGACTGAGCCACGCCACACAGGCTCTGCCCAAACACTTTTAAAAGACAGACTTGCTTTTTCTTCTTCCCAGGCAAATGAAGAAAATAGCTTTTCAAGCTTTCGTGTGCAAAAATAACCTCTGGAAATCTTGTTAAGAATGTTGATTCCCACTCTGGCTGCTGTGGCTCAGTGGACTGAGCACCGGCCTGCCCACTGAAAGGTCACCAAGTCTACTCCCAATCAGAGCACATGCCTGGGTTGCAGGCCAATTTCCCCGTTATGGGCATGTGAGAGGCAACCAATCAATGTGTCTCTCTCACATTGATGTTTCTCTCCTTCCCTTCCTCTCTCTCTAAAGATAAATAAATAAAATCTTTAAAAAGAAGAAGAACATCAATTCACAAACATTATCCCCAGAGATTCCAATTCATTAATTTTCTGGTAGGACCCAGAAATCAGACTTTTACTAGTGGAATTTCAGAGATTCTGATGCCGTGGGCATCACGCAGGCTCTGCTTCATGGAGGTACAGCCTGTGCAGCTGCACAAGGCTCTGTACTCAAAAGGACCCTACAGTAGGTTTAGTTTTCTCTTGCCTTTGCCTTGAAATTTTGTTTTCCAATTATAAGAGAAAGTTTTATTTATAAAGTTACAGAGGTAGTAGAAGTGAGCCAGCTGGGCTGTGTAGGCTCAGGAAACAAGTTATAGAATAAAAGGGCCCTTGGAGCTCAGTAGAGGGAAAGGCAACGGTAACACCCCCGGGAGAGAGAAGAGAAGGAAAAGAGAGGCATGAGCACACTCCCAAAGGGACAACATACCTTGAAATTTTTAATAACTTTGAAAAGAAGCCCCCCATTTTCATTTTACACTGGGTCTTGCCAGTTATGTGGCTGGTCCTGTTCCCATGGACCACATTTTTAAAAACACTGCAATAGATTGTTAGGCCTTAGGCTTCAATCTTCCACTCCTGGAAAGAGTCAACAAATTATCTATAGGTCTGTCATATTTTAAGTCTGCTAGGCATCCATCATGTAAATCAAATTACTTTACACAATTTCTACTTGGCACCCTTGTGTTAGGAGTTCCCCGAGTGGATCTGCTTCCGGAGGCAGAGCCCAGGGAGAGAAGTAGCAATTGTTGTAGAAAATAGATTCCTGGGGATGGTTGTGGGAATTGTCAATTTTTGTACAAGGAAGAAATAAGGAAAAACAGGGGAAAAAAGAAAAAAGTAGAGGCCTCAGAAATAATACATGAGGGAAAGTAATCACTCTCAGGCATTTGAGAAGCCAAAATTCACCCAATAGAGGTAAACAGATAAACCTGAAATTCAATTATTTAAAGAAAACTTCAAAGCTAGGAATAATTAAAGACCTTTGGAACAAATTCTAATATAGTCTAATCTGACTAACCCTTTTAAGCAGTGGAGTTCTGTGGGTAGAGATGAGGATTTAAAGAAAGTGTTTATCAGATTGTCACAGTATTTTGCAGGAGGACTGGAAGAGGGAAGTTTTTAAAAAAAATTTATATATATATATATTTTATTGATTATGCTATTACAGTTGTCCTATTTTTTTTTCTACTCTTTCTTCCCCTCTACCCTGCACCTCCCTCCCAATAGCATCTCCCCCCCCACCCCTTAGTTCATGTCCATGGGTTGTACATACAAGGTCTTTGGCTTTTCCATTGCTTATATTATTCTTAACCTCCCCCTGCCTATTTTGTACCGACTATTTATGCTTCCTATTCCCTGTACCTTTTCCCTCATTTTCCCCTTCCTCCTCCCTTCTGATCTCCATTCCTGTGATTCTGTTCCTGTTCTAGTTGTTTCCTTAGTTTGTTTTTGTGTTTGTTTGTTAGGTTCAGTTGTTGATAGTTGTGAGTTTGTTGTCATTTTATTGTTCATAGTTTTTGATCTTCTTTTTCTTAGATAAGTCCCTTTAACATTTCATATAATAAGGGCTTGGTGATGATGGACTCCTTTAACTTGACCTTTTCTGGGAAGCACTTTACCTGCCCTTCCATTCTAAATGATAGCTTTGCTGGATAGAGGAATCTTGGATGTAGGTCCTTGCCTTTCATGACTTGAATACTTCTTTCCAGCCCCTTTTGCCTGCAAGGTTTCTTTTGAGAAATCATGTGATAGTCTTATCTCTTTTGTAGGTAACTGTCTCCTTTTCTCTTGCAGCTTTTAAGATTCCTTATCTTTACTCTTGGGTAATGGAATTATGATGTACTTTGGTATGTGCTTCCTTGGGTCCAACTTCTTTGGGACTCTCTGAGCTTCCTGGATCTCCTGGAAGTCTATTTCCTTGGCCAGATTGGAGTTCTCCTTCACTATTTTTTCAAATGAGTTTTCAATGTCTTGCTCTTCCTCTTCTCCTTCTGGCACCCTATGATTCAGATGTTGAATCATTTAAAAGTGTCCCAGAGATTCCCAAGCCTCTCTTCATTTTTTTTTTTTTTTTTTTTTTTGAATTCTTGTTTCTTCATTCTGTTCTGGTTGAATGTTTATCTCTTCCTTCTGCTCCAAATCATTGATTTGAGTCCCAGTTTCCTTTCCTTTACTGTTGGTTCCCTGTACATTTTCCTTTACTTCGTTTTGCATAGCCTTCACTTTTTCCTCCATTTTGTGACCATACTCAACCAATTCAGTGAGTGTCCTGATTACCAGTGTTTTGAACTGTGCATCTGATAGATTGGCTAACTCTTGATGAAGAGTTAACTCTTAGTTCTATTTTTGGAGCTTTGATCTGTTCTTTCATTTGGGCCATATTTCTATGTCTCAGCGCCTGCTGCTTTGGAAGGAGCAGAGACTAGGTATTCGCCGAGGCAGGGTAACTCAGGTCCTGTGTTATAGTGCTATAGGTGGGGGAGGGCTCTGAGAGAGAACAATGCCACTTGCTCAGCTCTCTGTGGGCTCTCAGTCACTTCCCCCTGCTACGTACAAGCAAATTGGGCACTTCTGGTGCTGATTCCCAGGTGAGTGGGTTTGTGTACATTCTAGGACCCTGTGGGTCTCTCCAACAAACTCTTCTGTGAGGCTGGGAGTTTCTCCTGCTGCTTTATCCCCCACAGATTTTTACAGCCAGTGGTCTTGAGGCTTTCTTTGCCTGCACTGGAACCCTGTATTGTGTGGTCTGTCTTGCTCCCCAGCTCTTTCTCTGGTTTATCTGCATGCAAATATGGGACCACTTGGTCTACCAGCTGCCGCCTCACCTGTCTGGTCCTCCAGCTGCCTCCTTGTCTCAAATCTCTGCCTCTCCTACCGGTCCAGATGAATGTTTCTTCTTTAACTCCTTGGTTGTTGGACTTCCATGCAATTTGATTTTCTGGCAGTTCTGGTTATTTTTTGTTTTTAAATTTGTTGTTGTCCTTCTGGTTTTGTGAGGCAGCAAAATGTATCTACCTATGCCTCCATCTTGGCCAGACGTGGAAGAGGGAAACCTTAAGACAGCTAATCAAAAGTTTACATTTTCCACCCCAGCCAGTTGGTTTGAGCATTGCCCCTGTGCACCAAAATATTGTGGGTTAGATCCCAAGTCAGAGCACATACCTTCATTGCAGGTTTGAACCTGGTCAGGGTGCATACAGGAGGCAACCAATTAATGTACCTCTCTCTCCCTCTTTCTTATCTCTTTAAAATTAATAAATATATCCTCAGGTGAGGATTTAAAAAAGGTTCACATTTTCCCATTCATTGTTTATCACTGGTAAAGCATCATCAATGCGCATTTTATGGGAAAAATAACAGAACCATGGCAATGAGTCAGTTCTATCCAGGCTAAAAAATGGAATCAGTATACATTTTAGTGAAATCATAAAAGCAAATTGTTTTTGCCACTATAGTTCAATCTGAATACACTCATCTCAACAGTCAAGTCAGATTCCCCAGGCTTAAGAGCGTGGCTGGCCTTAAATAGAACAAGAAGGGAAAGGGTGTATTAGCTCTACCTGGAATGGTCAGCTAGTTATTCAAATTTCTTGTGGCTGTTCATTTTCATTCACTCTTTAGTGTTAGTGGCTTTAGTAAGGTTTAAGCCATCATGATTTTCACAATCATATTTACATCCTGAAGGCCTTTTTAAATTTATATGTATTGATTTTAAGGAGAGAAGGGGAGAGAGAGAGAGATGCATTGATTCCTTGTCTGACTTATTTATGCATTCATTTGTTGCTTCTTATATATGACCCAACCAGAGGTCCAAACTGCAACCTTGGCATACCAGAACAATTCTCTATCTAACCAAGCTACCCAGCCAGGGCAGTTTTCACCATTATTATCATCAATGCCACATCAATGTAATATTTATAATAACAATGACTAATAAAGAGAGAATACTATGTGCTGAGCACTTTCATATATATATATCAGAAATATACATACACACATGTAATAGTACTATGCATGGGGTTGTGGTGAGGATTACATACATATATATATGACAGTACTATTGTTATCTCCATTTTACAGATGGGGAAACTGAGGCACAGAGAGGTTAAGTGACTTGTTTAAGGTCACACAGCTATTAAATAGCAGAGCCAGGACTCAAAGGGACTATAATTACTACCTAAGCACTTAACCACTAGACTATGTAGCAAAGCAAACAGAGCTGCTATTAACATTTGGGGGGGTGGGGGTTATAGAAAAAATATATATATACACCACATATTTCCTAGTTGCCAGAAGACTGCCCCTGCTCCTTCAGGACCATACATTTACCTTTATGACTCAGTCTCAGGTATACGATGCCTATTCCAGGCACTAATTGCTTAAAATTGTAAAATAGCTGTCACTATTAAAGACAAAATATTTTTTGAAATCTAATGGCTCTATGAAGTATAGACCCCAGAGCAATAATAAAACTGCAAGCCTTACACTTGCACCATGTAATCAAATACAAGAACTGGATACATTTTTTTTTTTCTTTAGAGAGGGGAAGGAAGGGAAAGGGAGAAAAATTGATGTGTGGGAGATTGGTTGCCTCTGTTGTTCTCGCACGCCCCCAACTGGGGACCTGGCCCACAAACCAGGCTTGTGCCCTGACTGGGATCGAACCAGCAACCTTTTTGTTCTCAGGCCATCACTCAGTCTACTGAGCCACACCAGCCAGGGCAAGAATTGGCTACTTTTAAATAACAAACATTAAAGCTCTTCATCAACTACCAAATTATTTCAAGGTGGAAGAGTAAATCACAGTAGTTTTCAGCATATAGCACAGTGCTTGGCCTGTACTGAGTGCTCAATAAATGTCAATAGAGAGAAGAAAAGGGAGAAAAGGAAGGCACAAGTGTCTAAAGGTGATTTCAAAATATTATTCAACTTCTTTTTATCAGCATTTACTCATTTATTCATTCATTTAACAAGATCTATTGTTATGTAATAAGAACTATGTTGGACATCAAGACTATGGATTTAAAAGTTACTATGCAACAAACACACCAAAAAAAGGTAAAATATGTAAAAAGCCAGTTGTCACATAATAAGCAAAACTAGCAACTAGAGAAGCACATAAAGGAATATATAAAGGTTGAAAGCAAAATCTATACAGATGTTGTAAATCTGGAGAGGGAACTGAATTATTTGCCTTTACTTCCCAGGTTCTTTCTTCCCTAATATCAGTCTCCCCACATCCACAACTGACTCACCCATTCTCAGAATCAAGTTATTCAAGTTCTTCCACATAAACTTTGCTTCGTAGACTTACTGCTTTTCTTCAGTTCACTCATTAGTTAAATACTAAATGTGGCATCTCTATATAGGTGGTGTTTCTTTAAATTTAGCCAGCTAAGAAACAAATTATAACACAATCCATAGCAATTTGGGAACCATGAAAATAACCTTAGAACATACCAGAGCAATGTGTAAACAAGTACAAACCAAGACAATTTATATCGCCAAAATGTCAACCGGATATCTGGTGCATTAGTGACTGAACAGGTGACTGAATTGGCCTGCTAAGGAATTTGGAAATGGAAAGTCCAGAGGAATGATTACAGAGGATCTTGTTAGCAAAAGAGGCAAACAGTAGACTACTTAAAACTCTGCTGATGCTAAAAACAGTTATTTATATTCAGAGGATTTCTCTGTTTTACTATTTTATTCTTCCTTCCCTGTTTTAAAACCGTTTTTCAAACTACACTGATATATGCTTTTCAAGCCTGGGTTCAGTCACAGGAGACCTCCAGTTGGTTCAGCAGGCTAATTAGCAGACATTTTATAAATAGCATGTCTAAGAGTCTATAATGCTACTCCATTGGGAAGCCACTTAGCTCTAGAGAATGCAGTCACATGTTTATACTGGCACCTTCTCCTGGCCTCAATTTGGTTAATAACTACAATTATGCTTTTGTCACATCAACAGCTCTGAGCCTTTGTCAGATGTTACCTCTATTATGTGCCCTTGAAGCTTCTTTTGGGACGACTGCAATAAATTCCCGATTAGTCTCTCTGCCATCAATCTCACCACCTTCCAAACTACTCTATATACTGCAGCCAAGACTAACCTTCATAATGAATCAAGTTTGAAAACTTTCAAAGGTCCAAATTCCCATAAGCTGAAAGCCAAGACCCTCCACCGTCTGTCCCTAATTTACTATTTCAGAAATTCGCTCTCGTTCCTCCTTGTACCATATACTGTGATCCAGCCAAACCAAAAATTTACCATTCCCAGAATATGTTCTTCACTTTCTGCCTCTCTGTCTTTCATTCCCTTGAAAAATCTCTGCTTCTTACAAGCCTGTTAAGAAGTCCTTCCTAATACTGCATACTCAATTATATTTGGTAATCCACTGTTTTCCAAAGTGGTCATGCACATTTACACTCCCATCTTGGAGTAGGTGAGAATTCTTACTACTGTCTTTTGTATTTTCTTCTTATTGCATTTCATTTCTTTATTTCAGTTTTACCCATTCTATTAAAAGTTAATAAATTTCATGGTATGTGTATTTTACCTCAATTAATTTTTAAAAATTAAAACACACCCAGAGTTAATTTATAGACTTCAAGTTTGGCAAGACCAGATTACCTGAAAATTCTCCTGGACAAACACTTAGAACTGCTGAATAAATTCAACATGCTTTCTTTTAAATGCAAAGCTGAATACTCAAGAAAGAAAGTTAAATTTCCAGGTGCCAGAAAGACAAAAAGAATGAAAACCACTGTAGTAAATGTGAGTTAAAACTTCATTTGCTTTGGAGATTGAGGCTATAAAATAAGCATTTTAAAATTATAAAATATCTAAAAGAATAACTATAGAAAAGAACAAGTCTCAATAATATAAGAAAAAGTAGAAATGCAAAATAATCAAACTTTTAAAAATTATAAATGAAACTAATTAATAATTCAACAGCAGATTAGATATAGTTGAAAAACAACCCAATGGACTAGATGGATTTACCCAGAAGGGAGCAGGAAATGAGAGAGAAAAATAGAGATTTAGAGACAAAGACGATAATATGTTTACTATAACTCTAATAATAATAATAGCAGGAGAAAGGGGAGAGAATGGAGGACTGTCAGTACTCAAAGAGATAATCACTGATAATTTCTCAGAATTGATGAACAATATGAATCCTCAGATTCAGGCATCTCAATGAGTGCCAAGTACAATAAACTCACACCTAGACACATCACTGTGAAATTACAGGTAACACAGACAAAGATCTTAAAATCTATCAGAGACAAAAGACAAAGGATTACAGTCAGATGAAACAATAAAGGCCCAAAGATGATATAATATATTTGCAATGTGGTGAGAGAAAATCAAAAAACATTTTCAATCTAGAACTCTATGTTTAGATAAATTCTCATTCAAGAGTGCAGGCAAAATAAAGACATTTTTATTTTTTTAAGGTTTTAGTTATTTAGTTTTAGAGAAGGGGGGAGGGAGAAAGAGAAGGAGAGAAACATCAATGTGTGAAAGAAACATTGACTGGTTGCTTCTTGCATGTCCCCAACTGGGGACTGGGCCCGCAACATAGGCTTGTGCCCTGACTGGGAATTGAACTAATGACCTTCTAGTTCACAGGCTTGTGAACTAGATGTGAACTAGATGCTCAATCCACTGAGCCACACCAGCAAGGGCATAAACACATTTTTAAAAAGACAAAGGTGGTAATGGAAGGAGACTTGATTTGGGGTGTGAACACACAACACAATATACAGATGATATATTATAGAATGGTACACCTGAAATCTATATAATTTTATTAATCAATGTCACCCCAATAAATTCAGTAAAAAAGAAAAATAAAATTTAAAAAAGACAAAGAATAGCTTAACATTGACATATTTTCTCTGGGAAAAAAAACACAAGTATATAATTCAGGAAGATGGAAAATGAACCCAAAAAGAAGGAATAAAATGCAAAACGCAGTAGTAAGAATTCTCACCTTCTTCAGATAGGTGTGACAATTTGGTTAGCTACTTTGGAGAACAGTTTGGATTACCAATTATAGTTGAGTATGCAAATATCCTATAACACAGAAGTCTTTTCTGCTTAATATAGAAACTACTGCTTATGTGTACTAGGAGACATACAGGAATGTCTAATAGCGTCATGATTCATTATAAAACCATGATTCATTATGGAACTATCCAAATAGATAAATAAGGTGCTATGTATTTGCATAACAGAAAAAGCAGTGAAAATGAATGAATAAACAACAACTACATGTAATTATTAGCATGATGAAGCTCAAAACATAATGTGTTTTGAAATAAACAAGTCATAGAAGAACACATACAATATGATTACACTTATACAAAAGTTAAAAAATAGCCCTGACTGGCATGGCTCAGTTGGTTGAGTGTTGTCCCACAAATTGAAAGGTCGCTGGTTTGATTCCTGGTCAGGACACATGCCTGGGTTACAGGCCAGGTTCCCAGTTGGGGGCATGCCAGAGGCAACCAATTCATGTTTCTCTAAGACATCAATGTTTCTCTTGCTCTCTTTCTCCTTTTCTTCTCCTCTCTATAAATAAATAAAATCTTTTTTAATTAAAAAATAGGCAAAACTAACCTATGTACTGTTTACAGATACATACACAGTTGTTTTTTTTTATAAGCAAAGAAATGATGAAGAAGTTTGATTGGGGAATAGCACACTGTTCCATTAAAAGTTTTGGGGTTGGGTACACATGGCTATTTTTAAACTGTACCTTTTTATTCATTTATTCACTAGATATTGAGGGCCTACTCTGGGTCAGGCCTTGTGCTGGTGCTGGAGATACAATAGTGACCAAGTTAGAAAACTTGCCAGTCCTCATGGAGAAGTTTAGTATGAATTAGAATTATGAATTCCAATTACCTGTATTGCAGAAATAGAAAACCAATCCTAAAACTTACATCAAAGAGCGAGGGACATATAATAGCCAAGACAATTCTGAAAAAGAACAAGCTGGAGGGCTCACAATTCTCAATTTCAAAACTTACTTCGAAGCTACCGTAATTGAGGAGGCTCTGTCTGGAGCATGCCCATGCCTTTCTTCAAGTAAATCCATTAGAGACATGGACAGTAGATTAGTGGTTACCAGGGACTGGGGAAAGAAAAGAATGGAGAATGACTGCTAACAGGCATGGGATTCCTTTTGGGGATAATAAACATATTCTAGAATTAGATGGCGATGATGGTTGTACAACCTTGTGAATATACTAAGAACCACTGAATTGGACACCTTAAAATGGTGAATTATGGTATGTGAATTATATCTTAAAAAATCAATAAAATACAATAAAAATAAAGAACACTTATGTCAAAAACAAACATCAACAAAAAAGATTTATGATATCTTTTGCAATGTCAAAGCAGGAAAGGATCTTAAATATCTTTTGGTCTTCTGGTCTACTTTGATCATTACATTTTTTTTTCTTTTATTGATTTCAAAGAGAGGGGAAGAAAGGGAGAAAGAGAGAGAGAGAAACATCAATGTGAGAGAGAAATTCTATTGGTTACCTCCTGCACGTGCCCCAACCGGGGACCCAACCCACAACCAAACCCATGACCCTGGCATGTGTCCTGACTGGGAATTGAAGCCACAATCTTTTGGTCTGCAGGATGATGCCTGACCAGCTGAGCCACACCAGCCAGGGCCACCTTGATAATTTTAGAGAGAAGGAAATTGAGAACAAGAGGAAGGAAGTGACTTTTAAAAAGCAACACAGCTGGTCAGCTGCCGGGTGAGTATGGGTGTCGAGAACCTCTGCTACCAGTACACTGCTTTTCCTTTTTTTCTAAATTCTTTAACGTGTATGAAAAATTTCAATTGTACACAAAAATAGAGCAAATAGCATAAGCTCCCTGTATCTCTAACCCAGCTTTAATAATTCTTAGCACAGCCCTGGCAGGTGTGGCTCAGTGGATTGAGTGCTGGCCTGTGAACGGAAAGGTTATTGGTTAGATTCCCTGTCAGGGCACATGCCTGGATTGTAGACCAGGTCCACAGTTGGGGGATGCAAGAAGCAACTGATGAGTGTATCTCTTGCACATCGATGTTTCTCTCCTTCTCTTTCTCCCTCTCTTCCTCCCTCTCTTCCTCTTTCTCTTAAAATAAATAAATAAAATCTTTTTAAAAAATTAAAAATACATAGACTAAAAACAAATTGCAAAACAACATGAACATAAAAATGAGATTGCTTTGAAATAAAAAGGAAAACTGCTCATAGCATGGGGAGGGAGAGGGAGTGGGACTCAGAGGGTGGTTACAGGGATTTTTAGCTACATTCATAAGATTTTATTCCTTTGGAGGAAAAGAGATAAGGTACATATGACAAAAGTATAACAGTTAAAAATCTTGGACTGGGAGAATAGAGATGTGATATTATTTGTGTTTTTTATATTATTATCTGTGCTTACATTTTTAAAAAAATCTTATAAAGTTCTGAAAATTATATATATATTTTTAAGGAGAATTAAGGAGTCTGAAGAGATATTTATAATTTTGGCCTCATGTCATCTATGTTATATAAATAGTCCCCACTGAGATATGAATTTTATTGGAGCTATGCACCTGCTCCCCTGGAGGGACACCCATTGTTTCTGTTCTCCATTCTCTCATTTGTAGATTCTGACAAAATTGATCCAGATTATCTTGTCCTCACAGGTTTAACTCCAGAATAGGATTCAGGTCATTTAGAAAGGAACATTCTATTTGAAGTAAAATCCAAGTTAATATCTTAAATTAAGGAGAAATGTTTATCTACCATTTATATTTTGATATTTATCATATTAATATTGTCATAGTAGTAGGAGTGGATTCTGTTTGAGATGTGTAGGTTTGTGGGCAAGGGTGTAGTCAAATATTAAGTAGACCAAAGGAACTGAAGAAACAGACTCAGCTGCACAGGCTGGGCCTAAAAAAGGGCGTCCAGGGATTATGGCAAGTTCAACCATAAGCAGGGAAAACGTCAGCCCTGAGGACAAAGGACAAAGAGTTATTGGCAACTGTAGACAGTAACTGGGCTAAGAGTGTTAGTCATTGGGTGAGGTTAAAGGTAAGGCTGTGGCAACAGTGTAATAGCTGATGATCTGATCATTTATATCAGAATCCCAACTGGTAAACAGAACCAACATTCTGGGAGAGGGATTTGGTAATGACTAGTCCAGGTGATATGACTACATTCTAGGAGCTTAGGAGAGGTTTTAGCATTGGTCAGGACTTGTCTGTTTCCTAATCATAGAAACCCAACTCATATAACTGGGAGACAATGACTTCAGATGCAATGGGATCCAAGGCTTTAAATGATGTACTCAGATCTTTTTCACTTACCACCTGTGTTAGTCAGGTTTGCTATAATCATACTGTGTAACAAGTAGCCCCACAATCTCAATGTTATGTAGCAAGTAACCTCAAAATCTCAATAGCCTATAACATTTATTTCAGGCTTATAGGTCCACAGAATGGCTATGTTGAAGCTAATGTGGAATGGGCTTGCCTAGGCTCAGCTGGACTCACATATCTGCTTCGTGTCTTCATCCTGGGACCAGAGCAGAAGATGAACGGTTTCTCAGGGCCTAGTCTTTTAGTGGCAAATGGCAAAAGGTCCAAAATGGTTGGGGGAAATTCTTAAGGTCATTTTTATGCACAGTCCATTGGTCAAAGTAAGTCATATGGCCAAGTCCAAAGACAATGAGAAGGTCTATAAACTCCATTTGCTCTGGTGGGAGGCCCTGCGAAGTCACTTGGCAAAAAGATTGATAATAGATGACTGATTGGTAGATTGATAGTTAGATGGATCTCTCCATATACAAAATTTCAGAGAGACAATGAAAAGTTGGAAGCAATAATCCAATCCAACATACTATCTCTGAACTTTGCTTGTCTCTGCTTGGCTTTAACCTGTATGCGGGCTCTGTTGCCAAGGGCAAGATGGCTATTAGCTGTCCCTGTCTCACTTTCTCCAAGCTTAGCAGCCTGAATGGACAGAGATCATTTTTCCAGGTAGCTACAGTTAAAAAAAAAAAAAAGTCTTAGAATGGCTTTGATTGGTCTGGCATGGTATAGAACTATGCCTATCCCTGAACTAGCCACCACAATCAGGAAGGACAGAACCCTCTCACTGGCCAGGTTAGGTCACATACCCACACTTCATGATGTAGGGGTTAAGAGGGAGAGGTGGTCAACCTTGAGAGCCTCACCAGGATCACATAAAACTAGTGAGGGCTGCTTGAAGGAACCAGCACTTGGCAGACATAAGCACTACTCAATAGGAAACTGGAAGCCTAGATGAGGAAACAGCAAAAACCCAGCCCTTGTGTGTCAACATGAAAGAACTATGGAGGGGACAGCAGGCACCAGGGAACAAGAGTGACAAGAATGACAAGAGCTGTCGATGAAGTAAGAAATGTCCAAGCCTTGCACAATCTATTGGTCTACTGTAGGAAAATTTTGTAAGAGTGTATCCAGTCAAACAAGGGATATGCCTGGGAGCAAGATCTCAACAGACTGAGAAAAATGCTTCTAATAAATGACAGTTTGCATCTTGGATGCATTTGGAATTAAGGTGGGAATGTAGGGACGATTACATGAAGGTGGGAGAAAGCAAAGCGGGGAGCCAGTCACAGTACAGTATAAGCTTTTACGGGTTCTCTTGAAGGTGGTCACCTTTAGAAGGAAGGGGCCTGAAAAGAGGCAATTCAAAGAGGCATTAACCTGGATGCACAGAAACTTAAGGCAAAGGTAAGCCTTTTACTACCAAAGAAGCTAGACCTATGCCTGGGGCTTGGCTGCCCACCAAGACCTGCCCAGTTAGGAATGTGTGATCAGATGACCCTGTGAGGTCATTTTCCATAGAACCCCTTTTATCATCCATACAGCAGTGGGACTTAGGCTGAAGTTCCTGTGTACTTCTTATCCCTACACTTGATCTTAGCCAAAAGGCCAAGAGGCCATGTGCTTTTTATTCTTATCATGGATCTGGGATGGGCCTGGTGGAGACCTGGAGCTCTAGGAACATTCAACTTTACAATCTGGAAAAGATAATGGAGAACATATGGATAATGTAAGGAGAACAAAGTCTTTTCAGCTGTCTTAGTAAACTTAAAATGTTTTTTAAAAGGTAAAAAAGTAAGTGCGTACAAATCTCAGGGAAAAGCTATGCTGCTCCAACTTCAAGATTAAGACATTGGTGCTGGTCAAGAACTACAGGGTAAAATGAGCTCTGCACTTACCAAGAGTGACTATAGTGAGGACAACGTGGCTGACTTTTCACCAGGCAGCAGGTATACTGGCCTTGTGTAAACTCATGACTCAGAACTCTGTACTAGGTGTTGTCTGATAACAACTTCATATTGAAAAAATATATATTTTTTAAAAAGAGGGAAAAAAATAAACCCTGGCTGGGAAGCTCAGTTGGTTAGAACATCGTTCAATATGCCAAGGTTGTGTGTTCGACCTCCAGTCAGGGTACACACAAGAATCAACCATGGGTGGAGGACATAAGGGGAACACATGGTAATGGGGAAAAAAATAATGAAAAATAAATTTAAAAAGTAAAAGAATCAACTAATGGCCCTGGCCAGTGTGGCTCGGTTGGAGAGTCATCCTGCAACCCAAAAGTTGCAGATGTGATTCCTAAGTTAGAACACATGCAGAGATTGGGGGGTTCAACCCCTGGCTGGGGCGCATACTGGAGGCAACCCATTGATGTTTCGCTCATACATCATTGTTTCTCTCTCTCCCTTCTTTTTTCTCTAAAAAAAGCAATGAAGAAGTGTTCTGAGGTGAGGGTTAAAAAAAGAAAGAAAAGAATCAACCAATGAATGCATAAATAAGTGAAACAACAAATCAGTGTTTCTCTCTCTCTCCTTCCTTCCCTTTCTTTCTCTAAAATCAATTTAAAAAAGAAAAAAAGAACGATAACTTAGTTGAAGTGAAGTCATTTCAAATAAGATGTAAATAATACGATCTCTTAAAATAGTGGAATGAAGTCTAAACCTGTAGTGATTTTTAAGGTACATGCTCTGTAAATGCATGGTGAGTGAATGAACTAATTGTTGGGATTTCCTCCATTGACCATTTTTTTGGAAGACCTTTACCCTAAGGTGAAAGAGGCCATGATAAAAACAGAGGAGAATGAATAAGGGGGAGAGGGTGCTGTGTGGAGAATTACATGCAGTGAAAACACAAAAGCAGGCACTGATAAAGCTGAAAGCAAGTGAAGAGGTGATAACACAGTTCTTCCAAGGTGAAGAACACTTTCCTACAGACAGGGTCTCCAAGGCAAACTGTAAAAGGCCCAAGCCGACCCCTGGGTTCCTGTCCTGTCATGATTCCTTCTCCCTCTTTTGGGGAGCTGGTTCCCTTCCACCCTCAAATTCTCAGCCCTCAGAGGGATGTGATATTAGCACTTGACTCTCCAAGTTCTTCCAGGAAGAGGGTCAGATTTCAGTGTGGGAGAAGCCAAATATGACTTCTGGCCTGTGTTTTTGGAGACATCTAAGACTCCAGGATGAGCCCTGTGTTTTCTGTTAACACCAGAAAAAATGAGATGTGCTGAGGGGTTCTTTGGTCTGTGAAAACAAAAGGTCGTGATGTTTCTGGCAATTTATTAGAGGTTGTTTTAAGGGTGACACAAAGGGTGGTACAAATAAAAAAATAGTGTGTCAAGGATTCAAATTGTACCCAATTGTTGTAATAGTCCACTTCTCCCCGACCGTCCTCCCAAGCCTCCTATTTACCAGCTGAATAGACTGCAGCAGAAGTAAAAGATCTTTTAGACGAGGATCAAGTCAGATTGGGAATATTTTAGGTAGGCTGCCCAATCAGCATTTGGTGTTTCCATTTCTATGCCATCTGGGTTGGATGGCAGTGACGTTTTCATGAACTTAGGCCTGGTGCTGATCCAGTGGCGATGAGTGGGAGGCCCGAGGCCCAGAGGGCAGGCCTTTTGGGAACACCAGAGGCGCCCTGTCATGGGTGGAGGCCTGACAATGGGGTGACATGCCTCAGGACACTTTGGCTCCCACTTGGACAGTTAATTCAAAAATGAAAGCAGATTTATGTGGGCTGATCAGCACTGGGGCAAGCAGGGATTGGGCCATCAATACAGAAAAGTTACAAAACCAGTGTCTGGCTGGTGTAAGCGACAACATTATCTCTTTCAGATACCAGATTCCCTTTGCCCTAGTTTTGTTGAAAGTCCAAAGACAGGACTCTGCATACAGCCCAGAACTTGAGATAGCCGCTCACACATATTATGAAACTGTCTTTGAACAGAAGTTCAGTTTAGGGCACTGGTGAAAAGGTCAGAGCGGTGAAATGCCATCCACCCGGTCTTTAGCAAGGGGTGCAGCTTTGCATGGAAGGAGTGTGCGTATGGGGCACGGGCGGCGGTGGTCTCACAGTTGCAGCTTTTCTCCTGGCAGCCTTTGCAGAAAACAGGACTGTGTTTGTTGGACATTTTCACCTTGTGGAAAGGAAACCTGAGTACAACTCCCTTCCTTTCTCTCTTAAGGGTTGTTTTTAGTTTGATTTTGTTGTTGTTACATATATATATTTGTGTTCTCATGTTATATTATGTTGCGTTATGTATGTTCGTTAGTAATGTTGTATGTGTACATATACCTATATATGAATGTCAAAGTTGTATTTCACACTCTTGGCAGAAAATTTATAGGGAAAAAATAAAAGAGGGTTTGGTTAAACATCATGAGGCAATAATAAGACCTGTGAAGTCTTGTACCTGTAAATGTCCAGTTAAAGGATTTAGGCTTGTCAGGATAGTCATTCAGCTGTGTGGGTAACTTTTTTAAAAAATTGTGGTAGCCCTGGCTGGTGTGGCTCAGTGGATTGAGCACCGGCCTGTGAGCTTAAAGGTTACTGGTTCTATTCCCAGTCAGGGCACATGCCTGGGTTGCAGGCCAGGTCCCCAGTAGGAGGTGCGCGAGAAGCAACCACACATTGATGTTTCTCTCCCTCCCTTTCTCCCTTCCTTCCCCTCTCTTTAAAAAAAAGAATAAAAATAAAATCTTTAAAAAACTGTGGTAAAGTATACCTAACATAAGATTTACCATTTTAATCATTTCGAAGTGTCTATAGTTCCATGGCATTAAGTGCACTCACACTGCTGTGCAACCATCACCACCTCCCGCTGAAGCTCTGTCCCATTAAACACTCACTTGCCACCTGCATCCCACCTCAGCCCCTGGCAACCACTGCTCTATTTTCTGTCTCCCTGAATTAGACTATTCTAGGGACCTCAAAGAAGTGGCATCACATAGTATCTGTCCTTTTGTGAATGCTTTATTTCACTTAGTATAATGTCTTCAAGGTTCATGCATGTTGTTAAGATTTTTTTAGTCTGTCCTCTGTCGATTGAACTGTTTGTTTTTATTTTCTTTCTGAGGACTCTGACACTGAAGGCAGGAGGACGATCTGAAATGTTGCCTGGCCATGGGGCTCCCTTCTCATCACCTTAAAATATACTTATCTTTGCCACACTGGATACTTTTCAGTTTTTTTCCTGCCTTGTTCACTACAGAATCCGTATGTTATGAGCTGCTCCCAGCTCTCAGCACGGCCAGCAATGTCCGGGTGGAGAGTGCTGTCTCTTTCTCTCTGTCCCCCACCCTCTCGCCTCAAACAAAGATTCAGAAAAACCAAAAGCAGCCCTTTCCACTGCTCCGAGGAACAGGAGGTGCTCCTGACCCAGAGGGCAGGCCTGTACTTACCTCCCTCTCTGAGCACAGCAGGCTTTTAACACAGGCTTCTTGTTTGCTCTACATAATCATTACTTTTAAGTACTACATTCAAATGGTTAAAAACATACTCAGTAAAAATGTGCATCTCCCCCCACCCTTGACCCCACCTCAGGTCCCCCTTCCAGCAGTCAGCCACCGTCACCTCATCTCTCTTTCCAGAGACAGTTCACATGTAAACAAGCACCCTGGCGCCTTTTCCCACAAAAGATCTGATCTTATACCACTGAATTGTACTGTGCTTGTTGGAAAAATACAGAAAAGTAAGAGCATATTATACAAAGTTCCCACCACCCAGAACTGGTAAGAACAGTTTAGCCATAGCTGTTTCTTTTTCTTACATAAAAGAAGTAAACTGTTACAGATAAAGTTCAAATATTCTGTGACCTTCACAGCCCATCCTATTTCCCTCCTATCCCCAGAAGTGAGCACCATAATGAACTTGCTGTATCCTTTCAGACCACATGCATATATGTGTCTTAGGACAATCTATAGAAAAATCTATAGAATTGTTTTGTGTGACTTTTCATTTTATATAATGGCCATGTTTAATATTTATTCCCTCTATTGACAGGCATTTAGACTCTTTCAGACTTTTACTCCTCACATAATGCTGTAGGAAATTTCTTGCACGCACACTTTTGCACATATGTGAGTGTATGTGTAAGATCATTTTGGAGAAGTGGGTTCATTGGATCAAAGGACATGCACATTTTAAATTCTTATAGACTGTTCTAAAGAAGTGGTGCAGTTTTTGCTCCCACTAGCAACGTGTGGAGTGCGTACTTTCCCTATCCTCTCCCACACAGTTGTTTGTCAAAAGTGTTCATTTTTACTTACTTAATAGGTGAAAAATTATCTCTTATAGTTTGGGTTTATATTTCTTTTCTTTTAAATGGAGGTAAACTCTTTTTTGTATGTTTGAAAGTCAAGTGTAGTTTGTATGTAATGAAAATCAGCTATTCGTCATGGTATTGTGCTGAAATAGTTCCCCAGTTAATTGCTTATCTTTGGTCTTAGCTCTTTTTGCCATGTAGAAATTTTAAATTTGTATACAGTCAACTTCATCAAGAATAATGCTTTGAAGTGATAATGCACTTACTACTTTTTCTTCCTTCTCTTTCTCTCCTACCTTTCCACTTCTCCCAGATACCAAAATTAATCTGGTACCATAATTAATCTGATAATATTCTAACCCAAATCATATCTCATATTTCTGGGCCTTGGGTCAGATCAACAGCCAGAAGTGACCTGGAGTTAATCCAGGTGAACCCTGGAAGTTCAGCACAACTGCAGAGGCTCCAGGAGACCTTGAATCACCTTTTCCCCATGTGCATTTACGGGGTGTCCTCCATCAGTACTGGCAAGCACTGGGACTCCCTTCAGCTTGGGCGCGCTCCGTGGCCCCGCGGCCTACCTGGCTTCCCTCTGCCCCAGCCTGGCCCGCCCCTCGGAGGTGTTGCTGCAGGGTTGGCACAGAGGAGCTGGGACCATGGTGACCTTCACTTCTTTTTTATTTTTATTTTTTTACAGCTCTTTAAAATATTCCCTACCAGGCCCTAGCTGCTGTGGCTCAGTGGATTGAGTGCCAGCCTGTGAACCAAAAGGTCGCCAGTTCAATTCCAAGTCAGGACACATGCCTGGGTTGCAGGCTGGGTCCCCAGTTGGGGATGTGCAAGAGGCAACCAATCAATGTTTCTTTCACACATCCATGTTTCTCTCCCTCTTTTTCCCTCCCTTCCCCTTTCTCTATAAATAAATAAATAAAATCTTAAAATACTCCCCACCAGGGCCAGGTTTCTCCTTGTCAGGGAAGGGAAAGGGAGAAAATGAGACTGAACTTTACAGTGTCAGTTTGGAATTGGAATATAGTCATCAGCGTAAACTCACGATTCCCAATACCTAGAGAACGATCTAGAGATCAATGTAGAGATCAGATGTATGGGTGTGTGTGTGTGTGAAAATGTGAGTTTGCTCTTGTGTATTCTTTAAATGTTTCACACACGCATCCTTCCCCCACCCCATTCACTGAGCCATCCTCCAGGAGGCGTAAGGGCCGGGGCAGGGGGGGAGTGGAGGCCACCTGCCGGGGACCCATTTGCTGCATCGGTTTCTTCCCCAGGTCTCCTGGCCCTTGTACTGCCTTTCTAGATTGGTATTCCTGCATCTCTTTAGCACTGCAAATACACTCCTCTTGTACTTTGCTTTCTTAACTTCAAAGATTCTTCTAGTTCTTTGTATTCATCAGTAGGCACAGAGGGAAATAGACCAAAGGCCCCACATGTACATTGTAAACCTGGTCCTGGGCAAGGCAAGGGTAAAGAAGAAGACACAGTTCCTATCCTTAAAGAGCTAGTGATTTAAGAGGCTAAACAGATATGCAGACAACTCTACTGCTGTGGTGAAGGAAGCTCGTGGACTTATGAACAAAACAGCATGTCAGGCACCTCCTGGAATTCTCTCTTCTCCATACTGAGGGATCTCAGGGAGGAAGAGTAAAGTTATGGACAGGTTTGGAGAGCGGGGAGAAATTCATGGCACCTCGCACGGCTGAGCTAGAGCAGAGCAGGCTCAGTGAAGAAGACGTCAGGGGTGGGGGATGGGAAAGGGACTGCAGAGGGGTGGGGACAGCGAAGGGGCAGGGTGGTGAAGACCGCTGAGGTCAGGACGCCTGCATATCTCATGGGGAGAATTGGCCCAGGTGTGCGACTTTCTCCAGCAAACTTTGCACAGGAGAAAAGGAGAGAGGAATCAGACAGCAGGACTGGGGAGGAGGGAACCCTTCGAGGCCATGACCACTTAAGCACTTTGCGTATGCAAAAGCTGTGTGAACAGTGCCAGATACTGCTAATGTCCTGTGGGGGTCCAGAGTCAGGTTGCTCCCTAGCTCTGAGAAGGCTTTTTTTTCCTGGTGGGAGAGAAAGTGCACTTCCTAAGGGGCTGGATTCTGCCAGCTTTACCCTTGCTAACTCATGAGTTGCTAGGCGTGGCTCTCTTAAACAGGAGGTCCAGGGAAAAGGGGATTTGAGGAGCTAGCAGGGTGGAGTTGAAAGGACTGGTCCCTGTATGGGAGAGAAGAAAATGAGGGTATGAGAGGGCAGACAGGTCGGGAAAGGGGGCGATGAGGCCCGGGGCAGGATGGCACAGCAGGGGAGGAGGGATGGGGCCTGAGGTTGGAGAAGAGACCTAGGCTTTGGTGCTGCCAAATAAAGAAATGAGGTGATGACAAGTTCCAAGGATGTGGCCATCCTGAGGAGTTGTTGATATGGCCTAGTTTGCTGTCATGGGATGGTCTAAGAGGACATGGTAGAGCGTGTGTCAATCCCCCAGTGCCTTTGCAGAGGGGCCTCTCGGTGACAGCAGCCAAGACGGGAGAGTCCTCTGGCCGGAGGGCTTGCCGAGCGAGCGAGGTCTGTAAGGGCTGCGCAGGCAGACGGGAGAGGGCCACCGCACGGACTGAGGTTCACGCCAGAGGTTTTTGAACTCAGTGACCTTGTTGGGTAAAATCCAGAGCTGAGATCAAAGGAGGGAGTGAGAGTGTTTTAGGAAAAGTCATCTAAAGCTCGGGGAGGCTGCATTTTCCTGGAGTCTTCTGGGTGCTTCCCCTAGAGCCGGAGCTGGATCTTCCATGACGTGAGGGCAGCTGAAGCTTCAGGCCTGAAAGGCCCTAGCCATCATTTTGTATTTGTCCTTTCACACAGTGTCACAATCCCTGATTGTGTGACCTTCGGGCCCCACGAAAGCTTACTCTAACTCTGCCTAGAACTCTACCAGTTGGGAACCTGGGAGGACCTCAGGTTTTATGAGTAAGTCTCGGGTCGTAATGTACAACACGATGGCTATTGTCAGCACTGCTGCATCCCAAAAACTCTCCTCACAAGGAAAAATACATTTTTCTGTTTCTTTTTGTGTCTACATGAAGTGATGGGTGTTAACTAAACTTATTATGGCAAGCATCACACAACAGATGTAAGTCAGGTTATTATGCTGCACACCTTGAATTTATAAGTGCTGTACTGTATGTCAGTTATATCTCAACACAGAAAATTAAGTAAATGAATAAATAAATTACTTCTCTACATGCAATGCAAAAAAAACCCTCAGTGTTTTGATTTCCAAACAATTTCCCTACCCCTGCATTGTTAAAAAATGGGAAGGAACAATGGTGAGTGTTCCACCTGGGAGCAAATTTTATTTTTTATCCTTACTCAAGTATTTATTCATTGATTTTTAGAGAGAGAGAAAAGGTGGGGGGGGGAGAGAGAGAGAGAAACATTGATGTGAGAGAGTAATATCCATCAGTTGCCTCCTGTATGCACCCCGATTGGGGATCGGACCTGCAACCTGGGTATGTGCCCTGATTAGGGATTGAAACTGCAACCTTCTGGTGTGCAGGGTGATGTTCCAGTCAACTGAACCACTCAACCAGGGCTGGGAGCAAATTTGTGAAACATTTTTGGCCCTGATAATATCTGCAGGTGTATTGCTATGACCTTAGTAGAGGACACGCTTATCGAATATTCTTTAGCTCAGAGTAATGGTTGAGTGGCATTGGCAGCACCTGTGACAGTCACATGCACGGGGTGTGTGTCCCTTGTGTGTTCCTAGCAAACACTGGGACTTGAGTTTTGCAGCACCTCCCATTCTGTAGGGGTGACACCCTATCTCCTCCCTCTCCTGGAAACTGTGACTGCCCAGTAGCTGTTACTTGTACAGAATGTCCCCAATTTATGAATGGGCATTGTTCTCAGAAAGAGATTTGTAAGCCCATTGTTTAGAATTGGAAGGCATTTTCCCTGATAAACAAGGGTATGTTTAATCTTTAGTTCTTTAAAACCTAAAAGAACTTCTTGTGTCCCTTAAATCAAAGACTGTACAGTGAGAACAGAAACCCCACTCTGGGTAGTAAGCACCTGTCCCTCAGAAAATGCCTTCCAACTTCTAACTTGAGACCCTGGGAACCTCCCCTGGTCACAGACCCTCCGTTGGGCCTTCCCCAACACACAGCCTTCAGTGTGGCTGCCACAGTGTGGGTAGAGATCAGTGAGGAGAAAGACCGTGGGCCAGCCAGCCCCGGGGAGGGCAGGCGGACCCCAGGAACCCTGCAGGATCTCGCTCCCTCCGCCTCATCCGAGCGCCAGGACTCGGCCTCCTTCCTTTATGCTTCTAGTCAAGGATTCTTTGCTCTTTTGAAGTTTCCTGAGGTCACTGTACCCCAGAAACAATGGCAAACAAACGGGATGTTTTAAAATTGGGTCCTTTTTGAAGAAGAATGGAATTTTTCAGTTAATGGACCTCTGAGGAAAGACCAAGAGTGGACCTAGGGAAGGGTGGTGGGTTTCCAGGTATACAAAGGCCAAACAAATCCAGGCTAGAGTCACTGTGTTTGTAGCTGGCTTTAATAAAGAGATGATTCCCAAGATTTTATATGTGATAATCTTGTACTTTTTTTAAAAAAAATGTTTTCTTTGATCTTACCTTGATATAAGCTCAATGAATCTATATCAATATCTCAGTCTTTTAAAGGTTTATGTTTTACAAATGGCTTTTATATCTATTATATTATCTGCTTTATTGTTAAGGAAACTGCCTGAGTTGGTTGGAAAACCAGGCCATTTGCACCAAATCTGTGTCCTTGTTGATGTTTTGTCAAGGTTGGTTAATTCCCTACAGGGAGGCAGGACTCACAGAGTCCTGGAGCTAAAAATGAGTCTCCAGGGAATGTCTGGTTTTCTCCCTGTCTCCAGACTCCTCGGAATTATCCTCAACATCTAAATGCCTCTTATGTTCTTAATCTTCTCTAGGGAATGAAATCTGTAACTCTCAGTTGCCTGTCCTGGTGACAAATAGCCTCTCTCTGATTAAAAAGATGGCTTTATTTCCACCTTAGTTCTTTTTGTTACCAAAAAAAAAGTTATTTGGCAAAGAAAGTGTTTTTTTTACTACTTCGTTAGGAAAACACAATAAGGGGCTTTGAAAACAATGGCCCAGCTGGTCATTACTGGGTCAGTTCAAAACAGTCCACAGCACAACTGAAATAATAAGTAGTGCAAGACTGGGAGTGTACACACTTTCCATATTCCTTCCTCGTCTACGGCAGCCAAGCCTCACAAAAGCCCCGAGGGCTGGCAGAGCTGGCATCAGCGCCAGGCTGCGAGGCAAGCTAAAGCTTGAAAGGCCAGAGTTTCATCCAAGGCTTGAGCAGATCAACAACAGGGCTGGACTAGAATTCTGGTCTCTGATCCTGGAATTTAAAAGCCATGTCTCTACGCCCACCAAAAAGTCATGTTGAGTTCTTAATTCAGTGGCCTGAATTCAGGGCTGCTGCAGGCAGCAACAGAGATGCGCCCTGGGGACTTTCCTCATAGAAAGGCTGGTCCTGGGTCAAAGCCAGCAGAGTGTCGACTGTGCTGTTGCTGGCCTTGCCCTGCTTAGCTTGTGTGGGAACCAGCAACGTTCAGAGGCTTCTGTTCTCCATTAGGTCTGTCCAGATGTGCAGGTAATCCGTGTGTGTGTGTGTGTGTGTGTGTGTTTTAAAGATTTTATTTTCAGAGAGAGGAGAAGGGAGGGAGAGAAACATTGATGTGTGATATAAACATCAAGTGGTTGCCTCTTGTTCCCCCACAAATGGAGACCTGGCCTGCAACCCGGGCATGTTCTCTGACGGGGAATCGAACCAGCGACTTTTCAGTTCCCAGGTTGGTACTCAGGCCTCTGAGCCACACTAGCCAGGGCACAATCCGTAAGGTTTTGTACAATCTGAGTGCAATGCCTATTTTTTAAAAATATTTTTATTTTCTTCTCTCTTTCTCTCTTTCTTTCTCTCTTTCTTCTTTTTTTGCAATGCCACTCTTGATGCACACTGTGTTTTGTGCATCTGTCCAAAGCTAGAGAAAACAAAGACATAGGCCAAGCTTAGGGGTCAGGTTTGCTCCCCCCGCCCCCTAGAAAAAAGTAACCTACTCACCTAATCTTATAATGTGGTGCAACTGACCCAGTGAAAATTAGAATCAGGCCCAAGAAGCTACATTTGTACATCTTCTTATGTAGTAAATTTGGGGAGAGACTGTAGTGATATAGTCTCCTGGGAGACTCTAATGTAAGACAGTTTACCACTCTCTCTCCTAGATTCAATCTTGAGTGTGTAGACATTAACAATTTACTCCAAATCCCACCCTCAGACCTCTTAACAGCTGGTGCCCTGGTCTTGAGATAGGCTAGTAAGCCAGGACAGGTGGAATAGGGAAACTGAGACTTAGTTAAAAGGCCACGCAGTGTATAGCCATCTAGTAAATAGCAAAACACTATCTTTCCTAACCAAAGACACTTAAGAGTTAATGGTTCACACTTCCCCTCCCCAGCCTAAGGGTAAATAGCTTAAATCACCTTACTCAGGCAGGTAGGTAGCAGAAATCCCTTTAGGTCCATTTGTGCCAGACAGTACCAAGGACAGATGAAGGTTAGGGAATAAATCTCACTTTGGAGCATCAGCATAAAGCTGATGAATATTCTATTGAGATCACCCCCAAGACTTCCCCTAGACCGCCTCCCCCAAACCCCAGCCTTTTGAACCCTCCAGTCAGAGGGCCCAGAGCACACTCTCCCTCTGGGGAACACCCCCACACCTCCCTTCCCCCACAGGCAGGCGCCTCCTCAACTCTAAGGGTCCCCACAAGACTCGCCACTAGGGAAGCAATGGACAACATCAGCTCCTCCTGGGCTAACCCCTGCCCCTGACTCCAAGGCCTCCCATTTCTCTGACTTCCCAGGGAGCCAAAGCAGCCCTGCCCAGGCTCTCTCCTGATACCGCTTCCTGCCAAGCCCTTCCTGGTTTCACTGTCCCCAGCTTTAGTAAACATACTCTCAATCAAAATCACTTAGACTCACGTTGTGGAATTTTTCCTGCACAAAGTCAAGAACCCACATGCTACTGGCTGGCCAGAGGCAGATCTGCCCCAGGCCCAGTTCCTGTCTCTCAACAGTCACTCTTACCTGAAGCCCAACTCTTCCTGCAAACAGCCATCTCACTGCATGGAAAGCTTAATGTAGTCAGATGCACTGCTAGTAACCTATGAGCAATTCCCAAACCTAGCTTCTGAGCAGATTCATCCAAGGCATTTTTATTTTATTTTATTATTTTATTTTTAGTTGATATGAGAGAGAGAGAGAGAGAGAGAGAGAGAGAGAGAGAGAGAGATTTGCTATTCTACTTCTTTATGCATTCATTAGTTGCTTCTTATATGTGCCCTGACTAGGGATCAAACCCACATCCTTGGTGTATTGAGATGATGCTCTGACCAACTGAGCTCCCTGACCAGGGCCCAAGGCATCTTCAAAAACACAGATTCCCAGGCCCCACCCCAGACTCACTCAATCAGCACCTCTAGCTCTGGGTCCTGTAAGTCTGAATTTCCAAAGCTCCCCCGGTGATTTTAATTCAGCCAGATCGAGGGCAAGCAATTAAAGATGCGATGAGGACCTGGCTGGTGTGGCTCTGTGGATTGAGCGCTGGCCTGCGAACCAAAGGGTTGACAGTTCGATTCCCAGTCAGGGCACATGCCTGGGTTGCAGGCCAGGTTCCTAGTAGGGGGTGTACAAGAGGCAGCCACACATTGATGTTTCTCTCCTTCTCTTTCTCCCTACCTTCCCCTCTCTCTCTAAAAATAAATAAATGAAATCTTTAATAAATAAATAAATAAATAAATAAGGGATTTGTACTATATATGTCATACCTTTATAAAAAAAGAATAAATCAGGAAAATAATTTTTTTTAAAAAATGCAATGAACTCCCTCCTTACCAGTCCCACCAAAAGCGGGGGAAAACTGCTACTCTCACCATTTGCACACATTAGAGCACCACTTCAGACTCAGACTCAGCTGTAATCCAAGCTCTACTAAATACCCACCTCAGGCTTCCTCTCCCACACATATGAACACCATCTTGCTTTGACTTGCGTTCCTTTCTCTCTGAGCAGATAGAGAATGAGGAGCCCCCAAAGCTGCTCATCGCACAGCTCTAACACCTTACCCACCCCACTCTTGCTCTGAACCAGGAAGCCCAGGGGAGAGCTCTGAGGTAGGCAGCAGGAGCTGCTGGTCCTGCTCTTGGACTCTCAGTGGGCACACCCCGGGAAATGGGAGTCATAATACCTGCCTCCACTTCTTGTTTCCGGACACTTTAGTTCCTCATTCCAGGGCAACATGCAACTTCCATGCCCCATGGGACATTTCTGCCAGAAGAATTGGCTGCTTACTAACTGGGGAAAAGAATTCATGGAGAGATACTTAACTCCTCCAAAGTTCTTGAGATACAAGGGAATTCCAACAGCCAGGTATTCAGAGGGCCAGAAAGCCAACATTCCCAGTCTTGAGACCTCAGATGACCTTCTCAGAGGGAAGAAATGCTGCTCTGGCCCTGGGGGAAGAAGTCCTCACTCAGGAACTGTGTGACTTCCTCTTCTTACTCTCCTTTCTCACCAGCCTAATTCCACAGGTCCAGGGAGGGGCAAGCGATTAGAAACCTACCCCCTACCTCAGAGCTCTCTCTAATAAGTGAAGGAGGAGTATTTTGGAAAAAAAAAAAAAAGAGAGGTTTATTTTTTTTTTTGGGGGGGGGTTTTTTAAGCACCAGATTCAGGGTGGGGCAGTCCATCCTTATCCTTCTCATTGCTTAGGCCCTGACATCTAAAACCTTCCCATAGCTCATCGATGTAGCTCATTCCTTTCCTGCCAAGAGTCCATCTTTACCACTTCCTGCCAGTTGCCTTGGTTCTTTCTCCAAGTGCCATTGTGTCTGGCCTAGTCTGAGGATTTCAGTCCTTATGCTGTTAGTTACATCACCAAGAACAAATTAAAATTTTCAGAGAATAAAAAAAAGTAAAAAATAAAAAAATAAAAAAGAAAAAATCCAACTCTCCTGTGTAAAAGAACTACCATGTAGCAGCTCTTTAACTCATAGTGAATTGGAGTGAGCCACCCGGTCAGTCCCATAGTCCCAGGCATGGAGATCCCCAAGCTCAGCATTCCAGGAGTTCTCACTTTGCTTCAACATGTATGTCAGTATACTCTCTTCACTTTGCACATAATTTTCTGTGTCATTAGTCCTGTATACTTTGTCCTTTTACCTTAGATTCAGAATCACCAAATTCCCTCTGCCACCTATGTGCCCCTTTCAAGAGAAATTTCCCTAATCATTCTTCTCATTCAAAATTCATGGCGGCAACGTGGGGAAGATTATTTACACATCTTGAGGCTTAGAAGGAAATGGGAACCTTTTGTTTCAGGTGGCTAGAGCCTATAATTACCTGGAAATCCACTGAGAAAGAGCTCTGGAATAAGCATCAATTACCAGCTGTGTGAGTCAAATGCCATTCCTTAACCTCTCTGAGTCTTAGTTTTACCATCTGTGATATGCAGATAATAATGCCAACCTTGCAGGAGAACTGAGAGAATTATATAGTATAACATGCAAAGCAGCTGGTGTATAGTAAGCACTTGATAAATGGTAGCTATAATTATCTCCACCTGTACAAGGATAACCTTCAAGCATGCAAAGTATCCACTGCCTGGAAACTATTTAAGAGCAGGGAATAAACCATGGTTAATCACATACCTAGTGTGCAGTCACTTCCTAGCCCATACTCCATTGTCATCATTGAGGTCTCAGTGGACCTTGTTGAGCAGGACAAGGCATTCTTACCGGCACACCCTTTCACACTCAATATTTTAAAAATAAGTAAAATCAAACCAAACCAAACGGAAAAGAAAACACTGGCCTAACTCTTCCCAAATTTTCCAAATGAAACTCATATAACTCTGCTGCTGCTCAGATTCTGTTTCTGCTATCAATCCGCAAGGACCCCACTGCCCAGCTTTTGAACTGCGGTGTGAGCCAGACATCCGGCTACAATTGATGAAACAGCGACACCGTGTGGCCATACAGAACCACAGCCCAGGCCAGAGCAGGCGCAGACTGAAGAGCAGTCAGGTCGTCAGGTCCCATCCGTTAGAAAATAATTAACGAGGAAAGGAACAAAGCACCTTTCAATTGTGAATAGAATTACTTCCCACTTTACAAGTGTGTCCCTCTTGTCCACAGCCTAAGGTTTGAAGGCTGGATAGCTTGTGTTTCAAATCAAAAAGGACAGAAGGCGGCTAGCCACAGGGCATATGTAAAGTTTAAAACATTTGCAGCATTGTTCTCCAGGAGCTGTGGAAAATTTACAGAAAAATATTAGCAATCCTTATCCTGCTCAGATATTTCTTGGGATGTACTCAGACCTTTAAAAACTAAGAAAGCTACAAAGGAAGCAATTAATATTGTAGTTATACTGTCAAAGGGAAGATAACTTTGGATCATTAACAGGAATCATTGGTCCTTCAAATAGAGCTCAGTATAAAAAAATATTACTAAATCTGTACAATGGATGTCAGCCAGGAGTGGTCACTGAGTTTAGTCTAGTCATCTGTTAAGTAACTTGACTCCCTTAATACTATCAGACAAATGGGTATTTATCTCATCCCTGAAGTTATTTAGGAAACAGAGGGCTCCCTCTTCACACTAGTGAGCTCAGGTGTTTATCTCTTGAGAAAAGTCTCACGATTTGTCCCATAATTATGCATTTTCACAGATTAAAGACTACTTCTCACCAGCATTTCCAGGGGGAATTCTTAGGAGACCTTCATGCACAATAATAAACTGGATTATGTGTTCTCTGATCTAACCGTCAGCAGAGAAATCGATGACAGAGCAGCTCCTCCTACCTCCACGAATCCTTAAACCCGTCCGCTTCACTGACGTGAACCACTGTAAGGTCTTGGGCTGGTGGAGAGAGCCCTGGCCCGGGGGCTCCTCCTTGGGAATTTGGAACAAGGATCAGGAGAGATTCTGAGTCACTTCCAAGTTAGAACTGTAGCCTCTTAACTCTGAAGCTGCTCGCTGCTCTGTTTCCTACCATGAAGAGCTGAGGAAGCTGGTCTGCAGAGACACAGAGGGAAGCCAACTACAGAGAAGAGAGAGGAACGGGGTGAGCAAGGCAGAGGTGTTTCGGTCAGTTCCTGGAGACCCTGAGGTCTAAGAGACTCTCCCAGACCCTTATAATACCTCCGTCCTTTTAAGCTGGCTCAAACCGATTCCTGTTACTTGGAAATTTGAGATGACAAAGTTAGTCTCCTTATCCTGCAATTCCCTCATCTGTTCAGTGAGAATCATTAGTCATTCATTCAGCAAATATTTATTGAATACTTTCTCTGTGCTTGGCACTGTTTTAGGTTCTGGGAGACATAGCTGGGAACAAAAGAGATTTTTTAAAAATTCTTTGCTTTTTGAAACTTCTACTAAAAAGGCCTCTTTTTAGTAGATATATGAAATGAAGTAGACATATGAGAGGAGACATAACTTCAAATCAGGCACCAGGTAAAGGGCTAGTTGACCCAGAAAACAGCGTAAGCGCCAGGTCTTACAAGATGTAATAGAGAGCCAGAGCGACTTAAAACAGTACACAGTCCTTTTGACTTTAAAATAACATTGGGTTAAAAGGCTGGACTTTCTATAGCGTCTTTTTTTTTTTTACATCTTGGTGCAACCGCTGAGGGCCCCCTCTGATAGTTTGCTGGTAGGCGCCACACTTAGGCCAACTCTCCTGGTCCTGCAGTCTCCCACCTGCTTGGGCTGAGAACACCTTTGAGTCTATTCAGTTATCACAGGGAGCAACAGATAATGCACAAGAGTGACAAATAAATTAAATCCACAGATAATTTTAAAATCTAATTTTAGCCACCCCTCCCCCACTCAGTTATTTGTTAGTACTACTTAGGAAGCCTGAATTGACTGATTTGGTTTTATTTTTCATTGCTGCCTCTGGTAGACTGCAAGTGAACCAAGTGAAGACCAAAAGGCAGGGAGCAGGAGGGAGAAAGCAGAGAATATGGATAACCTGCATGATGAACACCCAAACTCTCACACAATCTAGAAAATTAACTGTGTGAGGACTCAGTCTTTCCTATTGTCTGGCCCTTATACCTGGGCTAAAACCTTCTTACTTTGGGAAAATTACCCATAGTTCTTTTTTAAAATCAGGAATGAAAGCACCCTTTATTTCCTTTATTTATTGTATTGGTAGAAATACAATGCAGATGTTTTTTTAAAGATTTTATTTATTTATTTTTAGAGAGTGGGGAAGGGAAGGAGAAAGGGAGAGAAACATTGATGCATGAGAGATACATCTATCAGTTGCCTCTTGCACACCCTAACTGGGGACCTGGCCCACAACCCAGGCATGTGCCCTGACTGGGAATCGAACCAGCAACCTTTCGGCTCATAGGCCGGCACTCAATCCACTGAGTCACACCAGCCAGGGCCAGAGATTCTTATATAATAAAGGACCAACCATAATACTTAACACTCTCAGCTCAAGTGGCCCTTCTCAGCTCCCCAGTACTCCTTCTCGAGATATGAAGCTTGTCATCATTAGCCAACCAGAGGGCAGGGATTTCCAATAAAGATAGACAATCCACGTTCTGCAGCATCTCAGCCAGAAGCGTTGACAGTTATTTTATATATTTTACATATTGCATGCCTCAAGTACCTCTCCATCTCCCCTCCAAAGTTAATGAAAAACATTTGTTCCTGTGCGCATGGGTGTGCATTAATGTATGTGCACACACCCACACCCGCTTCACGTGCGCACGCACACACATATACAGAGGGTCTCCCAAAATACATGTAACCAGTTCAGTGGAGGCTGGCAATGCATCAGAGCCTGTTTGAAGACAGAAATGACTATTTTTCTCTTACTCTTTCAGGATGGTGTGGCTCTCTGCCCAAGAAATAGGCTTCTTTCTTGATATACTACTGCTGCCCTAAAACCTCTATATTATGGAGCAATCTCAACGAAAGATGTCTTGCTAGTTCTTGGAACTCCAGGGGATGACAAAGTTAAATAATAAAATAATGATTTAAGCCCTGGCTGGGTAGCTCATTTGGTAAGAGCATTGTCCCAGTATACGAAGGTTGAGGGTTTGATCCCTGTCAGGGCACATAGAAAAAATAATCAATGAATGAAAAACAAATCAACAAGAAATCACTTTTTCTCTCTCTCTCCCCCTTATTATTATTATAATGATATAATAATAATAAATGATTTAAGATAGGAAGCAGGGCAGAATTTCAGAAGCAATAACTAATTTTGGGTATTAATACAAGCAGTAAGCTTTGTTTTCACATCAAAGAATGAATAGTGGTTGACTACTGAGTTCTGCAAATTAGGGTTTCTAATGCAAGTTCCCGAGACTTTCGTCAGAATGCCTTTGTGAAGAGGCCTGCCCTGATCTTAACTCTGGTTGTGACTGCCTTCCTATCCTCTCTTCTGCTCTTAGATGGAGACAGTCAGGCATACCTTTCTCCTAACTTTATCTTGAAGACAAGGTGAATACACTCAGACAAACAGCTAAGCAAATATTGTCTTACTATAGCCCTAATGGATCTGTAGGCTCCCCATACCAGTCCCAGGCAGAGGACAGAGGTGGAACATCCCTGGGCAAGTCAGTTCTGCTGCGCCAGAAGCCCTTTCCCTTCTTACCAGAAAGGCTCCCTGGAATTGCCAGGACTGCTTGGTCCAGGCATCACATCCAATGCAATGATCTTTCAATTAGACTACATGTTAACAAAAGTACATGTTAGGTCCTAGGGAATCCTACACAGGGTGGCCCAGAGCCTCGGGCTGGGCCTCAGGACCTGGCTGCCTGCCTCCTTATTGATCTTCAGCTCACTCCAATGACAATAGATTCAGTGTGGTCTTTGGACCACCAGCATGTTGTCACCGGTCCTTGTTAAAGGTGCAGACAATAGTCCCTGCTCCACTCCAGGCCAACTGAACAAAAATTTCTGGTGTTGGAGACCTAGGGACTCTGCATTTGTATAGCACCCTAAGGTTTGAGCACACTACTCAAGATTTGGAGGTCCTTACCTGGCCACCGAGTAGCTGGAGATCTGTCGCACACCCCCCTGCTCTGACATTCGATGGTCCTGGGTAGAGCTCATTTTTTTAGGTTGGTCTCCATATTCTCCAGCCACATTCCTACTGCATTACCACTCACTTCACAGACAACTGCCAGTTCACTGGGATTTAACAAGCGTGTGACAGTAAGTATAACTTCATCCCAAGCTACTTTGAAAATTAAGTATTTCCTACCCCTCACTGTCAGCAGATGCAACAATCACATTGGTATTTGAACATATGACTTGCTCCCCATGCCAGAAAGACACATTCAATATCTACCCCATCCCCTTGCCATGACTCTGCAGGAAGACCCCAACATAATAGGGATGGCCCGTCTTCCTTCACAAACACAGAAGTCACTTTTTAGGATTGTGGACAAGTCACTCTCAACTGATTTCCTATAGTTTCTAAGGATGAATTGGATTTCAGCCCTTAAACACTTTGAGCACCTGAGCGGAGGTAAGGTAACTTTCCCTCTTCTCCTTGCCTCTTCATGCGATGTGGCAAAGAGCAACAATGCCAGCCAGTGTTTCAGAACCCATATTATCACTGTTGATCTGTGGGGCCTGTTAGTTTATTTGGTTAAATGCTAATGAAGGCAAGGATGTGGTTTTGACCTTTTGCAGTCCAGCTGACTTCAAGCACCTTCTTTCATGGACCACCCGTCTTGAAAGTGTTGACCAAAAGAGTCTGAGTAACAGTGTGAAGAACAGTTACTGGTAAAATAACCCTACATTTGATATTCTTTGATGTCAAGTCAGAAGGTTCCTCTTTAGATACTAAAGATACAAGTAGTATATATGGCCATGGATACACTCAGGCAGAATAATCTCTTTTAGATTATTTTGCAGGATTATTTTTTCATTATAACTCACATTAATTCCATAGTTCCATTACTTTCCCAGAAATAAACTTCTAAAACAAAACGGGTGTCTTTATGTGGTTACTGGCTCACCTGAAGCCTGGTCACTCCAGTGCAGCCTGGATCAATCTCTCTCCCGGGAACTCCTTCCTCCTTTCCTGGGATCTACCCTCCCTGGACCCCCAGCTCTGCCTTATGCTGTCTCTCCGGCCGCAGCTACTGGAGTCCAGAACTGGAGCTGGCGATATCCAGAGCCCTGCAGGGAGCACCCCTATCACCTGGGCTTTTCCAAGGACCCAGGACACACACCACGGTTAGCTTAGTAGGCAGTAAGTGGAAGAAGAATGGAAAGGGAAGGTAAATGTGAGCTTTAAACTGAAATCTCCTAATTCTTTTGTTCATAATAGCAATATTAAATAGCTACCACTTAGTGAGTTTTTAATCTTCACCTGAAGATATGTTTACTGACTTTAGAGAGAGAAGAAGGGAGGAAGAGAGAGACAGAAACATCGATGTGAGAGAGAAACATCAATCAGTTGCCTCTCATACACGCCCCAGCCGGGGGGTCAAACCCACAACTTTCTGGTGTACGGGATGACGCTCCAACCAACTGAGCCACTGGCCAGGGCCATCTATAGAGTATTTAACTAGTGTTAGCCCTTAAGGACAGCACTTAAATGTATTACCTTATTCAATTCTCATAACATCGTCCTGTTCCTGTCTCTGATCACCAAATTAGAGCTCTGAAAAGTCTCTGTTTCCTTACCCTCTTCCACATGTATACCATGTATCAGGGTTCTAAGGATTAGGTCAAAATAAGAGGATACTCATAAAAGATAATCATGTGTCCAAATAAGGAAAGGGAGAGAAACTTCAATGAAGGGTATTTAATGTCAGAGAGAAGCTGTACATCTGGGGCAGAGGTGAAGAGACCATGCCAGGCCAGCTGAGCCTGCCCTAGCTACGCATCCTGTCATGCATGAGGCCTCCGCTGAAGGAGGAAGTGACAGCAGCAGCATCTCAAGGTTCCCCTCCCTGGGTGGGAGCACAGTGCAACGTTCACTCAGTCCAGTCATGCGCCCGGCTTTCTGCAGCTCAGGCATAAATATTCGGTTCGTGTCTTTTCTAACATGTCAGGCCAAATGGCCTCCTTTCCTCCTGGTGCAGGGAACTTGTGGCAGGAGCTAGTGAACTGTGGAAGGACCGTAATTCTCACTGGAAAGACAGACCAGGGAGGTGTGGGTCCTTTTGGAGTCACAGGTCAGAGATGACACCGGGCCACTCCTCATGTCTGCAAGTACGCACACAAATAAGAAGGTAGGAAAGCACTGGCCCTTTCACAGAACCCGTCAATACTCTGGGCAAGGCCCTGGAGATTTCAAGGTTTAAGCTGAGTTCCTGCTGCCTTCCATGGGCCTCCTGGCCCAAAGGCCGAGGTCACGGTCTAGTCGTCTACCTAACAAAGACTCTCAGACTTCCAGACAAAATCGTCTTCTCCATCTAACCTCCACCTCTCTCCTGAAGGGATAATGGATAGACAGCAAATATTCCCAAGTCCCTACATCCTGAGAGTGGCCACTGGAGAAAGGGAAGAAAGACCTTTGTCCTACCCACTGAGAGTTGAGAACCAGCAAAGTCCAGTCCTCAAAGATCTTTAGTGTCTCTTAAATAAGCTTTTCCTTTCCATTTTCTTCATTTAATTATCATCCATCTATTCATTTATACAAATATAAAATATATTTATATAGATTTATATAATATAATCTTCTGTGAGGCAGAGTGGAGAGGAAGCCAGGGGCATGGCCCCGGCTATTTGCAGACGTGCTGGTCGACAACCTCCGTGCACTTCCTGCACTTGACGAAGCAGCACCAGTGGAACTTGCAGTGGCAGCGCTCCACCTGGACGCTCTTGAACTGGTCATAGCCACGGCCGCAGCACATGAGCTCGCAGCCATCCATGCCCTCCGAGGTCTTGTTGCAGAGGCGGCCCTGGGTGCCCAGGGAGCCTGTGGTCTCGTTGCGCAGGCAGTAGTCAGGGCTGGGGTCCACGTACACCAGGTCCTCGGGGGTGGGCTGGTTGAAGCGGCTGTTGACCAGCTCCAGCTTGCCCTTGCGGGTGATGCGCATGGCGGCGGCGCTGTCATACTTCTCCTTCAGCTGGTCCCCTACCTTGCGGAACTCAGCCAGCTGGAGCCAGCAGGTCTTGAGGCTGCAGGACCCAGAGACGCCGTGGCATTTGCAGGCTACATCTGCCATCTTATACACAGCCTGGGGGAGGAGAAAGAAGGAAATAAGAAGGAGAGCCCCTGATGGAATATGTCAAGACGGTGGCTAGAGGACCACAAGCCAAGTATAGAAGAGGGATGATCAGGGAGGAGGAGGAGTTTTTCAATTAAAACAAAGATCTTTCCAGGATTTGCAGTTGCTCAGACTCACAGCAAACAGGGGAGCCCTAGGAAGACACACGCTGGCAAGGCATCCAGTAGTCTGACTCACCATGAGGGTGACACAGGGTGCTTGCATGTCCTATTTTACTCACTTCTTATTGCTTGAAATTTGTCACAATAAATTTCTATCTTGATCAAAAAAAAAAAACAAAACCCCAAATAAAAACTAACAAAATGCATCCAGCTTTCATATGATGTGGAGCACCAGGCAGAAAACAGAATCCAGTCAAGTTATAATCCTGTAACAGAAACTGCTGGAAGGGCACTGGCTAGCCAAAGCTCTCCCAACCCTTCCACATGCCCGAAGAATTTAATGGTCATTTAACTTAAGTAAATAAATAAATATTTAAAAATAAGAATAATAAAGAATCCAATGGTCATTAATGCTACAGAGTCATCAGGAGCCTCACCATAGGCCACATCGTCTCTGACTCCCCTGGGAGAGGAGGTGGCAGTGGAGGGAAAGGAGCATGGCCCGTGCAGGAGAACAGCAAGGTGCTGGGTCTGCCTATAGGGGCAATGCATTAGAAATCGAATCTAGCTTCCCTTGCTGCTTGAAGATCGGTAGCCATCATGAATGACACAGTGACTATCCGGACCAGGAAGTTCATGACCAACAGACTACTTCAACGGAAACAAATGGTCATTGATGTTCTTTACCCTGGCAAGGCAACAATACCCAAGACAGAAATTCGGGAAAAACTAGCCAAAATGTATAAGACCACACCAGATGTCATCTTTGTATTTGGATTCAGAACCCATTTTGGTGGTGGCAAGACAACTGGCTTTGGCATGATTTATGATTCCTTGGATTATGCAAAGAAAAATGAACCCAAGCACAGACTCGCAATGCATGGCCTATATGAGAAGAAGAAGACCTCAAGAAAACGGAGAACGGAACGCAAGAACAGAATGAAGAAAGTCAGGGGGACTGCAAAGGCCAATGTTGGTGCTGGCAAAAAGAAGGAGTAAGGATTCTTCAGTGACTTATCTGTGGTGATAATGCAGATTTTTCATGAGAGGATTAATAAACTAAGAATTTTTATGTGAAAAAAAAAAAAAAAGAAATCGAATCTACCCTGGAAGCCACTGAACCACAAACAATGTAGAGTGGATTTGAAGTTGGGTTATCCAAATCAAAATCTAACAGGTCACTGAGGCTCTCTGGAACTTCAATATGTTTTCCATTATGAAATAGTGGGAATAATTCCATATCAGAAAAAAGATGAGAAAGAGTGCACAATAGTAATATGATGATGTACCTGCAGTGATATCTGCATAGTGCTGAATAAAGACACAATCTGGGGCATCTTAAAAAGAAATATGAGAAAAACCCTTGAGAAATGAGTCCCTGCTCAATTGGCAACAGTAACTGTAGCATAGGGAGTTGTTCTGTGATGGGCTTGCACTTTTACCCTGCCATCTGCACCCTGGGCCTGCTACTGGAGTGATTTGACATGATGCATCAGTATGCTTTCATTGGAAAGCACTTTGTAAACCGCTTGTGATCTATTCTTTTTTTTTTTTTTTTAAGATTTTATTTATTTTTATAGAGAGGGTAAGGGAGGGAGTAAAAGGGGGAGAGAAACATCAATGTGTAAGAGGTGCGTCAATTGGTTGCCTCTTGCACACCCCCAACTGGGGACCTGGCCCGCAACCCAGGCATGCGCCCTGACTGGGAATCAAACTGGCAACCTTTAGGTTTACAGGCTGGTACTCAGTCAACTGAGCCACACCAGCCAGGGCAGGAAATAAATTTTAGTAAAACAAATCCAAGAGGAACAGTGTCAATGATCCTATTTAGACATTCATTACATCCTTCCTCTAGGAAGGAAGACATTGTAGAAACATAGTACTTGTATTTTAAAATATTTCACTATTGATAATATATGTTTCTCCTGTAGGAGAAGGGGGAGGGGGATATCCCAATTTTTGGCCCTTTCTGACTTATCTAAGAAAAAGAAGATCAGAAGTATGAACAGTAAAATGACAACAAACCCACAACTATCAACAACTGAACCTAGAAACAATGACAAACTAAACAAACAACTAAAACAGGAACAAAATCACAGAAATGGAGATCACATGGAAGATTATCAGTGGGGAGGGGGAGGGGGAGGGGAGAGAATGGGGGGAAAGGTACAGGGAATAAGAAGCATAAATGGTAGGTACAAAATAAACAGGGGGAGGTTAAGGATAGTATAGGAAATGGAGAAGCCAAAGAACTTATATGTACGACCCACGGACATGAACTAAGGGTCGGGGGGAATGCTGGTAGGGGGATGCAGGGCAGAGGGGAATAAAGGGGAGAAAAAAATGGGACAACTGTAATAGCATAATAAATAAAATATACTTTTTAAAAAAATAATTTTTGGCCCTTTCTGATAACTGAAAAAGCAGTACAATGTTTTTAAAAATGTTTTAAATTCTACATCTTGCCCCTGGCAAAGCCCTCTCTAAGTCCTCTTCACTTCTACCTAACGGTGTGATTTAGCTTGGTAACTGACAGGAATGTCACAGGATTAGGCATCTTAAAAAAAAAAAAAAAGATTTTATTTATTTATTTTTAAAGAGAGGGGAAGGGAGGTAGAAAAAGGGAGAGAACATCGATGTGAGAGAAACATTGATTGGTTGCCTCTTGCATGTGCCCAGCTCAGGACTAAACCCACAACCCAGGCATGCGCCCTGACTGGGAATTGACTGGTGACATTTCACTTTGCAGAACCATGCTCAACCAACTGACTAGGGCAGATTAGGCCGTTTTTAACTGGAAAATGCTTGGAAGCCTTTGAGTGACCAGGTAGTATCAATCCACTGCCCTTGCTGTCCATATCTAAAATTGAGTTACTAGAGACTCTTAAAGGCCAAGAGAAATTTCTTGTAAAATACATTCAAGATTTACACTGTGGTCAAGATGTCAAATCCTAGATATTCAGTTAAAAAAAAAATCTGTTCGTAAAATACCTGGTCAGGGAATTTTCCATCCCTGCTACCATTTAGTTTTTTCTGTGGAACTTTTTGTGTAGGTGTGAGGAGGTGACAGGTGAATATCTCTAGCCTCAGAAATGACTGATGGCTGAGGCCTGTTCCTTGGGAACAGTGTAAAAAACAGAGGGACAAGAATTCCCAACCCAGGGGATCCAAGATGGTGGTGGAATAGGTGGATGTACACTCACCTCCTCCTGGGATCAAACTGGAATTACAATTAAAATATAGAGCAAGCAAACTGAATAACCAACTGAAGACTAGCTGAAGAGGGGTCTTATAACCAAGGATTGACAGAAGAAGTCACAGGGAAACTGGTAGGAAGGATGGAGACACACAAAGGGCTGGCCTCGCTCTTGTAAGTGGCAGCTGAGTTTCTGGGAGGATATCTCAGCTGTGGGGGTTCCACCTGAGAAGTGTGGGGTCGCAGCTCCAAGCTGAGCTCTCCAGCCCAGAGCACCAGAGCTGGGAAGAGGCACCCACATAACATGTGGCTGTAAAAATCTGTCTGCCAGGAAGAGACAGGAGCCTACTAGAGACACAGGTACATTTTGAAAGGGCCAACACACAAAATCTCATTTGCAGCCACTCACCCTGGGCTCTGGTAGAGGGAGTTCAGAGCAGTCTACAGTCCTGTGAGGAGATACTGGGGTTTGTGGTTCTGGGGAGAGAGCTGAAGGGACAGCTACCAGAATTCCTATGCTGAGTCCCTCACTCACACTGTAGTCACTATCTTTCTTGTGTGGCGCACTCCTCTTCCTGTAGAATGAGCTTGGAGGAAAGCAATAGCTCCACCATATGGACTCCCTCTCACTGCATCCTGTGGAGCTTGCACCATGCTGAGGAGTCAGTAGCCAGGGCTGGGATGTAGAGGTCTGGGCAGACTCAGAGGGTATAAGTGACTAAGTTGGTGGCTTTGAAGTAGGGACCATTCCCACCATTTTCTCATGAACTGACCAGTGCTTCTTCCTCACGAATATCTGATTGCCCCTCTCTCCAGGCTCCCAGTGGCCCAAATCTCCCAGCTGCTGCCAGTTCCACCCTGCCAAGATCTGAGCACAATCTGGAACTGACTGAGTTGTGCATCTCTGGGACAGGGGCCAATCCTGTTACATTTTCCCAAGTCTTACCAGCATCCCCCCAACCAGAGCTCCCCTAACCCCACCTTCCCAACTCTCAGCAACCATGCCCAGCTGAGACTGGACTCCTGGCAGGATCTGGGACAGACTGAGTTGTGGGGTTCTAGGCTGGCGGCTGTTTTCCCTTGTACACCTGACTGGTGCAGAGCCCTCCCTTCACATAGTCAAATCTTGGTCTGTTTGGGTCTGACAAACTCTGCTAGCCTCACCCTGATGACTCCTTAAAACCCTAACCAACCACAAAGGTGTGCAAGCACCTAGAAGGTAGCAGCTTAACTTAGTATACCTGGAGACATTGGCTCAGTGGCCTCAGACCTAGCATTGGCACTGAGTTTGAACCTGTATCAATCTGGTGAACACACTCGCCTCCTACCTGGTGACTCACTTAGAAACTACCTTGTGCAACTTGAGTACCACCAGAGGCTTTTTTGGTGACTGAGCCAAACAGGCAGCTGGCAGACAGGGGCAGGTGGAGGTGGAGCTCAGGGTGCCTTGGAACTTATCATGGCCTTCCCCTGGGCCCAGTGCTGGTAAAAACCAGACTTGGTGAGCAGCTTGGTCCTTACTGCACACATGCAGACCCAGCAGAGGCAGCGACAAACTGGACTGCTGTGTAGGACTCCAAGCCGGATGCCCAGAGCCAGCCACAGGCAGTATGTGATATAGGTTACACCAGAGTCCCTCCCAACAGGCCCCAGAACCAATATTCCCAGTGGCCAGCTTCAGACAATCTAAGAGCAGTATACAATAAGATTCACAAGTGGCACATCCAAAGGGAGATCTAGGCAGGCCCCAGATGTTAAGCACCTGCACAGCAGCTCATACAATATGGTCTGGGTTGATACTTATAGCCAGCTAGCCTGAGGGTATAACCCATGCACAAATGGGTCAATAGCAGTCAAAACCCAATTACAATAGGAGGGCCCACCTAATCCACACAAGGGTCATTCTTGGAGTATCCAGCTCAGGTGATCAAGTAGACTGCACCACTGGGTCCCACAGGACACCTACTACATAAGGTAACTCTACCAAGAATAGAAATCATAATAGATCTACCTAATACAGAGAAACAAATACAAGAGGCAACCAAACTTGGGAGATCAAAAAACATACCCCAAATGAAAGAACAGGAGAAATCTAAGGGGGAAAAAAAAAAAAAAACAGGAGAAGAAAAAGAACTAAATGAAATGGAGGCAAGCAATTCATCATATACACAGTTAAAAAAATGGTTATAAGGATGCTGAAGGTACTTAGTGAGAACTACAAAAGCATGAAAAAGGACATAGAAACCATGAAAAAGAACCAGTCAGAAATGAAGACTACAGTATCTGAAATGAAGAATACACTAAAGGAATAAAGAGTAGGTTGGATGAAGCAGAGGATTGATCAGATTTTTGGACTAGGTAGCAGAAAACACACAATCAGAACTGCAAAAAGAAAAAAAAATTAAAAACTGAGGATAGTTTAAGGGACCTTTGGGACAACACAAAGTGTAACAACATCTGCATCACTGATGTACCAGAACTAGAAGAGAGAGAGCTAAGGACTGAGAATGCATTTAAAGAAAAAAAAAAATGACAGAAAACTCCCTTGACATGGAGAAGGAGAAAGACATACAAGTCCAGGAAGTTCACAGGTCCCAAACAAGATAAACCCAAAAAGGCCCATACCACAACACATCAAAATTAAAAATGCAAATGTTAAAGACAAAGAAAGGATCTTAAAAGCAGCAAAAGAAAGACAGTTACATACAAGGGAGCTCCTATAATGAGCTATTTCTCAACAGAAACATTTCAGGCTGGAAAGGACTGGAATGAAATATTCAAAGTGATGAAAAGCAGGACCTACAACTAACACTGCTTTACCCAGCAAGGCTATCATTTAAAATTGACGGAGAAATAAAGAGCTCCCCAGACAAGAAAAAGCTAAAGGATTTTGTTGCCACAAAATCAGTATTATAAAAAATGTTATAGGGTCATAATGGTGGCAAAGGTAAACACAGCTTAACTCTTCACAAAACCATATGGAAATTACAACAAAAACTTCTGGCCAAGATGGAGGCATATGTAGATACACTTTGCCTCCTCACACAACCAAAAGAAAGACAACAACAAATTTAAAAAGAAAAACAATCAGAACTGCCATAAAATTGAACTGTATGGAAGTCTGACAACTGAGGAGTTAAAGAAGAAACATTCATCCAGACTGGTAGGAGGGGCAGAGACGGACAGCTGGGGAGTAGAGGACATTTAGTGAGGCAGCGGCTGGAGGACCAGGCACACGAAGTGGCTGGCAGACCAGCAGTCCAACATTTGTGTGTGGATAAACCAGGAGAAACAGCTGAAGAACGAGACAGACAAGTGCAGTCCACGGTTCAAGTACAGGAAAAGAAAATCTCAAAACCTCTGGAGGTAAAAACCTGTGGGGGATGCGGTAGCAGGAGAAACTCCCAGCCTCACAGGAGAGTTTGTTGGAGAGACTCACAGGGTCCTAGAATGTACACAAACCCACCTACCCAGGAATCAGCACTAGAAGGACACAATTTGCTTGTGGGTAGAGTGGAGAAGTGACTGAAAGCTGGCAGAGAGCCAAGTGTGTGGCATTGTTTCCTCTCAGACCCCTCCCCTATATACAGCATCACAACACAATGACCTGGGTTGCCCTGCCCTGGCGAATACCTAAGGCTCCACACCCCAATGTAACAGGCACACCAAGACAAAGAAATACAGCCCAAATGAAAGAACAGATCAAAGCTCCAAGAATAGAACTAAGTGATGAAGAGTTAGCCAATGTATCAGATGCACAGTTCAAAACACTGGTAATCAGGACACTCACTGAATTGGTTGAGTATGGTCACAAAATGGAGGAAAAAGTGAAGGCTATGCAAAGTGAAGTAAAGGAAAATATACTGGGAACCAACATGAAAGAGAAAGAAAACGGGACTCAAATCAATGATTTGGAGCAGAAGGAAGAGATAAACATTCAACCAGAACAGAATAAAGAAACAAGAATTCAAAAAAAGGAAGATAGGAACATCCAAGACAACTTTAAACATCCCAACATCCAAATCATAGGGGTGCCGGAAGGAGAAGAGGAAGAGCAAGACATTGAAAACTTATTTGAAAAAGTAATGGAGAACGTCCCCAATCTGGCCAAGGAAATAGACTTTCAGGAGATCCAGGAAGCTCAGAGAGTCCCAAAGAAGTTGGACCCAAGGAAGCACACACCAAGGCACATCATAATTACATTACCCAAGAGTAAAGATAAGGAATCTAAAAAGCAGCAAGAGAAAAGGAGACAGTTACCTACAAAGGAGATAAGACTATCACATGATTTCTCAAAAGAAACCTTGCAGGCAAAAGGGGCTGGAAAGGAGTATTCAAAGTCATGAAAGGCAAGGACCTACACCCAAGATTCCTCTATCCAGCAAAGCTATCATTTAGAGGGGAAGGGCAGGTAAAGTGCTTCCCAGATAAGGTCACGTTAAAGGAATTCATCATCACCAAGCCCTTATTATATGAAATGTTAAAGGGACTTATCTAGGAAAAAGATAAAAAACTATGAACAGTAAAAAGACAACAAAATCACAATTATCAACAACTGAACCTAAAAAAACCCCAAAACATAAACAAACTAAGCAAACAACTAGAGCAGGAACAGAATTACAGAAATGGAGATCAGAGGGGAGGGAAAGGAGGGAGAATGGGGGAAAAGGTACAGGGAATAAGAAGCATAAATAGTAGGTATAACATAGACAGGGGAGATTAAGAATATAGTATAGGCAACGGAGAAGTCAAAGAACTTATATGTGCAACCCATGGACATGAACTAAAGAGCAGGGGAGTGCTGGTGGGATGAGGAGTGCAGGGCGGAAAGGGATAACAGAGAGAAAAAAATAGGACAGCTGTAATAGCATAATCAATAAAATAGATTAAAAAAATAAAAACAAAATTACAACTAAACTATAGAACAACCATCATTCAGAACTGTCAGAAATCGAGCTGAATGGATATTCTACAACTACAGAATTAAAGAAGAAACCACATCGAGACTAGTAGGAGGAGTGGAGATGCAGAATGGGCTGGTCCCACACCCACATGTAGCAAACAAAAATCAGGAGGGATATTTCAGGAGTGAGGAATCCCAGCCACACACTAGGCCCGCCAGCCCAGGGTTCCAGCGCAAGGAAGGTAAACCCATAACTTCTGGCTGTAAAAACCAGCATGTGTTTAGGCTGTGGAAGACAAGAAACTGCTGGAATCCCAGGCAGTTCCTCTTAAAGGACCCACGCACAGACATATTTGGACTCACTCCCTCTGAGCTCCAGTACTGGGGCAGAAGATTGAAAAGCTTCAGAGACATACAGGAAAGAACTGAATTGTTAGGCATCAGGGCGACAGCTGTGCGGGGGGGGGACAGTTTTCTCCCAGACAAAAGGCCATTGTTCATTTTCTGAGCCCTCACCCCATAGAGCCAGCAGCCAGGCACCATATCTGAGACTCTATCAACCTGTGCCCACCCTAGTGGTTCACTGAGGCCCTGCCCCACCTGACTTTGAAGCCCACCCAAGCTGTTTCCAGTGGCTTTTCATGTGAATGGCTTGTCTTGGCCCAAGCTTCAGATTTACCTAAATTCTCTAAAACAAGCAGCATTTGGCTTCAGCAAGCCCTGTACCTCTCGCTAAGTTGCTCCAAGCTCAGCACTAGTAGCAGCCGGCCTTGGTTCACAGCTTGGTCTCTCCAGGGCACCTCCAAGCCTAAAACAAGTAGCAGCCCCCTGCAGGTCACTTTGTACTTAATGCTCTGTGACTCTGGTCAGAGCATAGGTGGTGACTGCCCTTGGATGTGCCAATAGCAATCAAAGCTCAACTACAAGAGGAGAGTGTTAAGAGCCCACACAGTGGGTGCACCTTGAGTAGCCAGCTTGGGTAATAGAGGAGGCTGTGCCACTGGATCTACAGGATACCTACTACATTAAGCCATTCTATCAAACCTGATAGAATGGAGACATAGCAGCTCTACCTATACATAGAAACAAACACAGGGAGGTTGTCAAAATGAGCAGACAAGGAAACATGGCCCAAATGAAAACACAGAACAAAACATCGGAAAAAGAAATAAACAGAATGGAGAAAAGAAATCTCTCAGAGTTCAAAACACTGGTCATAAGGATGCTCAAGGAACTTAGTAAGGACCTCAACAGCATAAAAAAGATCCAGTCAGGAACAAAGGATATACTAACTGAAATAAAGAACGATTTACAGGGAAACAAAAGTAGAGTGGATGAAGCTAAGAATCAAATCACTGACTTGGAACATAATAAGCAAAAAACAACCAATCAGAACAGCAAATGACAAAAATCCTCCCCTCCCCAAAGAAAGAGGGTAGTTTAAGGAGCCTCTGGGACAACTTCAAGTGTTCTAACATTTACATCATAGAAATGCCAAAAGGAGAAGAGAAAGCACAAGAAATTGGAAAGCTATTTGAAAAAATGACAGATAACTTCCCTAACTTGTTGAAGGAAATAGACACACAAGTCCAGGAAGCACAGAGAGTTCCAAACAAGATGGATTCAAAAAGGCCTATTCCAAGACACATCATAATTAAAATGCCAAAGGTTAAAGATAAAGAGAATACTAAAAGCAGCAAGAGAAAAGCAGTTAGTTACCTACAAGGGAGTCCCGACACAACTGTGAGCTGACTTCTCAAAAGAAACTTTGCAGCCTAGAAGGGATTGACAAGAAATATTCAAAGTAATAATAAGCAAGTAACCTTCAACTAAGATTACTCTAACCAGCAAAGCTATTGTTTAGAATTGAAGAGCAGATAAAGAGTTTTCCAGACAAGAAAAAGCTAAAGGAGTTCATCATCACCAAACCAGTATTATATGAAATGTTAAAGGGTCTTCTTTAGGAGAAGATAAAAAATATGAATAACAAAATGACGATGAATACATATCTATCAACAATTGAATCTAAAAAACAAAATAAACAAGAAGAACAGAAACAGAATGACAGAGAGAACATTTGGAAGGTTGCCAGATGGGAGGGGTGTTGGGGGGATGGTTGAAAAAGGTGAAGGGATTAAGAAGTACAAATTGGTAGTTACAGGATAGTCATGAGGATGTAAAGTGCAGCATAGGGAATAGTACTCTATTCCAAAGAACATATATGCAAATAAACAATCTAACTTTACACTTAAAGGAACTAGAAAAAGAACAACAAACAAAGCCTAAAGTTAATAGAAGAAAGGAAATAATAAAGATCAGAGCAGAAATAAACAAAATGGAATCTAAAAAAATATAAAAGATCAATGAAACCAAGACCTGGTTCTTTGAAAAGATAAACAAGATAGACAATGCTTTAACCAGACTCATCAAGAAAAAAAGACAGTGACCCAAATAAATAAAATAAGAATGAAAGAGAAGTAACAACTGACATCAAAGAAATACAAAGGATTGTAAGAAAATATTACAAACAACTATAGGTCAACAAATTAAATAAACTAGATGAAATGGGTAAATTCTTAGAAATATACATTCTTCCAGAAGTCAATCAGGAAGAATAAAAAAAAATCTAATAGACAGATTACAACTAATAAAATTGAAGCAGTAATCAAAAAACTCCTAACAAACAAAAGTCCTGGACAGAATGGCTTCACAGGTAAATTTTACCAAACATTCAAAGAACTAACACCTCTTTTTCTCAAGCCATTCAAAAAACTCAAGAGGAGGAAAGATTCCCAAGCTCATTTTATGAGGCCAGCATTATTCTAACTCTAAAACCAGATAAAGACACTACAAAGAAAGAAAGTTATAGGCCAATACCCTTGATAAACATAGATTCTAAAATCTTCAACAAAATATTAACAAACCGAATCTAGCAATACATTAAAAAGGTCACACAACACAATCAAGTGGGATTTATTCTAGGGATGCAAAGTTGGTACAATATCCACAAATCAACAAATGTGATATACCATATAAACAAAATGAAGAGATAAAATTATGAGTATATCAGCCGTGGCTGGTGTGACTTGGTTGGAGCATCGTACTGCAAATGGAAAGGCTGCTGGTTTGGTTCCTGGTCAGGGCACATACCTAGGTTGTGCATTTGGTCCCCAGTTGGGGCACATGAGAGGCAATTGATCAATGTTTCTCTCTCACATTGATGCTTCTCTCCCTCTCTCTATCTCCTTCCCTTCCCCTATCTCTAAAATCAGTAAGCATGTCTTCAGGTGAGGATTAAAAAGTTATGATCATATCAATAGATGCAGAAAAAGCATTTGATAAAATCCAGCACTCATTTATGATAAAAAAAACAACAACAAAACTCTCAGCAAAGTGGGAATAGAGAGAACAAAGCTTAACGTAATAAATGCCATTATGAGAAATCTTCAGCCAACATCATACAAATGGGCGAAAACTAAGAGTTTCCCTTAAGCTTAGGAACAGGCCAGGATGTCCACTTTCACCACTCTTATTCAACACAGTACCAGAAGTCCTAGCCATAGCAATCAGATGAGAAGAAGAAATAAAAGGCAGCCAAATTGAAAAGAAAGAAGTAAAACTGTCATTATTTGCAGATGACATGATACAGTATATACAGAATCCTAAAGATTCCACCAAAAAACTACTAGAACTAATCATGGAATTCAATAAAGTAGCAGGATACAAAATAAATACCTAGAAATCAGTTGTATTTATGTACACCAATAATAACTACCAGAAAGGGAAGCTAAGAAAACAATCCCATTTATAATTGCATCAAAAAATATCTAGGAATAAATTTAACCAAGAATGTAAAAGACTTGTTCTCAGAAAATTATAAGACATTGAAGAAAGAACTTGAAGAAGATACAAATAAGTGGGAGCATATACCATGTTCATGGATAGGAAGAATTTACATCATTAAAATGTCCATACTACCCAAAGCAATCTATAGATTCAATGCAATTTTTATCAAGATACCAATGACGTATTTCACATAACTAGAACAAATAATCCAAAAATTTATATGGAACCAAAAAAGATTCTGAATAGCCACAGCAATCTTGAGAAGGAAAAACAAAATTGGAGGAATCATGCTACCTGGTATCAAACTATACTACAGGGTCATAGTAATCAAAACAGAATGATCCCAGCATAAAAACAGACATACAGATCAATAGAACAGAATAGAGAGCCCAGAAATAAACCCATGCCTATATGGTCAATATTTGACACAGGAGGCAAAAGCATACAATGGGGTAAAGATAGTCTATTTAATTAATAGTGTTGGGAAAATTAAACTGATATGGGTGAAAAAAATGAAATTAGGCCATCTCCTTACACAAGAAAAACTTAAATGGATTAAAGACAAATGTTATACTCAAAACCATAAAAATCCTAGAAAAAAACAGGCAGTAAAATTGTGGACATTTCTCACCGCAATATTTTTTCTGATATATCTCCTCAGGTGAGGGAAACAGAAGAAAAAACAATGGGACCATCAATAAAATGAAAAGACAATTGTGGACATTTCTCATTGCAATATTTTTTCTGATATATCTCCTCAGCTAAGAGAAACAAAAGAAAAAACAATGGGACCATCAATAAAATGAAAAGATAATGGAAGAACATATTCACCAAAGATACACCTGATAAGAGCTTAATATCCAGAATTTATAAAGAACTTACAAAACCCAACACCAAAAAAAGCAAACAATCTGATTTAAAAAAATGGGCCAGGGACCTGAATAGATACTTCTCCAAAGAGGACATACAGATGGTCAATAGATGTATGAAAAGATTATCAATGTCACTAATTATCAGAAAAATGCAAATTACAACCACAGTGAGATACCACCTCACACTTGTCAGAATGGCTATCAACAAACAACAAGTGCTGGCCAGGATGTAGAGAAAAGAAAACGCTTGTGCACTGTTGGTGGGAATGCAGACTGGTGCAGCCACTGTGGAAAGCATATGGAGTTACTTCAAAAAATTAAAAATGGAACTGCTTTATGACCCAGCAATTCCACTTCTAGGAATATACCAGAGAAACACAAAACACTAATTCAAAAAAATATATGCACCCCCATGTTCATTGCAGCATTATTCATAATCTCCAAGATACGGAAGCAGCGCAGGTGTCCGTCAGTAAATGAGTGGATCAAAAAGCTGTGGCACATTTATAAAATGGAATGCTACTCAGCTCTAAAATGTATGCAATCTTACCCTTTGTGACAGCATGGATGGACCTGGAGAACATAATGCAAGGTGAAATAAGCCAGTCAGAGAAAGAGAGGTACCATCTGAGTTCACTCACATGTTGAATCTAATGAACAAAATAAACTGACAAAAAAAATAGAAATAGGCTCATAGATAGAGAACAGACTGACAGCAGGGAGGAGGGTTGCGGGGCTGGGTGAATATAGTGAAGGGAGGGAAAGAAGGGAGGGAGGGAGGGAGGGGGCAAAAAGGAAAGATAGAAGGAAGGAGGGAGGGAGGAAGAGAACTCATAGACACAGACAGCAGTGTGGTGACTGACTACCAGAGAGAAAGGCGGGTGGGAGGGGTAGAAGAGGGTATGGAGGGATAAATGGTGATGGAAGGAGACTGGACTAGGCGTGGTGAACACACAGTACGATATACAGATGATGTATTACAGAGTTGTAAACCTGGAACCTATATAATCTTATTATCCAATGTTACTCCAAAAAATTCAATTAAAAAGAAAAAGAATTCCCAACAGGGAGCAGACAGAGGCAAAGGGAGAGAGATGAAGGACCACAGAAGAGGTGCGGAACTGGAGGAGAGGAGCCAAAGACAGGGAGACAGACAGGGGAAGGAGTGTAAGTGACAGCGGATGCCAGATGTGGCAGATGGAAAGGAAGGGGCTGCCAAGATAAGGGCCCAGTACAAACAAACAAACAATTAAGGGCAATAAACTGAGGAGCCTGCCAAAGTGGGGTCAAGACTGTGACTGAAATGGGGCCCAGATTAGGATGATGCCTAGTCACCTCCACATCTGTCACAATGCCCCAGAGACAGCTCAGAACAGCTCAGAGACAGGAAACAGCCCTCCATGAATTTGACCTCTGGCTAGGAGGCAATATGGGAATATTCGTCTAAATATGCACATGCACGCACCCATGTAAAACGCAGGGAGAATTGCTGCAAAGAAGCATACATGGTGGTCCCTGTCCTCCGAAACCTGCAGCGCCTGAGATGAGGTAGAATACGCTATACCTCAGGAAAATTATAAATGCTCTACTGCAGTTCGGAGCAGAGGCTACTACTATGGGGGATGGGAAAGATTTGAAAGAGTGGATGGTATTACACTGGGATCTTGAAAAATGGATACAACTTTGGCATTCAGAAGATAAAGTGAAGATCTTAACGTTTTTCATCACTCTCTCTCCAGGTGCTGTTAAACACCCAAAGGCTGCCCAAGGGACTGCTAAACAGAAAGGAAGTCCAGGAGATTGAGGCAGCCCCACAGAAGCCCTAAGAGTGGACAGTTGCCTAGGAGAGTTCTAGTCTCTCTGCCCCAGTTGATACCATAACACGCATAGTTCAGAGCATCGACCACTATCTCTCACACCATCACAGATCGATCTCACCTACCATATACCCGTATGTGGCCAAAAAAAAAAACTGGCCTCAGGATAGGTGACAGATAATGAAGGCAATGGGCAAGTGCCCAATTCTAATTTCTACTTCATGCCACACTATTGGTGATGCTACATTGACACAAGTGTACCATGCTCTACCAAGCCAGTGTCACAAGATCCATGTGAAACACATTTCCAATCCCATTTGTTTGCTATATACTCCTATGAAACCTGACTTATTTTTAAATTGATATACAAACACATTTTTAGACATATATTCATATTCCATTACCAAATCACCAATGAACCAACATTAAATGTCTGGATTTATTTCTCCTCAAGAAAACTCTGCTCTCATTTTTTTAATTAGTTTGTCTCTGCTCTCACCGAAGTACATGGCCTGGGCCCCCAATCCAGCTGATTTGGCACAGACCTGAATGTGAACAACACCCCCAAAAAGCAGTCTGAGAGAGGTCTGTGGTCCCCTGACCCTTTGTCAGGAGAGTGTCCCACCACTCAGCACTCAGACCTCAGACCGCCCTACAGGGAGACCTGAACGCAGGTCCACACGCCCCACCCCCACTGGCTATACTGAGCGAGTCTCCCACTGTCCTTGGGCAGAGGCCTCGCAGGGCAGCAAAGGAAAGAGGAGTCCGCAGCATGTGCCCAGAGGCGGGGTCTTCATGAACAAGGAGCAGGCAGAGCAGGAATGTGCTCCCCAGGACACCATGAAGGGAACCTAACGCTGGCGCCTAGGTATGCTCGGCACATGCAGTGAAGTAAGCTCACCTCAAAAGCTCCAGTTTAGTTTCTGTGGAAAATGAGGCTCAGAGGTCATCATACCTTACAGGTGATCAGTGAGACTGTCTACTTGAGCCTTCAAAGAATGGTTTGTCCTTCACACTTCCGCTTATGTTTATAACTCCTAACACACAAGTGTGTTTGTCATTACACCTAAATGAGCACTTGGAATGGGTTTCTGGACTGTGAAACAGCAGCTCTTAGATCAGCCCTGCTTCAGCCTGAGCCTTTAAGAAATCATAAACCCTCGGCTAATTCTAACCGCCTAAACTTCCAATCATTGTATCTGTTCAAATTACAAAGGATGGGTAGTCAAGACATGAAATCCACTCCTTATGTTTGAAACTCTGATCATAAGCCTGCAACTAAGCTGTATAGGGGACAGATGACCTGCAGAGAAATTAATAAGGTTAAAAAAATGACAAGTGCATGTGTCTGTTGGGAAATGGACCCTTTTGAAAGGGATTAGTTCAATAATGTGGGCATCTAGGTCAACAGTTGTAGGTAAAAATCTCCCTAAGCAGGCCCACCTCTTCCATGGCCGGGTCTCGGCTCAGAGCTCAGCCCAGGGACAGCCCAGTTCTTCTGCGGTGTGTGGGGAGAGGTGGGGGTGGGGCCAGCTCACCCTTCGACCCGCTTCATTGTTCTGCAGGTTCATGAGCACCCGGCCCTGCTCCTCCGATCCCTTGGCAAAGTTCTTCTCCCGCTCCCGAGCGTCCACAAACTCCTTAGCAAACCGGTAGCCGTACTCCACGTTGTCCCCACAGCCGCCCCACAGCCAGTCACGGGGCAGGTCCTTGGGCCGGGCTGTCCTGCTGCAGCCACATGTGGAGAGCTCACCCTCTCGGCAGGCCCGGCTGATGGCATTCACCACCCCGGCGGCACTCACGGCATAGGTGAAGGCCGTCTCGCGGCTCCCTGCAAGACAAGGCAAGACTAGTGGTGAAGGTCTCCTCTCAAGTGGAGGCCTTCCTTCCCTCTGCTTCCTCCAGACGCATGCTGCCGTAGCCTCAGCCATAACACTCGCAGGAGGGGAACGAGGGTCAGGAGGAGCACCTTTCACTTCCCATGGCTCCAGTGATTCGAAACTTCTTTTGATGACGAGCTGAAATTTGCCTCCTCTGCCCTAAAGACGTACCAAATACAGGGACTCCCTCCAGCCCTGGCTTAGACTAACATCCATTCCAGAGACATTTACATGACTGCTCGATTCCTAGGAGGCAGACCTAAAGGCAGGGGAGAGTGGACACTAAGGAATCTAGAAAACACGTGAAACCAACAAAATGAGACTGACTAGAAATGTGGGACCAAGAACAGGACGCTATCTTCTCAAACATCTCTCCCTCACAGATGTCAATTTTGCACCACTCCATGAACCCCACATCTGTATTTTTATTCCTGCCATTATCTAGCTAGATAGTGGCAGAGACCAGGAGTAGGAAGTGAACTACAGTTACAACATTCGGAATCAACCAGGCTGTCTTCCTGTCTTTCATAGAGTCCACACTGCCTCTCGACTCCACAGCATTGGGAACCGCATCTCTGGGACACTCAGCAGGGTCTCTCCAAATATCTACATCATTTCTAGCATTTCCTCTATTGCTGTGGAGGAGCCACTTCAAAACTCACATGAGGTATGCTCTAGTTCAATAAAAAGGTTTATAAAAAATAATACTAAGCCGCTGGGGAAATGCAAATCAAAATCAAAATGAGACGCCACTTTACATGCATGCGTATGCCTATCATCAAAAAGAAAACTACTAATAAGTTGAGGAGGATACAGAAAAACCAGAACCCTCATGTACTGCTGGTAGGAATGTTCAACGGTGCAGCTGCTTTGGGAACAGTCTGGCAGCTCCTCAAAAGGTCAGACACAGAATTACCACATGACCCTGCAATTCCACTCCTAAAAATATATCCAAGATAAATGAAAACATTTGTCCACACAAAAACTTATATGTGAATATTCCTTGTGGCATTATTTGTAATAGCCAAAAAGTAGAAACAACTCACATTGTCCATCAGCAGCTGACTAGGTAAACAAAAGGCGGCGTTATCAATACAATGGGATATTATTCAACCATAAAAAGTAATAAAGTACATATACATGCTACAACATGGATGAACCTTGAAATTATTATGCTAAGTGCTTCAACTTGGCATTTTGTATCTATATTGAACCTGATAGAAAATGATCCTGTTTACATGAAAAACATGTTCAGAATATGCAAATGCATAAAGACACATCACTGGTTACCTAGGGTTTGTGGAGGAAGGGGAATGAATGGAGAGCGACCGCTAATAGATATGCAATTTCTTTACAGGCTTTTGGAATTAGATAGCAGTGCTAGTTGCAGGATCTTGTGAATATACACCAAACTGTACACGACTAAATAGTGAGTTGTATGGTACATGAATTATATTTCAATAAAGCTGTTATAAGAAACAATAAGTAATACTCCTACGGACTCAGGTATTGAAGGGAGTGGTTCTTGGCAGGAAACTGGGAGTCAGCACTGAGCTCAGAAGAGACGCCCCACAATTCTGTCTCGGCAGGTGGCGAGGGAAGCGGTCCGCAATCATTAATAGGCCTGGAGTGATCTCACACCTTAGCCTACTTTTTGATTACCTATCTAGTCATGACAGAGTAAAGTTTGCAGCCAGGCCACAATGGGAAATCAGTTTTTCTGAGTTAACCAGGGGTCAGCTTCTGGTCCGCTGTGGACTGGGAGCAGCCCAAGAAAAACCCAGATGGTACAGAAGTCGCACTCATAATTCAGCCGTCAGGCTTAACATTTGGGTCAGTGCTGAACCACCGCCAGAGACCAGGGTGTCTATCTGGTCTAGGCGAGGCAGACGATGAGTGTGAGCTCCCAAGACAGTCAGCTGGTTAAGAGGCTCTTGGGGAGGAGGGAGTCTTGCCTGAGAAATCTTCCTGAAATGGGGCCTCGGCCCCCTGACCTGGCATCCTGGGGCAGGAAGGCCTCTCTGAAGCCACAGCCAAGAGCCACATTCCATCCACTGCGAGCACTCCTTTTACAACATTCCTCGGGGAGGTGGGTTGGGTTCTCAAGGCAACCCATTCCATCTTTTTTTAATGACTCTAATCACCAGAACATTCTCGTATTAAGCTGAAATAGGCCTCCCTATAACTTCTGCCTGCTGGAAATACACTATCTAATCCCTTTTCCATATGATAGCCTTTCAGTATTTGAAAACAACTAATATGCCTTTCATGTGTTCTTTTTCCAAGCTACATATGTCTGATTTCTTCTTCCTTTCTTTAGCAAACATGTTTTTCAGAACGGAATCACCCCTCTCAGAACTGCCTTTTAAAATAGCGCACTTACAGCTGAGTATATCGCAGACATTATGTGCTGTGATGGTCCTTGCCTATCAGCTTGGTTTGGGATCCGTCCCCGAGTGAATTAGCTGCCTCTTGCGGTCCTCCTGCCTCTCTGGGCCAGACACTCCATTAGGTCCTGAGTGCAGGGGGCTCTGCCTTCACGGGCTGCATTTGGGCACGTACGGGCTGCCAGTGCTACTCTCGGCCGGCAGGAGATAACCTGGGGCCTCAGAATGGACCGGCAATGCGCAGCGGGGGGAAGAGTCTCCATATGTGAAACAATTCAAAGTGGAAACTCAAACCACCTCAAGGAAAAAGGCTAGTAAACCAGCAGCGACTGGAGCTACTAGAGAGACCTTACTCTAGTAGGACAACAGGAAACAGCAGGGCAGTATCATGCCCTCCCCGTCCCAGCTACCAGGAGGGTGCCTCCATGCTCCTCTGGGTGGAGACTGGGGGAAGTACCAGTGGCTCCCTCTGAGCTGCTCAGCTGCTCTTTGGTGGTGGACCTTTGTAGCCACTTCCAAGAAGGAAGGAATCTTTTGGAAGTCGCACGGAAGATAGCAGTGAGAGGACTCACCGGGAGCTATCTGGGCTCAGGGGGAGGAATGGAGGACAGCTTCCCAGGTAGCATAAGCCTGCAGGGAAGCTACAAAAAGGAACAGTGAAAATGAGACAAAAAGGAGGGCTCCGTTTGTAACAGAATAGGGTACAGAATAGAGTCTGCTTTCGCAAGTCCTTCTACCATGCAAAGCTGTACCCAGCGGAGTTTCTATTCCTGACAACGCTTTTCTTTCTAAAGTAAAGCCGCATTCACTGGCCTTCACTCAAACAAAATAACACATGGAAAGGATCTAGCCAACATCGGCCATACATTAGGTTACTCCCTTAAAGTGACTAGGGGGTGCCTCTCTCTACACCTGGGCCATCCGTGTGTCCTCACTGGAAACCAGGGGCAGAGGGTGCTGCTGACCTAGACTTTTACCAGGAAGAAGGGACAGATACTAGGTATATTTGAGAAGAATTGATAAGTTATCATCAAATCCCATTTAACCCTCAAGTCTATTTGTCTGGGAAAGTTGCCCAGTAAGACTGTCATGGGAACACATGAGCATTCCTTTTTTAGATCTTGATTGACACTGAAGGAAGAAAGAATGAGATTCGAAGTGTGCTTTCCCCTGATCCTTACTTCGCAATACAGGGCAGGCGAGCCAGGGGAAAGAGGTCAGGAGAGGGAGGGAACCTTCCAAGTACCCACGATAGAGGGGAACGGGATCTCAAGTCTTAACTCCCCTGCTGCTAAAATCATCCTTGGGGAAAATCGCTGCCTTGGGTAACTCCAGAACGTCTTTTGAGGGGAAGCCGTTGTGAGGGAATGTGTGACAGGGACTTCAGGGCTCTGACACCTTCCTTTTATGGCCCTGGGGATAAGACCCAGTAGAATAGGGCCGGATTTCTCAATTTCTTGCCAGAAAGAAGAGAATTACATTTCAAAAGGACCTAAAACAATTAGACCCCAGATCACACCTCCATCTAAGCAGCAGAGCAGCCAAAGAATCCTAGACCAGGAGTGGGACAGGGGATAGAACAGGAATCTGGGAAGAGGTGGCCCTCTCTCTTTCGTCCTCAGTCTGGCCCCTTCCCCCACTTTCACACACACCCCCTTTCAAATGAAAAAGCCAGGCCTTGGTCTGGGTTAGGTTAATGACAACTATCACCAATTTGGCCCAAAGTTCCTCTCTCTCTCAGGGTCCAAGTGGAAGAGGCAAAAAGCCTGCAGACACCCAGGCAAGGCTCTCCAAGGAGGACCTGGTGCTGAGCGAAACAAAGGGCCCCGGGCGGTGGGCGGGTTTCCTCCTTCACTAACTCCGCTCAGAGGGTCCAGGCCCTTCCCAGGGTGAGTCGCTCAGGCTGCCCCAGACAGGGTTAGGCAGGAAGCAGAGGGCTAGCTGAGCCCTGCGCTGTGCGGCTCACACGTCAGCTGAGGCTCTGCTGCCTGTGCACCTCCCTTCCCTCCTTGAAGGCCAATTCCAAGCCCTGAGAGAACCCACCTGGACACTCAGGTGGGCTCTCTCTGCCCCCGTCCAGAGAGAACATGCTTGCACCCAGGCCAGGTGAGCACAGCTCCTTCAGCCAAGCCATGCCTGGTGGCCGCTTACCTATCTGCATGACCCTCCCAAAGACAGACGTGTCGTCCACCGTGCTGCAGTTCCATCGCCTCTGCCGGAACTGGTACTGGCACTCCTTGATGCCCATCTTGGCTCCCTCCCCTATGTAGACCATGTGCTCCTGGTACAACTGGCACAGCTTTCTCTGGCCAGGGGAGAGCCCGGGAAGCTGGCTGCACAGAGGCTGGGCACCGATGATGAACATCTCAGGTCTCTGCACCGGGTTCATAGCTAATGACCTACAGCAGCGATTCAGAAAAGGGAAAGGAGTGAGCGCATGCCTGTGTGCAGCAGCAAGTCATTCATTTAACACATTTACTGAGTGCTTTCTGTGAATAAGGCCCTGCACTAAGGGCTTGGAAAAGGAAATTGGGGAAACTGAGGCACCGACATAGGTGACATGGGAGATGTCAGCTGCCTGAGACAGACTTGAGCTTCAAGATCCAGAGCGATCAGAGAGGGACAGCTCTTACAGCTGGGGAGAAGCTGGTCCTTAAACGGTGCGGGGCAGGAGGAGGACACGCCAGACAGGGCGGGCTGTGCACTTGGGCAGAGGGTGGAAGGGACCGAGCCTCAACAGGAGAGCACGTGGCTTAATCACGGAGTGGGAGTGACTCGTTCCCTTTGGCCCAAGTGCAGAATATGTGATGGAAAGCAATAAATTCCCTTCAATAGAACTTCCCCTTATGCCTCTAAAGTCAAATCCAGTTTACATACATCGTACTATATTCTAAATGTTTTCTCTTCCGTATCTGACCCACAACCCCCCTAACCCACCCTTCAACAGTTCAAGGGCGCTCTCCCTTTTGCTCATCATCCACCAGATAGAATAAAGTGTTAAGTTAGATGAGAAAGCTGTATGTTTGCCATCTGAGTAAAAATGTGATCAGGGCACAGAGCAGGTGGTGAGTGCCTACCATTTCCATGTTGACTTGGCAATGACAATAGTCTCAGAAACAAAAAGAACCACACACGGTCCTGCAAATCCCTCATCTGGTCTTCAGACTTATAAAGTGGGAACGCTACTCTCCTTAGCCCCATCAGCAAAAACAAAAACAAAACAAAACAAAACAAAAAACAATAGTCTTACCCATCTAATAGCAACAAAAGAGATATTTCTAACCACCCACGGGGATGGAGGAAGAGCCAGGACAAGGGGAATGCAGACAGCATCAGAGAAAAAGACAAATGAACTGATCCTTTATCCTGTGGAACGTTTACCGCTAGGGGCATGAGAGAGGAAACGGACCGTCCTAGTTTTCCTGGGATAACAGAGGTACTTAGGATTCCTATGAATAAAGGAATGATCACGTCCCACGGTGACCTTATCCACATTTCAATTACCAAAGGAGGCGTAGGTTGTAGAGTAGGACTTCAGCCCCTCTCACTCACCACCAGGAGCTGGCTTCGGCAGGAAGCTGAGCCCAGCTGGAGAGCAGCGCAGCGGCGAGCAGCAGCAGGCCGGGCATGGTCGGCCTCAGCCCTCCCCAGTGCCCTGGGAAGGCCCCAGGGACAGCCGGCTTCCAAAGCTGGGCTCCCTGAGAAAACAGAAATGGAGGGAGAATCAATGTGGAAATGCAACAGACCGGGGAGGTCCAGGAGAAAAGGGAGCGAGCTCTGGGATGGATAACATCACTTTCTGCTCTTGCAAGGAAACTCAGCCTCTTTCCAGCCTCCATCTCCTCATGCTCATCCTCTCCCCACAGAATGCCTCGATGTCTCTGACCCCAAACTGAAGCCCCTACTCGGGGCCTGATTCCAAAGGAAACAATGAGCTGAGAAACTAGAGGAGAGAAATGAAATCGTTTCAAGAACAGAGCATGCTCTATGCAGAATTTAGGAAGAGCTTTGGCTCTTGCAACGCACACCCGCCCTTCCTGAAGGGAGAACCATCCCGTCGCCATTCCCTTTACCTCGCACTCCAGCCACAGGTGGATCTCTCTGACCACCAGGCTCTCTTGCGGGGCTAAAAACACAGTTGGTGAGTTGGCTTGATCCACAGGCCAAACACGGGTCTTCCTTCTCAGTCCGTACGCTCTTACTCTAAACAAGTTTTCTAAATCCCAACCTTGTTCACCAGAAATAACAGGGAGAAGGTGAGGACTTTTCTCTTTCTCAAGGCAACTTCTCTGAGAAATGTAGAAGCCCACAGCAAACTGGGGCTCCTAAAGCTCTGGAGGCCGGGCGTGCCTTCCCGGGGGGCGCTCATCCCCTCCCTGGCACCGGGGTACCTCCAGCTCCTCATCTGCAACTCTTGCCTCAAACATCTGTGCTGAGGACTCCTCTTCCAGAACAATCCCTTCCTTCTCTCGTAGCAGGAGAGCCTCCCGCATCTTTGCCTCCAGCTGTTTCTAACTACCGCCTACGTCTACATCCCCAGTGAACACCTTTTCTGGAGCCCTTGAAAACAGAATATCCTGCTGCTGGATCCTGGAGCAAGTCTATAAAAACACGCCCCTCCGGCTCACCCTCACCTCGTCTCTCAGCTTCCATCAAGGGTGTGTGACCCCTCGGCCCCAGTGAGTCTTGTCCCAACAGCCCGTTACAACCTCCAACCTTACACAGGCAAACACACGCGCGCACAACGCCCCACCCCCATCTCACCACGCAGTTCTGGGGCGCCGGGCTCTCAGGCAGGGGGTGGCAGGTGCTTTGAGTCATCAGCCTGGCAGATATTTTTTGCCTTGGGGCCACCAAGAGAGGAAGGTGGCCTGAGCGGGATCCAGGGAAGCTGGGCCACAGCCTGTCCCCACCCCCTTTTGGTTTTTCTCCGAGAGGTCTTAGCTGGGGCGAGGCCATCAACAGGCAGGTGTGTGGGGTCGGCAGAGGGCAGATCAAAGAAGAAACTTGCTCCTTCCCCTTTGTCATGCAGAACCAGCTCGGAAATGATCCGGTCTCTAGCCCAGCGGACTAACAGCTCCCCACACTCTACTTCCCTAACAGACCTCCCCTCCTTTAAAGGATGCCCCCTCCCCCTCTAACCTCTACCCCCCATAAATCCTCCCCGTCCCTCAGGGCAGGAGGTCTGTGAATGCACCGACTGGAACCGAGAGAGATGGAGCAGAGATAGGGCTGGCACCAGAAGCTAATGGCTTTATGGAGGGGAGGGGGCCGGGTCCAAAGTAGGGAAGAGAGAGGAAAAGCTTCAAAGAGTTTCCTTGTCCAAACATCCTCAGCTCCACCTACCAGTCCTTCTTGGGGAAGCAGAGTCAGAGCTGCCTCTACTCCTGGTGGCCCTCCGCCCTCCCACCCGCACGGCCATCCCCCCCACCATGCCGCCTGCCAACGCCCTGCTCCCACCAACACTCATCCTCACACATTTCCATGCCAGGTAGCTGGTGACGCTTCTTATCCCCACTGGTTCCCCCTCACACCGGTGTCTGTCACTTTTGTCACACCCTCTCACCAGGCCTCTGAAATCTCTGGCTCTGCAAGCCCTGGGTGCAACAGAGGCCACGCTGGGGGCCACTGTTTCTGAGCCAAGGACAGGAGTCAGTGCCAGCTAACGGTCACTGTGTCTTTGACGCCACAGCGCCAGGCTTTCCCGCTAGCTGAGGCCGAGCTCCCCCAGAGCTGCTAATCCCGCCCCACTGTGCTTTATAGGCTGAGACAGGATCAATCCCTGCAGCCGTTCCCACCACTCTGTGCTTTCCATCAAACTCTCAGTTCATTAAAAAAGATATTTTTAAAACTTAAAAAAAAAAGACGGTAGCACGAGCAGTGGCTTCTTTCTCTGGCTTCCAGATGTGAGCCACCCCTCTGAGCGGTCCCAGAACCACCGCCCGCATTTACATTCTTTGGTTTCCTCATGCAGGACTTGGGGGAGAAAGGTGAATGCGGGTGATTGGTTTCATTGGTTAGTGTGGGCAGAATGGAAACTCCTCGCCTCAGCCGGACTGGGGAGGAAGGAAACTGTGTGGGTACTGATGGTTTGGTCCTAATGAGTAGGACACATCTGAAGCCCTGTTCGTGTGTCACTGGCGAGTTTTACAGCAGGTCTCAACCACGGCAGACTGTTCTTTGTGTAAGAAGAATGACCTAGTAATCACCCAAAAGGCAGGGAGTGGGATTTCTCTCTGCTGCCTAGGTAATAACTAGAGATTTGCCCCCAAAACTAAATGGCTTCCCTTTCCGATGAGAGCTGTCATTTCAGACACACCAAACACAGTTAAGTATGAGCAAGTCCAGGGTCTCTCGTTCTTGGTAGTGACTGGGAGGTTGCAGGGAGCGGGGGATGCTGCGTTCTCCACCAGGACCCGCCAGAGGGCCAGGAGGGGCTGGCCAGACGCATCTGCTCACTTCCTCGTTCGGTCATCCATTTGTTCAATAAATTCAGTAATCCCATGTGCATCAGGGGCCTCATACATCCCAGTTACTGCTGCTCTAAGTGCCAGGGACACGGCAATGAACAAAGAAACATAAAACTGATCCTTGCACGAGGCAGAGTATAGGGACGCTGACCTCCTACCGAGTTCAAAATTTTTGTGTAACTTGATGACTCATAGCCTGCTGTTAACCAGAGGTGTCACCAAGAACACAGCCAATTAACACACATATTTTATATGTCACATGTATTATATGCTGTATTCTTATGATAAAATAAAGAAAAGAAAATTTTATTAAAATCATAAGGAGGCCTGACCAGTGTGGCTCAGTTGGTCGGATGTCGTCCTGCAAAGCAAGAGGCTTCTGGTTCAATTCCTGGTCAGAGTACATGCCTGGGAGGCGGGCCAGGTCCCCAGTTGGGCGGTGTGCAAGAGGCAACCGATGGATGTTTCTCTCTTACATCGATGTTTCTCTCCCTCTCATTCTCCCCCTCTTCCCTTCTATTTAAATAAATAAATAAAATCTTTTTAAAAATCATGAGAAAATGCATTTACAGTATTTAATGAAAAAAATCTGTGTATAAGTGAACCTGTGCAGTTCAAACCCATACTGTTCAGGGGTCAACTGTACATAATATGTTAGGTCCAGTGAATATTATGAGAAAAAAATCAAGCAGGGACAGAGATCAAGAACAAGAACGAACTAAATGAACTAGCAAGCAAAACAGAAATAGACTCATAGATACAGAGAAGAGACTGATAGCTGTCAGAGGGGAGGGGGAATTGGGAGGCTGTGGAAAAGGTGAAGGGATTAAGCGAAAAACAAACAAACTCATAGACACAGACAACAGTATGGTGATTACAGAGAAAAAAGGAGTAGGAGAGGTAGAAGAGGCAAAAGGGGATAAATGGTGGTGAAAAGAGACTTGACTTTGGGTGGTGAACCCACAAATACAATACACAGATGATGTTCTATAGAACTGTACACCTGAAACCTATAAAATTTTATTAACTAATGTCACCCCCAATATTTCTTCTCCAGTGATCAAGAGTTTCCTAAAAACACAAACTTACTTGTTCTATTTTCCATCTATGTCCCATGTGTCTAGTTTAGTTATACTAGGCAGTAATAAATGGCTCTGGGTTGATAACCAGTGACAATACCTAATATCAGTGAACATTTATTGAGCACCTACCACATGCACTGAACCAAGTGCTTTACATCCACTTCCCTCATTTACTCTTCACCAAAATTCTATGTGGTATATGCTGTTATTATCCTCACTTTAAATATGGGGAAACTAAGGTGTAAAGACGTTAAGTAGCTTCCTCAGACAGCAACTGAATGGTAGACCCTGGCTTGGAATCCAGATCTCTCCGCTCTTCCCCAATACAGGTGACTGCATCACATATTTGGTCATTCCTGCTTGTCCCTGGAACATAACATGCTCTCTGCTTTGCTTTTCCTCTTTTTGCCATTGCCCTAATGCTAGGGCTGTGAATAGTAAGACAGTAAATCAGATAACAACATTCTGATTTATAGGAAGTAGCACAAAAAGTAATGTTTATTTTTAAAAAACCAGGCTGACTGTAAAGTCATTAGTATAAACACAAACACCGTGCACGCACACTGCAGAGCCTTTTTTGGTGGGGGAAAGCCAGACTTCTCCCAACCAACATGATGACAGGCTGCTTAAAGCTGGAGAAATTACAATACAACAGTTTTAGTGAGTTGGTGTTTATGTTTTTCAAAGGTTCCCCGCCTCCACAAGGATGAAGTCAAACCCCATTACCGCATTATACAAGGCCTTTCAAAATCTGACCCTGCCAACCTTTCCATCCTGTTCCGTTTTCACTCTGTGCTCCAGCCCCCCAAACTGCCTGTATTACACTTCCATACTTACGCCCGACACCTGAGTGCCCTGCTGACTTCTGGGAATGGTTTCCCCTCTCTCTGTACAAAACAGGCTCCTTTGTCCTTGAGGACCCACCCTCAAAGACACCTTCCTCGAGCATCCAATCCAAAGCAGACACCGCCCCCATCATCCTCTTCCTGGCTTCTTGCATGTTTTTGTCATAACATTTACTGTAATAGGGCATAATTTGGCATGTTTGTGTTTCTGTTTCTTCCTTCAAAAGCTCCACTAATGGTCTTGTTCACTATTTTCTCCCAGTGACTGGGATAATGTCCAAGGGTACCTAGTAGATGCTCAATAAATATTTGTTGATTGAAAAAAGAGAATAGCCCTCTTTGGCTCTCCAGGATATAGGGGACAGGCCACTGAGGTCAGCCTCCCATGGAGACAAAGGAGTCCTTTTGGCTTCCACATGGCCCTACCCAATGACTGGCATACAAGGTGCTTTGACTGATGTATCCCCTTATTTGAGAATTTACTCTCAGCTGTTGATTGAGATTTTGGAGATTCCAGGTGCCAGCTCTGTCTCTACCTTTTCTTCAGAGACATGAGTACCATTCAACTTCTAATTCTGCTTATTATATAATAACGTGAAGATGCCAAAGACGTTGCTCCTTGAGGTGGTTTGGTCTAGCTGGGGAAATGGAAAACCTGCTCTGAAACGCGGGACACATGAAGTACCTGAGGGGCCCAAGGGAGTGATCATAGTCAGGATGTGGGATTGGAATAGGGCCTTGAAGAATGTGTAAGCTTTAAATAGGAGGAAAAGAGCAAGAAAGATTTCACATAAAGATGTGGTTTGGTCAAAAAGAGAAAATTTTGAGGTGCTTTTGGAAGAGTAGGAGAGATATTACAATACGTAAAGGAGGACTTTGAGAATTTCCAGTGTTCTCAGAATCATTCCTGTCATTAATTTTATGTAGCCCCTCTGAAATCTGATATTGAATTCTCACTGAGCATTCAATATCAACCGTCCAGAAAAACTCCGGTGATCATATGCTTATAGTTTCCAGGGGTATCACTGCAGGAATGGGACTCAGAGGATCAGCCACCTTTTGAGCATGAAAGGATGGTTGAGTAAATCTTCCTAGTCAGCCAAGAAATATAGAAGTTAAGATGCTGATTGATTATACTCTTTCCTCACAATCCTGCTTATTCTCTGTGCTCCAATCTCTTCTTGATCCAGGACTAATATCTTGGTGTCATTTTTGACCCTTTCCCCTCTTTTACCCTCCATGTCGAATCAATTGTTAAGGCCTCTTCACTGTGTCTCCGTAATATTTTAAAAATTTACTCCCTACTTGCCATTCCTACTGCCATACTCTGAGCTATACAAGAGCGTGCTAATTGCCCTTTTCTCCCTCCAACAAATTGCATCTTTTGTTCCATTCTCATCTATTGAATGATTGAATGAATTCTTTCCATACTCTTTTCTAATTTCCAAGGTAACAACCCACTACCAGGTTTCTCAAAGTATGGTCCCCAGACTAACAGTATCGGTATCACTTGGAAACTGATCAGACAAACAGATTCTCTCAAGGTCCTCCTAGACCTACTCCATCTGAAACTCTGAGGGTGGTGTTTAGCAATCTGTTTTAACAAGTCTTCTGAATCATTCTGATGTCCACAGAAACTTGAAAAACACTGTCATAAAGCCATCTATAGAATGTTATGAATTAAAGCACTAAATCTTTCAAGTACGTATATGAATGTTAATGGAAAATTTCTATATACCAACGTCTAAAGCCAGTGGTTCCCTCCCTGGGGGCTAAAGACTTCTGGGGGCCATAGAAGCACAAAATGGATACAGATAAAGCACCCTCTCTAGAACGAATAAACATGTCTACCTACTTCTACTCTGGTGCCCTACATGTACACAGACCCTTGTAATTAATAAAACACTAACTCATTTAAAAGTGCTACTGATGATTGTTGGCAATGGTTGCACAACTCTAGGAATATATTAAACAGTTGAATTGTATGTTATATGAGTTGTATCTCAGTAAAGCTGTTACATTTTTTTTAAGAAGCGTTCCTGATGATGCAGCCATTCCACCATCCTGGAGAACTGACCGTGCACAACAGAACAGCAGTGCCGTTCACACCCTCACGCTGGAAACAATCCGTCTACCACAGATGGGCTGATTCACTGTGATACAGAAATACAATGGAACAGTAGGCAGTAATGAAAAGGAGGGACCACAGTGACATGCAACAGCATGCATGGGTCATACAAGCATAATGTTAAGAATAGGCAAGTCACAAAATATAAGTTATGATTCTATTTGCAGCAAAATTGTACTGTTTAGGGATCCATATGTAAGTGGTTGAGCCATAAAGAAGAGGAAGGAAGTGTTTACTGTAGGTGTCAGGATAGCGGTTTCCTCACAGGTGGAAGAGGGGACTGTGAGGAGGATGGGGCTCGAAGGAATTCCCGGAGTGCCAGCCGTGTTGTATTCCTTAGTCTGGGTAACGGGTATGTGTGGCTTCCCTTTGAAACAGTTTACGAACTTGTGCATACATGTTCTATAAGCTTTGGGTGTGTTACGTTACACAACAAAAAGCATATAAAATGAGAAGAAGTCTCATTCATACCTAATGGTTTCGGGGGGATCTTTTTTTTAATATATATTTTATTGACTATGCTATTACAGCTGTCCCATTTTTTCTCCCCTTTATTCCCCTCCGCCCTGCACCCCGCCTTCCACCAGCCCTTAGTTCATGTCCATGGGTCATACATATAAGGTCTTTGGCTTCTCCATTTCCTATACTATCCTTAACCTCCCCCTGCCTATTGTGTACCTACTATTTATTCTGCTTATTCCCTATAACTTTTCCCTCATTCTCCCCTTCCTCCTCCCTTCTGATCTCAATTTCTGTGATTCTGTTCCTGTTTTAGTTGTTTGCTTAGTTTTTGGGGTTTTTTTTAGGTTCAGTTGTTGATAATTGTGAGTTTGCTGTCATTGTACTGTTCATAGTTTTTTATTGTTTTCTTTTTTCTTAGATACGTCCCTTTAACATTTCCTATAATAAGGGCTTGATGATGATGAACTCCTTTAACGTGACCTTATCTGAGAAGCACGTTACCTGCCCTCGCATTCTAAATGATAGCTTTGCTGGATAGAGTCATCTTGGGTATAGGTCCTTGCCTTTCATGACTTTGAATACTTCTTTCCAGCCCCTTTTGTCTGCAAGGTTTCTTTTGAGAAATCATGTGATAGTCTTTTCTCCTTTATAGGTAACTGTCTCCTTTTCTCTTGCTGCTTTTAAGATTCCTTATCTTTACTCTTGGGTAATGGAATTATGATGCGCCTTGGTGTTTGCTTCCTTGGGTCCAACTTCATTGGGACTCTCTGAGCTTCCTGGATCTCCTGAAAGTCTATTTCCTTGGCCAGATTGGGGAAGTTCTCCTTCATTATTTTTTCAAATAAGTTTTCAATGTCTTGCTCTTCCTCTTCTCCTTCTGGCACCCCTGTGATTCAGATGTTGGAATGTTTAAAGTTGTCCCAGAGGTTTCTAAGCTTATCTTCATTTTTTTGAATTCATGTTTTTTCATTCTGTTCTGGTTGAATGTTTATCTCTTCTTTCTGCTCCAAATCATTGATTTGAGTCCTGGTTTCTTTCTCTTTACTGTTGGTTCCCTGTATATTTTCCTTTACTTCACTTTGCATAGCCTTCACTTTTTCCTCCATTTTGCAACCATACTCAACCAATTCAGTGAGTGTCCTGATTACCAGTGTTTTGAACTGTGCATCTGATAGGTTGGCTTTCTCCTCATTGCCTAGTTCTATTTTTGGAGCTTTCATCTGTTTTTTCATCTGGGCCATATTTCTTTGTCTCAGCATGCCTGCTACCTTGGAAGGGGCAGAGCCTTAGGTATTCGCCAGGGTGGGGCAACCCACATTGGTGGAGTTGTGATGCTGTATGTGGGGGAGGGGTCTGAAGGGGAACAATGCTGCTTACTTGGCTCCCTGCCCACAAGCAAGTTGGGCCCTTCCAGTGCTGATTCCTGGGTGGGTGGGTTTGTACGTGTTCTAGGACCCCGTGGATCTCTCCAACGAACTCTCATGTGAGGCTGAGAGTTTCTCCCACTACCGCAAACCTCACAGGTTTTTTACAGCCAGAGGTTTTAAGGCTTTCTTTTCCCTCACTAGAACTGTGAGTTCTGCGGTCTGTCTCGCTCCCCCGCTGCTCCTTCCGGTTTATCCACACACAGATATGGGACTCCCTGGTCCACCAACTGCCACCTCACCCACCTGGTGCACCAGCCACACCTTGCTACATGTCCTCTCCACCCCGGCTGCCCATCTCTGCCCCTCCTACCAGTCTGGATGAACGCTTCCTCTTCAACTCCTTGGTTGTCAGACTTCCATACAGATCGATTTTCTGGCAATTCTGGTTGTTTTTTGTTTTTAAATTTGTTTTGTCCTCCTTCTGGTTGTGCAAGGAGGCAAAGTGTATCTACCTATGCCTCCATCTTGGCTGGAAGTCTCTGAGGGGATCTTTATATATTTCTTCAGTGGAAAGTACAACTATAGTCTCACAGGGCACGTGCCCTTTTGCAGGGGCTGGAAAAAGGGCCCTCACACCCAAAAAGAAACCCCTACCTTCAACACATGTTGGAAAAGTTAGGTACAGAGACAGCCGCATGGTATAACTACTTGAGAGAAGGTGGGGCTGGCAGGGAGTGCGGGGGTTCACTGCAAACCACACAGGAACTTACAGGGAGCTTGAGGCCCAGATTAACTATATGTGAAGCAGCAGCTGCCAGGACCATGCAGCTCAGTGTTTTGCTTCCTCTCTCTCACACCAGGAAATGAGGATCTGGCAAAACCACCTTCTGTCCCTCTTTCTTTCTCTCTCTTTTTTTTTTTTTTGTCAATTATTACTATTTTGTCCAGCTGTTTCTCTTACATGAATATTTTCAGATACTTTTCTTCCTTAAAAATATGTTTTTAAGTAGTGACCAAAGATTAATGCAATGATGTACCAGAAAATTTCATAACCTCTTAAAAGAATCCCCAGATGCTCACCTTTCTTCTCAGCTCAATTACCGCAGCCTTTCCCTGCCAGCCTTAATTATTTCTCCCAAGGGCTTCTCTCTGTCCCTAGGTCTCTCCAGTGCTTCCTTCCCAGCTTTGCTCACTGAATCCTCTTAGCCTGAAGGCACAACACTCCTTTGTGTGTCTACTTTCTGACAGCTGGTGAAGATGAAATTCAAAAGTGGGCTTTTGGAGGGAGTATCCCAGCTTCCACTACAGCCCTTACCTCCCAAATAGCCAGCGTCTCCTCTTGTGGTTTTCCAGCTTGATGAAGTAACAATGCCTTGGGGGCAGGGTGGGGGATGGAGGAGTGAGGAGATTTTAATTCTGGCCCTCAAGAAAGAGGCAAAATCACCCTTTCTCAGAAGTGTGTCTGTCATTCACAGTGATAAATTTCCCACGATTTGGGAAGAGGAGAGCAAAGCAGACCCAATCACAGCGCATGCTGGGAAGGACCCAGAAATAGATCCGGAGACCTCCACACTGAAGCCTAGTTCTAGATGTTTCAGACGAAAGTGACTCCCAAGCCTCCAGCTCCTTCCTAGCATCTTGAGAAGTGGCTGACTCACACTCTGCTAAACAAACCCCACAGAGCTGGCAGACCAAGTCCCCGAGGCTCCAGGTCCCTGGTGGTTCCCAGAAGTGGCAGATCCAGCATGACTCCTGATATTTGCAAAAGCACAGTTTTCTCCCTGGGTCCCAAGCAAAATGCCATTGGAAGTCTTATTCTATGCAGAAGATAAAAAAGAGGGATTTTTTTCCTTCTCCTGAATCCTGATAAATTAAAATACTTTCAAAAGATGCTTTAGGGAAAAAAAGGCAGAAACTTAGGGTTACAGACCAGTGTTTTGCAGGGGATTGCAGAGCAGAGGGAAAGCTGTCCGGGTGCTCTCACCTTTCTCAGAGTAACTGTTTCCACTGGGTCTGGTACTGTGGGGAAAGACATTTACCTGGGCAAAGGCCCCCCACTTCCGCAAATTCCCTGGTGTGAGAGAGTGAATAAATGAAATTCCGAATCCCTATCACAGGCAAGTTGATAACCTCTCTCTATGCCATGGGCTAATTAGAATAACAATGTATCTTGTGCTACCAAGCAAATGTGTTCCTGTGTTTGCAAACTGAAGCATTTTTTTTTTCAAGGACCTGAGGAAATCTTACTATTTAAAAAAAGCAGAGATCACCAACTGGTAGACACCAAATCTCAGTGGTTAACACAATGTTTTAAAAATTTTAGAATATAAATGCCTTGGTGGGTGGGAGAGGAAGAGCTCCTTAATTTCCCAAATCCCTTCTGCTCTCTACTGCATTTCCCCTGGCTGCTTGATGTGTTTATTTTGCTTTGTCCAAAGGCTTTTAAGTACAATACCTCACTCTGTTATTTAAAGAAAACTTAATATGGGCATTTTATATTATAATTAACATTACATCTATAATGGTCATTTTACTATCTGAATAATCACCCTGAACTATTTATAAATCTGGATTTGCACATGCAGGGTTTTCTAAAAGCAGTGAGACTAATTCTTCTTTTTTTTCTAGAACAATTCTGTAATTCCATCCCAGGAACCAGGTTTGGTTGACAGTCATTGCCTCACCTTATTCTAGCGTTCGTGCTTTCTTGAAATCTATTAAAGCTGCCAACCATCTGCTTCCAAAATTGGTGATTTCCATTAGGAAAAATGGGATAGTTATTTCATTTTTATAAACCCGTGGGAGGTGCCTATGGCTGTGAAAGGAACAGCAGAAGCAGCAGCTCTGGATCCACAGATGTCCTGAGTATTGACTGCCAGAGGCTGTCCTTTAGCTATCATCAGTCAGGTGCACCTGGGAAAGTGGCAAAGAATGACTGTGGCCACATGGGCCCCCGTGGCGCCGTGGGAAAGGAGAGAGTGCAAGCTAATTCTCCCTGTAACTTACTGCGCATGCAGAAACCACATCTGGTTTTTTTACTTGGAGGGAGACACTTGTACCTCTGAGTTATGTGCATCTCTATTTGCTGTCTCTAGCTGTTGCCCCTCAGTTTCACACTGATCCTCCGACTGTGCAAGAGTTCCGAAACCCTCAGAGAGAGAGAGAATGCCAAGGAGCTTTCTAATGAAAACCATAGGCAGAAAGAAGTCCAGCCCTCTCAGGCACAAGCCCACTTCCTTCCTCGCAGATGAGAACATTCAAAACCAAGCTGGCTCCCTTTTCATCTCTCCCTCATCAGTGCTAAGACACTCCCATTTCCTTTACCAAGGCTACTCACTGCCAGCTGCCTACAGACCAGGTAGATTTGTGGGTCTTGCAGGTTCTGATTTGGGGGATTAAATAACTTTTGTGACTGCCTCAGGAAGAAGCACGATCACCAAATTCAGGCCTGGGCAGGTTAAAGAGGCATTTGGTTCTCTCCTGAGATTCTTTTGTTTCTTTTATGGATCTGCCAGGCCTCTTTTCACAGCGCTCCCAGCACTGTTGCGAAATTGCTCCCAGGGCTGCTGGCTTTCCCAGCAAAGGCTGGAGGGAATGATGGGGCCAAGCCTGCCGCAGGCACTGCCTCCAGAAGGGGGTCTGGGAAAATGAAGGGAACACACAGATGGCCCCTGCCAGCACCTCGCATTCAGCAGCCGCTCAATAAATGTTAAATGTTCATCACTTAACAAATATTTATCATAGGCCTACTGAGCAGCTAGCACTCTATAGGAGATTACAATAAATTAATATGATGTTATTCTCCCAGGAGCTCAGTGTCTCTGTGCTCTCCAATAGGATAGCAGCCACTGGCCACATATGACTATTTAAGTTTTAAATGAATTAAAATTAAATATTTAGCTCTGGCTGGTGGGGCTCAGTGGACTGAGCACCAGCCTGCACACCAAAGGGTTGCCAGTTTGATTCCCAGTCAGAGCACATGCCTGTGTTGCAGGCCTAGTCCCCCCCGCCCCCGCCAGAAGGGGGCGCATGAGAGGCAACCACACATTGATGTTCTCTTCCTCTTTCTCCCTTCCTTTCCCTCTCTAAAGATAAATAAAATCTTTTTTAAAAAATTAAATATTTAGTTCCTTGGGAGCAGTGGCCACATCTCAATAGATATGTGTGTCTAGTGGCTATTGTTTTGGACAACACAGATTATAAACATTTCCATTATCACAGACAATTTATACATGGTGTTGGTCCAGAGTGGAAACCAAACAAGAAAACAAATCATGACTCACTCAAAACCAAAAGTACCATTTGAAATCTGTTGTTAAGTTTGGTGTAATAAGCATGGTAAGAGAGGTAACATGTAAAATACTATGGGCACTTGAGTAAGAGCAACTAACTCTGGAAGCCATGGTCCAGAATAAACACCCCATCTATGAGCCAGAAAATAAACATTTTCTATTCCAATGACAACCTCATTAGGAAAAAGCAGACACCGTAACGAAGTTGGGAGTAATTTCCCATTATCAGATATAAATCGGTAGCAATTTTATAATTGCAACTCAGGGTAAAATTTGTTTTTAAGCATAAGCTTCTTAAATGAATCAGTGACAGGATGGTCTATTTTCTTTCTAGTATTCTTTTTTTAATTAAAAAATTTTCTTCCCTTTTCATTGAATTTATTGGGGTGACAATACTTAACAAAATTCTACAGGTTTCAGGTGCACAACTTTACAACACGTCATCTGTACACCGTACTGTGTGTTCACCACCCCGGGTCAAGTCTCCACCCATCACCACTTATGCCCCCAGGCCCTCCTCCACCTCCACCCTCCCCTGCAATCACCTACTACTGCCTGTGTCCGTGAGTTTTTGCTCTAATTCAAGTCAATAAATATTATTGAGCATCTACTAGGTCTTATTCAAAGCCAAGTATGAGAAATTCTTATGATCTTGTAGGGGTGAGGCAAACGTGTATGAGATTACAATATTTAGCAGAGTGATAGGTTATAACGAAGGTACCAATTGCTATTCAATTGTTATCCAAAGAATTATAATCCAGTTATTAGTCCTAAGAAAGACTAATTAATTCCAAAGGAGGAGATGCTTCATAATGAAGGTGGTATTTGGACTTGCTCGAAAGAAGACAGGTAGGATCCCCACTGAGGGATACGGGAGGGCGAGGCCCCTCGACTGGGTAAAGGTACAGCAGCCTGAACACACACAACACATTTTGAGAATGACAAGACCATCATATAACAATCTATTTCATGTCCAAAATTCAATTGCAGAAAACAGAGAGAGAGAGAGAGAGAGAGAGAGAGAGAGAGAGAACACCAAAGCCAAAATTCAAAGAAAAATAAAAGTCATTGAATCTGGGTGAAGTAGGATCTCTTCATGGAAGACCTTGAGGCCCCGCCCAGGAATCTGGGCTTCATTCTGCAACCTGCAGGAACCACGCAAGGCATTTAAACAGGAGAGAGGCATCATCAGATCTGCATTCAGGAAAACTGCTTATAGTTGGCTGGCAAGAAAGAGGATGGAGTGTAGATAGCGAGAGGCTACAGCTTGGGAACCCAGCTGGGAAACCTAAGCCAGTAGAAACACAGAAAGGGGCAGAACCAGAACACTGTCAGCTGGGTGGAAAGGCGGAGAGGAGGTGTGGTCTGTGCACTAAGCAGCCATGGGAATGACAAATGTTAGCAGTGGGAACCAGCCACCAGCACAGGCCTTCAACTCACTTGCCTTGGTCACTACTGAACTGAAATAAAGAATACTGGTGGCAGTATATCTGCATGTGGCCTTGGGGAGAGCCATTATTTTTGTGCTCATGTCCAAGGCTGCACTGGGTGGTTGGAGCAGGTTTGACCTTCATGCGATCTGGCTATCTTGCAAACACCTGCCATTGATTGGAAAGAGTCGCCACTACTGAAAAAAAGAACAGCTGGACGTATACATACCACCTGGGATGAGTCAGCAGAAATACACTCATTAAATATAACAAAGATATATAGTTAACAGTAGAAATTATTAGTAATAGCTTCTGCATTCCTGGGTATATATGTATTTGTCCAAGGATTACTTCACCCTCATCTGATGTCTTTCCACTTTCGACCACCAAAGCGACTTGTGGCTGAGCTCTCTCCATAGTCGCTGCATTTTCCAGCCTCTGTTGCACTAAGAGGTAGTCCTCTGAGTGAGTTCTTCCTAGTGGAATGTTAGAGGAAATGATGTCTGCAACTTCTAGGCCTGGCCCATAAAAACCTCCAAGAAGCAGTCATCCATGCTCCCTCTCTGTGTTTCCGCTTGATGCAGGGCAGAATGGAAGCTTTCAAAGCGAGAGCTAAAGAGTAAAACAGAAGGAGCCCAGGTCCCAGAATCGCCACTTGGAGAACTGCCTGCCCGTAAGGAACATGTATTTTGGTTTTTACGTGGGCTGGTTTTAGAGCCAATTTACACTTCAGTGTTTATTAACTAGTACAAACTCTTACAATCCTTATTCTACTCTATATAAGGTTCATCTGTATATTTAAAACCTTTTAGACTGTAAACAACTTATTTTTCTTTGTAGTTGCTCAGGAAGTGGTTTCTAATTAAGACTATCAAAGGACTTCAGTTGTGGGCAAACTGCTATCCTTCTTAAAAATATAGGGTCTGGCAAAAACGATACCCACTTTTTTTTTTTTTTTTACAAAATTGTAAGCAAGTAATTCTGTAATATAATAATATCACACTCAAGTGCACCATGTGACATTTTAGGTGAAATGTTCAAATTAAAACTATAAATTATGACACCCCTATTATTACCCTACCAACCACACTGGAGCAGGCGTTCCTTCTGCCACACCCTGTGTGTCGAGGTGTCCAGCCACTCAGTCACATGAGGACAGAGTAGATGAAGAAACACTGCCTGAATTCCCATTCTTGGAGGACTCTGATAGAAAGGCTGTAAGGCACAAATGTCTTGAGGTATTAAAAAGAAAGTTCAATCCCATATGAAGCTGTTTGTCTATGGCAAGATCTAACTAACAGTGCATCACATTCTATTAATGCAGGTTCAGCTCTTCACAACTGTATATAACTTCTGTAGGCCCCTCATTTTTCTATTAATGAATGAAGGGCTGAACCACAAAATCTCCTAGTCTTTTGCATTTCTAACATCTCTGGCATCTATCTATTGATTAGTCAACCAATTCAGTTAAACTGGCTCATTAAATTTATTGGGCAATTTATTACTCTTTTAAAATAAATTATTTTTTTTAAAATTTCCAACCTTTAATGAAAGTAAAGCCTAATAAAACACTAAGCTAAGCTTCAGTTTTACATGACAAAAGTTAATCAAGATGTTTGGATAGTATCATTTAAAAAAGTCTTTTCTCATGATAAGTTAAAAAATGCTCTCATTTTACACTGCATTTCTTCAATTATTAGTGAGGGCATACACTTTTAGATGTTAATTAGTCATATGTATTTCCTCTTTCATGGGTCATTTAGTTTAAGATTAGAACATTGCAGTAGGGTCACCGAAGGGGGTATTACTGCCTGCATCTTTCAGCCAGTGGCCAACTAAAGGGGGCCAACGTGTCTTGCCCAGAACCGTCACCAGCTCAGCTGACGGAACTGTAGGACTCCTGCCATTGGCTCAGCTCTCTGCCTCCCAAAGTATGCCTGCCTTTCATGATGTGTTAACTTCAGTGGAATACAAGTGGCTGCAAGCATAGCATTGTGGGGTTCCATATTTATTCTCTTTCTGTGACAGCCGCATCCAATTTTCTCAGTTGAGAAGTCAAAGGGGTCACACCACCCAGGACCTGGAAATCCAGCTGGGCTATTTGAGCCTCTTTCGCCTTTTGCATGAACAAAGATTCTACAGAGGGGCCCTAAACAAACAACGCTGTTAATGATGTGTGAGGCAGATAGGTCCTCAAACTCAACTGGCCAGGGACACACTGGCTTTGCCTGGTTAACTCCAGAGCAAAAACTTGTTTTCACCAAAGAAACCCTGTAACTAGATACGCGCTGAAGTCACACGGAGGGTGACTTCCAAACTTAACCATGCTCTGTGGCCACAGCGCTGTCCTGACTTTACCCTCTGTGTTTAGGTGACAGTGCATGTGAGTGATTCAAAAGTTGGAAAAAACCAGCTCTCTCCTGCCATCTGGGTTCTATCAGCAAAATCAAACAACGCTATTTATTTCAAAGCATTTAGACATTTAGTTTGAAAAATAAATTTAAAAAACTGACAGGGACAGAGGGGAGGGGGTTTGGGGCTGGGTGAGAAAGGGGAAGGGGTTAAAAATAATACAATAAGTTAAATTAAAAATTGACAAGGAAATTTTAATGAGGATTGTCTGCAAAAAAAAAAAAAAAAAAAAAATTCCCATAGCCAGTTCCCCCCACTTTAAACCAAGGCAACATTTGCAGGAGCACGGCCGGTGCGCAGCCACTGGAACAGAGTAAGGGAGGAGCGCTCCTGCTTTCCTGCGAAAGGTCCTCGTCCTGTGGATGCCACTCCCTGGGATGAGTAATAGGCAAAGACAGCTGGATCGGAAGCTCCCACACACCGCAAGCAAATGTGTGTGGATGGTGTACAGCATCACCATGGTTTCCTTGTCTTCCTGGCTGCATACGAGAAGCTTCATTTTTTCTCCTCCCTATGAGCACAGCCGCTGCACACAGAAAGCCCACACTATGGGTGGCGGCCCCAGATGAAAGCAAGAACAGGAATGTGAAAGCGCATCCCAATGACAATTTCCAGCTAAAAATGACCAGTCTCTTAGGAAAATTTTGGTGGTAAAATATATTCATGTTTGTGCTGACAGAAACCACACACCCAACCCTAAAAGCCAATATCAACAACCAAAAAGTCAATGGAAAACAGCACAGCATTACACAGCAAGTATAATGTGACCTAATGTGGTTCAGTAGGGAACAGCATGGAATGATGTGCAGCAAATGATAAAATTACTGCATTTTTGCTTAAGAAAACATTCTCAAAGACTGAGGCAAACACAGAAATGTCTGTGTGTTTTCTATCCCAGCTCCTGCCCAATCCCAGGTTGCTTTCATGACAGATTCACCAATCTAGTCTTTTTTAAAAACTTCCTTTCCCCCTTTCTCTCCCACTCTACTCCCCACACCCATTACATACTAACCAAACAAAAGTGACCCGAATTAAAGTTGAAATTTATTGAGTGCTGACTGCATACACCGGACAGAAGGATGGTGGAGGGCAGAGGCCTGTAGGCGAAAAATAGCAAAGAGAGGCAAATCCTCGCCTCACTGCTAGCCCAGCAGTGGGAGCAGCCAGGCCAGGGGCGGCCAGGGGCAGAGTGCTGAAAGGTGGGGCCAAGTTCTCATCCCTGCTAGAGTCTGGGCAGCAGCTGCTGAAGAATCTCTACCTGTTTGGTTAGCCTGTTGAATAAACAGAACTTGTGATCATTGTATGCACAGAGGTAAACTTTCCTTGACCCATTAAAACCCCTCTGTCTTAAACAAACAAACAATTTTTTTTAAAATTCTCACCGGAGAACATTTTTTCATTGTTTTTAGAGAGGGAGGAAGGGAGAGAGAGAGACATCCATGTGAGAGAGAAACATTGATTGGTTGCCTCCCATTCACGCCTGGACCAGAAATCGTACACGCCTAGACCAGGGATCAAACCCACAACCTAGGTATGTGCCCTGACCAAGAATCAAACCTGCAACCCTTTGGTTAAGGGATTACGCTCCAACTAACTGAGCCACACCGGCCAGGGCCAAACAACTTTTTTACTGGAAAAACCATACACGGGGTAAAATGCACAAATATTAAATATCCAGCTTGATGAATTTTCATATGCAGGCATGGGCAAAAGTAGGTTTACAGTTGTATGTGAAACACAGAGTGTATTCTTATATTATTACTTATTAATTATTGTATTATTTATTTGTATTACAACTGTAAAGCCATTTTTGCCCACCCCTGTACGCATACGCCCAGGAAGCCACCAGCCAGATCAAGTACCCTCTAACCATGAAGCCAACCAAACTGATGAGCTGCAGAGAAAGGCAGGAACAGAATTTCAATTGCCTTGGATCTTTAATATGCCTTTCAAAAGTTGTCTTATTGTTGTTGTTGATTTTATTTTGATGTTGAGAAAGAGTTTACTCTTTCGTGGGGGAGGGAGGAGGTCCACTCAAGTAGGATCTGGGAAACATTCTCCTAGCAGGAGCAGGAGCCCTCATTCAGGATAGAATTTTCTAACATTTAAGAGATGTTTTAAGAATAAACATTCAGCCTTCAACCTACTGTTGCCATATATTTGCGTCTTTATGTTTAGGAACAAAGTGTGAAGCAGTTTAACTTTTATATGCAATCTGGATACTTGGTCTTGCATAACATCACAAACTTAACTCCCTCCAACTTTTTTTTTTCTTTGTGAGCCATATCTTTTCCAGGGTAGCACAACAATGGTAACAATGTTATTTTTAGGTCTTCCTCTTCCAGCTTTGTCTTAGAATTTAAATGAACAGGATAAAACCATTTTCTTTTAAAGAAGCAACCTTCCACTGGAATGTCACAAGTTTTTACAACATCAAATACCTGACTCTTTATTTAGTCAGGGGCACTGACCTCCTTTCCCTTAGATCGTTAAATAAAAAAATGTCAACAGCCTACAAAACAATAGCCCAGGAATCTGGTGTGAATGAATCAAAATTACACTTTTTTTTTTTTGCCAGATCAGCAAAAAAAAAATTTTTGGCATGCTGCAGACTTTCAGTAATTAGTTTATGTGTGCTGTGAGTTGAAAAAGGTTGAAAATTGCTGTTTCAAAGAAAAACAAACGAAAAACAAAACAAACCTGTTTGCAATATGATCCATGCATTGGAATTGAACAGACAGCTCTCTCTGAGATTCACATATAATTTAAGATGATAATGTTAACCATGTGATTCTTTGTTGGTCAATGATTAAGAAATGCTCAAATTTTAGGCACTTCCTATTTTATACCACAGAACATAGAAAAATATTAGTTATCATATTGATTCATGTAGTAGCCACAACTTTCTATCAGTTCGTAACACCGTACAGGGTGTTAGAATAAAGGCCATGTTTACATTGAACATCGTGACGGTCAGGATATTAAGTGTAGCATCAGGAAGCAAACGTACGCTGTCTACAGCGAGGCGATGCAGATGAAGGCATGCTGCCGAGGAAATCGCAGCGCAGGCTCTACCAGCTATGGTCACTTCTTAGTTTATATATTATTTTTCAAACGCTACCAACCTTTTTAAATTTAGAGACATGAAATCAGGAAAATAGAGCACTGAGATCCCATTTTGGAATGGATCCCAAAGATTCTGTTTTCCATTTTCCTGTGAAAGTGTCTCACGGCACTTTCACAGTCACTAACATGCCTGGGTGACACACGTAATCACGCTATTTAACATGTCTACTTCTTCTCCCTTATTGCTGTTATATCAATTACTAATCACTTAGTAGCATAAGTGATCAAATCTCTGTGTACTTCTATCAATGTCTGATTACCTTTCCAATCGCATGAGTTTTATTGACACGCCAAGTACAGTGGGAAGCCTGAAGGAGGGCATTCAAAGATGCTATGTGGGTCACAGGAAAGATGCACTCAATCTCGATTGTTCCCAGGACCCTGAGAAAGTCAATTCTTTATTTTATGTCTTATTTTCTCTACTTGTATACAAAAAAACCCCACCCAAATCAGCATTGTCATTAAGTGTCTATGCCAAGCTCTCAAAGCTTTAAAGAGGTGTCACCTAAGTACTAAGTTCTGTTACTATGCCAAAATGTTGAGAACTCCAGTTTAGTTTCTGTCAACCAGCTAAATCAAAGATTCGTGATGGTTAAAACAGCAGGCATTGATTACTTAAGTTACTTGGACTTTTTACACTTAAATGTAAATGAAGTTTAAGCATAAAAAAGTAAACAACAAACAAAGAACCTCACTAAATGCTAGGTCTCCAGATTGAGACAAGTGGTTCCAACTTTACAAAAAACATGAACAGAATTTGGTAATGTTTTCATGTCCCTCCCACCAGGGAGAAAAGCCAGTGCTTGGTATGTGCTATTGATTATCTTTGGGAATAACTGGTATTCAGGAAAGTAGCAGTATCACAACCTATAAAAATTGATTCTGTCTCATAACCATCTTTTCTGGAGTGTGAAGAGTTAACAGTAGCAAGGCTGGGACTTTGCTTCTTGACCCCTTGAGATTCTGGCTTTTTTTTTTTTAAACCATTAACCCTATATTATCCTCCTGGCAGAAAAAGGGAACCCAGCTGTGAACTCTGCCAACGGGGCCAGCCCCTAATACTCCTCTGGGTCTGGCGTTATGTAAGAAATGTAAATGCTCGGTTCATCCAAATAGGAGTTTCCAGCAAGGCCTGGTTCAGCGTCAGAACCTTTTCAAAGAGGGAATAACCTAGTAAAGCATTAGACAGCAGAGTCCCAGGCCTGATTTGGAGTTACAAACAAGTTCTGAGTAAGAATCATCTTGATCCCCTCCTTTCCTTTTGAATATTTATCAGGATATGACAAACTTATGAAGATCTTGCTAAAAATGACCTTTGCCAGCAGAAAGAACACAGACTCAGGCTATGGAGAAGCAGTCCCTAGCTGTCCACTCCGGGGTAGTGAAAGTTTGGAATTTAGTCAGCCTTTGTTATTCACAGTCTTTGCCTATTTCCTTTGGAAAAGGGAACCGAAACTGGTTAAAAATATTCCTTCTCCACCCGCACTCCAGCCCTCAGTACTGAAGCTCTGGAGAGTTCTAATGTGTTAACGGTCCCGCCCCATAAGTGCTATATAAAATGGCACTCAATAAAAACTGATATGCAGGCACAGCAGTTGAAACATCTTCCTTCCTCTCCCTCTTTCCAAATGTTCTGCCTTTTCTGCTTCCTCTTCTTCTCTCCCAAAAGTATTAGTATTTTGGTAGCACTCTTCCCTCTCTTAGGATCCTGTTTCTCTCTTCTTGCCTTCAGCCAGACTCTCTCCTCAGCGCGGCCTCTGCTAGCCAACTTCTCCCTGAGGTTCTGCTCATTGCCTCTCGTGGGAAGAGAGGTCATTGACACCAAGGGCGGGTTGTTTTAGGGATAAAGGGCAAAGGGGGAAGTAACCACTAGAGGGTGACATAATTACACACAAGCACATTCCTTTGGGACCCTGTAAGGCCTGAGCCAGCCAGGCCTCCAGCGCTGGGCCTGGAGGCATAAAGTGAATCGGCCGCGTATCTACCCCCAGTGTGCACACTCACAGCCTCTCCCGTACTGTCTCTCCCCGCTACACCCACACATAAATACTACTTTGTATTATGTTCCAGAGACTAATACTGTAAATAATGCTGCAATGAACACAGTGGTACACATATTTTTCTGAGTTATTTTCTGAGTTTTCTGATTTGCTGACCTACTTTGGTCAGCAAATCAACCAGGGCCTTCAAATGTTTCCAATGAAAGCCACATCTCACCAGGGTCCAATACTGCTCATCGTACAGTGACTCTCATTCACTGTTTGTATGTTCGGGTTTTTTTAGGGGGGGGATGAGGGGGAAGAAGGGGCAGTGTTGTAGGTTTGTTTTGTTTTGTTTTTTGTAGTTTTTGAAAGCGGATTTATCTTTTTAATTTTATTTTAAATTCTTTTAATTTTTCAATTACAGGTGACATTTAATATTATATTAGTCTCAAGTGTACAGCATGGTGCTTAGTCATTTATATAACTTAGGGAGTGTTTCCCCAATAAGTCTAGCACCCACCTGGCACCTTACATTGTTATTACAGTATTATTGACTATAATCTCTATGCTGATTTACCTCCCTGTGTCTATTTTGTAACTGCCAATTTGTACTTCTTAATCCCTTCACCTTTTTCACCCAGACCCCCAAACCCCCTCCCATCTGGCAACCATCTGTTTGTTCCCTGTATCCATGAGTTTGTTTCTGTTTTGTTCATTTATTTTGTTTTCTAGATTCCACATATAAGTGAAACCATATGGTATTTGTCTTTATGTTATTCAACTTAGGATAATACCGTCTAGGTCTGTCCATGTTGTTACAAATGGCAACACTGCATCCTTTTTATTGCTGAGTAATAGTCCATAGTAGCTATGTACCACATCTTCTTTATCTAATCCTCTATCAGTGGACATTTAGGCTGCTTCCATATCTTAGGTACTGTAAATAATGCTGCAATGAACACAGTGGTGTATATATTTTTCTGAGTTAGTATTTTGGATTTCTTCAGATAAATACCCAGAAGTGAAATTGCTCGGTAAGTGAAATTGCTAGGGAGTTCTATTTTTAATTTTTTGAGGGACCTTCATACTGTTTTCCAAAGTTGTGGCACCAATTTGCAATCCCACCAACAGAACACCAGGGTACCATTATCTCCACATCATCTCCAATAATTATTTGTTGATTTACTAAGGATAACCATACTGACAGGTGTGGGTTATATCTCATTGTGGTTTTATTTGCATTTTTCTGATGATTAGTAACCTTGAGCATCTTTTCATATGTCTATCGGCCATCTGTATGTCCTCTTTGGAAAAACGTTTATCCAGGTCCTTCTACCCATCTTCTAATGGAATTGTTTGTTTTTTCGGGGTTAAGTTGTATGAGCTCTTTATATATTTTGGATATTAACCTCTTATCTGATATATCATTGGCAATACAAGGGACCCCCCAAAAAGAATTTATTTGTAAAAAATTATATATTTATTCTTACATGCTTAAACTTCAGTCACCTCCAAAGTACTCTCCATCTGATGCAATACTCGTACACCTATCAATACATTTATTCCAGAGACTTCTGGTCAAGACGGCGGTATAGGCAGACATGGCTCGCCTCTTCCCAAAATCACATCAAAATTACAAATAAAATATAGAGCAACCATCAAACAGAACCATCAGAAATTGAGTTGAATGAAAGTCTGAAAACTATGGAATTAAAGAAACCACATCCATCCAGACTGGTAGGAGGGGCAGAGATGCAGAATGGGCTAGTACCACACCCACAAGTGGTGGATAAAAATTTGGGAGGGATATCTCTGGAGTGATGAGTCCCAGCCCCACACCAGGCCCCCCAACCTAGGGTGCCAGTTTCCCTTTCTTAAATCCTCCCCCTGCAGAGCCACAGAGCCAGCAATCTGGTGCTATATCTGAGACTCCATCAACCTGGCTAACACTGTTTGACCCCCCTTGGAGATCTCCAGAAACTCTTCCCCACCCAATTTAGGAACCCACCCAAGCTGCTTTTCCATATGAATAGCTGGTCTTGGCTCAAGCTTCACAACTTCCTAAATCCTATCAAATAAGCAACAGCTGGCCTCAGTGAGCCCCAGACCCAGCACTAGCAGCAGCCACCTAGATTCACAGCTTTGCTTCACCAGAGAATATCCAAGCCCAGCATAAGTAGCAGCCATCTCAGATGGCTTAATAGCTCAGGCAGGGTGGCCCCATGCAAAAAACAGGTGGAGGCTGACCTTGGCCTGTACTACCTGGGAAGTCCCAGGGCCAGCACACCCAGTGGACAGCTACAGACTATGTCAGAGCACTATCACCCTACCCCTGCACAGCGGACCCTTCACAGAGGGCAGAGGTTGGTGGTCAGTGGTCACAGCCAAAACTTGCAGCTAATCGGCCTCAGTAAGTCCCCTCCCATTGATCTGCCAACAGCAACCAAGGCTCTACTACAAGAGGAGAATATACTCAGCCCACATCAAGGGCACATCTTGAGTACCCAGCTTGGGTGATCAGGGAGGCTATGCCACTGGACCCTACAGGACACCTACTACATTGGGCCACACTACAGAGATGCAGAGTCAAAGCCACTCTTATTAATACACAGAAACAAACACGGGGAAGCTGCCAAAACAAGGAGACAAAGAAACATGGCCCAAATCAAAGAACAGATCAAAACTCCAGAAAAAGAGTTAAATGAAATGAAGATAAGCAATCTATCAGACACAGAGTTCAAAACACTGGTGATAAGGATGCTCAAGGATTTTAGTGAGGACCTCAACAGCATAAAAAAGGTCCAGTCAGAAACAAAGGTTACACTAATTGAAATATAGAACAGTTTACAGGGAAACAAAAGTAGAGTGGATGAAACTGAGCATCAGATCAATGATTTGAAACATAAGGATGCAAAAAACAACCAATCAGAACGACAAGAAGAAAAAGGAATCCAGAAAAACAAGGATAGTGTGAGCAGGCCCTGGGACAACAAGTATTCCAACATTCAGATCACAGGGGTGCCAAAAGGAGAAGAGAAAGAGCAAGAAATTGGAATTCTATTTGGAAAAAGATAGTGAAAGAAAACTTTCCTAATTTGGTGAAGGAAATAGACATACAAGTCCAGGAAGCACAGAGAGTCCCAAACAAGTTGGACCCAAAGAGGCCCACACCAAGACACATTATACTTAAAATGCCAAAGATAAAAGATAAAGAGAAGATCTTAAAAGCAGCAAGAGAAAAGAAGTTAGCTATGTACAAGGGAGTTCCCATAAGACTGTCAGCTGATTTCTCAAAAGAAACTTTGCAGGCTAGAAAGGACTGGCAAGAAATATTCAAAGTCATGAAAAGCAGGGCCCTACAGCCAAAATTGCTTTACTTAGCAGAACTATCATTTAGAATGGAAGGGCAGATAAAGAGCTTCCCAGACAAGAAAAAACTAAAGGAGTTCATTATCACCAAGCCATAATTATATGAAATGTTAAAAGGACTTATTTAAGAAAAAGATCAAAACTATGAACAATAAAATAGCAAAAAATATATACCTATCAACAAATTGAATCTAGAACACAAAGTAAGCAAACAAGAAAAACAGGGAGAGCCCTGGCTGGTGTGGCTCAGTGGACTGAGTGCTAGCCTGCGAACCAAAGCGTTGCAGGTTCGATTCCCAATCAGAGCACATGCCTGGGTTGCAGGCCAGGTCCTCAGTAGGGGGCACGTGAGAGGGAACCACACATTGATGTTTCTCTCCCTCTTTCTCCTTCCTTTCTCCTCTGTCAAAAAATAAATAAAAAATAAAAGAATAACCAATAAACTTAATAATTATTATTTAAAAAAAAAAAGAACAGAGAGAGAATCATGGATACAGAGAGCGTGTTGATGGTTGCCCGATGGTAGGGATGTGTGATGAGATGGGTGAAGAGATTAAGGGATTAAGAAGTACTAATAGGTAGTTACAGAATAGCCATGGGGATGTAAATTACAGTAGAGGAAATGGAGTAGCCAAAAACTTATACACATGACCCATGGACGTGAACAATGGCGGGGTGATTGCCTGAGGGAGTGGGAGGTGCTGGGTGGAGTGTGGAAAAGGGGGAAAAATCAGGACGACTGTAATAGCATAATCAATAAAATATAATTTTTAAAAAAGGCATTTTCCCCTCACTCAAAACAGTTTTTGAACTTGTCGATTCTGATATCTTTTAGCGCTTCTATCGGGTTTTTTTGTTTCATCTCTTCTGCATTGGCAAAATGTTTCCCTCTGGAGACTTTTTTCATCCTGGGAAACTAGAAAACGTTTCTCAGGGCTAGATCAGGTGAATAAGGAGGGTGAGGCTTGGGGGTCATGCCATTTTGGTCAAAAACTGCTCAACACTCAGCTCAGTGTAGTCAGGTGCACTTGTAAATCACCCATCATGAAATAGCAAATCTGTTGAAAGAGTCTTGGAAAAAATTCACTGAAGTGGAATGCAGCCTCTCGCAACACCAGCCGGTACACTGACACAGATGGGTCCCTAGAACACTCACCTAGTAGATGAAGCTTGTACTAAGAGGGGTCCACCCTCCAGAAGATAATTCTGGGTTTTTGGGTCCCCCTCCTATTTTCTCCAATTCGGTAGGTTGTCTTTTTGTTTTGTTGGTTTCTTTTGCTGTGCAAAAATGTTTTAGTTTGATATAGTTTCATTTATTTTTTTCTTTTGTTCCACTTGCTCAAGGAGACATCCAAAAAATAGCAATAAAACCTATGTCAAAGAGTTTACTCTCTCTGTTTTCTCCTAGGAGTTTTATGGTTTTAGGTCTTACATTTAAGTCTTTCATCCATTTTGATTTTACACTTATTTATGGTGTAAGAAAGGGGTCCAAATTAATTTTTTTGCATGTATTTGTCCAGTGTTCCCAACACCATTTATTTAAGAAACTGGGTTTTTTTTTTAAGAAATGTAATCACTTTATTTATTTATTGATTTTTTTTTAGAGAGAGAGAAGATGGGGGGAGGGCAGAAAATATTAATTTGTTGTTCCACTTATTTATGCATTCATTTGTTTGATTCTTCTATGTGCCCTATCCAGGGATCAAACCTGCAACCTTGGCATGTCCGGACAATGCTCTAAACATAACTGAGCTACCCAGATAGAGCTGAAGAGACTGTCTTTTTCTCATTGTATATTCTTATCTCCTTTGTCAAAGAATAATTGACATATAAGCATGATTTTATTTCTAGGCTCTCTATTCCATTGCATTGATCTACATGCCTGCTCTTATGTCAGTACCATTTTGTTTTGATTAATTTGGCCTTGTAGTATAGTTTGATATCAGTAGCATGATATCTCCAACTTTGTTCTTCTTCCTCAAAATTGCCTTGGCTACTTGGGGTCTTTTGTGGTTCCATACAAATTTTTGTATTATTTGTTTTACTTCTGTGACAAGTGCCATAGGTATTTTAATAGGGATTGCATGGAATCTATAGATTGCTTTGGGTAGTATGGACATTTGAATGATGTTATTTCTTCCTATCCATGAGCATTCTACATGTTTCCATTTACTTGTATCTTCAATTTCTTTCTTCAATGTCTTAAAATTTCCTGAGTACAAGTCTTTTACCTCCTTGGTTAAATTCATTCCCAGTTTTTTTCCCCCGATACAATTGTAAATGGGATTGTTTTCTTAATTTCTTTTTCTAATAGTTCATTACTGGTGTGTAAAAATGCAACTGATTTCTGAATATTGATTTTGGACAATGTTACTTTACTAAATTTATTTATCAGTTCTAATAGGTTTTTTTGTGGAAGATTTAGGGTTCTCTATATATCATGCCATCTGCAAATAATGACAGTATTACTTCTTTTCCAATTTGGAAGCCTTTTTTAAAAATTGATTTTATTTGGGTTACATTGGTTAATAAAATTGTATAGGCTTAAGGGGTACAATTCTATAACACATCATCTGTATATATTGTATTGTGTGTTCACCACCCCAAGTCATGTGTATTTCCATCAATTTGGATGCCTTTCATTTCTTTTTCTTGTCTGACTGCTGTGGCTAGGGCTTCCAATACTATGTTAAAAAGAACCGATGAAAACGGACATCCTTGTCATCTTCCTGATCTTTTAATTTTTCATGATTGAGTATGATGTTGGCTCTGGGTTTGTCCACATGCAGAGGTATGTTCCCTCTATTTCTGCTTTGCTTAGAGTTTTTAATCAAAAATGGATGTTACATTTTGTCAAATGATTTCTATGCTATTCATATAATCATACAACTTGTATCCTTCATTTTGTTTATGTGGTGTATCACATAATTGATTGCAGATATTGAACCAACCTTGCATCCTAGGATAAATCCCGCATGATCATGACCTTTGTAATGCGTTGTTGAATTTGGTTTGCTAACATTTTGTTGAGGACTTTTGTATTTATGTTCATTAGGTATATAGGCCTATAATTTTCTTTTTTGGTAATGTCTTTGCCAGGTTTTGAATTAGGGTAATGCTAGCCTTGTAAAACAAGCTTGGGAGCCCTTCCCTCCTCTTCAATTCTTTTTTTTTTTTTTTTTTTTTGGAATAGTTGAGAAGGATGGTTACTAATTCTTCTTTGAGTATTTGGTAAAATTCACATGTAAAGCCATCTGGTCCAGGACTTTCTCTGTTACGCATTTTATAATGACTGATTCAATTTCCTTAGTAGTTATTGGTCTGTTCAGATTTTTGGTTTCTTCTTGATTCAGCCTTGAAATATTGCATATTTCTAGGAATTTATCCATTTCTTCTAGGTTTTCCAATTTGTTGGCATTATAATTGTTTGTACTTTTTTAAAAAAAATCCTTTGTATTCCTGTGGTGTCAGCTGTTACTTTTCCTCTTTCTGATTTTATTTATTTGCATTATCTCTTTTTTTTTGATGAGTTTGGTTACAGGTTTATCAATTTTGTTTATTTTTTCAAAGAATCAGCTCTTGGTTTCGTTGATCTTTCATACCATTTTTTAGATTCTATTTTGTTTATTTTTACTCTGATCTTTATTATGTTTTTGCTTCTACTCACTTTAGGCTTGCTTTGTTCTTTTCTAGTTCCTTTTGGTATAAGATTAGATTACTGATTTGATATTTTTCTTGTTTCTTCAGGTAGGCCTGTATTACTATGAAATTCCTCTTTGAACTGGTTTGGCTGTGTCTCATAGATTTTGAGTTGCTGTGTTATCATTTTTATTTGTCTCAAGGTATCTTTTTATTTCTTCTTTGATCTCACTGTTAACCCATTCATTGTTTAGTAGCACGTTACTTAGCCTCTATATATTTGTCTGTTTTCAGCTTTCTTCTTGTAATTGATTTCTACTTTCATTACCTGCAACTGCAGAGGATGCTTGATATGATTTCAATATTTTTACATTCGAGACTTGTTTTGTGGCATAACATATAGTTTATCCTGGAAAATGTTCCATGTACATTCAAAAATAAAGTATATTCCGCTACTTTGGGGTGAAATGTTCTAAAAATATCAACTAAATCTATGTGGTCTAATGTATCATTTAAGGCTGCTGTTTCCTTGTTGATTTTATGTCTGAATGACCTATCCAGTATGCCGACAGGGTGTTAAAGTCTTCTACTATTACTGTATTACTGTTGATCTCTCTCTTATATCTATCAAACTTTGCTTCATATATTTAGGTGCTCCTATACCGGATGTATAAAATTTACAAGGTTTATACTCTCTTGTTGGGTTGATCCGTTTATCATTATAGAATCCTCTTTTTGTCTCATTATACTTTTGTTTTAAAGTCTATTTTGTTTGATATAAGTATTGCTGCCACTGCTTTTTTGTTTGTTTTCATGTTCATGAAATTTACTTTTCCATCCCTTTACTTTCAGTCAGAGTGTGTGTCTTTAGATCTGAAGTGGGTCTCTTGTAGGCAGTATACATATGGGTCTTGTTTTCTTATCCATTCAGCCACCTGATGTCTTATGATTGAAGCACTTAAACCAGTTACATTTAAAGTAATTACTGATAGGTATGTAGCTACTGCTATTTTATTATTTGTATTTTTAATCTTTTTTCTCCCTTCTTTTTCTTAAAGATCACTGTTTAACATTTCTTATAATACTGGTTTGGTGATAATGAACCCCTAAAGCTTTTTCTTGTCTTGGAAGCTCTTTATCTGTCCATTGATTTTAAACGATAGCCTAGCTGGATAGAGCAATAGAGTGATCTTGATTGTAGATCCCTAATTTTAATCACTTTGAATATTTTGTGCCAATTCCTTCTGGCCTGCAAAGTTTCGGTTGAGAAATCAGCTGATGGTCTTATGGAAGCTCACTTGTAGGTAACTAACTGCTTTTCTCTTGCTGCTTTTAAGATTCTCTCTTTTCTCTACTTTTTGCATTTTAATTATGGTGTGTCTTGGTGTGGGCCTCTTTGAGTTCATCTTGTTTGAAACTCTCTGTGCTCCCTGGACTTGTATGTCTATTTCCTCTGCCAGGTGAGGGAACTTTTCAGTCATTATTTCTTCAAATAGGTTTTCAATTCCTTTTTCTCTCTCTTCTCCTTCTGGCACCTGTATGATGTGAATGTTGATACTCTTGATGACCCAGAGGTCCCTTAAACTATCCTAATTTTTACATTCTTTTCTCTTTTTGCTGTTCTAGTTGGGTGTTTTCAGCTAGCATGTCTACTAAATTACTATTTGATCTTCTGCTTCATATAATCTGCTGTTGATCCCATCTAATGTATTCTTCATTTCAGTTATTCTTCATTCTTGACTGGTTGGGATTTTTTTGGGGGGGGGGTTCTCTTTGTGGAAGTTCTCACTGAATTCCTCTATTCTTCCCCTTAAGTTCATTTAACATCCTTATAGTCAGTGTTTTGAACTCAGTATCTGGTAGCCTTCATTTTGTTTATTTTTCTGGAGTTTGGTCTGTTCTTCCCATTGGAACATGTTTCTTCATCTCCTCATTTTGGCAGCCTCTCTATGTTTGTTTCTATGTATTAGGCAGATCCACTATGTCTCCTAGTCTTGGTACAGTTGTCTTATATTGTAGGTGTTCTGTGGGGCCCAGTGGCTCAATCTCCCATGTCACCTAATCTGGGTCTTCTAGGGGTGCTCCTTGTGTGGGTTGTGTGTGCTCTTCTGTTTTAATTGCGCTTTAATTGCTCGTGACACATCGGTGGGTAGAAATGACCCTCAGGCTGACTGGGAGGATTGGCTGTGACTATGGCAGAGAAGCTGTTGTTCAGGAGTTGACCTCACAGAGCAGGATTTGCTTTAGTGGGGCTCTGCTATCTGCCAAGCGTACCCTTTGCTTGTGTTATTTGTGGTGTAAACTGGGTAGTGCTCTAGTATGCTGTGAAGCTGGCTACTAAGTGTGTTGGTTCTGTGGCCTCTTGGGAGGGGCTCCTGGTGTAGGCCAAGGTAAACCATTTTCTGTGCCCAGCCTAGGGCCACCTGGTAGGAGCTACAAAGTGATCTGTGGTTGGTAGCTGCTGATGCTGAGCTTGGAGATGCCTGGCAAAGGATTTGCTTCAAACCAAAGCCAGCTTCCAGTAGTGCCATGCTTGAGCTTGCTTAGCAAGAGGTACAGGGCTCACTGAGGCCAGCTGCTGCTTGTTTGGGGTCTGTGGACATTTAAGAGATTTTAGGAAAGTCACAGCATGGGCTAAGGCTGCCACTTGTGTATAAAAGGCTGCCACTGCTGAAAGAGGTTTGGACAAGTGTGCCACTTGGGTTGGGTGGGGTCTCAGGGAATCACCTGCAGGCTGGGGGGGTGAGAGAGCTCAACAAAAGAACAGTGGTACCTGACAGCACTTCCTTACAGGAGAGACCTGCTGCTCCTGCCCCCACCCTGAATCCAGACAATTCAGTTCTTCCCTGACATCCTTGGTGCTTTCTGAGCTCCTGCACATTTGCTGAAGCTTAGATTGAATGCTCATGAATCTGTGCTCAGGCCTTTTAGAGGACACCTGGGCCTCAAACAGTGCTCTGTTTCACCCAGGTGGAGACCCTGCTGATTTTCACAGGCAGATGTTGCAGGACTTTTCTTTGCAGCACTGGTGCTCTGGGCCAAGGGGTCCAGTGTGGGGTTGGGATCCCCTCCTTCTCAGGGAGACTCCTCAGCCAACATATCCCTCCCTATTTTTAAGCACCACATGCATTTGCAGGACAGCTCATATCCTTTCTACCAATCTCAACATAGCTTCTTCTCTATATCCTTAGTTATAAAAGTTCTGTTCAGCTAGTCTTCAAGTGTTCTCAAGGGTAGTCTTTTCAATATTTTAGTTATAATTTTGACATGGTTGAGAGACAAAGCAAGCACAGGATTTATTTACTCTGCCATCTTGACCAGAAGTCCTCTCATTCACTGTTCACCATTGCTTTCATAGACTGCTCTTGATGCGTGTCAATAGTAACTGCATCCTAGCAAGATGCAAAGCTAAACTTATATGTTTTCTGGGGCTTTTTAAAGAATTTTTATAAGAGATTATTTGGGCCAAACTGACAACATATGCCAGGGAGCAAGATCTTAAATGCTCCGCAGAATAACAGTTTTGCAGCTTCTTTTATGCATTTGAAATTAATGCGGTGATATAAGGAAGATTGGAGAAAGCAAGGCAGGAAATGAATTACAAGATTACCTACTCTTTTGAAGGTTAACAACCTCTTTGAGGGGTATTACTTCTGGATTTCAAAGGTGAGTTAACCTAGATTCACATGAAAAATGGACAGGACTGGGTTAAAAACTTTTATCGAAGAAGTTACAGTAGACTATGGAGTTCAAATTCCAGTTCAGCCATCTGTTCTTCCATTCAAGTTACTTCTCTTTCTATGCCACAGTTTCTTCTTCTGCAAAATGGAAACAGTAATGAAAACTTCATAGGTTGTGGGGATTAACTCTTGTGAAGAATAGATAAGTTCATGTATGTGAGGCCCTTGAAGGAATGTCTAACATTCAATAAGTATTAGCTATTTTCATTATGGTCAGGAGCTGCACTAGGCGGTTACACACATTACCCCATTCAATCCTCACCAAACTCACAAGATATGGAAATCACAAGTCCTGTTTTACAGACAAGAAAACTAAGGCTCCAACTCATAAAATAATTTATCCAACATCACAGAGCTAATAAGTGATAGAGTCAAGATTTTAACCCCAACAAAAAAGATGAACAAAAAATAGAGAGAAAGAGAAAAGATTATAACCCAGAATCTGTCTGGCTACAAACCTATGTCATTTCACTATATCACTGGGGGGAAAAATTCAGTCTTCATATCAGGGGAGCTTATGATCTAAAAGACAAAAGGAGGGGAAAGAAAACATAGTTTTTTTTTAATGTTACTTTTACCAAAAAGTGAGAGACTTTAAGTATAATTTAACAAAAGTTTTAAAGGAGGAAATGCCAGCCGGTGTGGCTCTGTTGGTTGGAGCGTTGTCCTGTGCACCAAAGGGCTGCAGGCTTAATCCTAGTCAGGGCACATGCCTGGCTTGCAGGTTCAGTCCCTGTCTGGAGAACATACAAGAGGCAATGATCAATGTTTCTCTCTCTCTCTCTCTCTCTCTCTCTCCCTGGAATCAATAAATATGTATAAATTAAAAAAAAAAAAAGCAGAAGGAAGAAAAGTGGATGTAGGAGGTTGTCCTAACGAGTGGTTCTTGGTGCTGGGGTCCCAAGTCAGCAGTGTCAGCATCGCTAGCTAGGAATGCAAATTCTCACGCCCAACCCCAGACTGTCAGACTGGAAATCCTTCAAAGTTGTTCCAATGCAAATGCAAGTTTGAGAACACCTGCTCTAAGCAAAGGAAAGTGTGAGAATTGGTAGTGAAAGCATAGATCGAAGGCAACAGGAGGGATGTTTGGCAGAAGAGGAGTTTGGGCCTAATTCTTGGTGACTGAAAGGAACATGCTCCTCTTCCTGATGTACAGAGGAGAAAATGAGGAGCAGAAAGGCAGACTGCTGGCTCTCAGCAAGAGATCACTTTCTTACGCTCTTGCACTTTTGCTGTTTCCGTGCCTTTAACCTGCACATTTCTTAAAAACAGGAAATAACGTTTAAAAAATGTTTAACTGTCAGAAAATGTATATTTGTATGATGTTGGGGGCATATCTCTGTGGGTTTTTTTCACATGATATTTATAAAAAAAACAAACAAACACAGAAACAACATTTATTAGGTTCCTACTATGTGTCAGGTTCTACATTTGGGCTTTCCTTAGGGATTTTTTTTTTTCCTCCATGAAATCTCATAACAAGAATTATTTTGGCCCTGGCAAGTTAGCTCAGTTGGTTAGAACATCATCTCAGTATGCCAAAGTTGCAGGTTTGATCCCTGGTCAGGGCAGGTACAAGAATCAACCAATGAGTGCATAAATAAGTGGAACAACAAATCGATCTCCCCCCCCCCCCACTTCTTTCTCTCTCTAAAAATTTATAAATTAAAAAAAATTTTTAAAGAATTATGTTGATTTTATAGATGAGGATATTGAAGCTCAAAGAATTTAAGCCACTTGCCATAGGTCAGGCAACTCTAATGGGAGATCTAAAGGTTCAAATGCACAATTCCAGACTCCAAGCGTGCTGTAAATTTAGTTCAGAATGCTGCCTTGGAAACAGACGTGGGCTAAGGAGCCCCCCGTCACAGACACACAAGGGAGATGCGCATGGAAGCCACCCCGCACCTGCACTTTCCCAGGGGCCGGGCAGAACCCTGAATGGCCCCCTTTCTCTGTCCCTGCCTGGATGTGTAACACCAACCTCTACTGTCAGACAGAAACGAATTGAGCAAATGAGAGAGACAGACAATTTTTTAAAAGGTTTTTTTCAAGGCAATTTTAGTTGTAAAACCAATAGCAAAGTCCAAATCATGAACTGAAATTTTCGAACTTCAGATACTGAATCCCTCTAGATAAATAAGAGTTAAAGTTTCCTTATTCTTGAAAAGAGAAAAACAAGAATTCATGAAAATGTGATTTTTAAAAATTAACCTAACTAACACCTCAATATGGAAGAACCATAACAATATGAGACAATATATTGTTGCTATTACTGCATTCTTATTTTCGTCTAAACAAGGAAAGAAAAACTTCAGCCCGCAGCCCGTTCTTTAAGTTTCAACCCTGTGATGACCTTCCACCCTTCAACACCTATTCAAATTCTAGGTTTCCTTGTGGTGATCCTTTAAATTAGTGATTTTCAACAGGTGTGCCTCAAGAATTTTTAAAACATGTAATACCTGACTATTTGCTCAAGGGCACAGACCTCTTTTCCCTTAGATTGTCAATTAAAAAATGACAACAGCCAACACAACAATAGCTATTCAGTGTGAGTGCCCTGTCTTCAACCATAAGTATTATAAGTGATATAATAGAGTTGCACCTTATTGGTCACGTTGCATAATAAGGTTCTGTCTGATTGGTTAATTCTTGGTAGCAGAAATCCGTATATACAAGTATAGGCATCTGATATTTTTAAAAAGTCACTTTGGAGCAAAAAGAGTAAGTAATTACTACTACTACTATTATTATCATTTCTAAATCAATCAAAATTATAACTAATTTTTGTCAGATTGGCAAAAAACATATTTTGGGGTATGCTGCACAATTTTAGTAATTAGTTTATGTTTGCTGCAAGAGAAAAAAAGTTGAAAATTGCTGCTCTAAACCAAAGCACTTTATTTCTATCACTCTGTGGGAACTCTCACAATAACAAATAAGGTCACTATAAGAAGGTGTTCGCTAGCTTATTGTGGGTCTTAAATCCTTAAAGGCAGAAACACAATCTTTAACATCTTTGTCTACTTCACAGCACAGAACAGTAAACAAGAATTGTATTAATATTTTTCAAATGACTGAATGATTGAAAACCCACCTTTTAAAATGTCCACTGCTGTGAAAATGGCTTCATTTACAACACCGCTTATTTTTTTAAATACTTTAATTTTTTTATCCTCACCTGAGAATATGTTTATTGATTTTAGAGAGAGAGGAAGGTCGCGGGATAGGGAGAGATAAGGAAACATCGATGTGACAGAGAAACGTTGATCTGTTGCCTCCTGCACATGCCCCAGCTGACGACTAAACCCACAACCTAGATTTCTGCCCTGACTGGGAATCGAACTGCAACCTTTTTGGTGAATACCAGGACAACACTCCAACCAACTGAGTTATCCAGCCAGGGCCAGCTTATTATTTTCTTTAGGGTTGTCATAGCTATCTGTTTTTTAACAAGTACCTAAGGTGCTTTTTGGTGTTAACAAAAAATAGCTGCTATTTGGGATTAATCTATCAAAGTACTTCTAATCTTTTGGTTGGATACCTGAAAATATGAAAAAACACATTGAAGTTAACACTCATAAGTTGCAAATTACAAATTTCCCACTTCCAGAATAAAAAGGAGGGGTGACCATTCATGTAGGGGTAATTATTAGACTTCTGGCCAAGATGGAGGTGACCATAGGGACACTTTGCTTCCCTGCACAACCAAAAGAAGAACAAACAACCTGTTTAAAAAAAAAAAAGAACCAGAACTGCCAGAAAATAGAACTGTATGGAACTCTAACAACTAAAGAGTTAAAGAAGAAACACTCATCCAGACTGAGACACAACGCATCAAGTGGGTTGCCCCACCCTGGTGAATACCTAAGGCTCTACCCCTTACAACGTAACAGGTGCACTGAGACAAAGAAATAGGGCCCAAATGAAAGAACAGATCAAAACTCCAAAAAAAGAACTAAGCGATAAAGAGACAGCCAATCTATCAGATACAGAGTTCAAAACATTGGTAATCAGGATGCTCACAGAAATGATTGAGTACGGATGCAAAATAAAGGAAGGAGTGAAGGCTATACAAAGTGAAAGAAAGAAAAATACACAGGGAACCAACAGTGAAGGGAAGAAAATGGGGACTCAAATCAATGATTTGGAACAGAAGGAAGAAATAAACATTCAACCAGAAGAGAATGAAGGAATGAGAATTAAAAAAAAAATGAGGGGAGGCAGAGGAACCTCTGGGACAACTTTAAGCATTCCAACATCCAGATCATAGGGGTGCCAGAAGGAAAAGAGGAAGAGCAAGAAATTGAAAACTTATTAGAAAAAAATAATGAAGGAACACTTCCCCAATCTGACAAAGGAAATAGATATGCAAGTCCAGGAAGTCAGAGAGTCCCAAGGAAGTCGGACCCAGGGAGGAACACACCAAGACACATCATAATTGAATTACCCACGATTAAAGATAAAGAGAAAATCTTAAAAGCAGCAAGAGAAAAGGAGACAGTTATCTACAAAGGAGTCCCCATAAGACTATCAGTTGATTTCTCAAAAGAAACCATACAGGCAAGAAAGGGCTGGAAAGAAGCATTCAAAGTCAAGGACCTACAAACATCCAAGAGTACTCTATCCAGTAAAGCTATCGTTTAGAACAGAAGGGCAGATAAAGTGCTTCCCAGATAAGGAAAAGTTCAAGGAGTTCAACATCACCAAACCCTTATTATATGAAATGTTAAAGGGACTTATCTAAGAAAAAGAAGATGATCAAAACTATGAATAGTAAAATGACAACAAACTCACAACCATCTACAACTGAGCCTAAAAAACAAAAACAAACTAAGCAAACAACTAGAATAGGAACAGAATCATAGAAACGGAGATCACATGGAGGGATATCAACAGGGAGGGGGAGGAGTGAGAATGGGGAAAAGGGTACAGGGAATAAGATACATAATTGGTAGGTACAAAATACACAGGGGGAGGTTAAGAACAGCATAGGAAATGGAGCAAAGAACTTATATGTACAACCAAACGGACATGAACTAAGGTGGGGGAAATGCCTGAGGGAGGGTGAAGCAGGGCAGAGGGGGATAAAGAGGAGAAAATAAATGGGACAACTAATAGCATACTCAATAAAATGTACTTAAAAATAAAAATAATAAAAATAATCTGGGGGTTATTATTAATAGCACCCCTTCACTCTCATAACTTTTTCCAGTTTAAACAGTAAAATAAACAATAAAATATACAGTCATCCCAATGAGAGGCTCTAGCTACCCAGATTTCAAGCCCTTATTTTTAATGTAGTAAATAAAGCCCATGTTTACAGGATATAGCAAACTGACAGTTTGGGAAGAACACACAAATAATTAGAGGTTTTCTGGTAATTTGTTGATGTGAGATCAATTTTCACTTATTTTTCCTTTTTATTTACATCTTTATTTCAAAATGTTTTTTCTATTTAAATCTTTTCAGTTTTAAAAATTTTATTATTTAATTTTTCAATTATAGTTTACTGTCAGTATTATTTTCAGGTGCACAGCATAATGATTAGACCATCATACACTTTACAAAGTGTTCCCCCTGATATTTCCAGTACCTGCCTGGCCCCATACATAGTTATCACAATATTATTGACTATATTCCTAAAAGTTGTAGAACTTTTTCATTTTTGAGGTAAAATACATATAACATACAATTTATCGCCTAAACCATTTTTTAAGTGTGCAACTCAATAGTGTTAAATATATTCATGACACATCACCAAAACTTTTTCATCTTGCAAAAATGAAGCTCTAGGCCCAATAAACCACAATTCTCCCCTTTGCCACCCTCAGCCGCAGGGTGGCCACCATTCCACGCTCTGCTTCTATGACATTAACCACCCTAGGCACCTCATATAAATGAAATCATACAGTATTTGTCTTTTTGTGACTGGATTATTTCACTTAGCATAATTTCATGAAGGTTTATTCCTGCTGTAGCATGTGGCAGGAGCTCCTTCCTTCTTAAACTGAATAATATACCATTGCACAAGGGTGGGCAAAAGTAGGTTAAGTTACCAGGCATCATTACTTAAAAGATAAATCATAAGTTAGAATACAAAATAAGACAAATAATTAAATAATAATTAATACATAATAATATAGGAATAAACTATGTTTTGTGTACTCACAACTGTAAACCTACTTTTGCCCACCCCTGTATATTCCAAATTTGTTTATCCATTTATCGTATCAATGGACATTTGTGTTTCTTCCGACTCTTGGCTATTGTGACAGCGCTTCCATGAACACAGTGTACAAACAGCTCTTCAGGACTCTGTTTTCCTTTCTCTTGGGTATATATCCAAAAGTGGGATTGCTAAATTATATGGTACTTTTAATTTTTTGAGGAACTGCCACACTGTTTTCCACAGCGGCTGTACCATTTCACATTCACAACTGATACCAATTGGCACCAAGGTCCCAATTTCTCTACATTCTCACCAACCCTGGTTATTTTCTGTGTTATTAACAGTAGTCATTCTAATGGGTGTGAGGTGATATCTTATTGTGATTTTGGTTTGCATTTCCCTAACAATTACTGATTTTCAGCATTTTTTCATTTCCTTGTTGGACCTTTTTATATGTTCTTTGGAGAAATGTCTCTTCAAGTCCTTTGCCCATTTTAAATTAGGTTATTTGAGGGGTTTTTTGTTCCTGCTTAGTCTTCTATATGTGGTCAGTGAGTCAAGTTCCTCACTCTCTTTTATCTTTAACATTCTCTAATCAAGAGATGCCCCAAGATACTCTCCTGTTTTGAAATGCTAAGAATACAGACACCTTTGCTCTCAAGAATCTTGACATTGTAAAGGCACCATTTCATGAATCCGAGAACTCTTGGAGAAGTTTTGATATGTATGAAGTCTTCCATAAAGATATTATATTATTACCATTGTTCTCATTCATTTCAGTTTGACAACATTTACAGAGTACCTACTATATAGCATGCATTGCACCATGCATACGTTAGAATTAATATAAAACACAAAATATTTTAATTCCTTACCCACTAGCTAGACTCTGGGCCACAATTTTTGGATATATAATTGACCCTTAAACAATGTGGAGGCTGTGTTTGGCTTCAGAGAATTTTTTCTGAAGACTCTTTGAATGCGTTTGCCCATTTCATGACGCATGATTTACGAAGGCAACTGCCCACACCATGCTGAATGCTAAACAGTTTTTGACCAAAAACGGTATGACCCCCATACCCCACCCTCCTTATTCACCCTATCTTGTCCCGAGCAACTTTTTTCGCTTCCCCAGATGAAAAAAGTCCTCAAAGGGAAACCTTTTGCCGATGTGGAAGAGGTGAAACAAAAAACCAGCAGAAGCACTAAAAGACATCAAAATCAGCAAGTTCAAAAACTGTTTTGAGCAATGGAAAAAACATGTCGATAGCTGTATTGCATCAAATGGAAAGTACTTTGAAGGTGACTGAAGTTGAAACATGTAAGAATAAATACACCATTTTTTATAAATAAATTCCAGGTTTTCTGGGGTCCCCCCTCCTGTAGCCCCTCCTTATCCATGGGGTTGGGGGATGGGAATTGGTTCTAGGGCCCCCACAGGTCCCAAAATCTGAGGATGTTCAAGTCTCTTATATAAAATGGTACAGTACACACATACAGTTGGCATCATGTATTCCCAACTGCGAACCGAAAATACTGTTTCCGATCTGTGGTTGTTTGACTCCTCGGATGCAAAACCTGGGATTCAGGAGACTGGCTGTTTATTTATTGAAAACAAACAAACAAACAGAGTATATGTGGACACAAGCAGTTGAAACCCATGTTGTTCAAGGTCAACTGTATCTATTTTTGAATGAGGAGTTTAAAAAGCTGCAAATCTCTTTTGATCTTTTCTGCCAGATTGTCTCTCTCTGAATTAGGAAGTATATATCCTTAGGGAAGCCTGATCTTTGGGTGGGACCTTTCAATTTTCCCAGGCCCCGCCCCAGTGAAAAACCAGCCCTACCTAAAAATGTAATCTCTTTAAAATTCTTGGTAAAGTTTTGGAGTCTTCCTACACAAGTCTATCATTTTTGCTTCTAAACAGAAATTCATAGCTCATTCAGAAAGAATTTCATTCTGGTTGCAGGTTGTTGAATCATACAATCTCGACTTGTCCTTAACACATGCAGTAATCCACCGGACTTTCTCTGTTGGTATACATCTTTTCTATTCCATCAGAGTCTCTGATCCATAATAACGTTTGTCTGTTTTTGTGTCCCAAACCGAAGCCTAAACCAAAACCCCCAAGAAGCCACTGCATGTAAAAATATTCTTAATCTCTGGCCAGTGTTGGGAACAATGCATACTTCCAGGGCTGAGGCAGCAGGACTGACTCAGAGGAAACTGAGACCCAAAAAGAAGAGTCATTTCCTCAATAAAGTCACCAGGTCTCCAGACAGCGTAGGGCCCATTTGATGCCACACTTCTTTTTCCCCCACTAATGTTCATTTTCGTAGATGCTTCTTGATGTTTATTTTCCTACTTATTGAATGTGAAAGTAATCATATTGCTGCAAATCTTTGTATGTTTGAATGCCTTAAAAGGCTCTGTATTAATAAAATCCTAGAGTTCAACTCTAGAAAAAGTTTTGCTAGATCTGGGACAAGTGGGCCAACTTCTTTCTAGAGGAAGTACTTTCAGGCATATCTAAATGACCTTTTAAACTTGAGAACACAATCCTGTCTAGAGGTGGAAAAACCACTAAGGTCCTTCCCCTTAAGTCAGCCCTGTCTACAAATTCCCCTTCCCTCCCCAACCCCTGGTGTGGTCTAGCACTTTGTTTTGTGATCAGTAGGATTAAGGTGTTTTGGGCTGAGACCTTGACAGAAACACAAACACATCTACATCTATACAACAACAACAACCAAAAAAGTGACTTTCATGTAGAGTTCAAGGTAAAATTTCAGGCACAAGTGATTGAGACAACAATAAGCCTAGGTACACTCTAGGAAAAGAGTATTAGTCCAGGTACGCCCCAGAATTGTGAAACAATGCCACAGCACATCTGGAATCATCTGTATGACTAATTGTACAGTCTGTTATTACAGACAGGTTAGGAAAATCTATGGGCCTCACACCAAGTGTAACGTGGTAATGTAGCAAACTTGTAAGAATGTTCGCTTCTTCGTTTTCTTATTTAGGAAGAGAGGTGGAAGGGGTCTAAAATGCCTTATGCCTGTTAGTGATTCCCTGTGTACTTGGTCTAGGGCTGATTTCTTGGGCAAAAGAGAAGTGGTCAAAAGTTAACAATCTCATAGGCTGAATATGGAACCCATTCAAAATCTTGTTCAGGTCCTCAAAGGATCAGTAAAACCATTTTCCTTTTTGAGAATTAAATCAGGTAGTCTTATATCTTGTTGTGAGGACCCATAAATTCATAGAAATATAGAGGGTCATTTTCTGTGATTCAAAAATTCTTGGTTTGGGGTAGTTAACATGACTCTCTAAAGTCCTACCCTCTGCATGGGCATTGAAGACCAGGAGCCACATTTTAGAATAGGGCATTGCTGGGTTCGTAAAAACAGTTTCTAAACCAACAAACGATAGCTGGAGCACCTTAACCAAGTCCAATAGCCATCCTAGCTTATAAAGAAGTAAATTTGTGTTTGCACACACAAATATATTGACTATCAGCATAATTGGCCTACACAGTTTATGTACAGTTTAAAAGGCTGATGAGAAAGAAAAGATCATAAAACAAGGCTGCTGCCTTCTAAGTACAAAGCAGGCTGAGTAGGTGCCAGGGTATCGGTAGCACCCGGACAGTTCAGCAACAAGTGCAGAAATGGAGGGAAGCTTGGACGTATAAAGTACTGAGGGAGATACACTCACAGGGGTGTCTGGAAACACCCAGAACGTGCTAGAAGGAAGTAATAGCTAAGTCTCGAATGAGGACTAGAAAAGGTCAGTGTTAAACTAAGGTATGAATAAGTACATCTGAATTTTTTCATAATTTAGGGCAAAGCCTAGGAGAGAAAGGAATCGTAAACAACCCCAATTGGGAAGAACTGAGTGTGATAACAGAGACGTGTTAAGGGGCATTAGGGACAGTAAAAAAAAAAAAAAAAAAAAAAAAAAAGTCAGGGTGATGATTATTGAGTATTACAACTGGGAGGAGGGTCTTGCAGGGATAATAAAGGGTGAAGGGTGTGAAGTAAGGGTCAGGAATTGTCGGGGTAAACTATGGGAAAAGACTGTGCAGACGTCAGCAGCAAAGAAAAAGAGGACAGGGTTGGGGCGTGGCTCAGAAAGGGAATGGCTCAATAGTGGGCCTTGGGGTGAAAAGGAGAAGCGTGAGGAAGGGCTTTGCTGACAGCAGCTCTCAAACGGTGCCTACGGGGTTAAAACTCAGGGGCGGCGAGAAGAGGCCGAACTCGGTTTCCAGGGTAACGGCTCCGACAGTTCCGGCAGCGCAGGTTCGTACCACTGTGCCGCGCGCGGGGGGGGGCGGAGCGCGAAGGGAGGAGGGCCTAGCGAAGAAGCCTTGGAGCCGAGGGTACGTCCCGGACGCTACCAACCGCGCCGCCCGCCAGCTCGCCCCAGGGTCTGCGCCGAGCCGCGCTCCGGCCTCCTGGCCGCCGCGTCTTCCTTGCCCGGCTGGCAGCTTCCAACTGCCCGCGGACGGCGGGGGATTAGAAACCTGCGCCCGGTGGCCTGAGGTGGCCTCCCGGTCCCCCCGCCTGGGCGGCGGAGTGCGGGCGGCCCGGGCTGGGAGGTTTGAAAAGCGGGCGAGAGACAAAGGCAGCAGGAAGCCTCCACGGCGCCCGGAGCCCTTGTGCGCAGCCCCCGAGGCCCTTCGCGGCCCGCCGGACTGGAGCGGCGGCGGTGGCAGTGGCAGTGGCAGTGGCAGGAGGCGGAGGATGCGGCAGGGGGCGTGGGAGCGGCGGCGGCGCGGGCGGCGCGGCGCGGCCCGAGCGCGGCGTGGTTAGACCCCAGGCGGCGGCGGCCCTGCCGGCTCGGGAGTGAGTGAGGGGCGCCTACCCCGCCCGGGATGTGAGGACCGAGCGGAGCCCGGGGCGGGGGGAGGGAAGGGAAGGGAGGCGAAGCCGGCAGGAAGGAAGGAAGGACGGACGGACCAGGAGGAGGAGCGGCGGCGGCGGCCGGAGCCGGAAGGCGGGGAGGGGCCGTCCGTTGGGCCCCAGGCGGCGGCGGCGGCGGCCAGGGCCAACTGCTCTCGTCGCCTCCTCCCCCCGGCTCCGCGGAGGGGGGAGGAGGAAGATGGAGACCCACATCTCTTGCTTGTTCCCCGAGCTATTGGCCATGATCTTCGGCTACCTGGACGTCCGGGACAAGGGGCGCGCGGCGCAGGTGTGCACGGCCTGGCGGGACGCCGCCTACCACAAGTCTGTGTGGCGGGGGGTGGAGGCCAAGCTGCACCTGCGCCGGGCCAACCCGTCGCTGTTCCCCAGCCTGCAGGCCCGGGGCATCCGCCGGGTGCAGATCCTGAGCCTCCGCCGCAGCCTCAGCTACGTGATCCAGGGTATGGCCAACATCGAGAGCCTCAACCTGAGCGGCTGCTACAACCTCACCGACAACGGACTGGGCCACGCGTTTGTGCAGGAGATCAGCTCCCTGCGGGCCCTCAACCTGAGCCTCTGCAAGCAGATCACCGACAGCAGCCTGGGCCGCATAGCCCAGTACCTCAAGGGCCTGGAGGTGCTGGAGCTGGGGGGTTGCAGCAACATCACCAACACCGGCCTCCTGCTCATCGCCTGGGGCCTGCAGCGTCTCAAGAGCCTTAATCTTCGCAGCTGCCGCCACCTCTCGGATGTGGGCATCGGGCACCTAGCCGGCATGACGCGCAGCGCGGCGGAAGGCTGCCTGGGCCTGGAGCAACTCACGCTGCAGGACTGCCAGAAGCTCACCGATCTTTCTCTAAAGCACATCTCCCGAGGGCTGACGGGCCTGAGGCTCCTCAACCTCAGCTTCTGCGGCGGCATCTCGGACGCCGGCCTTTTGCACCTGTCGCACATGGGCAGCCTCCGCAGCCTTAACCTGCGTTCCTGCGACAACATCAGTGACACGGGCATCATGCATCTGGCTATGGGCAGCCTGCGCCTCTCAGGGCTGGATGTGTCGTTCTGTGACAAGGTAGGGGACCAGAGTCTGGCTTACATAGCGCAGGGGCTGGACGGCCTCAAGTCTCTCTCCCTCTGCTCCTGCCACATCAGCGATGATGGCATCAACCGCATGGTGCGGCAGATGCACGGGCTGCGCACGCTCAACATTGGGCAGTGTGTGCGCATCACCGACAAGGGCCTGGAGCTGATTGCTGAGCACCTGAGCCAGCTCACTGGCATAGACCTGTATGGCTGTACCCGAATCACCAAGCGCGGCCTGGAGCGCATCACGCAGCTGCCCTGCCTCAAGGTACTCAACCTGGGACTCTGGCAGATGACGGACAGTGAGAAGGTCAGGTGAGGGAGGCGGCACCAACTCCCCTTGTCCCGCCCTGTTCATCCTCCTCTCACCACCACCCTCCTTCCCCTCTCACTCCACATGCACACTTATACATAGATCATTGCAGTGGGTGAGATGGGACAGTGACACGGAGCCTCAGGCTTTTTTCCTCCTCCCTCCAGCATCCCTGCCCACTACATGCCCATTCATTGCTTCTGGGGTTCCTCTGCTACTCCTAACGTACTCCCTTCTCTTGTCCCTGAGGATGGGGAGAGGGACTCGGCTACTTACCCATCTACTTCTCCCCACTGGGGAATGGAGGGGCCAATTGAGCTACTGTATCCCCACTGCGTTGCATTTGAAAATGGGGGTGGGGGTGGGGAGTAACTAGTCCTTTCAACTCTGGGGAGTTGAGGAAAATGTCTGCCTTCACTTAAGCTTTCATTTGAATACTGTGATCTGGTTTTTATTTTGAAATGTATGAAAGCAAACCCAACTACAACGGCCTTTTCACCCTTCTTCCACTTTGTAACTAATCCCAGTCTCTTCTCATCACTTTTCTTTTTACAGTACTCTGCTGTTCATGCTCATTTCATTTTGATCGTCTTTTTTTTTTTTTTTTGGAAGAAATTTGAAATCATGGTCCTTTTTTTTCTGCTGAATATATTCTATATATTATATATATATAAATTTTATATTTATATATATATATATGTCTGGCTACCTCGTTTTAGTTTACTTTTTTCTCTGAAGCCCTGGAATTCTACAAGGGAGATATTTTGAGACTAAAACATTTTTGTGCCTAGACTGGAAAGATGCCCATTGGGTTTGTACGTCTTTTTTGTTTTGGCTTCTTCCCTAACCCTGTCCATCCAGTATGTCCCACTTCCACATTTTGGCTATACATAATTATTTTTCTCCTTGTCTATTGGGATTTGCAGGCCCAACCATGTTCCTAAATCTTGACTTAATTTATAGCACAAATGTGTGGGAGAAATGAGAGTTGAAGTGTTTTGTTTGTTTGAGATGCAGATTGTCTTGAAAATTATTATTATATATGCAAATTTGCTCTATCTGCACCCTCTTCCAAGTTTCCCCACAAAAAAGGTCACATAGTGAGGCTTCCTGTTGGAAGCAGAGGAGCAGAGTTGGCCTTCGGAGCCCCTGGGGCTGTAATGTGAAGGGAGGAGACAAATTCATGTCTTATCTCTGTTCTGTTAATAAAATGGGAATTTGTGGGTTTTAAAAAACTCTGTTTCTGAATGGAGGAGTAGATGACTTTATTTTGGTGGGGGTTGGGACTTGTGGCTTTCAAAAAATCGCTTTTCAGTAGGATGTATATTTTTGTTGGATTTTTTTTGTTTGTTTATTTTTTTAGACTCCTCCACAGCAACATTCGCGACCATGGCGTTAAAGAAACCCAGAGACCTTTATCAATTAATTGTACTGTTTGTGAATTTGTATAAATAATAACAAAGATCCTCTTAAAACGTTTATATTCTTACAGTAAAAGGTTAAACTGATATTTATATAATAAAAGAGGAAATATGAAGTATGTTTTTGAAAAAAAACAAAAACAAAACAAAACCTTGTTATCTGTGAATTATTTTGAAGACAGTGTGTGTTTGGGTACATGCCAAAGTCGGAGGTGCTGTTTGTGTGCTTTCAAGTAAAAGGAAATAGACTTCAGTGCATCCTGCGTGCTATGCGTAAGCTCACAGTTAAAATTTTATTCTGTATAAGGTTTACTACTAAATGTTTTGTTTTTAGAAATGTGGTTAGATAGGAGATTTATATAATTTTTGGTTTTCAACTGTCAAAAAAATGGAAATTTAAAGAAATTGAACAAAATGAAGCTTTTTTAAAAAACAGATCTGTAAGAGTCACAATTTCCCCAGGGTAGCCAATTTTCCTTTGGGTGGAAATGACATCTAGGGGTAATGTTCAAAATGCAAGTCATGAGATATGCAAGTGGGGAAGGAGGATAGGTTTCTTAACACTCTGAGTGGGTGTGGGGAGGATGTGAGACGGTGAAGGCTGGAAGGAATCGAAGCCATTGTTCAGGAAAGTTAAAAGAGGGCTGTCCTTGCTCCCGTGCTCGCTAGCTCAGTCATGCATACTGAATCTCACAGTGCGAGTGCGGGTCCTAGTGGGGAGGAGGGCAGTTCAGCCCCTCTTTTTAACATTCTCCTCCAGGCCTGGCTGTATTTGAGCACTTTCCTGGGGGATGGGGAGGTTGGCCAGGAGTTCTTGCACATTTGCATTTTAAGCACTTCCACTGCTGAGGGTGAGGGTTCTTAGACTGAATTTTGGGGCAGATAAACGAATGCCAACAATTCTAGCAAAGCATTCCCTTTGATAGACAATAACTAAAAAATCTGACACCCTGGGATGGGCTTTGGAAGAGTAAAACTGCTCAAACAGTGAAGTAATTCATATTCCTGGGTTCACACAGGTCTTTCATAGTTGCTTCTGAGATTTTTCTTTTTAAACAAAATAGTGATCCCAGCAACAGCTGATAAAGAGAGCAACTATGAATAGAGAGTATTATAATACTTCCCTGGATTGGCACCTCTTTCCAGGAAGAGAGCTAGAACCCAGGTTTCTCTTCGGGTAAGATTCTTTTGTACAATATCCCAAGCGTTCTGCTTGAGAATATCACAAAAGCTGCATTGTTCCTTTTTGGAGGGCTATCATAATTGGGTCTAATTGAGCCTGACACTAGATCCATCTTCCTTTTCTTTAGGGAAGGTGTGGATCTCTTTCTTTCTTCTTAGGTTACAGAACTTACTGCCTGGGGGGAAATGTGTGAATCCTAGTCAGCAGTAGGGACTCTGAATTAGGGTCAGCTTTCTAATTAAGCATTTGACACTATTACGCACGAAGGTTACACAAACTATAGGTTCTTAGACTGTTTTTCTTCTTCCAGGAGACTGCCTGGCTGTTGAGATTCAGTCAACAAAAATGTGAGCACCTCCTAAGCCCTAGGCTCCATGCTCCCTCTTCATTTTAATACCCAAAATAATCCAACTGGAACTGGAAGGATTTTATGCTTCTCTCTTCTGTTTGGTTTTTACTTTAAAGATTAAATACAACCTTGACTAAAGGTTAGTAAATTAGTGTTTGAAAGTTAAAGATCGTGGGCCCAGTGTCCTCATCCTGAACTGGGCATACTTAATATATCTGGAGCATCTCTGGAAGAGAGGAATAAACCACTTACTTCATCAGTCAAGGGTAACTCCTTGTCCCTCTACCTTTTTGGATAGACGGAGAAGAATATGTGTTGAGAACCTATGGTGTGCTTTGCATGGTACTTGTGAATTTTTCCTTTTAGTTCTCAAAGCAACCTGCTGAAACAGGTATCTTGTTTTCCAGATAAAGCATATTGCTCCCCTTAAGTCACCCCCGCCACTAGCTGAGGGGAGTCAGAACTCAAACCTGGTCCATTTCTAAAGTTCAGCTCCCTTCTGCTCTGTGAGAAGGTTCCGTTACTGATCACACCTTGGTTTCCAGCAGGGCAACCTCCCAGGTGTGGAAGCTGTGTTAAACAGTGTGGACAAGCTCATGCTGTACTTTAAAGGGCAGAGTGGTGGGTTCAATCTCCATCATACCTACAAACGTGGAAAACGCTTTTAAAGAATAGAAGCACTAAAGAAAATGAGTAGATACATAATTTGTGGGGGGTGCAAAAGTTAAAAGTCACTTCAGGGCAATTTTTAGAATAACAGAAAAAAACCTAGTTCAGGTATTTGCTGAAACTTCATAACTGAAAAACCAAAATAGGAAGTCTGTAAACTTTATCATCTAAAAGTAATAAACCTCAAGAGAAACCCTTTGGGTAGTAGTTTAGACAGGGCTCCACATACCTTTCTTTTCTAAGTCTCATTGGGCAAGAGCCCTGTAAGGTCTTTACTGAAAAGATTACTTATAAATGCAACTGTGGGGTTCAGATAGTTTCTCAGCCTCTGAGGACCATGGCAGGCCTCTAGCTAGGAGAGCTGGGCATCGTTGCGTAATTCTGCCTGCTGTGGACTCCTTCCTGCTGAATTCCTCACTCCTAAGGAGGGGGAGGTCCCACTTGATTGATTCCACATTTGGCAATAGTGACAAGGATGCCTGTCTAACTTACAGTATGTCCTTAAATAGTTAAGGACACTCAAGCTGATACTATTCTTTGATGATTTAAATCAAACAACAAGGATCTGAAAAAGCAAATGTTCCTTTTAATGGAGTTTCTTTTTAAAAGTAAGAGCTTTCTTTAATAAGGACATATGATATGTAAATTGAAGCCTGGCCTTTCCCCAAATGCTTCTGCTTCCTGCAGTGGTTACTAGATAGATGCTGGTCTTGGGATAGAAGTAAAAACATTTCACTTCGGGCTTAGAGAATTTGAATTCATGTTTTCCAAGGGGTAATGGCAGTGGCCTCCAGGGACTACTGTGTTTCCAAAGTATAAGAGCCTTTTGAGTAAAAGATCAGATTTGTGAAACAAAACCAAGACCTCACGTAGCTTCTGACAGTCCGCCCTTCCCAGACCCTGAAGGGAGAGCCTGTGGTCTCCGTTCTCAACTGCTCCGCTGTGGAAGGGAACTGTTGTTAGTCCTCCAGCAGTCACGCTCTCTGTTGTCATTCTCCTTCCTGCTTCAGATATTTCACAAAGTTAATTCTGTCCCTTTAGGAGAGGGCAGGACCTAAATTTTGTGCGACTGTGAACCCCTGAGGGTCAGGGGTGAGGCTTTTTGATTTAATAACTTGTATCATGGGTAAAGCACAGGATTTGAAATTGAAAAGCTACATTCAAACCTAAGCTGATGCTTAGACCACACATTTATCTCATTTTTGTCAATGGACTTGTCCAAAGATTAGGTAGCAAATAAAATTTTTTGAAGAAGTGAATATTAAACCGATGAGACAGTTACACTTGGATCAGTGCTATCAATGATTCAGACCTTACCGAAAGCAAATGCACAGCAGGACAAAGACCATATACTCTCAGGTCTGGGATAGAAAAGGGGTATTTCTAGGCAATTGATACACTTAAATGTCCACAGATGATCAGTTTCAGTCTTTTTCTCTTTTCCAGGGATTGCTCTGTTTCTGCCTAGTGGAGGTGCCTGTACCAACCCAGCACATTGGTACTATGTAAAGCCAGGCCTTCCAGCTAAGATGAGTGAGAAAGAAAGCTTGAGATCTTCACTGTGCAACACTAGAGTGAGGTGTGCTTAGCATCCCCCCAAATAAAGACAAGTTTTTATCATATCTTTTACTCTTCTACTTTGAAAGACAAGTGCCACATATTCTTGTACGTTTGGCTTTATTTGTGATAGTAGAAAGTAGTCTCAGTTACAAGGATGAGAAGAATGAGGTCTCCAGCAGCGAAGCAACCCAGGTGAGACAGCATCAGGTGAATTCTTCTAGGTGAACGTGGTCTGCTGGAAGAATTTAGTCCTAATACAGTGGTCAACTTCCCTTCTCAAAATCTTTATTTTTCCAAATATGGCAGATATTGTACATTTAATTTCATAAATGGCGAAAGAGGCTTGACCAGGTTGAGAAGATCCTGGCTAGGTGAAACAGAGCATCATAACCAGGGCTTCTCCAGACTAATGACCAGGTCAGAGAGTGATCACCGTGCAGACAGTTCTTGGATCTTTCCCTGGGACATTGCGAAGCACTGCCCTGAGCTCTTGCTTCAGAAAAGTGGTTAACCAGAGCACATTTTCTTTGGGAGTAAAATAAAACAAAACAAAAACCCCCAAACCTCCAAATGCTGAGAGTTATTACTATTTAATAAGCATTAAATTATGCAAACTCAAGAATATATTTTGCAAGCATTATATACATGGTTATTCAAGAAGCCAAAAAAACTAGTGCAAGTTGGCAAATGGGCCATAAGGTCCCCAAGTAGCTAGTAGCGTCAGATCTCATCTGTTATCTTCTGAGGACTTCAGCCAGTTTCCAAAAACACTTGCTTTGTCACAAATAGTAATGTTAAGTACAGACACTACAAGTCTGTGCTTGTAATAGCCTCGAACCTAAGAACTTATATTTACACATTTACAAATGTCTCACACAATCCTTTACTGAGGTAAAATCAGGTTGTGGGAACACTAGCTATTTTCATGCAAGGGTAAAAAGGCTAGACTTCACAGACGTTTTAGTTACAAATCCCTCTTGTCTAGAAGAGTAAAAGGGTCTAATTTGTTAATATCAGGCAGCCTCTTAGGTTTATTACTCCTCTATGTAATCCACACTCCAGAAACACCAGGCCCAGCACACAGCTGTCTGTCAATAATTACAACTCATATCATGGATCCAAGGTAATGGAATTAGACTGTGGGAAAATAGATGTTTGAGGCCAGATTTTTTTTTTTAAATAAATAGTGTGGAATTAATATGGCTTGGAAATCATTGTTTTCCTCCTCTAAAAAGAACATGAAAATGTTTACTAGAAACACTCATAATATTTATCCTTAGGAAATCTTTACCTCAGACTGGCATTTTTATGTACACATCTGTGTAAGAATAGCTGCCTGCTTCCAGTTTGCTTTTTTGAGAAGCGGTCTCTGAATATGGAGAAGCCAAGAAGAAAAAGTCCTGACATTCCTAAGAATCTTCAGTAAAATAACCAAAGCTAAAATTGGACAGATGAGTAAAGTGATGGAGGAATTACAACAGTTAAGCTCCTCAAATTTTTAATGTTCTTAGATGCCTTCCATTTCTACTTCAGTGTTTTAAACCTTAGCTTCATAGCTCAAAAGCCCACTGCTGTGAACTATCCTCCCCACCCCAAAAAGACCAGGAGGCGCGTCTTAAAAAAAAAAAAAAAAAGAAAATGATGAAGTTGAAATGACAATTTCTCAATTCTAGTTCATTCCAAAAGCTCAAATTTAGGCTGTTTAAGCAATCTGAAAAAAACAGTACAGCCAGGTTCTGTGGTCTCCCGAGCTTCATCAAACTTGCAACTTGTGTTGAAGACAGGAAACCAGGACTTCACAAATTCTGAGCCTGGAACAGAGATGACTGGCTCCGCCAGCCCTAGCTGCTGTCTGTGCACTTGAGCCAGATGCCCTGCCATTGTGCTCAGAGTCAAATGGTGACAATCAGAACAGCGTGCCCCAAAGGAAGGCAGCTGGCCTATCCTTTTCCCTCACATGTGGGGCTCATTTTCAGTGGAATCATAAGAACTGCAGAAATTCACCACAGTGAGCGCAGCACAGGATTTCAGCACACAGCCTCATCACTGCTTACTTTAGAAATAATGTGTACACATGCAAGTTAGGACATAGAGGTCAGGCACTGTATTGAAAGGCACGGGTGGAAAATCATTTTAGTCTCCTGGACTGTTCCTTAACCTTCCCCATTCTCCCTGAAAACAAAAAACCTCTCCGATCAACTCAAACACTTCACACTCCCAACTGCACTGCAGCTATGAATCAGTATCAGGGAAGCTAGAAGTCCCACCTTGTGTTTTTCTTTACCTCAAGGTTATTAAGATGATTTTAGGATCTACTGTAAGGGCGAAGTGTACAGTTAATGCAAAACTCTAAATATTTGTTTCCCAATATGGAAGATGGAAAGTGAAAAAAGTGAAAATTTATTTATTCACAAAGTTTGCAAGCCCTGCATTTTGTCAGCAGGTGGCAGCATTGCCTGTGAGTTGGCCATTTCCGGTGGGGAAGGACCCGCACCTTCCTTTCCTCTGACAAACGCCCTCTGATCACCTCCCACCCCTCTCCCGCCCTACACACACACCCAAAAAGGATTTCCCCAGGGTGTAAGAGTTGACAAAAGAGGAATTTCATGTTACCAAAAAGATGAACCAGAATTTTTAAAATATCAGTTAAACTACTCAAAGGAACCTAGGTGCCGAGCACTATGTTTCTGGAGCAAATTGAGAGATAACCTCATGGTTCCCAGGTTTAGCTAGCAGCTCTGCTTTTGGTGGCCGTGGGGATGAAACACCAACTTCCCTTTATCTTAAAGACCATCTCCTACAAATCCTGTTAGATTGCCATATTTGGGAAATGTGAGAGAACAAATGGGGGAAAATTTTACAATCATACATGGAGATAGAAATTTTAACAGCAAAAGTATGAGTTTATTACAAAAAAAAATAAAGTGTTGTCTGTGATGAAAAATTCAAGATCTTTTGAGAAAAAAAATTTAAAAAATTTTAAGAGTATATTTTCTTTAGAAAATTTAATATCTCTATTGCCCAGATGAAGCTATCTTCATAAAATCTAAAGCTGTCTATGAAACTGAAAATGATTAAGGGCCCTAATAAAGTAAGGTTGCTCATATTCCTAAAGTCTTCCTAACACAGACATTAGGAAGAGGCAGCAGAAATAACAACAAAGAGAAAGAACTTCTGAGCCACCTTGGCCAGATTCCATAAAATCCCACAATGAGGGACAGGCTGCGGGTAGGAAGGGCCTAGGGCCTCTGACCCTCTTGCAGCTCAGTAGTCTGTCCTCAGGGACTCAAAGCATGAATCTGAAAAGCAGCTGGTACAAACACGGAATAAAGAGGTGGAGGCGGGAATCCCCTGTGGCTCCTCTTGCAAGCTGTATTAGCTGGATGAGGCACAGCTCATTAGTTGTGTGATGCTAAGGTCATTTTTGGTTACAGAATGAGAGAAACGAAAGGCAAAGCTTCTGGAACTCAGGGCCCAGAGAAAAAGCAGATTACCGTTCCTGGCACCACCCATGAAGATCTTAAAAAGGCAGGCAATCTCCCTGGGTGCTTTCTGGACACCCTTGCTGAACTATGCCATTGTTAGTGACCACACCGAATGAATGCAGACTCGGGGGAAACCCAAATAAGGAAAAGAAGAGGTAAGAGAAAGAAAGAAATCATGTGTCTATCACTTCACACAAAGCTGAGGAGGAAAAAGCACAGGGCAGGCCGAGGAACCAGAGTGATAAAAGCACAGGACATGAAATTAAGCGAGGGGAAGTAGGAACTATTACCGACCAGCAGTTCCTAAAAGTGATCCGCAGGGTGAACCAGAAGGGTAGCTCTTTGATTTGTAGTCTCCAAGAACAGTTTTCCTGGGCTAGCACATGCCTTTAAGAAGATGGGCCCTCTGGTTGTTTGAATCTGACCTGAGACAAATTTCAACCAATAGACCACCAGGCTGGCCTGCAGTGAACCTGTGACTGAGGGACTGGATGGTTGGTGATGGCCCCACAGACCGAACATCCTGCTCAGGAATGTGAGCTGTACCGTCCCACCCTCCTCAGTCACCGGCGTCTCCAGTACCCTCCTGGCGTCAGAATGAATGTTGTGTTTGATCCCCTACCCCCTTTTCACAGGGAACAGGCTAGGACAACGTGTCTACAGGGAGAAACAGAAAGCACGTGTTTCCAGGGCCGGCTGCTGGGCGACATCCCTCACACAGGCTCCCTGGGCAGCAGCGGGCTCCGGGGGCCTCAGCACTGCCCACCGGCCCCTCACCCGCCCTGGCCAAGGGGATGTAACTGACAGCTCTTGTCATCACAGGAACACAGAGGCCCCATTTTGGGTGACGTTCCCCAAAGCCTCGCCCTAGAGCACAGTCACACATCCACACAGCCAGAATACTTCTTCGCAGACTGGGCAGCCACTGCTGCTGCGTCCCAACCTTCCTCTGTCCTCTTAGTCCCATCCCCACAAAAATAAAAGTGTCCACACAGGCATCCATTGGCTCTTGAAAGTAATCAGCATGGCCACTTCCCCGGTTCTTGATTTTCTATTGTCCCGTGTGTGGGGACTGCAGAGGGTTGGGGGCAGGGAGTGTTCCAAGTGACATGGATGCACATGACTGGTAATGAAGCAAGTCCTACGGCTTCTTTGCACACCACCGAGCAGGTGTCATGCATTACCTTGCAATTCTCCCTGACTTGGGTTGCCTCCACTTGATGGCCCCCAGGTGAAGCCCCGTGTACCATTCCCAAGCCCACTCGCTTCCACTCCTGTGTCCCTCGCACTTCTGTGCCTGCCAATAACTTGAGGAGAAACTAAGGCACTTGTGTGCGAGTGGCCGCAAACACCTTCCCACCCTTGCACTAGTGCCTAAAACAAGCCTGCTAATGCTAATCTACCCCTTCACTGGCAGCTCAACAGCTTTTTTCTCCTTTAAGCCCCTGATAATGGTTTTACTAAAATCCCTTTTTGATGGAAAAAAATCCCAGCTGGACATTTCAGGCCTCTGCACAATGTACAAGTCTGCAGGTCCTTCCCCTACCTCACAAAGGCCTCTAATCAAGTGGAAAATGTGCTGGAGGCCAGAGGTTTGGGTCTGCAATTACTTTTTGAGGGATTACTAAAGAAGAATAGGGGGCAGTGAGGGCCTCCCTCCCGCTTTGTCTTCCATTTGGTCCTGCTTTTAGATATACTGAGCCAGGGGTAGCTGCCTAGGTCTCCAGCACAGGAGCCATCCCCTCCTTCTCTGGTGGAAGGATGTCATCTTTGAACATCACTTCAAAAAGGTTTAGAGAGTTTGGAAGCAATATGCAGGTCCTATTCTGACCCTATTTAAGCCCTTATTTAGAAAACCGCTGTGGAAGGGGATCTTGTGTGTGGGGAGAACACTCATTCATTAACCTCTAACCCTGCTCTGTATGCAGAGGGGAGAGTCCATACCCTGCTAAGATTGAGAGCATTCCCTAGGTCTCCCCAGGCTGTGCAGGGCAAAAGGTCATGTTCCCAATCTTGCCAGATAGCCTTCGTCTTATTTGTACACATTGACCCTTCCCCTCAACACTGAGCAAATAAATACTTACGAAACTCCTAATGCAAAACATGGATAAAAACATAAAATGCGAACCATTTTTATTACCCTATTTGGAATCTTTGTTTAAAAATGTGCACTACAGGAAGGAGTCTGTCTTCTCCATCTATCATGAAGGACCTTCTTTGATGTCATTTTTACACAAATGTTCATGAAGGATTAACTGATAAAGATGAACACTTCAGGTTGGCCCTAAATTCTAATTCTCCTTTAGCATGGAGAGACTGCTCATCCTTCTAAACCTAGCTGGTTAGTGATGTATGCAAACACCCAGGAAAAAGGAAGTGATCACAAATTCCTAAACTCATTCTGGGATGATCAGGGATTAGGCAGATCAGCTCTGAAAGGTAAAAGTCAGTCTATATTTCAAAATAAATACCAGGCTGAATGATAATTTTCAGGTCCTTCCTTCAAAGTCCCTAAAATGCCTATGGCCAAAAATAAACAACCAAATGAACAAAAAAACCCCACAAAACCCCCAAAAGCCAACTGAAGTCTGCTTTCATCAGTATGGATACTTTATTGACATATTTGCCTTAATTTTTCAGTTCTCCCTCAGAAGAACCCTAAACAATTGAGAACTAGATGGAGAGAAGCCCAATTATTACATTTACCATATTACATTTAATACTTAATGCAGATATCATGCTAGTATTTTACTATGTTGACCTTCATACCTCTTTTGGTGTGTGCTACAGGAGGAGGGGACCCTACAGTTTCCCCAAAGAAAGCAAGCTGGGGGGAGTCCTCTTCCCCAATGATGACGGTCAGGTTTGCTGGCTGACTTCTGCTGGTCATCAAGGTGTTGTGACTGCCTTCTCCAGGAGTGAATAATCTCCCTACTTTAGATGAAGATGAACTTCTTTAGAGAGGTGAAGTGAGACATTCAAGAGCATCAAAGGAGACAGAGGACTGTCTCTAAGTGGAGCCTACAGGGCCTGACTTAAGATAAGTTTGCCTCGCAGGGAGGGTTGTTCCAGGCTTCTCTCCTGGGCCCCCTTCCTGACCCACTGCTCAGAATGTCCATGCACATTTGTGTGTGGCTTATCACCGTGATTTTGGTGTTCATCAATATTCTTATACTTCTCTGCTCTTTTAACAGACTACATTGAACAAAATACCAGTTGTTTTAGAAGTTGCTCTTCCTACCAACAACAATTAGGGGAAGAGTAAAATAGCAAATTAGCAATAATAATTTAATAAAATAGTGATAACAATGCATCTTGGATTTTTCAGAGCAGTGGAAAATTTAAATATTTTGGAATGTAAACATCTTTAAAACTCACTCCTACAGGCATCTAAAAACCAACTTCCTTAATTTCTATTCAAAAAACAAGATGAACATATTTAGAATTAACTATAAAGTATGGGCTTTCAAATGAAGAAAATTTTGTTAAAGGTCTAAAGTGAAAAAGAGATGATATCCTGAGGTCAAAATGGTATCAGTCCAAAGTTCATTGTGTCCAACTGGCATACCTGAAGTAGCTGGGAAATGCCCTTGAGTCCACAAGGAAGATATGCCATATTACGTCCCTAGGTAACACCAAATGGGGTCATGGACAGGCGGGAGTCTCACTTCTTGGTGGTATTTTTTTCAGTTCCTTCTCTCACACTCTTGATAACCAAAAGCTATACCTAACTCCTGCTCAGACTGTCTCTGCTGTATCGCTTCATATTCCAAAATTCTCCCTGTTCACTCATTATGTACGTACTTATCATCTGGGTTACCTGACTCTCTAAACCACCGTCCCCATGCCTAACAGTCTCACTTCAGCACCCGCGGACTCTACAGGAGCGGCTGCACTGCTCACTCTGGCTCTCTGCCTCCCCGCCCCCTCCGCCCGCCCTCCAGGTCCTCCGCTGGTACTGCCCCACCTTCCAGACTTGCGGTGGTCAGGTGAGTGATCATTGTCGTTACTGCGTCTGGTTGGCAATCTCGACACCACATTTTTAAAATACCGTTTTTACTAAGATATGCCTGCTTATTTAAGGCTGTCCTTAAAAGTGATGCATAATCCTTATTTTTTTTAATCCTCATTAAAAAGCAATTGCCCAGAATAAAAAAATTTGGATGAGGAAGCAAAACTGCCCATCAACCCTCCTGTAATGCCACTTCCCTCCCCGAGGACGGACCCAGGTGACAGTGGGCTGGATCCATGTGGGCCCAAGTCCAGCTTTCGGAGTGGCCAACAGTGGTGACAAATGCCTCCAATTTGGGTCTGATAGAGAATCTCATTATTGATTTGCATAAGATCTTGAAATTAAGCACTTGCCAGCACAGGTTAAGCCCTGAATGGATCTATGGTAATCAGAGAACATTAAGAGTATCTCCCCCCGATCTCCTGCGTAAGAATCCCTTAAAGTTCTTCTCTGGGAACCATTATGGGTTCATCTACACGGTGACCGTCAAGTGGCAGGACTGATAAAGCTTGTGCTTGGCTGTATCCATTTTTTAGTAAAGCACTAAAACTACTTTAAGAGCCTATAAAAATGTTAACAAATATTCCTTCTGACCAACCCATACAACACTCATCCACAAACACAAAATCCTGCTGGTTTATTGGGATTAACGGCTAACTAACAGTTACAATGCTAGAGTTTATGAATGACTTTTTAAAAGTGCAAATTAGTGTGGATTCAAGGCTGTCTTTCACTTAGTAAATATTTATTTGGCATCATTATAGGCTGGAGTCCTGTGCCAAGGGCTGGGGAGACAGAGTAACGTCTCACACCGCTTGCAGAGGTCTGCTCTCCCGAGGGGAGGAGAACGCAGTAGAGGTCCGCTGGGACCTGCTCCCAAACCACAGCCTGATTTATCTGTGCTGCAGCCTGTAATCTAGGTATGCCCATGGGAGTGTGTTCTACGTGTGCTTGTTAGGAAGAAAATAAAAGACAAGTTGGGGTTGCTGTTCTACTGAGTTCTCAGCACAGGAGGGAACTAGCCAGTGGTGGATGAGGAGGCCAAACCGAGGGTTAAATAAAAACGGAGCTAACCTCCCTCACTTCCCACTTCCCACTCTGCTGGGGGGTGACTCCCGCTCCTGTTCCACAGGAACGGTGCCTCTTGGTCTCTCCCCTACCTCCTCCCACCTGCTCTTGATGTCAGTTTCAACCTGACTTCATTCTTACAAAAATACTGAGTGAAGGGCCAAATGAGCACCTAATGGCTTGCACTGCCCGTACCCCACCCCCAGTCCCTGGAACGGTCACCTGCCTTTTGCCGCTCAGCTTAGCCTGCCTGGCCTTCATCAGCACAGCAGGAGCTAGAAAGTTTCCAAGGAGGGTCAAGCCAAACCAGGTACTTGACCTAAAAGATGACAGGGGTTCGCAAAAGTCGCTTTACAGCTGTGAGTATGCGAGTTTATTCTTGAATTACTATTTATTAATTATTGTATTATTCATTTGTATTAAAACCGTAAACCTGCTTTTACCCACCCCTGCTTCTGAATTATTTTCTGGTTCATCTCCAGTAATTGTTTTACTAGAGAAAGGGTCTGTGAAAAGAAAAGGAAATATTGAAGGTTTCCTCCTGCTGGTCAAAGCTAGTGAAATGTAAACAGAAAAAACCTGTTGGGCTGTCTTGAGGCACTGCACACAATCCGTCACGTGCTTCTCAGTGTTGGCACAAACACACGCGCCGGCAGCCTTCGCGGCAAGGGAAGTGCCCCTGTGCTGCTGCTTTAGGACAGGACCTTTTCTACCCAAGATCCTGCAAAGGAGAAAATTCGTGCCCAGCCTGCACACTGCTCTGTAATAATGCCCCAGGACCCAAGCACTGAGGTTCCCTAAAGCCCCTGCCCCAGAGACGGCAACCCCCTCATCACTCTTGCTCTAGCGGGCACGGAAACTGATCGCACACACTCCGCTCACTGTTCTCCTCCTGAGAAACCACCAGGTGCCTTCAGTCCGCTCCCACGACTGTCAGCCCCGGACACTGACAGAGCATGGACAGGCGCCAACCGCCACTCCAGGGGCAAGGATCGCAGCGCGCTGGGGCGGAGAGGGTGGATGGGGTCCCACGGAGCCCTGCTGAGCGTTAGGCAGAGTGGAGGCTGCAAGCACAGTGTCCGCACTGACCAGCGAGGAGGACTTCTTCCTCAGAAGACCCTGAACGCACAGTGTCAGCATTTATTCAAAGTACCATTAACATATTCAGGACAGAGACAGAGATATAGATAGGGAGTAAGGAAGGAAATGAAAGGAAAAAAAAAAAAAGGAAGGAAGGAAAGAAGGGGGAGAGGGAAATTTTTCTTTGTTCAACTTTAATCAGCATCTCCTGAGACACTGAACTACTTTTATCTCAAAGTGAAATAAAGAAACCCCAGGGAGCAAAGGAGGATAAAGCTGTGGGGGATGTTTAGTTTTATTTTAATAAAAGTTTTTTCTCCCTTTTTGCTTATCTGTCTATATATGTCCACAGGAAATATTATTCTTAGAGTCCAGAGTCTGTTCACATTTGTTTGTAGAGATTTTTAAAGAGCAAATAAAAGACAAGCAGAGAAACTTTTGATATGTACTGCTGTACTCAAACGATGTATTTAGACCTTTCCCATCCAGTTCAGGACCAATTTGTTCATCATTACTGGCCAAAATGTAGTTTTGAAATACACTCTTAAGCTCATCAAAGATGACTTGTAAAAGAAGATCCCCAACTTTTCCAATGAACTCCTACCAAAACCTTCCTGAGGGGCTGTGGCCAGACCATTTCCAGGGAAGGCAGGACCCTGCTGACTGCACGTTGGCATGACTGTGTCCCTAAAGCTTTCTGCCCACATCCAACCAGCAGCTCAGGCACAAGGCGGGACTGCAAGGCTTCGTGTGGTTTATTATCACCAATGCTCTGGGAAGAATCTTTGAGGTCCTGAATTTCAGATCCCACAGAAGAAGGTTCTAAAGACTCCTTTAGCTGCCCAGCAGGGTGGCTCTTGTCTGCCCTTAGCTGTACTCACTGTCCCTGCCTTCCAAGGCACTTCCTTTGCCATCAGCCTTAACTTACTCCAGCTCCTCACTCACACCACTGTTTCTCCAGATGGGTCTTCGGATGGCCTACAGAAGAGTCACCCGCGCGCCTGCTAAAAATGCATTTCGTGGTGGGCTCGGTGGGGGTGTAGTTCCCATACTCTCTACTCTTTCCCCAGAGATTCTTTTTCTAAAAATGTAATCAGATGATATTGCTATCCTGCTCAAAAACCTCCACTAGCTTCCTGTTGCACAAACATTCGAGTCCCATTTTCTTACAGGAGTGTACGCCTTCATTGTCCCCAGTTACTCATCCTCACTTCCTGCCAGTCCTCATCCTCCTAAAGTCCTGCCTCTGTTCTGATCACATATTGTGATATTGTGATTCTAGGCCTGTACCCTCAGGCCTAGAATGTTTTCCCCTCCCTGTTTGATTGGAGAATTTGTCCTTACCCTTCAAGGCCTGGCTCAAATCAACTCTGCAAAACTTTCTATTACTTGCTCTTCTGGTCTCTCCACACACGTTGTCTGAGGCTCTGATATCAGCGCTCTGGGCACTGTGCTGTGATGTTCTTGTGCTTGAATCCCTCTCCTTAGAAGGATCTCTTAGTCATGAGTGGTAAGGGTGGCCTTCATCTGACAAGTAAAAAAGTTTCTACTGGATGCTCTGCTCTGGTAAATAAAGCTTGCTTCCCGTCTCACAAAGCCTTGTACAGCCGTGTGTGTGAGAGAAATAATTACTAAATAATTTCCATGTGTGATGAGGATTTTGATTTTAAAAAAAGTACTTAGTACAGGTTGGGGGAGAGGAACCCAAATCAAGAGACCTAATTGGTCGAGGGTCAGAGACCACTTTCTTAGCACTGTTGCTTATACCCTGGGAAGCACTTCTGCACAAACATTCTTTTTAAAAATATTTTATTTATTTTCAGAGAGAGGGGAAAGGAGGGAGGAAGACAGGAAAAGAAACAAGATGTGCAAGAGAAACTGATCACTTGCCTCTTGCACGCACCCCCAACCCTGGGGATCCAGCCCACAACCTGGGCATGTTCCCTGACCAGGAGTCGAACCTGCCACCTTTCAGTCTACAGGCCTGCATTCAATCCACTGAGCCACACCAGCCAGGGCTGAACAAATTTTCTTAAGTGAAGTGTCATCCAAAGGCTGATCATCCTCAAATGTTCAGCCCAGACCTCTGGACCCACAGGCCCAACTATTAGACATCTCTTCTCTGTTTCCCTTCCAACACATCTAGAACTAAACACTTTTCCTCCCAAATCTACTCCACCTGCCCAAATAACTACAGCCAGGTTATATATGTCTGATTCCTCCCCTTTCCTCATTAAACCCTAGGCCCAACCAGCGGCCCTGTCAATTCTGCTTCCTAGGTTCCAAGTGCTTTGCCCGCTGTTCCTCCCCCCACGACTGCTCTAAGTCAATCCTCATCATTTTTAAGTTCCAAGACTGATTTTTCTAACATACAAATCTAATATATAAATCTTTCCCTTGGTCACAAGTCTCCAGTGGCTCCTTCTTGCCTCTGTGGTTCCTTCCTGGCACACTTTGTGCCCTCCTGTAGGGATGGGGCAGGACACCTGGACACGGTGGTCCAGTGTAAGTGTCTCTGTTAAGTACCAATGTGCTGAGAACTAAGGACAGCTGAGGTTGCCTGGTGCATCCTAGTAGCCAAAAAAGCCAAAAGTGTAATGAATAGTGTTTTGATCAGATCAAAATGGTCCTGCATTGAAAGAGGTACATTGTTTGCATTAAAATGGTCTCTGCATCAGACTGCAAAGTGGAAACTTTTCAGGAAAAGATACTCGCCATATTGAATATTTCATTTAAAAAAATTTTACTTATTTTTATAGAGAGAGTAAAGGAGGGAGCAAGAGAAGGAAACATCAATGTGTGAGAGAAACATCAGTTGATTGGTTGCTTCTTGCACACACCCCACCTGGGGACCAGCCTGCAACCCTGGCATGTGCCCTGATAGGGAATCGAACTGGTGGACCCTTCGCTTTGTTGCTTTGTGGGTAAATACTCAACCAACTGAGCCATGACAGTCAGGGCCTTAATGCATATTTTACTTTATATTTTTTAAAATATTGCTGTTTTTTATTTTTTTAAAGATTTTATTTATTTTTAGAGAGAGTGGGAAGGAGGGAGAAAGGGAGAAAAACATTGATGTGTGAGAGAAACATCCATTGGTTGCCTCTGACACGCTCCCAATTGGGGACCTGGCCTGCAACCTGGGCATGTGCCCTGACTGGGAACCGAACCAGTGACCTTTTGGTTTATGGGCGGGTGCTCAGTCAACTAAGCCACACCAGCCAGGGATATTCTGCATATTTTAAGTGAGAGCAGTTTGTTGTACTCTCAAGTTATATCTCAATGAAGTTGTTATAAAAAATGTTCCATCCACCAAAACTATTCAATGAATTTGCATACTCTCACCTAAAATGCTCTATCACTGCCTATCTGCCTGTAAATCTTCCTTTTTTCTTCACCACTCCATGAAGGCATTCCTTACTGACCTGGACAAATCTGGGGGCCATTTCTCTCATGGCCCACAGTGTTAGTCGTCTCTCCCCACCCTAGATGATGAGGTCTCTGAAACTCCCTTGGTAGATAAGGAACCTCAGACTTACAGAAATACTGGCATGGAGCAGTGAGATCTCAAGTTAGTAAAGTACAGGAACTGTCTTCATTTTGATAACCCCCGCATTCAGGAAAGTGCCTGATATATAGCAGGTGTTCAATGAAAATGTGAGGAAAAAGTGAAACAAAAGATACATACTCTCCACGTTAGACTCAAGTGATTCTTACTTGAAGAAGGCAAATGGAGCTATTAATAACAGCCCCAAATAGGGCAGGGTCATTTTGCACTAACTTAAGTGAGAAATCTATTAAAAAAACAGATTTATTAAAAAGGCACTCTTTGATAACTACTGTGTCCCAGTCCCAATTTTAAAGTCAAAGAAACAACATATATGATTAGAATGTTTCAAGTATCCATTTTTCAAATATTATGCACTTGATGAGCTATGTTGCTTAAGCTTTGCTGATTAAAAAGTGTCTTGTAACTCCTCCCATACAAAAACATGCTTTTGGAGATATACACAAGTGCAGCTAAAACTCTAAGCCATACACAGGATTCTAAAATAGTGATTGCAGGACTGTCTAGTCAAATGGTCATGGCAACAACTGATTTTTTTTTATTCTATTTTTTTGATTATGCTATTACAGTTGCCCTGATTTTTCCCCTTTTGTCCCCCTCCACCCAGCACCCCCACTCCCTCAGGCAAACCCCACCATTGTTCATGTCCACGGATCATGCGTATAAGCTCTTTGGATACTGCATTTCCTTTACAGTACTGTATATCCCCATGGGTATTCTATAACTACCTATTTGTACTTCTTAATCCCCTGACCTCTTGGCCTATTCTCTCACACCCCTTTCCCATCTGGCAACCATCAAAACGCTCTCCATATCCATAATTCTGCCTCTGTTCTACTTGTTTGCCTAGTTTGTGTTTTAGATTCAATTGTTGATAGACATGTATTTTTGCCATTTTATTGTTCATAGTTTTGAACTTTTTTTTCTTAAATAAGTCCCTTTAACATTTCATATAACAATGGTTTGGTGACTATCAACTCCTTTAGTGTTTTCTTGTCTGGAAAGCTTTTTAACTGCCCTTCAATCCTACATGAAATCTTTGCTGGGTAGAGCAGTCTTGGCTGTAGGTCCCCACTTTTCGTGACTTTGAATATTTCTTGCCAATCCCTTCTAGCCTGCAAGGTTTCTTTTGAGAAACCAGCTGACAGTCTTAAAGGAACTCTCCTGTAGGTAACTGAATTCTTTTCTCTTGCTGCTTTTAAAATTTTATCTTTATCTTTAACCTTTGGCATTTTAGTTATGATGTCTCTTTGTGTGGACCTCTTTCTGTCCAACTTGTTTGGGATTGTCTGTGCTTCCTGAACTTGTATGTCTATTTCCTTTACCAAACTAGAGAAGTTTTGTTTTTTTTTTTTCCAAATAGATTTCCAAGTTCTTCCTCCTTCTGGCACACCTATCATGTGAACGTTGGATCCCTTGAAGTTGTCCCAGAGGCTGCTTATACTGTCCTCATTTTTTGGATTCTTTTTTTTCTTTTTGTTCTGAATGGTTGTCTTTTGCTTCCTTATGTTCTAAACCATTGATTTGATTTTCTGTTTCATCCACTCTACTTTTGTTTCCCGTAAATTGTTCTATACTTCAATTAGTGCATTCTTTGTTTCTGACTGTACCTTTTTTATGCTGTTGAGGTCCTCACTAAGTTCCTTGAGCATCCTTATAAGCAGTGTTTTGAACTCTACATCTGAGAGATTGCTTATGTCCATTTCATTTAGCTCTTTTTTCTGGAGTTTTGATCTGTTCTTTCATTTGGGCCATGTTTCTTTGCCTCCTTGTTTTGGCAGCCTTCCTGTGTTTGTTTCTAAGTATTAGGGAGAGCTGTTTTGACTCTATGTCTTGGTAGTGTGGCTTAATGTAGTAGGTGTCCTGTAGGGTCCAGTGGCACAGTCTCCTCTATCACCAAAACTGGGTACTTGAGGTGTACCCTCCATGGGGGCTGAGCACACCCTCCTCCTGTAGTTGAGCCTTGGTTGCAGTTGGCAGATCAGTGGGAGGATTTACCCAGGCCAGTCAGCTGCAAGGACTGCCTATGACCACCGCCCACCAACCTCCACCCTCCGTGGAGGATCAGCTGTGCAGAGGCAGGGTGGTGGTGCTCCAGTGTGGCCTGTAGCTGTCCACTGGGTGTGCTGGCCCTGGGATTTCCCAGGTACTGCAGGCCAAGGTCAGCTTCCACCTGTGTTTTGCATGGGGCCACCCTGCCTGAGCTATTAAGCCATCTGAGATGGCCGCTACTTGTGCTGGGCTTGGATATTCTCTGGTGAAGCAAAGCTGTGAATCTAGGTGGCTGCTGCTAGCGCTGGGCCTGGGGCTCACTGAGGCCAGCAGTTGCTTATTTGATAGGATTTAGGAAGTTGTGAAGCCTGAGCCAAGACCATTGATATGGAAAAGCAGCTTGGGTGGGCCTGTAAATTGGCTGGGGTGGAGTCACTGGGGATCTCCAAGGTGAGTCAAACAGCTGGTTAGCCAGGTTGATGGAGTCTCAGATATGGCACCAGATTGCCAGCTATGGCTCTGCAGGGGAAAGGCTCAGAAAAGGGACAATGGCCTCGGCTCGCCTTCATGACAGACATTTCAGTTTCTCCCTGTATTATCACTGGTGCCTTTCAAGCTGCTACCCTGGTGCTGGAGCTCAGAAGTGAGTCTGAGTAGGTGAGTCCATATGTGGGTTTTTTAAAGGTAACTGCTTGGGGCTTGCAATCCCTGCTAGTGTTTGCAGCCAGAAGTTGTGGGGACTTATCTTCCCGGCACTGGAACTCTGGGCTCAGGCCATGATCACTCCTCCTTCATTACATACCACCACCACCTGGGAGACCACCAAAGGGATAAGCATCAAGAGAGACAGTGGAGAATACCATTTGGTCTTCATGCATATCATTGAAGACTTATTGAATATTTAGTGTATGCTCGGATGAAAACAGGCAAAAAATGGTAGAAAATGGGTTCTATCTTGTTTTGCTCATTTAGTCCCTGACCATCCCTTGCCTCATTTTTTCCTCTTGAAAAACCAGGTAAAATACTAGACTTAAGCCTCACTACTAGATCCAGGAAACAAGCATAGTGAATCATAAAGAGTGAAATAAATCTCAATTCAGCAAGTACGTTCTGCAGGTGTAGAGCCAGCAGTTGGCCGTTAGCCCAAATCCCCTCATTGCCACTGCTTCAGAGCACAGGAGCCCACCTTCCAACACCAGAGCCTGTATTTCTCTGTAAGCCCTTCCTGTTCGCCCTGATAGGAAGCCAACACCAGAATTAATGCTCCCTGGAACCACCCTCAGCCAATGACTGACAGGGTTTGGTATAGAGCCACTCCAGCCCTTGAAGCTGTGTTCTACCCTGGCTGAGGTCCCCAGGGTATTCAATCCCAGTAGCCCCCAGTGGTAACCAGCTTGGCAACCCACCCTTTATTGGCTACCTTCCCACTCCCTGACCAGTTGTTCCCTCACCTCGCAAATAATCTACATAAACCACTACCCTTTCTTCAACCTATAAAGGAAAGAAGAATGCAAAGGAGAAAAAAGATAAAGCAAGACAAAGAGACAGATGAATTCATGTTTTTGTTCCTTTGAGTTACATACAGTCTCCAGAAATACACATACATATGCATGTAAAGATAACACTGATTATGTTAGTATGTACCGATTATGTTAGTATGTATAGAAAGATGCATCCATCTTTTCCTTTTAGTTCTGTACAAATTTTAATATATTCTTTACACCCCAGTTATGAAAATGTTTTTAATATGATTATTATGATTACATTTTTAAATATAATTATTCTTGGTTCTTTCTTTTTAAAGATTTTATTTATTTATTTTTGGACAGAGGGGGAGGGAAGGAGAAAGAGAGGGAGAGAAACATCAATGCATGGTTGCCTCTCACGCACCCTCTTCTGGGGACCTGGCCCGCAACCCGGGCATGTGCCCTAACTGGGAATCAAATCCGCGACCCTTTGGTTTGCAGGCTGGTGCTCAATCCACTGAGCCACACCAGCCAGGCCTCTTAGTTATTCTTAGGGTCTTAGGACTATACTTTGTGTTGCTCAGCCCAAAGTGACCTCAAGGAAGCATGCTTTAATTATATATATGTATATATGTACTCATATGTATGTTCATATGTATACATAAAATGATATATATATATATACGTTCCCAAGAAAGCAAACAATGATTACACAGTGATAGCTAGACACACAAGGAATTCACAACTCCCTAGAGGCAATACATCTGGACGACCTGCCTAGCAAATCCCCCCTGAGATGTAGGAAGAGCTCCATATTTCATTCCCTGATCTTTGCCTGAAACAGTTTCAATCACTTGACAAATCATTATCATTCATTAATAATGCTTACTGAGTGTCCATATGTGAAAGAAATTCACTACACATTTCACAGATGCAATTTCTTTCCCCATGGAGTTTTTCATTTTAATGGGAACAATATCGAATATATATGACTTCCTTTTACATACTCTGTTTTGGTTTGTTGTTATTTGTTTTGTCTCTCTTTCTCTCTGTTCCAGAGGAATAATTTCCTAGTTTCATAAACTAAGTTGGATCATTTCACTTCCATGAGTCAGGAAACACTTTATGAAAGAATAAAGATCTAAAGTGGACTGGGGATAAGAGATGGAAGGAAGCTGAGTCGAGGCAAACTAAGCTGGCTGAGCCGTGACGGCTTCCCCTCGTCAGTGTGGAAGAAAACTCCTGGGGAAAACTACCTTCACCCTACACAGGGTAAAGGAAGAACCCCTGGGGACAAAAAGAGCACTCATCAGGAAGAGGTCAGACTGATAACAAGCAAATGTTAACCCATCATCACAGTTTTCATTGGTTCATCTCAAATTACCTTGTCAATTTGATGGGATCAAATTTCTCTAAGCCAGGGACTGAATTCATACCACAAGGCTTAGAAAGTCCAGACAGGTGGAATCTAATTTCCTAGTCCAAAGCTCTCTACTACGTCTGCCTTACCCCAGCTCTGATGGTCAAGGTGTTGGAGAGCTTTGTCTCTTTGGACTGTTCTAGAAACTTCTGCCTACGCCCAGACTTAGTCTGATAAGAATCCTCGCCCTACTGCCCAAAAGGACCTTCTGGCTTGTATTCTAGCTTAAGGGTCCTAAGGAATGAGCTTCCTGACATGCTGAACCTGGATGATTTGGGCTATGGGTACAGGGAGCTTCCCTAAAAACACCATCCAGTGGCATCGACAATTTGACGGGTAGCCCCTTATACTGAATCACAAAGGTTTAGAGGTAGTGATGTTCTAGTCCAGTGGTTTTAAATCTATTTTTTCAAAGAACTAGAACTCTTGTTTTCCCACTAAAAAGATATACTGAAGCAAAAGAAAAACATTTATGTAGCTGAAACTTGGGGAAAGGAAGGGACCACTACACAGGCCCCTAAGTAAGGACTGTCTAACGAAGTTCTGTCTTAAAAACCATTTATCTAGCTTAGTCCCTCCATGTTACGGGCACGCAGTTTCCTGATGCTTAATCCTTTGCTCTTTTTGCTATAACATCCTGTCTTTGAGAATCTATGCTGAACCTATGGAATTACGCATGGCAATATTAAGCCATTTTAAGCCACAAAAATTACTGACTCAATACTTTCATCAAAGACTCCTTCCTGTTCATTTCCTGAGAATGAGAAGTTTTTAGTTCTTTGTACCACATTAATTCCAATTGGTAATTTTGACTGCCTTTTGGCAGAAGTAATATAGTCAGATTCCATTAAACACATATTACTACAATAATAAAAAACCCTCAAACCCAGCTTATAGTCTACGTACTCCAGTAAGATTAATCAGCAAGAGTTTAGTATGGTACTAAAGTGTCTGGATAGTGTTTTAGATTTTACCATAAAAAGATTTTGTCTATATTGTATATATTGGCCTCATGTTGGTAGAGTCAGTAACTCAGTCAGTAGGTGGCTTCCAAGATCCTCGCCATATTATGAACTTCAACTCTATGACATACCACCCAGACCCTTGAGGACTTACTCCCACACTTCAAGCAGTTGCACCAGATAGTCAGATATGACATGTAATTTGTTATCCTGGCACAGAGAAGAGGACAAAGACTGGCAGCACGGCCCCCTGAGAGTGGGCTCTGTGACCCCAGCTTGGTCAGTAAGGACTCCTGGGTTATCCACAAGACCAGAGTTTTTATTAAACTAATTTTGTTCAAAAAGAAACTGCAAAATTCATTAATGCAAGCATTTTAGATCTTGCTTCCCGGCAACTATTGCCAGTTTTGGCTTAAATAAATTCTTATAAAAATTCCAAAAAATAAAAATAATTACATATGTTTAAAGCCTTTTAAAAGGAGGGAAGATAAGTAAGAATTTGAAAGAAATGCATGTACCTATTTGAAAAAATGAAGGAGAGGGTGGAAGTAGGTGTGGAAGGATGAGGTAGAGGTATCAGACTGTGAAAGCCTTTTGGGCGGGGGTGCCCGGTCCCTCTTACACATTCCCACACCCCCGAGACCGGAGGGAGGGGAGACGTTGAGGTTCAGAAAGGGTTGGTCACGGAAGGAACAGCCATGAAAAGGAGGCCACAGGAACGAGGAAATTGTGTCCATGGAGTATAAATTCAAGGCCAAGATCCAAGCAAAACATCAAATTGGAAAGGAAAAAAAAGTAACATTAACATTTCAGATGACAAAACTGAATCTCTCCCTCTGAGATGTGGCTACGCAGGTCTCCCTTTCATGCCCGACAACTAGAATCAGAGTCCTGTCATTTCTAGACACCGAGTCCCTAACATGTGACTCCTCTGGTACAGATGGAACCCACCTACTGTGCAAGTGGTCTGGGCAGGAGACTAGGCGGGTAGGGCCAACTCGCACCCCCTCCTCAGGTTTCTCAACCGTTAGTTCGCATTTGAAACCTGGTATTAGAGCAGTTCATGCTGGGACACTCTCTGAACTTTGCTTGACCTGTTCCTAGCACTAGTGCCCTGTGAAGGGAGAATTTTAATAGCACGGAAAACACAAGAGGAAGAGGATAAAATACTTGTAAAACTTTTGACACTATTGCATCTCACACACATAAGCATGCAAGTAGTAAGCGTGAAGCATGTTCTATAATATACACAATTAAACTTTCAATAGAACCACCTTTTACATTACCTCATGGAGCAGCAGGGCCAAGTTAGAGTTGAGAACCAAACTGAAGCCCCTGAACATTTGGGGTTTTTACGTACCCTTGTACTCTACATTAGTTTTAGAGTGACCCACAGCTTTCTGAACAGAACATGAAGAATGTATAAATTCTGCAGCAGTGTAGAAAGAGCTCCGGGGTTTAAAACTCAGTTATGCAAATTACTTGCTGTATAACCTTGACCAAGTTATCTAACTCCTAGTCCTCAGTTTCCTCATCGGTAAAATGGGAATATTGAAACCTACTTCATAGGGTTATGATTGGGGTAAATGAAATGGAGTGACCTATGTGTAGTACCTACTATAATGCATAGTATACAGTAGATGCTGCATTTATTCAACCAATATTAATTGAGCATCTTGCTATTTGCAAGGAACTATGCTAGGTGATGGAAATAAAAATTAGCAAAAATAGACTTGTACCTGTCCTCTTGCAGCTTTCAGCCTGGCCAGTTGTCTAGTGACTAAATAATAACACTCACTGCAAATCGCTTCTCTTGAGTGAAGCACACTGGTAGTCCTGCACAGGTTACAAAGATAGCAAGCAAGATACAGACTGTTCCTCAGCTGCTTAAATCTGGTTGAAAAGGTAAGAGAATTATGGCGCCAAATGGCTGTGCTATCCATTATGTGACCTTGGGCAAGTCATACAACACTTTTGGAGCTCAAGTTTCCCACAAGTAAAATAAGCAGGATGGATTGGATTAGTGGTTCTCAGTCATGGCCGTGTAGCAGAATCTCCTGGAGAAGCTTTCAAAAGTACAGATTCCGGGGCCTCACCCCAGACCTGCCGATCAGAATCTCCAAGTGTGGGGCTCAGGGGTCTGTTACAATTTTTAAGGTGTCCCTAAGTGGTCAAATGCAGACATCTTGGTCTTGGTCCATCTCCTAAGATCCCTTTTAACAGAAAAGTTCTGTGATAAATTACTGCAACACAGAGCCGAAGCCAAGCATGCCACAGAAAAGGCACCTGTCGAGTGCTAGGAGAGTTAGGGAATGGCAAGTGTCAGCTGGGGAGGTGGTATCATGGAAGTGGAACTTGAGCTGGGCCTTGGATGAGGGCTAAAATGTGAATTTGAGGAGACCGAGAAAGGGAACAGAATGGAAACTAGAAGCCAAATATTTCGCTTGAATGGGGATGATGGGACATGAGGTTGGCAAGGTAGATTGAGACTAACTTCATTATTTCCTCCCTTCCTCTCTCCCTCCCTCCCTCCCTCTCTCCCTCCCTTTCATTCATAATGGGAACATATTCAGAAATAGAGTTTTTATAGAGGTAATCACGTTAAAATGAGGTAATTAGGATGGGCCCTAATCCAATATAACTGATGTCCTTATAAAAAGGGGAAATTTGGACACAGACAGACATGCACAGAGGGAAGACACGGTGAAGAGACACAGGCCACTTGAGATGGAAGACTGGATGCAAGCCCAGGAACACCAAAGGCTGCCGGCAGCCCCCAGAAGCGAGGGCAGACGCTGGAAGAGATTCTCCCTCATGGCCTCAAAAGGAACCAGTCTCGTTGATGCCTTGATTTCAAGCTTCCAGCCTCCAGGACTGTGTAAGACAATCCATTTCAGTTGCTTTGAGCCCCCCAGTTTGTGGTACTTTGTAACTGCCGCCCTAGGAAACTAATCGGGAGTGTGATGGCAAAGGAAGTGGAGGCAAAAGGGCTGTTGGAGATTGTGTGTCAAAGGCCTGGCAGCTGATGTTCTGAATTACTTGACCAACCGGCTAATGACACGCCTGAAGCTGTGCCGGGCACATCTCATTTTAGTATCATCCAGTATCAGTATGTATTCGCTGAGTAATTAATGAGACATTTGGGATAAAAGGAGGAGTAAAGACGGATTCTTGGGGAGAAGGTGGGATGTGGGGGGAAGTGTAGGTTCCGTCTCAGACATGTGAGCTTCTCCAGAAAGATGAGGGGGGCCGACTGGGGCACAGTGTGCGCCAGAGATTACGTTTTAGGAACCATCCATACAGAGATAATAGGTTAGATGCCGTTAGAAAAATTATATAGAAAAAAAGAGAACCAAAGGCAGACGCACTGTAATTCAGGGTCTCAGAAAAGGACAGAGAAAGAGGAAAGGAAAACAAACAAGTCTGGTGGCACCGAAGACAGGAGGGACTTCCAGGAGGAGGAGGGCCTAGCTTCAACAGAAAAAGAAAGGGAGACACGAGTTTTGGCATGTTTCAAGTTCTTTTCTTTCTATGTAACAATAGTTTTTTTTTTAAACATAAATCAATGACAAGTCTTGAACAGTTTTAAATGGAGCAGCTTTTAAATTTCTTAAATGCAAGAAAAGCTTCAGGCAGAAAGAAGCGTTACTGTTAATCCCCAGTGTTTCACTACCAATCTTAACCTAAAAAGCTCCAAGAGTGTTGAATCAAGCAAATAATCTAGTAGTAAATGTTACCTCCCTAAAGTCACAGATAAAAAGGCTCAGAGCATAAAGAGTTGCAGCTCAATTTTACCTAGAAAATCAGGTTCACGTGAAGAGCTGGGTTCTGGTTCTTGGGCAAATATTCAAATCAAAGCATCAGCCAGCTCATCCACTTACTCATTCATTCAACACTTTCCTATTGGCTGGTACTGCAGCACAAGCACAAAGATAAATAAAGTCATCAAGGAGCGCACAGTCCAATGGAGAAGACAGAGAGACACATCATCAGGTAGTTTAAAAACATGTTAAAGACCCTAACTGGGCAAACTTTAAAAAACAATAATGTTGCACTGATGGCTGATTGGGTAAACAAATACGGTACACACAGACCATGACACATGGAGAGGCCAGGAGGACATTATACTAAATGAAATAAACCAGACACGAAGAAACAAATAGTGCGTGATTCCACTTATGTAAGATATACACTGAGGAGTCAAATCCACAGAGACAGAGAGTAGAATAGTGGTTGTCAGGGGCTGGGGGGAGGAGGGAGAAGATTGGGGAGTTAGGATTTAGGGGCACAGAGGTTCAGTGGAGGATAAGGAAGAAGTTCCGGAACGGGCAGCGGTGTGACGGCTTCACAACAATGTGCGTGGACCTGAAGCCACAGAACCACACACTTAAAAGTGGTTTCAATGGCAAATTTTATGCTATGAACATTTTATCAAAATAAAAAAGCCCAGTAAAGCTTGTGAACCTGCCCAGTAAGTGAATACGCCGGAGGTCTTCTTCCATGAGTCCCTGTGAGACCATAAAGCTCCTTCAGCTCAGTGAATGGCCAAGCTCTAATGCTACCAGATGCTACGTGGAAAAAGAAGTACTCTGCTTTCTACCGCCCAACCTGAGAGCCAGCAGCATCCCACAGACCTAAAGACTCATGGATGCCTTTGGACTGTGAATTTGTGTGTAACAGGTTCTTATTCTGCACAATTCGGGATCAAATGAAGCTTACACAGCATTCCAGGGGTTCAGGAGTTGCTGCCCATCATCGGGGAGAAAAAAGGACTCTCCCGGCCGGCTCCCTCCCTCTCACTGCCACAAAAGTGAAACTCCTAACACAGCCGTCTCGGGAAGAGACCAAACTCAGAGTGCAGCTAAGGACTCTGTCATTTCATTTAAATGGCATGTTACCATAACACTAACTATTAATACCGGTCTTAAAAGCTGGCGTTCTAAATTTTTTTTACTTAAAAAAATTTTTATTGTTTTATTACAGTTGTCTCAACTTTCCCGCCACCCCCTGTTGCTCTCTGCCACCCTGCCCCTCAACCCCCAGCCCCCTCAGTCAATCCCCACCACGTCTGCCATGTCCAGGGGGCACCTAAATTTTCTTTTAATACATAAAAAAGATATGGAGAAGTTAAGTGACTGACTCTATCAATAAGTTTATGGCAAATTCAAGTAAAGAAACCAGGTATAAGCTGCTACTGCAGAACATAAGACATATCAAAGTTTTTATTATAATTCATTAGCATTTGCATCTTTAAATATAACATTTGGGTTTTACTTTATTACATGTTCATGTCCAAAGATGTTAGAAAATGTGGCTAAGAAATGGGAAGAAACAGCATGTAAAACCCTATCACCTAGAGGGAACTACTAACACTTGAGCATACCATTTTTAGCTGGAACATGCCCTACGTTCATTTTTTAAAGTTCAACCCCTTATACAGGTATTTACCATCTCCCTCAGTACAAATGGCACCGTGGGGTCCAGAAGGAAGGCTCAGGTGGCTTTCCCAGCATCTCATAGCCTGTCAGGAGGGAAGTCGGAATTAGAATTCTACTCTCCTTGGTCACCTGAGCCTCTCTGCCACTCCAGGAACCATGTGGAGGACTGGATTCGTTGCCTACCACAGCCAGAGTCCTGGCTAAAAATACAGCCTCCTCTGAGATGGTTTCCGTTATTTAAATGTTTGAGAGCCAGCCAGAGCCTGGCCTGGGCATTGAGTGAACATCTGGGTGAGCGACTGGCCAGAGAACCACCCGGCAGCTGGAAGCCAGATGGGCACCGGGCCTCCTCAGCCAGCAAGGCTTCCGACCCCCACCCCCTCTCTGCATCTCTCCTTCAAAGCCTTACACTCCTTCTTTTGCCAGATCACAGCACTCCTTTGCACCCCTGTCCTCCTCACTTCCCCACTCTGGCCAGGATAATAATTTCTTCTGCCTTCCTTGTTCCTTTTTTCCTTGTCACATCTCTATTATCTTCCTTTTCCACTCTGCCTGCACCTGGAAGAATTTTTCCCTCTCTCGCTTGTCGGTCGGATGGTTTCCTCCGTGTCTCCTCAAAGTCCTTTCTCGCCGAAAGACTTCCATGGACTTGCCACTCTGAGGGCTTTCCTACAGCTTCCTCCGACCAGTCAGCCTCACCATAGAAGGGTCACTCATTTACCAGAGTCACCAAGACCAGTGCCGGGTCAAGCACTGTGCTGCTGCGGGCATGGGGATGAACGAATGGGAAGGGACCTCTGCCCTGAGGGCCTGAATCTGGTGAGGCGACAGCGGATACCAATAGTTGAAGAACTGTGCTAGGTTGCATGTTAGAATTGTAGTGTGTAAGTGGTCCTAAAAGCACTGAGGAGAAAGCAGCTTTGCCCAGGGAGGTCAGCGAGGTGGGAAGAAAGGGCCGTTCTGAGTGAATCTCGGTAAACTTGGTTGTCTCACGGGCACCCAGGAGGCACAGGGCACCGAGAACAGTGGGATGAGCATGTGCCAAGGCCCGCAGCCGGGCAGCTGGGCAGGACGGGCTTGGCACTCCACACGCAGGACAGCCACGGTGCGCGGCTCGTGGGTCCCTTGTGAAAGGGTCTGACACTGCTATGACTTCACCGGATTCTGTATCTAATTCTTTTTTCCAGTTGAGAAAGTTCAGAACAGATTTCCCTCGGCATCAATTCACAGCAGAGCTAAAGCCACGGCTGAATGCACGGTTCAGTCATCACAGTCTATGTAAGGTGAATAACCTCTGTGATTTGGAATCTCAGTACTTGCAAGTTTGCTCATCTACTAAACAGGACTAGGGATTAGCTCAGTGATTTGCTCTGACAAAGAGGGTTCCCTAGTCAAGCGAGTATGGGAAACACTCCTGCTCCTGAGGGATTTATGTTGCATATGAAATATATTAAAGTTCCATGGGGTTTTTTTTTAAGTGTTTAATTTGGGTTGAAACCAGCGTTTCTCAAACTTATTTGATCACTCAATCCTTTTTTCACCAAATACCTATTAACCTCCAGGGAGGAACACATGTTGGAAAGTGCTAGATTAGATGATTTCCAGCCTACCTTTCAGCCATTAGAATTCATTGCTCTATCGATTGAAAATAAGTCATTAAGCTGGAACCGGAGTAATCAAAATATAATTCAGTTCCATATATACTAACATTTATTCTAAGAAACAGGAAGTGGGACATGACTTTACAAAAGGGCGTGATGATGATGATGATGAGGGGTCAAGCGGGAGACCCAGAGGGCGAGAAGTGGGAAGGGAAACGCTGCGGAGAGCAGGGAGAAGACAGAGTCCTGGGAGGCAGAAAGGGGGCCGACAGATCAAGCCAGGAAAACTCAATCAGAAGTGCTGGGTCGGCCAAAAAGCCCATACAGTTTTTTTCCGTAAAATAAAACACACACTTTTCATTTTCACCAATAACTTCATTGATTTGGATATTTTGAGTATGTCGACAGTCTCCCGCATGGTATAATGTTGATTGCTCTCAATTAATGTGTCGATTTGATCGCTATCAACGTCAGCTGGTCTACCTGACCACAGAGCTTTGTCCGGCGAGAAATCTCCAGCATGAACTTTGAAAACCACTTCTGACACGTTCGATCAGTCACAGCACCTTCTCCATATACTGCACAAATCTTATTTTGCATTTCAGTTGCATTTTTACCTTTCTTGAAATAATAAAGCATAATATGCCAAAAATCTTGCTTAATTTCTTCCATCTTCAATATTAAAATGGCTACATAAAAATGCATCAATTTGGTAAGTTATTTTTTCTATAAAAACTCATTAAATTGAAAAATACATACTTCCTACATAACAGATACTGAAACATCTACACAACTTTTTCAACTTTCTTAACATACAAAAACATTACACAATGCAAAGAAATGCAGAGTGTATTATGAAGCCATGGATGCTCGTCTGAAGGTGCCTGGCAGCAATGGCTGAGATGATCAGGCTGCTAAATTATCTCCATAGGTTTGTTGAGCACATCGAAATATCTTTTCTCATGACATAAAGAAAAAAACAACAACAAAAGGTGCACTTGGTATGTTTTTTAAATACATGTTGATATGACAGCTGTCACAATACAGCCTAACAAAATCATTTGGAACGAAGTTAAAGACAACTAAGATCTACTTGAGCCATCGTACAGGAAAAAACCAAATAAACTTTTTGGCCAACCCAGTAAGTCAGGTAAGTTTGGAAAACATGAGGCAGTTTCACAAAAAATCTCTGGGCACCGAGAAAGGCTGAGACTGGGATCAGGAGGCCATGAGGAGATTAGCTTCTCCCAGTAAAAGAAACCCGTGTCCTCAGGGGCCGTGGCACGGGGAAGGAATCCTGACCACAGACAAACTACAAATAACAAGAGTCTAGTAAGAAAGCATAGCACGACTGCAGGAGAGGGAGAGGAAACATCAGATACCCTTGGGGTGAAAGGGAAGGGAAACAGAAAGGGCCAAAGAATACCTTAAAAGGCAGGAGCTGGTTATCTGCGATCTACTTAGTTGGAATAGTTACAGCTTCAACCCGTTCCCTCTATTCTCCATCCCTCCTCTTCCCGAGGCCTCTGGAACCTTGCTCACTAGCCAAACTCCTCTCTCAAGCCTCTTTTGCCCCTTTCTGACCTGCCTACAAGATTTCCCTGACTCTGCTACCCTCTCAAGTTACTGCCCAATTTCTATCCTTTCAAAGCCAAACTTCCTGAAAGACATGCCACAGTTACAACTTCCTGATTAGACTGGAACCCTCCAATGTGACATGTCCCAAAATGAATCCACCCACTTCCCCTTCAGTCCAGCCCCTAACTGAGTTACTCTCATGAGTGCCACAACCATGTTCCGGGAAGCCAGGCTGCTTTGGGAACAAGTCTGACAAAATCTACCTCTGTACTATCTCAGATCTATGCCACTCTTCCGGGTCTCACTGCACCAACCTGATCCTTATTACAGGGGCCTCCTAAACATCCTCCATCCTCTCATCCTGGGAGGACAAATCCTCGCACACAAGCCTCCTTGTCCTCTTCCTTCCTAGACATCAATTAAAAGACACAAACATGGATTAGAGCACTTCCCTGCTGATCCCAGACTTAGTCTCACAATTCTTCTTAACAAAGTATACAGTCCTAGGAGGCCATCAGCAGTCAACTTAAGTTGATACTCAAGGTGACACTCAAGCGTACACTTCATCACAGTTTAACTACTCGGAAATCTGAATGCAAATTCCAACGCCATCTGCCAAGCGAATTGCAATGACGCAGTGGTGCGGTCCTGATACCATGACTGCGTCGGAACGGCAAGAGCTTGGTCAGAGTTGTTCCTGTCGTTGTCACTTCAGCTGAGTAAGGCACTGCTGGTGCTACACACAGCAAGTTTAATTGCCATTTAAAACATTTGCAGGAGGATGACACCACGATTCAGCACTGAAATACAAAGTTCTTGGTACACAAAAAGGCATGGAAAGAGAATATAAATTTTACATTAGTAAACTAAATGTCATCAGAGGAATGATCAAAACTCCCTATGTTATTGAAAAACAATTACCAAAACCTTCATGGGACCTAAAAAAGGAAGCTACTCAGAGGCACGTGAAGCAGGGTTACTTCTTACTAAGATATGCTTATCATGGGACAGACAATTGCAACTGGAGGCAAGAGAAATGGACAAATACCTTGGAACAGATGAAAGAAATTGCAAAAAGAGGCTGGAATAAATCCATATGTTTCACAGGACAATCTTAAAGGCACTGTATCTTAAGCAATTGGCAGTGTTTTTCTTTCTTTACACATAGAAAATAAATGTATAGCATAAGACCAAAGACATTTTAGAATCAAAGAACTCTTGGTTCATGTCAGCTTTAACATCTCAGTAATTTTTTCATGGAGTCCTTGGCTTAAAAAAAAAAAAAATAAACCAAACACCACCCGGATAGTTCCATTTAGTAAGCTGTTAAGTCTCAACTACTTAGTAAGTATTAAAAGAAACCTGCGTGCTGAGGGGCCATGGGACTAGGAGGAAGGAATCCTGATCGATGACAAAGTACAACTTTGTAGCCATTTGAAAAGAAAAGATACACACAAACTGAAAGAAAAATATTCTTATTCCATTCTTAAATAACCTCACAATAACCCTTCAAGGTGAACTCATAACTCCCCTTTAGAGATGAGGAAGTTGAACCTCGGTAAGTTCAATGACTTTCCCGAGGTCTCAGAGCTAATACATGGTTCTGCTTCAGAAGATAGCGTTTTATGTAGTTTTTCTTTTTTGTATCTCCTGTAGAACATAAACTCCTTATAGGCAAGAACTATGCCTTAGTCCTGTGTGTATTCAGCAGATCCTATCACAGCATCTTGCCACAAAATAAAGAGCAAATAACTTGTTCTTGAATGAAATAATTTCTAACCAAGAACCCCTCTCATTGCAGCATCATTGGCATTTTTTAGTAGCTAACCCTGTGCTTGCCATATTGAAGGGAATGGTAAGGAAAAGGTACCAAAGGAAATGAAAAGAAGAACAGGTGATTGATTGTATGTATAGCCTGGACAGAGGTGGCCAAGAGCTGCCCAAGTGGTGCCCTCCTAGCCATCAGGGTGCCTGGGGACATCTCCCACTTACACTCCTGAGCAGTTCAGCCTCTGCAAAGTCTGAGGTGAGCGCCCAGCTCAGTTCTGGAGTGCCTGCCTGAACGCTCCTGAAAGGATGTGTGTCCTCAGCCACATAAGCTTGACAACCTTCACTGCAGACTGAGACACTGTGAACAACATGGGGTTAATCACATGTGTGAGAAACCACCTACCCCAACAGGCGAAGGCAGGTGCAAGGCTCCGGGACAGCCGGCAGCTCACCGTCGCGGCTTCAGAGCCAGCTCTGATGCCTGACTGTCCGCGGTGGCCGTTCTGGGCCTCTGCGCAGGTGACTGGTGAATTCACGTCAGTCCGTGGAAACACAAGTTTCCGTCACAGCAAGCACCACAGAGGTGCCTTTACGGTAGGAGCCCTGGCAGGACAACGCATTCAGTGGCTCCAGCTGTATTTCAGGGTACCCAGTGTGACTTGTGCTACAACAACAAAGCACAGTAAAATCCCAATCTGACACACTTAGCTATGGCCTGGGTGTGAGCCACGTTTCCCAGTTATCTGTCCTAAAAAGGGTTTTTATTTCTCCTCTGGAGAAAGATCACCTCAGAAGAAAGCGCAGAGTATGTTGGAGGGAAACGTCTCTCCACAGGAATTCACTTAATTCACTTCACCTTACATACCCTCCTCAATCCTGAACCTGAGGTATGCATATATGTTTAATATGGGGTGGCTGACAGAAAACGTGTCCCCAGGGAAGAGAGCACAGGAGAAACTCCATAAGGATTAAATGGATCTGCCGTGCTGAATGCTGACAAGTCTCTGCAGTGCTGAAATGACAGCCAGTTAAGAACACAGGATTCATAGATCTCCTGAGACCACAGACGTCATCCGGTGGAAGTTGCATGTGGGAAGAAAGCTTAGTAAACAGGACTGTACAGAGGCAATCCGGGGGCCTCACAGCCCCCTAGTTTGGAGACCTTGCACAGGCCTCAAGGGCGAAGTCCCCACATTCCTCGTCTCCTGGTCTTACTGCCCGTTCTGATGTGGGCAATTGGCTTACAAGGTGGCAAGTCCCTACCCTAACAGCGCTTCCTAGGATCCTTTGCATTTGGGCAAACAAGTGCAGTTTCAAGGTCTCTCACATCTATTACTTCACTTGGTCCTCACAACACCTCCCTGAAGTGGCAGGGCCCACATCAGCTCCCCAAGAAACTGTTACGAAGTGTAAGTACTGGCCCAAAATCAGACAGCAGTTCTCAAGTCCAGATCTCTCCAAGTCAGGACTCGTCTGCCTCATCTTTAATCCAAGACCTCAAAGCATTCTTAACACCACACAAATGGGCAAATGGCAGAATGAAGTGATTTGCCTGAGGTCACACACACATGCAAAGCATTATCATATTATCACCTGCTCTTGTAAAATGATTCCCATAAACTACAAGGTTGCTAGTTGATGGAAAGAACAGCCTGGCATGGAGACTTGACTCACCACCAATGCCAGACATGCCATTGAAATACGACTCCTAGAAATACTTTTCAGAATATTTAACAAGATGATAATATTCAGTTAGAATTTTGTGTCATCTCTAATTAGCTCCAATTATCTTAAGCAATATCATAAATACAAAACTAAATTAACTGCAATTCACATTTATTTGAAAGACATACACCATGTACTATCTTGGGAGAAGGAGAGAAAAGTTGTCACAACACATACACGTTTCGGTTCCAGAAAAGTTTACTTTTATTTTCAGACGGCTTCCATTCACACCCCTGAGCTTCTAAAATCATGCAAAGACACTACCGGCAAAAAGCTCAAGTTACTGTGGCATCTGAACATCCCTAAGACCCCTTACCTCTAACCCTAAGGCGCCTCACTCAGCCAGTGCCCCCCTGTAACAAGCCCCCTGCCAGATGGGGCTCTGATGCACAAGCCATCAGTCCCAGAGGAAAGTCCCGCAGCTTCTGAGTTCCTGGGACCCCGTCAACTAGTGACAATTACAGGATTTCCTACTTATTATACAATAAAATAACACTGAGTACTCCAAATATACAAAGATTTATAGTTTTATCAATTTATCATGGTTGGACTGGATTTTCTAAAGATGTTCATGTCACTTCCTCTATTGATAACTAACCAGGAAGCTTCAAGACCTATTAACAGGTTTCATACTTCCACCTTTAGTGGCCTAAAAAAATCATCCTGAAGTAAGTAACGCACAAAGCAGGAGAAAGTATTTGCAAATATGATAAGGTGAGATATAGTCACAATTCTTAGAACTCAGGAGACAGACAATCCAATTTTTAATTTTTATTTATTTTTTGCTGTATTGTTATTGTTATTTATTTTTAAATTTACTAAGTTTATTGGGGTGACCTTGATTCATAGGGCCATATAGATTTCAGGTGCACACGTCTATGATCCATGATCTGTATATGGCGTTGTGTGCCCACCACCCAAAGTGAAATCATCTTCCATCGCCCTATAACTGGCCCCCTTTACCCTTTACTACAGCCCATTTCCATTTTTCAAATGGGCAAAGGATGTGAGTAGAAGATATACAAGTGGTCAATAAGCACATGAAAAGATGCTCAGTATCATCAGACATTAGGAGAATCCAAGTCAAAACCACAAAGAAATCCTACTTCTTATACCTGCCTTAGCCGGCTCAGGCTGTCAAAACAATGTACCAGAGACTGGGTTGCTTAAACAAAGAAATTTATTTTCTCATAGTTCTAGAGGTTGGAAGTCCAAGATCAATGTGCAAATGTGGCTGAGTTCTGGTGAAGGCTCTCTACCTAGACTGTAGACAGCCAGCTTCTGTGTCCTCACCTGGCAGAGAGAGAAAGAGTGAACAGTCTCTCCAGTGTCTTGTAACAGTACTAATCCCATAATGAGGGCTCCACCCTCATGACCTCATCTAACCCTAATTACCTCCGAAACGTCCCATCTCCAAATACCACTACATTGGAAGTTAGGCTTCAACATGTGAATTTGCGGGGAGGCATACTTCAGTCCATAGCAATATCCATTAGGACGGCTATCACTAAAAAAGACAGATAATAACAAGAGTTGATGAAGACATGGAGAGACTGGAACTCTCATACACTGCTGGTAGCAGTGTAAAATGGCACAGCCGCTTTGGAAAACAGTCTTCCAGTTCCTCAGAAAGTGAAACAAAGGGTTCCCCAATAACCCAGCAATTCCACTCCTTAGTACCTGCATGAGAAAAATGAAAACATATTTCCACAGAAAAACTTGGACACAAGTGTTGATAGCATCATTATACATAATAGCCAAAACATAGAAACAACCCAAATGTCCGCCAACTGGTGAAAGAATAAAAAGTGGTATATTATTCAGCCATAAAAAGAAATAACATACTGACATATGCTTCCACATGAATTAACCTTGAAAGCATTATGCTAAGGAAAAGAAGCCAGTACAAAACTCCACAGATTATATGATTCCATTTTAATGAAATACTCAGAATAGGGAACTGCACAGAGACAGAAAGTAGATTAGTAGTTGCCTAGAACTTGTAGGGGTGTTGGGGGAAACTGAAGTAACTGCTAATGAATACAGGTTTCCTTTCTGGGGAGATGAAAATGTTTTAAAATTGACTGTGATGATAGTTGCACAACCGTGACTATACCAAAAACTACTGAATTATATATACATTTTAAATAGGTGAATTGTATGGCATGTGAATTAAATCTCAATATACCCTCATATATATAAAAATATAAGTGGTAGTTAACACCCCTGGAATCCAGTGGAGACATGCCTTAGGAGAAAAGATCATGCCCTGAGTAAAACTTCTTCTAGGCCCAACCCAATTAAATCTATAACCAAGCCCGAACAAGTTCTGCAGGAAAGATGGAGTTAGGGTTTGAGGCCAGCCAAATTAAAGTTTGTGCTTTCTACAGAGTGTCAAACTAAGCCTGCACCAGCACAAAGTGATCAGCCAGTAATTTAACTGTCTGCCAAAATAAGAACTAACAAACTCCAGAGAATGATAAAATCCAGAGTCTTTGAAATATATTATCACAATGCCCAATATTCAATGAAAAATCACTAGACAAAAAATAAACAGGAATAAGTTGAGGAAAAAAATCAAAATAAACTACATTTGACATGTCCTAGATGTTGAAGTTAGCTGACAAAGACTCTGAGGCAGTTATTATATGTAAGTCATTGAAGGAAAATATGTTCAAATAACTTAATAAAAATGTGGTCTTGCTCTGGCTAGGTAGCTCAGTCGGTTAGAGTGTTGTCTCAGCACACCAAGGTTGCAGGTTTGATTCCCCGATCAGGGAGCACACAGGAAGCAACCAATGAATGCATGGATGGGTGGGACAACAGAATCGATGTCTCTGTGTCTCTGTCCCCCTCTCTCTCTAAAAAAAAATGAAAAGAAAAAAGAAATCAATAAAAAAAAAATGGTCCTAATGTGAAAATAAAGGATCTCAGGGGATAAATAGAAACTATACAAAGAACCAAATGAAAATTTAAGACCCAAAGAGAATAACAAAATTGAAAAATTCACTGGATAATCTTAAAAGCAAACTGGAGATGGCAGAAGAAAGAGTTGGTGAACATTAAGACAAATCAATAAAAACTGCTGAATCTGAAGAACAGAGAGAAAAAAGAATTAAAGAAAAATGAACTAAATTTTAGGAACCTGAATGACAGTATCAATTAGCCTAATGTAAGTATAATAAACATATCAGGATATTTCACTTACATGTGGAATATAAATCAAAAAGTAAAAAACTAACAAAACCAACTCACAGATACAGACAACAAAAAGGTGGTTTCTCATGTGGAAGTGGAGTTGGGGGAGGCTGAAGTGGATAAAGGGGTCAGCTCTGTGGGAATAGACTCAGACTAGACTTTGGGTAGGGAAAACACAAATATCAAACTGTAATCTTGTACACCAGAAAATTAAATAATTAAATACTGTTATTAACCAATGTTACCCAGTACATTTTTTAAAAAAATCAGGATAAGAATGGGGCAGCAAACATATTTGAAGAAATTATGACCAAAAATTTCACAAATTTGATGAAAATCACTAACTTAGAGATCGAAGAAGCTCATGAGACTCTGAGAAGGATAAACATAAAAAGCAGCATGGCTCAGCACATCATAGTCAAACTGCTGGAAGATACAAATAAAATCTTGAAAGTAGGAGGATTGTGAGGATGGGGGTGGCATGGGGGTGGGACATTATATACAGGGAACAAAGATTTTTTTTAAAAGACAGCTGGCCCTGGCCAGGTACCGCAGTTGGTTAGAGCTTCGTTCCAATGCACCAAGGTTACGGTTCAATCCCTGGTCAGGGCACATACAAGAAACAACCAGTGAAGACATAAATAAATAGAACAACAAATCAATGTTTCTCTCTCTCTTTCTCCCTCTCTCTCCGCCTTGTTCTCTGTCTCTAAAAATCAATAAATAAAAGAAAAATTTAAAGACATCTGACTTCTCATCAAAAACTACAAAGGACAGAACACAATGAACAACACCTTTAAGTGTGGAAAGAAAAAAATGAATTTTACAGACAGCAAAAAAATCCTTCAAAAACAAGGATGAAATAGAGACACTTCAGGTGAACAAAAGTTGAGAGAAAAAGACCTGCACTATCAGAAACACTAAAGAGACATCCATTAGGCTGGAAACTTGGGTCTGTAGGAAAGAATGAAGAACACCTGAAATGGTAAAATAAATAGGAGTGTTAAGTATTGGGTTGGACAAAAAGTTAATTTAGTTTTTTCCATAGAAGGGCTCTAGTAGTACTTAGTTGTGTTTAACTTCATTAGAAACAATTTTGTCAGATTGCAGTGTGGTAGCTGTCATATCACCGTGCATTCTTACGAAACTTATCAAAATTGGTGAAGTTTTAGGCAGCCTCTTTAATACTGCAGATAGAAGAAGATATGCAACATTTTTGGCATATTATGCATTATTATTTCAAGAAAGGTGAAAACACATCTGAAAGGGAAAAAAAAGATGTGTGCAGTGCATGGCGAAGGTGCTGTGACTGGACTGAACTTGTCAAAGTTGTTTGCGAAGTTTCTTGGTACTACTGACATTTGGGCCCAATAACTCTGCTGTGGGGCTGTCTTATGCACTGGAAGATGTTTAGCAGCACCTCTGGCCTCTACCCACTAGACGCTGACTAATAGTGGGAGACGCCAACATACTCAAAACATCCAAATCAATAAAGTTATTGGTGAAAATGAAAAATGTGTATTCTATTGTACAGAAAAAACATAATGGATTTTTTTGCCCACCCAATATAAAAGACTTTTCTTTCTTCTCATAATTTACTTAAAGACAACTAACTGTTTAATGCAAAAGCACTACTATAAGAAGGGTTTATGGCATACGCAGAAGTAAAAGATATGACAATGTACTAAGACATGGCAGCAGGTAAATGGAACTGTCCTGTTTTAAGTTTATCTCACCTGTGAAGTATTGACTGTGAGAGGTACAGTTGACTCTAAAGAGATACTTTCATATACTGGTTAGTTAAGAATGTGTACAGTTAGCTCTAGAACAATAACAATGAAAATCAGGGAGGGGGGAATAAATGGAAAACAAATAGCCACATGATTGACTTAAACCAAACTACATAAAAATTACATTAACTGATCAAAACTTAACATCCCCAGCAGTTAAGAAACACCAGCATCAGGTACGCCCTAACATAATGCACCGAGAGGGACACAACATCACTTCTGTGGTATTCCTGCCAGAAATGCATACACAGGAGCTTAATCATGAGAAAACATCAGACAACTCAAACTGAGGGAGGAGCATTCGATACATGTACTCATCAAAAGTGTCAAGATCATGAAAAACAAAAGAAACACTGAGGAAGTGTCCCTGATTGGAGGAAACTAAGGAGACATGACAACTAAATGTAATGTGTGATACTGAATTGGATTTGGGACCAGAAAAAGACATTAAGTGAAAACTGGTGAAACTGGAATAAAATCTGTAAATTACTTAATACTGTTAAAAACGTTAACTTTCTGTTGTAAAATGTTAACATTAGGAGAAACTAAGTGAACGGTATACATACAGGAATTCTCTGAACCATTTTTGCAACTTTTCTGTAAGTCTAAAATGATTTCAAAGTAAAAAGTTAAAAAAATGGTATCAAATGTAAATAGACTAAACATCCTCATTAACAAACAGAGATTGTCATATTGACCAAAATTTAGAATACTCAAATGTCCATCAAAAGTGAATAAGCAAACTGTACCATATTCATTCAATACAACACTATTCAGCAATAAAAAGAAATGAACTACTAATACCTCAACAGCATGGAAAAATCTCACAGATACGCTGAGCCAGAGAAGCTGGACAACAAAGAACAAAGGGAAAGAAACTAAGAATTCAGGTATAATTCTGTTTATGTGAAATTCTAGGACAGACAAAACCAATCTGACATAAATTGGAAGAGCAGCCGCCTGAGTTGGGGGGTGTGGGAGGGGCACTCAGGAGCTGTGCGGGGGCCAGGGAAGTAGAAATACCTTGATGGGGGTTGTGGTTGCATGAGTGTAAAAATTTGTCCAAATTTATTGTACTATACACTTACAATTTTATTGTATGCAAGTTGTACTTCAATAAAGTTGATTAAAAAGAAAAAGCAAGTAACATCACCACCATTCAGCCATGTGAAAAAATAGAGGACAGAATATATGACATTTATGAGTTTTGACACCGCTAAGAATTTCCCTAACCCTCAAACGAAAACAGATTGTGCGAGCAAGTTCATGATATTTTTTCAGAAGCAGGCCTCCCAAGCTTTTAAGCATGAAAGTGAGGTGCTACCTAGGACTCTTCCTCAGCACGTGGGATGGTTGAGAGTGCATTGCAACAATGTGACTTGAAAGAAAATACTTAAAAACTGATAAGGTTTGACCAGGAGCCTCTTGATTTGGTTACAGTGTAACAAACTGTGCATTTGAAAATACAATGTGATTGAGATCAGATTACTGTTGAACTGACATGTTTGTGTAGCTTATTAATACCATGCTTAAGTATGAAAATAACACCAGTTCTATCCCTTCTTTCCAGACGTAACCAAGCTTTTCATTATGTCAGCAGAACCAGTCTCTAGATATTACACAGTAGAATTTTTGTTGTTTGGTTGTTGGTGTGGTTGTTTAGAAGCATAATTGAAGCAAACATCTACTGAGTACTCTCTATGCGCAAGACCCTGTTACATGCTTTCTGTGCGTTTCATTTAATCTTCACAATGGCTCCTAAAGGATTTTAACAGATGAGGAAACCGAGGTCAGGAGAGGTCAAGTAACTTGCTCCAGGTCACTCCCATGTGCTGGTCACTCTGCTGGTGAGTTTGGGGGCTGGGCCTGAGCTATAGCACCAATGGAGCTGCAGGACTTGATTTCTTAGGCATTGTGCATAAGAGATTAGACTTACTCTTTCATGATAAAGATATTTGTGCTAATGTTACTGATATTTTATCTGTTCTAATGCCAAGGCAGTAAACAGGAAAATATAAAATGGTGGGGGGGGGGGGGAAGCTCACACTCTAGCTATAGGACTTCTTCTTGATTCTTTTACATACTATTTCACTTCACCAAATAAGCTTCTATAATCTTTTCAAAAACTCTCGTATAAATACAGAAATAAAAAGACAAGTTCCAGGTACAAATCATTGTTGAGTCACCTGGGGCTGTGTTTTACCAGTGGATTTAAAAAGTCTCTGAGTCACATATCCATCCATTCTTCACACCCTACAAGCAGAAACCATGCCTGACATTGGTTATAAGCCATGGCAGCCACACTGTGAACCCATTTACAAATGAGGAAAGGGAGCCTTGCCCAAGTTCTATTTTGTCTAAGATCCCTGATTACAGGGACAGTGATCCTAGACTTGGGTTTCACAGGTGACTGAAGGGAGGGTGAGCATCCATCCTCACGGACTGGGCTCCAGGGTTCGCGGGACATCTGGTCTTTGCCTAGAATTTCCTATCTCAGTTTCAACTCAGACAACAGATGTTCAAATGAAGGTGCCACTCTAAATACTCTATTTTGCAAAACAACGGAAGTACATTTCCAAGGAAACACTATGGTAGGCTTCAGGAAATGACAACAGGTCATCTTAGTAAACAATAATCAATAACATTACCTTATTTCACTAAACTTAATATGCTACGAATTCTAAAATGCACCACTATTTTGCACCTAAGAAAGGAAAGTACTCCCAATTAGACAACAACACATTGATTTTAAGATGAATCCTGACCTCAGATATGTTAAAATGTGTCTCAGTATTGATGAAATATGGTAATTGAAGACCAGCTTTCTCCAAGTGGGGATTATAACCGTAGAAGTCACTAGCTCATTAATTTGTCAGTATCGCTGACTGGGATGAATGCTGGCTATTGGGACCGCTCATGGGGGGAGGTATGAAGATGCATAAACATCACTTCTGCCCCTCAGAACCCACCTCTCATACTGGATCCTGCCAGAAAAATTCCAAGGACCAGAAGCTGCTGAGCTTTTCACAGCTCTTTGGTAAAAGTAGCTGTCATATAAGTGAATTTCTGGGTCTCCTTTCTCTTCTCAATGTCAAACAAACCAAATTATAAAACCTTCAGTTCTTCTGGACCGCACTTTGAGCAGCTTGATATTTGGAGCATCAAGGTGACAATTTCCTGACACACTCATTTTTTTTCAGTGAAGAGTTAAAGAAGGGAGTGAACACTGAGTACGTACCATGTGCAGGAATTGTCCCAATTCAAGCAAATGATAACACTGAATTCTCAAAATAATCTTATGAGTTGGGCACTATTAACCCTGTTTAAAAGATGAAGAACTGTGAGCTCAGGAAAATAAATAGCCGTAGGCTGCATGCAGCTGGGTCAGGATTCAAACCCAAGTCCATTTGCCTCCAAGGGCCACATGCTTTCTACTGGACAGGGGACAGAGAGCATGGTGTGCAGAGGTTTTTAAAAACTTGGAACTGATGCTACACGAAACTGAAGTCTGGAGGGCTGATGTTGTACTTAAACTTGACAGTAAATAACAAAACCCCTTCTGCTGCAGGACACCTCACTCAATTTAGTTACCCATTTAATCAGTAGGATGGCTGTTCACTGCTCTGAGGCGATTCCCTGGTACAGCCCTAGCTGCTTATGGGGACTCACCTAAGATCTATCTGAGAAGACAGCCTAACCAGCCGCAGAAATAGGAGTAAAGATCAGATAGGAACTATGATAGAAGACAAAGTGCACAAAGGGCCCTCACAGTGAGTGTCCTCTGAACTATGATCGTCCATCAGGGAGCCAACTCCCTGCCATAGATCATTCTGACAAAGGTGATCAGGGAGGTGGCATCTGAGCTGTACCTTGAAGAACAGGTAGGTATGAAAAGGGAGAAAGGAAGGGGAAGGGGTCCTGAAAGGAGCAAATGTATGAGCCATCATTTGGAAGCAGGACTTCTGGTTTGGCTGCGATATGGGGAAGCAGGAGAGGAGTCTCAAAAGGTTGGTTAAGTTTTAAGATTTGGAAGGAGACCTCCAGTCAAGTTGGAGGCATAGGTAGACACGCTTCACCTCCTTGCACAACCACAGAGAGAATTACAACTATTTCTCAAAACAAAAACAACCAGAACCATCAGAAAACTGAGCTGCATGGAAGTCCAGCAACCAAGGACTTAAAGAAGCCATATTCATCGAGATAGGTAGGAGGGGAGAGTCACAGAGACAGGTGGAAAGGCACGGAGACGAGGTGTGGTGCAGAGAGGTAGCAGAGGCAGCAGCAGAATGGGTGGTCCCCCACCAGGCGGGATACCTTGGGAGTGAGTGATCCCAGCCCCAGGCCAGACCACATAGCCCAGGGTTCTGGTGCTGGGAAGATAAATCCCCACAACTTCTGGCTGTAAAAACTACTGGGGGTTGAGCCAGTAGAAACATGGAAGAAAATGCCAGATTTTCAGGAGAGTTCACATAAAGGGCCTGCACAGATGTAGAATGTAGGCAGGACCCACCCAACTGTGGGATTCACCACCAGGACAACAGCTAGAAGGGTATCAGTCAAATACAGGAAGTGGCTGAAATGACTGGAAATGGGGCAAGTGCTAGGCCAACCTCCAAAAGCCGGGCAGTGGCACTGTCCCCTCTCCAAACCCTCCCCCCACACAGAGCCACAAAGCAGTGAAGCAGCCTGTCCTGCCCCGGAGATTACCTATGGCTCCACCCCACACAATTTATAGGTGCCTTTTACAGAGAGTCAAAACAGCTCTACCTAATACACAGAAACAAACACAGGGAGGCTGCCGAATTGAGGAGACAAAGAAACATGGCACAAATGAAAGAAGAGAACAAAGCCCCAGGAAAAGAACTAAATGAAATGGAGATAACCAACCTATCAGATGCAGAGTTCAAAACACTGGTGATCAGCATGCTCAAAGAACTCACTGAGTACAGCAAAAACATAAGGGAAGAAATGCAGTTACACTAAATGAAATGAAAAATCTACAGGGAACCAACAGTGGAGAGGATAAAGCTGAGAACCAAATCAACAATAGGGAAAACAAGGAAAGAAAGAGCATTCAATCAGAAGAGCAGGAAGAAACAAGAATTCAAAAAAATGAGGATAAGCTTAGGAACCTCTGAGACAACATTAAACATACCAACAACCAAATAGTAGGAGTGCCAGAAGGAGAAGAGGAAGAACAAGAAACTGAAAACTTATTTGAAAAAATAATGAAAGAAAACTTCCCTAATTTCGTGAAGGAAATAGACATACAAGCCCAGGAAGCACAGAGAGCCCCAAACAAGTTGGCCCTAAAGAGGCCCACACCAAGACACATCATAATTAAAATGTAAAAGGTTAAAGATAAAGAGAGAATCTTAAAAGCAGCAAGAGAAAAGAAGAGTTACCCACAAAAGAGCTCCCATAAGATTGTCAGCTGATTTCTCAAAAGAAATTCTGCAGGTAAGAAGGGACTGGTAAGAAGTATTCAAAGTCATAAAAACAACCTAGATGACTCTATCCAGCAAAGCTATCATTTAGAATGGAAGGGCAAAGAAAGTGTTTCCTAGACAAAGTAAAGCCAAAGGAATTCATCATCACTAAGCCCTTATTAAATGAAATGTTAAAGGAACTTATTTAAGAAAAAGAAGAAGATCAAATCTATGGACATCAAAATGGCAACAAATTCACAATGATCAACAACTGAATCTAAAAATACAAACTAAGCAAACAACCAGAAGAGGAACAGAATCATAGATATGGAGATCATTAGAGGGGTTATCGGCTTGGAGGGGGAAGAGGAAGAATAGCGGAAAGGGTGCAGGGATTAAGAAGTGTACTTGGTAGGTACAGAATAGACAGAGGGATGTCAAGAATAGTATAGGAAATGGAAAAGCCAACAAACTTACATACACAACCCATAGACATGAACAATGGTCTGGGAGGACTGCTGGAGGGAAGGAGGGTACCAGACAGAGCGGGGCAAAGGAAGAAAAACTCGGACAACTGTAATAGCATAATCAATAAAATATATTTTAAAAAAAGATTTGGATGGGTACTGAACACCAGAGTAAAGATACCACATGAACTCAGTAGGGAAATGAGGAGTCACTCAAGCGTTTTGAGCAGGGGCAGGACCAAAACAGCAGCACGATCCGTGATTTGTCTGGGCGCAGGTGAGGGATGTCCTTCGGGGAGTAGGCTGGGGACAGCAGCTGGGGAGAAAGCTGAGGCCAAAATTCACTTCTGATGTATAACGGCACACACTCATACAGCAGCACAGAAATAAGATGAGAATTTCATAGCAATTCCAAAGGATTTAGGGGAAAATAAAATAAGGAAAGGTTGTCAGTATAAAATAGAGACACATTAAAACAGTAGTTCTTAACACGATGCAAGATAGCCTCCTGTGGGACATTTGACAATGCCTAGCAACTTTTTGGCTGTCATCACTGGTAGGCAGGTGCTACTGGCATCCAGTGGGTAGAGGTCAGGGATTTGGCCACATGCACAGAACAGCCTCCTGCAACAAAGAATTATTGGGTCCCAAGTAATAAACAGTGCCAAGATTTAGAAACACAGCCTTAGAACGGTAAGGAAATAAAAGTGGTAAAGATGTCGTACTCACCATGTGGCTCATGAACCCAAAAGGTAAAGAAACCGGTGGGACTGGCCCTGCCTAGACTACAACTACTTACCACATTGTCCATTCATTCCTTTAATCTACAATTTTGTGCACCTGCTATTCACCAGGCCCTGACAGGCACTAAAGATTGCCATCTTCATTACCCTCCAGAGGGAGACAAGCATCGAAGAAACACACGCACGGCCCTGACTGGTGTGGCTCAGTGGGTTGCGCATTGTTTCACAAACTGAAAAGTCGCCAGTTCCGTTCCCAGTCAGGGCACATGCTTGCGTTGTGGGCCGGGTCCCTGGTTGGGGGCGTGTGAGAGGCAACCGATCGATATTTCTCTTACACATTGATGTTTCTCTCCCTCTCTTTCTCCCTCCCTCCCTCCCCCTTTCTCAAAAATTAAATATTTGTTTTAAAAGAAACATACATGTGTTTGACAATGTATATGTGCTTGCACACAGATATGTAGAAAAGACTGAAATGGAGTACACCAAAATATCATCAATGAGTATCTCTCACTTTGAGTAATTTTTATTTTTCTTCATACTCTTCAATGAAAATATGAATGAACTGAAAAATGGAAAAAATGTAATGATTTTCAGTAAATGTGTCTTAATTTCAACCGTTAAATAAGTAGAGGTATGTAGTTGGCCATATGTCCTCACCAGCAGCCCAACCTCTGTAGTCTGGCGAGGCAGAAGGCAAGGACAGGGAGCCGACAGACCGGAGGACAGTCAGCCTCGTCTACCATTAGACTTGTCCATGTTGACACACATGTGCTGTCATTCATTCATTTAACTCCTTCACCCGCTATGTGTCAGGCATTGTTCCATGTGCTCCAGATACAGCAGTGAATAAAACAGACAAAAATCCCTATCCTCTTAGTTTTTATATTCTAGTAAGAGGAAGCTGACAAGAGAGCAAATAAGTAAAATATTTTTTAAAATGTGTATGTTCAATGGAGAAAAATAAACAGAGAAGAAGGCTCAGGAACAGGTGGGAGGGCGACAAGTAATACAGTGGAGCCCCAGAAGACCTGGCTGGGAGGACATTTGAGGAAAGGGGTGAAGAAGGGGCGCAGAGAGGAGGGGAGGGCAGAGAACAAGCAGGCGCCAACCGGCGGCAGAAGCGTGCCTGGGAGCTCACGGACAAGCAAGAGGCCAAGCTGCTAGAGTGAAGGACAGACTCAAAGAGGCCATGGAGGGAAGCAGCGGTCGGATCACCCAGGCCAGCAGGTACTCTCAGGGCTCCGCCTTCATCCTGCCCCAGACTGAAGGCTGTCAGAGGGCTCTGAAGCAAACAGCGGCCTGACAGATTTTAACAGAATCGCTGCAACTGACTAACGCAGGGAGACCAGTTAGGAGGCTGTTCCTATAATTTGGGAGGCAGCTTCTGGCAGAATGGGCCAGGAGAGGGGAGGGGGGCACAAGGGGAGAAGTGGCTAGGGCTCTGAGTTTCTTCCGAAAGTAGACTTAGCGAGATTCACTGGCGGACTGGATGTGGGCAGTGGAGGGAAGGAGGGAGGGACACCACAGGGTTTATGGCATGAGCAACCCGAAGGATGAGAACACTGTGCGAAGAGCAGGTTAGAGGGAAAGGTCAGAAGGTCAGGCTGGGATGCCTTTCAGATCTTCCGGAGAAGATGCTGCTTAAGCCACCTGAAGGGCCAAGGAGAGAAAAGGCACGAGATGAAAATGCGAGACTAGTGACAGTGTGGATGGTATTTACAGCCAACAGAGTGTATTAGAGGAGAAGGGGTTTAAGGAGAGAGAGAAGAGCAGGAAAGACACTGCCCGTGAAGAAGGGAGGCCACGGGAGCGAGGTGCCCGGGAAGCCACGGGAAGAACATGCCTCAAAGAGGAGGCAGAGGGGAGGTCTTCTCCTATCGGTTCTTTCCAGATTATATTCAACAAGACTTTACTGGATACTTGTGCTGGGGCAAACAGGGACCAAAGAGATGAGTTCCAGTAACTTCTAGATGGTGCCAGAAGTCTGAGAGGACAGCCAGGCAGTCGGGATGACTGTGCCTGGGATGCAAGGCACCAAGAACGAAGCTCTCGTGGAAACTCTAACCCAGTTTCTGCACCATCTCTCACTGGTCCGTCACGCATGAAAACTATCCTGCTGGTAATGGCGGCCAGAGGAACGCTCCAGGTCCTTCCGGCGCAGCCAAGGATCCGGCCTGAGCGACAGGCCACTTTGAGAGTGTTTAAGGAAAAAAGGGAGTGCCCCACTTTTCCCTTCCCTTCATGACAGCCAACCCTCAACATCTGTCCTCTCCCATCACCGGTCATTCCTCAAACGGGGACCCTCTATTAATGATCAAAATGACATCTACGCCTGACTGGATACAGTGGGTGTTCACGAGCGTCATTTCCCCCGGGACTGGCAAGCACATGCCGACACAGCAGTGGGTATGCTGTTACTGCCCCATCGAAAGCAGCCTGCGCGTTCAAACGCAGAGCGCGGCACGGCCAGGGGCCTGGGCGCTCTCACTGCCCTGTCTCCGGACCCCCTCCACAGTGCCAGAACAGCTAACACTTCGACAGCCCGGAGAAGTCCTGGACACGGTTTAGTACTTTACATACATGAACCCTCACCACCACTGTCTCACAGCAATCACATGCGAGAAGCATGAAATTACTGTGTGCATTTTACAAGTGAGGAACCCGAGGCACTGAGAGGTCAGGCCACCTGCCCTGGCTAAAGTCACAGAGCTGACTCCTGCGTGCGGGGATTCACACCCGCACCTGACTCTAAAGCCCTATTCTCTGTCCTTTCAGTTTCCTATGGCCTCTTTTCTCAGGGATTATCCTGATAGTATAATCGAGAAACCTCCTCCCATTCACCAGCTCCTGCTTCTGACTGTGAAATGGCATTTGCTAGGTCAAAACTTATATACAAAATCTCTTTAAAGGTTTGATTGCACTGATTGCACATCTTGTACCCGAAACAAGATGTATACAAAGTATTTAGTAAGTCATTTCTCAAATTTTCGTAGGAGAAACTAGGATATTTCTCAGTGAATATGGGTAAGATACACAATCTTAGAGATGAGTTTAGGAAGGGACTCAACTGTACTCCAAGCCCGTGCAGCAATGGAAATGTCCCATCCGCGCCAGTGTCTGCGAGGAAGGGAGCAAGGGGGGGGTGCGCGAACCCTGGCCCAGGCCCAGGGGCAGCCGCACGTGCAGGCACCCGGCAGTGGCAGAGCCCAGGCCCCAGGGCTGCTCTGCACTTGTCCCCTCAAAATCCAGCCCCGCTCTGAGGGCAGAGTAAGGCTCAGCAGCAAACAGGATCACCTTGGGCTAGAGTTAGTGTAGCTTTGTTACCATATTTTTTGCTTCCCCAGCAGGACTCAGAGCAAATTTACTGATTGAACATTCCAGATAATTCCAAAGTGACCTTTGGGGGCTCAGCTTTGTAGACCAAGAACTTTTAATCCACTGCCTTTTCCAACTTAAGCCGAGCTATCATTTTCCAGGCCTCAGGAAACCCACTCCTGACCCTTTATCAATTAGTCAGACAAGACTAACCTTTAAAGGGTGGGCATTTCTGGACTCAAGGAGGCTGTAGAGAAGAGAGGACTGGAAACTCGTTCAAGAACAACTCTGGGTGCCTCCCCCTGCACTCAGGCAGCAGCTCTGAAGTCACCCGAAGCTGGAGACAGAGCCTCCCCGTAATCCTCGGGCGGCTGGCTAACCACAGAGGCCCCTGCCAGGCCGGAGCCCAAAGCCAGGAGCACAACCTGAGCCTCCAGCTCAACCACAAACCCTGCCTGCGAGCCCACGATTTGTGAAACAGTAACTCTGTGAAAGCAGCAGGGCGAGAGCCGCGCCTCCACCCCTCTGGTGGGAACGCACCTCCTTTGGCTGGCTGCTTCCCCACCCCCAAGCCTGGTTCCCAGCAGAGGGATTTCCAAAACTGAGCCAGCTAAAGCTATTTAAAACGACAGAATGTGAGAACTGGAAGGGGCCTCTCGCACAGGCTAATGCGACGCCCTCACTTTATAGAAGAGATAACTGAGGCCCCAAGGAGACACTATAACGTGCCCCCGCACGCCCTTCCCGCTCTCCCTCCATTCCCCGCCTCACTACCCCCAAGCCTACCTGACAAACCCGCAAGAAAAGATGGTGATGCAAAGAACAGGACAGAAGGGAGGGTTAGGTTCTTTGGGGGTTTGGGGGTGCAAAAAGCAATTCTCAGGGAACACCCTGTGCCCCCCAGGGCTGCACTGCTGCCAGCCCTGGGCTCGCTCAGAGGGGACCCCAGAGCCCGGGCTGGGCGGGGCAGCGATGGCAGTTAGCAAGGCGGCCTGCGTCTAGGTTTCCTAAAACCTCATGCAGGGTGTACGGAGGGGTCAGGGGACAGTATTCCCCCAGTACCGGCCAGGTTCCAAATCACCCAGGAGGAGAAAGAGCTGGGAAGAAAGCCACGTGGGTGGAGAAGCAGGGAGGAGAGAGACCAACTTTAGAAAGTCTGGGAAGAGGGTTCGTGCAGCACAAAAAGGCCCAGCTGCAACCACAGGGGCAAAGACATCAGGAAATGCTGCCCAAGGAGCCAGCCCCGAGGCCAGACGGCCAGCCGGCGGGTCAGCTAGGATGGAGGGGGCGGAGGTTTAAATTTAGCCAGGTAAACAGAGCTGCTGGGTGGGGGTGGCCGGGTAGAAGCAGAGCAATCACCTGCTTTTTTCGCTGAAAGGGAAGTAGGGCCAGAACTGTACCCCCCAAAACAGCAGGTTGGCTTCCCAGGCTCCATCAACAGGGTTGCAGGGCAGTGAACAGTCTGCTCCACAGAAATGGGGAGAAGTTATTTTTACTTTAACAAATGGCTCACTTGCTCCGACTAAAAACTATCAGGCCTTTCATCTTTATCACAGTATTGATTCCCAACCCTTCTGCTGGATTTTTTCTGGACTCCTGGATACAATCTGAAGATACCCCATAGAAAGCCGGCCAAGGATGCCCTTAGGTGAGAGTGAGGAGCCCCTACATTCTCTCCTCACAAGGGGATTTTTACATCTATTGTTCTTATGAATCTTGAGAGACCTGAAGGAGTTACAAAAATCACCCCCACCACAACAAATTCTGAGGACTGTGTTCAGGTGTGGAGCTGGAACAAAGGCGGAGTCCGAAGACCTGTTAAGCAGATTAGGGACACAAATGACAGGCAGTCTGAAAGGGGGTAGGGAGAACAAAATCAGAACAGCCAAGAGAAAAGCTTTTGTGGACACGTTGGATTTTATTTCAGAGAAGGCAAGAAGTATTGCTTCACGAAAAAATGTCCTCTCCTGCTAGAGGTGCCAGGCCGTGGCAATCCAGAAACCAGCAGGACTATCCCAGGAGGTCAAATCAGAACAGGCTAGCCTGGTCTTCTGCCCTCTTGAAGAAGTGCAAATAAAAAAGTCTTCCAGCTGCCACTAGAGCAAGAGAAGGGTGAAATACACAGGTGAAGACAATCCCAGGTTTTTTCACTCACAGCATATGGCTCCCAGCAATTTGGCAATATCCCTTTAACTTAAACTTTGGGGATAGCAATTTTTTTAGAAAAGGGTTGTTTCAAGCCAAAGAGACACCCTTGGAGATAGTACAATCACCAAGTACACTAAAGAGAGAACTGGTTTTAGACACTCTGAGCAAACACCCTCCCTGCAACACACATCCTCCCTCACACATTCATACTCAAATACATGGGAAATTAGAGCCTGAGAAAGAAGGAAATCCATGGATGGAAAGGGCCAGCAAGCTCCTCCAAGGCTGGCTCCTGCTCCCCTGGCAGGCAGACCCCGCACACCCTCTGTCTGATTTTCTTTAGGAAAAGAAGGGGAGCTGTTGCTCTTGGCTGCCTTTAGCTATTTATCCACATATTGTCTCTCTAGGTCCCCCTGCTTCACTCCTTCCTACTCTGGTGGCAGCTCCAGCTGCGCCCTGGGCTGGGGGAGACCTGGCTTTGAGCTTGCCTCTTTGCCTGGGCTCCCGGGCCTGACAGCACCACGAGAGCCCAGCTGCATTGCTCCTCTCACAGCTGCGCAGAGATCTCAGCACACTGCCTTTCCTCCAGAGGAGCCCGGCAAACAACTTCTTGCTATTTATAACCACAGACCTTTTGTGTCACAGAGACAACAGACACTATTTTGAAAGGGAGGAAAACCACTGCTCAGCATTTCACCTTTCGTGGATCGCAGTGTTTGCCAGGACATACGTACGTGCGCGCGCACGCGCACACCTAGACAAGTGTGTGGGCACAAACTGGGGCCGGCACCCACTCGCCCAGACCTGGGATCCTGAGATTGGCAGTCTGGCCCCACGGGTGAATCAGAGCAACCGGAGCAGCTGGCACCCGGAGAGGGTCCTCAGGCTTTCTGCGGGGGTGCCCACTGCTCCCAGGGCCCCGCGGTCCCTGAGGGCCAGCCACGGAAGAGGTGCTCCTAAGCTTCTACCCATGTGTATGCAGGAATGCGGACATGTGGCCAGGAGTGTGGCCCTGCCCCACTGACCCAGCAGCGCCTGCACCCCACTGATGGCGCAACACAGAGGTCCCATCACATCTCTGTCAGGTGGGCACAGTCTTGGTGACTAAAACAGGTCAGGAGACTGGTGACATGATCCTGAGCCTTTCTCCTCCAGGTACCAGGCTGAAATTCTGACCAGGGTGGGAGTAACTGAAAGCTGTGACCAGTGTGGCCAGGTGGCAAAAGCCGTGAAGAAGGTGGGGGTGGGAGGATGGAGAGCAAGTCCCCCCCAGTCAGAGTTGGGAACCCCACCCGCCCAGGGAATGAGCAACCTCAGTTTTCTTCTCCGTAAACAGAACCAGTCAAGCCTCAAGCAAACTGAACGACCTCTCACAGCGATTTGAGGATGAAAATATCTAGGAAATCTGGCTCTGATTGAAGTGCACGGCCACCTATGCAAGAGGACCAACGAGAAAGTGGAGAAAAAGGTCATTTCCCCCTTTTCTCAGCGCAGGGACAGATGAGCGTTAAGGAGCGGAGAGGCAATGAAAGAAAACTGAAACCTCAGACCACCACTCAGGGCTTGACCTGCTCGGGGCTCAGGCAGGAATTCAGGCACCAAACTAACACTGCCCCGAGGGCTAAAATAATCCAGATGTAGTCCTCGCCGCGTCTGGCTGATGCGGGCGCGCACTTCAGGCGGAGCGTTCCAGCTGGGCCGGACCACGCCTGGGAAAGCGGGCCGGGAGGTCAGAGGGGCTCGCGCTCCCCGGACGGCCGCAGGCGGGACCCCGGGGAAGTCCCCGTGCACGCCGGCGGGCCGCACCGCCCCGGCCGCCTCCTCGGACGCCGGGAGCCACAAGCGCCCGAGCTGCCGGGGAGGGCGAGGCAGGTCTACCCGAGCTGCCCGCGCCCCGCGCCGCACACTGGCTGGAGGCGGACAGCGACCCCAGCTTTGTTCGAGGCCTGGGACGGGGGCTCCTCTTCCCTTTCCGCGCTCCCTACCCCACCTGACGGGGCTCGGCCGGCGCTGCGCACCCCACTTCCCCCAGCTCCAGCAGGTCGCCTCGCGGAGGGCTGGGCCCCGCTCCCCGGGCCCCCTCGTCCCCCCGCGCTCGCAGCCGCCGAGGGGGCGGGAACCGGAGGACTCTAGGAAGTTTCGGAGGCGGGAGCCGAGGAGGGGCGTCTCCGGGCGGCGAGTCTGGGGGCCGGGGGCCGGGGGCTGGGGAGGCGGCGGCCCGCGAGCGCCCCTTTCCCACAGCGGGCAGCGGGCGCCTACCTGCATGTCCCGCCGCTCGTCAGGCTCGCGGACTTCGGCTCCTCCAGCGACGGCTGCGCCGGGTCGTGCGGGCGCCGCGACGAACGGGGGCCGCTCCTCTCAGCGCGCGGGCCGCTCGGGCCGCCGCACCGGACTCTGCATCCGCGCCCGGGCGCTGCGCTCTGGGGTTCCCGCCGAGGCGTCTGCTGGAGCCCGGGTGCTGGGGCGACTTTGGCGGGAGGCGCGTTGCCTGGCCCCGGCGGCCGCGGCGCTGGGAGTCCCGCTCGCTCCTGCCTCCGGGAGGGCTCCCTCCCTGTCCGGCGCCCGGACCCCGCGCTCGGCCGGCGGCGAAGTCGAGTGCGGAGACCGCACCGCAATGAAGGGAGGCCTCGCGTCCTGAGCACCGGCTCGGGCCCCGCCGTCGGTCGTCGCTGGGCTGCACGCTCTTCTCCGGAGCGCGGGACCCCAAGAAGTTTCGGCCAAGTCGGCAGCGGACGGGCGGCGAACGGGCGGCGGCCGCGGCTCGGCTGGGAGTGCAGGGCGGGCGCCGGGCGAGCGGATCCCGGGCCCCGCCGCCTCCGCCCCCGCCCCGCCCCCGCGCCTCCTTTCCGCCCCCGGCCGCCGCACGGGCCCCGGCTCGCTCCTTCCCACCCGCGAGCCCGCGACCCCCCTCCCAGGGCTCCTTCCGGGCGCTGGGACCGTGACCTCCGCACCTGCCCCGCCGCCCAGCGGACGCTACTTCTCCCTCGGCCTCCGGGCCGGGCGGCCCGAGCCTTGACTGGGGTTCGGGTGGGGAGCCCCGCCCCCGAGGCCGCCGCCCAGCCCCCTCCCCGGCCCAGCGCACCCACTGCCTCCCGCTCCCGGAACTCGATCCGGTGCCCCGAGTGGACCCCCGGGGGCGACCAGCGCTCCCACCTCAGGGGCTGCGGAGCAGGAGGCCCTGAGAGGGGAGAGAGTTATAGTTACATCAAACTCTTACACGCGTTTTATCCTCCTTTGAATCCCCCCCAAAGCAGTAGAGTGTGATCTGTTATCTCCTCTTCAAGTCATTCCTCTCCCGGCCCTGGACCTTTTCCTACAGCACCCAGCAGAGAGATCTCTGGGACAGGAAATTTGATGGGGGTAGGGGGGCACACCAAGAAAAATGTTTCCAATGCCTTCCCTCATCACGTCTGTGACAGCTGTAGGGTTGAATTATTCACCTGGCTTTTGCGGCCCCATAGTCTCTTGAAAATATCAGTAGTCCAGTTTTTAGCCTTAGCTCAGACCAAAGCTTAAATACCTTTTTTGAAGTTCCCAAGTCCTGTTAGTATGTGCCTTATAACACCCCCGGGTGACCCTCCCAAGAGGGAGTTAGCCAAGGTGCCATGGCAGGCAGGCACTTGAACCCCGGCTCCTGGGCCCTGTTCCGTTCTCTGGTAACAGGGCGCCAACCAAGAGCAGCCAGCACTGTTTGAGGCCTGTCCTCCAGCTGCCTCTTCTTTTGAATTTTAAAACTCATCTCTTCCCTGAGTGAGTAGGAGGCTGCCTGGCTAAAGAAATTGCCTCTGAATGCAGTACAGGGGGCGGGGGGCTGGAGGGAACAATAGAAATAATGCCATGTTTTGCCTTTTCTTAATTAGTAACCAAACAAGACGCAGCCTTCTCCTTTCTGAGAGTGAGGGAAAAAGAGACCAGGAGCCCACCACATTGGGTTGGCAATAAGGAGCTATTGTCCTCCGGTTTTTACAATAAGGAAACTACAAGCTGTTTTAGCAAATACCAGACTAATTAGAGGGAAAAGCTTCCTTGGAATTGTGCTAGCTTGGGCCGGAGGTACACTATGACTTTCTCACCTCACAGTGAGCCCAGGTCCAAACCTTAAGTGAATGGTCTATAATTGCCCTCAGTGGGGAGGGGGGCTGCTTTCACCTAGGGGAGCTAGTTCAAGGCTTTATTTCTGGAGACAGATGAGACAAGGAGAAGAGCTGGCCTAAAGCAGGCATAAAGGCTTTGAATCCACTTTGTCAAATTAAAAGTATGCTCACTTCCTCTTCTCAGAATCAAGTGTGGGCTCTGAGGTTAAAGTCTTTGTGGGAGGTCAAGGAAAGGCCTTGTCCAGGAGGCCCCGGTCTTTCTGGAATGCAACCTGGGGGAATTTGAGCATTCACTCCATGCACGCATATATGGAGCCCGAAGCACACAGAGAGGACTGGGACTACCAGCTCTCGGGATGAATGAGTAGAGTTGGTGGGGAAAGCAGGCCCGGCTGCCTGCCACTACAAAAGCCAACACTCAGAGGCAGATGCTGATGTAAATAAAGTAAAGTGGTTTATATGCAGATGCCAGCCATCTGGAAGATGAAGGACTCAGGTCTCAAAGCCCATCTCCCTGGGAAGACGGGGGACTCTGGCCTCAAAGCCCATCTCCACCTCTCGGTGGAGGCAGAAATTTTCATAAGGAGGGAGAAGGGAACAGGAGAGAGAGATCAAGGGAGGGGGTTGCAAAATTCCCTACGTGTAAGCGAGCACAGCCCATTCTGATAAGGCAGGGGATGGCCTGGCTGCGTCAGCCTGGTTTAGTCATCCAGGCTTCACATCTCCCTGTCTTCCTGTCATCCTGGACCCGTGGCTGAAGGTCAGCAAACCTCCTGGAGCTGGAATGCTTGAAGGTGGGAGTCTGTATCTTTTGAAGTTAGTTCCTAGGATTCTTATACAAACAGGCTGTTTATCTACAAGCTACGTATTAGAGTCAGCACTTAGGGAAACAAGGTCAAAAGAATGGTGGGGTGGGTTACAAGTCCTCATGACAATTTTCCACCATTACATTGGGATGGGGGACAAATTTCTCATTTGTGGCCTAGAATGAGCGCAAGAAAGGACAACTTTGCTTGGTTTCCAGCTGACAACCTAGGAGAGCAGGTGACGGATGACAGCAATCTCAGCTGAATGTCCTGCACAGAGCCCTGCACCTCCCACCATCTCCATTCAAGATGAGTCAAAACTTGTCACCCAGGGAGGGAAACTAGTGCCCCCAGGAAAGGAGCTTGTGGCTGAGCAGCTGGGAAAACATCTGAATGAGGAGCCTTGGGCCAGCTTCCCAAGGGAAGCGGTGAGCGCCCATTGCTTGAGTCACTGAGCTGCTGGGGAGCCTGCAGCCGTCCCTGGAGGCACACGCTGGCGGGAATGAGGGAGGTATCACCATGTTTTGTCTGTGATTGCTGGGTGGGGTCTCTTGCCTTCTCCCCTCAAGAAAACATATCCCAACCTGGAATTTGTGGCTGAGACAAAGAAAGGAAAAACACGTATTTGGTCATTTGGACATTTGTGATGATTCCTGGTCTGTTTTTTGGAGACTCTGTTCCCCCTTTCTGGTCATGCCCTCCGAGCCACCAGCCACATTCAGAGGTCTCTTCCAAGCTAAAATGCTGAATAAAGATCCTGTCAGAAAGAATCAGAGAGAAACCAGCCTCCTTCATCTCCTTAGCTCTCCGTGGCCTCCCTGTGGGGGTACATCTAACACTGCCTTCCCACGCTGGGGCTGCGAATTTTTAGGGCGATTGTTCCCTTTCCCAGCCCAACACCCGGAGGAAGAGCTTCAGGTGGCACTGCTGTTCCAGAGCAAAGCACCCCTGTTTGGGGATAGTCCTCCATTCTGCCCCAATAGGCTTCTCTGGTCCTTTTCAAAAGGGTTATCTGGGGTGCACAGAAAGGTTCTTGGGGGAATGAGCTCGATGAGACTTTGAAGCCCAGAACGAGATGGAGAGGCAAAGCTAATAATCTTTTATCCCAAAATCATAACCTTTTATGCCAACAGTCACTTTACCTCTCTTGCCTGTGTTATTCAATGTGCGTTTCGCGCTGGTTATCTAGATGTTTTTCTAAAAACGAAGGCTTCAAAAACAGGTAGGTTATGACCCAAATATCCAAACGCTGTCCACAGATTACTCCCACAGACTCACAGTAGCTGAGACCATTTGAAACACCTGAATGAGGGGCATTCTAAAAGCTGAAAGCACAGGGTCGATAAGAAGGAAACTGCAGCTGACTTTGTAGGGAAAATCGTTTGCACCTAGAATCCAGCAGCTGAAGGAATCTGTATAAAGGCGGAAGAAGGGCTGAGCTATTGACAGTCTTAATACCTGATACTCGCAGAGAACTTAACCAGATTATAAATTACTTTTACATTTTTATCTTAATTGAGATCCATCAAGTGAGAATAGTCTTACTTGTCTCTCTGCATGCTCTCCTCTGATCAATTCCCCTCCAAAGAGAGGCGACTGCCCTCCGTGGAGGCGCTCTAGCGTGGGTACTGAGCAGGCGGTTCCGGGCCAGCCCACGGGGAACCCAGACTTGCTACCTTAGAGATCTTGGGCAAGACACTGATCTCTCTAAGGCTCAGTTTCCTCTTCGGAAGGGGGATGGTGGTAAGATAGCCTTCCTCGTGGGAATGTGAAAATGAAATAGGATAGTGCAGATGAAGAAACCAAGAATTGTCTTCCATATAGTGAGTACTCAATAAATATTAACGATGGTGTGATTATTATTAAATAGACATGACCTGGTTCTCCATTTTGACAGTCTAATATTACTCTCAGTCCTTGAACTCCTGGATTTTAACCCCATTTTTTTCTCCTATGAGAAGACAGAGCCGTAAGCAGTTCCTCGAACGAATCACTGCTTTACACATGTCTAGATGGAAGAAGCAGTTGCAGGTGTCACTGGACGCAGGCAAATCCAGGGTCCCCAGCTGGCAGGTGGGAAGGGCCCACCGCCCCGGCAGTGTCCCCTGTCGAGGTCCGAGAGAGAGAGATGGGGCAGGTCTGGCGAATGCGGCCCTGTTAATAAGCTGCTCCAGTGCTTGACTGAAAGATGAGTTGCTCTTTGGAATTGTCATCGACACAAAGAACTGCTTTCCTTTTGAGTCTCTAATGTCCCCATGTCCCTCCTGTTTGCCCTTCTCAACTTTGACTAAAGTCCTTCCATGTATTCTGTACTGAGGGACATTTCGGAGGAAACAGAGACAGGGTACCCATCCTCAAGGGCTCTGCTTTCACGGAGGCCCAGGGTTCGAGCAAATGGAAACATGCCCGTGTTCCCAAAAAGGGCAGATGCCCGTGTCTGCACCCCAGGTACCGAAGCCCTGCCAGCTCACAGCCTTCAGAACCCAGGTTGGAGGCCTGAACTCACAGCCTCCTCTTCCCAAGGGGCTCTTGACCTCGGGCCGGTCGCCTCCCTCTCTGGGCCACAGTGTCCTCACTGAACGAATCTGTGATTGACGCAAGGGGGAAATTGAGGAAGACGGATGTGTGGGTGGAAAACCATGAATTTGACTTCATATACATTTCGTCTGAGTGTCAGCGGGGGCATTCAAGCGTTGACAGCAAGAAACAGAGAACTGGAAGGGGGCTGGAGGTCAGGGTGGCCGGAGGGGCAGTTTCAGTGAAGTGAACCAACAACGCTGAAAGCCGGCTGGCCGGCCCGGAGTCCAGGCGGGAAAGGATGGTGAAGGACTGTGGGTAATCCCTGCATGTTTAACGGGAAAAAAAGAGTGGGGGGCTGAAGGAAGGGGAAAGGGCACGGGGGTCAAGTGATCAAGTGATGTGTTTTCCACGATAAGGGAGCCCTGGACACGCCTGAAAGCAGAAAGAAGAAAACTGAGGAGGGTGAGAAATTCCTGCTGTTAGAAAGGGATGGGAAAAGGCTGGGTGCAGAGAGGCCGGGAGCTAGGTGAGGGGTTCACATTCCAGAGCAAGAGACACCTCTCCTCTGTCCTCTCCAGAACCGGTTGGTTAGGAGAGTTAGGGTGACAGGGGAGGCCGAGGAGAGCGGGAGAGAAGAGGGCGGCAGGGCGCCTTTGCAGTGAGGAGCCCTCCCTGAGGAGCACTGACTTGCCCACATGGGAGACACCCCGGGGCTTCACGACCAGGGGGCATCTCAAGGTCATTTGATCTGAATTAGCTCCTTGGCACTGATGGGTAAATTGCTGTTTTATCAGAATCTCCCAGGAGGCAATGTTAAAAGCACAGAATCCCGGGCTGTGCCTCAGGTCTTCTAAATACGCACGGTTGTGGTCCGTAACTGTTGAGGCCGCACAGGCGATTCTGATCTTCAACGCTGTTTGAGTCCTGGCCACGAGGTTGCAAAGGTCCAGCATCCATCCAGCCTCCTAGGAGGGGAGTGACGCTCGCTCAGATGTACAGTGTAACCTGGAGAAGGCCAGGGCCCTCCTGGAAGCCCCACTGCATGTAGCTGTTAAGTCCCTCACGCTACACTGCAGTGGAGGTGGGAGGGCAGAGGGCGGGGAGACCCAGAATCTGCCTGGTTTTCCACCGGCCTGGTTCCTTACTCTACCTTGGCCTTGGCAAGAACCCCGTGCAGCGTGCTCGGCCTGAATAAGACTGGGCTCTGGGTTCTGCCTTTGCCATTGTGTTTGAGGGTTAACTTTTGCTCAGTGGTACTAATAAGGATGAGAAAGGAAATCTGCAGCTAATCCAAACATCTCAAGGTAAGTAATGGTTTGTCTCCTGACCTGTAATTATCAAAAGCGTTTATAAACTCCTGAATTCCTCTCTCTGAGTAGGGAGGCTTTGCCAGGCAGTTTCCTACCTGAAACGCCTCTTTGGCTTGAGGAAAACAATGCTTGTACCACAAGAGGCAAATGGTGACAAGTAAGCGTGTGAAATTGTTAAACATTAAGAATGCTAAATTTGCAGCATTTAACCCAACACCCTCCCTTGTTCTCTGAACTTTTCATTCTACATAGTTATGCAAGCATCCGGGTCCTAATACATAGTTAACTAGCACCCTGCATTAATCCCAGTAACAACGACTCAGAAAATTGCCATCAGCTGCAGTATCAATTAGATGCTACCATTTCTCCCTTCTGAGAAGACCTTCCTGAGACTTCATGCATTGCCCATAAGGACAGTGAGATAAGAAGGATGATTAAGAAAGAGACTGAAATAACACTCAGTATTTCCTTTACTTTCAGGATTCAAATATGGGCCTTAAACACCTTTGATGCATAGAGGAGAATGAGCAGAAAAATTCCTTTGGTTTTTATAGCCTCAGTAGTGTGCTGGAGGTGCTGACTTGCATTTCCCAAACCTGAGAAGGTGAGAGGGAGGTAAGGAGAGAACAGGCTAAGAGTTGATCTGCTCAGGGCGGGGAAAGGGCTGGTGACCTCGCCCTCATGCACCCGCTGCTGGCCTGCTTTATGCCCACACTCCTACCTCCCTTTTTAATTTTCTTTCTGCCTTTCTTGTATCCTGGTAACCATACCTGTATCCCCACCTGCATTTCATTCGGGGCGCTGCCATCTGTGGTGCATTTTATGCAGGAATTTCTGGAAACAAGAAAGCTACCAGATCCACAGCAGATGATGCTTCAGTGGTAGAATTCCAGGCCCCACAGCATCTGAGTGGAGGAGATATTTCGGGGCGCTGGGGTCGGAGGGGAAGCTGATGGAGCTGAGTCCGCCTTTGGATCTTACCGCCAGGCAGCTGCCTGCCTCCAGTCCCCTCCCGGAGGGGTGCTGCTCCTGCTCCCCGACCACCCCGGACAGCGGCAGGAGGCCCGGGGCTGCTTGCGTGGCTTCCTTAATTTCAGTGTCCGTCTAGGTTTGTAGAAAGTTTCAGGGACAGGGTCTCTAGAAGCTGACAGTGAAGGCCCAGGTAATCAAAACCTATCCCCAGTCCTCAGGATTTTTCCTCCCAGGGAGGGGTTCTGAGTGTCTGTGTTAAAGGTGCCTTCAACCTCAGTCACAGGATTCAAGCTTAGTGCCTCAGGCAAGCTTTCCAAAAAAGGCTCTAAGAGCTGACAAGGTTTGAAGGTACTAAAGCAAGAAATTGGAACTTGAAAATCCAGAGAATTCAAGATGCCTCTGTGTGTGTGCGTGTGCGTGTGTGTGTGTGTGTAAGATAACAGGTAAATAGAACTTGTCTGAGTACACTTAAAAGTTGATTGAACAACAACAACAACAACAAAAGAAAAGTAAAAAACAAAAGCAAAAAAAAAAAATGACTTCCTCTTAACAATTAAAGGATCAGAATAATCAGGACTTTAAAACCTTCCTTTGCACTTAGAGAACCCTCAGCATGACCCTGCTGGCCATGCTGGCTGATGACAGCGACCCAGGCAGGCAGAGGGTGCTCATTTGTTCCAAACACCGAGCACATAGGTATTTACAGAAGTCCAAGCACTGGCCTGAGAGCCTTCCATGTGTCCATGTGGCGGATGAGAAGAATTAAGCAGGCAGGTAGGCAGCTGGGCCACGGTGAGGAGAGGAAGAGAAGTTGGTCTCTGGGGAGCAGCTGTCTGTGAGTCGCCAGAAGGGGAGGGGGTCTAGGATTGAGATATTGGGTGTCTTGAGGAGGGGTAAGGAAAGGCAGGGAGGGTGTGCAGGGAGGCTTGCTCACCGCAGACCCCAAGGGCTAGAAGGGCCTGGGCTGAGCTTTCACCCCTCTTTGAATCGAAGGGTGTAATGTCAGCTTTGTCTTTGTCAGGGGGAGGGGAGGGTGCTGACAAGGCACCTCAGGGGTGGGGCCGCGGGGCTGCCCCTGCTGCGGGGAGGGTCCCAGCCCTGGGCTGCCAGGAGCCTGATGCGCCTTCTCCCACACAGGCTGCCTCACGCCCCAGCCCCCACTGCGACTGCTTCCAATCTCAGTGGGGCCACAGGGTGACTGGGAGCTGGTCGCAATAAAGTTTATACCTGTACGTTCAGCTGTTTTTAACAGCTGAACGTACAGATATAAACTTGGATCCTGGGGATGGCATCCTGGGTGTGCTGTCCTTTCTGTCAACCAAGTCCTTATCGCCAGGGCTGCTCCAGCAACTTGGGGAATTGCTTACCCTGTGGCTGTTTCTGTGACTCCCCGTTTGACCGCTTCTCTGCTCCTGAGGGCAGCTGAGAGAGAGAAGGAGGTGAAGTGCGTTCACCTGGTCCTTGTTCCCAACTTGGATAGGAGGAAGGAGATGGCCGGCTTCTTCCAAAGTAGGCTCCGCCCACCGCCTCCTCTCTCCTTTCTCTGGAGCAGTCCCTCTGGGTGTTCCAGGGCCTTCTACGCCGGGGCCCAGGCCCGGTGGTTGTGGTGGGGCTGATGGAACACCTGCTCCAGCAGAATCCAGCATTTGGTGGCACAGATTCTGGAGTCTGGCCCTCAGGGAAAGCTTTTGGATAGCAGTTTCCATGGTTATTAAATGAGGGCGCTTTGGCAATTGCGCAGTACCATATAAGTGTTAGTTTTTATATCTATTATATTGACATGTGGTGTGAGGAAGTATGTGGAAGGATACCTGCCTCGATTCAGGACTAACTTCTCCAGGAGAATGGTAATAACATCAGGACAGCGATAATAATAATAACCAATTCTGAGTGCTTAGGACGTGCTAAGGAATTTAATCCTCACAACATCTCTATGAGGCCGGCACAACTATTATCCCATTTTACACATGAGAAAACAGAGACCCGGTGAGGTCAAGTTCCCTACCCACAATTTTGCAGCTGGTGGGCCCAGGGCAGGCTTCACGCCTGTTCAGAAAAGCCCGTCTGGAGAGACACTGAGGAGAATCCCTGCAGCTGTTTAGGCCTAACTCTGCCCCAAATCACTACATATCCCCCATCTCCCTACCACTACCCTGGGACGGGGAGTTGACTCTGGCACTAATTCCATAAATACTGGAGAGGGAGAGTTGGGCTGCAGAACTAGACAGAAATGTTGGAAAGTAACATGCTTTTTACATGTAATTTGTTCAAGTTCACAATGAGGCAGGAAACCAATTTATCTAAGAATTGAAGAAAGGGTAATTCTTTGATTCTCACTTCAGTCTCTCACTCCCGAGGCCAGAGACACATTGCATTTAATAAAGCATTTTGAGGTGGTCCTTGGAACTCCTGGGAATAAGAACCCTAAAGTCTGCTCAAGCTGCGAATGGGTCACACCCGAGAAATGGCTTCTGGGAGAGTGGAAGGGCTGCTCTTTCCTTCACTACAATTTTCCTTCACCTTCACCTAGCAATTTCCTTTCTCACCTACACCGGACCGGAGGCTGCCGCTGAAGTCCAAGACCCCACCAAATCCCAGGGTGGAGAGCTCCCCCTAGTGGCCCAATGGACCCACTTGCTGATGGCCCCTAGGGTCTTGACAAAAGTGATCCAGAGTCTGGCATAAGAGAGAATGGGTCCACTTCTAGGTACATGCCCCAAAGAACGCAGATCAGGGACCCATGTTTATAGCAGCGCTATCGCAATAGACAATAAGGTAGAAACAACTCAAATGTCTGTTGACTGATGAATGGTGGACAAAATGAAGTATAAACATACAAGGGAACATTATTAAGTCTTAAAAAGAAATGAAATTCTGACACAAGCTACAGCATGGATGGATCCTGAAGGCTTGCTCAGTGAAATAAACCAGACATAGAAGGACAAATACTGTATGATTCCACGTGTACGAGGAATAGTCAAACTCAGAGAGAGAGAAAGCAGAGCATTGGTTGCCGGAGTGGGGGAAGAGGGAGTGGGCATTACTGTTTAAGGGGTAGAATTTTGGTCGGGGTGATGAAAAGCTCTGAAGACGGACGGTTGCACAGCGATGTGAGTGCACTTAACACTCTTGAACTGTACACTGAAAAATGGATAAAACGGTAAAATTTATGTTAGGCATATTTTACCACAATAAGAAAACAGAAAAAAGAGAAGAGGTGCTCATTCATTTTTGTGGAAGAAACACACATTTTTCCAGGTTCCTAAAAAAGAATTTTCCAAATCACTCAATTTATGCTGAAATTTCCTGGGCTTGTCTCAGCCTAGAATGAAATCGAGGGGGAGTACTCTCTTAAAATCCACTCAGTTTGGAAGAATAAAGTGGGAGAATTTTTGTACTTGATGTGAAAACTTACTATACAGGGTTGGGCAAAAGGCAGGTTTATAGTTGTTTGTATAGAAAATAATGCAATAATTTATAACCAATAATACAAGAATAAACTCTGTATTCTTCCTACTCGCAACTATAAAGCTGCAACTAGAGTAGTCAAGCCACTGTGGTCTTGGTGGACGGAGAGCTAGGTCAATGGCACAGAACAGAGAACCCAGAAACAGACCAATACAAATATGCTCAGCTGATTTTCGCCAAAAGCAGAAAAACAATTCAACAAAGCAAAAGTAGTTTTTCCAACAAATGGAGCTATAGCAATTGGATATCCATAGATTAAAAATGTGAATCTCAACCTAAATCTCATACTTGATACAAAAATTAATGTTTATCATTAACCACTAAGGACATACAGGTTAAAGCCACACCAAGATATTATTACTCACTATTAAAACAGGAAAAATGCAAGTAGTGACAACACCAAATGCTGGTGAGGATGTGGAGAAACCGTTTTCTCATACATTGCCAGTGGGGGTGTAAAACGGCACAGCCACTCTGGAAAAAGGCGCTTCTCTTACAATCCAGTAATCACACACCTGGGAATTTATCCCAGAAAAATAAAAACTTACGTTCACACAAACACTTTCATACCACTGTTCTATTTGTAATAGACCCAAATAGGAAATAACAGCTGAAGATTTAAACAAACAGTGGTATATTTTGACCATGGAGTACTACTCAGCAATTAAAAACAAAAACAAAAAAACCCAGCTATTGATACATGCAACAATTTGAATGAATCTCAAAGGCTCAAAGGTATTCTGCAGAGAAAAGCCAGTCTCAAAAGAGACATACTACATGACTCCAATTATATAACAGTCTTGAAATGACAAAATTATAGAGATGAAGAATAGATTAGTGGTTGTCAGAGGTTAGAGACAAGACAGGAGGGAGGGGAACCGGTGTGAGTATTAAGCGCAGGGAGAACTTCGTGGCAACGGATCAATTCTGTGTCTTGATGGACAAGAATCTATATATGCGATAGAATTGCAGGGACCTCCCTCTCCCCCACCCCCACCGCACAGACACAGAATAAACTGGTGAAACCTGAGTAAGGTCCACAGCTTGCACCATGTCAAGTTCCTGGTTTTGATATGTTCTGTAAGACGTAACTACTGGCAGAAAGCAGATGAAGGGGACCTCTCTGTACTACTTTTTGTAATATCTTGTGAATATATAATCATGAAAAAAAAAGCTAGGAAAAAACCCTTCAAGAGACAAGGAAGAAAAGGAAAGTCACGTATGGTGATTGCTGGGGGGAGGAGGGAGTAAGGGGAATAAATGGTAATGGGAAAAAAAATACAATAATGATTCAATTTAAAAAAAATAAATTTTTTGGCAGAAAGAAAGAAAGAAAGAAAGGAAGGGAAGGGAAGGGAAGGGAAGGGAAGGGAAGGGAAGGGAAGGGAAGGGAAGGAAAGGAAAGGAAAGGAAAGGAAAGGAAAGGAAAGGAAAGGAAAGGAAAGGAAAGGAAAGCTGGTGTCATGGAGCGTTTGCCCGGAGCCAGCTCTCTGCTGGGGTCATCTCGTGAACTGTGGCCCGTGGCCCTGTGGAGCACATGTTATCCCATTCCATGGACAAGAGACCAAGGCCCCAAGAGGCAGAATTGTGTTTCAGACCAAGTCTCTCTAACCTTAAAGCCTATTCTCTTCAGGAATAAATGGAATAAATGGTCAAGATTCTGCTTTGCCTGCCAAAGGTACCATCATCTCAGAGACAAGCCCTGTGCACTTCATTTCAGTCACTAGGAACTGAATGGTCCATCTCAGGTTGTCCTGTTTGATGTCATCCCTGTAAGCGTATCAGCACAAGCCCTGAAAGCTTAGGTCCTTCTTTAAAACCACTTTCTTATGTCACTCCTCTTCCTCCTCCACCCCTAAATCTAGGTGTTCATTGAATGAAAGCTAAATCCTTGGCTTGGTGCTGAAGCACTCACGGTCCTGCCCAATTACCTCCTTAAGAAATGTCCAGCGCCTCTTCCTCCTTCCCTCCATGTGAACTGTCTCCTGTGACTGAAATAGTTTATAGCCCCCACACTGCCTTTCAGCTCCCACCATCTTTAGCTCCCACCTATCCTTTCAGCGTTCTTAGCCCATGTAGCTTCTGTCTGTCTTTCCTGACCCAGCTTCACTGCCCACGAAGCCCGTCCTGACTACCCCAACACCTGGGGGCCCCGTGTTCCTCACACGCAAGAACCTAAGTCTCTGCCAGCACACGGTAGGCACTAGCAGGGGCTTACTGAGGAAGTGAATTCTGAACTTACCACATACAACCTTGTATTGATATTAAATATATATATTTCCATGTTAGTTTTACCTCTCTAACCAAATGGCAAGTTTCTTAGCTCACACTGTTTCATGTTCTCAGCAGCCCTTAGCCTAGTTTGTTGTTTTTGAAACAGCCACTAATAATGAGAGCTTATTTTCATATCCTCAGCTGGATGTCCGCCTTCACCCCTGGTCAGCTATTTGGCTGACCTCGCCTCAGACACACTTACTACCGGGGTTGCTGGTGGCTTGAAGACCAGCCACCACTGATTTTCTTCTTGCTTCTTTTCTTTGTGGAGAAGTTTGCATTGCAGTAGACCCATTCACCTACCTCTCTCCTCGGGATCAGTTCCTTCAGCAATTATAGCCTTCCTTGGGGGGCTGACTTGGCCTACGTCTGGAATGAACTCAGACGCCGGTGCTCATAGCCATGGTCATCTATCTCTCGGGATGAGCAAATTAGGAGGGAGCTACAGAGAGTGTAACTGAAGAAAAATTAGTTAGTGGCTGGGGAAAGGGCTGGGCTGTTGCTATGAGTGGGCCTGACCTCATTGCCTTTCATAACATCAGTCAGCGCTGAGGTTTTGAAGAGACACCACAGAGGGAGGAAGGTGTTTGTGAAACCCAGACGACTGGAAAATGAGCTTGTGTCAAAGACAGTAAGTAGGAGAAGCTGCCACTCCTTTCTACTCTCTCCTGCTTCTCAAAGGGCTCTAGGAACCCTCGTGAGACAGTAAGACATTGGGGTCATCTTCTCAAGGGGTGCCCTTCAGATGAAAGCTTTGGCCTGAGCCCTGGCGCTCAGGAGTTGCCCAGGACTCTGCCATCTAACCTCCCTCTCCAGGAAATCACTGCGAAGTCCATGCGAAGAGACTCTAGGGATGGATTCAGCCACATGTGTCAATGCCAAGGTCTCCAGGATCTCTCCCGCTCTCCGATCAGGCAGAATTAGATCCAGGACCACAACTCGGGAGAGAAAAGTGGCTTTGTAGAGAGAGGGAGGAAGAGAAAGGGAGCGGTGGCTGAACCTCCGTCTCTGCTCTCATTAGCTGAGTCAGATCTAGGGGGTCAGAAGGAACAGGCGAATTCCCTGCAGAGGTGTTGCCAAAGAGTACATTTCCATCCCCTTTACCACGGTGTAGACAGCTCTATTACTGATAACACCCCATTCCTGTACCAATACGGTGGCGTGCTAGCACAACCTGTGCGGAGCAAGCTTGGGAAATTCCCAGGTACTTGGGCCATTGTCCAGAATTGTGACAAAAGGAAAATTATGATATCCTCAGATTTCCCTCTAGGCCAAGGTCAGCAAATTATACCTCAGGGCTCACTGCATATTTTCCTATGGCCTGTAAGCTAAAAATGACTTCTACATTTGTAAGTGGCTGGAACATTTTTTTTAAAGAATATTTTACTACATGTGAAAATTATATGAAGTTCAAGTTTCAGGCTTACAAATAAAGTTTTATTGACACATACATTTGTTATATATTGCCTAGGGCTGCTTTAGGCCAGTTGAGCAGTTACCTGTGACTGCATGGGCGGCAAAGCCAAGATCAGCTCTGGCTACAAAATTTGCAGTACAAAATGAAAATGCGGGGCTTCTTGTTAAAAAAGAAATTATTAAGCATTCCACAATGGCACCAGTAGAGCATTAAACTAAATGTCGTAGTCCCTCTAAACCCAGGGTCCTGTGACTGTCTATGAATCTAGCCTTTATTAAAATACTTAATATCTGGTTCTTTACAGAAAAAGTTTGCCAACATATACTCTGGAGTTCAAACACCTACATTAAAACAAACAAGCAAGCAAGCAAGCAATTAACTCTGACTGGCATGGTTCAATGGGTTGAGCGTTGTCCCACACACCAAAAGGCCACTGGTTCAATTCCTGGTCAGGGCATGCGTCCGGGCTATGGGCCAGGTCCCCAGTTGGGGGCATGTGAGAGGCAACCAATCGATGTTTCTCTTACACATTGATATTTCTCTCCTTCTCTTTCTCCCTTCCTTTCCCTCTCTCTAAAAATAGATAAATAAAATCTTTAAAAAAAAATAAAACAATGTTAACCTCCAGCAAAAAATTTAGAGAAAATTATTAAAGTGTTTCTGGACACACTTTGAAAAGAAATTGTTGAACACCAGGATCCAATATGGGTTTCAATATGTTACTTTAGGGTAAGAAAAATATTATTTTGTATTTTCTCCTAAAACTCCTTAGATTTTACATATTGACTTTTAACTCCCCTGAATATTTGTTGTACAATGTGTGAAATAAGGATCTATTATTTGTTTTAGTTCAAGTAATAGCAGTGCATGCACCTTTTATGTTGAATAAGCCTTATTTTCCCCATTGATTAAAAATATCAATGTAATCATATATTACATTGTTAGATGGACATATACATTTGTTTCTAGAATGCTCATTTTATTTCATTGGTCTACTTGATTATTTCTGTGCTGGTGTCATGTTGTTTTAATTACTGAGGCTTTATAATGAATTTAAATTTTTTAATATTTCATAATGGACCTTGACATTTAAAAAAATAAGTAAATAAAATCAATCTGCATTTAAAAAAAAAAGAAAGAAAGAAGGAACTCCTATCTTTTGTGACAACATAGATGGAACTGGAGAATATTATGCTAAATGAAATAAGCCAGTTGGTGAAAGACAAATACCATATGATCTCACCTATAAGTGGAATCTATTCAACAAAATAAACTAACAAACAAAATAAACCACAGGCAAGGAAACATGGAGCAGACTGAAAGTGACCAGAGGGGATGGGGAAGGAGAACAATGGTGGAAAGAAGGGGAAGGAACTAAACAAAGAACATGTATGAATGACCCATGGACATGGACAACAGAGTGGGAACTGACTGTGGGAGAGGGGGGCGGGGTGGGATGGGTGGAGGCGGGCAAAGGGGGAAAAATTGAGACAACGGTAATAGAATAAACATGATTTAAAAATTTTAAAAAATTAGTCACTTTCTTTTGATTGGATTATCTGCTGTGGTGATAGGGGGACAGGGCAGGGGAGGGCAATGCTGTGGACATGCACACCAGTCCTTCAGTTTGGGTAGTCATCCCAAGTTCATGCCAAAATACCAGAGAAAACCTGTGACAGTCTCTTCATGCATTGAGTTAAAACTTAAAAGTATAAATGGACTTCTGGTCAAGATGGAGGCATAGATAAACATGTTTTTGCTCCCTTGCACAACTACAGAAAAAATTACAACTAAACTACAAAACAAATATCACCCAGAACTGTCAGAAAATTGAGCTGTATGGAAGTCTGAAAACCAAGGATTTAAAGAAGCCACATTCATCCTGATGGGCAGGAGGGGCAGGGATGCAGAGAGAGGTGGAGGGGCATGGAGAGGAAGCTGAACTGGTGGTCCCACATTCACATGTGGTGGAAAAAAACCAGGAGGAATTCCTCTAGGGTGAGAGATCCCAACCCAGACCACCCAGCAGCCCAGGGTTCTAGTGCCAGGAAGGTAAATCCCCATAACTTCGGGCTGTAAAAATGAGTGGGGGTTGGGACATGGAAGAAACTGCTGGATTATTAGGAGACCCCTCTGAAAGGGCCTTCATGGACTTGGACTTATGTACACCTACCACCTCTGGCATTCAGCACCAGGGCAACAGCTGGAAGAGCACAAGTGGCATATGGGGAGAAAGTGAAGTGACTGGAAACAGGGCCCAGTGCCAGGAGACAGCTTCCTCATAGGCAAACCTCCAGAAACCAGGCAGTGGCATTGTCTGCTCTCTGAGCCCTCCCCCAACAGAGGGCCACAAAGTGGTGAAATGGGTCTCCCTGCCCTGGAAATTAGCTAAGGCTCTGTCCAACACAATTTATAGGTCCCTTCTTCTATAATAAGCCACACTACTAAGATAGGGAGTCAAAGAACCTACCAAACAGAAACAAACACAGGGAGGCTGCCAAATTGAGGAGACAAAGAAACACGGCCCAAATGAAAGAACAGAATAAACCTCCAGAAAAAGAATTAAATGAAATGGAGATAACCAACCTATCAGATGCAGAGTTCAAAACACTGGTTATCAGGATGCTCAAAGAACTCATTGAGAATGGCAACAGTATAAAAAAGACACAGGCAGAAATGAAGGTTACATTAAGAGAAATAAAGAAAAATATACAGGAAACCAACAGTGGAGGGAATGAAGTTAAGAATCAAATCAATGATTTGGAACATAAGGAAGAAAAAAGCATTCAATCAGAATAGCAAGAGGAAAAAAGAATTAAAAAAAATGAAGATAGTGTAAGCAGCCTCTGGGACATCTCCAAAGGTGCCAACATCTGAATCACAGGGGTGCCAGAAGGAGAAGAGGAAGAACAAGAAACTGACAACTTATTTGAAAAAATGATGAAAGAAAACTTGCCAAATTTGCTGAAGGAAGTAGACGTACAGGACTAGGAAGCCCAGAGAGCCCCAAACAAGTTGGGCCCAAAGAGGACCACACCAAGATACATCATAATTAAAATACCAAAGATTAAAGATAAAGAGAGAATTTTAAAAGCAGCAAGAGAAAAACAGAGAGTTATGTACAAAGGAGTTCCCATAAAACTGTCAGCTGATTTCTCAAAAGAAACCTTACAGGCTAGAAGGGACTGGCAAGAAGTATTCAAAGACATGAAAAACAAGGACCTACAACCTAGATTACTGTACCCAGCAAAGCTATCATTTAGAATGGAAGGGCAGATAAAGTGCTTCCCAGATAAAGTAAAGCTAAAGGAGTTTGTCATCACCAAGCCATTATTTTTTATTTATATTTATTTTTAGAGAGAGGGGAGAGGAAAGAGAAAGAGAGGGAGAGAAATACTGATGTGTGAGAGAAACATCATTCAGTTGCCTCTCACATGCTCCCAACTGGGGACCTGGCCCACAACCCAAGCATATGCCCTGACTGGGAATTGAACCAGAGACCTTTGGGTCTGCAGACCAGTGCTCAGTCCACTGAGCCACACCAGCCAGGGCACCAAGATCCTATTATATGAAATGTTAAAGGGATGTATTTAAGAAAAAGATCATCAAAACTATGAACATTAAAATGGCAACAAATCCACAACTATCAACAACTAAATCTAAAAAAACAAACTAAGCCATCAAGCGGAACAGGAGCAGAATCATAGATATGGAAATCACTTGGACAGTTGTCAGCTGGGAGGGGGGAGGGGGAGAATGGGGGAAAAGGTGCAGGGCTTAAGAAGCATAAATTGTAGGTACAAAATAGACAGGGGGAGGTTAGGTATAGTATAGGAAATGGAGACGCCAAAGAACTTATAGGCACAACCCATGGACATGAACTAAGTGGGGGAATTGTTGGACGGAATGGCGGTACCGGCTGGAGGGAGGTGAAGGGGGAAAACTGGGACAACTATAATTGCATAATCAATAAAATATATTTTTTAAAAAAGTATAAATACTTTGTCTTCTTATTTTTAAGATACTGTGATAGCTCAGTTGAAAATCTATTCCATAAGCCTTATAGCTGGGTTGAAAAGTCATTTTCGAAAGCTATTTGGGCTTTTCCTCAAGCCATTACAGAGGCTGTGCATGAAGTAGAATAATTTTAGCCTCTTTGTCAGACACAGCCATTGAATTCGGTACCAAGGTAGGAAGCAGACAGAGTTCAAGGCTTCAAAATAGTGATTGGGTGAATTCCCACCAGACCCCCAAGATTCACGAATGCACTTGTAGCTGTGGCAATTTTAGAATCCAAGTGAACATTAGTCTGGAAGCTACATTGCAGTCATCTGCCATATCTGCTAGATGGCAACAGCTTATTAAATAAAATGAGATACGGCTTCCTTCAGAGGTCCCCATGAGGCATCCATTTCTAGATGGAGTAAACAGTATTGATCTTTGCTATTTCTGAGAGAACAGGATGATTCTTGCAGAGGTGGAAAGGGATGGGGGATGGGATCCTGGCCCCGCCCACATCTGGCCTCTAGTTCACTAACTCTGGGGTTGACCTTGGGATTGGCCCGTTCTTCACTGCCTCTGGGCAGGGAGGTTACCCTGGCTGCAGGGATGTTGTCAGGGCAAAGGCAGGAGAGAACTGGCTGCAGGGAGAAAACCCCAGCGGGCGGCTGTCTGATGCAGCTGGATCCAGGTTGGCCCAGCTCAGAGGTCCCGGGAGCCGTCCTGGAGGGAGCCCTGGGCTGGAGAGCAGGGAGCTGGGGCTGCCACGAAGTGGCTGTGAGATCTTAACCACATTGCTTAGTATTTCTAGACATCATTCTGCTTAAAATAAAGAGACAGGACGTGGTTGTTTTAAAGGTCCTTTCCGGTTCTAATCATCTATGAATCTATAAGGACATAAAAATTTGTTCAAAAATAGACCTGGCTGCCTTAGAGAGTGAGATGGGGAAGTTAGGGCAGCCCCCACTGCTCTCTCAGGATGCTCTTAATAGAAAGCAGCCTTTCTTTTCTTCTAATAGAAAGTGAATTTCTCAGGAGGTTTCTGCTCTGAACCAAACAAATCTAACCAAAGGTAGTTTGCTCGACCTCCTGTGCCCTATTCCAATTTGGAAAATAGAAGACACACTCAGGTGTACTTTTAGGGTAGATGGAAGGAGGTCAAAAGGGTGGCCAGACAGCCTGGGGCAGCAGGGGGCGGGGTGCTAACCTGGGCCAGGAGCAAAGGAGCAGGGAGGCCTGCGAAAGCCGGGGGCCAGGGAGCGGGGGGGGGGGGAGCGGGCTGGGGGAGCAGGGACCAGGCTGGGTCGGGCCTTGCTGCCAGGCCGAGGAGCCCGGGCTTTATCCTCTGCTGAAAGGAGCCTACGAGAGACTCTAGACTAAGGAGTGACAATAATCAAAGCAGTGCCCGAGACTGCAAGGATTTGGCATGAGAGTAGCCTTTAAACTATAAAACAGTTTTTATTGTGGTAAAAACTGCATAATATTTATAATTTTAACTATTTGCGAGTATACAATGCAGCGGCACTAAATGCATTCACAGTGTTGTATCACCAACACAGCAATCTACGTCTGAACTTTTTCATCATCCCCAACAAAAACTCTATTCTACATTCTGTCTGTATTTGTTATTTTAACATTAATTTTTATTGTGAAAAAAATTACATAACATCAAAGTTACCATTTTAATTATTTTTAAGTGTATGATTCAGTGGCATTACGTACATTCATAAGGTTGTGCAACCATCCCCACCGGCACCTCCAGAACTTTTTCATCAGCCCAAACTGAAACGCTGTCGCCATCAAACACCACCTCCCAGCCCTGCACCGTTCTCCTTTCTGTTTCTATGAATGGGCCCACTCTTGGTACCTCCTATAAGAAGAATCATACAATATTTGTCTTTTTGTGTCTGGCTTAATCACTTAATATAATGTCTTCAAGTTTCTTTCATGTTGTAGCATGGGTCAGAATCTCCTTTTTTAAGGTTGAATAATAGTCCATCATAAGTGTATTTTGTTTTATCCATTTCACCTATCGATAGATGCTTGGGTTGCTTCCACCTTTTACCTGCTATGAATAATGCTGCTATTAACGTGGGTGTATGAATAGCTCCTCGAGGCCCTTCCTTCCATTCCTTGGGTATATACACAAAAGAGGAATTGCAGATCCTATGGTGGTTCTAAGTTTAGTTTTTGGAGGAACCATCATACCATTTGGGGGCAGCCTTTGATAGAGCCCCGCACGCTATATCCAGGGGCGATACGGGAGGTTTGGGGAAGGCAGGGAGGGGGGACCGGGCTGGGGCCGGGCAGGCCTGGGCTCCCCGCGGCTGGCTGTGCGGCCACATCAGGGACATCCCACTCAGAGCCTCCGTTCCCTTCCCGTTCACTTACGGATCACATTTTATTGAACAGCTAGAATGCTCCAGCCACGTTTCTAAGCACAGGGATATAATGTTGATGAAACAGATGTGGGCTGCAGTCTCATTCAACATCTGTATAAAACGTGGACAGTGCTCCCCCATTACATATGTAAAGGGCTAGCTCAGTGTCTGACGCATCATAAGCACCTAATAAAGGACTCTCTCCATCCCTTTAACTCAGCAGCTGAATGATCAAGGATTCAGTATGTTCTCATATAAATAATGCCCTGTTGAAGTATTCATATAAATAACTCCCTTCTAATTCTCATTTTTAAAACTCAAAGAGGGCCACTGCAGAAAAAATAACAACAAATCCCAGGCTGCTTTGACAAGTCAGGGGAAGTGTATGTTTGAAGGGGGTGCGCAGTGAAGAAAGAGCAGCGGCTGGTGGGGGGGCGGGGAAGGTGGGGCTGGCGCCTGGGTTTGCTCCAGTAACGACAGCTACCCACAGGCAGCAGTGACTGACGCAAACCTGGAGACCAACACAGGTCAGCAAACCTCAAAGGCATCCCCAGAAAAGCTGGTGAGAGACACAGAGCATAAATAAAGGAGTCTGGGTCAGGACACTCCCCCACCAACCTGGCTCGGCCACCACAGCTGGGGTCTTGTGTCCTGGACCCCCAGACCAATTCCTCCCCAGCCTGTTGGGAACCGACCAGACCTTGAAACCGACTCTGGTGGGCACCCGCCTGAGCAGCTCTGGCCTGCGGGCCAGCGTGGGTCCCGGCTCCTGTGAGTCCTGATCTGGTTGCTACATGTGGAGAAGAGAAGATTTTTGTGGCAGGGTCTTTTTAAGCCAGGGTTTAATTTAAAGCCAAAGAGCCCAGTGTGTTACTCTGGAGTGTGTCCTCAGGAGTAAGCCAGGGTTGGTGGGGGGCGTGGAAGAGGAAGAGAGAAGGGTGGCTGGGGAAGGGCTTGACAGGCGTGGGGCTGGGGGAGCTGTCCCCACGGGGGTCGAGTGGCTCGCTTTGCTCAAGCGGCACCTCCCAGCTGTGCAGCCAAGTGTGAGCAGTGCCTGCAACCTGCGAGCCGCCTCGGGGTCTTGGCTTCATGCAAGGCCTGTAGCACGTGCCTCCCCTCTCTTTTCAGGAGGGAGGATTCAAAGACACTCCAGAAGGAAGTCATCACATTTCATCGAAGCCCTGGTTTGCAGACGCGTATCTCATCAAGAATATTTAATCGCTATTTACAGACACTTCTACCAACACATATATGTGGGAAATCATTCCAAGGGGATCAGCTGAAGTCCGGCCAGACCCACTTCCAGGCCTCAGAGCTTTGAAGGTCTCAGCGATTCTGGGCAACGGTCCCCCCTACTCCCAGGGGATTACACTCTGTAAGGATGTGGTAGCCAGTCCGAGTTGTGCTAATGATTTGTAACATCTTATTTTAAAAATTAATTAGTTAATTAATTTTAGAGAGATAGGAAGAGAGACAGACAGACAGACCGACCAATTTTGTTTGGTTCATCTATCCATATGCCCACTGGTCGATTCTAGCATGTGCCCTGACCAGGGATCGAACTCACAACCCTGGGGCATCAGGATGATGTTCCAGCCAACTGAGCTACCTGTCCAGGGCTGACTTTTAACACCTTATAATAAAACCAATACTTTTGCTAAGAAAGGAAAGATCAGTGGGTCTCCTGAAATTGTTCAACCACCACAGTCTTAACTAGCCAGAGAGAGAACGGCATGGCCGCGTGCCTGCGACCTGCTGCTCCCTGCTTTCCTCTAGGCACCATTGTTGTTTTTACATCCCAGCGGCTCCCTTGGGTCAAAGAGCTCTGAGGGGCCGGCTCAGGGAGGGAGGGCCTGTGTCGGGCGTGGAGTGGAATAGCGCCTCCCAGGGGCTGCAGCGCCCTGTGGAGATGGGCTCCTGTCCTTGGCAAGTTGTGTGAGGGAGGGCAGATGAGGTGTTTGCAAGTTCGATGATGTAAAAATCACAGCAGACCCTAGTGGTGCAAAAATGTCCTCGGGAATAGAAACAGATCAAGGACAGAAGCCGGGCCAGGTGTGAGTGAAGTGCCTGAGCTGAGCGGGTCACAGGGAAGATGGCATGGAGCTGAACTGTGGGTTGGAGGTGAGCGTGGTCCCCTCTGCACGGTGACAGCTCCTCCAGTTGGCCCCCTACCTTCTGATCCCGGTCTGAATCACAGTGCTTACTGTTGATTCACGTGTTCGTTCTGACTCCTCATCTGGATTTAGAGCTCCTTGCAAGCAGGGATCTTATTCATATTTCTTTGCCTTGTGAAATGCTGAGCGTGGTCCCTGCCTGCGGTGGAGGCAGTTAGTCTTTGGAGGAGAGGGTCGTCCTCAGGTTGGATGGAGAGGAGCCTCGCAGGTGAGTGGCCGGCGCTTCCCCCTTCTGCTCGTCTCTCGCATCCTACTCAGCGGACAACTTAGGCCAGAGTAGACACTGCCCTACCTTGCCATGAGTCTTTTAGGCAAAAATGAGGCTCTGTTTGTTTAGAAAATAGAATGAAGAAAGGTAGAAAAAAGAATCAGTAGTTTAAAGGCCTTACCTGGGCTCTGCTGTTTGGGGGTTAAGTCAGAATTTGGGGTGGGGATGGGGTGTTGGGGTCGGAGGGGCGGGGAGTGCGGGGGTGCCCCCCCTTCATAGGCCGATGCGGCCCCTCCTACCTGTTGTCTTCCATCACTTGATTCCTTCTGGATTAGCTCAGTGTAGCTTTACCCCAAAGACTGTCCAAGTTGGCAAGAGTAACACACTGGGCTGTTTGGCTTTTAATAAAGTTTATGATTTAAATCCTGTGCTCTTAACACCTTCTTTGCAAGCCTCAGAGGGAAACAAAAATGTTGAAGTTGTTTACTCATTTCCTTCATAACGTGGAGACCCTACCACTTGGCCGAAGCCCCTGTGTGTGTGTGTATTAATGTAGAGTTAGGTTGCACGGCTGCACGCACACAGGCGCACACACTCAGAGGGAGAGGAGGAGCCTTTAAAAACACTGGCTGCATTTCAGTCCCTGGCAAGCTCCCAAAACATCAAATGAGCCCTTCTGCATGAAGCTTTTCCTCTGAAGAACAAGTACCTGCATTAGATTCTGAGTTGTCCCTGCCTCACTAAGGTCAATGAGAAAAGGAAAGAGCCTTCTCAGAATTCTTAAGCGCCGCTGGAAGGAAATGAAAGTGCAAGGACGCCACAGGGACCAAGTGGGTTCTGGCACCGGAGAGAGTAGAGAAGGTCCGGGGCATCCTCAGACAGGATCCTGAGGCTCTGAGGCCAAACTCTGGTGGCTTCCCTCGAAGTCGTTGGCACAGGAAGGGCAGTCGGAGGGACCCGTGACATCAGGTCGTCCTGAGCGGGCTTGTTCCGATCTGTCCTACCCACAGGGGAAGTTCGGTTCATAGCAGATGTCTGTGCTAATGATACGTTGGGGACTTACATTTGTAGTGACATAGGCTAAAACTGGGCCAGCTGTGAAAAGTTTCCTGGAATACCAAGCTCAGGGGAAGCCAACCAGTGAGCAAATCAGTTTGAACCACTTGGTAAGTCATACCATAGGCATGAGCATGTGCCACTGGCGTGTAGGGAACCCAGAAGGAGTTAACAGATGTATTTCCTGCCCTCAGGGCACAGGTGGAAGAAGAGCAGGCCAGGGGGTTTGGGTGGAGGAAACAGAGATCAAAGTGTCCTCTCACTTCTGGGGTTGAGTGGGGATACCTCGGGCGCCTTTTGCAAGTTTTAGCCTGCGTACGAGGGCTCAGGGGTATTGGAGCCAGGGTTTGTTTGTACTCTGTGGCCTGAACTCCACAATGTGACTCCTGGCCAGAGTATCCATGTCGGGCTCCAGGCTCCCTGGGTCTCTTGTCACAGTGACTAACAGGCAGGGCAGACAAAGCCCGCATTCAGGAGCCCATCCCTGCGGGAGGGTAGCGCGGCCCCAGCCGATGAGGCAGGCACATTGGCATCTGGGTTTTTTCCTTCTAAAGCAGAAGCAACATGACTGTTGGCACCTGACTCCCCTGGGGGACGGGACTGCAGCCCAGGCCCAGAGGGCGGGCTCCCAGCGGGAGCCGGGAGGCCTGGAGGGGGCCTGGGAAAGGGGCCGAGGGAAGAGGTCAGCAATCCCTCCGCAGGGGACTGCCAGCTCTGGGCCTCAACGTCCCGACATGTGGACAGTTCCTGAGCTTAGGCAGGGTGCTAGACAGCAGGCAATGGCCCTCGGAGAGGCTCTGGGCAGAGTGCGACGCAAGGGATGGTCCCATTTTCGAGGCCTTGGGCAAAATAATGTGTGGATTCCCTCACAGGCCACCGGGACAGTCCAGCCCGCATATGGGGCGCGCTGCCCGGTGAGAGCTGACCCACACACAGACCGACTGGAGAGACAGCTGCCGGTGCCCCGGTGGCTGTCGTGGGGCCTGAAGCTTCCCTGCACCATCGCAGTTGCCTTCACTAAACACCTGTGAAGTGCGCAGTATGATATCTATTTTAAAAGTGAGAAAACTGAAGGTCAAAGTAGTCAAGGGAATTCTTCAAGGCCGCATAGCTCAGAAGCACCAAAGCCAGGGTGGGAACCCAGGCCTTTCAATTCCTGGCCCACCTGCCTTTATGCTCTAGGCCAAGGTTCCCACAGGTCAAGCCCTACTCTGCCCTGAAATGGAGAAGCTGGTCCTATGCCCATTCAGCGAGATAAGCACCTGTTCCCCAAACCGCCCGCAGCCTTCACGGAGGCTGTCTCTGGGTGAGGAGCCAGCGGAGCCTGGAGACAGGCAACCGAAGGCCGCACAGCCCTCAAGGCGGGGTGTTCTGTGGGGAGCTAGCAACGTGGGGACATCCAGCAATGAGCCGGCTGGTGAGAAAGGCTGACTGGCTTCCTGAGTTTTCTTCTCCCCTGAAGAGTCAGATGACTCCTAAAAGCTGCAGGGTCATGTTGACATCAATACTTGTAACAGAAACTGGATGCAACAACCTCCAGTCCCATATTCACCCTGGAGCCTGCCTTGTATTTGCAAGGTGCTGCCTAGTCCCTTTGGGTTTGCCGCGTACCTCGGCGCTGGCCCCGCTGCTGTGGGAGGGTGGCAGTGGCTGGGGCACCGTCACAGGGCTGTTCTTGGGCCTGGGTGTGTTTTTAGCACAAACACACAGGGAGGAGCCCAGGGACAACAAGCCATTAAAACGTGCACACAAGTCCAAGTTCAGATTGCAAACAGATGCCCTCCGAAGCCTCATTTCCGACAACTCCTAAGAACAAAATTGTAATAAAAAAAATTCAAGTTCAAGATGAACCAAACTGGAATCACCTCTGGAGTGTGAATCCCATCAGAGGTCAGAGACAGTTTCTTGGCATGGAAACTTTGCAGACATTTGATGGAGTTTTTCCTCACATGTCCAATTCTCCCTCTTAAAAGGAACCTGGCTCAGTTCTTCACGCTCACAAGCAAGGCTGAGGGGACTGAGTGTGGGGAAGGGGGAGCGTTAATTCAAGAAGGGAAAGATGGATGTCAGCGCTGTCATGGAGCAGTTGGAAGGAAGGCGTTGGTTTTGCAGGAAGACCAGCAAGAGGCTGTAGATGTCCCAGTCGCCCCGTGAACCACAGCTTATGGAAGAATAATAACTTTTTCCCGAGACAAAATGGCAAAGGGATGGTTGCAATGGATGGGGAAGGCTGATGTGGAATTACCAGGTGTTCAAGCCTCATTCCTTTCCCACCAAGGACCTGAGGAACTGAGAACGTTCATAGTGCCCCAGCGTCTGATTCTTGGGGAATAAATGGTGCCCAGAGCCCAACACAGCATGAACTCCCGATGTGACTCACATCTACCCTGCCGCACAAGCCAGGCTCCCTATTTCCCTCTTTCATCTGATACCTCCAGCCACCACCTGGCTTTGATGCCTCAAACCCTCCAAGGCTGGCAGAAGTCTCCTCAGGGTCCCAGATCACACATCAGCTTCCGGCCTGGCTTTGAGCCCTTCGACGGTGCTGTGAGCTAGCGAAAGGACTGGAGAGGAAGGTTTGGGAACAGACTCACCCAGGTTTGAAGCCCAGGTCCACTGCTTCCTGGCTGTGTGGTGTCCCTTGACAGACAGCTCCAGGCCAAGGCCTTTTCTTCACTCTCTGCAACAGCCCTCGGGAGCAGCAAGGCCGAAGACTTTGCAGAGCTGACACGCCCTGGCACTATTTTATTTTATTTTTTTATCTTATCTTACTTTATTTTTTTGATTAGCCTTGTACGGTGACTGTGGATAGGTCACTGGCCGTGCGGGTCATGCTCTCTCCCCCAAGCAGCCCTCCTGTCCGGAGCACTAGAGACCTCTCACAACATGGGCCCATCCAGCCTCCTTCGAGGCTGTCGTCCCCGTCCCCTTCGTGCTCTGAAGCAGACCAGTATTTGACCCGCGGACACAGGACTGTTTGCTAACCCGACACTCCCGTGTCCTTTCCTGCCTCCCTGACTCTGCTCAGGCTGTCCTGTCTGCCCCGCTCATCTTTGAGCTCCTGTGGCGAGCACTGCCTGCTCTGCTGCGCTCCCACTCGTTCTACCGGGATGAGTCCGCCCCTGGGGATGAGCTCCCCGAGAGGAGCGGCTGCAGTGGTGGGTCGAAGAGCGCATGCTCTGCAGAGGTGGGGCTTCCGTTCCAGCTCTGCCACTTCCTAGCTGTGCCACCTTGGAAAGCCGTTCAGCCACTTGTGCCTCATCCGTACGATGGGGATAATAGCACCTACCTCGTACGAGTGCCGTGAAGATAAGATGTGTGCAGTGTTGAGAACTGAACCTGGCACATGCTGGTATTATTTGCATGCCCAGCCCTGGTAACACAGGGGTGTGAATATTGAGAGTGCTGTGGTGGCAGTTTGTGAGTGTAGGTTGCTTGGCTCTGGGGCGGGTGGTGGGGAAAGGTTTATGTGTGGTGACTGAGCAAGTCCAATTGAAGGATGTGAATGTTACCTAGGAAAATTTCAAACACACACAGAAACATGGAGTAGTATAACGAACCCTGTGGACCCAGTGATCACCACCAATCATTATTGAGACTCCTGGTCAATCTTGTTCTATTTCCTGCTCCTTGCTCCCTCCCCAATACACATAGTGGATATTTTAAAGCAAATCGCAGTTGTGAAGAAAGCAATTCTATGCTTTACACTCTTAAAAGAGCTTTCAAGAAGGAAAAAAACAGCTATTTATTTTCCTCCTCCTATGGCTTGTGGCTTGTAAGCTAAATGACGGCGGCATCATTTTACAGAGGGAAAGGTTAGAGAGAGGTCGAGAGGTCAAGGGCAGCCAAGGGCCCCAGGATGCCAGGCCAGGGCTCTTCCCAGGACATCTGGGACAAACTAATCTTAATCAACTTTGAGCCAGCTTGAGATATCCCATCTCAAAAATCAAATAATAGCATCTTTTCCCAACTCAGAGAAAAAAAAAAATCAAGCTAATGAATGGAATTCTCAATGGCAAGTTCTCTCATATTTTCCTTAAACCTCATGGTCTCTGCATCCATTTTGTCTGCAGCTGAGTGCTGGTAGACCACAGAGTGAATAAACAAACAGTGGAAAAGATTAATGGAAAACCCTGGAAACAGCTGACCAGGGCAATCTGACAGCTTTCTGTGGACACATCTGCATGTGATTGTGATTATTTTGTAGTGGGGACTATACATGTTCTGCTGGTAAAATGGATCCTGCCTCGGGCTGAGATGATGAGCAGCACCAGGTTTGAGTCCTGCGTCTCCCAGGTGCCCTCCACCTGGTGGACTCCGGCTGCAGAGGGGAGGCGGGGCAGAGCCTGGCACTCACCTGGAGAGCCTGCCGGGGACTCCTGACACTCTAGCTAAGCGCCAATGCACAGTGGGTGACAGAATTTGCCAGGGAGGGGAGTGCAGCAAGCAGGTTGGTCCATTTCTGGGGCTGACACAGTAGTGAATCTAGCCAGGAAACAAGTTCTCATAACAAAAATTCCCCAGAATAATTTTTAAAAAATTTGACTTTTTTTTTTAAGGGATGAGAAAAGGGAAACATTGGTTTGTTGTTCTACTTATTTATGCATTTACTGGTTGACTCTTTTATGTGCCCCGACTGGGGATGGAACCCACAAACTTGGTGTATTGGGTCAACACTATAACCAACTGAGCTACCTGGCCAGGGCCCAGAAGGAGTTATTATTGAGCATCAGGCCAAAACAAACACCAACGCTGGGAACTGTTGAAGCACAGGTTCTCTTGGCTCCCTTTCACTGTTGGTATCCGCGCTTCTGTTGACTGATACCGCTCACCCATCCCAGAGTTAAAACATCAAAGTAAGAGCACACCCAGTGAAGCTCAAATCCCAGTTCTGAACAAAACCCTTTCAAGCTGTGACCTTCCCCACTGCTCTGCCATCTGAGCCTGAGCTGCAGCACGATCCCTCAGCGGTGGGCGCTCACTCTAAGATAGGACGCAGGCTGAGACCGGAAATGCGGAACCTGACTCAGGGTGCAGGTTGTAAAGAAGGAAGAAGGGAGGTGGACATTGACTTTCAAAGGCAATTAAGGGGGCTGCCAATCCGAGTTGAGGTGGGAACCTAAAGGAGGCTTCCTCTTCTCAGCGAGACCACCCAGCAAGGCCTGCCAGCGCACGGAGTGTGCCGTCAATGCCTCTGCCTCCCTCAGGGACCCGCACCGCTGGTTCTCAGGTGGCCAACCACTGGACTTGACCGCTTGGGGATGGCTGGTCTCTCCCTGCTTTTCCAGCATGTAAAGGCATATCTCACTTGAATTATCAAACTGGATGAGACTCAAAGAAAAACACAGCATAGAATTTTTAAATAATTTTATAATTTCCCAATGGATTTAGTTTGTGAATAAAAAAGAAAAAAATGAGCAAAGTGTTTACAATAATTATCAAGGCAAAATTGACTATAACACAATTTCTTTGTAGTGTCATTATCCTGTCAGTAACATGACCCAGCCACACCACACACACACACACACACACACGCGCGTGCACACACGCACACACGCACACACACACAGAGGAAGGCAGCGGGTGCATTTGCATCACAGAAACCACCATTGCGGCTGCTACTGTCACCAAAAGGAACTCAAGCTACAAGGAGTCAGTGACCAGTGCCCCCAGCTCCTCGCTGAAATGCAGCGCTTCTCTTCTGAAGCAGAAGGGTGGGAGCCCCAAGGAGACCCCAAGTCTCCATCCTGGACATCCTGGTGTGCGGGCAGGTTCGGGGCGAGTCCTGCACGGGGCAGGCAGGCCAGAGCGGGTGGTGTGCTGCCCCCAGGTGGGCCTCGCTGCACTGGAGGATGATGCAATACTGGTGTGGTATGGAAACAAGGGCTGGGCTCAGAGGGCAACTTGCTCTGGCCCAGGGTCTGATTCTCTGGCTTCAGCAAGGTTATGTCCTTTCCTGAACATGACATGTCAGGGGCCAAGACAGAAAGCCTGGGCCCAGGAGATCTGGGGTCTAAAAATCTTGAAGGGAAAGAATCTAGGACTGAAGCCAGAAGATCTGAGTATCATTCACTCCCCGGGACTGCAGGCTCTGGGCTGGCTGGCGCTTGGCCCATGTTAGATGGTCACTGGATGATATAGCACCAAGTGGGCAGGAAGGAGTTCTGTGGCCTGTAAGGGGCTGCTGCCAGGTGTGGGGCTTCATAGTGAAGCCCAGGTCACCACAGTATTAGGCACACTGAGCTTGGGCCAATGTGGGGGTGACAGCGGTAATGGGGTCATGAACTGAAACCTCTACCCAGAGGTCCTGAGGGTGCATAGGAGAGGTTGGCACAACCGGGGCTGAGCCCCAGATCCCCACTCCTTTCCTCAGCAGCTGTTGTCCAGCCAGGAGGTCACCTACCTGGACTGTGGTCCTTGCGCTTCCCAAGTGGCCAGCCCAGTGGCCACCTGAGCCAACTTGGGAGGAGAAGAGTTTAGTGGCCCCATAGCTTGAATTCCTTTAATATGATATTGGTTTGTATTTTTTTAAAACACAGCTCTTTAATTTTTCAGTTCTACAACTACTTTTTAATATCTTAATAATCTCAACAATGGACACAATGTAACTGCCCAAATTCTCTGAACCACACAGACAATATTGACAAGCAGAGAAACAGAAGAGGAGGTGGGATGGGACAAAACCCGTTCCCCTCAGGTCAGTCCCTAAAACCACCTCTCCTCCGACAGAGTCAGGAGGAGAAACACCTACATTAGGGTCACAGCACTCGCTAATACATTGGGAAAAAGTCAGGAGACACTTGGTTACAGTTTTGACACTAAAAAGTTTGGAAATAGTTTTTGCTTAAAAAGAGTATGTAAAGACAGCCATTTTGTTCAGAAGGATTTCCTTGTATGTTTTTTCTTGCCCAAGTATTCCCTTAGTTCACCTGGTGGAAAATTCTAGATTCTTTCAAAACATTTCTTTAAATGGTTCAAGTCACTGTCCTGAGAAGCCCAGGGACTGGCAGTGATGGATGGATGGGTGGCCTTTCAGGTTCTGCAAAGGGTGGCGAGCTGCCTGCATCCTCTTCTCATCTCTTTTCCCACAGTTCTGAACATTTGCAGGTGGGGAGATGAGGCGGGCGAAGCAGATGTGAAAGTTACTGATATTGCTGACACAGGGCCCACTAAAACTTAAGTGTCATGTGAGGGTCACATCCTGTGTGGTGACAAATTCCTTGATTTACTCTTTCCTCAAAGACCCTGAGGGTAGCCAATGGGCCTATGCCTAAGTAATGGGGTCAGACAGGAGGGTGGGGTGGCTCTGGGGTCAGCGGGACTCTCTAGCAGCAAATCCAGATGCCACTCATGGCCATCGACAGGGGAGGGGTTTATTTCCCGGTTGACTAAAACTCTGTGATGACGTCTCTTCCTTTTCTCTCTTTCACTCTTGAGGATGGGTGAGCTAATGAGCTCCTCGTGGAAAACCAAACACTTTCATTGCCAAAAAGGGCCATGTCACATTGCCCCTACCGACACCAAAGGTGGTCTTGAGTCCAGTTAGCCTTATTGGTATTTTTAAGCCCAAGTGTAAGAAAAAGAGAAAAGAACTTAGATCTTCTTTAGGTTGTAATGTATAAGGTCAAAGATTAGAATTGAGATGAATTGCAGGATTCCCATTCATATTTCGTAATATGTTAAAGCCCATTTAAAGTCTTTTCTATTTCAAATGGTATCCAATGTCCTTGTAAATCTCAATTCAGATACTTCATCAAGAACTCCATGAGTACCTGGGGTAGAGGTATATGAAAAGATGAAAGTCACATTGTATTTCTTTAGTCATGTGCTCCAGGTTGGATTGAGTGACCTTGTGAAACTCTGAATACCACAAGAAGGTCACAAAATGACAAGTCCTTGTGTGATAGGAATTGTGCATTTAGTTAATGCTAGCTCAATGAATGAGCTAAACTCAGTAAGATATTCTAAATGCTAGAAACTGTATTGACTTTGCCCCTGTAATGTAAATTCAGGTCATATTCACCATTAAGCTTTAGCTAGAGCCTATTTTCATCTAGGACTGGACAGTCCCCACATACTAGGAAGAATGAATGAGATCCCCCGCTATGGTTCATAGAGATCAGACAGATGATGTCTGGCCCCAGAAATTTTTCTTCTCAGCAGCACTTGTTTAGAGGACTTCCATAAAGTTTTAGAGAGAGAGCAATGGGGAGGGCTGAAATGAGAAGGGGAAGGAAGAAGGTGCAGTGAGAGTCACGCAACATGTGGGCAGGGGTGGCAGGAGTTGTATTTGAGGGTAAAGGCCGAATCGGCGGGACCCAGAAAGAGACCTGAGTGATGCCTTGTCAGACCAGCCAGACAACAGACAGCTGGTGCCAGGCCAGGCTACCCCTCTGGGCGTGGCCCCCTCTGCTTTCTCTGCTCTGCGGCAGTCCTGTGAAGGGTGCTATCATACTTCAGTTCTTTGCCTTATGGTATTTAAAGTGAGATTCTAATACTCCAGCCACAAAATACTGGGGGCTATCTACATGATTTATGGGCAGTGCAATAAATAAACAGAATTGAGGTAACTGACCGCAAATGATCACCAACTTAAAACCTAACCCCTGCACCCCCATTCTGGCCAGCCTTGCTATCAGGAAGCATCTCGGTAAGAAGTTTATGAGCAGAGTCCATTTAAACCTTTGATAAGGAACCCCCTACAACTTCTCACGGGGAGAGATCGTTTTAGAGCAGGGAGTCAGGACAGCTGGAGATCTGACCATGTGACTTAGTGAGACGGTCAAGGTTCGCTGGCGGGAAAGTACTGAACCGGTGGCTGTGACGTTACAGGCAGCATCAGATTCTTTTGGTTAGTAATTGGGAAAGGGCAAAGGAGAAAACGCAAGACAAAGACATTCAGCCGAGCAACTCTTCTCGGAAGATGTGAGCGCCTGGCCACAGAGGTGGTCAAAGGCCTAGATTTTGGTTCAGTGGCCTATGTCTTGGCGCCTGATGATGACTGCCATTGTCCACGCTTGGGAAAACCGCCCTTCAAAATGCCAATACCTCAAGTGGATTTGCAACTTTGGGGTCAATTTTCTGATTTGCAACATGGAGCTGGCCAAGTTTCATGAGGAGCACACAGATGTATCAGGAAAACACTGGCCACTATCACAGGCCCCTGAACAGTACACCCTTTCAGGGTAACAACATAAATGAAAACCCTCCATCACCAAACGGGGTCCTGCAGTCAAGGGAGTGACTCAGCTCCCAGCCCCGAAACTCATCAATTCCATTAGAGCGAGAAATGAGAAATGCTGTTTGTGAAAGACTGTTCTGGAAAAAGATACTTCTATTAAGATGGGGGAGGGGAAGGGGCCGCCTTTCACAGCTTTGACTTAAGCAGGTATGTCTCATAGACTCCTTTACACCTTTCCCTCACTGTTTTTCAAGGATGAGTGCCTAACAGTAGGCATTTCATAAATATTCTTTGAATGAAAGAATGGAGAAAGGAATGTGTGGGAGATGAGAAACATTCATTTCTGCCAGAAGGAGGTTCCAGGCAATGCATGAGGACAAGGTTCTAGGAGTGCAAATCATGAGGAAGGCTGCAAGAGTGGAAGGTGAGTCAGAGTTCAGTGAGCGCTGGGCTGCAAGAGCTTGAAGCACGGCGGGGGGAAGGCAGAAGCATGTTTTGCGGGGCTCAGGGGTGACGAGAGAGATGTTCAGGAGAAACCAGCCTGACCCCGAGGAATGCTCATCTATGGAAGCAGAGCTGGGGATGACAGTCCGCGTGTCAAACCCCTCTTCTCTTTCCATTAGATACATCATCTGACAAACTAAGTAAAAAGCCACAGGTCCTACACAAGAGGGACTAGGGGGAGAACTGCTTGCATTGCCCTCCTGTTAACTGGCTGAGGAGAGGGGCACGGCTGAGTGAGAAGGACAGGCTGGGGCATTAGTGTTCACGGGGCCACAGGGAGGCCTGCTTGCAGCTCGCCTGCCTGAAACACTGCAGATGAAAAGTAAACACAGAGACAGTAAAAAGAGGAGTTGGTTTTCTCTTTGTCCCTATTCCCTCTTTTCCCCTCTTTCTTTTTCTAATAATATCTCTGAGGTTTTTTTTATACCTTTTTAGGAGAAAGCACCTATTGTGATATTAGGACACTCAGCTCTCTTGTCCATGGGGAAGCATTCTCTCAGTATGTTGAGCTCCAAGCAGATTCCAGATTTAGTTCTCACATCAAGGGCAGAAGGTAAGAGGCTCCCTACTCCATGTCCCTCTGTGAGGGCAGAGCACCAGCTTCCAGAGTTCTTCACTGTTGACGACTAGATGGCAGTTCTTCACAGGGACTTGGCCGCTTACTCACCCAGGACATCAAAAAAATGAATGTAGAGAAAACATCCCAAGAAGAAAGGCAGAGTAAGGTGACAGACGTAGAAAGGTGCTGGAATCACACTTGCAGGACTAACCAAGGGAGGACAGAGTTCGTAGTGTTCGCACGGCACCTGTTCCTTGTAGCTCTCCTTCCTTGGCTCCTGGGTGCACTCTGTTGGGCTGCGGGGCTCGCCACTCTCCGTGGAGCAGGGTCAGGAGGACTCCTCCAATGCGTTGACCACCTGCTCCAGGATGTCGGGGCAGTGGTCTGCTATCTGCTGGAGAATGGCATTGGCAAACTCCTGCAGCTCTGCATTGTCCCGCTCAACTTTTTCTAACTCCTTTTGAAGCTGAAAGGGAAAGGAAAGATGGATTTCAGATCAAATAAAACAACACTATTTGCACTGAGTTAAGAATTCTTATTTATCAATAAAGAAATGACGTTTGCAATAACATGGATGAACCTGGAGGGCATTATGTGAAGTGAAGTAAGCCAGGCAGAGAAAGACAAGTGCTGCAAGGTATCACTTAAATGTGAAGTCTGAAAACAAAGAAAAAGCCAAACTCATGAAATCAAAGAGGAGAATAGTAGTTGCCAGTGTGCTGGGGAGTGGGAGAAATGGAGAGATGCTGCTAAAAGGGCACAGACTTTTGGATACAAGATGAATACAGTCTGAGGCTCTAAGGCTAAACAAGGTGACAATGTTGATTATACTGTACCGTATAATTGAAATTTGCTAAGAGAGTGTAACTCCAGTATTCTCATGAAGAAAAGAAGGAACTATGTGAGATAACGAATGTGCTACCTTGATAGTGCGAATCCTTTCGCAACGTATATGCATATCAAATCGTTGTGTTGAACGCTTTAAATACACTACACTTTCATTTGCCAATTACACCTCAACAAAGCTAAAGAAAAAGGAATGACAAAAGAGACACTCACTATGTCAGGCCTTCCTGTATCTAAATGAACAACCAGGAAAGTGTGAAAGTAAATATCAAATGTCTTTTCATGAGAATGAGGTCCAAGGCAGTTAGTGGCTCATCCAAGTCCCAAACACGGTAACTTGCAGAGCTGGGACGCCAACCCCGGGGCTCTCATTCGAGGGGAGCGTTCTCTCCCTGTGCCATACTGCCACGCATCGCATGGATGATCCCAGACAGGATCTTAATCTTGCATAATGGTCCTTGACCTAGGAAAACTTATGATTTGAAAGACTTCCCCTATTTCTATGTACCACTTTTATTCAGTGCATTAAACTACCCTACCGTAGGCCCGTTAATTTAGACATGAGGTAGTCTTTTGTTTGTTTAGGAGTAAGTATATTTCTAACTTCTTATTGTTCTAAACATCCTCTTAGACATTCCTCAGGTATTAAACCAACAATTATTAAGGGCCTGGATTTGGTTCTTGCCCTCAAGATCCATTTAGATTAATTAAAAAACCAAACATATAAACAGATAATTACAACCCAGGATGGTAAGGGCCATAATAACCAAGGCATGAACACATACTACAGGGTAGAGGTAAGAATGATGCTGTCGTCTTGGAGGAATCTAAGAAGATGTTACTAAAGGCAACATATGATTTGGATCTTGAGAGCTGAATAGGAGTTTGTCTGGGAGATCAAAGACAGCAGAGTCTTTCCAGAGGTGAAACAAGTACAGATACGTAGAGCTATGAAAGGGCTTGGCACAGATCTCGGGAGGAGTGAGGCATTCAGTATGGTGGGAGCATAGGGAGACAGTGGGTGGAGAATGACAGGAAATGAAGCTGAAGAGAGAGACTGGGGTCAGCCTATGTATGTGAAGAGAAGGGTTCAGATTTAATCTAGTTCAAACAAAAACAATAACAAAAGGAAGTACAAGAGGTTTTGAACAGTACAGAGACATGATCAGCTTCATTTTCTTAGAAGATAGCTATAAAGATAAAAACATGTGAGACTGAATGGAAAAAGAATGGTTCTGGGGGAGGAGAATTGTTACAAGCACAGGTGAAAGTTAAGGAGAGTTAAAACGAAGGTAGGGCCTGGGGACAGGGACAGGAGCAGCTGAATGTAAGACTTTCCAAAGGTGGGACTGATAAGAGGTGGAGTTACGTGACAGAGAATGGAGAATAATTTTGACAGTTCTAGCTGGGGATATTAGGCAAATAAAACTGAAAATACGGGATGCAGAGCAGGTTTCAGGGAAGGAGGGAAATTAAAAATTGAGTTTAAAGTGTGGTTAGGAACACAAGCTCCAGACAGTTAGGCTTCCTGGGTTTCAACGTCAGCTCTGCCAATTATTAGTTTGTATGACCTGGACCTCTCTGAGCCTGTTTCCTCATCTGTAAAATGGGGCAATAACATTTACAGGGTTGTTTTAAAGATTTAATGAGATGTTTCTATAAGGTGCAGTATAATGCCTGACACATAGAAAATACTTGATAAATGTTAGATGTTGTTATAGTTATCGTTACTGTTTCTAATTAATTCCGTAAGATTACCCAAAAGTCCATGTAGATTAAAAAGCAAAGAGAACCAAGTTCTAACTACAGTGCTGATAGACTCTAGAGGCTCTGAGCCAAGAACTAATATGCTGCTTCTTCAAATATATCAAAGAGCTAGGAACAGATTCAGTACCCTCCTTTCTGCTGACTATTGACTAAGATCAAGACATGCAGGGCTAACTTTAGACCACACTAAGTCTTGGTTAATAACAAGGCCTGGCTGTGTCGTATAAACATAAATCTCTGAAATGGGGAAACCAAGGAAGGCTGGTGCCTTGTCAATATAGCTGAGCAGAATATAATCCAGAAATACTGCTGTGTGGAAAGGCAAGTCTCTTCAGTGGAACTGAAGCCAGCCACTTAAAGTGAGTGAGGACAATGTCAGGCTGTATTGCTTCAGAGTATTCCCAGGAATATTCTGAATGACTTTGGTTTATATCCTGAGCCAGGTATCTGTACTTGACTCTCTACAAGTCACACATTTATTTTCCATGAAATATTTTAAAGTTTTATTTGGCTTCTGTTAAGTAAATTAAAAAGAAGTTACCAGTGGGTACATTTTATTTTAATAACACTTTTCAGGGTTTTTTTTTTTTTTTAAATTTAAGAAGTATTACATATGCATTGTAGAAAATTTGGATAAGAAAAGCACCAAGAAAAAAAACACAACATTAACATCAGGAGATAACCACTGCTATATATTTTGTCATATATCCTTTGAGGCTTTTATTATACATACATGTAATTTTGGAAACAAAATGGCAATGATATTACAGATTGATTTTGTTTTTACCTAAAAGTATACTATAGATATATTTCCAAATCAATTCCTAAAGACTCTTTTTGGAACTTGATAACTGATTCTAAAAATTATCCTGAGGTATAAATATATAAGAGGAGTCAAAAATATTTCAAAGAAAGAAAAATGACTTAGGACTTGTTCTACTGGATTATGAAACAGTACAAAAGTATATTAGTTAGAAGTATTATATTGATAAATTTTGATCAGTGGGATTTAGAATATGATCAGGAAACTTTAGAAATCAATGACTATTTTAGGTTGTCTGGGCCCAGTTGCATTTATATTCCTGCTCATACCATACATAAACATAAATTTCAAAGTGGCTCAATATCCAAATTTAAAAATTACGGTGTGAATACACATTCTTCTCAAGTGCACGTGGAATGTTCTCCAGGACAGATCATATGTTATACCACAAAACAAGTGTTCACAAATTTAAGAAGACTAAAATCTCATCATGCATCTATTCTGACCACAATGGTATGAAACTAGAAAGCAATTAAAAGAAGTGAACTAAAATAGTCACAAATATGTGGAGATTAAACAGTATGCAACTAAAAAACCATGTAGTTGAAGAAGAATAAAAAAAGAAGTAAAATACCTTGAGACAAATAAAAATTGAAATATTGTACAATCCACCAAAATTTATGGGATGCAGCAAAACAAGTTCTAAGAGGGAAGGTCGTAGAGATAAATGGGTACATTAAGAAAAGAAAAAGATTTCAAATATACAAAATAACTTCACACCTCAAGGAACTACAAAATGAAGAACAAACAAAGCCCAAAGTTAGTAGAAGGAAGGAAATAACAAAGATCAGAATGGAAGTAACTGGTTTAGAGACTAAAAAGATAATGGGAAAGATCAATAAAACTAACAGCTGTTTTTGAAAAGATAAACTAAATAGACAAACCTTTAGCTAGACTTACCAAGAAAAAAAAAAAAGACAGAAAGCTCAGATAAAATCAGAAATGAAAGAGATGTTATAACTGATAGCAAAGAAATACAAAGAATCATAAGAGATCACTATGAACAACTGTATGGTAACAAAATGGAAAACCTAGAAGTGGATAAATTCCTAGTAACATAAAACATACCAAGATTGCATCATGAAGTAATAGAAAATCTGAACAAATTGAACACACTACTAAGGAGACTGAATCAGGAATCACCTCCCAACAAACAAAACTCAGGACCAGATAGATGGCTTCGCAGGTGAATTCTACCCCACATTCAAAGAAGAATGAATACTAATCCTTCTCAAACTCTTCCAAAAAAAAAAGGAAGTGGAGGGTAAACTTCCAAACTCATCTTACAAGGCCAGCATTACCCTGATACCAAAAATAAACAAGGACACCATATGAAAAGAAAACTGCAGGCCAATATCCATGATAAACAGTAATGCAAAAATCCTTCAACAAAATATGAGTAAACCAATTCAACAATTCATTAAAAGGACCATACATACACCATAATCAAGTGGGATTTACTTCAGCAATACAAGGGTAGTTTAAAATCTGCAAACCAATACATGTGATATACCACATTAGAAAAGTGAAGGATAAAAATGTATGATCATCTCAATAAATGCAGAAAAAGCATTTGACCAAATTCAACATCCATTTATGATAAAAACTGTCATGGAAGTGGATATTATAGAGAAATGTACCTCAACATAATAAAGGCCATCTATGACATGCTCAAAGCTAGTGTCATACTCAATGGTGAAAGGCTGAAAAGAAAGCTTTCCTTTAAGATCAGGAGCAAGATAATGATGCCACTTTGTCACTATGATTCAACATATTATTAGAAGTCCTACCCAGAGCAATTAGACAAGAAAAAAAAAAAAAGGCATCCAAGTAGAAAGAGAAGTAAAACTGACAATATTTGCAGATGACATATTATATATAGAAAACTCTAAAGACTCTACAAAAAAACTGTTAAAATTCTTAAACAAAATCAATATATAAAAATCTGTTGTGTTTCTATATACAAAAAAAACAACAACTCAGAAAGACAGAGTAAGAAAGCAATCCCATTTATAATTGTATCAAAAGGAATAAAATATCTATGAATAAATTCAACCAAGGTGAATATTTCATCTTTCACAAGGTGAAAGACCTGTATACTAAAACTTCTAGGATGTTGATGAAAGAAGTTGAAGACATGAATAAATGAAAAGATCCCATGCTTATAGATTGAAATAATTAATATTATTAAAATGTCCATACTACCCAGAGCAATCTGCAGATTCAATGCAATCCCTATCAAAATCCCAATGGCATTTTTCACAGAAATAGAACAGTGCTAAAATTTTCATGAAACCATAAAAGACCTCAAATAATCCAAGAAATCTTGAGGAAGAGAAACAAAGCTGGAGACATCATGCTCCCTGGCTTCAAACTATATTATAAAGCAATAGTAATTATAATGGTAAGGTACTGGCATAAAAGTGGACACATAGGTCAATGAACCAGACTAGAGAGCCCATAAAGAAGCACTCACATATGTGGTCAATTAACTTATGACAAAGGAGTCAAGAATATGCAGTTGGGAAGGGATAGTCTGCCTCTTCAATAAAGGGTGTTAGGAAAACTGGACAGCCATGTGTGAAAGAATGAAACTGGACCACTATCTAATACCATACACAAATGTTAACTCAAAATGAATTAAAGACTTGAATGTAACACCTGAACTCTAAAATCTTCTAGAAGAAAATATAAGCAGTAAGCTCCTTGACATTGCTCTTGGTGATGATTTTTAGATTTGATGCTAAAAGCAAAGGAAACAAAAGCAAAAATGAACAAGTGGGACTACATCAAACTGAAAAGCTTTTGCACAGCAAAGGAACCAGTCCGAAAAGGCAACATTACTGAATGCAAAAAAAATCTGCGAATCAAATAACCCAAGGGGCTAATATAAAAAAAAAATATAAAGAACTTGTACAACTCAATGCTAACTACCCTCCCCCCCAAAACAATCTGATTAAAAAATGGGCACAGGATCTGAGTAGACATATTTCTGAAGAAGACATAAGGATGGCCGACAGGTACATGAGAAGTGGCTCACCATCACTAATCATCAGAGAAATGCAAATCAAAACCACAATAAGATATCAACTCATAACTGTTAGAGTGGCTATCATCAAAAAGACAAGAAATAACAAATGTTGCTAAAGATGTGGAGAAAAGGTAATACTCATGCACTGTTGGTGGGAATGTGAACTAGTACAGCATCTATGGAAAACAGTATAGAGGTTCCTCAAAAAATTAAAAATAGAACTACAATATGATCCATCAATTCTACTTCTGGATATTTATCCAAAGAAAATGAAAACATTAACTGAAAAAGATATATGCACCCCCATGCTCACTGCTCCACTATTTACAATAGCCAAGGATGGGAGCAACCTAAATGTCCACTGAAGGATGAATGGATAAAGAAAATGTGATATACATACATACATATATACATATACAAACACACAATGGAATACTATTTAAGCCTAAAAAAGAAGGAAATTCTGCCATTTGCAACAATATAGATAAAACTTAAGGGCATTATGCTAAGTGAAATAAGCCAGACAAAGACAAATATCATATGATCTCGCTTATATATGGAACCTAAAGAAAAACAACAATAAAAAACTCCAACAAACTAAAATCATGTAACAGATTGTTGATTTCCAGAGGTGAGGAGTGACAGGGTGGGGAAAAAGGATAAAGGGAGTCAAAGGTACTATTTCCAGTTATAAAAGAAATAAGTCCTGGGGATGTAATATATAGCACAGTGACTACAGTTAATAATACTGTATTGTATATTTGAAATATGCGAAGAGAGTAGATCTTAAAAGTTCTTGTCACAAGAAAAAAGGATGTGTAACTATGGGTGGCGAAGAATGAAAACTTGGCTTATGGTGGTGATCATTTGATATACAAATATCAAATCATTATGTTGTATACCTGAAACTAATATGATGGTGGTATATGTCAGTTATATCTCAATAAAAAGTTATTAAAATTGTATCATGAAAATATAGAAGCAAATTTAGGAACACTTTTTTATAATCTTGGGTTGGGGGACAGGTAAATGCTTTTTATTTTATATTTTGCAATAGACTGAATATTTGTATCCTTCGTCCCCTAGTATGTTGAAATCCAAATCTCAATGTGATGGTGTTTTAAGATGGGACCTTTGGGAGATAATTTGGTCATGAGAGTTAAACTTCCATGAATGAGAATAACGCCTTTATAAGAAGAATTTGGAGAGCTAGCTAGAGCTCTTTCCACCATGTGAGGATACAAGGAAAAGTAGGCACTCTGTACCCTGGCAGAAGGTCCTCACCAGAACCTGACCATGCCGGCATCATGATCTTGGACTTCCAGACTCCAGAATGGTGAGAAATAAATTTCTGTTGCTGATTAGCCACACAGTTTAAGGTATTTTGTTATGGAAGCTTGAATTGATGAAGACAGAGGGTAATATGTTTAAAGAAAGCTAAAAAGGGAAAAAAAAGGCAAATTTGACTGCATAGAAATTTAAAATGATTATATGGAGATAGAAGAGATATAACTTAAAATACAAGTGATGGCTTAAGGAACACTTATAATAAATAAGACAAAAAACAAAATGACCAAGGATTAATATCAATATATTATAAAAATGGTACTATAAGCCTAATATCCTAATAGAAAAATGACCAAAAGGTATGAACAAAAAACTCATGGAAGAAATACAAATCGCTGATAAGCACATAAAAATATGCAATTTCATTAAAAATTAAAGAAATACAAGTTAAACAAGATAGGGTTCTCACTCCCTCCTTATCACATTGGCAAAAGTTTCAAAGACCGTGAAAAATCAGTGTTGGTAAGATCTGGGGAAGTGAGTACTCTTTATACCACTACTGATGGGAATAGAGATTGGTACACAATATGGTCTTATCAACCAAATGTAATTGTATGTATCCTTTGGTCAAATAATTCCACTTTTAAGAGTATATTCTATAGAAATACCAGTAAGAAGTTCAAGAATGTATGCGTAAGTATGTTTGCCAAGGCAATTTGTGAGAGCAAAAATCTATTAACAAACTTAGTATCAAAAAAGGAGTGAGGGAGAACTTTATGCTTGGAGCTATATATAAAAAAAGTATGAAAGCAAAAACACAAAATTATTGAGTGGCTAGTTAGAGTGGATGGAAGGACGTTCAGTTTACTCTGTATACTTCCATATTGTTTAATACCAGAAGCACCATCAATTTTATGATAAGAAATATAAGTAAAAGTATGTGATATAAATATTCAAAGCTATCTGCATTTTTAAATGTGTAATTCTTGTATTTTAAGACACTGAGAAGGAACACATAGAAATGTATAAAATATTTACTCAAAATGTATTGACTGATTTGCCAATGAAAAGGAATGAAGTTTTGATACAAACTATACCTGCTATAACATGAACCATAAACATATTAGGTGAAATAAGCCAGTCACAAAGACCACATACTGTATGATTCCATGTTTATAAAAGGTCCAGACTAGGCAAATTCAGAGATAGAAAGTAGATTAGTGGTTGCCTAGGGCTGGGGAGAGATGGGATGATACGGAGTGACTACTACTGTGTATGGATTTCTTTTTGAAATGACGACAATGTTTGAAAATTTATTGTGGTGGTGGTTGCATAATTCAGAGAACATATTAAACCTACTGAATCATACACTTTAAATGGGTATATTGTACTGTATGTGAATTCTATCTCAATAAAACTGTAAAAAAGTAGTGACTGAATACTCCCTGCAAAACACTGAGTGGTAAATCAGAAAGGTGTAAAGCGCTACTGCCTAATCTGGGCCAAAAGGAGGAGGAGAAGGAATGTGGCAATTGATATGAGAGGCCAGAAAAAAGGGTCATGCCAAATGGAAAAGTAGTATGAGCTAATTAGGCATGAGGGAGGAAGTGCACTGGGTTGCTTATTGAAGCCCAGGTACACGGGAATTACTTGGTCTTGACAGAAGCAATACCAGCTTTCTGGGTGACAAAGGCCCTGGGCTGGCCAGGCCTGGGCACTGCCCCTCCGAGGACCCTCCACCCCAGTCCATTGCATGGCTGCCATGAAGCCACACCTAGGAACTGTGTTCCATTTCAGGCACCTCATTACCAGAAAAATGGATACAAACTGGAATAAGTTCAAAGAAAGGTGGCAGGCATGAGTAAGAAGCTGAAAGGATCCTTTTATGAGGCTGGATTAGAAGAACTAAACAGTAGACCTGACTAACTGAACACTAAGGGGAGGGAATGTGATTATTACCTACGAATGTCAGAAAGGTATAAACAAGAAGTGGGCAGAGTGATTAGCACTGAAGGAGGAAGTATAACTAAAGGTGCTGGAAAAAGATGAGGGGGACAAAAAGCCAGAGGAAGACCATAAGGCTATGCCTTTTCCAAGGTCTAATGAATGGTTTGCCTAGGAAAAGGTGTTTAAAAAAAAATAAAGGGATCAGAAGAATCAAAAAGTTTAGAGAAGGAAGTGTTCCTTCATTAACTGCAGTTGCTTTACATCTGGTAGGCCCTCCTCCGTTCCCCTGGGAGTCTGCACGGTTTGCATTTTATCTGAAAGCAGTATTAAATGTGGGCATCGCAGAGCACGGAGAGATTTTATTGGCACTTGATCCATTATAGGCTAAACTTTCCTGTCTTGAAAAAGAAATCTCAAAGATCAACCTTTCTTGTGAAACAGGAATTGCTTTTAAAATGAGGGCTTTTATTCTGACTTTGAAATGCAAAGCTTCAGTCATTCAGAAGTCAAAGGAGTACAGGAAAGCGTTGTTAAATCGTTTAAACCACTTAGGAAAGAAAGGTGGTGTGAACTAACCAAACTAAAATCTTACACAGCACAGGTGTGAAAACAAATCTTGAAACGCATTAGGACCTTGTTATTTTAAAGTATTTCATTAGCATGTGCATCACATGTAAAAAAAGGAAGTTTTTATATGGTTTCCATATGCAGCAGGTCCTATGGATAAATTGGTAAGGGTGTATTCCAGCTTCTGAAACTTAATCTACCAGATCTCCCTCAAGATATTCTCGTTCCCTCTCCCCTTTGCCCACTGCCCGATACACCCCTCCATGCCTGCCTATCCATCTCTCACCTCCTCTCCGAAGAAACGTCCATTTATACTCAACACTAAGCAAAGAATTTCCCCAAAGTACAAACATGTAATGTTTGGGATTTAATGAAAATGCTTATTATATCCTAGCTGCAATGAATTAAAATTCTCCTCCCTCTTTCCTTTCCTTGTTAAAGCTACAAATTCAAACTTAGTATATGTAAGACCCAGCGATCCAACAAGATCTTCCGTTTCCTACCCTCTGCTCTCTAATATTGGTAGGCAAATTCCAACACTGCAAGTAACTACAGTGAAAAATACTGTCTTACTTACTTTCTTAAAAACACTATGACTAGTGCAACACAAAAGTTTACACAATCCCTTCTCTGGATATGAACAATTTTCTGTGTATGTATTGAAAGCTTTGCATTAAAGACAAACAACAACACACTTAAAATCACTTCCGAAGTAAAATACTTTCCACTGAACTGCAAAACAAGTCTGTTCCCATGAATCCTGCAAGTTCCTTCTGTTATTTGTGCATTAAACTTCATATTTGAGCACCTTAGTTTCCTCCATATACAAAAGATCTACTATAAAATCTTCCTCAAGCCTCTTGGGCACCTTAAGATTTAGCGGAAAAACCCCTTTCCACTAAACCTTAATTTAAGATTCTCTGGAGGAAGGGACTACTGGAGTAACCAATGTACAGGTGTGTATCTCCATTATAGAAAATATAAAATAACATGCTGTGCTGAAAAAACAGGGATTTGAAAATGGGGATTGGAATGACCACAAGTGCACCAAGTCCGGCTGCTGCACACTTCCTGCCTGCGGGGTCTGGCGCTATAAGCGGCGAAGGGCACAACACTAATGGTGGCTCAGGGCCACTCGCTGTAGAAGCAACCAGTGATTCTGAGAAAACTATCTCAGGGAATGCAGCCACGAAACATCCTACCTCAAAATGTCCCACAACAGTGCATGACCCTCCCTCTCCGGGCCAACCTCAGCCACCCTTCCATGGCCCATCCCTTCAACGAACTCTGTTTCCAGTCCCTCCCCGCCCCCTCCCCCCTCCTTCCGCAGGGCTGCCAAGGGCACTCTCATTCTGAAAAGACCTTTTCCATCTATGTCTCCCACAAACGAGGACCAATTTTTCTCTTTCCTTTTCTATCAAGCATCTCAAGAGAACAGTCTCCATGTGCTGCCTGTTTCTCATTTCTGTCCTTAACATCTTTTAATTTTTGTCATTTCACCAAAATTGCTCTCTCAAATGGTTACTAAACTAAGATATCTACATGAAAACTATAACACAGTATTTGGAGAAATAAAAAATATGTTAGAGTTCACATATATTAATAAATCATATATTACCAGGCACATATCATATCATACATGTACCAGGCACATATATTAATAGTGCCTGAGTGGGCCCCCAGCCCTCATGCCTCTCACTAAGTGATCCAGGCCCAACACTAGCAGCTGCCAGCCTAGATTTACAACTTGGCTTCATCTGGGACTCTCCAAGCCCAGCACAAGTAACATCCATCTCAGGTTGCTTTAAAGCTCAGGCAGGATGGCGCCAGGCAGAACACAGGTGGGGACTGACTTCGTCCTGAACTACCTGGGAAGTGCCAGAGCCTGTGCACCCAGTGGAGAGCTACAGATCATTCTGGAGCATCACCACCACGTCCTTGCACAGCTGATCCTCCATGGAGGATGGTGGTCAGTGGTCACAGCCAGTCCTTGCAGCAATTAGGTCTGGTTAAATTCCTTCCATTGAGCTGCCAATAGCAATAAAGGGTCAACTACAAGAGAAGGGTGTACTCAGCCCACATGAAGGGTGCACCCTGAGTACCCACCTTGGGTGACTGGGGAGGCTTTGCCACTGGACCCTACAGAACACTTATTACATTGGGTCATAGCAGCTCTACCTAATACATAGAAACAAACACAGAGAGGATACCAAAAGCAGGGGACAAAGAAACATGGCCCAAATGAAGGAACAGAATAAATCTCCAGAAAAAGAACTAAACAAAATGGAGATAAAGCAATCTCTCAGCTGCAGACTTCAAATCACTGGTTATAAGGATGCTCAAGGAACTTAGTGAGGACCTCAACAGCATAAAAAAAATTCAGTCAGAAAAGAAGGATACACTAAGTAATATAAAGAACAATTTATAGCGAAACAAGAGTTGAGTGAATCAAATCAATGATTTGGAACATAAGGAAGAAAAAAACAACCAATCAGAACAAGGAGAAAAAACAATCCAAAAAAATGAGGATAGTGTAAGCAGCATCTGGGACAACTTTAAGCGTTCCAACATTCACATCATAGGAGTGCCAAAAGGAGAAGAGAATGAGCAAGAAATTGGAAATTTGAAAAAATAATGAAAGAAAACTTCCCTCATTTGGTGAAGGAAATAGACATGCAAGTCCAAGAAGCAGAGAGTACCAGACAAGATGGATGCAATGAGGCCATCTAAGACACAGTATAATTAAAATGCCAAAGGTTAAAGATAAAGAGAGAATCTTAGAAGCAGCAAGAGAAAACAAGTTAGTCCTAGCTGGTGTGGCTTAGCAGACTGAGCGTCGGCCTGCGAACCAAAGGGTCACTGGTTTGATTCCCAGTGTAGGGCACATGCCTGGGTTGTAGATCAGGTCCGCAACAGGGAGCATGAGAAATGCAACCATACATTGATGTTTCTCTCCTTTTCTCCCTCTCTTCCCCTCTCTAAAAATAATAAAATCTTAAGAAAAAAGAAAAAGAAGTTAGTTACCTACAAAGGAGTTCCCATAAGACTCAGCTGATTTCTCAAAAGAAACCTTGCGGGCTAGAAGAGATTGGCAAGAAATATTCAAAGTCATGAAAAGCAGGAACCCACAGCCAAGACTGCTCCACTCACCAAAGCGATCATTTAGTATTGAGGGGCAGATAAAGAGCTTCCTAGACAAGAAAAAACTAAAGCTCACCATCCCCAAACTATTTTTATATGAACTGTTAAAGGGACTTATTTAAGAAAAAGAAGATCAAACCTATGAACAATAAAGTGGCAATAAATACATATCTATCAACAACTGAATCTAGAAAACAAACTAAGCAAACCAGAAGAGCAGTAACAGAGATCATGGATACAGAGAGTGTTTTGATGGTCGCCAGGTGGGAGGGGAATATAGGGGAAAGCGTGAAGAGGTGAGGGGGATTAAGTACAAATAGGTATTTACAGAACAGCTATGAGCATGTAAAGTAGAGTATAAGATATGGAGTAGCCAAATAACTTATATGCATGACCCATGGACATGAACAATGGTAGAGGAATTGCCTGAGGGAGTGCGAGGTACTGGGGGAAAGGGGGCAAAAGCCAAAAAATTGGGACAACTGTAATAGCATAATCAATAAAATATAATTATAAAGAAAGTCAGGCCCTGGCTCGTGGGGCTCAGTGAACTGAGCACTGGCCTGAGAACCGAAGAGTCACTGGATTGATCCCCAGTTGGGACACGTGCCTGGGTTGTGGGCCTGGTCCCCAGCTGGGGCTGTGCGAAAGTCACATTGATGTTTCTCTCATTCTCTCTCCTTCCCTTTCTCTTGAACCAATCAATCGATCAGTCGATTAATCAATCTTAAAAAAAAAAGGCCAGCTGGCCATTGTCCCTTGTGGGGTGGAGTAGTGACTGGACAGGGGCATGACAAGACACTTCTGAGGTGCTGGTAAGGTTCTGCTTCCTTAGAACAGGTGTTCATGTTGAACTAGGTGCTCAACATGAGCATGCAAAAATTCGCCGAGTTGTGTACACATGATTTGTGCGCTTCGTGTATGCTTGTATACTTCAAAACTTCAATACCCCTCAAAACACAAACCTCAGTGTTTACCTAACAGCAGAATCCAATGGTCTTTACTCAGTCTTCATCCTACTTGAGCCCCTTCTGTGATATTTGTCCCTGATTAACACCCCCTTCTAAAATCGTCTCCCTTCTTGACTTTCTGGCTCTTCTCTGCCTGACTCTGTATTTCTTCTCTGTCCTGCTACTGCTCCTCTTCTTTCTGCCTCCTCCCACACATGTAAGGGATTGCTGAGGTCTGAGAGGTTTGTTCTTCTTCCTATACCCTGGGCTTGAATAACCTTGTCTATCTTAGCTTTATAAAGTGGTAATAATAATAGTGACTAACTTACCAGTCATTTGTTATGGACAAGGTATTGTCCCAAGTACTTTAGCACACTAACACATTTAATCCACTTTGCCAATTTAATTACTTCTGTTGAGGTGTGTTTTTTGAAATAAAACTTTTTATTTAGCACAGAAAATTCCACACATATAACAAAGAGAATAGTAAATATAATAACCCTTAAATGACCTAAACTTAACCATTATCAAGGCATGTCAATATAATTATAATGCTAATTCCCTTCTCTCCTGAGTGGCAGACTCACATTTTTCAAATGCCTGATAAACACTTCTTTGTGAATGTTGCACTTAAGGCATCAAATTATACTGTTTATACTATTTAATAAACTATTCCCTTAATAATTATCGCAAATAGTTTTTCATGTGATTAAATATTCTTCTAAAACACAATTCTCCTCTGAGATTCCATTACTGCTTGTTTCTGGCTATGCTTCTTTTGGTTTAGATTCTTTACTGCTGGTCACCTTCTGGTCACAACACTAAATACAAGCTCTCATATCCTAATATTTTTTTGCTGATTTCAATAGCTTCACAATCACTTCAACCCTGGTTTGTAAGAGCAATATTTCTAAAACAAGTTGGATTAGGTTCCCTCCTCTTCTTCCAATATCTTAAATGGTTTCCTTCTTATGAAATGGAGTCCAAATTTCTTCAGCATGGCAGCCACAATCTGGCAGCCCTATCATTCTTTTCTGATTTCCTCTCCTGGTATGTATCCTTGCTGTTCCCTGGCCTTAGCTTTTACTTCGATGCAGTTCTCTCTTCCTAGAATGTGGAGAGTCTTTCCTCCTACACACTTCTTGTTCCTGTTGTATTCGTCTTTCATGGCTGAGCTCAACTGCCCCTTTTCTCTGTGAAGCCTTTTCTGTTCAGAGGTGAATACTGCTAACGTATTAATTTTGTTTCATGTTTCAAGAGCTGGTTGTATGTTAATACCTCAACCCTTCTGCAAACTTCTTGATGAATTCTGTTTTATATACCAATGCTGGCTAGCAAAATACCCAACACAGAACAAAAAACTGAAAAACGACTAGTGAGTAAACTAAAGGAACAGATGCTAATCCTGGGAGGAAACACTGACAACTTTCCAAAGAACTTTACAAGATAAAAATTGAAGCATCTCCAAATCAAGACTGTCTCATGATGCAGACTTCATAGAGCACATAAACTATACACTGTAGAACCCTCCTTTGTTTAATGTTTCCAAAAGATGGAATAAAGGACAAGAACAGGATACCAAGGTGGCCTCTGGCAGGAATTTTCTGGCTTTGTCTGCTGAATGTTGTTATAATGTATTCTGTTCTTAGTAGCTATTCCAGCCCTCCCTGAACTCAGAGTAGTAATACGATTTCTAGAGGGCCCTGAGCCAAGAATCACAAATGTAACAGCAACTCAATCTGAATTGAGTTGCTAAAAGCAATGCACATTTGAAGTGTGTGCTGCAGAAGAAAAGAAAATACTTGAGCCTCTACCACTGTTCAGGGGAGAAATGGACAGAGATGATGTTATACAATCTCACACCCAGAAAAAGCACAGTTGTGAAAGGCTGGCTGTAAGGAAAACCACTTGTGCGCCCTTCCTGATTTCAGTGTTAGGATAACGGTTAGGGAACAGAGCTGATGGTGTGAAGAATGATAAGGAACATAGCCGGGTTGGATGGAGGAATGGAAGTATAGCTGAGGGATGGGCTGATTGAATCAGAGAAACTGCCCCAGAATGTTTACTGCTCAGCACAGGACTGATTTCACAATAGGTACTCCATAGCTGAGTGAGGGCATCAGGGAGAGCTAATAAAAATCTACAAAATACGAAAATCTTAAAAGAGAGAACATAGCCTTATTTCAAGGTAAACAATTCTCGAATCACATTCATGATTCATAAAACATGAGGTGTATAGATGGGTATAAAGAATAGATAGTTATGAGAGGTTACCGGATGAGTTCAGTTGTGGATAGCAGCAACTCAGATTAATTCCTTTCTGTAGAAAGTTTGGTGGTGGGCAAGAAATTATACAGAGATGATTAGTTTGATTTAAGCAGACAAGAACCTGAATTTGAACAGCTAGGTCCCAGGATGCACAGGCCATGAGGTCTGAGTTGAAAACTGCCATGATGATTGGAGCCTTTAGAGATGATGGGTCAAGCTGAAATGGTCCTTCTATCCTGTCCAGATCTGGGCTACAGCCCACATCAGCAGGCTGTTTAACTACAACTGCTTAGGAGATATGAAGACAAAATAACCTCTCAGTTTAGATTTTTAAATAACTAGTGGGGAAGGACTGAGGGAGGGAGAGGGGGGAGGTGGCAGGGGAAAGTGGTGGAGGGAAGGCAGAGACAAATGTATTTGGAAAAGTAAATAAATTAATTAAAAATAAATAAATAAATAGATTTTTTTAATAACTAGAATAAATGAAATATTTTGCAATAACACATGTTGACTAAAACAGCAAATATATAACTTAGGGGGTCAGAGTAGATATTTCTTGTCCAGTCATTTACTTTTCTACAGGTATTTGGGTCACTTGTTTACTGTGTAGAATGCCTCTAACATTTAGTATTATGGGAAACTGAAGTTACCCTTGAAGAATTTGTCCTGTGATTATTTCCCACAAATTGAGACGAATACTTCAAGTGTGAGCTTGCAGCTCGATTCTCCCTGCTTTCTAGGTCCCCACCCAGCTGCTTGTTGTGTGGAGCTGGAGGGAGCCGCACCACGGCCCTCTGGGCTCCGTGCAGTGCAGCTGGAAGTCGTAATGATCATGCGGTTGCCATTGGGCCTGCCCCTTCTTACTCCCCGACTTTGTAATGAACTCCTTTGCCAGGCAACATCTGAAATTTGTTTTTACAAGGAAAGGCTGTTGTTGCTTAAGCCAAAGGTAAATAGGATGTTATTGCTCTTCCTTGACTAATATTGAACAAAATATCATAATAAAAATAAAAGTTTAGCTCCATTCCACCAAGGGGGGGCTGTATATACATGATCCACAAAATTTCACTGCCGAACAGCATAATATTCCATAGTAAGCTCCTCAAGAGTCACTGGTGATATAAAGGAACTTCCTCTTTTCCTTCCTTTATGGCAGAAACATCAAGGTAGGAAAGAACCCTCAGTACTTCAGACTCTCAAAGAATGAAAGCCATAGAATTACTTACTTTCTAGTATTATCAAGAGCACTTTATGACTGGCATATAGTATACATAGCTCCCTAAATATTTATTGAATGAATGCTTGCCATATGCCTTAGGGGAGGTGAATTTTTAATGTCATATTGCCACATGTATTTTTACCTTTAGTTTTCAAAAGTTAAAAACAAAACAAAAACAAAATCAAGAGCTTCTCTGCTTTCCACCAACACACTGAAAATTCTGCGCTGTGATAATGACAACTCCCTGGTCCTGAAGGAAATCAAACAGTTAAGATTTTTAGTGAATCCTGATTAATACACAGCATGAAATAATTTCATTTTCTACATTAACCCCTTCCTACACAAAATGTCAAACCTGAAAGCAGGCCGTTCTGACATTCAGACTCATTAACCTGAAAGGGAGCAAACAGAACTACCAGTTCAATTCTCTGACCATACAAGTAAGACAGCTGAGGATTAAAGAGGTTAAGTGGCTTCTAGGGTGCAGACAGACAGAAGAAGTGTTTGCCTCAGGAAACCTTATGTATTATCCTTCAAGCCCACCCAGTGAGTGGTTAGGGAATCAAACTCTACTGTCTCCGGATATGCAAGTTCTCTGTAAAGAAAAAGAGTAAGTCTTCCTTGCCTCACAGGGAAGTTTTACAAGAAATCTAGTTTTGCTAGCTGACTACCAGACCTCTTAGAGTTGTCCTATCACTTGCTGCAGCTTATCATCCTTTTGAAGGTTAGAATCAGTCAGAATTTTGTGAAAGCCAACAACTGAGAAGAGGTCAAGTAATGCAGGTAAAAGTAGACAAACGACCTGAGGTCAGTGGCAATTTATGGGACTAGAACACATGCTTCTAACACCTGTCACTCCAAATTAATCTCCTTATGTATATCAGGAGCTGGAACCAGGCATGTACAATGGGTGTTAACAATCCAGTTTTAGACAGGTATCTGTACATAAACCAGCACCAACTTTTGCTTTCTAATGATTGTATTATGTATTGGCAGATGTCACCAACGAACTAATGCCTTGATTTCTAACTTACTTGTATGTCTAGACACTTCTAAATTGCTAGTTGCTTCCCTGCCTAAAGCATTCTTCCCTGGCTGAGATAATTTGGCTTTTTCTATGTGATAGTCTGTGCTTACAAGAACCTCCCAGTTTATCATCTTTCCTGAAAGATTATATCTTGACATAGGTAATAGGCCTTCTCTGAACAATCAATAGAAGGGAGCAGACTGAGAAGGAGTTTGGCAAGAAAACAGAAGACAGGACTACAAAAGGTAAGTGGGGACAGATACCTTACCTCCCAAAACCCAGTAGGAGACTTATATTGCTCTGATCGGCCTCCATACATTAAATCTCAAGAGCCATCTCTCATGTGAAAATGTTTCTGGAACACCAGTGGAACTGTGATGTAGCATGCCACTCAAAGAATGAGCCAATTGTGACTACAGTGATACCACTGTATTATATAATAGAAATTTGCTAAGAGTTGAACTTAAAAAAAAGGAAAATAATGAAAGGGTGCTCAGCATTACTAGCCATCAGAGAGACGCAAATTAAAACCACAATTAGACAGCACTTCGTATTAGTCAGAATGGCCATCATAAACAAAACAACAAACAACAAGTGCTGGTGAGGTTGTGGAGAAAAGGGAACTAGTCCACTGTTGGTGGGAATGCAGACTGGTGCAGCCACTGTGGAAAACAGTATGGAATTTCCCCAAAAAACTAAAAATGGAACTGCCTTTTGACCTGGCAATTCCGCTGCTGGTATTATACCCTAAGAATCATGAAACACCAGTTCAAAAGAATCTATGCACCCCAATGTTACAATAGCCACATGCTGGAAGCAACCTAAGTGCCCATCAGTAAATGAGTGGATCAAAAACTGTGGTACATTTACACTACGGAATACTATGCAGCAGAAAGAAAGAAAACCTACTCTTCACAACAGCATGGATGGAATTGGAGAGCATTATTCTATGTGAAATAAGTCAGGCTGTAAAAGACCAATAGCATATGATCTCACCTATAAGTGGAACCTGATCAACAAAACAAACAAGTGAGCAAAATAGAACCAGAGACATTGAAATAAAGAACAAACTGACAATAACCAGAGGAAAGGAAGAAGGCGGTAACAGAGGGAAAAAGGGGAAGGGTCATAAGGAACATGTATAAAGGGCACATGGACAAAGCCAAAAGGGGGTAGGATTGAGGGAGGGAGGTGGGGGTGGGTGTGGCAGGTGGGAGTGGTGACGGGGAAAATGGAGACAACTGTACCTTAATAACAATAAAAAAAATTTTATTTTTAAAAGGTAAATATGTTAGGTGATAAACATGTTAATTAACTCATGACAGGAATCTTTTCACAATGTATATGTATAATAAATCATCACACTGTACACTTTAAACATCTTCACTGCAGCTTATCATCCTTTTGCTTCAAAGAACTTAGTACGCATTTTTAGTATGGAGAGAAAAAAACTGCTCAAAAGTGAGGTAAAGATGAACTACTTTTCGGTGCACTCAGTAGTTACTTTTGAGGGTCTTTTTGTTTGGGAGAAACAGGCAAGTCAGGGGGAGCCCACAAAACTGAAATGAGAGTGAAGAGGCTTATCCTGGACGTTCCCACCACTCAATAGGAGTCAGAGTAGGCTCTGGTCTCAAATTCAAGGCGAATGTCCTGGTTTCTAAGGAGAGGCATTTACATTAACTGAGCCCAGAGGGACGGGGTGGGTAGGTGGGTTGGTGAAGCTCTCAGAGCCAGCTCTTGACAGAAGAGAAGGCAGGGATGTGGCCTTCGTGTGATGGGCAGCATATTTTTTGTCAATTATACCTCAGTAGAGCTGAAAACAAACAGACAGACAAACAAAAAACAAGCCCATCTGGGTGATGTGTTAGGATGAAGCATAGTCCTGAGGCACAGGGATGGATGGAATGGTCTCTACTAGGCTTTACCAGTCCAAAGATGTGTGAGGTAGGACTCAAGGCTTGAGAAAGTGAGAGTGTTAAAAACACAGAACCAGATTTCCCAGCTACGCAGAATTTTAATATGGTTGTCTAAGCTGATTTGGACATATCTCTTACAAAGCTATTAACTGATGTGAATAGACATTCAAATTAAGGGCCTGTCATTAGCAGAATGGAGACAAAATTTCCCTCTTTGCCAAAGGGATCCATCAGAACAGCGGCAGTGCTCTGGGAATCGCAGACACAGGCCAGCCAGCCAGCCCAACATATTTGGTTTGGCTCTCAGAAAGGAAAAGTGTCAAAGGGCAAAGGATGAAAAAAAAAAAAAAAAAAACCACAACAAAAACTAAACAACTTAAAGGAAATCTAATGCTGAAACTATCAGGGTGGTAAGAACAAGGCTCTGTTACAGCTGAAATTTGAGTGCTAAACCAGCACAAAGCCTAACCCATGTCCAGCTAATCTCTCTAACTAAGCAGGAAGTGAAGAGAAAGTTCCCTCCACCACAGTGGCACGTGCTCAATGCATGCTCATGGTCAGGACTGCCGTCTGCTGTTTCTAGCGCACAGTGTCCGATTCTAGGGCCAGTGTTACAGGAAGACTGCAAACAGTTCCACAGGTAACTATGGGTCTTGCTCTGACTGGCCCCACACATTAAATTTCAAAAGCCAGGAGCCATCTCTCATGTAAAAATGTTCTGGAACACCAATGGGACTGTGATGCAGCATGCTACTCAAAGAACAAGTCAACTGTGATTACAGTGATACCACTGTATTGTATAATTGAAATTTCCTAAATTCTTCTTTTGTTAGTACCAACCTGATACACTCCCTGGGTGGTGTCTCCTGACTCCCTGGTGAGATTACGAAATGGCCCGTTAGTGTGGTACAAGCTCCTGTCCCAGCAATTCAGAAGGAACAGAGAAGGGATGTCATTACTGACCACGGCTCTGGGGTCACACAGGCTGTTCTGAGAGATGCCCTAGGCACACACGACCGTCCATGGAGGACCATGTGATGAGGGGCAAGCACAATATGATGACTGACAAGATGTGCCTGATGTGGCTGATATGAAGAAAGTGGGGGGGGGGTCCTGATGTTGCACGCTACTGATTTTGGACTCTAAAAGGAAAGTGTGTAACGTGATTTGAAAGCTCTTGGGGAAGGTTGGGGTTGAAAGAAAAATATTCCCACAGCCCCCTAACTCTCAGAGCATCTCGTAGTCAGTGTTTATTTACTTAGGTGAAAGAGGGTGAGATTGTGACTCCAGGGACATTTCCAGTCCAGTCTGGCTTCGTGAATGCTTAAGACTCACTATGCTTGTCAGCAAAGTTCCCCCAGAAAGTATGGACAAACCCATAGCGTTTCAGGGCTCAAATGGCCTCACACAGCTATAGTTCCACATGGAAGGAATGTCCACCCCTAAGCTAGTATGTCTGGGAGGTTTCATCTAGCTTACTGAAGAGGGAGGTAGGCTCAACCTCAGAAATAGCCAAGTGAGAATGCAAGCTCTACATGGGCAAGAAAAGATGGAGATGCCATGGGTCACCGCACTGCACACATCTGAGGAAGTGATCCAAATGAACAGCCCCAGCAACGCCTGCATGAGGCGCTCTCTAGTGATGCCCGTGCCGGCAGGACGGCTGTATACCCAGTAGGGCTTCTGAGGTTCAACCGACAGTACAGGGAGCAAGAGGGAGGCTGGCAAAGCTTCAGCACTGAAGGAGGTTAGAGAAACTTAACACATCTTAAATTATGTATTATTCTCCTTTCTCCCCCAGAGAAAGTCACAGTGTTTGGCCAATACACTGTGCCCGGCACAGAAAAGCATCTTATCTGCCAGTGTCTATCACCAACACACACTCTGCTTGAGCTAGAAGGGAAGTGCCCTGCAGCATCCCGCGGATGATTTAGCATTGCTGCAGGAGAACAGTTACTACTAGAGCTCACTCTGCCGGGCTACAAGGATCTTCCTCCAAGGCATCTGCAAGGTGAAACAGTAGGAAAGGTAGGAAATGGAGGGAATGTCCAGTCCAACTCTGCCACTTAACTTTACCATCTTGGGCAAGTCACTTTCATGCTCTGGCCTCAGCTTATGTGCAAAAAAGAGAGATAAGAAGACATTCTCTAAATTCTTTTCAGGTTTTATAATCTTTGAATAAACAGAGCTCACTCTGGATTAAATAACATTAGAACAGGGACTTGGGCCAAGATGGAGGCATAGATAGATATACTTTACCTCCTTCCAAAACCAAAAGAAGGACAACAACAAATTTAAAAACAAAAAGTAACCAGAACTGCCAGAAAATCGAACTGCACGGAAGTCTGACAACCAAGAAGAAACAGTCATCCAGACCAGTAGGAGGGGTGGAGATGGGCAGCTGGGGTGGGGAGGACAGACAGCAAATTGGTGCCTGGAGGACCCACATTTGCGTGTGGATAAACTGGAGGAACAGCTAAGGAGTGAGACAGACTGTGCAACCCAGGGTTCTGGTGCAGGAAAAGACAGACTCAAAACCTCTGGAGGTAAAAACCTGTGGGGGTTGCGGTGGCAGGAGAGCTCCCAGCCTCACTGGAGAGCCAGTTGGAGAGACCCACAGGGGTCCTAGAATGTACACAAACCTTCCCACCCGGGAATCGGCACCAGAAGGGCCCAGTTTGCTTGCGGGTAGTGGGGGAAGTGACTGAAAGCCGGCTGAGAGCTGAGAAAGCGGCACTGTTCCTTCTCGGATCCCTTCCCCACATACAGCATCACAATGCAGCAACCTGGGTTGCCCTGCCCTGGCGAATACCTAAGACTCTGCCCCTCCCAACATCTAACAGGCATGCTGAGACAAAGAAATATGGCCCAAATGAAAGAACAGATTAAAGCTCCAAAAATAGAACTAAGCGATGAGGAGAAAGCCAACCTATCAGATGCACAGTTCGAAACACTGATAATCTGGATGCTCACTGAATTGGTTGAGTATGGTCATAAAATGGAGGAAAAAGTGAAGGCTACACAAAGTGAAATAAAGAAAAATATACAGGGAACCAACAGTAAAGGGAAGGAAACCAGGACTCAAATCAGTGATTTGGAGCAGAAGGAAGAGATAAACATTCAACCAGAACAGAATGAAGAAACAAGATTTCAAGAAAATGAAGAGAGACTTAGGAACCTCTGGGACAACTTTAAACATTCCAACATCCGAATCACAGGGGTGCCGGGAGGAGAAGAGGAAGAGCAAGAAATTGAAAACCTGTTAGAAAAAATATTGAAGAGAACTTCCCCAATCTGGCCAAGGAAATAGACTTCCAGGAGATCCAGGAAGCTCAGAGAATCCCAAAGAAGTTGGACCCAAGGAAGCAAACACCAAGGCAGATCATAATTACATTACCCAGGAATTAAGATAAGGAGAAAAATCTTAAAATCAGAAAGAGAAAAGGAGACAGTTACCTACAAAGGAGTTCCCATAAGACTATCAGCTGATTTCTCAAAAGAAACCTTGCAGGCAAGAAGGGGCTGGGGAAAAGTATTCAAAGTCTTGAAAGACAAGGACCTACATCCAAGGTTACTGTACCCAGCAAAGTTATCATTCAGAATGGAAGGGCAGATAACGTGCTTCCCAGAGAAGGTAAAGCTAAAGGAGTTCATCATTACATGAAATGTTAAAGGGACGTATTGAAGAAAAAGATCAAAAAGTATGAAGAGTAAAATGACAACAAACTCACAACTATCAACAATGGAACCTAAAACAAAATAAAACAAAAACAAACTAAGCAAACAACTAGAACAGGAACAGAATCATAGAAATGGAGATCAGAGTGGAGGGGGTGGGGGGAGAATGGGGGAAAAGGTACAGGGAATAAGCAGCATAAATAATAGGTACAAAATAGGCAGGGGGAGGTTAAGAATAGTATAGGAAATGGAGAAGCCAAAGAACTTTTATGTACAACCCATGGACATGAACTAGGGGTGGGGAGTGCCAGTGGGAGGTGTGGTGCAGGGTGAAGGGGAATAAAGGGGAGAAAAAAAATGGGACAACTGTAATAGCAAAATCAATAAAATAAATCCCCCCCCCCCCCCCCCCCCCCCCGCTCTCTCACAGTGATTGTCAACTGAGTGCCAGCAGGCTATTTCTAGATGGATTTGTCAGCTCTCAAGAGGCTTCCCGCTGCACCTTCTGTGTGCCTCACTATGGAGTGCTAGAGAAAAGTCAGTACTTTATTTTTGCCATGATTCCCTGCCTTCCTGTTAGTTGCATCCTGATACCCATCTGTGGTAAACTTACTTTTAGGAATAAATATATGCTGACTCAAATTTAGGCTAAAGACATGTAAAGGTTGATGTTATTTCCCATAGGCTCTAAACTCATCAAACAACAGGAGAATCAGAGAACTCTAAGGGTAATGAGCTTTATCATTAGGACTGGGGGACATTGAGGAAGAGATTAAGCTGGTTTTTAATCTGGCAGTTTTGTCAATTTTGGAACTCTTTCCCAGTCACTCACTGGTCTTATCATTCTAGTGTTCAGGTGCTGTACCTACATTTTAAAAGGCAGCACCTTAAAGAGATGCTTGATTCAAGGGAATAAATTGAACCACTGAAATTTGAGGCACATAGTCAGGAGCTTTATCAAATGTTTCATGCTCCTTTTGTTTTATTTATTTTTTACTATTTATTTACTTTTTTTAGACATAGGGGAAGGGAGGGAGAAAGACAGAGACAGAAACATCAATGCGTGGTTGCCTCTCTTGTGCCACCTACTGGGATCTGGCCTGCAACCCAGGCACGTGCCCTGACAGGGAATTGAACCAGTAATCCTTTGGTTTGCAGGCTGGTGCTCAATCCATTGAGCCACACCAGCTAGAGCTCATACTCCTTTTACACCACTACCATAGCATGCTTTTTGTTAAGTTGGCAAAAAAGTGTTAACGTCTGAAGTTTGGCTTAGGCTTTACATTAGAAAAGGGTAAGATTTTTTTAGTTTGATGACATTAAAACCACTACTCATCTTCAATGAGAATTCCATGAAAAATGCCATCAATGAAAACCAGATCTTTTGGGGGTACTCAGCATCACTGCAATTTACAGCAAGACTTGTTATCTGCAAGTGTTAAAATGAAAGGTTCCTTTCACCGGACAGCATATGCCGGGTAGGGGCATTTCTTTGTGCCTAGGTGGTCTTTTGTATAAAAGAGGTAGACAAAGCAGTATGACAGCATTTATATAGTGCAGGAGAACACCGCAATCTTATCTCCAGAAAATTCCTCATTTCACTCATTCACTAAACACTATGTCCGTTACACAGCTCTTTAAGAAAGGTCCAATTACTGAGTTCTTTTCACATAGTATTTGGGACTAAAGTAACCAGGCCCCACATCTCCCCTAAGGGAGTAAACTGTAATTATTGGGTGTGAATAACAGATTCTGCAGTTGTTTCTCCCATCCCCCATCATCAGTAGGGCCCTGGGATTTACTTGGAACGTAATTTCCAGAGTTTGTTTGGAAGTCAGTTGTTTGAAACCTTGAAACAATTACCTAAGTAGGAGCTGGGTTCCCAAGTAGGCCTCATGAGACTCTTCACCCATACGTGAGTTACGGGTTGAATCATGCCCCTTCCCTCAACTCTTAGGTTGACGCATTAACCCCCATAACCTCAGAATGTGGCTATATTTGAAGAAGTGATTTAAGGCGATTATTAAGATGAGACTGTACTAATGGGTTCTATTCCTATCTCAATAGTGTCCTTGTGAAGAAAAAATGTGGACACCAGAGAGACACCAGGGATGCATGTGCACGGAGGAAAGGCCACGTGAGGACACAGCAAGAAGGTGGCCATCTGTGGGCCAAGGAGAGCGGCCTCAGGGGGAACCTTGATCTGGGACTGCTAACTTCCAGAACTGTGAGAAGAGAAATTTGTGTTTTTAAGCCACCTAGCCTATGGTCCTTTGTTGTGGCAGCTTTGAAAACAAATACAATATTGTCACAGAACCTAACAACCATTCATAACACTTTATCTAGTGGAAGATGCCTTCTGAGTTCTAACTCCATACATCAGAAATACATCTTTGCTTGCTCCCGCGTCAAGGGAGTGTGTCCTAGTTCCGCCTTTTCTACAAAGCCCTGGGAGGAGCTCAGGGAGAAAACCTCATTTCTGTAGTAGTGGCCCCTGCAGCCGGATTTATTAAGAAGTGCTGGAGAGTCTCTTAGACACTTGGGATAACTAATAGCAACCATAGTTAGAATGCAGCTAGTGGCTGCTGTGGAGGCTGGGGCATTCAAGGAGCAGGGACTCTTCGGACTCGTTAATAATACAGGAAGGGAGACCGTGGCAGTATTTCTCCCAGATCTCTGGGGTCAGCAGGGCTTTAAGTTATGGGGCACAGGGGAGTCAGGTGGGAAGAGCTGTGCTGCCTTTGTATATGTAAACTGAAGACTGCTTATATTTCACAATACCCTTTTGATTTTACACCTGGGAAGTCATGCCTCACTGGGAGTGGGGTGGGGTCATACACTTTTTTTTTTTTTTTTAAGTTTATACATGTTTCCCTAGAGAATTACTATTGCACATAGTCACTGTTACTACAGGAGCTTTGTATTCTTCAGGGGTGCTGGGGCAAAACATTTTGTTGAGAGCCACCTGCATGTACCACACTAGATCCTGCCTATGAGAAATTTTTTTCTTTTTCTAGATTATTCCACTAAAACTTTTGTATAGAATTATATAGCTTGGAAGAAAACTAAGAACAATTTATTTCAAATGCTCTCACTAAACTGGAGAACTGTCAGTTCCGAGTTTCATGAGCTCCACTGGCTTTAAGTTAGCAGTTCTGACTCTGGTCATTTTTTTTTTTTTTTTTTTTGACATTCATAAGACTTAATTTTCTTCTTTGCTTAGATGGGAGAGCAAATTATCTCTGAAGTTGACATTGGAGAGGAGAGACCCATGTTTAATGTACTGAATTGTAGTAATTGTCGAGACTCATTAAAATTCCAAGGTGGTAAATAACTGCTCCTGCAGGAGCTCCAGGTAATCAAGAACGCTAACTTCCCTCTCCCATGGGAGCACTTTAAATATAAAAAATTACGTGCAAAAAGAGCAGCAAAAAATAAATACAAATAAAAAACAAAAAAAATCCTAGATCTCCATAAATGCAAAGTTTTGTTATTAAAAAACTCCACATTCATATTTTAGAACTCTAAAGAGTCCAGTACAAGACCAAGCTAATAAAAGACCAAAAAAATGTTCTTGCATTCATTGCTGCAAAGCCAAGGGCACAAGAGACCTGAATTCAGTGTTTTATGTTCAATCTTATTTAGTCCCAACAAGTTGGGGGGTAGACACCAGTCATCAAGTATCAAGAGCTGTCCCAGTCAAGAAGTAAAGACCTGTAGACAAAACAGAAATAGCAAAACCCCCCTTTTCTGAGACAGGTGAAGGAGAAAAATGGTTGGAGGGATCTTTTGTATCAAAAAAGGTTTGGTCTAGTTAGATCTCTTAATATTCTTTCTCTTTCCACAAATAAGATTATTTTACAGTTAGCAAAGAGTATGTAGTCTTGCCTGTATTTAAGCGTTATCTTTTTTGTGTACACCACAGGCTACTCTCACATCAGGAGTTAATTTCAATTAATACTTAATATCTGCATAATTTCAACTATGTAAAAGAGTTTCCTTCTCTCTATTTCCAAACCCTCATTTCCTCTTTCTTTACCCAATTCTTAGTTTTAGGGGATTTTTATCGAGAAGTAAGGGAGCAGCTTTGTGTCCTAGGGCCCAACTTAGTACCTTGTCTGCCCTGCTCACATTTGTGGTATCTGTCCAGCTCTTCTGTATCTTCCTCTTTTTTTTTGAACAAGCATTTCTTTACCATTTTTTCAACATGCAACTGGCAAGATACTCTGCTCTTTGCATAAAAGGGTTAATGGCAGCTTCCAGAGGAAGGGGAAAGGGCCAGACTGAGTGAGAGCAGAGAGGAGAGAAAAAAGTGAGGTTATTCCGTAGGGCTTTTCTTGTAAATTTGTTAGCATGCGCGCGCGCGCGCTCTCTCTCTCTCTCTCTCCCCTCCCCCCCCCCACCTCCCTCTCCCTCTCTCTCAAGCCCAGCCTGGTACAGACACACATTTATCTTCATGACTCTGCAGTTCTTTCTGCTGGATTGCTGGTCTTGCCCCTCATGGCCTCTCACACTCTGTTGTTCTTAGTTTTTTGACAAGAGTTCAACATCAGAGCTGAGGAAACAAGCTCAAACATCACAAAAAGAAGAAAACCAGATCAGAAACATTCAGGCTGGGAACCAGAACAAAGTTTGTTGCCCTACAAAGAACCATTCTTCTGTTTTCTTTCTTTTTTATTTTTTCTCCCTGCTTCCCCTTATCCCTTGCCCCCCAACAGCTCATATGTCCATTTGGCTCCCTTGTGCAGTACAACAATCTACAAATGCATTCAGGAGAGAAGAATGGAATGTCATGTCGTGACTCATGATTGATGCGTTCCCTGAGTGAGGGAGATGACTTTCAGGTTCTGTGCCCAGTTCTGCCCCAGCATTCACACCCTCTGTCTGGTTCACCACCTTGAAAAGACAGGGGTACAAGCCAAGGAGTGATTGATCAAAATCGAGAAAACAAATGGAAGGAATCCAAGGAGAGGACAAGGTCTGAGCCAAGTTTTGGAACAATACTTCCCTGAAAATTAAAAAATGGGACTGAGTGCTGGGAAAAAGGAGCTGGAATCCAAAGCCCCATGACCCACAGAACAGGCCAGCTGATACAAGTTCATTCCAGTGCGGTTGGCCCCTGATGGGAGGCTGGCATTCACGGTGGAAAAAAGAATTTGTACTCTAGGGAGATATTCCATTTTTAGTTTTTTAGCAGAATCTGCCCATCTGTCAAACTGCTTCAAAAAGTTCAAAAGGAGGCTGGTAGTGGGGTATGATTTCTTTCCATTTTGTTTTAAATTAAACTATCACTGACATACAGCAAAATGAACAGATTTTAAGCATACAATTTGATGCATTTTGATAAGTATTCTCAATATTCTTATCTCCATTTTCAGAAGAGGATGAAAATCTGAACCTCAGATTTACTGACTGAAATTTTTAACAACTTTTTGTTTTCAAATTTTAAACTTATAGAAAAGTTGTAAGAATACAAAAAACTCTCATACCCTTCTCCCAAATTGCTAACATTTTACTATCTTTGCCGTATCATTCATTTCTCTCTTGATATACAGATGTAGGTATGTGTATGTATACAAATTTATCTATCTTATCTATCTAATCTGTATCTATTGCTATATAACTTTCTATATATGTTCCCTAATTGTTAAATTAAGATTACATATTATTTGGCAGGAATACCTACCTGTGTTCTTCTCAATGCATATTATCAGGAAACACACAGTGTTGATTTGTCCTTTTACTGGTGATGTTAACATTAGTCACTTGGCTTAGATGGTATATTCCAAGTTTTACCAATGTAAATTAACTAAAAGAATTTTGTGCTAAATAATTGTGATATAATTTTTTTTTGTGAAGAGATACTTTCAAACTATGGAAATATCCTATTCTTCAACAAACTTTTGCCCGCTGGTTTTCACATTCACTGCCCAAACCAGTTATTATCTATGATGGATGCCAAAGAGTGATTCTCTAATTCCATCACTCCTTCTACATTGACTAGCTGGCATTCTATTATAGGACAGAGCTTTCCTTTCTTCCACATTTCTTTTTTCATTAATTCACTTCTTTATAACAGTACAGAGTCACATATTCCTATTTTATTTCTATTCTATTTTAATGGGTTATAGTCTGTTACCACTGTTATTTATTTTGCTGCTCAGATCTTCAGGATTTTGTCATTAGGAACCTCTGTGTCGTTCTGACATATCCTCAACATTTTTGGAATACTTTCCTACTTTCCAGTATATGATGTACTGGATTTATGCTGTACTGTGCCATATACAGCCCTATACTCAGCCATGTCTCCTGGAGCCATGATTCTTTTTGATGGAAAAATTACTGGCATATCTAGAAATTACTGATGTACCACTGCTCCTAGGTCCTCTCAGCAGATAAGGCTGGGAAATACATGTGTACATATGTATGCAGATGAACACACACATACATACATAGAGAAATCTAAATCAATCAATTAAAAACCACGAACCAATATCAATACCTGCAACAACAATCAAATATCATAGGGTTTGCCTTTACCTTTCTATACTTATCACACCCTTCTCCTACAGTGACAAATCTGGCTCTCATTATCCCCAATATACTTACTTATTCAACCTCCTTGTATGTAACCAATCTTGTCCTCATGTTTGACACCATCTTGGTCCTGGCTTACTAATTCCCCCATGCCAGATGAATTCTCAGCCCTGGCCATTATCAAAAATTCTGGCAATGTGGGTCAAATCTTTGGCCCCTGTCCACGAAACACATCAGGTGTGCTGGCAGAATCCTTGGTCCCAACAAATATATAGGCTCCAATCCTTGAATCCAGCTCTAGGCCAAATATTCCAATGATGCTGATCAAATCCTTAGTTTTTGTCCTGATAGTCATCTTGGTTACATCAGCCAAAGCCTTGGCTCTAGCCCCACTGACCATGCCCGCTGATTCTTCAGCCAAAATGAAGGGGAAGGGGTAAATTGGTTGACTGTATTTAAGAGGAACACAAAACGCCTACATACTAGAATCTGTCAGGAACTAAGTCCTTAAAACTACTACTACTTAACACAAAACTTTTGGTAAGGCTACTGATATTTAGGGTGTATTGCCTGAATACTTTCCAAAGGGTTGAAATTTATAACTTACATTAAATAACACCTTAGATATCTGAATGTTTGTGCAGCAATATTTAGGGCCACCTATAAAATGGTTTTTATCGAAATAAACTTTGGTACATTATTGAGATGTTAAAGAAAAAAAATAATCCTATGTAAGTCACTGTTGTATAATGGGAGGATGTTGAAGATGTTGCTTATAATTTGATTTTTACTATTTACTTATTTATTTATATTTTATTGATTATGCTATACGAGTTGTCAAAATTTTCCCCCTTTGTTCCCTCCACCCAGCACCCTACTCCCTCAGGCCACCCCCCATCATTTTTCATGTCTATGGGTCATGCATATACATTCTTTGGCTACTCCATTTCCTATGCTGTACTTTATATCCCATGGCTATTCTATAACTACCTATTTGTACTTCTTAATCCCCTCACCTCTTCACCCATTCCCCCACCTCTCCCTCCCATCTGGCAACCATTAAAACCCTCTCCATATTCATGATTCTCTCTGTCTCTGTTCTTCTTGTTTGCTTAGTTTGTTTTTGAGATTTAATTGTTGATATGTACTTATTGCCTTTTTATTGTTCATAGTTTTGATCTTCTTTTTCTCAAATAAGTCCCTTTAATATTTTATATAAGAATGGTTTGGGGATGATGAGCTCCCTTAGTTTTTTCTTGTCTGGGAAGCTCTTTATCTGCCCTTCAATTCTAAATGATAGCTTTGCTGGGTAGAGCAATCTTGGCTGTAGGTCCCTGCTTTTCATGACTTTGAATATTTCCTGCCAATCCTTTGTAGCCTGCAAAGTTTCTTTTGAGAAATCAGCTGACAGTCTTATGGGAACTCCCCTGTAGTTAACTAATTGCTTTTCTCTTGCTGCTTTTAAGATTCTCTCTTTATCTTTCACCTTTGGCATTTTAATTCTGATGTGTCTGGGAGTGAGTCTCTTTGCAAGCATCTTGTCTGGAACTCTCTGTGCTTCCTGGACTTGCACGTCTATTTCCTTCACCAAATGAGAGAAGTTTTCTTTCATTATTTTTCTCAAATAGATTTCCTATTTTTTGCTCTTTCTCTTCTCCTTCTGGCACCCACATTATGTGAATGCTGGAGGTGAGTCATGTTTACCTGTGTGCCATCTTGACTGGAAGGCCCAATTTGATTCTTTATAAGGAGCCATGGAGAAGAAATTGCTTTCATGGTCATTTCGATACATACAGAAAAAGCATCTGACAAAATACAACATCCTTTCATAATAAAAACACTCAACAAATTGGTACAGAAGGAACTTACTGCAACACACTGATCCATGTTACACACACTTGCAGCCAACACCATACTCAATGATAAAAGATTTAAAGCTTTCCCTCTAAGATCAGGAATAAGGCAAGGTATCCACTCTTACCACTCCTATCAACATGGTAGTTGAAGTCCTAGCCATAGCAATCAGGCAAGAAAATAAAATAAAAAGCCTCCAAATAGAAAGGGGAAAAGTAAAATTGTCTTTCCAGATAATATGGTTTTATATATAGAAAGTCCTGAAGACTCCACCAAAAAACTGCTAGGACTAATCCACAAATTCAGTAAAGTAGCAGGATACAAAATAAACATATAGAAAACAGTTTTGTTTCTATACACTAGAACAAAACATAGAAAAAGGTATAAAAGAAAATAATTCCATTCACCATAGTATCAAAACCAAAATACTTAGAAATAAATATAACCAAGTAGGTGAAGGATATGTTCACTGAAAACAAGACTTTGGTGAAAGAAACTGAAGAAGACGCAAACACACGAAAAGATATCTCAAGCCCATGGATTGGAAGAATAATGTTAAAATGTCCATGTTACCAAAAGCCATCTCTAGATTCAATGCAATTTCTATCAAAATTCCAATGGTATTTTTCACAGAAAGAGAAAGAAAACCCCTAAAATTTGCATGAAGCCACAAAAAAACCCCAAATAGTGAAAGTAATACTGAGGAAAAAAATAACAGAGCCTGAGGCATCATATTCCTGATTTTAAACTATACCACAAAGCTGTAGTAGTCAGAAACAATGGTACTGGCATAAAAATAGACCCATAAACCAATGAAACAGAATCTAGAGCTCAGAAATAAACCCTTTCATTTATGCTCATTTAATATTTGCAAAGGAAGTCAATGATGCTCAGTAAATGGTGTTGGAAAAATGGAAAGAATGTAGAAGAATTGAAATTGGACTCCAATCTTACATCATACATAAAAGTGAACTTGAAATAAATTAAAGAATTAAACAAAGACCTGAAACTGTAAAACTCCTAGGAGGAAACACAGGGAAAAAAAGCTTCCTGATATTAGTCTTGGCAATGATTTCTGGGTATGATACCAAAAGCACAAACAAAAGCAAAAATAAATTAACAGGGCCATACTCTGACAGATGTAGCTCAATTAGTTGGGTGTCATCCTACAGGGCAAGGTGTCACTGGTTCAATTCCTGGTTGGGGCATATGCCTGGGTTGTGGGTTCAGTCCCCAGTTGCGGTGCAACTGATTGATGTTTCTCTCTCACATCGATGTTTTTCTCCTCTTTCTCCCTACCCTTCTCTCTAAAAAGAAATAAAATCTTAAGAAAAATTAATAGTACCACATGAAGTTAAAAAGTTTCTTCACAGAAAAGAAACAACCAATAAAGTTAAAAGGTAACCTACAGAATGGAAGAAAATATTTGAAAACTATATATCCGGTAAGTAGTTAATATCTAAAATATATGTCAATAATAAAAACAAACAATCTGATTAGAAAAAATACTAATGGCCAGCAGGTACATAAAAAGGTGCTTAAAAAAAGGTGCTTAACATCACTGATCATCAGGGAAATGCAAATCAAAACCACAGTGAAATAGCAGCTCATATCTCTCATACCTCTCATGTTAGAAGAATGGCTATTATCAAGAAGATAAGAGATAACAACTGTTGGGGAAGAGAAGAGGGAACACTTGTTTGTACACTGTTGGTGATAATGTCAATTGACATAACCAGTATGCAACCAGTATGGAGATTCTTCAAAAAACTAAAAATAGAACTATCATATGATCCAGCAATCCCACTCTGAGTATTTATTTAAAGGAACTGAAATCAGGATCTTGTAAAGATACCCGCATTTCCATGTTCATCGCAGTATACTCACAATAGCCAAGATATGGAAACAATCTAAGTGTCCGTCAATGATGAACAGATGAAGAAGATATGGTACATATATAAACAGTGGAATATTATTCAGCCATGAGAAAGAACAAAATCCTGCTTTTGGGACAACTTGCATGAACACTGAGGGCATTATACTAAGTAAAATAAGTCAGATCAATGCTGTATGATATGACTTATATGTGAAATTTTAAAAAAATGCCTAACTCAGAGAAACAGGGAGTACTTTAAGTGGCGGTTTGTTGGGAACCGTCCTGTCTGGTTTCAGGGACTGTAGCCCCACTGACAGGTGAGACGGCCCCAAGGCTGGAAATAATCAAGGACGCCCTGGGAAAACAGGTCACTGAGGAGACAAAACCGGCCTCCCTGGCAAGGGTGCAGCCTCTGCCTCCCTCACATCACCCTGCTTGGCCCTGTGATGGTTGGTAGTCAATGATGGGTAAGATTCCTCAAGAAGAGGGGTGATGTAAGCCAGACACACCTGGTATGGCCAGCAGACAAGGACTTGGGGGATACGGCAAAAGGGCAAAAAGGCCTGCACCCCTCGGCTCGTCTTGGACGTGGCCAGAGTCCTCTTCATTCTATCTGAAAGAAGTCTCCTTATCTCTTGGTGGCTCTACCCTACTCGCCTGGCTCAGGCTTGAAACAATAGTAAAGGCAGGTACAGCCTTAAACTGGATCGGGCAGCTGCCAGGGGGAAATCAGGTCTAGAAGTAAGTTCCTGGAAGCATGATTTGTTCTCTCAAAAGCTATGATAACCAGCTCATACTGGGAAGGATATTTACATTATTCATAGAGCTTGACCTGAGGCAGATCTCTTGTGTTCCTTCAAGTGTTATCTATGATTTCTATCTGTTTTCTGTAAAAATAACCTTTTGACATTGATTCATAAGCTTTGCATCTATACCCCTGTGCATACAGTTCTCAGTAAAAGCCTTTGAACACAGGGGCTCGGGGTTCTCCACTAGAGGGAAGAGCCATGTCCCCTAACTTGGCAAACAGAGAAGTGTTTGCGATGACTCGTGTTTATTCCCCCCCATCCATGACAAGCCGGAGATGGGCTCTGCAGGATTCAGAGCCCCGCTCCCTCCTCAACTGGCTCCAAACAGTAACCCTCAGATCCAGGAGCCCCGTGTTCCACCGCAGTGCTCCCTGAGACAGTGGTTACCAGGAACTGGGGTGCTGGGGAAATAGAGAGACACTGGTCAAAGGGTGCAAGCTTCCCGTTTTAAGATCAACAAGTTCTGAAGCTCTAACATATAGAATAGTGATTATAGCTAGTAATACTGTATTATATACTTGACTGTTACTAAGGGAGTAGAACTTAAATGTTCTCACCATAAAAAAAGAAATGGTAATTATGTAATGGAATGGAAATGTTAGCTAATGCTATGGTAGTAATCACTTTATAATATATAAACGCATTAAATATACATAATATATACCTTAAATCTACTTAACTGTATGTTAATTATATCTCAGTAAAGCTGGAAAACAATTTTTTTCAGATCAGAGAACTAGAAATAGTCATGTTTTTGCTGAATTACTGGTTTGTTTTAATCTTGTAGAGCACTACAAATTCTATAACTAATCAAATTTCTTTCGACAGTGTCTGAGAGCTCTCCTGGATTCACCTTGTTTTTTTCTAACCTCCTTTCCCCTTGATTATTAGAATCAAGGAGTTGAGAATGGAGAAGGAAGAATTCTTTAGGAGATTCTGATATCCTTTATCCTCTCTGAGAAGCACTGCCCCAGAACTACTCACTCATTTTGGTGTATAGTAAGATTTAGAGCTGAGTTTCTGATTACTCACTCCATCATTCTGGGTCATGTTCCCCTTTAACCTTAAAGCTGACTGAGTATAAAATAGTGAATATAACTTCTAGTTATATGTAATAAATTAAAAGATATAATGTGAACTAGAAAAAATTATTTCAAAGAGATAAAATAATGGCTGTTCTTTATGTATACAAGACATTTAAAAACAAGCTGTCCTTGGCCATAATGTATCTGAAATGTGACTTGGTCCAGATTTATTTAGTTGGAAGTTTTTAAAAAGTTTTATTTTTCACTTACAATTTACCTTCAATATTATTTTGTATTAGTTTCAGGTGTACAGCATAGTGGTTAGATAATCCTATACTTTACAAACTGTTCCTATGACATTTCCAGTACCCACCTGGCACCACACATAGTCAGCACATTATTATGGACTATATTCCCAATTTGTACTTCATAATCTCTTCATCTTTTTTACCCAGTCCCCCCAACCCCTCTCCCCTGTGGCAACCATCAGTGTGTAGTTGTTGGAACTTGGCAAGGTTGCAGCTAGAGGTAAAAACGGTCTTATATTCATTACCTGAACAATAAATGCCATATTTGGCCACGTGTACTGTGCACTTTTTGCACAACTTTTTTAGGGAAAAATAAGCATGTGCATTATTCGTGGGAAGTACTAAGTCCCTATCTATATGAATGTTTTTTAATTCTTTTATTTATGTTTATGTGTTAAAAGTGTAATTCTTGTACCGTAATATGTTCAAAAATAAATGCTAAAATTCCTTTATAATAAATACGAAAACACGTATCTAAATATAAAAAAATAATTGAATTAAAAAATGGAAACAAAAGATTTTTTTCCTGAAAGTTTGGGCCAAAAACACAGGTGTGCATTATACACGGGAGCACATTCTACATGGCAAAATACAGTACTTAGTAAAGACTGGAGACAGGAAACCAAAAAAATAGGATACAAATACTTAAGGATTCAAAATATAATTTGTCTGTATCCACTCACCTGCAAACCAAAATACTTAAAAGTGCATACAATTAACTATAGGCACCCCAAATCAAATCTATTTAGTTAATGGTGACTATCTGGCTCTGGCCAGTGTAGGTAAAAATCACAATGCACAAAGTTTCTTCAAACTAAGATATATTTTGACTCAAGAACAATATTATGCTCCAAGTTAGTTACCACATTCACTTTATAACTGTATGAGCTATTGCTGTAGTTACAAACTGAAAAGTTGAAGTTTATGGCTGCAGGAAAATCATGTTATACAACACGGCAGAGTATGAATAAGAGGCATAGGAGACTTATAAATTTTCTTCACCTCATTCTAAAGTTGGGTACAATCACCTGGAGCAATGAGAAAGATTACATATATGAGTGTGGTCTTTCCAATATCTGCACCTGCAAATATCTGGAGTGTCCTACCTTGTTGCATCTTGCTAAAACTAAAAAACTGATATATAGCATATGTTCAGTATAATCTTTTAAAAACATACACAACATTTATGTTAATGTTGGACTTAATCTCCAGCCAAGATGGAGGTATAGGTAAATGCACTCTGCCTACTCACACAACCAAAAGAATGACAACAACAAATTTAAAAACAAAAAATAACTAGAACTGCCAGAAAATTGAACTGCATAGAAGTCTGACAACCAAGGAGCTAAAGAAGAAACATTCATCCAGACCAGTCGGAGGGGTGGAGACCAGCAGCCAGGGTGGACAGGACGTATGGCAAGGGGGTGCTGGAGGACCAGGCAGGTGAGGCAGTGGCTGGCAGACTGGGCGGTCCCACATTTGCATGCGGATAAACTGGGAAGAACAGCTGGGGAATGAGACAGACCATGAGATCCAGGATTCTGGTGTGGGGAAAAGAAAGTCTCAAAATTTCTGGCTATAAAAAACTGTGGGGGATGTGCCAGTGTGAGAAACTCCCAGCCTCACAGGAGAGTTTGTTGGGGAGATCTACAGGGTCCTAGAATGTACATAAACCCACCCACCTGGGCATCAGCACCAGAAGGGCCCAATTTGCTTGTGGGTAGCGGGGGAAGTGACTGAAAGCCGGCCAAGAGCTGAGCAAGCAGCATTGTTCCCTCTTGGACCCCTCTCCTACCTACAGCATCACAATGTAGCAACCTGGGTTGCTCCGCCCTGATGAATACCTAAGGGCTCACCCTTTCCAACATAACAGGTACACCGAGACAAAGAAATATGGCCTAAATAAAAGAAGAGATCAAAGCTCCAAAAATAGAACTAGGTGATGAAGAGATAGCCAGACTATCATATGCACATTTCAAAGCACAGGTAATCTGGATGCTCACTAAATTGGTTGAATATGGTTGTAAAATGGAGAAAAAAATGAGGGCTATGCAAAGTAAAATAAAGAAAAATATACAGGGAACCAACAGTGAAGGGAAGGAAACTGGGACTCAAATCAACAATCAGGAGGAGAAGGAAGAGATAAACATTCAATCAGAACAGAATGAAGAAACAAGATTTTGAGAAAATGAGGAGAGGCTTAGGAACCTCTGGGACAACTTTAAACCATCCAACATCCAAATCACGGGGATGCCAGGAGAAGAGGAAGAACAAGAAATTGAAAACTTGTTAGAAAAAATAACGAAGAGAACTTCCCCAATCTGGCCAAGGAAATAAGACTTCCAGGAGATCCAGGAAGCTCAGAGAATCCCAAAGAAGTTGGACCCAAGGAAGCACACACCAGGGCACATCATAATTACATTACCCAAGGTTAAAGATAAGGAGAGAATCTTAAAAGCAGCAAGAGAAAAGGAGACAGTTACCTACAAAGGAGTTACCATAAGACTATATCAGCTGATTTTTCAAAAAAAATCTTGCAAACAAGAAGGGGGTGGCAAAAAGTTTTCAAAGTCATGAAAGACAAGGACCTACATCCAAGGTTACTGTACTCTGCAAAGCTATCATTTAGAATGGAAGGGCAAGTAACGTGCTTCCCAGACAAGGTAATGTTGAAGGAGTTCATCATCACCAAGCCCTTATTATATGAAATGTTAAAGGGACTTATTGAAGAAAAAGAAGATCAAAAACCACGAGCAACAAACTCATAACTATCAACAATGGAATCTAAAAACAAATCAAACCAAAACCAAAACCAAACTAAACAAACAACTAGAACAGGAACAGAATCATAGAAATGGAGATCAGAGTGGAGGGGGTTGGGGGAGAATGGGGGAAAAGGTACAGGGAATAAGCAGCAGAAATAATAGGTACAAAATAGGCAGAGGGAGGTTAAGAATAGTACAGGAAATGGAGAAGCCAAAGAAGTTATATGTACGACCCATGGACATGAACTAAGGGAAGCGGGGAATGCTCGTGGGAGGGGCATTCAGGGAGGAGGGGAATAAAGGGAGAAAAAAATGGGACAACTGTAATGGTATAATCAATAAAATATATTAAAAATTTTTTTGTTAACCTCACTGTTATCACTCCCAGACACACCAGGACTCAATCCTTGAATGCTATGAAAATAACTACCGTATTTTTCCATGTATAATCTGCTCCTGTGTATAACGCACATCCATGGTTTTGTATGCATTATACAAGGATTATACCCATGTATAACATGCATCCTTATTTTTCCATAAAAAATTTGGGCAAAATAATGCACATTATACATAGCAAAATATGGTAAGTTTAAAAATTTAAAACCTCACATGTTCACATTTATACTGAAAGAAAATGCCATTTGTGAAAAGTTTTAGTTAAAAATTTCCCACAGTTTTCATGTAGCTTTAGAATACTCAACATAAGAACTGATAATTCCTTGGGTAGGTGTTGGGTCTTTGTTAGCAAGTGTCAATGCTAGTGTCAGGGAGACATTAAAAAAGGTTTCCTTCATGAGAGTTGTCAAGAGGGTGTGGTAAAGAAATGAAGGCATCTTATGCAGGAGGAGAGGGCAGAAGTGTAGGGTGAGAAACCTGAACCTGAAATTTTAATTATGAGCTATGATTCTGGAAGATAACAGACAGGTGTCAAATATGAGACTCTCCTGAAATAAACAGAGATGTTTAAATATAAAACTGAGTTTAATGCAAACTTTTTTCTCAGTACCAGATACTGTGTACTACTATGGTATTCTGCAATGACATCACCCCAATCTATTTCTTCAAAGAAAGCTTGTTTAGGCCTCCAGAACCATATGTAAAATTTTATAATTTTATATTTATCAACCATGTCTCTTCTTCCAATACAAGTGACCAGAGGGCCTGAGCTTAGTAAACAATCATGAACAAAAAGCATGAGTAGTATGATATGTTTCATACTGTTTCAAATTCATATCATATTAAGTATTCTATATTATTTATGGAAACAAATGTGCATTTAAAAAGGTGAAAATATGAACTGTAAAAATGCATACCAACTTAGGACAGTACTTGCTACTGCAGATGGAAAAGAAAAAAGGCAACTGAGAAGTGGTACTAAGAAGACTTTATATCAGTATTAATAATATCTGAAGCAGATATAACAAAATAATAATTGTCAAATCTTGAGTACAAAGGTGATGTTATCTTAATCTCTATACTTTTCCTGAGTATTTGAAATGTTTCATTAAAAAGTACAAATAGATAGTTATAGAACAGTCAAGGAGATGCAAAGTACAGGAAATGGAGTAGGAAAGAACTTATATGCATGACCCATGGACATGAACGATGATGTGGGGATTGTCTGAGAAAGTGGGAGGTACTAGAGGGAGTGGAGTAAAAGGGAAAAACTGGGACAACTGTAGTAGCATAATTGACAAATGCATATTATGTGAAAAATAGCAACTTTGGGTTTTCACAGAGGAAATATTCTTCTGAAATCCTCAGCAAAAAATTTTTGTGACTCCTAAAATATAAAATATTAAGATGGTTTTCTTGGATTACAATACAGATATAGAATGAAAGGAAGCTTGAAATTAAGAAAGCCCAGATATGACCAGAGATATAGGGTCAGAATTTTTCATGCTCAAGATTCTAGAATGAGGGAAAATTCCAAGGCTGATGTAGGGCCCATAATGCTGATTCTTAGTAAAATATTAACTGAAAATAATGATGGTGGTAATAGCAATAACAACTACAATTTACCTGCATTAATAATTCTCACAATATTGTGTCTATAGAAAGATGGAAGAACAGGTAGAAATTTTAAGAAAACTAAGATCAGCCCTAACTGGTGTGGCTCAGTGGACTGAGCACCGGCGTGCAAACCAAAGGGTCGCTGGTTCGATTCCCAGTCAGGGCACAAGCCTGGGTTGCAGGCCAGGTCCTTAGCAAGGGGTGCATGAAATGCAACCACACATTGATGTTTCTTTCCCTCTCTTTCTCCCTCCCTTTCCCTCTCTAAAAATAAATAAATAAAATCTTAAAAATAAAATAAAACTAAGATCAAACAGTCAGAAGTGGTAAAACAACACAAATTTACTTGAATATGACTCTAAAATGTGTGCCCTTCTCTCATACTCAAGCTGATACAAGTATTACACGGCACTATGTATATATGCCTGCCTGTCATTCATGCACTCGTCTATCAAGTTAACCCGATCAAAACTAATGTATCATACCCAAAGAAAATACCATAGAGTATAAAATTTTGGGGCACACTTATAAAACTCAAAAATTAAAATTCACTGCTATGAACTGATTTAAGAGTTTCCGCAAATGAAAAACAACAAAACACAAATCCAAGAGACTCAGAGATCCCAAACAGAATTTTAGCCCAAATATGAAAAACAAACATGACAAATTGGCACATTATTTTCAAATGGCTGAAAACAAAAGATAAAAATAAAATCCTGAGAGCAGTCAGAGAAAGAAGAAACATGACAGAGGGAAAAAAGAGATGGGGGGTAAGATGGAGGCAGAGTAGGAGGATCTATCTCACATAGTCTCCAAGAACCATATGGGAAATAAAAACAAAGAGGCGCATAGCCACCTAAAATAAACAACTGAAGGATACCTGAAGAGGAGACTTTTAATCAAGGACAGGAAGAGACCACGTTGAGATGAGTAGGAAGGGCGGGGACACAAAAGGGGCTTGCACCACAGGTGGCAGGGTGAGGTATAGTGCAGCTGGGGGATCTTCCCACTGAGAAGAGTGGAGCCTGAACCCCAGACCAGGCTCCTGAGCACCGAGTGCCAGTGCCAGGATGAGATGCCCACATAGTATCCAGCGGTTACTGCCTGACTGCAGGGTTTTTGTCTGTAGGAGAGAGACAGAGCTCTCTGGAGACAAAACCACTGCTTTATTTCAATGGGGCCAAAGCACAGGTTTGTTGTGTGCAGCCACTCATCTTGGGCTCAGGTGAACGGAGGGCGGTGGGGACTGGAGTCACCGGAGGAGAGTGTGGAGAGGGTGGCTTTGGGGAGAGATGTCAGGGAACAGCTGCTGGGCTGCCTGTGCCAAGACATACCTTGATACTGCAGCAGCCATTTTTCTTGAGAAAGGTAAGTCCCCGCCGAGGGGTAAAACAATTACCCTACCCTCTGGGAGACTGAATCCTCTAGAATTCTGCTCAATCACCTGCATCTTTCTTTTCCCTTTACTTTGCTCCACACTACATCTTAACTCCTGCTGTGGAGACAGCAATAGGCAGTCTCAGGGGGTATCAGAGACTGGCTTTAGGGCGTGGCCATTCCAAACATGTTTCTGGGAATCAGACCCATGTCTCTCCCTCACAGGAGAGCCACAGAAACACTCTCCCAGTTTCCGGCAGACCCAAACTCTAGGATCTAGAGGCACCACCCATTTTCCTGCTAGGAGTTCTGCCATGCCAAGTTCAGGAAAATAACCTGGGACAGACTCAGCCATGTGGCGCGGGGACAGGGAACAACCCACCATCTTCCCTGAAGTCTTATGGTACCTCCAATGTGAGATATAGGGGTCCAATCCTCCTGATTCTACCAGAGGCCCTCTCAGAAATAGTTGGGTCAGTGGCTAGACTAAAACTGACAGAAGGTCAGTAGGCAGAGGCAGGTGGAAGAGGATCCTATGGTACCTCTGGAGGATTGCTGACCTACCCCTGTACCCTGTGCTGAGAAAAGCAAGCCTGCAGTGCAGCAATGCCCATCCCTGGCACAGTCAAGCCTGAAAGAGACAGTCACGAACTTGGTGATGTGTAGATTCGAACCGGCTGCTGAGGGCTACATGGACATAATCTGACATTGGCTTATACCAGCTTCAGACAACATCAGAGCTCTATCAAAAGGAAGGACCCAGCAGACAAGTACTAAACTCTGCTGTGACAAAATCCACTTACATGGTTTTTACTATGTATAATGTGCACTTTTTTGAGGGAAAAATAAGGCTGAGTATTATGCATGGGTAGTACTAATTTCGTATGTATATAAATGTTTTTTATTCTTTTATTAATGCTTATGTATTAAAAGTGTAACTCTAGAAAGCTATAATGATATCTGTATGGAAAATAATACCCTGGAATAAGAATCAGTTTTGTTTCTAAATATGAATTAAAAAATTAAAATGAAAGATTTTTCCCCCTGAAAGTCTGGGCCAAAAACGTAGGTGTGCATTATACATGGGATCGCATTATACACTGCAAAATACAGTAGTTCTTTAATATTATTTTAATTTTTTTGAATAGCTTTTTTCTTTTTTTCATTTTCTTTTTTCTCTCAATTTTTCTTTCATATCTCTTGTGTTATTCTTCCCTTTTCTTACTCCATTTTTCTTTCCCTGTTTTTTAATTTTTTAATTTTTTTTTTACAGGCAATGCCCTCTTTCTATTCCTTACTCTTACTGCTTTTTCTTCTTTCTCTCCTCTCAGAACAATGTTTTCTTTCCTTTGGTCTTCTTGTATTCTTTTTTTTCTTTTACTATTCTACTTGTCTTTCCACTCTCATTAGTCTTTGCTCTTTTGTTGTTGATTTTGCTATTGTTTTGAGGGATCTTTTTTTTGGGTGTGTGTGTGTGTGTGTGTGTGTGTGTTGTGTTTTCTTCTCTCAGCAACTGTACAAAAGCATACAAGATGTGGTGGGGGTTGAACCTTTCAGTTAGCCAGCTGGAGGGAAGATCCCACTAATGAATGTGCCAACAACAGTCAAGATCCAAATACAACAGGGGAGCCCACACAACTCATACAAAGGACATTTCTAGAGCATCCAGCTCAGGGAATAAAGGAGAGGGCAACACTGAGTCTCACAGGACTCCTACCACTTAAGTCTACTTCATGAAGACAAGGAGTCAAAGCAGATGTATTGAATACATATATATAAACAAAAAGAGTCAGCTAAAATGGGGACAAGGAAACAACCCCCCAAAGAAAGAAAAACGAGAATCCCCAGAAAAAGAGCTAAATGAAATTGAGGCAAGTGATTTATCAGACATAAAGTTCAAAGTAATGGTTATAAGGATGCTCAAGGAACTTCGTGAGAACTACAAGTAACTTAGTAGAAATTACATAAGCATGAGAAAGAACATAGAAACTACAAGTAAGAATCAGCTGGAAATGAGGAATGCATACCTTAAGTAAAGAATACACTAGAAACAATTAAAAGCAGGTAGATGAAGCAGAGGACTGAATCAACGATTTAGAAGACAATGTAGAAAAAAACACCCAATCAGAGCAACAAAAAGAAAAAAGACTGAAAAAGAATGAGAATGGTGTAAGGGCACTTTTTGACAACATGAAACATTACAATATCCCCATCACATGGATACCAGAAGAAGCAGTGAACAAGGGAAAGAAAACATATTTGATGGAATAAAGACAGAAAACTTCCCTAACATGATAAAGGAAAAAGTCACACAAGTTCAGGAAGCACAGAGAATCCCAATCAATATAAACCCAAAGAGATCCATACCAAGACACACCATAAATAGAATGACAAAGTTTTTAAAGATAAAGAGATAATCTTAAAGGCAGCAAGAGAGAAACAGTCAGTTACCTACCAGGAATTACAATAATACTGTCAGCTGATTTCTCAACAGAAACACTTCTGGCAAGAAGGGATTGACATGAAGTATTCAAAGTAACAAAAAGCAAGGATTTGCAATCAAGATTTCTCTATTCAGCAAGACTACCATTTAAAATTGAAGGTGAAACAGAGAGCTTCTCAGGCAAAGGGGCTAAAGGAGTTCATCAACACCAAACCAGCATTGAAAGAGAGGTCAAAGGGACTGATTTAAGAAGAATACAGAGAGAGAGAGAGAGGAACATAGAGAATAGGAATATAATATCATTGAATAAATATCTATCAATAATAACCTTAAATGTGAATGGATTAAATGTTCCAATCAAAAGATATAGTTTAGCAGAATGGATAAGAAAACACAACTCAAGAGAAGTCAAGATGGCACTGGAGTGAGTGGAAGTCATATTGACCTTTACCTAGAACCAACTGGGAATTATAACTAAATTGTGGAGAAATTACCTGGAACAAACCACTGAACACTAGCAAGAGAGGACCTTATAACCTCGGACTGACAGAAGAATCACCTTTAGCACAACCTAACTGGTAAAGAGTGAGGAAGAGACTCGAGAAGGAGGACAGGGCACTTACGGGCGGCAGCACCAGAAGAATACTGAAATCACCCAGTTGGACCCTCCTGAGATGAGAAGGGTCTAAACCATAAGCGGGGACCTCCGGCCTACAGCACCAGAGCCCAAAAAGTACGAGATAACAGCCAGCTGTGAAAAGCAGCAGGCTTGCTCTCTGCTAGAGACAGGCGGCTGGAGACACAAAGAAGGGCCAACGCATACATTTTTATTTGCAACCACTTACCCTGGTCTCCAGCAAGGGCGGGGGCAGAGTGGGCTAGAGGCACACGAGGAGACTGGGGAAGGAGGCATTGGGGAGAGAATGGAGAGTAGCTGGTAGGATCTCAGTGCTGACTCATCCCCGATGCGGCAACAGCCATCTGCCTCAGGTATCCACTCCCCTGAGTGGCAACAGTATGAGAGGTCCTAATAAGCCCATCCACAGGAGGGACTCCGCCCCACCCTGTGGTGTTAAAGCTGGCCTGCTGAGTGCAGAGTGACAAGATTAACAGCTGAAGGAGACAGCCACAGACAGTAGATTCCTGGACGTCTCAAACAGACTGCCTAAGGTCAGACGGGGTCAACATCTGACATCATCAGAGGCAGATCCTGAAATAAAAACAGTGGTCTCCTACCATAGGAGTTCACACCACAAAGTCAGGAAATCAAGACAGATCAACTTAAGAAAAAGAAGCAAAAAAGAAGAGTCTCACAAAAAATGGGAAGACAAAGAAACACCCCCCAGTCGAAGGGAAAGGAGGAATCCCCAGAAAGAGAACTAAAGGAAATACGGACAAGTAAACTATCAGATATTGAGTTCCAAACAACAGTTCTAAGGAAGCTCAAAGAGCTCAGTGAGCTCAGAGAGAATTACCAAAAACTGCAGGAAAACTATGAGGAACTTACTGAAAACTGTATCAGCATGAAAAAGGACATAGAAACTATCAATAAGACACAAGAGGAAATGAGGAATACAATTTCTGAATTGAAGAACACAGTAGAAGGAATCAAAAGCAGGTTAGATGAAACAGAAGATCGAATCAGCGAGCTGGAGGACAGGGAGAAAAAAAGCTCCCAGAAAGCGCAAGAAAATGAAAAAAGACTAAAAAAAGATTGAAGAGGCATTTAGGGAAATGCAGGACAATCTGAAATATAATAATATCTGTATAGAAGGGATACCAGAAATAAAAGGAGGAAGAGAGAGAGAAATTGTTTGAAAAAGTAATAATGAAAAACTTCCCTATTTGAGGAGAGAAAAAGTCACAGAAGTCCATGAAGCACAGAAGGTCCCATTCAAGGAGAATCCAACAAGGCCCACTCCATGACACATCATCATTAAAATAGCAAATATCAAAGACAAACAGAGAATCCTAAAGGAAGCAACAGAGAAACAGGTAATAACATATATGGGAGTCCCAATATGGCTAGCAGCTGACTGCTCAACAGAAACACTACAAGCCAGAAGGGAATGGCAAGAAATATTCCAAGTCATGAAAAGCAAAGGCCTGGAACTAAGACTGCTCTACCTGGCAAGGCTCTCAATTAAAATGGAAGGCAAAATAAGGAGTTTCCTAGAAAAAAGAAGGCTAAAAGAATACTCCTCTGCCGTATCAGCATTGCAAAATATGCTAAAGGGACTGCTTTAAGAACATGAAGAAAAGAGTCTATGAATACCCAGTTCCTTTCACAGTCACTAATACTTGATATTAGCAATATTTTTAATACTTATTTATCTGATTGTGACAATGATGTGTTATTTTAATTGTACTTTATTATTTGTTGAAACAAAACATATTTTTGTATATTTCTTGCCTATTTCTATTATTTTTAAAAAGCTTTAAGTGACTTTTTGGTATTCTTTATACATTTATTGATTAAATGTTTGTAGAAATTTTTCCCTAAAAAAACCCCCCCAAAATATATTATATTGTTAGATATATATGTTTGTTTCTAGAATGCTCATTTTATTTCATTGATCTACTTGATTATTTCTGTGCTGGTGTCATGTTGTTTTAATTGCTGAGACCTTATAATGGATTTACATTTTTTAATATTTTATAATGGCTCTTGACATTTAAATAAATAAATAAAATCAATCTGCATTTAAAAGAAAGAAAGAAAGAAAGAAAGAAAGAAAGAAAGAAAGAAAGAAAGAAAGGAAGGAAGGAAGGAAGGAAGAAAGAAAAAGGAAACAACTCCTACCTTTTGCAACAACATGGGTGGAACTGGAGAATATTATGCTAAGTGAAATAAGTCAGTTGGTAAAAGACGAATACCATATGATCTCACCTATAAGTGGAATCTATTCAACGAAATAAACTAAGAAAATAAACCATAGGCTTGGAAACATGGAGCAGACTGAAAGTGATCAGAGGAGATGGGGAAGGAGGACAGTGGTGGAAATAAGGGGAAAGGACTAAACAAAGAACATGTATGAGTGACCGATGGGCATAGACAACAGAGTGGGAAATGATTGTGGGAAAGGGGGGTGGGGTGACGTGGGTGGAAGAGGGCAAAGGGGGAAAAACTGAGACAACTGTAATAGAATAAACATGACTTAAAAATAAATTAATTAAAACAAAACACAACTCACATATATGCTGTCTATAACAGACCCAACTCAGAACAAAAGATTTACACAAGCTGAAAGTGAAGGGATGGAAAAAATATTCCATGAAAATTGAGATGAAAAAAAGCTGGAAATGCAATACTTGTATTTGACAAAATAGACTTCAAAACAAAGGCCATAACAAGAGACAAAGAAAGTCACTCCGTAATACCAAAGGGATAAATCCAATAAGAGGATATAACTCTTGTAAACATATATGCACTCAAAATAAGGAACACTTAAATATATAACAATCTTGCTGGACTTTAATTAAGAGATTGACAGCAATACAGATGTTGTCGTGGATTTTAACACCCTACTGTCACCAATGGATAAATCTTCCAGACAAAAAATCAACAAGGAAACGGCAACTTTAAAGGACACACTAGTTTGAATAAATTTAATTGATATTTACAGAACATTCCACTGAAAAGCAGCAGAATACACATTCTTCTCAAGTGCACATGGATCATTCTCAATATAGACCGCATGGTAGGACATAAAATAGGTCTCAACAAATTCAAGAAAACTGAAATCATATCAAGCATTTTCTCGGACCATAATGGCATGAAACTGGAAAGGAACCTCAATAAAAACACTCAGAAACATTCAAATACAGGAGGTTAAATAGCATGCTATTAAATAATGAATGGATCAGTGAAATCAAGGAAGAAATCAAAAGTACCTGCAAACAAATGAATATTAACACATAACAACCCAAAACCTATGGAACACAGTGAAAGCACTTCTGAGAGGGAAGTTCATAGCATTACAGGCCTACCTCAAGATTAATGAAAAATCTCAAATAAACAATTTAATCCACACCAGAAGAACTAAAAAAAACAACCAGAAACAAAGCCCAGAGTGAGTAGAACAAGGGAGATTATCAAGATCAGAGCAGAAATAAATGACAGAGACTAAAAAAACAATTCAAAAGATCAATGAATCCAGGAGCTGGTTCTTTGAAAAGATAAACAAAATAGACAAAGCTTTAATGAGATTCATCAATAAAAAAAGAGAGAACTCAAATACATAAAATCAGAAATGAGAGAGGGGAAGGAACAACTGATACCACAGAAATACAAAGGGTTATAAGAAAATACTGTTAATAACTATATATCAAGAACATGGACAACCTGGGCAAAATGGATAATTTCTAGAAACATACAATCTTCCAAAATTGAATCAGGAAGAAGCAGAAAACCTAAATAGACTGATAACAACTAATGAAATTGAAGCAATAAAAAAAAAACAACCTCCTGGCACACAAAAGTCCTGGACCAGATGGTTTTACAGGAAAATATTACCAATCATTCAAAGAAATCCTAACATTTTTTCTTCTCAAACCATTGTAAAAAATCCAAGTAGAGGGGAAACTTCCAAGTTCTTTTTATGAGGTCAGTATTACCCTAATTCCATAAGCAGATAAAGACACAACAAATAAAGAAAAGTATAAACAGTAAAATCCTCAACAAAATATTAGTAAACTGGATACAGCAATGCATTAAAAAGAGATGCACCATGATCAAGTGGGATTTATCCCAAGGATGCAAGGTTGGTACAATACTCACAAATAAATAAACATGATACATCACATAAACAAAATGAAGATAAAAATCACATGAGCATATCAATAGGTGCGCAAAAAGCATTTCATAAAATACAGTACCCATTTATGATAAAAAGTCTCAGCAAAATGGGAATAGATGGATCATACCTCAACATAATAAAGGCCATATACAAAAAACCTACAGCCAACATTATACTCCATGGGCAAAACCTAAAAACATTTCCCTTAAAATCAGGAATAAGACAGGATGTCTGCTTTCACCACTCTTATTTAAATTAACATAGTACTGGAAGTCCTAGCCACAGTGATCAGACAAGAAGCAGAAGTAAAAAGCATCCCAATTAGAAAGGAGGAAGTAAAACTGTAATCATTCATAGATTACATGATATTGTATACAGAAAATCCTATAGGTTCCACCAAAAAAAACCCCCCCACAAAAAACCCCACCCCCAAAACTACTAGATCTAACAAATACATTCAGTAAAGTAGCAGGATACAAAATCAATACTCAGAAATTGATGGCATTTTTAATATAGCAATAATGAACTATCAGAAAGAGAAATTAAGAAAACAGTCCAATATACCTGTGAAAAAAAAAGGTACTTAGGAATAAATTGAACCAAGGAGGTAAAAGATCTGTACTCAGAATACTAAAGGGCACTGAAGAAAGAAAGTGGGGAAGATACAATTAAGTGGAAGAATATATCGTGTTCATGGACTGGAAGACTTAACATCATTAAAATGTTCATACTACCCAAAACTATCTGTGCCTTTTAAAATACCAATGGTATTTTTTACAGATCGAGAACAAATATTCTGAAAATTTATATGGAACCAAAGCAACCCTGAATAGCCTCAGCAATCTTGAGAAAAAACAAAGTTGGAGGGATCACAATACCTGATATCAAATTATACTACAAGGCCTCTGCCATCAAAACAGTCTGCTATTGGAATAAGAACATACACATAGATTAATGAAATAGAATAGAGAGCCCAGAAATAAACCCATGCCTTTATGGTCACTTAATATTTGACAAAGGAGGCAAGAGCATACACTAGAGTAAAAACAGTGTTTTCAATAAATGGTGTTGGTAGAACTCGATTAGTACTTGGAAAAAAATGAAACTAGACCACCAACTTATACCATACACCAGAATAAACTCAAAATGAATAAAGGACCTAAATATAAGTTGCAATGCCATAAAAATCCTGGAGGAAAACATAGGCACTAAAATTCAGATATCTTGTGTAGCAATAATTCTGCCAATACACATCCTAAGGTAAGGGAAATAAAAGAAAAAATAAACAAATGAGACTACATCAAATTAAAAATCTTATGCATAGCTAAATAAACCATCATCAAAATGAAAAGGGAACCCACTGTATGGGAGGACATATTTGCCAATAATACATTGGACAAGGGTTTGATCTCCAAAATATATAAGAACTCATACAACTCAACACTAGGAAGACAGACAATTCAATTAAAAAATGGGCAAAGGACCTGAATGGACACTTCTCCCAGGAGGAAATACAGATGGCTCACAGACATATGAAAAAGTGTTCAAATTACTAGCCATCGGAAAGCTGCAAACTAGAAACACAATGAGATATCACCTCACACCTGCCAAAATGGCTATCATTAATAAATCAACAAACAACAAGTGCTGGCAATGATGGGGAGAAAAGGGAATCCTAGTGCACTGCCGATGAAAATGCTGACTGGTGCAGCCACTGTGGAAAACAGTATGGAATTTCCTCAAGATATTAAGAATGGAGCTTCCTTTTGACCCAGCAATTCCACTTCTGGGAATATATCCTAAGAATCTCAAAACACTAATTCAAAAGAATATATGCATTCCTATGTTTATAGCAGTGCTATTTATAACAGCCAAGATTTGGAAACAGCCTAAATGCCCATCAGTAGATGGGTGGATAAAAAGCTGTCATACATTTACACAATCAAATACTATGCGGCAATAAAAAAGAAGGAATTCTTACCTTTTGCAACTGCATGGATGGAACTGGAGACTATCGTGCTAAGTGAAATAAACCAGTGAAAGACAAATATATGATCTCATTTATAAATGGAATCTAACGGACAAAATAAACTGATGAGAAAAACAGAATCAGAGGCATAGAAACATGGAACAGACTGACAGCTATATGAAGGTATGGCAGAGGTGGTGACTGACTGAAAGAAGGTGAAGGGAATAGTCAGAGAACATTTATGCATGACCCATGGGCATGGACAATACTGTGGGGATTGACTGTGGGAATGGGAGGGTGAGTTGGGTGCAGGGGGCAAAGGGGGAAAACTGGGATAACTGTAATGTATAAACAATAAAATATTTTTTAAAAAAGATAAATAGCAGATTTTTTTTACCAGAAACAATGGAAACCAGAAGAAAATGGAACAGCATCTTTAAAGTATTAAAAAACAAAAACGAACTGTCAACCTAGAATTCTGTACACAGAGAAGAGTATTTTTCAAAGTAAAGGTATATGGGAAGTTTGGGGGGAATGAAAGGATTGAGTAAAAAAAGAAAAAATGTATATTAGTTTACTAGGACTGTCATAACAAGCTACCATAGACTAGGGAGTTTATTGACAAGTATTTTCTTACAGTTCTGGAAGCTAGAAATTCAACATTAAAGTGTTGGTAGGGTTGATTTCTTTTGAGGCCTCTCTACTTGGCTTAAAGGTAATCGCCTTCTTGTTATGTCCTAACATTTTTTTTCCCCCTCTGTAAGCATGTACCCCTAGTGTCTCATGTATGCCCTAATCTTTTCTCATAGGGTCACCTGTCAGACTGGATTAGGCCCACACTACCAGTCTCATTTACAGGCCCTATCTCCAAATACAGTTATGTTCTAGAATTTAGGGCTTCAACATATGAATTTTCGTGGTCACAATTCAGCCTGTAACATCCCACACTCTAAAGCCCCCCAAATCATGTCCTTCTAACATGCAAAACACATTTAATCCCATCTCCAAAGCCCAAAAGTCTTAACCCATTCCAGCATCAACTCTAAATCCCAAATCTCATCTAAATATTATCTACATCAAATGTGGGAGAGTATCAAAGTGTGATTCATCCTGAGGCAAAATACCTTTCTAGATATGAACCTGTTGAAACCAAACAAGTTATCCACTTCTAAAATGTAATGGTTGGACAGAGTTAGGCCAGACATTTCCATTCCAAAAGGGAGAAATTGGAAAGAAGTGAAAGGGACCATGGGTTTCAAGCAGGTCTAAAACACAGAAGGGCAAATTCCATTAGCTTTTAAGGCTCAAGAATAATCCTCTTTTGTTGGATGCTCTATCCTCCAGGTTTTCTGGGGTGGCAGATCCAGCCCTTTGGCCCTCAGTGTCAGACTGGCCTATTGAAACAAGGAGGTAGCTCTACTCTCTGGAACCAAGGAAGAAGAGAGATAGTCTTGCACCCTAGACCTGTACCTCCTGAGCTGGTGGATATAGGCTGTATACAAGAAACTCACTTTAAAGACAGCTTAAAAGCAAATATATGGAAAAAGATTGACCAGGTACTCACTAATTTAAAAAGACATGTAATGGTTACATTAATATCAAAGTAGATTTCAGAGCATGGAATATTATCAGCTTTGAAGAGAGACATGACATAACGATAAAAGAGTCAATTCATCAACAGACATAACAATCTTTAACATGTATGCACTTAATAACAGAGCTTCAAAATATATAAAGCAAAAATTGATAAGGTAATAAAAATAAACAAATCCATAAATTTAGCTTGTATGGTAGCCAGTTTCTAAGAAGGCAAAGGAAACAAAACCACTCTGGGAAATCTTCAAAGTTAACTCCATTCAGGTTATATTTCTATAAGCCAGGCAGTTAGAGATTATAGGGTCATGACGCAGGATGGAGTCTAACTAGTTCCTGACATCAACAGATTATCTAAAGCTACTAAATGGCACTGAGGAAACTGTCTTGAGTCACCAAATAAATTATCAGTTAAGTATATATGAAGCATTCTCTGCAGGCATAGTACCATGCTAGGTACTTTAGAAATACAAGACATGGTTCTGGCAGTGAAGAAACTTATCTAGATGGAGAATTAAGAATCACAAATATAAAATACAAAATAATAAACTCACTAGAATAATAAAATGAAAGCACTCATTTAAGTTACTGAGCAGATAATAAGTACCTGGTACTAATTTTAAGATGAAAATGATCTGGTTCATGTCCTCAATAACAGAAAGTCCAGAATGGGAAGACAGACATGAAAACATGGAAGTCTAAATATTCTAGGTACTATAGAAGCCCTAAAAAAGGAGATGCACATTGAGCTTGGGGATTCAGGAACAGAATGCATGGAAAAAATTGTGTCTGAGGTGAGCTTAAAAACTCAGATTCTTACTTAGGCATTTTCTGGGGAGACAAGCTAGGGAAGGGCACTTCAGGCAGAAGGATCAGTATGAACAAAAGGACAGAAGCATAAAAGCTGTAAGTAGTTTAATAATTTAAAAAATTGTAAGCAGTTTAGTATGCTTCAAGGATAGGGTGGGAAGGGATGTGCATTTAGTCATTAGGACAAATGAAAGAAGGTTTTGTGTGGCATGATAAGGAACATGAACTTTATCGTATCTGCCTGCTTTCCTCTTCCTCTCTCTCATTCATTCAACAAATACTTATTGAGCAGATCCTACATCACAGGCACTGTTCTTAGTACAGAGTATACAGCACTGAAAAGGACAGACAAGGCTCTTGTCTTGTCCTCATGGGGTACCAGTTGAGGGAGCATGGTAGCAGTGAAATGCACCAGACATACAGAGTTGAATAACACAAATGTCAGCCACAGAAGTCTCTACATCTCCAAAAGAAAAATATAAACAGAACACACACACTCACACACAAAATAAACTACTATGCATATCTGGCAGTGATTCATATCTTATGTTTCCTGGGCTTCAAAAACTAAAGTCAAACCTTGATCTCAATACTTTCACAGGCAAATCATTTTGTATTATTAGAGGTCATTTTTCTCAATAGCCTAGTCCCTTAAATTTTTACTTGGGTCAAGGGGGCAGCATATTGGTTGGTTTCTCTAACAATCTTTAGCAGCCATGGAGAAGCTTGTAGAAGGTGGAGGTAGTTGCTGTATTCCTTTACAGATAAGCTAAGTTACCTGTTTACCAGGAAATCCTGTTGGAGATACTATTCCCCATATCTAAAGCAATAACTTCAGTAACTGAAACATATACTCAATCAAAGGGGAACATGAGGATATTATCACAATTTATGCATGTAAGGAAAATTGTCTTGAGAATCACAGTAGCTTGACTGTAACATAATGTGCAATGGCAAGTCATATTAATGAATTCCTGGTTTCATTCATTTTAAACTTTTGGAAAAATTCTTAGTTTGAAATTTTCTATCTTGGTCTCACCCTGAAGATAATTTTTCCCTTTGGAAAGTTAAGTCCATTCAGACATATTGAAAAACAGGACTGAGAATAAAAGTACTTTTTCCATTTCAAAGACAGCTGTTTACAAAGAAATAATTTAATGTTAATTAAATTTTGATACATCCCTATGTTAGTGTTTTAAGAAGCACTGTCTTTCTGCAAAATTTTGAAACAAAAGCTTCTAAAGTTAAAACCCATGATGCTCTGTTTCTGGTGGGCTTTCAGTTGCATGTTTCACTACATGGTTATTAATATCAAAAGGAGCTATTAGGATTCAATTTAGTTTTCTCTTTATACTTTTCCTCTTTCAAGAAGAGATAAAATTTCTACAGCAACATGCTAAATTTGAGAGGTATGCCTGATCTTTTCACATCAAATAAGTAAGGTGGATAACTAATTAGGCTGCTAAATATGTCTATTATTGGGCATGGGGAAGGAAGCACAGCTCTTAAGATTCCAGCTAGCATTTCTCCACCTGTGAGTTGTCACTGCTATATTTAACATCACATTATGAGAGGTTTTGTATTAAACACAAATTTCCTTCACATATTATGAGTAGCAAATAATGTTTTAACAAATAGGAAGTATTTGGCTGAAGAATAGTGTATAGCTTCAAAATACTGATGAAGAGTTTCAGTAAATTTACAAAACTTAAACTAAAAACAAAACGCGCTTAGAATTAATGTTTTAAGAACTGTTCTATTTATCTATTTTTAAGTGTTTATTCAATTTTTCTTTCTTTCACTTTGCATATCTGCTCTCCATCTTTATCTTCATTCTGTTTTCTCTTTCTTTAATTCATAGTTTTTGTGCCCTGGTTGGTGTGACTCAGTGTATTGAGTGCTGGCCTGCGAACTAAAGGGTTGCTGGTTCGATTCCCGGTCAGGGCAAATGCCTGGATTGTGGGCCAGGTCCCCAGTTGGGGATGCATGAGAGGCAACCACACATTGATGTTTCTCTCCTCTCTTTCTCCCTTTCTTGCCCTCTCTCTAAAAATAAAATCTTAAAGTAAATAAAGTTTTAAAATATTCAGATTTTGTCTCCAGATTAACCTTCTCATTTATTTATTGAACTAAAAAAAAAAAAATCACATTAAAAAAAGTAAACCAATGGAATTTAACAGGCAACGGTGATCAGAAAATACAGCATGGGGATGGTAACCTAAAGTAATGTATCTAATGGTTATTTTCTTAAAAACTTAGTATGTTGTAACCCATAGTTCCCTAGAGACAAGTAAAGATACATGCTATTGACTCGTCAGAAATCTCTTATCCAAGTATCCTTAACTCAGTCTTTCCTTCAGTGGCATAAGTATTAGTGGCCATCACTTCCATGATATAATGTATGGCATGTGAACAGACTGTCCTTAATCCTCTTCCATCTAAATTAGCCCTTTCTGACACTTCATCAAGTTATAATGAGGGAAGAATGAAGTAGCACTTCCTTTAAATGGTAATTCTTAATATCTGTTGAAGAACTAATCACTGCTAAGAATCTTGAATACGAGCACTAAATTCACCAAGGTAGCTCCTGTTATAACAACTTAAGTAGCAGTTGAATTTTAATAGGGTCTTATCAAAGTTCAAGTGACTTACCTGTTCCTGGGTCATCTTCTGCAGCTCATTCTCCCAAGTTGTCTGGTCATCGTCCAAGGTATAGGAAGCTGGTGGAGTGAGCCCACGAAGGATCAGGGGGTTTCGGTCATGGCAGAGGGCTGTCAGGTGTCCAATATACAATTTTAATTTGCTTCTATTTTGGTCAAGTTCTAAGAGGGGCTGGATGATCTGAGGTGAAAAAAAATGAGGAAAGTCAAGGTCAATCTGAAATGAGAAGTTCAAGTATCTTTATGCCTCCTAAGTCTAAGGAAACTGACCAAAGACTAAAGCTCTTCTAATGACTATTGACATCTTCAGGATCATAAAAAGAAACACGTACCTGCATGTTTACAGAGTCACACCCAATCACCATTCTGGGAGATGGGTAGGGGATGTTGGCTTAGTGTATCAGTATGAGACTAAGAGTTCCATACTTTGACAGGGGATTAAGCACAGGACTAACATTTATACAGGAATGACATTCCTGATAAAGACTCCAGTTACCTCACAATTTCTTTTCCAATCTATTTATGAGTAGGTTACAAAATACTGTTAGTGAAATTTGCTCCTCTGAAAACCTGGACAACATATACTTCATTTGTTCCTTCACCTCCTAGGATAGGAGAAAAATTCTCTCTCTGGAGAAGGGGCATGTTTTCTTTGGCCAAGAGATGTGATGAGTGAACTCATTACTAACCTGCTTCATCCTGGCTTAAGCTCCTCTCATTCATTTCATTTCACAGAGGCTATCTGATTTTCTTTTAAAACAGTGATTGATAAATCCTTATATAACACTGAATACCTGACTCATAGCCAAGGACTCTGAAATTCTCTCAGTTGTAACATTGGTTCTCTTTTTCCTGAATAGCAGTCCTGTTCTATTTTTTTTGAAATATTATATTCCCTTTGCCTTTGATGAACAACTATCCCTTTGACTACCTTTGGAAGCACGTTAAATGACAGATGACTTTTGCCCCAGAATTTCATTTAACAGCTCTCATGACAATACTCTGGTCAGGTACTTGGTAGTTGGTCAAAGCCTGGGGTGTCTGGGAACAGTTGGGTCAGATCTCATATCTCAGAACTGAAATGTTAGAGCAGCATCTGCTTGATACACAGCAGCTGTGAGAGCTGCAAAACATGGCCAAAATGCTGGCAATTCTCAAAATGTTCCCAGGGCTTGTAAAGCAGAGGTCTGCACCTGTTGCATGTCACTGGCTGGCATTTTTCATCATTATTACACCTCTGACCCACCTAATGAATAGGGAGCTCAATAATCTTACTTTCAACAGTGACACTGATTTCTCCCTGGCCTCCTCAGAGCACTGCTCCTGTTGCTTTCCTTTCTAAAAATTGTTTTAAAAAGAACATTATATACCTTCAAATTATGAAATCAATACATATTTTACTCTGAAAAACATGGGAAAACTATAAAATAAATAATAAAATAGCCTATAGGTATTTCATCAAGAATACCACCTGAGAACTTCTGGTCAAGATGGCAGCATAGATAAACACCTCGTTGCACAACCATATCAAAATTACAACTAAACTACAGAACAACCATCCTTCAGAACTGCCTGATACCTGGCTTAATGTAATTCCTAAACTATGGAATCAAAGAAGAAGCCACATCAGGACTGGCAGGAGGCGTGAAGAAGTGGAATGTACTGGTCCCACACCCAGGTATAGTGGATAAAAATGGGGAGAGAAATTTTGGCTGTGGAGGTCCTGTCTGGGGAGTGAGGGGTCCCAGCCCTACACCAGACCCCACAGCTCAGGATTCCAGTGCCAGGAAGAGAAATCTCCATAACTTCTGACTGTAAAAATCAGTGGGGATTGATGCTGAGGGAGACTGAGGGCCCCTGGAATCCCAGGCAGTTCCTCTTAAAGGGCCCATGCACAGACTTACTGGGACTCACTCATTCTGAGCTCTAGCCCTGGAGCAGTAGCTTGAAAGGCACCAGAGATGTACAAGGAGGACCTAAACTGTCCAGCATCAGGGCAAGAGCTGGGGTGGGGGCAGTTTTCTGCCAGAGAGAAGTGCTGGTAGAGGCCATTGTTCCTTTTCTGAAGCCCTCCTCCCCCAACAGAGCTGGCAGGCAGGTGCCATATCTGAAACTCCATCAACCTGGCTCACACTGTTTGCCCTGACCTGGTTCCCTGAGGCCCTGTCCTACCCAACTTTCAGGTCCACCCAAGCTGTCTGTGTGTTTTTTTTCACACAAATGGTCTGTACTGGCTCATGCTTCAGATTTTACTAAATCTCTCAAACAAGCAGCATCTGGCATCACTGTGCCCTGTACCTCTTGCTAAGTGGACATAGGCCTGGCACTAGCAGCAGCCCATCTTGGTTCACCGCTTGGCCTCACCTGGGCACCTCCTAGCCCAGCACAAGTAGCAACCATCTGCAGAATGCTTTGTAGCTCATGTCTGGTGGTCTTGGGCAGAACACAGGTGGCAGCTGACCCTGACTTGCACCTCCTGGAGGCCCCAGTGAACAGCTTCAGACCACATGAAAGTACCATGACCCAACTACCTCTGCAAGCAACACACTCAAGAGTACTGATGAAGTAATTCCTGTTCTGTGAGGTGGGCCTCTGTAGAGCTGATCCTCCACAGTGGTCAGAGGTCAGTGTTCACAACTGGTCCTTGCAGCTGATTGGCCTGGGAGCAAATACACCCTACTGATGTGCCAACAGCAATCAAGACTCAGCTACAACAGGACGGTGCACACAGCCCACACTGGGAGCACACCTTGAGGGCCCAGCTTGGGTGATTGGGCCACTGGATCCTATCAGACACCTACTACACATTAGGCTACTCTACCAAGCTTGGGAGATGTAGCCACTCTACCTCATAAATAGAAACAAATACAGGGAGGCTGCTAAAATGAGGAGGCAAAGAAACATGTTCCAAATGAAAGAAGAGAACTCCAGAAAAAGAACTAAACAAAATGGAGCCAAGCAATCTACTACATGTAGACTTCAAAACACTGATTACATGTCTACTCAATGAACTTATAACTTCAAAAAGTATAAAAATGGAACAGACAGAAATGAAGGAAACACTAACTGAAATCAAGAATAATTTACAGGGAATCAAAAGTAGAGTAGATGAAGCCAAGAATGGAATCAGTAATTTGGAATATAAGGAAGCAGAAAACAAACAGAACAGCAAAGAAAAAAAGAATCAAAAAAAAAAAAAAAAAGGACAGTGTAAGGAGCCTCTGGGACAACTTCAAGTGTACTGACATTTACATGATGGGGTGCTAGAAGGGGAAGGAAGTAAGGAATTTGAAAAAATAATGACAGAAAACTTTCCTAATTTGAAGGAAACAGACATACAAGTGCAGGAAGTGCAGAGAGTCACAAACAAGATGAACCCAAAGAGGTCCACACCAAGACACATTATAATTACAATGTAAAAAGTTAAAGACAAAGAATCTTAAAAGTAGCAAGAGAAAAGCAATTAGTTACCTATAAGGGAGTCCCCATAAGACTGTCAGCTGATTTCTCAACAGAAACTTTGCAGAAGGGATTGACAAGAAATATTCAAAGTGATGAAAAGCAAGGACCTACAGCCAAGATTGTTCTATCAAGCAAAGCTATCATTTATAATCAAAGGGCAGATAAAGAGCTTCCCAGACACAGTTCATCACCACCAAACTAGTACTATGTGAAATGTTAGAGGGTCTTCTTGAAGAGAAAAAGAGGATAAGAAACGTGAACAATTAAATGGCAATAAATACATATCTATCAGCAACTGACTCTGAAAAACAAAATATACAAGCAGAAAAACAACAAAAGAATAGCACCTGAAACATTTTAGTAATTTTCTTCCAAGTTTTTAAATAACTTAATCAACTTCTAATAGTATCAGACTTCACATTTACTTGGTATACTGTTTAATAATTCAATGTTATATTGTGAGTACTCTTCACAATGTTACATTATTACCGGAAATCATGACTTTTACAGTTGCTTTATAAATATATTACATTTTGTTTATTTCTAATACTATTTCTATGACATAATTAAAAGAAGAGCAAGGGCTTAGTGGCTTAAACAATCTTTAGCTTACTAAAAATATGAGAGTTCAGAGTTTAGGCCTACATATTATAATACAATACAGAAGTTAGAGTCTGACTAGACAAACTCGAGAAAGAATTAATTTAGCATTATTTTTTATTTTTTAATCTCTCATATATACAATTCTATAAGGGTAAAGGTTAAAACCTTAGGTGCTGGTGTGAAAAACTTGGGCTCTATAAGAGACCCACAATAAGCAGGCTCAAAGCACCAGCTCTGTGCTGGCATTTTTTACCTATGCTATGAGAGGCATATCAACACTGCCAATCACTGAAGGAAGACACTGGTTCAATAAAAGCAACAATTTGGAGAGTAGGAAATTGAACCGTTTTTCACAAACAATTTTAATCTGTCTCTCAAAAAATACTATTTTATTTCTGAAAGCAAATGCATACACTGTAGAAAATTCACAAAGAATTCCAAAGTATAATCTTTGAAGGCAATATTCTTTTAAATGCATGTATAATTTGCACTTCAATAACTAAACTGTCTAGTCCTGGTTCTACTACCACATCCTTCATGGCCTCCAACAGTGCTGCCCTATTTTAATTTCCTTTTTCTTTTCTTTTTCTTTTTAGCTTGGATTTCTCTATTTTTTTCACAGGCACATTGATAAAAAATGATAAATCACTTTTGAGATTTCCCCCAGGTTTGTGTAACTGATTCCCAGTCTGTGTGCACGCGCGCGTGTGTAGCTGTTACTACACCTGGGCTGCAAGGTTGAAAGATGAAAGAGATGGTTTAGGTAATTACTGTTTGAATTGGAAAACTGGCATAAAATAGTTTGACAAGTGAGGGAAGGAGGCAATGTGATAAATGGTAATAATCGAAAGGTCAAATTTCTCACAGTAAAGTGGAAAGACACAAGCTTTCTTCTCTTTGACTGAGGATGAAAAATAATTGACATTCTAGGTCCCTATCTTTAGTCAGGTGAATTTCAAGCTGATTTAAATGCATTTCATGCTGTAGTACTAATTGTTTAGAAAACACTATACTGTTTTGCACTGTAATTTTTCAAAGTCCAGTTGAAAAATTAAAAAATGATGGAATTTGAAATGTTTTTCTTAGGATAAAAACCTATTCTATGCAGTGGTCAAAATGTCTGTCCTTTCTCCTCATGTCAAAGAGAACTGCTTTTTAAAAAACAAAAACAAAAATCTATAGTTTACATTGTGAGAGTATAGGAAACTGTCCAACTAGCACAGTTCCTAAATCTACCCTTAAAAAAAATCACTCATGCCTCTCTGACAGGCCACATTTAACCATGTCAATCATGTGGGAAATGCCCTTATCTCTTCCCCTCACCCTCAATCTAACTTGGGGAGGCCACTTAGAAAAGAAATTGCATTTCCCACAAGGCAGGACTGCCACTGCCTAATCTCAAGAAGGAAGAGGGATACTTGTCAAGGAGAAAAGAGGATGCCTTACAGAATCTGTGTGTCTTCTGTCCACATACAACTTTAGTACATTGGCAAGGAGTCCTACCAAAAACAATCAGAAATATGGTCAAGCCACATTAGTTCTATAGCTTTGCAGAACTAAAGTTAAACAATGAACTTATTAACATATCCTCCACTTGTATCAAATATAATGTCACAATAGCCACATTCCCCCAATCCTATGTCTACCAAGTTGTTAAGGAAAAGAATTTAAATTATAAAAAGGGATAAGAGATTTTTGGTTAATGTACTAAGAGCTTTTTTTAAAAATTTTTTTGGCAAGGATTTCTTTGCTTATGCATTAGATCCTCAAAGGGGTTTTAAAGACCAGTATTAGATGACACATGGTGACAGAGGACACTGATCTTCTCAAAGTGTTTATTTTAACCTTCTTTTCTCTTAAGTAAGGTTTGGTGGCTAATGCCTTTTGAAGATAAATAAGCTGCTTCTGCATTGTCTGATACAGATTTAACTGGAAAATCTAAGTACCCCATTTATGTAGCCCATTCATCTATGAGATGTAAATATACTTTCTTAGAATATTTGCCTTCTCAATACCAGGATGGAATGGGCAGAGTCAAAAGCACCTAACAAGTTAATTATACGGCACGTTTTTCTCTTCCCACTCTACTGTTTCTGTATCACTTACTCTAAGTATAGGTTAGTTGGTTGCAACACATTCTAGGATCTCACTTTGGGAAGAATGGAATATCTGTATCACAAAGACTAGACTAACAGGTGCTGAAAATTATTTGGGACTTAAGGTATTTACCCTTGGGGTACTGATGTTTTATTGTTTGAAAGATGTTACTTCTTTTAAAGCTAACATTTACTGATCATCTATTGTATTCCTGGCAAATTATTTTTGTATTTTCTATGATTCTTCTGTGGTTAGCTCACTGCCCTCAACTGGCTACAAAATCTTTTTGTTTTTCTTTTCTGCAGTCTTCAGAGGCAAGTTCAACTGTCCACATAAAAACTGTATATATACTGTGTATATATATATATATATATATATATATACACAGTAACTATGGTAGTATTGACTTTTCATTGAGCTACCATTACACTTCTGTCCTCCAATGAAGGTACACCAAGAAAGTCCAGAACAATTAATATATAAACTTCCCAGAGACATTATTCTCTTAATGGTATTCTTGTCCAGAGGCCCTAACAGAGAGCTAAAGTCTAAAAAAGTAAAAAAAAGAGGCAAGAAAATAAAATTCATCAGTCCAGTCTCAGTCTTTTTCCTCTTAATAACTAAATTTATCTTCATGGTCAGTAACATATGTCAGGATGAGAAAGATGAAGCATAGTGTTAAATCTCTTCACAAAGGTTTAGAGCTTAAACGTTCTTGCTTAAATATAGCTATTTTGTAAAAGAATAGGATTCTTAAAAAAATAGTAAACCTTCATAAGATTTTTACTACACTGATCAGATATACTGGAAGTCAAATCACATATATTTAAACTGAAAAGTTACATAATTCACTTAACTAACATTTAGTGAATGCCACTGTACCATGCCATATCCAGATTTAGCTGATGGGAATATTAGAAATAAGATGTGGTCCTAAGTTACATTAAAAAAATCATGAAATAGTAGAACTAATATGTTGAGTGTATACCAGAATTAAAATGATAAACTCATGATTGCTTTAACTTTAATTTTGAAGTTTACTTGAAGTAGACATCTAAATTGCGAAGTAAACCTCTTTGCCTTGAGGTTTAGGCTTAGTCTGACTTAGTCTCATATATAAAGTTATGAAATTCAACAAGTTTTTTAATACTTAATGGGCTCTGAGATCCAACCTTTTAATCAGTCTCCCCACTTGAAGCATAAACAAAAGGATACTAATGGATTCCTCAATGTGTTTGGTGTTATGCTGCTTACTCCTTCTAATTCTAACAGGAAAAAATATATTTGAGAATAGTCCTTATTTTATACTTCTTTTGCAAGAGATACACTGGACAAAAACAGGCCTACCTAGTCAACACCCGAACAGTAACATAAAAAGAAGTCAAAACTTTGGACTAGGTTTTAAGGTACATCTATATTACCTCCAAAGAAGTCTGATTATTAACATTGAGAATCTGGAAAGTTTCAGTAGCTTTAGAGTGAGTTCAAGGGCTTAGCTAGAGAGCTACAGTTACGGAAAAAATTTTCTATTATAACACAGCTGTGTTTCTTTTAGGAATAGGTTTAAAAAAACCCTAAAATTTCAAAAAAATTAAAAGATAACCCAAAGTTAAAGGCAAGACACTTCAGAGCTCCAAATCCTAATCCCCATTTCAGAACTATTTTTCATGTATATCTATTTGACTCTCCAAACAAATTTTATAGAGTGTGACTGCCTTACATTTATCTTCCAAAACAGAAATAAAAATCGTGCAAAAAGAAAAAAATCTAGAATAATGTTACTTACGCTACAAATATTTACTAAATACTTAGAATATTAGTTCTATACTAAACAGAGTCCCTTCCTCAGCATCCCTTACACATGACTTACTATTATTACTTGTTTAGTTAATAAAATATTTGGACCAGGGAATCATTTAGGATCCATTAACTTTCTCATCCCCTTACCTATATTCTGGTGGCAAAGATTCTCTCTTTGATCAAATTTTAGACTTTTGTGTTCATCTCTATACTAATTCTAGCAAGAATTCTGCTACGTTGGCTTATCAAGAGTCTCTCATCCTCACCCTCACACACTACTGGTGGGACTGTAAATCGGTACAGCTACTACAGAAAACAGTATGGACATTCCTCAAAAAATTAAGAATAGAGTTACCATATGACCGAGCAATCCCTCTCTTGTGTATCTTTTTGAAAAGTTTGAAAACATTTATTTGTAAAGATACAAACACCCTTATGTTTGCTGCAGCCTTATTAATGGTGGCCAAAACAAGAAAACAACGAAAGTGTCCTTTGAATGATAATTGGATAAAGAAGAGAGGGAGGGGCAAGATGACAGAAAAGTGAATGGAAGTCACACTGACCTCCAACCAGGATGAATCTGGAATTACAATTGAATTGTGGAGAAATCACCTGGAACAAACAACTGATCAATAGCAAAAGAGAAGCCTTGTAACCTCGGACAGAGAGAAGAATCAGCTTTAGCACAAATGGACTGGTAAAAAGTGTGGTAGAGAATTGAGAAGGGTGGCTGGGTGCTCACAGGCAGCAGCACCAGAGTGATACGTAAACAGCCAGTTGAATCCACCTGAGAAGAGTGGGGTCTAAACCATAAGCAGGGACCCCCAGACTATAGCACCAGAGCCCAAAAGGTGCACAGGTAACAGCTAGCTGAGAAAAGCGACAGGGTTGCTCTCTGCCAGAGACGGGTGGCTGGAGACACAAAGAGCTGTTTAAAGGGCCAATGCATAAATTTTTATTTGCAGCCACTTACCCTGGGCTCCAGCAAGGGCAGGGGTAGAGTGGGCTAGGGTGGCCAAGGAAAAATGGGGAAAGGAGGCTTTGGGGAGAGAACTGAGAGAATAGCCTGGGGAGTGTCCCAGTGCTGACTCATCCCCCATATGGCAGCAGCCATTTTGCTCATGCAGACCACTCTCCTCTGTGGGCCAACAGCGTGAGAAGACACAATAGATCTGTCCCCAGGAGTAACTCTACCCCACCCTGTGGTGTCTAAGGCGGCCTGCTGAGTACAGAGCGACTAGATTAACAGCTGAAGGAGGCAGCCACAGACAGTAGATTCCTGGAAGTCTTGAAGAGACTGCCAAATGTCAGACAGGGTCAACACCTGACATCACCAGAGGCAGATCCAGAAAGAAAAACAGCGGTAAATACTAGAAACTATTGAGACAAAATCCACTGTGGTCTCCTCCATGATTTGCGATATTTTCTTTACTATATAGCTTTTTGACGTTTATTGCTGGTCCATCAAGTTTGTGCATATTAAATCATTAGATTTTATACTAATAGTTTATTTCTCTCCTTTCTTATAACAGTATTAATCTCTTTACAGCCTTATTAATACTGGTTCATTTGCTGTTGATAGTAAGATTGCAGCAGGTAGTTATTTTTGTGGATGTGGGTTTGTTTCCTAGACTTTGTGGTTTTGTTCTGGCAGCATCAGCACAAAAATACACAAGATATGGTGGACAGAATGACCCTCAGTTAACTGGCTGGAGGGTAGGAAGCACCAAAGAATGACCAAACAACAATCAAAACCCAATTATTTCCACAAAGCCAACATAAATGGCATAAAAGGCGTCCAAAGAGTAGCAAGTTTAGGAGATCAAGGAGATTGCACCACTGAATCTCTTTCCACAGAAGTTCACATCACAAAGCCAGGAAGTCAAGAGAGATCAATTTAAGGCACAGAAGCAAAAAAGAAGAGTCTCATATAAATAATGAGAAGACAAAGTTACACCCCCCCAAACGAAGGGACAGGAGGAATCCCCAGAAAGAGAAAGAAATGAAATAGAGGCAAGTGAACTATCAGATATTGAGTTCCAAACAATAGTTATAAGGAAGCTCAATTAGCTCAGTGAGCTCAGGGAGAATTACCAAAAACTACAAGGAAACTACAAGGAAACTACAAGGAACTCACTGAAAACTGTATCAGTATGAAAAAGGACATAAAAACTATCAAAAAGAGGCAAGAGGAAATGAAGAATACAATTTCTGAATTGAAGAACACAGTAGAAGGAATCAAAAGCAGGCTAGACAAAGCAGAGGATCGAATCAATGAGCTGGAGGATAACGTAGAAAAAAGCTCTTAGAGAGAGCAAAAAAATGAAAAAAGACTAAAAAAAAAAATGAAGAGGCATTGAGGGAAATGCAGGACAACGTGAAACATGATATCTGTATAAAAGAGATATGAAAAGGAGAAGAAGAGAAGCAAGGGTTAGAGAACCTGTTTGAAAAAGTAATGATGAAAAACTTCCCCAATTGGAGAAGAGAAAAAGTCACATAAGTCAAGGAAGCACAGAGGGTCCCATTCAAGAGGAACCCAAAGAGGCCCACTCCAAGTCAAATCATCATTAAAATGGCAAATATCAAAGACAAACAGACAATCCTAAAGGTGGCAAGAGAGAAAGAGGTAGTAACACATAAGTGGGCCCCAATATGGCTAGCAGCTGACTTCTCAACAGAAACACTGCAAGTCAGAAGGGAGTAGCAAGAAATATTCCAAGTCACAAAAAGAAAATGCCTGCAACCAAGACTGTTCTAACCGGCAAGGCTCTCAATGAAAATGGAGGGAAAAATAAGGAGTTTCCCAGACAAAAGATGGCTAAAAGAATACACCTCCATCAAACCAGCACTGCAAAATATGATAAAGGGCCTGCTTTAAGATGAAGAAAAAGAGTCTATGAATACCCAGGTCCTTTCACAGTTGCCAATACTTGTTATTACCAATATTTTTTAATACATATTAATCTAATTGTGACAATGATGTGCTATTTTAATTGTTCCTTTTTTATTTGTTGAAACTAAACCTATTTTTGTATATTTCTTGCCTATTTCTATTATTTTTAAAAAGCTTTAAATGACTTTTTGGTATTCTTTATCCATTTATTGATTTAATGTTTGTAGAATTTTTTTAAAAAACAAACCAAACCATTAACCCCTTTTCAGATGTGTTGAAAATATTTTCCTATTCTATTACTTGTCCTTTAACTTTTTTAATATGTATATTATTGTACCATCTTAAATGTTTAATATAGTCATATTGCTGATATTTTACTTGATAGCTTCTGGGTTTGAATATTTTATTTCAGGGTAAGAAAAATATCAGTTTGTATTTTCTCTTAAAACTCCTTAGTTTCTACATACTGATTTTAAACTCACCTGAATATTTCTTGTATAATGTGTGCAATAGGGCTCTATATTTATTTTATTTCAAGTAATAGTGGTCCATGCATCTTATTTGTTGAATAAGCTTTATTTTACCCATTGATTTGAAATATCAACTTAATCATATATTACATTGTTAGACAGATATATACATTAGTCTCTAGAATGTTCATTATATTTCATTGATCTACTTGATTTTTTCTGTGCTGGTGTCACGTTGGTTTAATTGCTGAGACTTTACAATGGTTTTAAGTTTTTTAATATTTTATAATTAACTTTGACATTTTAAAAAATAAATAAAATCCATCTGTATTTAAGAAATAAAGAGAAAAAAAGGAAGGGAGGGAAGGAGGGAGGGAGGGAACTCCTACCTTTTGCAACAACATGGATGGAACTGGAGAATATTAAGCTAAGTGAAATCAGCCAGTTGATGAAAGACAAGTATCATATGATCTCACCTATAAGTGGACTCTATTCAACAAACTAAACTAATGAACAAAATAAACCAGAGGCATGGAACCATAGAACAGACTGAATGTGATGAGAGGGGATGGGGAAAGAGGACAATGGGGGAAAGAAGAGTAAGGGACCAAAGACCATGTATGAATGACGCACGGACATGGACAACAGAGTGGGAACTGACCATAGGAATGGGGAGTTGGGGTGTGATGGATGAAGGGGGGTAAGGGGAAAAGCTGAGACAACTGTAATAGAATAAATATGATTTATAAATTTGAAAAAATTAAAAAATACAAAAAAATACCAATGATGTATTTCACAGATACAGAACAAACATTTCAAAAATTCATATGGAACCATAAACAACCCTGAATAGTGACAGAAATTTTGAGAAAGAAGAACAAAGTAGGAGGGATCACAAATCCTGACATCAAACTATATTACAAGGCCACTGTAATCAAAACAGTCTGGTACTGGCATCAGAACAGACTCATAGATCGATGGAACAGAATAGAGAGCCTAGAAATAAACTCATTTCTCGATGGTCAATTAATATTTGACAGAGGGTGCAGAAGCATTAAACAGAGTGAAAAACAGCCTCTTCAACAAACAGTGTTGGGAGAGCTGGACAGCTATATGCAAAAAAATGAAATTCGACCACCAACTTACGCCATACACAAAAATAAACTCAAGATAAATAAAAGACTTAAATATAAGTCGCAACACCATAAAAGTCCTAGAGGAAGACATAGGGAAGAAACTCTCAGCTATTCCACGCAGCAGTATTTTCACTAATATGTCCCCTAGAGTAAGGGACATAAAGGAAAGAATAAACAAATGGGACTTCATCAAAGTAAGAAGCTTCTGCACAGCTAAAGAAAATAACAGCAAAATGAAAAGGGAACCAACTGTATAGGAAAATACATTTTCCAATGATACCTCGGACAAGGGTTTGATCTCCAAAATATATAAAGAACTCATATGACTTTACTCTAGGAAGACAAACAATCCAATTAAAAAATGGGCAAAGGACCTGGACAGACACTTATGCAAGGGCCCAGAGACATATGAAAGGATGCTCAACATCATTAGCCATCAGAGAAATGTAAATTAAAACCACAATGCGATGCCACTTTACACAGGTCAGAATGGCCATCATAAACAAATCAACAAACAAGTGCTGGCGAGGTTGTGGAGAAAAGGGAACCCTTGTGCACTGTTGGTGGGAATGCAGACTGGTGGAGCCACTATGGAAAACAGTTTGAAATTTCCTCAGAAAGCTAAAAATGGAACTGCCTTTTGACCCAGCAATTCCACTGCTGGGATTATACCCTAAGAATCCCGGAATACCAATTCAAAAGAACCTATGCACCCCAATGTTCATAGCAGCACAATTTACAATAGCCAAGTGCTGGAAGCAACCTAAGTGCCCATCAATAAATGAGTGGATCAAAAAGCGATGGTGCATTTACACAATGGAATACTATGCAGCAGAAAGAAAGAGCTACTACCTTTCACAACAGTATAGATGGAACTGTAGAGCATTATGCTAAGTAAAATAAGCCAGGGAGTGAAAGACAAATACCATATGATCTCACCTATAAGTGGAACCTAATCAACAAAACAAACAAGCAAGCAAAATATAACCAGCAACACTGAAATAAAAAAACAAACTGATAGTAATGAGAAGGGAGGAGGGAGGGGGGATAACAGGGGAAGAGAAGGGGAAGGATCAAGTCAAGGAACATGTGTAAAAGACCTATGGACAAAGCCAAAGTGGAGAAGGATTGAGGGTGGGAGGCGGGGGTGTGTGGGGCAGGGGAAAGTGGTGGTGGGAAAATGGAGACAAATGTATTTGAACAATTAAAAAAAATAAGGTATATATATACAATTGAATGTGACTCAGCCATTAGATGAAATATTGTCACTTGTGACAAAATGGATGGATTCTGAGAATATCATGCTAAGCAAAGTAAGTCAGATGGAAAAAGTGAAGAACCATATGATTTCACTCAAATGAACACACAAAAACTCAGAGACACAGATAACAGTATGGTGGCTACCAGAGGGAAAGTGGGGTGAGGGAGGTAGAAAGGGTAAAGGGGGTTTTATATATATGGTGACAGAAGGAAACTTGACTTTGGGTCATGAGCACACAATGCTTATATAGATGATACAGAATTGTATACCTAAAACCTATATAATTTTATTAACCAATGTCACCCAATAAATTTAGTAAAATAAAAAAAACAAACCAAGAATATCCCATCCTTAATATTTGATCAAACTCAATGATAAGATTCTTTGTCCTCCACCATCTCCCAGGTGCTGTCTGATCACTCTGGCCTGTCTTAAGCAAGAATCCTGTGAGGTCTGTGTAACCAGAATCCCCCTCATCCCTGATATTTCCAGTTACCAAGTTTCTATCCAGTGACCTCCACCATGTTCCTCCACAATAAATTCTCACCTTCCCTTGTTGTATTTAGAGTTGAGCACAATTTCTCTCCCCCACACAAATCTCCCTTGCAGTGGTCCATACCCCTACCACAATGGTCCCAAATAAAGAAAGTCTGTCTTACTGTTCTTTAATAACTAATTAATATATATTTTTTCTTTAACACAGGGTAAAGGAGAGGAATAGTAAATACTCATTTACCAGGAGTTCAGGTCCAGGGACCTGTGGGTTGACAAGAGAAAAATTCTGAGATGTCCTAAATTAAATTACAGCAAGAGGGAGAGTGACAGACATAGACAAGAGTAGTTCTCGTTAATAGCTGTGGGCCAACTAACAATATAGGGCCTACATTACCAAATTCCATTCCTTGGAACTTTGAATCAACTTCCAAGGGGTCACCTATATTTTTTAAATTACATATTGGTTTCAGGTGTACAGAGTATTGGTTAGACAATCATATAGTTCACACAGTGTTCCCCTTGATACTTCCAGTATCCCAAGTGGCACCACAGATAGTTATCACAACATTGTTGATTATATTTACCATGTTTTACTTACTTCCCTGTGACTTTTTTGTAGCTACTAACTTGCGCTTCTTAGTTCTGTCACCACTTTCACCCCCTCCCATGTGGCAACTACCAGTTCTCTCTCTGTATCTATGAGTCTGTTTCAATTTTGTTTGTTCACTTATTTTGTTCTGCAGATTCCACATACAAGTGAAATCATATGACATTTGTCTTTCTCTGACTGACTTATTTCACTTGGCATAATACCCTCTAGGTCCACCAATGCTGTCTGTTGCAAAGGGTAAGATTTCATATTTTAAAATTATGTTGTGTATAGATAGCATAGCTTTTTTTACCCATTCATCTATTGATGGGCACTTGGGTTGTTTCCATAGTTTGGCTATTGTACAACAATACCCAACCAACTGAGCCATGCAGGCCAGGGCCATAGTTTGGCTATTGTAAATAATGCTGCAATGAATATAGGCGTGCATATATTCTCTTGAATTAGTGTTAACTCCCAAGGGGCAATCTAAAAAAAGTAATCAATCACCAGATACCACCACATCTTGCATATGCATGAACTTTCAGGACTTGCCCAGCACAAATCAACAGTAAATATTTGTTACTTAAGGACTGTGCACCTATCCTACAACTGCTCCCCCTCACCTTTTTTCCACCCTTTTATCTGTAGCCAACGCAAACTCTTCCAAAACAACTTATAAGTTTCTTCCCCAAAACATAGTGTATAGAAGAGTCCATGAACTCTGGGACAGAGGGCATGCTGCCTTCTTCATCTATCCCTGCTGTTGATGATTTAGACTGCACTCCCAGGTCCTGTCCTTTTCTGCCTAGCATTTGGCTCAATAAACCTTTTCTTTAAGAAAAGCTTTCTGCCATGAAATTTTTTTTAAACAAGGTCACTGAGAGGTATAGATGTTAATTAGAAATCTTACTGTAAACAGAAATACCTAGTTCTGAGAGTAACAACCAAAACTTTCAGACTTAAAGGGGCTTTATGGTTTGTTACAGTGCAGCTCTGTCTATGAAAATTATAAAAGGCTACAGGTTCTGAAATATCAAAAGAAGTGGGAATTGACATTAGCTGGCCAAGATGGAGGCATAGGCAGATACACTTTGCCTCCTCGCACAACCTAAAGGACAACAAATTTAAAAACAAAAAATAACTAGAACTTCCAGAAAATAGAACTGTATGGAAGTCCAACAACCAAGGACTTAGAGAAGAAACATTCATCCAGACTGGTAGAACGGGTGGAAACTGGGCAGCCAGAGTGGAGAGGACACATGGCAAGGTAGCAGCTGGAGGATTGGGCAGGCAAAGTGGCGGCTGGCAGACTGGGCAGTCCCAGGTTTGCATGTGGATAAACAGGAACAGCTGGGGAGCGAAACAGACCGCGCAATCCAGGGTTCCAGTGTGGGAAAAGAAAACCTCAAAACCTCTGGCTGTAAAAACCTGTGGGGGTTGTGGCGGTGGGAGAAAACTCCCAGCCTCACAGGAGAGTCCACTGGAGAGACTCACAGGGTCCTAGAATGTACACAAATCCACCCACCTGGGAATCAGCACCAGAAGGGTATTGGGAAGTGACTGAAAGCCAGTCGAGAACTCAGCAAGCAGCATTGTTCCCTCTTGGACCCCTCTGCCACACAGAGCGTCACAATGCAGCGACTTGGGTTGTCCTGCCCAGGCAGATACCTAAGGCTCTGCCCCTTACAATGTCACAGGGGCACAGACAAAGAAATATGGCCCAAATGAAAGAAAAGATCAAAGCTCCAAAAACAGAACTATGCAATGAAGAGACAGCCAACCTATCAGATGCACAGTTCAAAACACTGGTAATCTGGATGCTCACTGAATTGGTTGAGTATGGTCACAAAATGGAGAAAAAAGCAGAGGCTATGCAAAGTGAAATAAAGAAAAATATACAGTGAGCCAAGAGTGAAGAGAAGGAAACTGGGACTCAAATCAACGATTTGGAGAAGGAAGAGATAAACATTCGATGAGAACAGAATGAAGAAACAAGAATTCAAAAAAATGAGGAGAGGCTTAGGGACCTCTGAGACAACTTTAAACCATCCAACATCCGAATCATGGGGGTGAAAGAAAAAGAAGAGGAAGAGCGAAAAACTGGAAACTTATTTGAAAAAATAATGAAGAGAACTCCCCCAATCTGGCCAAGAAAATAGACTTTCAGGAGATTCAGAAAGCTCAGAGAGTCCCGAAGAAGGTGGACCCAAGGAAGCAAACACCAAGGCACATCATAATTACATTACCCAAGTTTAAAGATAAGGAGAGAATCTTAAAAGCAGCAAGAGAAAAGGAGACAGTTCCATACAAAGGAGTTCCCAGAAGACTATCAGCTGATTTCTCAAAAGAAACCTTACAGGCAAGAAGGAGCTGGCAAGAAATATTCAAAGTCATGAAAAGCAAGGACCTACATCCAGGATTACTCTATCCAGAGAAGCTATCATTTAGAATGGAAGTACAGATAAAGTGCTTTCCAGATAAGGTAAAGTTCAAGGAGTTCATCATTGCCAAGCCCTTATTCTATGAAATGTTAAATGGACTTACCTAAGGTAAAAAAGATAAAAAACTATGAACAGTAAAACAGAGGGGTGGGGAAGGGGCAAGAATGGGCAAAAAGGTACAGGGAATAAGCAGCATAAATAGTAGGTACAAAATAGGCAGGGGGATGGTAAGAACAGTTTAGCAAATGGAGAAGCCAAAGAACTTATATGTATAACCCATGGACATGAACTAAGTAGTGGGGGGAATGCTGGGGGGTAGGGTTGTATAGGGTGGAGGGGAAAAAAGGGGAGAAAAAAAGGGACAACTGTAATAGTATAATCAATAAAATATATATTAATAAAGTGGGAATCATTTAAAAAAATCATGGAGGATCATTTTCTCTTAGTTATACAACTCAGAAATCTGTTGTCAATTTATCTTGAAGCATACATTACCACTACAGCAAAACAGAACAAGAGAGTCCCAATTTCTTGATCCAGATAGGAAGAGAAAAGAATTCTGTACTCAAAGTTGTAAGGGGATAGGAAACAGGTTTAGAATAAAATAAATCTTGAAAATAAACAAATGGGACTACATCAAATTAAAAAGCTTCTATACGGCTAAAGAAACCATTATCAAAATGAAAAGGGAGCCCACTGTATGGAAGAACATACAGTGTTCTTCCAGGCAATGATATACCAGGCAAGGGTTTAATCTCCAAAATATATCAAGAACTCATACAACTTAACATCAGAAAGACAAACAACCCCATTAAAAAATGGGCAAAGGACCTGAATAGACACTTCTCCAAAAAGGACATACAAATGGCCAATGGACAGATGAAAAAATGCTCAACACCACTAGCCATCAGAGAGATGCAAATTAAAACTACAATGAGATATCACCTCACACCTGTTGGAATGGCTATCATTAATAAATCAACAAACCAACAAGAGCTGACGAAGATGTGAAGAAAAGGGAACCCTAGTGCACTGCTGGTGGGAATGCAGACTGGTGCAGCCACTGTGGAAAACAGTAAGGAATTTCCTCAAAAAATTAAAAATGGAGCTGCCTGTTGACCCTGTGATTCCACTGCTGGGCATATATCCTAAGAATCCTGAAACACCAATTCAAAAGAACTTATGCACCCCTATGTTCATAGCAGCATTATTTACAAAAGCCAAATGCTGAAAACAGCCCAAGTGTCCATCAGCAGAGTGGATTAAAAATGGTGGTACACATACACAATGGAATAGTACGCAGCAGAAAGAAAGAAGGAACTCCTACCCTTTGTGACAGCATGGATGGGACTGGAGAATATTATACTAAGTGAAATAAGCCAGTTGGCAAAAGACAAATACTGTATGATCTGACTTATAACTGGAATCTAAAGAACAAAATAAAGTAACGAGAAAAATAAAACCAGAGACATGGAGACATGGAACTGACTGATAGCTGTAGGAGGAGGGGGGAGAATGGTGGAAGGAATGGGGAGGAATTAGTCAAAGGACATGTATGAATGACCCATGGACATGGACGAGGGACAGGGGATTGACTGTGGGAGAGAGGGGTGGTCTGTGTGGAGGGGGGCAAAAGGGAAAAAAATTGGGACAACTGTAATAGAATAAACAAAAATTAAAGTAGAAAAAAAGGAAGAAGAAACTGGAAATAAAAAGAATAAAATAAACATTGAAATAGGAACTATTGAGCTGCTAACTGCATTTTGTCTACTTAAGTCTTCTTGCAGTGAAAACCTATCCTGTCTTATGCAGTATAATAAATACTACTCAAATGGACAGAAGTGTGTGTGTGGTGGGGGCTGCCCCCTGATGAGGGAAGGAAATTTCCTGCTGAGCCCATCTATTCATGTGCTCATGGAGGATATTAAGGCTCTAGCTATTTCAAATACTTGCTTTATTTAACACTTGAAGAGTTGTAAGGTATACAAAAATAAGATCATTAACCAACAAGGGGGCACACAAATATCTCCAGATAAAGATAGTGCAGTTACATGGAATTAAGTGCAGAGAATGCTATTATGAGGCGCAGAAGATATTACAAGCTAACCAAATAATGACACACATAGTACACACCCTGAAGGGATGGTCAGATGACAGACAGTGAGATAACTAGTATCAAGAAAGCCGCCCGCCCGACTAGATTCAGAACTGCGAGGAGCCGGTGTGCCAAAATTCTCCTTCCTTGCTCTAAGAACTAATAGAGATAGGAAAGCATCTTTGATTCAGTTCTTGGCTTGAGGCTTAGCTCTCCACAATAAATCATTTATTGTATTTTAATGAACACTGTAGGGATTACACACTAGTGTGTGTGTATAAAATAAAAAATAAAAATAAAAGTAAAATAAAATAATAGAATGACTTCCCTACTGTAAAGTTCCAGGGCTATGCACTTATGAGAAATTATAGGGGAGAAAGTCTGGCGTGGGGGCAAGAGGCAGAAGAGGAGAAAAGAGGTTAGTAAGCCAAATGAAGGCTGATGCTGAATTTAAAAGGAAAATCTTGGTAGGCAGTTGGCCACAGGCAAAATAAGGGCTTTCTGCTCCTTGCACGCCTGTGCACACACTCGAGTGCTGAAACTGGTAACTCACGATCCACTCTGATTCGCTGAGGTCTGATGCCTAAAGCAGCCCTGCTGTAACGGTGCGCTGCACTCAAGCACCACAGTACTTCTTGGTATTATTACATGTCTGTGAGACAGATGGAGCGGAAAGACAGCAACCTGCTTGTTGCCTCCTGGGCAAAACACAGTATCAACCTTACTACAGCACTTCATTTTCTTCTCTCTTTAAAGCAATGTACCAGTTGCACCGGGTGTGGAGAAGAAGGCCAGGTGGAGTTGCCCAGGGTAAACAAAAGGAACCTCCTAACCTTGACAGTATCTCAAAAAATAAGGAATAACATAACAGAGGATGTCAATCTAAGTTAGAGGGCTCCATCCACTGGCTCCTTCTAATAACCTATAGGAACAGATAGAAGAAAAGAGCCAAGTATGAGATGTGATAGCTTATCTGTAGAAGAGCTCCCAAAAAGAGGTCAGTCTCTGCAGGAGACTCTTCTGTGATTAGCAGTTATTTCAAGGTCAGGTTGAAGGTGTGTGCTTGCATGCTGTGTGTATACATGGAAGACTTGGAGAGTAAACAAAAGTATTTTGACATTAGTCATATTATCATTTCAACTCCGGTGTCAAATCAGACACAATAGATCATGCAGATATTTCAAAGTATACTACTGTGGCCACTGAGAGCCTCATTCTGTGTCTGAAACCTTTGGTAGACATGGCTCCTCATTCAATAGCACTTAACAAGAACGTGGCCTAAGAGGTTACTGGTGGGATGGAAAGAGAGTTTACCTATCACTTGGAATGCAGGGGGAAAATGGAAATGTACATGTAGCTATGTATGAACATCAGGAATGGGTACCTGTGCTATTTAGAGAAGAAAAATTACATATAGGGACTTGATCTCTTACTGTTGAAGTCGGAAACAGGAAAAAAATAGACAGGTCAGAAACATTTATGTTTGGGTATATATAAAATGCACATGCATATGGTTACAGTGACAAGGGGTGGGAGGGCAAGATGTGAGGGAGCATCTGAGTAGAGGGTCGTTAGCCATTATTTTCAGCTTAGAATTCTACAGAACTGAGAGCACAAAAGAGCCCCTCAAGAACTGAAACCATGTTAGGACAGGAGGCACAAAGGGTGTCTCCTTAACTTCCTCTCATTACTATGAATCTCAGGGAGCTGGCAGCCAATTCCAGGAAAGGCATTGGGTGTCTACCCCTATCCACCACAGCTTTGCTTTGTCTCTACACACTATTCTTCTTTTCCTTTCCTCTCTACCTCTTCTCTCTCCTCCTCACATACCCACGTGAAGAAACTTTATTTCCACTACACACACACACACACACACACACACACGCCCCCCCCCCCCCCCAAAAAAAAACCCTGTCATATGTCTGAGACTATAGGAGGGATCTTGGCTGCTCTGACTGAGTTGTCCTTCCTGGATTTATGTCTGCCACAGTCAATCAGGAAATCATATTTGAAAAGCAAATTCTTTATGAAATTTTTATATGCCATGAACAAATCCCATGGATTAACAATTTGCAGACATCACCCCCTTTTACCTTGGGAGTAATCAAGGCTTTGGGTGGGGAAAAAATATGTGAGAAAAACAAAAATGAGGAAGACTTTTTCCTACTCATTTCCTTTATTTGAGAATAAAATCTCCCATACAGTCAACAAATTAAACCTCCTCCTCCCCCATAACATACATTCTAACAGATATCACCATTTCTATATTACTAGTCATTGATACCTAAGGAAAGCTCTATTATTTGAGGATATAAAAGTGACTGTGACAAAACAGGCTCTGTACAGAAATACCAGAAATTCTCCAAGTTGTGACTGATGTTATATGTTGTAAGTAAACAGCCAGGGGATTCAGGATTAAATAACCTGGGCCATGCCAAGCCTTTTTGTGTACATATAGCCCAGTCTTTGGAAGAAGGACCCATGTGCCCTGATTCCCTCCATCTAACCCAGGGCTCCTCAGAAGCTAAAGGATGATCAAGTCTGAAGTGCAGTGACTCAGGAGAGCAGCTGCACTGGAATGAGAGAGACAGAATGGTCAGAAGGAGCGAAGCCTCGTGTTTTGACAAAGCTGACAGGTCCTGAGAGAGAACTAGCAAGTGGAAAAATAAGGTAGAGGCAGGCTGAGGGAGAAAGTTCCAAGGAACCAGAAATTGCCATACATCCAGACTGGAGCCTGTGAGGCTACAAGATCTGACAAAAAGTAGTTGCCTAGTATAGTTGTGAAATGTCCTGATAGTGGGAGGAGAAAAAGTTAAGTCTGTACAGAGTCTTTATAATTGTTTCATAAACCAGGTTCTAACCCTATGTTTCAGTACAAAGCTATCATACACAGACACCCACATCCAAATTTTGTAGCAGTTTTAGTGGGGAAATACAAAGAATCTCTTTTCAGGGAGTATACTGCTGGTATTATAGACTTTAACTGTGACCAAGAGGAAGAATAACTATCTCCATGCTTTAACTAATATGCCCAGATACATAAGCCACACAGTTTGGGGGATTCGTCTCATTTAGTTGTCTTGTGGGTTTCGGCTGCTGTAGTCCTCTTACATGTGAGATGCTACTGCTGACAAGAAATAGAAAGCCTTTCTTGGATTATCCACATTGCACAAAGCCTCTGCCATCTTATTCATCTAAGCACTAAGATCTCATGCTGTTTGGTCTGATACACTTCTGGTATTCATCTAATAAACCATCCACACGTCATTTCCCAGATGTACCTCTTCAAAGAGCACTGCAAAGTTATCCTAAGGTTGACACGTGTGTCTCAGACTATGTTGTGAGTTCAGTGCTGTACATTCAATATACCTGAAGATTTCATTAACATGTCCATCTCAAGGATCATATATTCTGCGCTCAAGAAAAAAGCATCAGGTTCACATGTTACTGAAAACACATATATGTGTACACACACAAATGCACACATGGTGTGGTCTGCTTGGCAGAGGCCAGGCTCTTCTGGAATTCCTGCATTTTCATGTCTCCTGGAGCAATTCCAACTTGTACCTTCTAGGAAAGCACAGTTGTTTGCCTGGCTGCTTGCCTTATGTGCTCTCATGTTAGTTACTTCCCTCATGAAAGTTTTTGTTAGTCAGCTATGGAATTAAATTAACTTAGGTAGGCGTCTGTGTCTCATGATCTTAACTAAAAATTTTATATTTGAATATTTCTATTGCAAAAGCTGCTATAGCCTCCCACATCTTACAGAGTGACATTTCAAGCAGACGCAGACATCTCTATTCTTTAGCGCCAGGGAAGGCAATGCGGCTGGCTGTGGCCACAGCCCTCACCATAAACATGCCCGACCCATTCAAATGCTGTAGGCATGAGCATACATGCCCTTCGCTAGTAATCACGTTAATTACTGGGCACCCAGTTTCAGAGGCTGTGATGAAAAAAGGCTTTTTACCCAGAGGCTGCCCTCAGCAGAGAAAGATTCGTATGATGTACATTATGTGCTATAAAATTCTTTGCATTGCCTTGATGGCTCTGTGAGGCAGTGCAGAACTACAGAGCAGTACAGGGCAGGAGTGAAGAGCATGGGCTTTAGAGACAGACTGCCTGGCTTAACTCCAGGGTCTGCAACATTCTAGCTGTGTTGCTAGTTACTTTTGGGACAGTGCATTTTATGGAATTGTAATAATCCGTTATATCTCCACATACTAAGCTTCTTCTATAATTATTAACTATTGTTATTTCCAAGAATCTGTTTCACCATCTGTAAAATGGGAATAATAATGTTCATCCTTGTGAGGATTTGAGTACATGTAAAAATACAAGTTAGCTGACATCTTAACCCTATCTTTATCCTTAACTTTATATTCAACGACTGTGGATGGTTAGATAATGGCATGGGAAGTAATGAGAAGAACAAAGAATTGGATAAGCAATACAACAGACCAGAGACTGATAAATTGTAGTCCATGGACCAAATCCAGCACTGCAAACTGAACAGTTTTCAAAGAGTGTGTGGTTCACAAAGTATAAAATATTTACTATTTGGACCTTTTCAAAAATGTTTGTCAATTCTTACAATAGACCAATTCCAGATAACAGGGTAACTATTATTTCTCACAATTTTCTCATAGATTAGTTAAAAATAAATAATTACTGTTTTATAAAAATTTAATTCATAATAAATGTTACTTGCATGCATAGCAATATCAACACAAAATAAAACACTGGTTAAACAGAAAACTGGATTTAGTAGTAGGCATAAAAAGAAAATTCACAGTTGCAGAAAGTTATAATCAGCAAAATTTCATATACACAAAAACCTGACAAATAAATCTTTAAAAATTTTACATATGGAAAAGAATTGATATTAAAGTGGCTTAATAAAATAAGAATACTGAAAAAATTGGATAATTTCAACTACATGTATGGGAAACTGATAAAGAAATTAATTGAATTAATTTAGTTTTAGCTCCAGGAAATATTCAGTGAAAATTCCTTGACACTGATTTAAATGTCTGTGAATAGGTGACATAATTCCATTGAGTCATACATTCTCAAACAAGTATAAAACACTAACTGGCTCAAAACAGCATCCTGTACTCATTTTGAGTAGAGAACATAAAAGATGTTAGACATTTTGGAGATCTTCGAGGTTGCTTACCGTCTTCTCCTTGACCCACTTTCTATATGAAAAATTTAAGGCACAGACTTGTAAATATGGTTAGGACAGAAGTTTCTTGCATCACAGCTTGCTGTTTTTCACCTTGACCAATTACAGACCATGCAGGCTTTGTTTCATTGCTTTTTATCTGAATAGTTCCTGTGGGCAAGTGAACTTTCTGAATTGTAAGTGGGCTTTCATATCGTGTTCTCTATTTTCTAAAACAAAGAAGACTAAAAACAATTTGGGACATTTGTAGAAGAGACAAAGCTTCTTGAGAGTGAATATATTCCCATTTCTTGAATACTTCTATTATTGTACCCACTTGGGCCAACAGTATTATTTTCCAGAACAAAGTAAGTAGCTTCTAACTGGCCTTGTTTCCACCCACCCTCCATGAACTGCAGTGGCATACTAAGGTCTCCATGATTACCTGCTGCTGACTACACCAGCCTTGTGACTTGTTGCCCCCAACCCTCACTCTGTGGTGGTTTTAAAATAAGTCTGCAAATTCTCTGACATTCCTCCCTTCAAAAAGTAGAGCCTAAGATACTCTGCTCCATTAAAAGTGGGATGGTCTCCGTGATGGCTTCTAAGGGAAAGAATGTGGTACAAGTGATGGTATGTAACTTCTGACTCTAGATCGGAAAAGACTTTAGGGCTTCCTCCTTGTTCTCGTCTCTTGAATCATTGATTTTTGTGGAATGTCCTTGTGACGCAGCCACTGCGTCACAAGGACATTCCGGCAGCCTTGTGGAGAGGATTGTAAGGTAAGAAATGGCAGGTTGTTGCCAACAGCCAGCATGAGCTGTGGGTGAGCATCTTAAAACTGGGTGCTCCATCCCCAGAACTGGGTAACTGCAGTCCCACCTGACAGCTTGTCTATAAGCGCATAAGAGACCTCAAGTAAGAACTAAGGATTAGTTAGTTGCAAAGCTTGCTCCTGAATTCCTACCCACAGAAACCACTGAGACAACAAAGGTTTATTGTTTTATCTTGCCAAGTTTCGGAGTAATGTGTTATGTAGAAACAGATAATTATTGACTATTCATAGTGAAATACTAAGATTATACCAAATTTGTTATTCTGCTTATGCTTCTGTATCTTTGCAAATGGTGTCTCTTTGTCTAAAATGGGACCTGCTTAGCAAATGCCTACTGCTCCTACGAGAGGCAGCTCATGTATCACCTCCTCTGTGACTCTCTTGTAGAGAACTGGGCTTTTCTATTGCATCTTTTACAGTGTTTTCTGTTGGACAAAATATGTTGTTTAGTATTTGTTTTGGGGTCTTGAGACAGGTATTTTAATCCATACATCTAATGCAGTGTAGGTAAGAGGTAGACTCCCAATAAATATTTTTTGAGTTAATTTTCTCATTTCAGTCAGTTTTTAAACCAAACAATAAAAGCATCAAACCACAATTGTCAATGATAAGGAGTGTAGAAAATGTGCTTTTCAGTTTGTTAAAACATAAATTTAGGGATAAACATCTTGGTTTGATTTCTGGAAGATATAACAATATGAATACTAGATTTTAAATAGCGACCCACCAACAAAAGGACTATGAGAATGTAAACTTTTAAGATGTATCATTTAATAACAAAATGCCCAAAGCAAAATATGAATAGCTTATTTTGTATTTACAGAAAAAGAAACCAAACCCAAGTCTAAGAGCTTTCTATGTTTGCCAAATCCCTTCTCATGCAAAAATTTGTGATTCCAGTCTTGAAATGGAGGAAGAATGGATGGTGTATATTCAGTGTTGACTCTCTTTCAATGAAAAGAAATGAAATCTTGCTAACATGTTGTTTGCCTTAAAAACTGAATTTTCACCAAAAAGAATCAGCCATCTGTTTTAAATATTTTAAAGACTAAGTCTCTATTTGTGCTCTGCTTTGATCTCCTAGGATAATAGGAAGACAGTGATACAGTCCAGCTACACCTCAATCAAGTGTGCTCATTTAATTTATCCCAGAAATGCTGGCTTCCAGAGCCAGCTGGAAACTTCAGCCTCATCATCCCAGGACCAGGAAGGAGGAGGAAGACACATCAAGGGAGAACAGCTCTTTTGTTTTGGTTGATGATGCTTTTTTGTGTCCAAGAAAATATTCCTTTAACCCAAAACAGATAGTAATCCTAAAGACAGAGAATATAGAAAATAACAAATTAGTGAAGAGCTGAGGACAAGTTAATGAAAGGAATACTGTAGAACTCTATTGTAACAATGTTATTGTTTAATAGTTAGATAAAATGTGAGTCAAATCATATAGTCCAGAACATAACTCTACAAAATAAAAATGTGATATAATAGGCGAGTGTTAAGCCTGTCTTCCAAAACTAGTATTAAAACAGGGTTCCATCATATAACTGAGGTCTGTGGGTAATGAACTTGATACATTCTAGAAGGTGCACTGGATACTGACTGGAGCTAAGATCTGTCTGGGAAAAGGATAAACGTGAATGGTGTCAGATTATAGGAAACTTTGTTAGGATACAGAGGAAATTAAAAGATTAAAAATAGCTACTACTAACACATAGAATTTTAATAAAATGCATAAAACTTTTCTTTAGGACAAAACTCACAAGTTTTTTTAAATAAAAACTTACTGAGCTCTGTGGGATCTCCATATTTTCAGATGACTGTGAAAAACAATCAAGTTGTGAAGAATTTTTTTGCACTAAGCACAAGAATATTTTTATTTTCCAGGAAAAGTGTCTAAATCATAACTAATACTGCAAGCAAGAGGAATAGCTCTTTCTCACATGACAAATGCTCATCATCACTAAGAAATAAACTCATGGATTTGAGAGCAAATGTTCCAGTGATGTTTAAAACACTATAATTTTCAGTCTAAAATAAATCAAGTGAGTCACAGGACAATGTCACCTTAAATCATTCAGCAGAAACTGCAAAAATGTAGGGTGTTCCTGTGGCACATTATAAATGCTATCTTAAAAATACATTAGGAGAAAGGTCTCTTCCACAAATTACTTACAACTGACTCAGGTGGCCTAAGAGGTCTTTGCCTCCACAGAGCGCATGTAATCACTGAGCCTGTCAAGAATCCCTTAGAACTACAGTGCAGAGGTGGTGTCTTCCGCTTCTTTCTATTGCCTGAAAATCACCTTCAGGTCAGAGGGAAAAATCACCTGCCACTATGGGGTGCTTCTTACAGGTAATTAGGTCTGACATTTGTGAATAACCTCTCAGGCCATGATACATTGGAGTGGTATCTATCTATATTGTTGCTCAGGCGGTACTGATGAATGTGGCAGTTTAAAAAAATACTTTTATTTTTTTTGGACCTGCATATTTATCTGTTTTGGAATGCAGTTGTTTCCTTATTGAGTTTCAAATATAAGACTCCTATAGTCACATCTCTCTCTCTCTCTCTCTCTCTCTCTCTGCTTTTAAAATAAAGAGTAGGTGAAAGAGAGTTTGAGATACTTCCTATTTTCCTCCCTACAACAGCCAGGCAGATAGTCTCTAACTGCTTTAAAAAAATCTTTAGAACCAAAAACAACTACTCTTTTCAAACTCTCATATGAATAAACTATTTTTTACAAAATAAGGTAACAGAATTATTGTATTCTATACTCTAAAAGGATGTTGGTATGGCTGAATCAGAAAATATCTTGAGACAAATAAAAATGGAAATGAATCATACCAAAATTTATGGGATGCAGCAAAAGCTGTTCTGAAGAGTTCATTGCTATAAATGCCTACCTCAAGAAACAAGAAAGAGCTCAAATAAACAACCTAACTCAAGTAACTAGAAAAAGAACAAACAAAGCCAAAATTTAGTAGAAGGAAGGAAATACCAAAGATTAGAGCAGAAATACATGAAAAAGAGACTAAAGAGACAGCAGGAAAAAACAATGAATTAAAAGCTGGTTATTTGAAAAGATAAAATTGACAAACCTTTAGCTAGTCTCACCAAGAGAAAAAGAGAAGATTCAAATAAATAAAATCAGAAATGAGAGAGATTTTACAACTGATACCATGAAAATACAAAAAATTATGAGAGACTACTATGCACAATTATATACCAACAAATTGGACAACTTAGAAGAAATGGGTAAATTCCTAAAAAGATACAACCTACCAAGACTGAATCATGATGAAATAGAGAATCTGTTCAAACCAATTACAAGTAAGGAGATTAAATCAGTAATAAAAAAAACTTCCAACTAACAAAAGTTCAGAACCAAAACTCATGGATGGATGGAAAAATCCACCATCACTGGTGGATTTTATCAAACATTCAAAGAAGAAGACAGACCAATCCTTCTCAAACTCTTACAAAAAACAGAGGTGAGCATGGAATGCTTCCAAATTATTTTACAAGGCAAGTATCACCCTGATACAAAAACCATACAAGGATGCCAGAAAAAAATTACAGGCTTATATCCCTGATGAACATACATGCAAAATTCATCAACAAAATATTAGCAAACCAACTTCAACAATACAGTGTAAAGATCATACACTACGATTAAGTAGGATTTATTCCAGGGGTGCAAAGATGGTTCAACATTGCAAATCAGTCAATGTGATACATATACCACATCATAAAAATAAAGGGTAAAAATATATGATTGTTTCAATAGATGCAGAAAAAACATTTGACAAAATTCAACATCCCTTTCTAATGAAATCTCTCAACAAAGGGAGATTTAGAGGGAACATACCACAACATAATAAAGGCCATATAGGACAAGTCCACAGCTAATGACTGTGAAAAGCTGAAAGTTTTTCCGGCTAAGGTAAGGAACAAGATAAGGATGCCCACTCTTGCCATTTATTCAACATAATATTAGCCTAGCCAGAACAATTAGGCAAGAAAAAGAAATAACAGGCATCCAAATTGGCAAAGAAGAAGTAAAAATGTCACTATTTGCAGAAGACATATTATATATAGAAAACTTAAAGACTCCATCAAATAACTGTTAGAGTAAGCAAATTCAGTAATGTTGCAGGTCAGGAAATCGATGTATAAAAATCTGTTATATTTCTATACACTAACAAGGCACTATCAGAAATAAGTTAAGAAAATAATCCCATTTAAAAATCATATCAAAAGAAATAAAATACCTAGAAAAACATTTAACCAAGTCATTATACAACTCAATAAAAGAAATTGAAAAAGACACAAAAATGGAAGGATATTTTGTGTTTGCAGATTGGAAACATTAATATTGTTAAAATGTCCATACTACCCAGAGCAATCTATAGATCAATTGCCATCCCTATCAAAATTCTAATGACATTTTTCACAGAAACAGAACAAAGAAATCCCCCTACAATTTGTATGGAACTATGAAAGCAATCTTGAAAAAGAAGCACTGAGCTAGTGGAATCGGGCTCCCTGATTTTAAACTACTGGGTTAGCCATAAAGACCATTTAGTTTTTCTCTAAAACAGAAGACACATTTTTCATTTTCATCAATAACTTTATTGATTTGGATATTTTGCATATGTCAGCTATCTCCCACATGGTATAACACTGGTTGTTTTCAATTAATGTCTCGATTTGACTGCTATCAACTTCAACTGCTCTACCCTACTATGGATCATTGTCCAGCATGAAATCAGTATGAAACTTTGCAAACCACTTTTGACACATTGGATCAGTCACAGCACCTTCTTCATACACTGAACAAATCTTTATTTTTGCATTTCAGTTGTGCTTTTTATCTTTCTTGAAAAAATACAGCATAATATGTTGAAAGTGTAGTGCATTTTCTTCCATCTTCAATATTAAAATAGCTACACAAAAATTCCCCAATTTTGATAAGTTTTTTAAAAAATGCATGCTGATATGACAGCTGTCACATACAGTCTAACAAAATTGTTTTGAATGAAGACAACTAAGCACTACTAGAGCCATCTTATGGAAAAAACCAAATGAACTTTTTGGCCAAACCAATATATTATAAAGCAATAGTAATTTAAAAGAATATAGTACTGGCATTAAAAGCAGACACAGAGAGAAACAGAACAGGGAGACCAGAAATAAATGCACACACATATGGTTAATTAATTTATGACAAAGGAGCCAAGAATATAGGATGCGGAAAGAAAAGTCTCTTCAATTATGGTGTTGGAAAAATTGGACAGCCACATGCAAAAGAATGAAACTGGACCACTATCTTATAGGTGGTAAGATCCTTGACACAGTTCTTGGAAATAATTCTTGAACATGACATTAAAAACAAAGGCAACAAAAGCAAAAGTAAACAGTAGGTCTACATTAAACTAAAAAGCTTTTGCGCAGCAAAAGGAAACCATCAACAAAATGAAAACATAACCTACCAAATGGGAGAAAATATTTTCAAATCATTTATATGATAAGGGTTTATATCTAAAATATATTAAAAAACTCACAGAATTCAACAGGCAATAAAACAAACTATTTGATATAAAAATAGGCAGAAGATCTGAATAGACATTTTTCCAAAGAAGATATACAGATGGACAACAAGTACATGAAAAAATGCTCTATATCACTAATCATCAGGGAAATGCAAATCAAAACCACAATGAGATTTCACCGCGTATCTGTAAGAATGGCTATTATCAAAAAGACAAGAAATAAGTGCTGGAGAAGATGTGGAGAAAATTTCACTATTGGTGGCACAGTCACTATAGAAATCAGTATGGAGATTCCTCAAAAAATTACAGCTACCCTATGATCCAGGAATTCCACTCGTATTTACCCATAGAAAACGACAACACTAAATCAAAAAGATAGACACACCCCCATGTTCATTGCAGTATTTAAAATAGCCACAGAAACAACCTAAGTATCCATTTGAGAAGTGGCTAAAGAAATTCTGACACACACACACACACACACACACACACACACACACACACACACACACATTTATACAATGGAATATTATTCAGTCATAAAAAATGAAACATAAATAGACCTTTGTGACAACATAAATGGACTTTGAGGACATTACACTAAGTTAAATAAATCAGACAGAGAAAGACAAATACCATATGACCTCCGAGCCTTGGCCTGGTGGCTCAGTTGGTTGAGTGTTGTCCTGTATACCAAAAAGAAAGGGTTTCATCCCTAGTTGGGGTGTGCATGAGAGGCGACCGATCAATGCTTCTCACATAGATGTTTCTCTCCCTCTCTTTCTTCCTCCCTTCCCCACTCACTAAAATCAATAAGCATGTCTTGAAGTGAGGATTAACCCCTCCCAAATAAACAACCCCCTTCCTAAAAAACAACACAACAAAAAAACACCCCAAGATCACAGATAAAGAGAAACACAGATTGGAGGTTGTCAGAGGCAGGAGTGGCAGGTGGGAGAAATGGATGAACTGTTTTTGTTTTTGTTTTTAAATTAAATAAATTGAATAATAATAAAAAGGAGAACATAACAGAATTGTTGTATTTTATACTTTAAAAGGGTGTTAGTAGTGGCTATTATCAAAAAGGAGATAGTGTTGCTGAGAATGAAGAAAAGGGAGCTCTTGTGCACTATTTGTGTAAATGTAAATGTAAACTGCATTTATGTAAGTGTAAATGTAAATGCAGCCACTATAGAAAACAGGTTCATCCAAAAATTAAAAGAACTATCAAATGATCCAGCAATTCCACTTTTAGGTATATATCAAAAGGAAAAAAAAAATCACTATCTCAAAAAGATATCTGCATCCCTACATTCACTACAGCAGGATTTACAATAGCTAAAACATAAAAACAACCTAAGTGTCCAATGATGGATGAACAGATAAAAAAATGTGGTACTTACAGACAATGGAATATTAATAGCCATAAAAATGAAATAAATGATGCTATTTGTGACAGCATGGAGGGACCTTGAAGGTATTAAGCCTAGTGAAGTGAGACAGAGAAAGACAAATACTGAATTATTTAATTTATATGAATTTAAAAAACTGAATTCATAGATACAGAAAACAGACTGATGGTTGCCAAAGGGGGAGGTTGGTGATATGAGGGAAAGGGACAAGAGGGTGCAAATTTCTAGTTATAAGATAAACTAAGTCCTGGAGATGTAATGTACAGCATGGTGACTATAATTAACAATACTGTATCATATATTTGAAAGTTGCTTATAGAGTAGATATTAAAAGTTCTCATGAGAAAAAAATGTAACTATGTGAGGTGATGGATGTTAACTGAACTTATTGTGGCAATCATTTGGCAGTAAATACAATATATCAAAACATTATGCTGTATACCTAATTCAAATACAATGTTGTATGTCAGTTATCTCTGAATGAAACAAGTATGGGGTGTTGCTATGTAGAGAAAGAACTCTGGTTTAAATAAATATCAGGAGAATAGTTTAAATGTAGCCAAAGTTAATTAAAGACATACATTTACAAATCTGTCCTTCATGGCATACTCCAACTCTTTTATTACCTCTCTATTAAGACCATCTTTCATTGTATGTACAATAAAATTATTATTTTTTCTTCATATCTACCTAGAGTGCCTCCTCACAATGTCATTATAACGTTGTTCTTGTTGTTTCTTCAATATTAAATATCAGAAGGCTAGGACCAATGCACAATTAATCTGGGAGGTAACTAACTTCCTAAAGTACTTTTTTATCCATAGCATCTCATCTTCTATAAGACATCTAAAATAAGAGAATTAAAAAGAAACACATATTTTGATATATAAAGGAAACAATCATATTATCTGGCAATTTGCCACTCTTATAATACTAGAAAGTCAATGTTCAATAAATATTCATTGAATGCCTATTACTGTGTTTTGCCATGTGTAATGTGCACTTTTTAGCCCAAATTTTTGAGGAAAAATGAGGATGTGCAATATACATGGGTATAATGATTACATACCATGGCTATAATAATGGGCATAATAATCCCACAAACAACACGCACAAAAATGTGGGTGCACATTATACATGGCAAAATATGCAGTATTTACCAGAGAACACTTAAAGTGACCTTTACTGTCACTTTGTACTGCTCCTTGTGAGGTAAGAATAATAAAGTAGATTTCCAGACAAAGAATATTTCAAGAAACAGAGGGATATTTCATAACGAAGAGAAGGTCAATTTATCAGTAGTACATAATAATCATAAACGGGTATGCAAATAATAACAGCTTTAAAATACACAAAGAGAAAATTGACAGAATTCAAAACACACGCAGAAAAATTTCAATTATACTTGAAGATTAACACTCCTCTCTCAGCAATTAACAGATTGGACCCCTCCACCCGAACCACAAAATTTTTTAGTAAAGTCATGGAAGACCTGAACTCTGTCAAGCATCTGGACCTTACTGATATTTATAGAACGCTATATGCAATAACTAAAGAATACCATTCCCTTCAAGAGGACATGGTATGTTTGCCAAGATGGACCATGCACAACTAAAATATAATCCTGTTCATGTTCATGTATGTGGGGGAGGCGCTTCCTGCTAAGGCATGCTGAGAAGTTTGTATGTTCTGTTAAAATAGACGAGGTAGGTTCACTTAGAAGAGGAGCCTGGAGAACAACATTCAACTATTGCCTGGACCCACATGCTTCATGATGACAAATACCTACCACTGTAGAACATGGAATGGGTAAAGAGAATTAGCACACCAGTTCTCTCAGCTTTAGCTTTGCCTGGCACGCAACATCCTATCTAGCCCATCAAGCTTTCTGATTGGTACTGTGTATTTCATGTTCTTACACATCCTCAGGATAAAGACATTTGGAAAGCTTCCCACCTTCACAGTATATGCCCCTTTTCACAACTTACCTCGTCATCCTTCTTGGCTGTGTTTGCTAGTGAGAGGTCTACACATGTCCCATCATTTTAAGAAGTATAACACCAAGACAGACTTTTCAAGGAGAACTGACTTGAAAAGAGTGAGATCACTAATAAGCATGGGCAGTGAATCCAGGGAGTGCAAGGGCACCAATACGTGTGAACTTATTAATCATAATTATTATTTTTTCCTAAGAAAAGGATTTCCTTAGTCAAACCTCCAGGGCATCAGATCAAAGGGAGATATTGCCACAGCTGGACTATGTTTTCCAGCCAATTGGCCTGGAAAGGAGAATCTAGACAGTGTCCTGGCAACTGTTTAACACAGCAGCAATCTGTAACTGACAGGGAAAGAATTCTTTAGGCTGACTTTTAAAAAAGTTTTCCTTTACTTCTCCTTATTTTTGAGTACAGTTTGAGAGTGATGTCAAAGTCCTAGGGGATATCCTTGGTAGGCACTCTAGAAGAATTAATGACCTTGAGATTTCAGACCATTCCTCTACAAATAGAAACAAAAGGTTTTAGTTCACAGTGCAGGTTGCTTTTTAAAAAAAGATTACATATTTGTATTTAATTATCATAAAAAGTATATCCCAAATTTACCGGCAGAGTACTTGGCCAATTTTCTATTTCCAGTTTCATGTAGGTCTCTCCAAACCTTACCAGGACACTGTAAAATCACACTAGATAGGATACTTCGTTAATAAAATCAAAACAGGAGAAATTTAGTTATGTGCCCTGGAAGTTCTCCCAAAATGTATTTAAAAATTATAAAAGTGACTATTAACATACAATGAGGAAAAAAAGCCACAAAACCCAAACCCTACTATGTCAGAAGCATAGCAAGACACACAGGAATCATGTGAAAATGAGAAACCAGACAGCACACAAAAAGATTTTATGAATTACAGAAAAACAAGATGTGAGAATGATTGTATAAAAAAAGAAAATGAGAGCAAACAAGCAAAAAAACATTTCTATAGTTAAGGAAAGCTGTTTCTCACCGTTCTGAACAAAATGGCTGAACTAAGATCATCTGATTGGCTATGCCCATATACCCTCCTCCTCATCCTATGGGGCAGGAGATGACAAAGGGAACAGTGCCCCAGAGCAGCATGGGAATGAAAAAGAATTGGTTAGTATTTAAAACAAAGACATAAGCATAAGTAGTAGGAGAAAATGGTCTCTAATTGCTTGCCTCTTTTTATATTAGATTCTAATTCCCGAAACTACCAAAATTAGTAATTAGTTTGTCCTTACACTTCCGTGCTTCCTATGTTTCCAAGATGCTGTCTCTGTCCCAGGGCTTATCTGGGCAAAATTATCAAGTTGGAGACTTTATTATTTGCCTTTTCTTTAGCCTTTCTCCATTTCTGTTTGCCTCCCACTAATACCCAGCATCCAACTTGTAGTTATTATCAAAACTTGTTTCAAGGAAAAGATCTAATACCCATATTGTATACACTGGCATAAATTTAATCCTAGGTATCCAGAAGCACGTGGAGAAAGCAAAATGACTTCTTGGGAGAAAAAGACTACTGACCTCAGGCAGAGAGCTCTCTATTTTGCATACACTAATGACTGGTTTGCCTAAGGTTTAGTAAAGGTCATCACACTCTGACTATACCTTCTGAATTTTAGAAAAGGAATTGCAGTTTAGATATTATTGCTGCTTTCATCTGTAATAATTCTTCTTCTCTTAACATCATGGCTCTATCATTTAGTGGAGATGTTTAGTGAGGGAGTTTCCCTTGACTTTTTGATCATATGGATGTAATTATTAAACTATTATTTTCCCCCCTCAGCTATACATTTTAAGATTGAGTGTGATGAAGATGTTGAAATCTGATTTTGGCAATGGGATATGAGGTAATCTGTTCACCACTCTCTCCCATCCATCATTTTCAACATCTTGAGAGTTCCCTTCTTTTAAAAAACTACAGTTGTATATGGTTCCCTTCAGACTCATCAATGCCTCTTTTGCATTGATGAGAAGTTGAAGGCAACAATTTTCCTTCAGAATGACATATACTGGAGGGATCCACCAAGGAAATGGAGTAAAGAAACTGTGTTTCAATTTTCATGTTTAATAGGTGATGAGCAGAGACTTTAAAATCTGCAATTACAGAATAGTTACCTCTACACAGTGTTGTGCCTCACTGAGCTCACAAGACTCTTATTTTTCTAATAAGGCATTATTTCTTTACTAAAAAAAGCAGGACAGTTACAAATTAGTATGCATCTCTGAAAAGATCAAGAATTTTTTTTTTCTCAACCTAATTCAAGAATTACCGTCCTCAAATCTCTTGAATACCTCCTCTTAAAACATCCAGAATAATCCACCACCTTCCTATACAGAAATTGAATTTGTGTTTTAAAAAATGTGAAGGAATTTTCAGAAACTGATTATTTTTATTTTTCTAACTTATGCCCAAGACTCCATAGCATTACAGTACACAATATATCAAAATTAAAGCATATTGGTTTTTTATAACACATTCAAGAGCAGACTTACCTGGTCTGGGGAGGGTTTATGATTGCTTTGATTGGAATGGGCAGATTTGAAGTGGTCATCCTCATAGTTGTCGGCCATTAGTTTCATTCGATTTTGCGTCTAAGAGGAAATGATCCATAAGGTTAAACTTAGATTAAAGTTCTATGACACTGCAAAGTAACGAATGTCTTAAGAAAGGATAAAACTAATCTTGTTTGAAATAAAATAAACAGGATTTCTGAGGATATTGGAAAAAAAGTGTTTAGACACAGTTATGGACTGAACTGTGTCCCCTCAAAATTCATTTTGGAGCGCTGGTCTCAATGTGACCATATATGGAGATAGTCTTTTGAAGATATTTAAGGTTAAATGAGATCACGGGCAGGGAGAGGGGTGGTTCTTAATCGGATAGGACTGTGGCCTTGTAAGCAGAGAGCTATCCCTCCCCTCCTTTTCTCTCTGCCCTGTGTAGACATAGTGAGAAGGCGTCTTCTCCAAGCCCAGAAGAGCGCTCTCTTCAGGAACTGATTCAGCTGGCACCCTGACCTTGGATTTCCTAGCCTCCAGAATTGTGAGAAAATAAATTTCTGTTGTGTAAGCCACCAACTCTATGGTATTTTGTTATGGCAGCCTGAGCAAACTAAGACAGGCACCTAAATTGGTACAGAAATTTAAGTGGGGAGAAGGAATAACCTTAAAGTCAGCACTTTAAGCACTACTTGTTTTTTTTTGTTTGTTTGTTTGTTTTTTTTTAAATAAAGACTGGATTACACTATACATAGGAGAGGACTTTGTCATTATTTTTTCACTTCATGATATACAAACCCATCTTTCCATGTTACTGTAAGAACTACTCATCCTTTTTAACAACTATTCCATTTTGGGGGGGAAGTTATGTAACACACAGACCATAAATATTAAGAAAAAAGTTATTAACTGTAAATGAAATGATTATATACCTAGAAAATCTTAGAAAATCAAGTGAGAAACTACTACAATGTATAATAAAGTTCAGTAATGTGATCATGTAACAGTGGGGAATTATAGCAGTAGAAAACTGTAACCTACCCCACCATTTTTGGCATTGTTTCTGTAAATGCTGACTCTAACATGTAGCTTATAGATGGACAGCATGTTTGTATAAGAATCCTAGGAACTAACTTCAAAATATACAGACTCCAACTTCAGGCACCCCAGCTCTGGGAGCTTTGCTGACCTTCAAACTTATGGCCAGGATGACAGGAAGTCAGGATAACTAAACCAGGGTAACGCACACCGGACCACCACTCCCCTTACCGGTATCTCATCTGCACACAGAGAACTTTTCAACCCCTTCTCTTGATCTCTCTGTCCTGTTCCCCTCTCCCATCTTATGAAAACCTTTGCCTCCACTCAGAAAGGTGGAGATGGGCTTAGAGATGATGGTACCCCGTCTTCCAGGCTGCTGGCGCCTGAATAAACAATGTTGCATTACACCAAAACCTGCCTCTTGAGTACTGGCTTTCAAAGTGGCAGGCAGCTGGACTTGCACTTGGTTACAATCAGACAGAAACTACGTGTAAAATATTCAATATCTTTTTTTAAACCATAAATATACAATTCGGGTTTTGAAAGTTAGTCAGAGATTCTGAAATCCTCTTCTTCAACCTGCGACTTGGAGAGAATTGTTACCATTACTTTCTCTTCTCAATGTTTGCCAAAAAAGGAGGACTAAATTGGTGATTCTATGTGACTGGTTAACTTAAGGCCTGAATACATGAAATGCACACACACACACGACCCCCCCAAAATCCTGGAATTTATTTATAAAAAATTGTGTATTAACGTGTTTAAACTTTGGTCACCTTCAAAGTATTCTCCATTTGATGCAATATACCTATCGAGACTTTTTTCCATCACTCAAAACAGTTTTTGAACTTGTTGATTTTGATGCCTTTTAGTGCTTCTGCCATTTTTTGTTTCATCTTTTTCACACTGGCAAAGCGTTTCCCTTTGAGGACTTTTTTTCATTGGGGAAACAAACAAAAAATGTCGCTTGGGGTAAGACTGGGTATATAGGAAGGGTGGGGCACAGGAGCCATGCCCTTTTTAGTCAAAACCTGCTGAATACTCAGTGGTGGTGTGGGTAGGAGTGCTCGTAAGTCACCCATCATGAAATGTGCAAATGTGTTGAGTCTTCCAAAAAATTTACTGAAGTGGGACACAGCCTCTCATAACAATCCCAACTGGTACACTAATACAATTGGGTTCTTAGAACACTCACTAGCAGGGAAGCCTGTATTACAAGGGGCTGCCCTCCAGAAGATAATTCTGTTTTTTGGGGTTCCCCTTCATATATTTTATATATTATAAATTAATATTTTATATATACATTCATATAACATTTTGGAAAATTCACTTTGCACAGCAAGCAATTCAGAAAATGCAGGATACACCACACATAAAAATCAAACAGCAAGATACAACATATATTGCATTAATAAAATATTGCTATAAGCTGAAGTTTTAAAAGCATTAAAAATAAACTTGCTAATATCATATGATTTAAAGGTTTCACTGTAGATAACCTGAAAAATAAAAATAAATCGCATGTAAATTCCTCTACTCAGTGACAATCATTGTTAATATTTAGGAGTGGCCATTCAGCCTCTTCCTATGAACATAAAAAGTGACATGCTTTTCTAGTTTATTCTATTTCTCCTACAATATAGTGATTTTAAAGTTACTATATCTTACAGTATATTTTGGTATCTGGTAGGACACGCTCTCCTTCCCCTCCACTAATTCTGCTTTAAATAAGATTTGGTACCCTCTATACATTTGCTTTACTAGATGAATTAAAAACATTTTGTCTAGTTCCATAGGAAACTTTACAGAGATTTCTCTCTGGTATTTTTTCATGTAATGATGCTTGTGTAAAAGCTTTAGAGCAAAATTGCCCAGATCTGAATTCTAGTTCTGCCTATCACCAGCTATTTAAGTTTGGACACCCTATTTAAATGCTGTGAGCTTCAGTATTCTCACCTTTAAAATGGGCATAACAACACTTTCTCCCCACAAGACCATTGTGAGGGTTAACCAATTAACCTAACACAAGAATTTAGAAAGCTACCTGGCAAAAAACAACACCCAACAAATTTTAGCTATCACCGTCATTAAAAACATTTTTGATGTTATTAAATATTATTCTAAAATATAATTTTAACTGGCTGCACAGTATTCAATTGAATGGATGTTTAATGAGTCCCATAGTGTTGGGTATTTAGTTCTTCATATTTTCACCTAATAATATATGCACATTTCTATGCCAGCTCTTCCCTCTACTATAAAATTAAAGCAAAGAAAATATGTATTAAAAATTATCTGTGATAGCAAATTTGTCTTCTGAGATAACTTACAGTGACCTTGAAAATATAAAGGATAATTTTTCTTACGTCTTGTGGTATTGTGTGACACATGGAAAGTCTTCTGCTAAGTAGCTCTTGGAAAAGGAGGAAGGAGAAAGGAAAGGGCAAAGCACTGTAACCAGAAAGTGAGCAAAACATCTGCATGTCACTCATTTGGTTAGGGAACTTTTCCATGTCAACTCTGATAAGAATGTGAAATGAGAGGATACTTGGCTAGTTATTTTCTTAGAACATGATGCACTTAATCTTTAATACCTGATAACTAGTGTAAGTTAAAAAAAACTTAAGAACTAATAAAGCACACACAAATTCCCCCTTTAAAGGCAGAATGCATTTTGAGTATTTCTTAGGAATGAATGTAAAAGCCTCCCAAAGAAATTGATCACATTAGACAGATAAGATCAAAGACTGCTCATCTGATCCATGTAAGAGAATGAAGAAATAATCATAAGAACTCCATTTTGAAAAGACACGAAGATTATCAGGTTTGGTGTTCCTAGGTCTGGTATTCAGGTATTCAGAAATTTTGTGTGAAGCCGGTTCTCTGTATAGTCATCAGGATTGAACACTAAATATCTGATGACTCACAGAGCCTTAGTATTACATTGTATACATGACTCTGCTCTTAAGGAGATCTTGTACTATGCTCTTATTAAGATAAGGTCAACAAAACAAGCAAAAAGGGATAATAAGTCCTTCATGTTTTTACTGATATGAAAGGTACTTTATATCCAAATATTTTCCCTCTTGAACCATGCCATGTGCATGTGCAGATAGCTGAACTCCCCTTGTTCCAATGACATAAAAAAAAAATAAGACTCTCGAGGAAAGGGGAAAAAAGAACTTGCTGAAATAACACTTCTTTAGTTGTAAATGCACATCTATGTATATAGGTGTAAATATCCTCAAAGAGAAAAAGGAGTTCACTGTTTATTCTGTTCATCTTTTCTCCTAAAACTAAGATGTCAATGCCCAAAGTGTTACAGAAACTATATTCCACAGAAAAATAGTACATGTTAGTATTAAAAGGTGTGAATTCTGATCAGAGCTACCTAGTTGATCATTAATCTTTGCTTTTTGGTTTGTGATAGTTCTATTAACTTACCTAAATAAGTTTTAGAAATAATTATATGGTGGGAATACAGATTGGTGCAGCCACTGTGGAAAGCAGTATGGAGATACCTCAAAAAGTAAAAATGGATCTGCCTTTTGACCCAGAGATCCCACTTCTGGGAATATATCAAAAGGAACCCAAAACACTAATTCGGCAGAACACAAGCACCCCTATGTTCACTGCAGTGTTATTTACAATTGTCAAGATATGGAAGCAGCCCAAGTGTCCATCAATAAATGAGTGGATAAAACAACTATGGGACATTTACACACTGGAATACTACTTGGCTATAAAAAAGAAGAGAGTTTTACCTTCTGCAAGAGTATAGATGGATCTGGAGAACTATGCTAAGTGAAATAAGCCAGTCAGAGAAGGACAAAAACCATATGATTTCACTCATATGTGGAATCTAATGTATAAACTGAGATAACAAGCAAAAATACAGACAGACTCATTGATGCAGGATGATAGCCATGGGGTGGGGAATAGAGGGTGGGGGGGATTGAGCAAAATGGAGAAAGGAGTCATGGACATGGACAACAGTGTATTGATTTCAGGGGGTGGGTGCAGGAGGTATAAGGGGACTAAATGGTAAAGGAAAAAATACAATAAAAATTTAAAAAATTATACTTACAAATATTCTGAGATATTTTAGAAAATGCATCAGAAATACATCTTGACCTTACTGATTTGAATTACTCCTGATGATAATATTATTTAAGCAAGTATTCAAATTATATCCACATATATTTGTTAAACCTTGAAAATAACTTTATTATAGTGAATTTTAACTATACTTTGTTCTATTGATATTTGATATACAAAATGAAAAAAACATAATCCCTATCAATTCTAGTGAGGTGAGTCAGATTCAGTATTAGTTATAAATTTAACAAAATCTCAATGTTACCTTTACTTAAAACTTTATGTCATAAAAAAATAAAAATTAGTCATTAATTATTCTTAAGTTGTTTCATGTGTTTGTCATTTTATACACATTGACTGAAGAGTTCCTTTCTAGCTTGGAAAGTTCCTTTTCCATCGGTTAGACAATGGAAGACTTGGGAGGAGCTCGTGAGAAGCAACATAGCAGGAAAGGGATGGCAACGGGATTAGAAGAAATAACTGCTGAATTTAGCCCAACAGCTGTCATGATCAGATTACCTTTACATCCCACCTTATTATCTCAACTGGAGTGTAAAATTTATAATAGAAGTGTGTCTTCTACTGATTTTTGTTTTGATTTTTAAATAAATCAGCTTGGTAGTTTAGTTTTGGTCCTGATGAGTACTTTTAGTTTACTGATGAAATCGTGAAACTTACTATCTTGCAAGTACTTTCTATGATAAAACCGTAAAGAATCTCAGCTGCAGCAATCCAAAGCTGACCAATTTTCCCCATAATTGCCATGTTATTTTTAAGAACTTTATTATTATTTTAAATATTTTTGAACATTTACCCAGTGTGAGAGTTTGTAACAGTAAAAGTAAGCCTACTTCCTAATCTTGACAGTTCCTCTACTAGGGGCTTACCGCAGTCACTACTCTCTTGCATGCATTTCCAAAGAGTTCCTGACATTCCATGGTTACATAAGTGTGTGCACACACATGCACACATACACTTTTCCCTCCAATAAATGGTAGCATACTCTAGTCACTATTCTGCACTATTTTTCCACCTAATTATATCTTGAATGGTCTTCTGTATCAGTAAATAAATGGCTGCCTCATTCTCTTTGCTGATGCACATTTAGGTTATTTCTAATATTTTTCTGTTAACAATGCTATAAAGAATAATTTTGCACATGTGAGAAACTGACTAATATCAATTGTCAAAACTAAGTATAATTATGTTATATATCACTCTTCCTCCAAATAACAGCTTTTCCATAATGTGAAAAACCTAAATTTGGTTGGTCATACAGCTGGAGTTGTTATAATATCCAGGTCCGTAAGATACACACCTGGTTTCACAGAAAAAAAGAGGGGTACAAATCTAAAGAACGTCCATATGTCTGGTGGACTTCTGATTTAAATAAAAAACAATGTGCAATGATGTCATTAAAAATGTATACAGTTGTTAGAAAAATTTATTCCTATTTGATATGGAAAGGTCAAACACATACAAATACACTACTGGTAATATTTCTGAAATTTATGGAAATAATAACATAAGTCCACATTATGTTTTCATTATTGGTAAACCACCTAAGAATTATAGTTGCAGGCTCTGTTTATGAGCCTATAAAAGGTTTCTTAATCCTTCAATAGAGACCTAAAGTGACATCAGGTTCAATCACTGTTAAAATTATTATACTTGTGACAAATAGGAATATGATAGAGGTAGTTTGTGAGGCTCCTTATGAATAAGAAGGTGTTCTTTTAAATTATTCTATTATTTCTTTTCCCTTGTTTCTTTTTATCAGTGTCACATCTTCATAATGAACATACACACACAGAGGACAGCATATGTCAAGTACATGACCATGCAGGGAGCACTGTGAGCTCCCCTTTCTATCCCCAGCTCTTCTTACCATTCATTCCAGGTATAACTCTCCATCTGTTTGGGTATTTTGTTTGTTTGTTTGTTTTTAGGTAAAGGGTTAGGATTAAGGATAGGGTTATAAGGTTGAGGTAGGTATAGGTTTACAGTTAGGTTTGAAGTTAAGTACATGGTTTTGGTTAGGGCTAGGGCTGTGGTTAGGTGTAAGATTAGGGCGAAGGTTAATATTAGTAGGGTTGAGGTTAGGTTAGGGTAAGGTTACCGTTAAGTTTAGGGTTAGGGTATTGGAGAAATTAGGTATAGGGTTAGAGTTAGAGTTAGAGTTGAAGTTGGTTTTAGGACGAGGGTTAGTTTTGAGGTTAGGAATTGGGTTGGAGTTACCATGAGGTTTAGGATTAGAATTGAAGTTAGACATAGGATTAAGGTTATGGTTAGGGTCCACCTGGTATTTTTTGTCTCCATGAATGTAGTCATTATTCATTGAGTTGCTCGATCTAAAAATCTCAGAATCATTCTTGACTTTTCCTTTTCCATTAATATCTACATCCAATCAAGCCACAGAGTCCTACTGAGTCTGTTTTCAAATATAGGGGTGAGCAAAATTAGGTTTACAGTTGTAAATACACAAAGTTTATTCCTGTATTATTATTTATTATTAACCTACCTTTTGCCCACCATTTTATTTCCCTTGTAAGTAGCTGCACCGTTTCACCTGTATTACCGCTGGTTTACTATTTTACTGCTTCTCTAAATTGTTATTACAGTTATCTTCCAATAGAAAATTTGATCTTGCCTTAAAAAATCCACTGACAGCAGGCAGCCACCACAATGAACAACATGGGAAGGCCCTTCCCTATCTGGCTAAATCCTACCATTACAGCCCCATTTTCTCCAGGCTTTTTGTAATATATTGAAATTACATTATCCTACTTTTCTCCCTCACTCTAAATCTAAATATTAAGCAATCCCTAAATTCTTAAGATAAACTGTACTTAGTAATAGTGTATATTTACACATTGCTGAAATTGCTAATATTTTATTTAGAATTTTTGCATCTACATTTGCAGATTATACGGGCTTCTGATTTTTTTATACTGTTTCCAGTTAGCATCAAAGTTATGTTAAACTCATGAAATGAGTCAGAGAACTTTCCTTTTATTGTATTTTTTGTAACAATTATTATAAGGTAGAAATTATTTGCTGTTTTATGGTTGGTGGAACTTCAAAAAACAACTAGGCTTTGTTTCTATCTACTGGTAGAAAAAAATTTTAAACTTAGGTTTCAAGGGGACCATTCTGCTGTGATAAATTACATAACTGGTATAAAGTTAATCTTATTTTCCTATGATTTTATTTTATTTTTTCAACTGTAAAATATTTGTTAAGAAATGCAGCTTCATTTCCTTCAAATGTAAGAGCTAACATGTAAAATGGTACAATACGTGAATGTTTCAAAAATATTTTAAATAATTCCTATTATATAAAATGTTTCAAAAACAAACTCTAACATAAAATCATTGTCTGATACAGATCTTTATGGCACGCTGAAAGAATGATCTATTTCTTTTTTAAAAATTTTAATTATTTTCTTATTGTGTTATTTCTCATTGCCATTTAGTCCCCTTTTACTCCACTCCCCCCTGCAATCACCACACTGTTGTTTTGTCTATGAGTCCTTTCTCCTTTTTGCTCAATCCCTCCACCCTCTCGCCACCACCATTAGCTGTCATCCTGCTATCTGAGCCTGTCTCTATTTTGCTTGTTAGTTCAGTTTGTTCACTAGATTCCCCATATGAGTGAAAACAAATGGTATTTGTCTTCTCTGACTGGCTTATTTCACTTAGCATAATGTTCTTCAGGTCCATCCATACGGTCACAAAGGGTAAAACTTTATTCTTCTTTACAGCTGAGTAGCATTCCATTGTGTCAACGCCCCATGCTTGTTTTACCCACTCCTCTACTGATGGACACTTGGGCTGCTTCCATTATCTTGGCGATTGTAAATAACACTGCAGTGAACATAGGGGTGCTTGTGTTTTGCTGAATTAGTGTTTTGGGTTTCTTTTGATATATTCCCAGAAGTGGGATCGCTGGATCAAAAGGCAAATCCATTTTTACTTTTTGAGGTATCTCCATACTGCTTTCCACAGTGGCTGCACCAATCTGCATTCCTACCAACAGGGCAAAGGGGTTTCCCTTTCTCCACATCCTTGCCAGCATTTGTTGTTTGTTGATTTATTGATGACACTCATTCTGACAGGTGTGAGATGACATCTCATCGTAGTTTTAATCTGTATTTCTCTGATGATTACTGATGTTTTGCATCTTTCATGTCTACTGACCACCTGTATGTCCTTTTTGGAGAAGTATCTAGTCAGGTCCTTTGCCCGTTTTTAAATTGGGTTGTTTGTATTTTGGTTTTGAGTTTTGTAAGTTCTTTATAAATTTTGGATATTAACCCCTTATCAGATGTATTGGCGAATATGTTCTCCCATTCTGTGCATTGTCTTTTTATATTGTGATGATTCCCTTTGCCGTGCAAAACCTTTTCAGTTTGATGTAGTCTCATTTATATTTCTTTTGTCTCCCTATTCAGGCGTGATAAATTACATAACTGGTATAAAGTTAATACTGTTTTCCCATGATTTTAAAAGTCTCTTTTGTAGTTGTAGATGTATTTCCTTTTCCTCTCCAAAGTACTGTTTATCTACTTCTGGTCTCTTTTTTCCTGAATAATCTGTCCTCCCATCTTTCATGTCCATTTGTACGTCTCCAAGAACCAACTTTTGATTTTGTTAATCTTCTCTGTGGTTTCTCTGTTTTCTGTTTTTATTTCCTTTTTTCTTTTTTTGAGGGGGTCAGGTTTACTGTCATGTTCTTTTTCTAATTTCTTGAGTGATGCTTAAGTCATTAATTGTCAGTCTTCTAATATGCATGTAAGGGTAAAAAAATTTTCCGTAAGAACTGCTTTAGCAGCATCCTACTAATTTTGATATATAGTGTTTTCAGTGTTCTAAATGTTCTCCAACTTCCCTTAGGCTTTATACTTTGACTTATGATGATATAAAAATGAGCTTAAAAATTTCCTAATGTACAGAATTAACTTGGTAAATTGTTTTTATTATTGACTTCTAAATTTACTACATTATATTCAAAGAACTTGGTCAGATTTGTATAAATTCATACTCATTGGTTGGGTTGTTGTAAGATTTAGTATGAGATCACTTTTTATAAATGCTTCATGTGTGCTTCCAAAGAATGCATATTTTCTTTTTTTAAGTGTTCAATTCTATAATACATCATCTGTATACTGTACTGTGTGTTCACTACCCTATAGAAATAGAATGCAGTTTCTAATTGTTGGTACAGAGATTTTTCTATATGTATCCATAGCTGAAGATTGTTAATTGTGTTTTTTTATATCCTTTTCTATTTTTCAACTGTTTGATCTGTTAAATTTCTCAATATAATTGTGAAATTTGTTTCCTTTTCTTTTTAAAAAATCCTTGCCTGAGGACATATTTATTGACTTTAGAGAGAGGGAGGAAGGGGTTGTGAGAGAGAGAGAGAGAGAGAGAGAGACATCAGTGTGAGAAAAAGATCAATCTGCTGCCTCTCGTATATACCTCGACCAGGCTTATAGGATAATGCTCCAACCAACTGAGTCACTCAGCCAGGGCTGAATTTCTTTTTTTAGGCTATGTTCTTGGGTCCACAGAGCTTTAAGTATATTATATCTTTCAGGTAAATTATTCCTTTTGTAATTATATAATTAATATTTTTATACCGAACATTGTTTTTCTGCTTTAAAGCTGATTTTGTAATAGTCATGAGCTCTATTGGCTTTCTTTTTTGTTAGTGTCTGCCCAGCATGTATTTCTAAAAACTTTTTACTTTTTCATACTGTATCATTTTGTTTTCAGTATGTTTCTCAAAACTACAATATTGACTCATTTATGCAACAATATTAGGTATCTGACATTGTTCTAGATGCTGTGATAAATAAAGTCCCTGCCCTCACTGAATTTACATTTTATAAAATATTGGACTTTTATAGAACATGAACTTAGAATAGCCTATAGCTAAATATTATATTTTTCCATTTGTCTTTAATGAAATTTAACCTATTTACACTTAAGGTATTGTTTGTATGGGAAAAAATGCAAGTTATGATTGTAATAATACAAGAATAAACTCTGTTTCATGTACTCACACCTGCAGACCTACTTTGGCCCATGTCTGTATTTAGCCGTATTTCTAACATTATTTTTGGTAATTACATACGTTTTTTTCCCACTACATCCATTTCCTGATATCTAGTAAATGGATCAACCAGTTTTTATTCAACCTTTCCCTTAATTTGAAGTTTTTTCTTCTATTTCTATTACATTGTTGATTACACGTAATATTTAGCATGGATAGATTGACAGTACAAAGTTATTAGATATCTATTCTCCTTCCTTTTCAATATAAAGACTTCATATAATATTCCAACTGGTCCCACTTAGCATTTACCGTTATCACTGTTTTAATCCTTCACCAAATTTATCATTGTTACTAAGTTAATGTTTATGCTCAATACTTATTTAGATTTGCCAATATATTCATTCTTCCCACCTACCAGCACCGCTTCTGGCATCTCACCTAATTTCTTATTGCTGAAGCAGTTTATTTTTAGTGAGTGAGCATAAATGATAAACTCTCTTAGTGCTTGTCTGAAAATATTATTTTGTTGATACTTTGGGTATAGAATTTTAGATTTGCAGTTATTTTTCTTCAATACTTTGAAGATATTTATTATCCAACCCTCTTAAGCCTTTTATTGATTCTATTGAATCTACTGACAAATTTTTGTGTTTTTGTAGGTAATGTTTTCTTGGCATGCTTGTACCACATCTTTCTCTTTAACGTTCGGCAGTTTCACTAAAACATTTCTATGTGTGAATATTGATCTTGTTCAAGACTTGCAGCGCTTTTTCAGTTTGAGATTAATGATTCATCAATACCAGAAATGTGTTTTCATCCATTCTAATATGCCTCTTCTGAATTTTCTCTATGATCTTTCTTAAAACTCCTATCAGATGAATGTTGCACCTTTTCATTCTATCTTAGATGTATCTTAATCTCTCAGATATTATACCCCATTTTAGCTCTTAGTGGTGATTTTGGATAATTTCTGTAGTTTTATCTTTCAAATCATTAATTCTCTTCTCAGATATGTTAATTTGTCCACTAAGTTTTTAACTGAATGGCTAGACTTTTTGTTTCATTTCATATTGTCTGACAAATCTACATTTACTTTTTAAATAGTCCATTTCTCCCTCAATCCTTACTATGTACCAAGCACTGTTCCAAGACCTTTAGGTAATACAATTAATTTAATCATCACGGCAACAATATGAAGTAGGTACCATGATCATTTCAGTTTTATAGATGAAGAAACTGGTGAACAGAAAGCCAAAATAATTTGGTACAGTTCACAGCGCTGGAACTCTAATACCATCTAGCTTCAGAGTCTGTATTATTTTTTATAAATAAAATAATATTTCATATTGAGAACTTCCAAACATACACAAAAGGAGGAACAGGAAGAACCCCCACATATCCACTTCTATCTTCAAAAACCATCAGTATGTTGATCTACTTGTTCCCTTTATCTTCCCCCTTTTCTTTATTTGCTGGGTTATTTCTTCCTTTTAATTAACTTTTATTTTGAGATAATTGTAGTTTTACCTGCAGTTTTAAGAAATAACACAAAAATAGCCAAAACATCCATGAAACAGAAAAACAAAGTTGGAGGACTCATACTTCCTGATTTTAAAAGTTACTCCAAAGCTTACGGTAATCAAGACAGCATGATATTGGCATAAGGATAGAAAAATAGATCAATGGAACAGAACCACAAGTCCAGAAACAAACTTTACAGGGGTACCAATACAATTTAATGGGGAAAAAAATACTCTTTTCAATTAATTGTGCTGGGAACAAAAGTGTACCCACATGCATAAAAATGATATTAGCCCTCTACCTTGCAACATATAAAAGAACTGCCCTAGAGAAAGAAAATTTCTGGGACTTCTGGTCAAGATGGTGGCGTAGGCAGATATGGCTCACCTCTTTGCACAACCACATCAAAATTAGAACTAAACTACAGAACAACCATCATTCAGACCCGTCAGAAATCAAGTTGAAGGGAAGCCCAACAACTATGGAATTAAAGAAACCACATCCATCCAGACTTGTAGGTGGGGTAAAGATGGGAAATGGGCTGATCCTTCACCCACATGTGCTGGATATTCGGTAGGGATATCTTGGGAATGAGGAATTCCAGCCCGACACCAGGTGCCCCAGCCCAGAATTCTAGGGCCAGGAAGATAAGTCTCCACAACTTCTGAATGCAAAGTCCAGCAGGGATTGAGTCAGTGGAAGAAACTTCTAGAGCTCCAAGCAGTTCCTCTTAAAGAAGCCACACTCAGACTTATTCCCTTGGAGCTCCAGCACTAGGGTAGCAGACTGAAAGGCAACAGTGGCATAAAGAGAGGAATTGAGGTGCCTGCCATCAAGGCAAGTGGAGGCCAATGTCCCTTTTCTAAACCCTCCCCCCACAGAGCTGGCAAGCAGATGCTGTTTCTAACTTCATCATCCTGGTTAACACTGTTTTACCTGCCTTGGGGATCTCCAGAGACTCGGCCCCACACAACTTATGGGCCCACCCTACCTGCTTTTCCAAATGAATGGCTAGTCTTGGCTCATGCTGCACAACTTCCTGAATCCTCCCAAACAAGCAACAGTTGGCTTCAGTGAGCCCCAGGCCCGAGACTAGCAACAGCCAGCTCAGATTCAAGCTTGGCTTCCCCTGGGAATTTCCAAGCCCAGCATAACTAGCAGCCATCTCAGATTGCTTTATAGCTCAGGCAGAGTGGCCCTGGGCAAAAACATGTGGGGGCTGACCTCGGTCTGCACTACCCAGGGAAACCCCAAGGCCAGCGCACTAAGTGGACAGCTATGGACCACTTCAGAGCACCACCACCCTGCCACTGCACAGCTAAACCTCTATGGAGAGCGGAGGTTGGTGGTTAGTGGTCACAGCAAGTCCTTGAAGCTGACTGCCCTGGGTAAATCCCTCCCATTGGTCTTCCAACTGCAACCAAGGCTCAATTACAACAGGAGGGTGTACTCAGCCCACATGAAGGGCATACCTTCATGTACCCATGAAGGTACATGAAGGTACCCATGAAGGGCTCGAGTACCCAGCTTGGGTGATAGGGGAGGCTGTGCCAATGGATCCTAAAGGACACCTACTACATTAGGCCACACTACCAAAACATAGAGTCAAAGCAGCTCTACCTAATACATAGAAACAAACACAGGGAGGCTGCCAAAATGACGAGACAAAGAAACATGGTCCAAATGAAAGAGCAGATCAAAACTCCATAAAAAGAGCTAAATTAAATGGAGATAAGCAATCTATCAGATGCAGAGTTCAAAACACTAGTTATAAGATGCTCAAGGAGCTTAGTGAGGACCTCAAGAGCATGAAAAAGATCCAGTCAGAAATGAAGGATATACCAGTTGAAATAAAAGGACAATTTACAGGGAAACAATAGCAGAGTGGATGAAGCCGAGAATCAAACCAATGACTTGGAACCTAAGGAAACGAAAACAAACAAACAAACAAAAACTAAAAAACCACAACCTATCAGAACAACAAGGAGAAAAAAGAATCCACAAAAATGAGGATAGGATAAGCATTCTCTGGGACAACTTCAAGAAGTCCAACATTCGCATCATAGGGCTGCAAGGAGGAGAAAAGAACAAGAAATTGGAAATCTACTTGAAAAAATAATGAAAGAAGATCTCCCTAATAGGGAATGAAGGAAATAGACACGCAAGTCCAGGAAGCACAGAGAGTTCCAGACAAGATGCTTGCAAAGAGACCCACTCCCAGACACATCAGAATTAAAATGCCAAAGGTTAAAGATAAGGAGAGAATCTTAAAAGCAGCAAGAGAAAAGCAATTAGTTAACTACAGGGGAGTTCCCATAAGACTGTCCGGTGATTTCTCAAAAGAAACTTTGCAGGCTACAAAGGATTGGCAGGAAATATTCAAAACCATGAAAAGCAGGGACCTACAGCCAAGATTGCTCTACCCAGCAAAGCTATCATTTAGAATCAAAGGGCAGATAAAGAGCTTCCCAGACAAGAAAAAACTATAGGAGCTCATCATCCCCAATCCATTCTTACATGAAATGTTGAAGGGACTTATTTAACAAAGAGATTAAAACTATGAACAATAAAATGGCAATAAATACATATCTATCGACAATTAAATCTCAAAAACAAACTAAGCAAACAAGAAGAACAGAGACAGAATCATGAATGTGGAGAGGGTTTTAACGGTTGCCAGATGGGAGGGAGAGGTGGGGGAATGGGTGAAGAGGTGAGGGGATTAGTAAGTACGAATAGGTAGCTACAGAATAGCCATGGGGATATAAAGTACAGTATAGGAAATGGAGGAGACAAAGAACTTATACGCATCACTCATGGACGTGAACAATGACAGGGGGATTGCCTGAGGGAGTGGGGACTGCTGGGTGGAGAGAGTCAAAGGGGAAAAAATCAGGACAACTGTAATTGCATAATCAATAACCTAGATTAAAACTTAATGTACCATTAAAAACTTCTCTTAAAGAAGTTTTGAGGGAATTTTATGTTTCCTTTTTATAAAATTGTGGTCCATGTGTGGAAAAGGAAAGAATGGCACTAACTCCAAATATACGTTAACTATAAACTGCACACACATATTCATGCACACTGAAGTATTTTTAAATAAACCCAGGGGATAGGAAAACATTTAGATTCTTACTGGAAACTATTCATACTAATAGCAACTGACATAAGGCCACATGCTGTAATACCACCTTTTCTTCCTAATCTGTGAGAATACATTATAAAAGGATGTTTCTGTATGTATGTGCTTGCATAGACTTTTATATGTGGTTAAATTGTTAAAATTGACATACAGTGATCAGTGCATTCTTGGTGTCTTCTCTATTCTCCAAGTTACTTCTTTTTTTGTATGTGGAATTGAGCTAAATAGCTTTTAGTCTTTTGTGTAAAGAGGGGACAAAAAGAAAAGTGACATTTATTAAAATCAGGCCTACGAAAAAGTTTAAATTATAGGAGAGCATCTTAAAGTTTAAATTACAGAAGAACATGTTAAATGATCTCATATTTTTATGGTTGTTTGATAAACTCAAGTATTTGAAAACTTTGATTTCTACAAATAAATAAGAAGCACCAGGCATACATAGATTGTAGTGAGAAAGAGATATCCATTAAGAGCCATTTAAAAGTTTAAACACTATACATATAATGCTATATCCCACCACAGACTCACCCACACACAAACATGAGAAAGATAGAGAGAAGATGGCGGCTTGTTTGGGGACATTAGGACCCAAACAATGACACAAATAAGTTTCCTGGATTTTCTTTTGCCTCTTATATCCAGATTTAGACCTGAGAAACTGGCGACCTGGAAATGACAAATCACAGATAACAAAAGCCTATGTTCTGCAGCCAAGAAGTCTAGAAAAGAAAGGGGCAGCCTAGCAAGATAGTACAGTTTTAGGGAATGATCACTCTACTCCAAAGACCACAGAAAAAAAACTGTGCCCCACTGCCGTCCATGGGAGCAAAGGTGAGCTGAAACTTCTACGGTCACTTCCCTTGTCCCCAGGGAAGGCTATTAGAGGAGGCCAAGGAGGGAGACATGGCTTTCATCCCCAGGTGGCAGTAACAAAGCCTCCCCTTCACAGTGTCAGTGGAGCCAGGGTGGCTCCTCCCCTGGGAATTGTCAGAGGAGTTGACAGAGAGTCAGGACTTCCACTATTATGCAGCAGTAAGGAGGCCACCCCTCACTCTCCACCCCATGGTGCCTGTGCAGGGATTCCTACCCCTCCCGGGCAGGGATACATCAGTGGAGACACACGGCATATAGGAACTCACACTTCTGTGTAGGAGTAACAGGGAGCCCTACACCTTGGGTGTCAACAGAGGCCAAGTGGGAAACCTTGACTTCTACCTTCACTGGGCAGTGATGAGGCAGCATCTTACTCTCCCTCTGCTGAAGTGTACCAAAGAAAACCAATTAAAATAGAAAGTTTAAACACAATTCAGAGTTGCATAATACAATACCCAAAATGTGTAGGCTTCAGAAAAAAAAGTACTCATCATACCCCAAACCAGGAAAATCTCAAATTGAATGAAAAAAGACAACTATGTTTAAAGGCACAGCCGGACTGAAAACATTCTTCTGGCCAGTAGGGTTAGGTACTTGGGAAACAGTTGATTAGCTATCAAAGCTACATTGTGCAGGGCAAGAAAAAGCCAGAAGGTGCTTCAGTTACTCCCTTCTCTATCATGTGGGTCCCTTCTCCACCATCAAGCCTTCTTTCATCTCCTTCCCATTCGTTCCTGGGACAGATGTAGTGAATCAAGAGGAGCTTAGAAGTGTAGGGCTGTGTGTTTTCTGAAGGGAGATCTCAACTCATATCAGCAGCAGCTTCTAGGAAGAAAACTTCTAGGTCAGGAGAGCCTACTTGGTCTCAGTTTCTGTAGAAATTTAACCATGGGTAAGCCATAACTGGGTTCATCTAATCACCCAAAACTCATGTCTCACTGTAGCTTTATTTTGGTGGCTAACTTCTATTTCTTGGAGAACTGACAATACCTGGATCTCCTAAGTATTTTCAGGTAGGTACTTTTGACTTTCCTTCCTGTTTTCAGGTTAAAAAAAATTCCTTGTTTGTCACACATGTAGCTCCTTCCCACTTAGGTTAATGATAATAATAAATATTAATTTTATCAACACATTGATTTATTAACAATATAAATGGACAATTATTTAATGTATAATTGATTTTTAAAAATTCTAACTTATGTCACTAGAGATTTTACTGTCCTAAAAATATATAGAAGTTTGTTGCCTGTGACTTTGGTGTTATATCCAAGAAATTACTCCCATATCCACAGTTGTGAAGCTTTAGTACTATGTCTTCTTCTAAGAGTTTTATGTTTTATATCTTACACTTAATTTCTTGATCTATTTTGAGCTGATTTTTGGATGTTGTGTTAAGAAAGGTACAATTTTATTCTTCTGCATGTGAATAGCCAGTTGTCCCAGTACCGTTTGTTGGAAAAACTGTCCTTTCCCATTGAATGGTCTTGGAACCCTTATCAAAAATCATTTGACCACTAAAAACACTTCCAGCCAAGATGGAGGCATAGGCAGATAGACTTTGCCTCTTTGCGCAACCAAAAGAAGGACAACAACAAATTTAAAAACAAAAAACAACCAGAACTGCCAGAAAATTGAACTGTAAGGAAGTCCAACAACCCAGGAGTTAAAGAAGAAACGTTCACCCAGATTGGTAGGAGGGGCAGAGAAGGGCAGCTGGCACAGAGAGGTGGCCAGGCAAGGCAGAGGCTGGAGGACAGGGCAGGAGAAACAGCAGCTGGCGCTCCCACATTTGCATGTGGAAAAGCTGGGAGGAACAACTGGGGACCTGGTTCAACCTAGGGTTCCAGCGTGGGAAAAGAAAGCCTCAAAACCTCTGGCTGTGGGGCCTGTGGTGGCAGGAGAAACTCCCAGCATCATAGGAGTGTTTGTTGGAAGGACCCACAGGGTCCTAGAATACACACAAACCCACTCACTCAGGAATCAGGACCAGAAGGGCTCAATTTGCTTGTGGGTAGAGGGGGGAAATGACTGAAAGCCTGCTGACAGCTGAGCAAGTGGCATTGTTCACTCTTGGACCCCTCTCCCACACAAAGTGACACAATGTGTGCTGCCCCACCCTGGGAAATACCTAAGGTTCTGCTCCTTACAATGTTAACAGTTGTGCCAAAACAAAGAAATATGGCCCAAATAAAAGAACAGACCAAAGCTCCAGAAAAAGAACTAAGCGATGAAGAGATAGCCAACCTATCAGATGCACAGTTCAAAACACTGGCAATCTGGATGCTCACAGAAATGGTTGAATAGGGTTGTAAAATAGAGGAAAAAGTGAAGGCTATGCAAAGTGAAATAAAGAAAAATATACAGGGAACCAACAGTAAAGGGAAGAAAACTGGGACTCAAATCAAATGATTAGGAGCAGAAGGAAGAAATAAATGTTCAACCAAAACAGAATGAAGCTTAGGAACCTCTGGGACAACTTTAAACATCCCAATATCCAAACCATAGGGGTGCCAGGAGGAGGATAGGAAGACCAAGAAATTGAAAACTTATCTGAAAAAATAAAGGAAAACTTCCCCAATCTGGCCAAAGAAATAGACTTTCAGGAAGTCCAGGAAGCTCAGAGGGTCCCAAAGAGGTTGGACCCAAGGAAGCACACACCAGGGCACATAATTACACTACCCAAGAATAACAATAAGGAGAGAATCTTAAAAGCAGCAAGAGAAAAGGAGACAGTTACCTACAAAGGAGTTCCCATAAGACTATCAGCTGACTTCTCAAAAGAAACCTTGCAGGCAAGATGGGGCTGGCGAGAAGTATTCAAAGTCATGAAAGACAAGGACCTACATCCAAGATTTCTCTATCCAGCAAAACTATCATTTAGAATGGAAGGGCAGATAAAGTGCTTCCCGGATAAGGTAAAGTTCAAGGAATTCATCATCGCCAAGCCTTTATTACATGAAATGTTAAAGGGACTTACGTAAGAAAAAGAAGATCAAAACGATGAATATTAAAATGACAATAAACTCACAACTATCAACAACTGAACTTAAAACAAAAACAAAAACAAAAAACCTAAGCAAACAATTAGAACAGGAACAGAATTACAGAAATGGAGATCACATGGAGAGTTGCCAGTGGGGAATTGGAGGGGTGAGAATGTAGGAAAAGGTATAGGAAATAAGAAGCATAAATGGTAGGTACAAAATAGCGGGAGATAACAAATAGTATAGGAAATGGAGAAACCAAAGAACTTACATGGTTGACCCAAGGACATGAACTAAGGGGAAGGGGAGATGTTGGTGAGAGGGGTGGTGCAGGGTGAGGGGGATAAAGGAGAGGAGAAAAATGAGACAACTGTAGTAGCATGATCAATAAAATATACTTAAAAAAAGAAACTAAAACAAAAACAAACAAAAAATCAGTTGACCATATATGCAAGGGCCTGATTCCGGGCCCTTCATTATAATCCTTTGGTCTACATGTCTGTCGTTATGCCAACAACATCGTTTTGATGATTGTAGCTTTGTAGTAACTTTTGAAATCAGAATATCTAAGTCCTTCAGATATGTTCTTTTTCAAGACTGTTTGGGCTATTTGGGGGTACACGTTAACAGTCCATATGAATTTTAGGATGGATTTTTTTTAAAAGCATGGGAATTGACTTTGGGAGCAGGGGGTGAGGTGGGTGGAGGAGGGCAAAAGCAGGAAAATCAGGACAACTGTAATAGAGTAACGATAACAAATTTAAAAAATGACAAAAAAAATGAGTGACCTAAAAAAATTTTAACAACTTTTGTGCTCACTTTATCAGAAATCAACTGTATTCCACTAAAATAATGAAATAAATTAAAAATTAAAAAAAGGATGGATTTTTTTTCCCCTGCAAAAAGCATCACTTGGATTTAAATGGAATTACACTGAATCTGTAGATTACTTTGGGTTACCAACAGTTAACAGTAGCTAACCCTTCAAATCCATGAACATGGGATATGCTTCAATTTATTTTTTATTTTTTTCCATTACCATTTATCTCCCTTATATTCTCTTTCATACCCACCTACTCCCTCACCCCACAATCACCACACTGTTGTCCATGTCCATGAACCCTTTTTCGTTTTTCTGCTTGACCCTTCCTCTCCCCAACTCCCCCTCCCCCACAGAGCTGTCATCCTGTTCTGTATGAGTCTGTCTCTATTTTGCTTGTTAGTTCAGTTCATTCATTATTTTCCACATATGAATGAAATCATATGGTATTTGTCTTTCTGCTTCCATCTACTTATGACTTTAATTTCTTTTAGCAGAGTTTTTGTAGTTTTCATTGTTCAAGTCTTTGCTCTCCTCGGTTAAGTTAATGCCTAAGTATTTTATTCTTTTTGATGCTTTTGTAAGTGGAGTTATTTTTGTAATTTCCTTTTCAGATTGTTCATTGTTTTGATAGAAAAATGCAATTAATTTTTGCATCTTGTTTTTGCACCCTGCTACTTTGCTGAAATCATTTCTTAATTCTAACAGCTTATTTTGTGGAGCTTTCGGGCTGTCTACATATTAGATCATATCATCTAGAAACACAGACTATTTTACTTCTTCCATTCCAATTTAGATGTCTTTCATTTCTTTTTCTTGCTTAAAAGCTCTGGCTAGAACTTTCAGCACTATGTTGAACAGAAGTGGTCAAAGCGCTTCTTTTGCTGATCTGTGAAGGAAAGCTTTCATTTCAGCCTTTTACCATTAAGTCTGTCCAGGAAGTATACAGCCATGTAATAGGAAAAAGAGACATTTATTGAAGAAGATACAAGAAACACTGAACGTAAGACAATGATGCCTCAGTCCCCTTCAAAGTGGGAGCCCTGAGACCTCCTACAGTTCTCCCAGCATCTCTTCCACTGTTCAAAACACTCTACAAAATCTTTTTTTGGAATTGCTATCAGTTGCCCCATTTTATTTCCTGCATCTCATTCAATGGTCTGAAACCTCTTCTCTTTCAAAGGTGATTTTAGTTTTGGGAAAAGCCAGAAGTTACAGGGTGCCAAATGTGGGCTGTAGGGGGGCTGCACCACCTGGGCGATTTGATATTTCACCAAAAAACTCTGCACTAGATGTGATGGGTGAGCGGTCACATTGTGGTGATGAAGCTGCCAGTCACCCGTTGCCCATAGCTGTAGTCATCATATCGCATCTCTCAACCAAGGAAGAACATTGAATTAATACTTCTTATTAATTGTTCAGCCTGAAGGGGTATGTATAATCATGATGGAAAACACTTTCCCAGTAAAAAAATTACAGTTAACATGATCTCAATCTTGCTGCAACTTTGCTATGCCTTCTTCGTGGAGAACCAGGTGACTTCAATTGGCATGACCCAGCCTTTGTTTCTGGATCATAGCCATAGACCCACGATTCACCTCTGGTTATAACCTTCTTAAGGAAATCTGGTTCACTGGTAGTGGTTTGAATCAAGTCATTAGCAAATGCAGCATAATGTTCCTTCTGCTCTGGCAGCAGAAGCTGCAGAATGAATTTTGCTGTGACCCATTTCATGCCTAGATCCTCTGTCAAAATCTCAGACACAGTAGTTTTTGGAATCCTCAGATCAGCTTCTAGTTCTTGCACTGTCAGTTACCAATCTTTGTTGATTCCAGCCCTTACACATTCAGTATTCTCAGGTATTCTGCGTCTTGCCAGCTTTCCAGAACATGGATCACTTTTAACTGATCCTCGACCACCTTTGAAGTATTTGTGCCACGCTTTTACTTTTCCTGCACTCATTACCTTATCCCTGAAAGCCTTCTGAATTATCCACATAGTTTCCGTGTAAGAACATTCAAGCTTAATACAAAATATGATGCAGATTCACTGCTCTATTCACTCAGTCATTTTGAACGTGATGGCCACACAGTACACATGCTCACTCAACGGCATCCACCACAGTGAAGTCGTCATTGTTCACGCATACGCATTCCAGTGCACTCTCCTTGGTTCCCATGTTACACTGATGTCACACAAACCATTCTTGTTATATTAACAATGTCTGGACTTTTTCTGGACATACCTTGTATGATGTTCGCTGTTTTTTTTTTTGGTTTTTTTTTTTTTTGGTATACGGCTCTTATTATGTCGAAGTAGTTTGTTTCTATTTGTATTTTGTTGAGAGTTGTTTTTTTTTTAAATCAAGAAAGGGTGTTGAATTTTGTCAAATACTTTTTATTCCTCAACTGAAATGGCTGTGCTTTTTCCCTTCATTCTGTAGATGTTGGGTCTTACATTGATTATTTTTGTAGGTTGAACTATCCTTGTATTCCAGAAATAAATCCCTCTTGGTCACAGTGTATAATCTTTTTACTATGCTGTTGAATTTTGAATGCTAGCATTTTGCTGAGGATTTTTGCATCAATGTTCATAAGGGATACAGGTCTGTATTTTTATTTTCTGATAATGTCTTTGTCTGCCTTTGGTATCAGTGAAATGCCGGCCTCACAGGAAGTATTCCCATGTCTTCAATTTTTGGAAAAGTTTGAGAAAGATAGGTATTAGCTCTTCTTTAAACATTTGGTAGAATCCAAGAATGAGGCTATCAGGTCCAGGGCTTTTCTTTGTTGGGAGATTTTTGATTGCTGATTCAGTCTCTTTCCTGGTTATTATAGGTCTACTCAGATTTTGTACTTTGAAATTTAGTCTTGGTAGGTTTTGTGTTTCCAGGAACTTGCCCATTTTTTCTAGATTATTCTTTTTTTTTTTTTTTTTTGGTGCCCAATTGTTCATAGTACTTTCTTATAATCCTTTTTATCTACAAAATCAGTACTAATGTCCCCACTTTCATTTCTGATTTTAGTAATTTGAGATTTTTTGATTTTAGTATTTGAGATTTTTCTTTTTCTTAGTCCATCTAGCTAAAGGATTATCAAGTTTGTTGACTTTTACAAAGAACCTAGTTTTGGTTTCATTAGTTTTCTTTACTGTTTTTCTACTCTCTGTTTATGTCTGCTGTAATCTTTATTATTTCCTTTCTTCTCCTGGTTTTGTGTTGTTTTGTTGTTGTTGTTGTTCTGCTTCTGTAAGCTGTAAAGTTAGGTTACTGATTTGAGATCTTTCTCGTTTTTTAATGTAAGCATTTATAGCTGCAAATTTCCTCCTTAGCGCTGCTTTCACTGTGTCCCATAGCTCTGATATATTTTAATTTTCATTCATTTCTAAGTGTTTTAGCATTTCCCTTGTGATTTTTCTTTGATCTATTAGATGTTTAAGTGTGTATTATTTAATTTTGACTATTTTGTACATTATCCAGTTTTACTTCTGTTATTAAGTTTATCCTATTGTGGTAAAAGAAGACACTCTGTATAATACATATCTTTTAAAAAATCTATTGAGACTTAATTTGTGGTCTATCCTAGAGAATGTCCCATACGTATAGGGGTAGAATGTGTATACTGTTGTTAGGTAGTGTTTTTATATATATAATCTAGCTGATTCACTGTGTTGTTTAAATCCTCTATTTTGTTACTTGTCTTCTGTCTTATTGTTGTTTTATCCATTATTGTTAGTGGAGTTTTGAACTCTCTCAACTATTATTGTAAAACTGTTTCTTTCTCCCTTCAATTCTGTCAGGTTTTGCTTAATATATTTTGATGGTCAGTAGGTATGTAAATATTTGTATTTGTTATAAGCATACTTTGTTTTATTAAACTTCACTTTATAGTGCTTTAAGATATAGCATTTCTTACAAATTGAAGGTTAATGGCAACCCTGTGTTAAATGAGTCTATCGATGCCATTTTTCCAACAGTATTTGCTCATTTCATGTTTCTGTGACACATTTTGGTAAGTCTCACAATATCTGTAATTAGTGATCTTTGATTTACTATTGTAACTATTTTGCAGTGCTGCAAACTCCACTCATACAGCACAGTGAACTTAATAAATGTGTGTTCTGACTGCTCCACCAACTGGAAGCTACACCATCTCTACCTCTCCTTGGGCTGCCCTAGTCCCTGAAAATCAGCAATACTGAAATTAGGCCAATTAATAATCCTACTATGGCCTCTAGGTGTTCAAGTGGAAGGAAGAGTCACACAGTTCTCACTTTAAATAAAAAAGCTAGGGATAACTAAGTTTAGTGAGGAAGGCACATCAAAGCTTTGACAGGCCAAAAGTCAGGCCCCTTGAGCTTGTAAACTAAGATGTGAATGCAAAGGGAAAGTTCTTGAAGGAAATTAAAAGTGCTATCCCAGTGAATACATGAATGATAAGAAAGCAAAATAGCTTTATTTCTGATATGGAGAAAGTTTTAGTGGTCTGGAAAGAAGATCAAACCAGCCACAACATTCCCTTAAGCCAAGTCCTAATCCAGAGCAAGGTCCTAACTCTCTTCAGTTCTGTTAAGGCTGAGTGAGGTGAGAAAGCTGCAGAAGAAAAGTCTGAGGCTAGCAGAGCTTGGCTTATGGTTTAAGAAAGAAGCCATCCCATGACATAAAAGTGCAAGGTGACACAAATTATCCAGAAACAGGATAATTAATGAAAGTGGCTACAGTAAATGACTGATTGTCATTGTAGATGAAATAGCCTTGTATTAGAAGAGGATGCCACCTAGGACTTTCATTGCTGCAGAGGATAACTCAATGCTTGGCTTCCAAGTTTCAAAGGACAGGCTGACTCTCTTATAAGGGACTAACACAGCTAGTGACTGTAAGCTGAAGCCAATGCTCATTTACCACACCAAAAATCCTAGAGCCCTTAAGAATTATGCTGAATCTATTCTGCCTGGGCTCTGTATATGGAACTACAAAGTCTGGATGACAGCACATCTGTTTACAACATGGCTTATTAATTATTTTAAGCAGTAGGTTGAGACCTACTGCTCAGGAAAAAAAGATTCCCTTCAAAATATTACTGCTCACTGACAATGCACTTGGTCACCCAAGGGCTTTGATGGAGATGTACAATGAGATTAATGTTTTCATGCCTGCTAACACAACATCTGTTCTGCAGCCCATGGATCAAAGAGTAATTTTAACTTTCAAGTCTCATTATTTAAGAAATAACATTTTATAAGACTACAGCTGCTGTACATAGTGATTCCTCTGATGGATCTGGGCAAAGTAAATTGAAAACCTTCTGGAAAGGATTTACCAACCTAGATGCCATTAAGAATATTCATGATTCATAGTAAGAGGTAGAAATATCAACATTAGCAGGAGTTTAGAAGAATCTGATTCCAACCCTCATGGATGATTCTGTAGGGTCTAACACTTTAGTGGAGAAAGTAACTGCAGATGAAGTGGAAATAGCAAGAACTAGAAGTGGAGCCTGAAGATGTGACTAAATTGCTGCAATCTCATGATAAATCTTTAATAGATGAGGAGTTGCTTCTTACAGATGTGCAAAGAAAGTGGTTTCTTGAGATGGAATCTACTCCTGGTGAAGATTCTGTAAAGACTGTGTACTTTCACTGGACTCAGGCCAATGAAGACTTCAGCTAGGCTCCTACATGTGTTTGATATAAGTCTTAATAGACAGTTTGGTATTGGTATTAGGTCTGCAATTTGGGTACACTTTTGAAGAACACATATGCATTTAAACATAGTACTATTAATTCAATCTTTGTATATTTCTAATGAATTGGCTAGTTAAAAACTAGGGAGTCCTGGAAAGTACACATTCAAAATTGTTTTCAGGAGAGCCCATAGTTTTAAGTTTGACCATTAGTAGCTTGCAACTTTATACAAAACCAGGAAAAACATCATATCTAATTCAAAATGCCCTATTCAGGAACATGATTGGATACGCCATAAACTTTAAGCATCCTTTACCTTAAAAACCAATTAGCACAAATATTGTTTTAGTACTAAAGCTCAACAATTTATATAGTAAACTGAAGTCTTATATTTTGTAAAACTTTTAAAATACAGGTGAAAAAAAACCCCTTGAATGTCAGGTATAACAGATGGTCATTCTTTGACTGTCATTATTTTCTAAGAGCTAATTTTTAATAACTTTCAGTCTTTAATCTTTATGAACTCTTTTTGAGAATGCAAATTTATTGGTTTTTAAAATTAGAAAATTCTTGAGTCCAAAAACTACTATAATAAATGCTGTATAATATTTTGGAGTCACATTTCCATATATCTATGTATGTGTATATAGATAGATAGATACATACATACATATATAAATATAATTTACTCATATTTCAAATTTGGCTGCCTAATAATCAGCTTATCTGATTTCAGATACTCTTTCAGTTCTGAATCAGAACTCTCTAACCCACAGCTATTCAATAATCTGGTCAACAACTTCTGAGATAATTGTTAAAATGAGAACACATAGTTTAATACAAGATGAGAAATAGATTTTCACCTGTCAAGATTATGAATTTTTAAAAATTAGCAGTAGTCTTTTACAGAAATTTATGTATTTTCACTATATTTTAAATAAGCATTGATTAAAGTACTCTTTATCATAAGAGAATTATGAGATCATTAAATATATGGCTGAAAGCCACTGAAATAGCTAACCTAAGCACATAATGATGGCGACACATTCTGGTGTAGTGATTAGTGGTGTTAACAACGAAGTGATATGCACTGTTCAGACACTTATGAGCAATGTCACTGGGCAAACTACTAACTCAGAATTTCCTCTGTAAAATGAGGATAACTACAAAGGATTATTGTAAAGATTAAATGAGTTAATTCAAGTAAAGCGCTCAAAATGAAGTTTAACTCAATAAAATGTTAGATATTATTATCTGTGAGATGACTAATGGTATGAAGAATATACTCTTTTCTAGAAAGTCATGTAGTAGTACACATGATTCAATTTGGTGATGTAAACTGCCCATATAAGGGGCACTCAATAACAGCTAATGTTGTACTTTATTTAATATTGTTCCTCTTGGCCTTGAGTGCAAATATCATTTAATTCCATATCACTTTTAATAAATATCCACATTAGTTCAAAAAAGACGAAAAGAGGCAAAGTAGGAGTATGTTCCGTGGAATGTATTTGTTTGAATAATTTCCATCAAGAGAAGTTTAGTGGGGAAAGGGAGAACCACCCTGAAACCAATCTTTCTAGATTTATATCTAATGGGATCCTCAGACCAAGGTCAATGGGCACAGGAAACACAGTTATAAATCATGGCACCTGAAAAACATAGAAAAAGCAGAAAAAACTCACCCCAGACACAGACGATAAATAGTACGGTGATTGTCGGAGGGGAAGAAGGGTGGGGGGAGGTGGTAGAGGACAAAGGCGGGATACATGGAAGCAGAAAGAGACTTGACTTTGGGTGGTGAGTGCACAATGCAGTATGCAGATCAAGTGTTATAGAGTTGTACACTTGAAACATGTATGGTTTTATTAACCAATGTCACCTCAATAAATTTAAAAAAAAGAAAAAAAGAAGAGGCAGAAATAGGAGGGGCACAAGCATAGGGGCAGGAAACTTAGGTTGATTTATTTGCATTGAGACAACTCAAGAGGGATCAGGAAACTCAAAAGATTTATAAATTCCCTGGGGCATCATAAAAGGCAGCAGTCTGACAACAGGAAGGGCAAGTTAGATTTGATGCTAGAAAAGAAGGGAAGAAAGAGTCTTATCGAATTTTTGTGAAGAATTTTCCTACATCTGGAACTGATGACAAAAAAGATGGAACAGATGGATGAAAGAAGACTGGGAGGAATCCAGATTTCCCCACATTTCCCAACCTCTGGACTTCACTTAACTCCAAGCAAGGAGAACTCATCAAAATACAATCTATTTCTTCATAGGATACAAAAAGGGTTTAAGGGGATAATAAGTAACCAGACTCTTCTTTGCAACTTCAAAATGAAATACTTGCTACTTTCATAGAATAAGCAAATTTCTATAGACAGATTTGAACAATACTTACATATGTGTTTGCTTATGCTTTATAATTGCTTCCTTTAAAACTATTCCTAATGTCAGCAATTAGCAGATAATTAACTATAGGTAAATATATCGATTAGTCAAAACCTGAAAAAAGAACTTTAGACCTCAAAATACAATATTATCTATCCATCCAATATTATAAATGAAGAAGATAAAACCCAGATAGGATAAATTAGGCAGCTTGTGGCCTGGTTTATACAAGAAAAGAAAAAAAGTGGCCAACACTCATATCAAGAGATTTGAAAGTAAAGAAGGTCTAAAAGTACAAACTTCCAGTTATAATAAGATAAATAAGTCACAGGAATGTAATGTTCAGCATGGTGACTATAGGTAATAGCAATGTATTGTATATTTAAAAGTTGCTAAAAGAATATATCTTTAAAGTTCTTATCATCAGAAAAAACTTTTAACTTTGTGTAGTGATGGATGGTAACTAGACTTATGGTGGTGATCATTTCATAATGTATCAAATCATTTTTGTACTCCTAAAACTAAAATAATGTTATAGGTCAGTTATAGCTCAACTAAAAAAAGAGGTTTATATAAAAATCTGGATTCTTGGGGGGAGGGATGGGTGCTTGGCTAACACAGGGCTTACATCTTGCATCATCACAAGCTAGAATTAAGGGTGACTGCCTCTACAGACATAGCATGTGGCCCCTACTTTATGATAGTTCTTTCTCTCCTATTGTCTTACATACTTCACTCACTTTATTTCTATCTGCCTGGCTCATGTAGCCTTAGTGTTAGGTGCTATAAGAAATGTGAATAGTATTTTGCAAACTGTGAAGAGATGTATATTAGTTGATGGTGATATTACTGCTCAAGATCATACACTCAGTTATCAACAGAGTTGGAGTTGGAGTTGGAGGTAGAGCTCAGGTCTCCTGACAGTCAGTTTAGTGCTATTTCTACTGTATCACACTGCTTCATACAAACCAGAAAACAAGCAACCAACAGTTACAGAATGGAAACTCCTATATTTGAAGAAACACACACACCAATGAGAATACTCTGGCTTAAAACAAGTAAAACTAACAACTGTGGTATATGGGAACAGTCTTTCTTTCCTCCTCCCATGTTTCAACTTATGCCCAAAGGAGGATGAATGTGTCCATGAAAAAAAGAAAAAAAGCACAGAACTGCTTTACTAATGATAAGGAAAATAACTGATTTCATGGCTAGAAAATTCAAAACTACAAAGATGAGTCTCGAAGTAAAGATGAAAGTAGGGATTAAGCTGAGGAAGTAGAGGCAATTCCAGAGTTGAGGACAGTAAGTGGAAAATGCTTTACATCCAACTCCTTTCAAATAAATCTGGATGCCATCAGCAGGAAGAATCTAGCTGATCTTAATGTCTGTATTGGTTTAGCGGAAGAAGTACATATAGTGAATATTTAATGCATAAAAATCTAGACTTGAGGGGAGATAGGATAATTAAAAAGATATTAACATTTGAATCTGACCAAGCCAATAAGGGCTGTTAAATAACTAAATACTGATTGAATTGTAATCTTATTCTGTCACCTTCTAAATACTGTAACCAGACAAAAGGTTTTCACCTTCTAGAGTCACAAAATAGTAGCCACTGTCAGAAGATAATGTCACAGAGGACAGCTGAGAGGGTGACATCTGTGTCTACGGCAAATACTGGAGAAAGCAGGCACTGTCAACTGCAGCATAAAAGGGCTCCCCAGCAATGCCCACATAAGAGTGTTCCCTGAGGAATGCCTGCTCCGTCAAGCAGAAGGTAGCTGGCAATACAAATGGGTGGTGAACAAATGGATGCTTGAATGCTCTCAAAGGCTGGTCTCATTATCAAGAATTTAAACTGCTTAGTGAGATGGATAAATGCCTATTAGATTGTACCTTCCACAAACAGCTTCTGTAGCACTCAAGCTACTTTAGCACTTGCTCCTTGTTTTCCCTTTGTTCACTAACAACTCAGGAGCTCTTTGTAGCTTTACTCATTACTATTTTCCTTTTACAGAATGAAAAATAGTTTTGCTGTTCGCTCTCCAATTTTAGATGTTACTTTTAAACTAGTTTTAATACTACAATGAATGGGTTCTTCCAGTTCCAGAATTGGTGACCAGGGCCCAGATCTGGAGAAAATAACTAAGCAAGCCACGTTACAAAGAGAGCTTAATAAGAGGTGGCAGAAAAATTAGTACTGTCCCTTAGTCCAATTCCTCAGCGTATGTCTTTTTTGGTTTGAGACTGGCATGAGGATGACAATAAGACTGATAGAATAAATCTTGATGTCATGGAGAGTATGAGGTCTGTATAGAAGGTATCCAGCCATGTAATATGAAAAATAGAGGCATTTATTGAAGAAGATACAAGATACAAGAAACATTGTACACAGGACAATGAGGCCTCAGTCCCCTTCATTGTAGGCACCTTAGAACCTCACACAGTTCTTTCAATTGCCAGCTGCCCTGGCGTATTTTCCTGAATCTCATTGATGGTCTGAAATCTTTTCAAAGGTTATTTTAGTTTTGGGAAAAGCCAGAAGTCACAGGGTACCAAATCTGGGCTGTAGGGGGGCTGAGTCACCTGAGTGATTTGATGGTTCACCAAGAAACTCTACATGAGACATGATGCATGAGCAGTCTCATTGTCATGATGAAACTGCCTGTCATCAGCTGTCCATAGCTGTGGGCTTCTGAATCATCCCAACTGTTTCTGTGGAGTAATGTTCAAGCTCAATGCAAAACTTGATGCAGATTTGTCGCTCTACTTGCTCAGTCATTTTGAATGCAACAGCCACACAGTACATATGCTCACTCAATGTGCCTACCGCCCCTACTGACTATTACAGTGAAGTCATCATTGTTCATGCATGTGCACTCCAGTCTACTCTCTTTGGCTGCCAGGTTACACTGATGCTGTGCAAACCGTCCTCATTATATTAACAATGGCTGAACTTTTTCCAGACAGACCTTGTATATATTCATGCAGAGAGGGTTCCCTTCGTCTAAGCTAAGTGAAAGAGCCTCAAAGAGAATGGAATCCTAAATCCTACAGTATTTAATCCTAAAGTTTGGGTGTGAGTACAAGAAAAGGAGGTTGGCACCAGGCATGTTGATATGCCTTGTGCTTATCTGAGGAGGAAGAAACACAATTGATGCAAGATGGCAGGATGGAGAAAGAAGCGCTGAGGTGCACGATATACTCTCACCATTGGGTATGGCAAGAATGGAGGAGTTTCCTGTGGGTCGAGTGACATTACAGAAAGCAACCAGGCTTGCTCTTTTGGTTCCTTGTTTCTAGGGGGTCAACGCTGGCCTGAGAGGCAGCAATTAGAGTAATGCAACAGTATCAGATGACCCTAAAACCAAAGGAGAAAGAAGGAGGAGGAATAAAAGAGAACATAACATTATCCCTTTTCTACTGTAGGCCCTGTGAGCTGAGGTAGGGAAGAGATGAAATGAGTTCTGCTTTGTTGTCTGACCTGCTTTCTGAGGTAATAGATTTAAATAATCTTTTGGAGTTTATTATAAATGTGAAATCATACAGTATGCACTTTTCTATGTCTGGAATCTTTGGTTCAGTGTTACTGAAACTCATCCACATTGTTGTGTATGTTTGGAGTTCACTGCTACTTACTGCTGAGCAGTATTCCACTGCATGTATATACCACAGTATATTTATTCATTCACTTGTTGTGGTACCCCAACCTTCAAGACGACCTGCAACCATCCCCATCTACCATTCCTCAATCATTGTGTTGTTCCCTCCCATACTGTGGAGGACTGGTCTATGTGATCAACAAAATAAGGTAGAGGTGCTGGAACAGCACTTCTGATACTACATTATAACGCACATTACAGCTTCCAACTTGGTGGCTCTCTCTCTCTCTCTTGACTCTCTTGCTAAGGGAGAAGCCAGCTGCCATGTCCTAAGAAACCCTCTAGAGAAACCTAAATGGCATGGAGCCAAGAGCTACATGAGTGAATTTTAAAGTGATTCCTGCAGCCCCAGTCAACTGTTCAGGTGACTGTAAATCTGGCCATGGGCCTGACTGTAAACTTGTAAGGGACCCTGACTCAGAGCAATGAGCTAAGCTGCCCCCAGGTTCCTGACTGTGTGAGATAAAATGATTTGAACTTGGCTTGCTTAGAATGAATATGAAAACAGCATTTTCTTTCATAGAAACTACAATTAAAAATAAAGAGAAAAAGTGTACCAATGTTGGAGCTAAACATGAGATAACATTTTGTTTTTGTAACCCTCTGTATGAACCAAAGGGAATTTACTGAACTTCCAAAAATTTATTCTACTTTGGACCATGAATAAGCATGAGAAATTTTAGTCCAAAGGATGATTTGGAAAGTTCCAGGTGCTCAGAATGGTTATGATAAAAGTGCCTTTTCAACCATTACTTCATTTAGCACATCAGGCTACTAAAATAGACAACAGCCTTCAATGCTATGAGAAAAAGACAGATGACGTATATGTGTTGAAAGGCGAGTCAAAGGCCAGCCATGTAACATAAAGGCCTAAAATCAAAGTAAGAAAGGCATTAACCTGTACATACATTCTATTCACTAAAAACAGGGGAGCAAAATAACCCCAAATAAAGGAAGCAAAGAGAACAAATCTGAATGAGATATGCGGACAGAGCCTTGACTACTGTCATTACCAGTAACCAGCATTTTAACAGGGATGAGGAAGTCTGAACGTATAAATGTGGCTTTACAGATGAATGAGTGTGACTACAGTAGCTACTGTAGCTAGACCACAGTACATGATTAATTCCTTGATATTACCTTCTGGGAGCTGGCATTACACTAATAATAATGTGATCCTAATAGGACATCTTGTTAGAAACTGATGACAGAATGCTTAACATTATAGATACCCAAAAGTATGTAAATAAAAGATGTGAGCTCTTCCTGATTTTATAAAAATCGTTTTAAAACTCAACTGAATTTTTGGTGTCAGTATCACCATAGATTTCTTGAGAGAGGTCTTATTACCTAATCAATGGGAATAGTTGTGATCCTGGAGGAGAAGGAGGCTACAGATGGTATAAACATTCACAGCTTTAATGCTGACAATACTTCTCATAATAAATTATGACTATGAGAAATTAATATTTGAGAAGGTTAAAGCCTAAAAAATTTTATGTGACATAATTCTGAAGAAGCCATTGATTTTTCAAATAGCCACCAATTAAAATTTTGAGCTTCTCATTATAAGATAATTGAATTATCTACTTATTTTCTTTAGACCTAACTTTACATTATCCTATTAGAGAAAGTAGAGCATTGGTGATGGAAGGAGACTGGGTTTGGGGTGGTGAACACAATACAATACAGAGATGATGTATTATAGAATTGTACACCTGAAACCTATATAATTTTATTAACCAATGTAACTCTGATACATTTTTTAAGAAGTAGAGCATTTGCCTATGGAACTCAAGAGTTGAAAAGTTCATAATGAATACCACCATCAAGCGCTAAGTTTCCAGGGTAATCTTTGATTAGGAAAGATTAGTATTTCAGAGGGGCTTACTTCAGATTATTTTTAATTAATTAATTTTTTAAAAAGACTTTCTTTATTTTTAGAGAGAGGGAAGAGAGGAGGAGAGAGAGAGAAAAAAAAATCAATATGTAAGAGAAACATTGACTGGTTGCCTCTTGCATGTGCACTGACCAGGGACTGAACCTGGACTGGGAATCAAACCAGTGACCTTTAGCTTTGTGGGATGACACCCAACCAACTGAGCCATGCTGGTCAGGGCTAATTTTTTAATTTTAATTCTTTTTTTAGAGTTTAAAGTGAAAGTTTATTACTGAAGCAGTGAGGCATAAAGTTACTCCACAGGCAGAGTAGCCCAGATTATTTTTTAAAAGTATAATGATTTTCTATTTTCTTTTCTCCATAAAGCAACTCATCCTGAAAAGCACTCAAATTAATGCAGTTGGAATCTCAAGTGGGTGGTCACTATTCTTTAAGAACAAGTGTTGAGCCAATATCCTGAAATGCCTATTCTGACTGGTTGCTCTCAGATAAAGACTGTAATTGCTCACTATATCGTGTATGTCATGTTCACAGGTGATAAAGGTTTAGCAGTATTAGAGTTGAAGTGGATAATTCTCTTAACCCCAGGTAAAGGTCAAGCAGATTGGCAAGGCAGGCTACTTCCTGGAGAGCAAGGTTAGAATATCTCTTCACTACCCATAGGTAGGGACCTAGGGGATCAAACTCTCCTCTGTAATCACTCTGAACTGGAACAGTCTCTATATACTCAGGGTGGTCAAAGCTTTTGGGAGGCTGGCTTCCAGCTAGCGGGTGCTTTTAGGAGTGATTTGCAGACTGCTCAAAGTAGACAGAATGTGAAGTGAAGCATTCCTGGGTGCATATTGTTTTTACCACAGCATGTTTAGTCCTGAGAGAGTACTGCCACCTCTAAACATAAAATAAGCTGAATTACGAGGGGGGACCCAAAGAAACCTGGAATTATCTTCTGGAGGGCAGGCCCCTTGTAGTACTGGCTTCCCCTGCTGGGTGAGTCTTTTAGGAACCCACCTATATCAGTGTACCAGCTGGTGGTGGTGTGAGAGGTTGAGTTCAGCTTCAGTGATTTTTTTTTAAAGACTCTTTCAACACGTTTGCTATTTCATAATGGGTGATTTACGAGCATACCTGCCTACATCGAGCTGAGTGTTCAGCAGGTTTTGACCAAAAATGTCATGACCCCTTGCCCCGCCCTCCCTATTCACTGGATCTCTCCCTGAGCGACTTTCCCCCCACCCCCCACAGATAAAAAATACCCTCAAAGGCAAACACTTTGCTGATATGGAAGAGGTGAAACAAAAAACGACAGAAGCACTAAAAGACATCAAAATCGACAAGTTCAGAAACTGTTTTGAGCAGTGGAAAAAACATCTCAAGTGGTGTATTGCATCAAATGGAGGGCACTTTGAAGCTGGCTGAAGGTTAAACATGTAAGAATAGATACTTTTTATAAATAAATTCCAGGGTTTTTGGGGTCTCCCTTCATATAATGTGAACATACTGGTTGGCGCCAACCATAACACATCTGGAGTTCATTTGATAACCTTTAGTTGTTTTGTTTTGTTTTTTTCACCAGCCCTGTCTCCTTTCTCTGATGCAGCCTCTGAAGTGCTGCTTTGCCATGAATGAGTCAGGGAGACAAGTCATCCTGGGGGTGTATGTGCGTAAGGAAACTGGGACCACCTCAGGGGTGATCTCCAAATCTGTGAACCCCCTGTTGCTTCACCTCTTTCTGACAATGGGAGTCACACATGAATGCCAACAGCCCATTAGGCAGTGACAGCTCCACACACTGGAGAGCCTGGCCAATGTTGACTGCTTCCTTGTTAGAAAATGGCCTTCAGACTGAGGCACATTCCAGCAATTCAAGGACTAGGAGCTTTATATTAAGATAGCATTGATGCCGCATCTTCTTTCCAAAAGAGGCTCTCCTTGTCGAAAAGTCAGTAAACACACTTAGAGAAATTAAAGAATCGAAATGTATTTGGCAAGACCAGTTCCTTCTGCTCACAACATCTTAGACACTTTTTTTTAAAAATTTACTCGAGTGACTTTGGATAATAAAATTAAATAGGTTTCAAATGTATAATTCTGACGCATCGTTTGTCTGTTGCGTTGTGTGCCCACCACCCACAATCCAATCTTCTTCCATCACCATATATTTGACTCCCTTTACCCTTTACAACTCTCTCCCTTCCCTCTGGTTTATGAATTTTTTTCGTTTTTTCTTCTGTTCATTTTTTGCTTTCAGTTTTATATTCTACCGATGAGTGATAGCATATGGTTCTTGACTTTTTTCAGTCTGCTTATTTTGCTTAGCATGATGCTGTCACAAATAAGATGTGGTACACATATAAAATGGAATATTACTCAGTCATGAGAAAAAAACTGAAATACTCCTTGACACATTTTGAGAGGGCAGATACGTAAAACTTTACATGGAAGGGAGACAGAAAAACACTGTTAGGAAGGGCTCCTAAGAACTACATCATTTTTCTTCATATATATATGTCACATCACTATAGAATATTCAAGGCATATAGTTAGATGTAAGATGTTGGGAATTTTTCAGCAATTCCTTTTTAACATTATAATCATGGATTAATTAATATTAATATTCACCTAATGAAAACATACAGTCTTGCAACCAAATAACCAAAAGCCACTGTGAATGAGATACAGTATTCTAGTCTGCTAGACATTTTTTTCTATTCTATTCTTAAGGTAGAGGGACCATGAACTCGTCAAATCATATGTCTGTATCTTCAGGCCTAACTACTACTTAAGAAAACTGATATTGCTAAATATATATACTCACAAACTAGTGATAGTCTTTCCTGCACAATAGCCTCCTATTTTATATTATCAGCTCCCCCTTCTATTAAGGTACAATTGACGAATATAAATTGTATGTATTTAAAGTGTACAGTGTGGTGTTTTAACACTAAATGTATACATTATGAAATGATTATCACCATGAAGCTGACATTTTCATCACCTAACATACTTACCATTTTTTTTGGTGTGGTGAGACCATGTAAGGTCTATCCTTCTAGCAAATTTCAAACATACAATACAGTATTATTAACTGTAGCCACCATGCTGTCCATTAGATCTCCAGAACTTTTTCATCTGTGTAACTGAAACTTTGTACCCTTTGACCAGCATCTCCCCATTGTCCCCACCCCTTGGTCAATGGCAGTGAGCACTGTACTCATATTATCAGCTTTGATAAACCAAATTTCAGTCTTGAACTACTGGAAAGATGTCTTTAATAATAAGCACATTCTTTCTGCTTTACTTAAACAGGCATCCAAATATTGGATGATGTTCTCTTCTTGTGAAAAATCACTTTAGGACATTGGAAAAGCTTTTTACACTTGTAAATGAGCAATGGGTTGGTTGTTTCTATTAGTCATCTATTAATACTATAGAAAAGGGACATCTTTTAGTATTTTCTCAGCAAAGGCAGCCATGTAAGTAAACATAAAGTCTATTTTTAAGCAGTTTTAATATTGGCCTACAAACAGAGAAAATATCTTCATTATGTAAATACGGTTTCTTGCTGATTTGGACATTACATATTATGCCAAAAATGCTATCAATTGATGACTGATCACCCAAAACAGAGAAGAAGAAATTCCTTCCCTTGAAAAACTCGTTCTTAGTCTGATTATTTCAGGCAGAAGAGCAACTGTGGGCAGTCGAAGTACACAGAAAACGTGACTGGGAATGCAAGGGGTGACACTGGAAGATGGGATGGTGGCCACCGCAAATCGTACGGCGACGGCCAGCGAAGAGCATTAACAATACAGAAGGGGACGCAGGTTTAAACATACATTTTTCTCCTTATTTTCAAAGAAGAATTTTCCCCCCAGTTTTTAAATTGTGGTAAAATAAACAACATAAAATTTACCATTTTACCCATTTTATTTTTAATCCTCACATGAGGACATGCCTACTGGTTTTAGAGACAGGGGAGGAGAGGGAGAAAGGGGAAGAGAAACATTGATTGATTGCCTCTTTTTCCCCGGGACAATGCTCCAACCAATTGATCCACACCAACCAGGGCCTATTTTATCCATTTTTAGTGTGCAAGTTCTGCCCATTAAGTATATTTACACTGTTGTGCAAACATCAAAGGACAAACTTAGCTTTTATTTTCACAGATAAAGGCCTTAAGAAATATTAATCATTAAATTTGGAAAAGGGCAAAACTGCTATTACCTTGAGAGTTTACCCAGCCCTGAATAACTGATAATCATATAAATAAAATACACTTATTACCTTTAGAGTTTACCCAGCCCTGAATAACTGATAATCATATAAATAAAATATACTTAGTGCCTTCTGTAGTAGGAATCTAACTGGCTATTAAAAAAATAAGCCTTTTTCATTTCAAATGGACAGAATTTCACTAATTTCATCCAATCATTGCACAAAGTTAAAGAAACACTCTCACAGAAGACTTGTGACATTTTCTAAACTAGTTCTCTTACCAAAAATACTCTGCTTTTCCTAGACATAGCCAGAGATTTGCAAAGATGACAACTCAGCTTATAAAGATTAACTATGCAGTATACAGTATATACACAATGCAATATACAGATAATGTATCATAGAGCTGTACACTTGCAACCTATATAATTGTATTAACCAATGTCATCCCAATAAACTTAATTTAAAAAAGGATACATGGAACAGACAGCTGTTAGAAGGTGGGAGGACTGGATGAAAGAAGGTGAAGGAATTAGCTAAAGAACATACATGCATGACACACAGACACAGAGAGCAGTGAGGTTATGGCCTGAAGGAAGCGGGAGGGCGGGGGCAGGGCCTGGGTGGAAGAGGGCAAAGAGGAGAAAAATGGAGACATCTGTAATAGTGTCAACAACAACCACAAAAAGACATAAAAGTCCAAAAAAAAAAAAAAAAGAAAATTAACTAGATACAAAGATCAGATGTCTGACATGAGACCCAAGACCTTAATATATAAGCTGGCAAGGACATGGGAGCTGGTCCCAGCGACCCTCCTGGCATTTAATTATACCTGCTGCTTGAGCTGCTGCACCAGACGATCCTTCTCCCGCTTTAGTGCAGCCACTTCCTCCTGAGTCTTTTTCTTAGAGGATGAAAGCTCCAAAAGAGCTATATTGGCATCTTTTTCACTAATGGCAGCCAGAAGAGCTTCTTGCCTGCAGAAGAAAGAAAATGCCAAGGCTTTCACTTAATCCTCAAACAATTCTTTGAAGTTCCTATTGTTATTATACCCATTTTATGGGTGATGAAACTAAGGCTTAGTGAGTTTACATAGCTTGCCCACATTTACACTTGAAGTAAAAAGGGTGCAGCCAGGAATCCCATTCAGGTTTTTCTTACTCTAAATATCTTTATCACGCGTTATACTGACATCTCAATAAAGAGTTCCTAGATGTAGTTAAATTTGAAAAGTAAACAAGGTTAATAATTTTTTTAAAGTAAGAACGATCTTGTCATCTATACACTTTATCCATTTAGCTCATTTTGATAACTATTCAGTTGCTTTCATGTAAAATAAGGCATTAGCGGAACTGAAAATATTTTTATGTATAGAGTGTACAACAAATTGTAAATGTTAGTAATAAGGATTCAGAAACTCAGCCCTCTGTTTCTGGGGAATTCTGAATGTCTATAATTCAATTCTTTTTATGTCATTAATGCAAATTAAATTTCCAGTCATGGCTTTTTTGGAAATGATTATGCACGCTTTGAAACAATAATTTAAACTTCACAGATTCCTTGTGGTTTAGCTAACTACTCTTTGGTTACTATCCAGAAGGAAGAGAAGGTGGGATTTAGTAGGGGGTGAACATGAGGAATTTATAAAATAATCAGAATGAAGTTGGTGAGCAATTAGTCTCATTGTCTAAAATGTGCTCCTCAATAGCTCATCTTTTATGTAAGTCATCTGTGAGAAGACAGATTTGATTTACAGGAACCATATAAGTGACCTAAGCTTATGACACAAGGAAATGAATCTGAGAATGCACTGCCCAAGTTTAACTTTGCTTCCGTCTTTGTTAAGATAATTATGCTTCAATAGCAGTCATATGGAAGAGTTTTAGTTTAGCCACAAACTGGAAGACTATCTTAATATTCTGAGAAGGATTTGTGTTCTGGATGGGTAGGTCTGGGGAACTCTGAACAAAAGGAGGCTGTAGATTAGTTTACATTATGGAAATGAAGATTTGTTTAATTAGACTTTGCTGTTAGAAGGGAAGAAGAGCCTCAACGATTTCAGTATAACTTTCCACTGTCTCCACACACTATATAATTCTAAGATATGGCAGATGGTGTATTCCATGAAGCTCCAGTCAACACCAAAGGGATAATGATGGTCTAAATATATCCACTGACCACTTGAAAAAAATATGTTAAGTGGTGAAATGAGCTTAAAGGTGAAGGAGTTCAAGATAGTGTCACTGTGCAGTTTCCTGTTGATTGCTATCATCTGTTCCTTTTTAGGAATCTCAAAGACTGACAAAGCTGAAATGAGAAATGTGCTTTCTCAATTAGGGTGCTGCATTTCTGTGCCCTGACAGAATTACAAATTAGCTGCAGGCAAACAAAAAATGAATAAAGATAGATTATTCTAATTCAGTTAGATTGAGCCACGAGCATTTTTGCTGGATGCAAGATACAAAGATGACGGGATCTCAGTTCCATTCTATGCTTCATAATATATAATAGTAAAAATTATTCTATATTGTTGAAACTTCTTGACTGAATTCCAAATTCTTTTATAAACGATATACCTGGCCAGCTAGTGTGGTACAGTTAATCTCTGGGGTAAAATGTCACATTCCCAAATAGCAACAGGTGACAATTCAGATTTTAAATTTTAAAATATAGGATGTAGCATGCGAGGCTGAGCTACAAAAGATATTATTGGAATAATGTCTTTTTAATAAGATATAATTTGAAGTCTTTTGTTTTATATACAATTCAAATAGAATTTTTATATCTATTTATCTTTTATTGAGCATTGATAATATACTTTGAACTGCACAGAATCATACTTTCTCTCCACACCCATGGCTTTCACCCTCTAAAAATCCCCTAATAGATGAACATACCACTGTCCTTCTCATTTTAAAGGTATAATCTTGACATTCATTTCTACATGTGTATGTGCCTAAAAGGGCAATTTATAGTCAAGAGAATAAAATGCTTTGATTACATATTGTACTTAAGGGTTAGGCAGTTAAACAGACATGAGTGGAGCAAGGACAATGGGCCAGGTACAGAAGGTCACCAGGGCGGAAAGCCCCAGGGCCTAGCAACAGGCGAAGTTGGGAAAATAAGGACCTTGCCCCCCAGCGTGACCTTTCCTTCTAGGGAACATCTGCTAGAGCACATCGCTGGTCATGCAGTAGACACCCTGATCTTTCACATTGCTGGTCATGTTTAGACCCTCCTCTGGCATGTGGCTAGTCATGTAGCAGACCCCCTTGAAGGAGGAACAAGGGGCTAAAGAGTGACCTCATTCAACTCCCACGAGAGCCCTTGTACGACCACTCCCTCAAGCGTTAACCCCTAGGGATATCACCTGGGCCTCAGTTGCGTTTCAGCTTCAGGCCCAGAGAAGCAGCAAACAGACAAGTGAGGATTCCAGGACCAGCTGCATTGACTAATTAGACCCCTGCCCTGGCAATGACCAATCAGTACAGTCCAGAACCCTAACAGGACACACCTGGAAAGCTGATGAATGTTCTATTGAGACCCTCCCCTTAAATCCCCACCTGTATAAGCCCTTAGGAAAGATCTAGCCTGGCTCTCTCCCTACAGAGCACACTCAAGCCTTTCCTCACCCCTTTCCTCCAGCTGTGTTTCTTGTGCCTCTCTCACAGTTTCAAGCGCTCTTTCCTTTGCGCTTGTTTCCTGAGCCTGTATCTTCTATGACTCACTTCTTCTACCTCTGTGACTTTCTAAATTGTCTCTTAAAGTTTGAGATTAGGTTCTGAATTCTTTCTTAGCCAGAACTTAAGTGCTGAGGTTGCTGCACCAAGGTATAACACCTGGTGCCATTTTCGCCGCCAGCACTTACACTCATGTAAACTCTAGGTGATGTCAGTAACTTTTATGGGTTTTTTAGCTTTTCTTTTGTTTTTGCAAAGAAATGGAGATAGTATTTTTTTTTTAATCCAAATTTTGGTAAATTTGAAATGGACATTGTAAGGGAGAACAATCTCTTGAAAAAAAAAAATAGCCACAGCCATGTAACTTTTGGGGAATAAGAAAAATTGTTGTTCCCTTAATACATCTGATAGAGAAGACCATGTGGTATAGTTGATCTTATGTGGTTAAGTGTTAAAGACAGCACTCAAAAGTATGTACATTAAAAAAATTTGTTAAGGACAGGTGGAATAGAATTCAGAGTGAAAAAAAGCAAATTGCAAAAAAAGAAAAAATCTTATTTTAGTAGCTACCTACTCTTAATTGCTTTTTTGAAAAAAGGTATTTTCTGATAAAATTCATATGCATTCATTGAAGAAAAACTGAAAGATACAGAACACTATGAAAAAAGAAAATAGGCCTGACCAGTGTGGATCAGTTGGCTGGGTGTACTCCTGCAAAGTAAAAGGTTGTCAGTTCGACTTCTGGTCGGGGCACATGCCTGGGTTGTGGGTTCAGTCCTGGTTGGGGCACGTATGAGAGGTAACTGATTGATGTCTTTCTCTCACATTGATGTTTCTCTCCCTCCCTTCCTCTCTCTCTAAAAATAAATAAATAAAAATTTAAAAAAAATAAAATACAAAATACCAGAAATAGTTCCTTTTTAAATCAGAGTCAATTGCTTGAGTACTGGAATTCACCTACTCTAATTCTAATACGGTTTGAAGAAAATGAACCTTGATGGGGATTAACAATTGACTTTCAGAAGTTTACCACATTCTGACTTCATTTCCCATGAGCCCTTAGGGAATAATACAAGCAAATAAAATACATGGATGCCACAAACCCAGAGCAACATAAAAACTGCAATGCTCCTCCCGTTAAATTACTCTCTTTGTTCTATTAGTTCTTTTCCTCAGTTAAAAAAAATTGAAAATGTGGACACAGAAACATTCAAAGTGATTAGAAACGCCCAAATGCATGACTAACATGCCATATTACCTGCATAATGAGTAGGTAGTAGCAAAAATCCAACTTTAAGCCATTAAAGTGGTCTATTCACTCCATTCTTGATGCTTTAAACTACCAGAACAGTTGAACCTGCCCTTTGACCTGCAAATTCTAATAGAATCAAGATGTCTCTAAAAGTATTCTGCTGTGGAATTTGAGCTTCAAGAAACAGTAAGACTGGGAAAAAAAGAAAACCCAACAAAGAAATAGTTACACCACCTTCTCAGTCCTCTTTCCCCTTCTGAGAAAATTTCAGAAATAGGAGGTAAATATCCAAAGCAAATGCAGCTCAAATTTTTTTTTTGATAATTCCTGAATTCCTGAGAACACCACATTAGCTTTCTATCACTAGTCAATAAGAGATATAATTAATGATGGAATGATGATGGTTAACAATTTAAGAGACACGTGTGTGTGTGTGTGTGTGTGTGTGTGTGTGTGTGTGTGTGTGTTTAACAGAAAGGTACTGGGTTGGCCAAAAACTTTAGTTTTTTTTCCTGTAAGACGGTTCTAGGACCACTTAGTTGTCGTTAACTTCATTTGAAACAATTCTGTTGGACTGTATTGTGACAGCTGTCATATCAGCATGCATTTAAAAAAAAAATCAAAATTGGTGAATTTTTGTGCAACCATTTTAATATTGAAGATGGAAGAAACTTCATAACATTTTGGTGTATTACACTTTTATTATTTAAAGAAAGGTAAAAATGCAACTGAAATGCCAAAAAAAAAAAAAAAAAAGATTTGTGCAGTTGTGCAGTGCCTGCAGGAGAAGGTGCTGTGCCTGATTGAACATGTCAAAGTGGCTTGTGAAGTTTCTTGGTACTATTGAAAAATTTGCCAAATAATTCTTGCCTGTGGGGCTGTCTTACGCATTGGAAGATGTTTAGTAGCACCCTTGGCTTCAACATACTCAAAATGTCCAAATCAATAGTTATTGGTGAAAATGAAAAATGTGTCTTTTATTTTATATAAAAAAACTAAAGAGACATTTTGGCCAAACCAATTAAGACATAAAAGAGTATGAATGAAAGGATGCTTCCAGGGTTTATTTTTCCCTCTTCCTCCAACTGGGTATCTTAAATTGAATGATTACATAATCATGTTTCACAAATTCCACAATCCTGAAAACATCCGTAAAGAGATCAGAAAAAAGAAGAATGAAATTAGTAGCTTTACATGCATTATTGTCATGGACATGTAATCAAAGTTTAATCTACTACAATTTTAAGATAAATTTAAAACTTCCAGTCAAGATGGCAGCCTAGGCAGACATGGCTTGCCTCTTCACACAACCACATCAAAATTACAACTAAAATATAGAACAACCGTCTCTCAGAACTGTCTGAAATCAAGTTGAATGGAAGTCTGACAACTATGGAAATAAAGAAACCACATCTACCTAACTGGCGGGAGAGGCGCAGGTGTGGAATGGGCTGGTCCCTCACCCATATGCGGAGAACAAAATTCAGGAGGGATATCTCCTGGCCCCACATCAGACTCCGCAGCCCAGGGTTCCAGTGCCAGGAAGATAAGCCCCCCACATCTGGCTGCAAAAAACACCAGGGATTGAGTCTGTGGAGGAAACTGCTGGAGCCACAGGCAGTTCCTCTTGAAGAAGCCACACAAGGACTCACCTACTCAGACTTATTTCCTCTGAGCTCCAGTACTAGGGTAGCAGCTTGAAAGGTGCGAGTGGTATACATACAGAAACTGAAGTGTTTGCCAACAAGGTGAGCAGAGGCCATTGTCCCTTTTCTAAACCCTTCCCCAGAGAGCCGGCAGGCTGGTGCCATACCTGAGACCCCATCAATCTGGTTAACAGTGTTTGACCTGCCTTGGAGATCCCCAGAGACTGGGCCCCATGCCACATACAGGCCCACCCAAGCTGCTTTTCCACATGAATGGCGGGTTTTGGCTCATGCTTCATAACTTCCTAAATCTTATCAAACAAGCAACAGCTGGCTTCAGTGAGCCCCAGGCCCAGCACAAGCAACAGCCTGCTCAGATTCACAGCTTGGCGTCTCCTGGGAATTTCCAAGCCCAGCATAACTAGCAGCCATCTCAGATTGCCTTACAGCTCAGGCAGGGTGGCCCTGGGAAAAACACAGGAAGGGACTGACCTCGGCCTGCACCACCCGGGAAACCCCAGGGCCAGTGCACCCAGTGGACAGGTACAGACCACGCTGGAGCATTGTCACTCTGCCTCTGAACAACTGATCCTTTATGGAGGATGGTGGTTGGTGGTCGGTCACAGCAAGTCCTTACAGCTGACTGGTCTGGGTAAATCCCTCCCACTGATTTTCCAACTGCAACCAAGGCTCAACTACAAGAGGAGGGTGTACTCAGCCCACAGGAAGGGCCCACCTTGAGTACCCAGCTTGGGTAATAGGGGAGGCTGTGACACTGGATCCTACAGGACACCTACTACATTAGCCCACTCTACCAAGACACAGAGTCAAAGCAGCTCTACCTAATACATGGAAACAAACACAGGGAGGCTGCCAAAATGAGGAGACAAAGAAACATGGCCTAAATGAAAGAACAGATCAACACTCCGTGAAAAGAGCTAAATCAAATGGAGATAAACAGTCTATCAGATGCAGAGTTCAAAACACTGCTTATAAGATGCTCAAGGAGCTTAGTGAGGACCTTAACAGCATGAAAAAGATCCAGTCAGAAACGAAGGGATACACCAACTGAATCTGATACAACGAAAGAATCTGATGTGTATTAAGGAATACACTGACATGAGAATGGATAGAAAAGTTATTTCAATATGGTCTATTTTTCAGAACTTCTTCAAAAGAATCAAAATTAACATAATAAAGGCAGATGCTGCTGGTTAGTTACAGCTCAGTAAATGAGGCCAATTGCACAAAATTTTGTGTGGAAATCTTATATTCAGTTTTTATCTTAACTTTTTCTGAAAAACAAAACAAAACAAAAAAACCATGAACATTTTTGATATATCAAACCCACTACAGATTACAGCTGCCTGCTTCCAAGAATGGCAAAAAACTGATGTTTGTATTTGTATGTGTTAGAAACAACAAAAGCCTGTATTTTCCCATTTGTTTAAAAAATATAAAAATACATGTTTTCCTTTGTTTAAAAAAATAAAAATTGTAATGTAATCTGAAAAGAAACAAAAAGCAGATCAGTGGCGGCCAGCGACTGGAGGTGAGGGCTGCAAAATAACTGGAAAAGGCCATGAGAGAACTTTCGAAATGTGTCACGGCTTGACTATGGTGGTGGTTACACAGTATAAACGTTTGTCAAAACTCACCATCTTGTACACTTTAAATGCATGCTTGTTATTGTGTGTACATTGTAACTCAAAAAAGTTATTTTTTAAATCTCCAGAAATCTGTCTCTCATTCAGTTATGCTGGACTAGGAAGTGGTGGTGGGAAGAGCTAAGAGCAGAGGGACTGAGCAGATGAGAAGGGTCCAAGGAGCACTGACAGGACGTGTGAATAATGGCAGGCTCGCTGGGGCCCTGATGCTCCTTACTAAGTCTAGTTCTAAACTAATGTATCACCAAGGCTTCAGTGCTGCTATATTGGATACAACTTAGAATTTCTGTGAACAATTTGCTGCTAAATGTTAAATGTCATTTATCGTGATATTGAAGATCTGTTCAAGAAACTGGAGGTGATATTCACAGGAGTTCCAATATTTGGTTAAATGTGAAATAAATATTCAATTATGGAAAAACCTGCCCAATCTCCTATAGGGACATAAGACAATGATACCCTGAAGTAAGAGCAATAGAATAAAGCCATTTAAAGATAAAAGGTCTAAACTAAAGAAAGAACCTCATGGGAAAAGAGAATGCCTTCCTTTCAAGAAATAATTGGAATCCAGCTCTACTTCCATGAATATTTTAAACAAAACTGAGCTTCCTTGACTTTAAACACGGGCATTCTTTCTATCTGCCACCTTCCCCGCCCCTACTCCCATGATTCATACAAAGAGTCATCTTAGTTTTATCCATTACTGTTCTGATTATTAGCTGATAAGTAAATGCCTTTCAACAACTATACCTTTAGTTTTTCTATGGATAGTCACTATCTTATAAATGCATTATGCAGTCTAATGTTCCAGAGTTTTGCTTTCCAGGAGGCACTTTCATAAAACAAATTTCATGAGAGATTTCCACTCCTGCTGGCTGGGATACAGTATGGTAGTGAGCCATCTTGGATTATGTGGGTAAGGCAAAGCAAAGAGGCAGGATGTCTCTGAACCCCTGATAACTTCATAGAGCAGAATTACAATACCAGTTTAACCCTTACATGAAAGAGACATAAGTTCATTTGTGGTTTACTCTATTATTTTTGTCAAAGCAGGTGAATGTATATCCAACCTAGTTTTAAATCTCCTTAGCATTTTGTATACATGAGGCAAAGTCTATGAAAAGTCTATAAATAGTAAAATACACAGTATAATTGAAATGTAAAAAACAGAGAAATTAAAGAGATCAAAATTAGCCTCAGAATACATTAAAAAAAGAAGCTAGAAGACAAAAGAATATCTTGTTAAGATAACGTCTGCTCATTTGGTATGCCATTTTACTTATTGGTTAGAATAAAATCCACTAAAAATTTACAGGATCCCTATTAATTTGTAAAATAATGGAACATCACAGCTTTCTTTAAAAGAAATCTAAACTATAAAATCAGTCAACTACCAAATTTATGTAAAATACACCTATATATATTCTCCACATTTGAGGATTCTAGTGATGTATCTTTTGTAATACCCAAATATGTAAAGACCATCATTCTTTCAATACATTATGCAGGGAGCTACAATTTATGGTGAAACACTCTACCAGAAAGGAAAACAATATTATTAATACAAGAGGCTTAGAATATACTCCCTGTACAGGCCCAGTTTATTAGAGTGAGTTGTCTCCATCTCTGGTTCAGAGTAGAAGTGATCCCCAGTTTCTACCTAAATGGTCGCCTATTTCCAGAGAAAACTCATACAACTAAAGAACATGTGTTTTATTTGATTGATTGTTCAGGCCCTCACCATGCTACAATTACTGATACTCATCTTAAAAGAAAAGAAAAAGCCTCCATGACACTACTTTCTCCTAAAGCTCCTATGCCTTTCTCTTCCCTTACCGGTCAGAAACTTTTTAGGCCTTTAATATAGTACGAATGACAGTTCTGAATTCCTGATTCCCAGATGGTAGAACAAAGACCCATAAGCTCCCTTCTCCACTATAAAATCACTCCCAAACAGCAGAGCAACAAACAAGCTCTATGTTTAATGATATAAATAGATTTATGTTGTAAGAAAAACTATAATATAAAAAGAGAAAATGGATAAGGAAATTCTTAGTACAAGAAAATCAATCCAAACTGCCTACTGAGGGAAATACCTATGAAAGAGAACTAGTTTCACCTGTGGAACACAAAAAGTGCTCAAGAACAATTAGGTTGGCCTTAGCAGGGTAGGTCAGTTGGTTAGAATGTTGTCCTGACCCACCAATGTTGCAGGTTCAATCCCTTGTCAGGGCACATACAAGAAGCAACCAATGAATGCTTTTCTTTTTCTCTGTAAAAATATCAGTAAATTAAAAAAAATAGGTCAATAGCTGTGGCAAGTTGTATAACTTACAAAAAAAAAAAATCAGACTTGCTTTACAAACAGTATTCTTAAACATAAAATAAATTATTAAAAATGGAAGGCTGTGTTTTACTCCTGACCAACTGAATTTGAATCTCAGCAGATGAGCATCTGTACTTTGAAGAAGCTCTCCAGGTAATTCTGAGACCCAGTACTTTATGGAAGATAAACTGATTTCAAAGACAAAGAGTAAGGTATTAGGTATTCCTGATTCTCCACATCCCTGCCAAAACTGGGTGTTTAGATTTGCATTTACTTCTCCTATTTCAATAAGTGATTATAAAACCTACTGATCCCACAGTAAAAATGATCATTTATTTTGAACTTTTAAAATTCTGATGATATTGCAGACACTCATAATATTGACTATTACTACACTTACAAATACCATGCAGAGATGACTTCTGTGGTGTTGGTCTAGCCAACAGATTGTTTGAAAAAAAGTTTAGGCAAGTATTTCAGAATGTATTCATAGGCAGATTTCCTCCTATCTTCAGGGCAAGGGCCATCACAAGACAGATGAATTTAGGATCTTCTGCTTTCTAAATCTCTGCCTTTAATAATAGCTGGCAAGCCAAGGGCATTTTTGTCGGGGATTTACTTAAATCCTATCAAAATCCCTAGAGAATATGTCTTAAACCCACTGATTTGTGTTGGAGGTCTGTGGGGAGAAACAGCTTAGCTTGAACTGCAAGAGATGAAGCTAAGTGGTGGGTCCATAATAACATCTGGGGATAATGTGTACAAAAAGATTTATACAGGCCTTTTCTTTCATTTTGTCATTACTATTTCACAATAGTATGTCCTTCCTGCCTCACATCTGACAGTATAATATGAACACAAAAATTTCAGAATACAAACCTCACTTATATGAAGATGTAGTCCCTTCAAAGTAAGGCACATCTGTCACTGTTATAACTCACACTTTTGGGCTATACCAGTGATTTTTAAATGATGTGCTGCAAGAATTTTTAAAACATTCAACACTTGACTATTTAGTTAGGAGCACTGAATTGTTTTCCCTTAGATTATCAAAGGAAAAAAAAATGACAAGAGCCAACACAGCAATAGCTGTCTGGTGTGAATGAATCAAAATTATACATATTTTTTTGTCAGACTGGCAAAAAATACATTTTTTTTGGCATGCCACAGAATTTTAGTAATTAGTTTATGTGTGCCATGAGATGAAAAAGGTTGAAAATCACTGGACTACACTATTTAATGTATCTTCTTTTCTTAGGAAGGCTATGTTTCCAAAGGAAAATAAAGTCTTCTTACATTATTTCTCAGAACTCAAACTCCAGAATACATCCATTTATTTAGATGTCTGTTTTAAGAATTATTGAATGCTTTAAGCAATTAATCTGCGTACTCTGTCACTGTCCCACTGTTTATATAACCTTTTCCAGTCATAGATGGATAATATGTCCATACCAGCTGTCCACACTGTGCTATTGGGGGCCTTTCTTGCCTTTTCTTTATCTTGCACTGCATTCCAAGTCTGTTTGCTATGATATATGTTAGAAGAATACCAATGGTATCATGACACTCAGTCTCCACTTTCTAGCACAATCAAGGGCTAAGTGTCTTGATTTCACAAAATAGCCAACATTATACCATACATCTAATGTTTGGAGATGTGGTACTCTGCTTGGAAAAAAAAATTAGACATTGTTCCAAAGAGCAAATATCCAAGATAGTCTTCAAGCTGTATATGAGGGATATGAAAGCTTTAGGGATGTACAGGCATGACTGTTGAGGTGTGCTGAGAGAGGACTCAGAACACCCGGGCTGCTGAGATCTTGACGGCCAAAATAGATAAAAACAAACTTTGTAATTTAGTACCTTCCTGTATCAATAATGATTCAACAATTCCATCATTCATTTGCTATCAGTTTGTTGGCAAAAATTATAAGAACTCCACTCCTACACAGGTTTAGAATGAAACACTGTTGCTATATTCTATAGAAATGGGCACGTGACCATGCTTGCATTTGTTAGATGAATTATTATTACTGTCAGCTGGGATGATCCCATATTCTCTGCATCCTCCCGTAGGCTGTAGCTGTTGGTCAAATGCCAGACATAATTTAGAAAGCATAATTACTCCACTTATTTTTCATGTGTATGTGTTATGGTTACAGTAGGTATAAAAGAATGGGAAATGCAGTTCTTCTCTAAAAGTGATTTAAAAAAAAAACTTGATGTTTTTCTGCATAGCAATATTATTATTTAATAAGAAAATATGATAAAAAATAGTAAAGTAATAACCATCACTGCCTGAGTCACACATATTTACTTCTCAAAGATACAGAAAAATGACAATTGAAAACATTATTTCAAGACAATTTTACTACATATAAACTAAGTTTTTAAAAAAACTTTAAAACTTTGCATAGTATGGAATACTACGCAGCAGAAAGGAAAAAAGAACTACTAAACTTCGCGACAGCATGGATGGAACTGGAGAGCATTATGCTAAGCGAAATAAGCCAGGGGGCGAAAGACAAATACCATATGATCTCACCTATAAGCGGAACCTAACCAACAATACAAAGATGCAAGGAAAATATGACTAGCAACGCTGAAAGGAAAATAAATCAACAGAGACAAGAGGGAAGGAGGGAGGGACGGGCAGGGAAAGGGAAGGGAAGGGGAAAGTCAAGGAACATATAGCAAGGACTCACGGACAAAACCAAAGGGGAAGAGCTGAGGGAAGGAAGGAGGGAGGGGGCAAGGGAAAGTGGTGGGGGGGAGGCAGAGACAAATGTATTTAAAAATAAATAAAGAAAGAAAGAAATAAATGAAGAAAGAAAGAAAAAAAGAAAGAAAGAAAGAAAGAAAGAAAAATAAAAAATAAAAATCACCACAAAAAGTACAAATACTTTTAAAGCAAAAAAAAAAGTATTTTAATAAGTAAAATAAAGATGTTAAAACTTTAGAAAATAACTGTTACTTCTTATATTTTGCATATAACCTCTGGAAATTTTCCTCCTTGACTGCGTATTTTACCTCTCTTAGAGCACCTCTATTTTGTCTCATGTTATAGCAAAGCACACATTTTTCATATTTCTGAAAGATGACCAATGGTATGGACTTTTATCATGTTCCCTTTCAATTCAGCCAATCTCTGACTCAGCTGAAGTGCCTAACTGGTGCCTCCCTTACAGTAGTAATTCCATTTTCCCAATTGCCATTCTCTGATCAGAACAAGAGTAATAAAGACAAGATAATTTTTCTTATTATTTCCGATTTGTTCCACAACCAAAATTTTCACCTGTAGGCACACAGTTATTCTCTCGGTCAGCATTTCTCAAAAGTTATTCCACAGAAGTATCGCAGGAGATGGTAACAAATGTCCCATGAAAAAAACATTTCCACGGTCAAATAGGAGGAACATTGGGCATAATTGCACACTGGTGTAAAACTTGTAAGAGCTTTTTATGGTACAGATTACACATGTTTCATAGGAGGCTGTGTTTTAAAGCCTAAACTACTGCCCACAGGCCAAATCTGGTCCACCACCTGTTCATGTACCTCTCACGAGAAAAGGATGGTTTTTATATTTTTAAATGGTTGGAAAAAAGGAAAAAAAAATTTATATTTTGTGACATTAAAAATACTATTTTGTTAAAATTACTTGAAATTCAAATTTCAGAGTCTCTAAATAACATTTCAACAGAACACGAACACATTCATTTGTTTATGTATTTTCTATGGCTGCTTTAGCACTACAACAGGAAATTTGAGAGCCTGTGACAGAGAATGAATGGTCCACAAAGTGCAATGTATTAACTGTCTGACGTTTTACAGAAAAAGTTTGCTAACCCTGTGATAAACCATTTTCCAAACTTAACCACGAAACACTACTTCCTCATTCTCTGGGTGGAACACCAATTCACAACTTGACATATACTAGTATTCCAAGAAAAGAGTTTGGAAAGTGGTGATTTAAGGCTAAGCCAATGGTTCCCTAAAAGAATGAATAAAAGAGTTTGAATGAAGTGAGTAAAAATTCACAATGATCAACACTTCCATCATAATTACTCTAGTGCCAGGTACTCTGCTAAGCACTTTACATGGATTAATTTAATCCTTACAACAACCTGAAGAAATTGAGAGGTCACGTATAGCAGGCAGTTGTATCGATGGGCCTGGAGCCAGGCCCTGAGATGTGGATTATGGAAATGATGAGCACAGAAGGTAGTTGAAATAACAGGAGTGCATGAGATCATCAAGATCAGAGGAGGAGCACACAGTAGTGGTAAAAAGAAAAGTCGATAAAGACCTTAGAGGGAATAGTCTTAGAGGTAGAAGGAAGGAGAGAATGGTATTTTGGAAGCCAGGGAAAGAAAGTTTTAAGAAACAAGAAGTAATCGAGTACTTTAAAGTGTTTGCAGATGAGTCAAGACAAAGCATGCAAAATTTCCATTGGATTTAAGCTTTTAGAATGCTACTTCGGGGAAGCAGTTTTAGTCCTGGGAGCAAAAGCCACATAGAAAAGCGTTAAGAAACAAACAGCAGTAAAAGAGTGGAGAGGGACCATAAATTAGTCCTTCCAGATGACGGAGAGCAAAACTAGAACCACAGACCCTAAGAACAGCAGAAGACCTTATGGATCATGGGTGGATTTAATCATTGCTTGATTTTGCTTTATCGCATTCCTATCAAGTTCCCCTCCAGCCTACTTTTAAACGCATTTTAAGACATGGTGCTCTGGCTATTGAAAAGCAGCGTATACTAGCTTTAATAACCTAATTCTTAGAATTACTTTTCTATTCCATTTGGCCACATTAAGATGTAATCAGTTTTTTACATGATCGTGAAAAAAAAAATTGGAAACGCTATTCTCTCCATAGTGTTAAACAATTATTTGCCAAATGAATGACCAAGGCACTGTGGCTTAATTTAGGTCTTCCCTAAGCCCAAGTAACTGAAAGTCTTACAGAGCCACACGATCTATAGGACCTGACATTTGATGGGCTGATTTGCTGATGAATTTCTAAGATAAGCAAATATGTCTAGATATTTTATTTAAAACAATCTGTAAGCTGTATCATGTGTGAGGTCTATTCTTAAAACCTCAGTTAAACAGAGTCAGCAAATGCTGGCCCATTTGTCTTGACTATTTTAGAGAACAAAGTAAAGCTTGAGAAATTAGTATAAAAAGTATAAGCAAGAAATGGGGAACTTCAATAGTTCTTTCATGATTAGACTGATAGGAAATTTAACAGGGGTTAAAACAGTACATTATTTGAGACTGCTCCTGCTTGACTCTGATGAGGCAAAATAAAATGACCTCCTGTGAATTGTGTAATAGCTGCCAAGGGTCTTAAAATGATCTTCTGATTGGCTAAGAGTTTCGATATCTTTTTGGTGGTAGTTCTCTGGCTCTCTCTGCAGAGCAGGAGTCATTAATGCACAATATCTCTGCTTCTACTGTAGCAAATTAAGGAAATTGAAAGCCTTTTCCGAAAGATAAAAAGCCCCCAACATGATATTATATCTTTTTTCTTCCTTTATTTTATTTATTGTATTTTTTGCATTACCATTTAGTCCCCTTATACAACTGCCCCCTGCAATCACCACATTGTTGTCCATGTGTCCCTCTTCCTTTATGCTCAATCTCTTCATTCCCTAACCTATACCCTCATAGCTGTCCTGCATCTAGTCAATCTCTATTTTGCTTCTTAGTTCAGTTTATTCATTAGATTCCACATATCAGTAAAATCACACAGTATTTTTCTTTCTCTGACTGGCCTGTTTCACTTAGCGTAACAATCTCCAGGTTCATCCATACTGTTGCAAAGGGTAAAATTTTCTTCTTTTTTACAGCCAAGTAGTATTCCATTGTGTAAATGTCCGATAATTGTTTTATCCCCTTATTTACTGAAGGGCACTTGGGCTGCTTCCATATCTTAGCAATTGTAAATAACACTGTATGGGGGCTTATGTTCTTTTGATTTAGAGTTTAGGGTTCCTTTGGATATATTCCCAGAGGTGGGGTTGCTGGGTAAGAAGGCAGATCCATTTTTAATATTTTGAGGTATCTCCATACTGTTCTCCACAGTGGCCGAACCAATCTGCATTCCCATCAACAGTGCAAAAGGGTTCCCCTTTCTCTATATCCTCACCAGCACTTGTTTGTTGATTTACTGATAGCCATTCTGACAGGTGTGAGATGATATTTCATTGGGGTTTTAATTTGCATTTCTCTGATGATTAGTGGTGTTGAGCATCTTTTCATATGTCTATTAGTCATGTGTATGTCCTCTTTGGAGAAGTGTCTATTCAGGTCCTTTGCCCACTTTTAAATTAAGTTGTTTGATTTTTTGGTGTTGAGTTTTGGAAATTCTTTATAAATTTTGGATATTAACTACTTATCAGATGTATTGGTCAGTATGTTCTGCCATTCTGTGGGTTTTTTTATTTTGGTATTTTCCCTTTTGATATTTTTCTTTGCTGTGCAAAAACTTTTTAGTTTGATGCAGTCCCATTTGTTTATTTTTTCTTTTGTTTCCCTTACCTGGGGAGATATATCCAAGAAAACACTGCTATGAGAAATGTTCAAGATTTTGCTGCCAATATTTCTGTCTAGGATTTTTACTGTTTTGGTTCTAACATTTAAGTCTTTGACCCATTTTGAATTTATTCTTGTGTGTGGTGTAGGAAGATGGTCTAGTTTCATTTTTCCAAACATATCTGTCCGATTTTCCCATCACCAATATTGAATAAACCATATATAGCCCATTGTATCTGCCTGCTTCCTCTGTGGAATATTGATAGACTATAAAGGTGTGGGTTTATTTCTGGGCTCTCTATTCTGTTCCATTGATCTACATGTCTGCTTTTATGCCAACACCATGCTGTTATGATCACTATGGCATTACAGTATAGTTTCATATAACGTAGAGTGATTCTTCCAACTTTGTTCTTCTTTCTCAGGATTGTCGTTGCTATGCGGGGCCTTCTGTGGATCCATATAAATTTTTGGAACAGTAGTTTTAGTTCTGTGAAATACATCACTGGAATCGTGATAGAAATTGCATTAAATCTACAGATTGCTTTGGGCAGTATGGACATTTTAATGATGTGAATTTTTTCTATCCATGAACACAGTATATGCTTTTACTTATTTGTATCTTCTTCAGTTTCTTTCTTCAGTGCCCTATAATTTTTTGAGTACAAGTCTTTTACATCCTTGATTAGGTTCATTCCTAGGTATTTTATTCTTGTTGAAGCAATTGTGAATGGGATTATTTTCTTTTTTCCTTTTTTAAAGTATATATTTTATTGATTATGCTATTACAGTTGTCCCATTTTTCCCTTCCCTTTATTCCCCTCCACCCTACACCACCCCAACTTCCCAGGATACCCCCATTTAGTTCATGTCCATGGGTCGCACATGTAAGTTCTTTGGCTTCTCCATTTCCTATACTATTCTTAACCTCCCCCTGCCTATTTTATACCTGTTATTTATGTGGCTTATTCCCTGTATGTTTTCCACCTCTTCCTCTTCCCCTTTCTTTTACTGTTCATAGTTTTGATCTTTTTCTTAGATAAGTTCTTTTAACATTTCATATAATAAGGGCTTGGTGATAATGAATTCCTTTAACTTGACCTTGTCTGGAAGTACTTTATCCACCCATCCATTCTAAATGATAACTTTCCTGGATAGAGTAACCTTGGATGTAGGTCCTTGTCCTTCATGGCTTTGAATACTTCTTGCCAGCCCCTTTTTGCATGCAAGGTTTCTTTTGAGAAAACAGCTGATAGTCTTAGGGGAACTCTTTGTAGGTAACTCCTTTTCTCTTGCTGCTTTTAAAATTCTCTCCTTATGTTTAACCATGGGTAACTTAATTGTGATGTGTCTTGGTGTGATCCTCCGTGAGTCCAACTTCTTTGGGACTCTCTGGGCTTCCTGAATCTCCTGGAAGTCTATTTCCTTGGACAGACTGGGGAAGTTCTCCTTCATTATTTTTTCAAATAAGTTTTCAGTTCTTGCTCTTTCTCTTCTCCTTCTGGCACCCCTACAATTTGGATATTGGAACATTTAAAGTTATCCCAGAGGTCCCTAAGCCTCTCCTCATTTTTCTGAAATCTCGTTTCTTCATTCTGTTCTCGTTGAATGTTTATCTCCTCCTTCTCCTCCAGATTGTTGATTTGAGTACCAGTTTCCTTCCCTCCATTGTTGGTTCCCTGTATATTTTTCTTCATATCACTTTGCATAGCCTTCACTTTTTTCTCCATTTTCTACCATACCCAACCAATTCAGCGAGCATCCAGGTTACCAGTGCTTTGAACTGTGCATCTGATAGTCTGGTTGTTTGTTCATTGCCTAGTTCTATTTTTGGAGTTTTGATCTGTTCTTTCATTTGGGCCATGCTTCTTCATCTCACGGTGCCTGCTACCTTGGAAGGGGCAGAGTCTTAGGTATTCACCAGGGTGGGGCAACCCAGATTGCTGTGTTGTGATGCTGTCTGTGTGGGAGGGGTCCAAGAGGGAATAATACTACTTGCTCAGCTTGGCCAGCTTTCAGTCACTTCCCCCCTCTACCCACAAGCAAACTGGGCCCTTCTGGTGCTGATTCCCAGGTGGGTGGGGTTTTGTTCATTCTAGGACCCTGTGGGTCTCTCCATCAGAATCTCCTGTGAGGCTGAGAGTTTCTCCTGCCACTGTAACCCCCACAGATTTTTACCTCGAGGTTTTGAGGCTTTCTTTTCCTGCACTGAAACCCTGGATGGTGCTGTCTGTCTCACTCCCCAGCTGTTCCTCCTGGTTTATTTGCATGCAAATGTGGGACCGCATGGTCCTCCAGCTGCCACCTTGCCACACATCCTCTTCACCCTGGCTGCCCATCTCCGCCCCTCCTACCAGTCTGGGTGAATGTTTTTTCTTTAGCTCCTTGGTTGTTGGACTTCAATACAGTTCAATTTTCTGGCAGTTCTGGTTATTATTTTTTTTAAATTTGTTGTTGTCCTTCTTGTGGTTCTGCAAGGAAGCAAAGTGTATCTATCTATGCCTCCATCTTGGCCAGAAGTTGGGATTATTTTCCTAATTTCCTTTTTTGTTAGTTCTTTGTTGGCATATGTAAATGCAACTCATTTCTGGATATTAATCTTGTATCCTCCTACTTTGCTGAACTCTTTTGTCAGTTCTAATAGTTTCTTGGTGGGATCTTTGGGGTTTTCTATGTAAGTATCATGTCATCTGCAAATAAAGACAGTTTTTCTTCTTCCTTTCCAATTTGGATGCCTGTAATAGTCTCCTTGTCTGACTGCTGTGGCTAGGAGTTCTAGTACTATGGTGAACAAGAGAGGTGAAAGCAGACATCCCTGTCTTTTTCCCAATCTTAAGGGTAATGCTTGTAGTTTTTGCTCATTAAGTATGATACTAGTCATGGGTTTGTCATATATGGCCTTTGTTATGGTTAGGTATGTTGCCTCTATTCATATTTTGCTGAGAGTTTTTTTTTTAATCATAAATTGGTGCTGGATTTTACAAATGCTTTTTCTGCATCTATTGATATGATCATGTGGTTTTTATCCTTTACTTTGTTTTTGTGGTGCATCACACATTGATTTGTGAATGTTGTACCAACCTTGCATTCTCACATAAATTCCACTTGATTACGGTATACGACCTTTCTGATGCACTGATGTATTCAGTTTGTGAATATTTCGTTGAGGATCAGGGATATTGACCTATAATTTTCTTTTATTATTGTCTTTATCTGGTTTTGGAATTAGGACAATGCTGTCTTTGTAAAATGAGCTTGGGAGCCTTCCCTCTTTGGAACAGTTGAGTAGGAGAGGTGTTATTTTTTTTCTCAGAATGTTTGGTGAAATTAACCTGAAAAGGCATCCATCCAGGGCTTTTGTACGTTAGGAGTTTCTTGATTACTGCTTCAACTTCACTAGGTGTAATCTATCTATACAGATTTTCTGATTCTTCCTGATTTAGTTTTTAAAAGTTCTCCCTTATATTCTTTTGGAAGATTGTATGTTTCTAGGAATTTATCCATTTCATCCAGGTTGTCCAGTTTGTTTGCATATAGTCATTCATAATCTCTTCTTACAAAACTTTGCATTTCATTGGTGTCAGTTCTTTTCTCCTCTTTCATGTCTGATTTTATTTATGTGGGTCCTCTCTATTTTGTTTTTTTTTTGGTGAGTCTAGTTAAAGGTTTGTAAATTTTATTTTTCTTTTCAAAGAACCATCTCTTGGATTCATTGATCTTTTGTATCCTTTTTTTTAGACTCTATTTCATTTATTTCTGCTTTGATCTTTATTATTTCCTTCCTTTTATTCACTTTGGGCTTTGCTTATTATTCTTTTTCAAGTTCCTTTAAGTATAGTTAGATTGTTTATTTGAGCTTTTCTTTCTCTCTCTCTCTCTTTTTTTGAGATAGGCCTGTAATGCCGTGAATTTCCCTCCTAAGATAGTTTCCCAATGTCTCACAGGTTTTGGATTGTTGTGTCCTCATTTTCATTTGTTTTAAGGTATCTTTTGATCTCTTCCTTGATCTCATTGTTTACCCATTCATCATTTAATTACATGCTATTTAGCTTCCATGTCTTTGTTTTTCAGTGTTCTTCTTGTGACTGATTTCTAGTTTCATGGCATCATGGTTGGAGAAGATGCTTGATATCATTTCAATCTTTCTAAATTTATTGAAACTTTTTTGAATCCTAACATGATCTCTATCCTAGAAAAGGTTCCATGTGCACTTGAAAAGTATGTATATTATGCTGCTTTGGGGTAGAACGTTCTGAAGATATCAATTAATCCATTTGATATAAGGTGTCAGTTAAGGCCACTGTCTGCTTGTTGATTCTCTGTCTGGGGGATCTATCTATTGAAGTCCATGGGCTATCAAAATTCCTGTATATGAACTATATTTCTGTTGATTTCCCCCTTTATGTCCATCAGGATTTGCTTTACATATTTAGGTGCTCCTATGTTGTGTGCATGTAAATGTTCATTAATGTTATATCCACTTGTTGGATTGTTCCCTTTATCATTATGCAGTGTCCCTCTTTGTCTCTTACTATAGCCTAGGTTTTAAAGTGTATTTTGTTGGATATAAGTATTGCTATCTCAGCATTTTTTTTCATTTGCATAAAATGTCTTTTTCCATCCTTTTACTTTTAGTCTGTGTGCATCTATTAATCTGAGGTGGGTCTGTTGGAGGCAGCATATATATGGGTCTCATTTTCTTATCTACTCAGCTATCCTGTCTTTTGTTTGGAAAATTTAGACCATTTATCTTTAAGGAGGTTATTGATAGATATGTAGCTATTGACATTTTACTGTTAGACTATTTTCCTCTGTTTTTTTTCCTCTTTTTTCTTCTTCTTCTTAAAGAAAGACCTTAAACGTGTTGCAGTACTTGTTTGCTCTTAATAGACTCCTTTAGCTTTTTCTTATCTGGAAGTTCCTTATTTTTCTTTTAATTTTAAATGATGGCCTTGATGGGTAAAGTAACCTTGGTTTTAGGTCTTTGCTTTTCATCACCATGAATATTTCATGCCACTCCCTTGTGGCCTGAAATGTTTCTGTTGAGTAGTCAGATGACAGTCTAATTGATGCTCCCTAGTAGGTAACTCCCTGCTTTTCTCTTACGGCTTTTAGGGTTCTCTCCTCGTCTTTAAGTCTTGCCATTTTAATTATGATGTGTCTTGGTGTATGCCTCCTTCAGTTCAACTTGTCTGGGGCTCTGTGAGTTTCTTGGACTTGTGTATCTTTTTCCTTTACCAAATAGGGGAAGTTTTTGGTCATTATTTCTTCAAATATGTTCTTGATCCCCTGCTCACGCTCTTCTCCTTCTGGTATTCCCATGATGTGGATGTTGTTATGCTTCATGATGTCCAAAATGTTTCTTAAGCTCTCCTCATTTTTAAAAATTCTTTTTACTTTTTGCTGCTCTGCCAGGGTGTTTTTTCATACCTTGTCTTCCAAATCACTGACTGGATCCTCTGCTTCATTTAACCTACTGTTTATTCCTTCTAGTGTTTCATTTATTTCAAGTATTGCATTCTTTATTTCTGACTGATTTTTTTAAATGGTTTCTCTGTCTTTTTTCATGCTGTTGAATATCTTATAGTCATTATTCTATCTGATAAATTGCTTGCCTCCAATTCATCTAGTTCTTCTTCTAGAGAATTCTCTTGTTCTTTCATTTGATGTCTACTTCTTTGTCTTCCCATTTTGGCCACTTCTTTGTATTTGTTTCTATGTATTAGGTGGATTTGCAAAATTTCTGGTGTTGGCCTTTATCAAATGCTGCTGGTGACTGGCCCTAGGCAACCTGTTTGGAGCTATCAGCGATCCACAGCTTGTGGCTCCCTCTGCTGGGCCTGTCTGTGTGCAGAAAGAAACAGACTGTGCAACAAGGCCGGCTTTTGCCAGCACTATGCCTGGGGGAGGGTCAACTAAAGTCTCAGAGCTCCCAGAGATCCACCTTAGTTGTTAAACTTAATCAGTGATAACGCCTCAAGCTGTACTCAATAGTCTGGCATAAGCTCCATAGGATGGGGCAGAGTAATTGCTGCAGGTGGGGCTATTGCTTCTCCTCAGGCTGATGCCACCTGGAGGGGAGTGCTCTGCCTGAGAAAGATGGCTTCTGCAGTATCAGGAATAACTCATAACAGGGGTCCTGGCAGTTATTCCCTCAGTTCTTTCCCCAGAGCCACCTGTCCCCCCTCTTCCAGAGCCTAGGGTAAATTGCTCCAAATGAAATTTTGTGCATTGGTACTTTAAGAGTCTCTCTTACTCTCCAGAACTCTCTTCAGACATCAGGTGGACAGGAACCTGGCTGCTTTTCACAGCTGGATGGTATCTGGGTTCCTTTCCTGGCTCTGGTGCTGTATGTTGGGGAACCCAGCTTGGGGTTCAGACCCCACATTTCTCACATAGAACCCCTGTGATGGCTGAAATATCCCTCCAGAACTTCAGCTGCCACACGTGGGAGCCCAGCCAGCCTTCTCACGCCTCCTCTGCACTCCCTATCAGTCACATTGTGAAGTGTTCTCTTTTGTCTGTCCTTGGTTATAAGGCTTCTCTCCAGCTAGTGTTCAGTTGGTTATTCAGGGTGATTTCTCTATAATTTAGTTGTAATTCCAGATAGGTTCTAGGAGGACATTGGCAAGCTTCTACTATACCTCTGCCATCTTGGGTCTCAGTATTATGTCTTAATGTATAAAGTCCATTATTTGATTTGTCCAAATACAGCTATGCATAATAAGATTGATTACTTCTCATATCCTATAATTTTATCAGAATTAGAACTAGAAGATCAGATTGAGAACACATACTTAAATGGCATTTAAGACTACATTTTAAAAGAAAAAGATATTTCATACTTAAAGTCGTCCTAAAGTAAATATATGTCTTGCATGAGGGATCATAAATGTAAGAAGTTTTGTTTTTATGCACTTTGAAAAACATAAAAAAAGAGAAAACAATGAAAAGAATAAAGTTAAAGCATGTGTTACAGTCTCTAAAAAGCTCCCAGATGATCTCTAATTACATGTATTATTTTAATTTTCACAAATTTCTGTGATGACTATGTGCCATGTGCCAGTATATTTGAGAATACATGCTTTAAGAGCCTAAGACTGAAGGTGTAAGAGAATGATAAATTACTTGGGAATCTACTGACAGATCTCAAATTGATATTTTCTGGATCACGGCAATAAATCTGAGGAACATTCTATTCTATTCAATAGTATATAGCCCGGGCTGGTGTGGCTCAGTGGATTCAGCGCTGGCCTATGAACCGAAGGGTCACTGGTTTGATTCACAGTCAGGGCACATGCCTAGGTTATGGGCCAGGTCCCCAGTAGGGGACACATGATAGGCAACCACACATTGATATTTCTCTCCCTTTCTCCCTCCCTTTTCCTCTGTCTAAAAATAAATGAATGAAATCTTTTTTAAAAGGTTAGTATATAAATTCACAAACTACACACAATGACATTCAAACCAGTCACAGTCTGGCTGCAATCCAAATTTTCCAGCCTAATGCTTTAGTCTTTTGGAAATTCTGATGTTCCCCAAATACATGCCTCATTTTTTGGTACCTTTTTAATCCTTTCCCCTTAAATGTAGTCTTCTAATCCCTCTTGCTCCTGCTGCTTCAGCTCAGTTCAGTGCACATTTAAATGTCTTTTGTATACAAAGGGCACACTAAGAATTGAGCCAAGATAACAACCCAGTCTTAAAATGTTATCCTGAGAAATCTCCTAGGTATCTGGAATGGAGTGGCATGATGAAGTTTTGTGATAGATGGAGCTTGCCAAGCTTTGAGAGCCCTGTAAGGCAATGAGGTGGATGAAGCCTTAGGTCTGCTGAAGCTCTGAGTAGAAACAGAGAATAGCAGTGTGTTGCACTGCATTAAAACTGGTGGCCCAAAGGATCTTTGTGCCTTTTCAGGCAGTATAAGCTAAGTAGCAATTTATCAACTGTTTAACCATATAAAAGAAAAGAAACTGGTTTTCTTCTAAAACGCTATTTGTAATTATTATATTTTGCTGTGTATAATGTGCATTTCCTCCCCCAAATTCTGGAGGGGAAAAACAAGGATGCACATTACACATGGGTATAATAATCCTGTGTATAATGCATACAAAGAGTAAATATGCATTGTACGTGGAAGTGCATTATACATGGCAAAATATGGTAATGCTTCTGAAACAGGAAAATAAACCCTCTCCAATTTGACTGGTTAATCATGTATATCTAGAAATTATTTTGCCCTACACTTCATTAATAATGCATCTCTATTACAACAAAAGAATAAAGAATTGTTTAATTTCTTTGAAACATACACAATTCTTTGTATTCTGGACACTTTTATTTAAAACAAACATGTACCGTTATTTTATAAAACATGTGTTTAAAAGTTTCAATTATCAACAGACTTAGAAGACAAGCTACAGACTGGGAGAAAATATTTGTGAAAGACACATCTGAAAAAGGACTATTATCTAAAATATGCAAAGACCTCCTAAAACTCAGTAATACAAAAATAAATAAAGGAGATACAATTATAAAGGAGACAAAAGGCCCAGACATCTCACCAGAGAAGATTTACATATAAAAAGATGTTTAACATCATATATCATTAGAATATTGAAAATTAAAACAATGAGAAACCACTATACACATAAGAATGGTCAAAATCCAAAACATAGACAACATGAAATGTTGACTAGAATAAAGGGGACTCTCAGTCACAGCTGGTAGAAATGCAAAGTGGTAGAGCCACTTTGGAAGACAGTTTGGCACTTTTTGCTCACAAAACTAAACATACTCTTTCCATTCAATCCAACAATCACACCCCTCAGTGTAAAACTGAATGAATTGAAAACATATATTCACACAAAACATTGACAAGGGGATTTGTAGCAACCTATTCACAAGTGCCAAAATTCAGAAATAATCAAGACCACCTTCAGTAAGTGAGTGGATAAATTTTGGTACACCTAGACAGTGGAATATTATTTGGTGCTGAGAAGAAATAATTTATAAAAGCATGGGAAGATGGCGGATAAACTTAAATGCATCTTACTAAGTGAAATAAGCCATTTTGAAGAGGCTATCCATACTGTATATTTCCAACTATGTAACATCCTGAAAAGGCAAAGTTATGATGGCAGTAAATAGATGAGTTGTTGCCAGGGGTTGGGGAGAGGGAGAGAAGAATAAGGAGAGCACAGAAGATTTTTAAAGTTGTGAAACTACTCTATATGATACTACAATGATGGACACGTGTCATTATACAGTGGTCAAAACCACAGAATGAACAAAGCTATGAGTGAACCCATATATAAACTATGGACTTTGGGTGATGACGATGTATCAGTGTACATTTATTGATTGTAATAAATGTACCACCCTAGTGCCCACAGTTAATTATGTGGGAAACTGTGCATGTATGGGGCAAGACAATATGTGAACTTTCTTTTTTCTGACCAGTTTTGCTGCAAACTTAAAACTGCTCTAAAAATAGTTAAATTAATGAAAGAAAAAATATTCAATAACTACAGTCACAGTTAAAAGTCTCTGTTGAGAGGGTGAATAGATAAGTCTGTAGACTGTGAAAAAATATTTACAAACCAAATACATAACAAAAGACAAAGTATTCAGGAAAAATACTCTCAAAATCCCATACTAAAAAATCAAATTAGAAATTGGGAAAAAGATGAAGATATAGTTCACTGTAAGAATATACAGACAGCAAATAAGCACATGAAAAGTTATCCAACATTCTGCCTCAGGGAAATTAAAATTAAAACCACATTGAGATATCACTATGTACCCATCAGAATGGCTAAAATTGTTCTTACTCACCTCCCTGAGGGCCAAGCTGGAATTACAATTAAAATATAGAGCAAACCCTTACAGGTGTGGCTTAGTTGGTCAGGTTTCATTCTGTGAAGCGAAAGGTAGCAGGTCTGATTTCTGGTCAAGGCACATGCATGGGTTGTGGGTCTGGCCCTTGGTTGGGGCATGTACTAGAGGCAACCAATTGATGTTTCTTTCTCTTTCTCTTTCTCTGTCCCTTCCCCTCTAAAAATAAATAAATAAAATCTTTTTAAAAATATAGAACAAGTAACCTAAATAACCAATTGAAGACCAGCTGAAGAGAATTCCTGTAACCAAGGGTTTACAGAAGCCACATCAAAACTGCTCCAAAGAGGTTGCCCAGGGCCAGTCACAGGCCGTGTCTGACATTGGTCTAAAGACACCCTCCCTAAAGATCCAGAATCAGCTTCAGACAACCTCAAAGCAGGACCCATTAGCTTCATAGGTGGTATATCCAAAGGGAGATCTCAGCAGACAATAGACAATGCTGAAGATAATTTAACTTCATGTAGTCAGCATCTGCAAAGCAGCTCATACACCAAGGTATGGGTCAATCCTCATAGCAAGCTAGCCTAAGGGTCCACCATCACACATAAACATGCCAACGGCAATCAAGAATCAATTACAATAGGAGGGCCATATAACCTACATAAGGGATATTCCTAGAGGACCCAGCTTAGGTGATCAAGGAGACTCTGTCACTGGACTCAACAGGATACCTACTACATAGGCCACCCTACCAAGACTGGGAGTCATAGGAGATCTACATAATATAGAGAAACACACACAAGGAGGCAGCCAAAATGGGAAGACAAAGATACAGGCCCCAAATGAACTTCAGTGAAAAGATAAGCATAAAACATTACATAGAAGCCATAAAAAAGAACCACTCAGAAAGGAAGAATACAATATCTGAAATAAAGAATACACTAGGAGGAATAAACAGCAGGGTGGATGAAGCAGAGGACTGACTCAGCAATTTAAAGACAAGGAAGCAGAAAACAATCAGAACAGCAAAATGAAAAAAGAATTTTAAAAAATCAAGATTGTTTAAGGGACCTCTGGGACAACATAGAGTGTAACAACATTGACATCATAGGGGGACTAGAAGGGGAAGTGAGAGAGCAATGACTTGAGAGCCTATTTGAAGAAATAAAGATGGAAAAACTTCCCTAATCTGGTGAAGGAAAAAAGAACACACAAATCCGGATAGTGCAGAGTCCCAAATAAAATAAACCCAAAGGTGCACACAACAAGATACATCATAATTAAGATGGCAAAGGTTAAAGATAGAGAGAGAATCTTAAAAGCAGCAAGAGAAAGACATCAAATTCATTATTTCCCTTGTGCAAGACAACATGTATTTACTCTAGAATAGGACTACTTTAAGTATGAAATATCCTTTTCTTTTAAAATGTAGTCTTAAATGCCATTTAAGCATGTGTTCTCAATCTGATCTCCTAGTTCTCATTCTGATAAAATGCTAGGATATGAGGAGCAATCAATGTTACTACATAGTGACATACAAGGGAGATGCTACTAAGAATGTCAGGTGATTTCTCAACAGAAACATTACAGGCCAGAAAGGACTGGCATGAAATATTCAGAGTGATGAAAAGCAAGGACCTACAACTAAGACTACTTTACACAGACAGACTTCATTTAAAATTGGAGGAGAAAAAGAGCTTCTCAGACAAGAAGTGTGAAAGGGAGAAGAAGAAGAAAGAAGGAGGAAGAAAAGGAGGAAGAAAAGGAGGAGGAGGAGGAGGGGAGGGGGAGGGGAGGGGAGAAAGAGGAGGAGGAGGAGGAATGAAGAAGGAGGAGGAGGAGGAGGAGGAGGAGGAGGAGAAGAAGAGAACCAAAGAGACATAGTTACAAAGAATAAAATGGCAATAAGTCTGTACTAATCAATTATCATTTTAAATTTAAATGTCTTAAATGCTCTAATCAAAAGACAGGGTAACTGAATGGATAAGAAAACCAGACACTTATACACACTGTCTACAAGAGACCCACCTCAGAACGAACGATACACACAGACTAAAATAAAAGAAATGGAAAACGCTATTTCATACCAATGAAAAAGAAAAATAAAACGGGGGTAGCAATATTTATACCAGACAAAATAGACTTCAGAACAAAGGCCACAACAAGAGAGAAAAAAGGACATTGCATCATGCTAAAAAGATCAGTCCAATAAGAGGATAAAACCCTTGTAAACATTTAAGCACTCAACACAGGAGCACCTAAAATGTAAAGCAAATCCCAGTGAACATAAAGGGAGAGACTGACAGTACCACAGTCATAGTAGTGGGTTTTAACATCCCATTTACCTCAATGGGTAGGTCTTCCAGAGAGAAAATCAACACGACGATGGCAGCCTTAAATGACAAACTAGATCAGGTGGATTTAATTGGTATCTTCAGAGCATTTCATCACAAAGCAGCAAAATATAAATTCTTTCCAAGTGCACATGGAACATTTTCTAGCATAGACCACATATTAGGATACAAAACAAGTCTCAATAAATTTAAGAAGACTGAAATTATATTAAGCATGTTCTCTGACCATAATGGTAAAAAACTAGAAATCACCCTGGCTGGTGTGACTCAGTGGATTGAGCACTGGCCTGTGAACCAAAGAGTCGTCGTATGATTCCCAGTCAGGGCACACGTCTGGATTGAGGGTCAGGTCCCCAGTAGGGGGTGCATGAGAGGCAACCACACATTGATGTTTCTCTCCATCTCTTTCTCTCTCCCTTCCCCTCTCCCTAAAAATAAAATAATTTTTCTTTAAAAAACTAGAAAACAGTAAGAAAAAAACACTGAAAACACAAAGGCACAAAGGCTAAATAACATGTTACTAAACAATAGTTAATAATGAGATCAACAAAGATTCAAAAGATACCTTGAAACAAATGGAAACGAGAATACAACAACCCAAAATGTATGGGACACAGCAAAAGAAGTCCTAGGGGGAAATTCATAGCATTACTGGCCTATCTCAAGAAACAAGAAAAATCTCAAATAAATTAACTTCACACTTTAAAGGAACTAGAGAAAAGAACAACCAAAAAAGCTCAAAGTGAGTAGAAGAAAGGAAATAAAGATCAGAGTAGAAATAAACAAAATAGAGTCTAAAAAACACAATGCATAAGATCAATAACCAGGAGTTGGTTTTCTGCAAAGATAAACAAGACTGACAAATCTTTAACCAGACTTACCAAGAAAAAAAAGAGGGAAAAACCCAAATAAATCAAATCAGAAACAAAAGAGAAGTAACAACTGACACACCCACACAAAAAAATACAAAAGATGGTAAGAAAATACTATGAACAACTATATGCCAACACATGGGACACTCTGGATGAAACAGATACATTCCTAGAGACATACAATCTTGTCAAAAGTGAATCAGGAAGAATAAGATAATCTAAATAGGCAGATTACAACTAGTAAAGCCAAATCAGCAATTAAAAAAAAACCAAAACAACTCCCAACAAACAGAAATCCTGGACTAGACTGCTTCACACGTGAATTTTACCTAACATTCAAAGAAGAACTAACACTTACTCTCTCAAACTATTCCAAAACGTTCAAGAGGAGGGAAGACTCCCAAGCTCATTTTATGAGACCAATTATTAGTCTAATTTCAAAACCAGACAGACACTACAAAGAAAAATAGTTAGTCCTGGTTGGCATGGCTCAGTTGGTTGGAGTGTCATTCCATAAACCGAAAGGTTGCAGGTTTGACCCCCAGTCAGGGCACATGGTTAGGTTCTGGGTTTGTGGGGGCCTGTATGAGAAACAACCAATTGATATTCTGTTCTCACATTGATGTTTCTCTCCCTCTCTCTTTCCTTCCTTTCTCCTCTCTCTAAAATCAATCATGCATGTTCTTGGGTGAGGATAAAAAAAAAAAAAAGAAAAGAAAAAAATTCTAGGCCAACATCTCTGATGAACATAGATGCTTAAGTCCTCAACAAAATATTAGCAAATCAGATCCAGCAATAGATTACAAAGATCATACACTATTATTAAGTGGGATTTATTCTGGGGATGCAAAGTTGGTACAATATCCATAAATAAAAAAATGTGGTACACTACATAAACAAAATGAAGGACAAAAACCACATGATCATATCAACAGATGCAGGAAAAGCATTTGATGAAATCCAGCACCCACTTATGATAAACCAATCAACAAAGTGCAAATAGAGGGAACATATCTCAATGTAATAAAGGCCATATATTGCAAATCCACAGCCAATATCATACCCAATAGGCAAAAACTAAAAAGTGTTTCCCTTGAGACTTGGGGGAGGTGGAGACAAGACAGAAAAGTCTGCTTTAACCACTTGTGTTCAACATAGTACTGGAAGTCCTAGCCACAGCAGTCAGATACGAAGAAATAAAAGGCATTTAAATTGAAAAAAACCACACCCATAAAACTGTCATTATTTGCAGATGACATGATATTGTACATAGAGAACCCTAAAGATTGAACCAAAATACTACAAGTGATAAATGAGTTCAACAAAGTGGTAAGATACAAAATAAATATCCATAAATCAGTCATATATACCAATAATGAACTATCAAAAAAGGAAATGAAGAAAACACCTATTTACAATTGCATGAAACAAAATAAAACACCTAGGAATAAATTTAACCAAGAATGCAAAAGATCTGTACTTGGAGGCTTAAAAGACACTGAAGAAAGGAACTGAAGAACATACAAATAGTTGAAATATATATTATGTTCATGGATAGAAAGAATTAACATCATTAAAATATCCATACTACCCAAAACAATCTATAGATTCAATGCAATTTCTATGAAGAGACCAATGGTGTATTCATGGAATGAGAACAAATATTCCAAAACATATGGAACTACAGGGCCCCAAATAGCCACAGCAATTGTGAGAGAGAGAAAAAAAAAAGATAGAATCATGCTACATGATATCAAACTATACTACAAGGCTATACTACCAAAACAGCATGGGACTGGCATAAAAAAAGACACAGAAATCCATGGAACAGAATAGAGAACACAGAAATAAATCCATGCCTTATAGTCAATTAATATTTGACAGGGGAGGTAAGAACATACAATGTGGTAAAAACAATCTATTTAATAACTGGTGTTAGGAAAACTGAAAAGATACATGCAAAAAAAATAATGAAACCAGACCACCTTCTACACCACACAAGAATAAATTAAAAATGGATTAAAGAATTAAATGGAAGAATCAATATCATAAAAATCTTAGAAAAAGACATAGGCAGTAAAATCTGGGACATTTCTTATAGCAATTTTTTTTTTCAGATATATCTCCTCAGGCAAGGTAAACAAAAAGTTAAAAATAAACAAACGGGACTACGTCAAACTAAAATGTTTTTACATAGCAAAGGAAACCATCAAGAAAATGAAAAGACAACACACTGAATGGAAGAACATATTCGCCAATGATACATCTGAAAAGGGGTTAATATCCAAAATTTATATAGAACTTATAAAACTCAACAAAAAACAAACAATCCAATTAAAAATGGGCAAAGGACATAGACAGACACTTTTCCAAAGAGGCCATACAGATGGCCAATAGAAATAGGAAAAGATGCTCAAGATCACTAATCATCAGAGAAATACAAATTAAAACCACACTGAGATATCACCCCACACTGTCAGAATGGCTATCATCAACAAATCAACAAACAACAATTACTGGCCAGGATGTAGAGAAAAGGGAACCCTTTGTTCACTGCTGGTAGGAATACAAATTGGTGGAGTCACTGTGGAAAGCAGTATGGAGTTGCCTCAAAAAATTAAAAATGAAACTGCCTTATGATGCAGTGATTTCATTTCTGGGAATATATCTTAAGAAATTTAAAACACTAATTTGAAAGAATATATACATCCATATATTCACTGCAGTATTTTTTACAATAGACAAGATTTGGAAGCATGCCAAGTGCCTATCGATATCTGAGTGGATAAAAGAGCCTTGATACATTTACACAGTGGAATATTACTGGGCCATTAAAAAGAAAGAAGTCTTACTTTTTGCAATAGCATGGAGCTGGAGAGCATTATGTCAAGTGAAATAAGCTAGTCAGAGACAGACAAGCACCATACGACTTTACTTATATGTGGAATTTAATGAACAAAATAAACTAACAAACAAAATAGAAATGAACTCATAGGTACAGAGAACAGACTGACAGCTACCAGTGGGGAGGCGGGTTGTGGGGCTAGGTGAAAAAGTTGAAGAGATTAAGCAAAACCAAACAAAAAAAACAACTCATAGGTATACCTTAATTACCAGAGGGAAAGCGAGTGGGGGGAGGTAAATGAGGGTAATGGGGATAAATAGTAATGGAAGGAGACTTTTCTTTGGGTGGTGAACACATGATGATGTATTATAGAACTGTATACCTGAAACCTATATAATTTTATTAACCAATGTCACACCAATAAATTCAATAAAAATTTTAAAATTAAAGAATTTCTAAAATAAAAATAGAGACAACATCAAATGTTGGCGAGAATGTGAAAAAATGGCATCTTCATATAATGCTGCTGGGAATATAACATGGTATTGACTGTCTAGAAAACAGTTTGGTACTTTCTTAAAATATTAAACATGCAACTGCCATATGACCTAGTAATTGTACACCTGGGCATTTATTACAGATATATAAAACTTTAAGCTCACACAAAAAACCTGAAGAAAAATGTACAGGAATGAACACTGATAGATACAACAATCTGGATGCCTCTCTAGATAACTATTCAGAAGGAAAAAATCTGAGATTACATCCTACATGTTTTCATTTATATAATACCCTGGAAATGACAAAATTATAGAAACGGAGGTCATATTAATGGTTGCCAAGAGATAAATACAGTATATGGGTGAGAGGGAAGAGGGTGTGTATATATAAAAGGGGATCTCTGTGGTGACAGAAATATTCTGTATCTAGACTATATCCTGGTAGTGATCTTGTAAAAATATTACATTTTGGTTTCGTAAGTTATCATTACTGGGGAACCTGCCTAAAGAGTACAGGAGATCTCCTGTATTATTTCCCACAACTGCGTATGAATCTACAATAATCTCAAAATAAAAATTTTAACTAACAGATACACTATTCAGATTAAAATGAAAAGGTAGAAGGTCCAGGATGTAGAATAATGCTGAACTTGCTGTCTTCCATAAGGAAAATAAACATACATGTATGTGTATATGACAAGGGCTGTCTGGAAAAAGTCCAGCCATTGTTAATATAATGAGAATGGTTTGCACAGCATCAATGTAACCTGGCAGCCAAGGAAAGTGGACTGCAATGAGCATGCGTTCAATAACAACTTCACTGTACTAGTCAGTGGGTGTGGTAGATGCAGTTGAGTGAGTATGTGTACTGTGTGTCTATCACATTCAAAATGACTGAGTGAATAGAGCAATGAATCTGCATCACATTTTGTGTTAAGCTTGAACATTTCTCCGTGAAAACTATCTGCATGATTCTGAAGGCCGCAGCTATGGACAACTGGTGATTGGCAGCTTCATCAAGGCAATGTGCCTGCTCATGCATCGCATCTCATGTAGAGTTTTTTTGGTGAAACATGAAATCACGCAGGTGACTCAGCCCCCTTTCAGCTCAGATTTGATGACCTGTAACTTCTGGCTTTCCAAAACTAAAATCACCTTTGAAAGGGGAAGACCATCAGTGAGATTCAGGAAAAATGCTGGAGCAGCTGATGGCAACTGAGAGAATTCTGTGAGGTCCCGAGGTGCCTACTTTGAAGGGGACTGAGGTGTCATTGTCCTCTGTATCCTATGTGTCCTGTGTGTCCTATGTTTCTTGTATCTTCTTCAGTAAATGTCTCTGTTTTTCATATTACATGGCTTCAAGACAGACCTTAGGTAGCAAAGAACAGCTTCCTGTGGAGAGCAGGAGTGTATATACATAAGAACAAAGAAATGAAAGTAAAAATTAAAGTCAAAGTCCAGATCCAAGTAAAGCATCATTGTGTGTATAAAGTTTGGAGTGAAGGTCAGGGTTATATTTATATTTATATATACATATATAGTGTTTTGTAACTGCTTTGTTCTTATATATATGGTTGTTATATTCTTTCAAGGTATGTATTGATTGAAAAAGCATATGAAATATATATTGATATGTTATCACAATAACATATATATTATATTCTTTCAATATATACTTTCAATAAATATAAATAGAAAGAACAAAGAGAAAGGAACCTAAACAAATGACTAGAGTAACACAGCAAATCACAGGGAATAGATCAAGAAAAGAAAAAAAAAATACAGGGTAACTATAAAACACAACCTAAAAACAATGAACAAAATGGTAATAAATACATACTTATCAATAACTACTTTTAATGTCAATGGGTTAAATACTTAAATAAAGACATATAAGGTGGCTAAGAGGATTAAAAAACATGACCTATCTGCCCGAGCTGGGTGGCTCAGCTGGTTGGAGCATAATACTGTACACAAAGGTTACAGGTTGGATCTCTGGTTCAGGGCATGTATGGAAGGCAACTGATAGATGTTTTGTCTCTCACAGTGATGTTTTTCTTTCTCCCTCACTTCATCTCTCTGTAAAATAAACATACCCTCGGGTGAGAATAAAAAAAAAATCCCAACATGATCCATCTATCCTCCTGTAAGTGAGCAGCTTACAGGAGACTCACTTCAAACTGAAGATGCACCCAGACTGAAATTTAAAGAGTGGAAATGATATTCTATGGAAAGAGAAACAAAAAAGGAAGGTGGAGTAGCAAAACTTGTATCAGAAAAAAATACACTTTACGACAAAAAATGTAAAAGGAAGACAAAGAAGGACACTACATAATGATGAAGGGGTCAATTCAAGAAGGGGATATAATAACAATTGTAGATATCTATATATCCAACAGAGGAGCACCTAAATAAATAAAGGAATTATTACTGGACATAAGGGAGAAATCTACATTAATACAACATAGTATGAGGTTTTAATACACTATTCATATACTGACTCCAGATAGAAAATTAGTAAGAGAATAATGTCACTTCAAATAAGATCAAATTAATAATCATTTATAGAACATTTCATCCCAAAGCTGCAGAATCCATATTTACTTTTCAAGTGCCCATGGAACATTTTCGTGGACAGATCATATATTACGTCACGAAATAAGCCTCAATAAATTCAAGAAGATTGAAATCATATCAAGCATCTAAATAACATGCTAATAAACAATCACTGGATCAAAGAGGAACTCAAAGAAATAAAAAACTATCTTGAAACAAATTTAAGAAAACACAACTTTTCTAAACTTATGAAATGTAGCAAAACCAGTACTGAGCGAGAAGTTCATAGATATATAGGCCTACCCCAAGAAACAAAAAAGTATCCCAAATAAACAATCTAACCACAGCTAAAGGAACTAGAGAAGAACAAACAAAACCCAAAGTAAACAGAAGATGGAAATGGTTAAGGTCACAGCAGAAATATACAAAACAGAAATTTAGAAATCAATAGAAAAGATCAATAAAACTAAGAGGTTTTTTGTTTTTTTTTTTTTAAAGAACAGATCAAGCACTCATTTATTTCTTGCTCATGCAAAGCCTAAAATGGCTGCCCTCATCAGTGGGCAGGTCTCCTATAAGCAACAACTCAGAGATCCAGCCTCCTTCCATGGTATGGCTCTGCCATCTTCAACACATGGCTTCCAAGTGTTGCTACTCTGCATCAAGCCATGGAAAAGGAAAACACCAAGAGCTGATTGTTTGAAAAGATAAGTAAAGTAGACAATACTTTAGCCAAACTCATCAAGAAAACAAGAGAGCCCAGATCTATGAAATCATAAATGAAAGAGAAGTTATAGTCAACACCAAAATAAATAAATAAATAAATAAATAAATAAATAAAAAGAACCATAAAAAAGTACTGTGAACAATTATAACCAACAAATTTTATAATCTAAAAGAATAAATTTCTAGAAGTATATAAATTCCAATACGGAAGAAATAAAGATCTAAACAGAAGAGTTAGTAGCAATAAAATTGAAGTAGAATAAAGAAAAAACTCACAACAAATTAAAGGACAGTATAAGATGGCTTCACAGGTGAATTCTACCAAACATTCACAGAATTAAAACCCTCCTTCTTAAACTATTTCAAAAAATTGAAGAGCAAGGAATGCTTCCGAACTTATTTTATGAAGCCAGCATTACCCTGATACCAAAACCAGACAGACACGACAAGAAAAGAATGTTACAGGTCAGTATCCTTGATGGACACAGATGTAAAAATTCTGAACACAATACTAGCAAACCAGACTCGACAATACATTAAAATGATATATGCCATGACCAAGTAAGATTCATCCCAGGGATGCAATGATGGTTCAACATCCGTAAATCAATCAACAAGATACATCACATTAACAAAACAAACTATAAAAACCCTATGATCATCTCGATAGATGCAGAGAAAGCATTTGACAAAATTCTGCATAATTTTGTAATAGAGCTCAACAAAGTGAATACAGACAAAACATATTTCAACATAATAAAGGCCCTTCATGACAGCCCACTACTAATGTCATATTCAATGGTGAAAAGGTGAAAGTCTTTCCTCTGAGATCAGGAACAAGCCAAGAATACCCTCTATTGCCACTTCTAGTCAACATAGTATTGGAAGTCCTAGACACAGCAATAAGAGAAGACAAAGAAATAAAAGGCATCCAATTTAGAAAGGAAGAAGTAAACACTCATGATTTGCAGATGACATGATATTGCAGATGACACTGAAGACTGTACCAAAAAAAATTATCAGAACTAATAATGGCATCAGTAAGTTGCAAGATATAAAATCAATATACAGAAATCTGTTGCTTTTCTGTACACCAATAATTAACAATCAGAAGACTAATTAAGAAAATGATCCCATTCACAACTGCATTAAAAATTATAAAATACCTGTGAGTTAACCAAAGAGGTGAAATCTGTACTCTAAAAACTATAAGACACTGAAGAAAGAAACTAAACCTAACACAAATAAATGGAAGGATATGCCTTGCTCATGGATCGGAAAGATTAATATTGTTAAAATGTCCTTATTATCTAAAGTAATATACAGATTCAATGCAATCCCTGTAAAAATATCAATGGTATTCTGAATTCAGAATCAGAACTAAACATAAAATTTATACACCAAAAGACCCTGAATAGTCAAAGCAATCTTGAGAAAGAACGAAGTGGTAGGGATCAAGCTTCCTGATATCAGGGGAGAATCAAGATGGCGGAAGAGTTAGTGGAAGTCACACTGACCTCCTCCCAGGACCAATCTGGAATTACAACTAAATAGTGGAGAAATCATCTGGAACAAACAACTGAACAACAGCGAAAGAGGAGACTTATAACCTCAGAGACAGAAGAATCAGCTCTGGTGCAATCTAACTGGGAGGGAGTGCAGTAGAGACTCGAGGAGATGGGCGGGGCACCCATGGGCAGCAGCAGCAGAAGGACATTGAAAGGGCCAGCTGGATCCCCCTGAGAAGAGTGGGGTCTAAACCAAAAACGGGGACCTCGAGCCTACAGCACCAGAGCCAAAAAAGTACACAGAAAACAACCAGCTGTGAAAAGCGGCAAGGTGGCTCTCTGCTAGAGACAGGCAGCTGGAGATGCAAAGAGCCTTCTAAAGGACCAACGCAAAATTTTTATTTGCAGCCACTTACCCTTGTCTCTGGCAAAGGTGGGAGCAGAGTGGGCTAGAGACACCTGAGGAGAGACTGGGGAAGGAGGCGTTGGGGACGGAACTGAGAGAGTAGCTGGTGGAATCTCAGTGATGACTCATCCCTGATGCAGCAGCAGGCATCTTGCTCAGGCAGAGACCACTCTCCCTGAGGGCAGCAGAGGTAGATGACCCAATAGCCCCACCCCCAGGTGGGATTCCACCCTGCCCAGCGCTGTCTGAGCTGCCTGCTGAGAGCAGAGTGGCAACCACAGGTAGTAGGTCCCTGGCTAAATGGGGAGCAGAGTGGTCTGGAGACACTTAAGGAGAGACTGGGGATGGAGGCCTTTGGGAGAAAGTAGTTGGCAGGATCCTAGTGCTGATTCCTCCCCCATATGGCAGCAGCCATCTTGCTCAGGCAGAGACCACTCCCCTGAGTAGAAGGAGCTTGAGAGGACACAATAACCCCATCCCCAGGAGGAACTTCACCCTGCCCTGAACTTCACCCTGCCCTCAGCTATTAATCTAGTCACCCTGCTTAGTAGGCTCTAAGCAGGCCTACTGAGTGCAGAGTGACTAGATTAATAGCTGAAGGAGATAGACACAGGCAGTACATTCCTGGAAGTCTTGAAGAGACTGCCTAAGGTCAGACAGGATCAACAGCTGACATCGTTAGAGGCAAATCCAGAAAGGGGGAAAAAAAAAAACCAGTTGTCTCCTACCGTAGAAGTTCACGCCACAAAGCCAGGAAATCAAGACAGATCAATTTAAGAAGCAGAAGCGAAAAAGAAGAGTCTCACAAATAAAGGGAAGACAAAGAAACAACCCTCACTTGAAGGGAAATGAAGAATCTCCACAAAAAAAACTAAATGAAATAGAGGCAAGTAAACTACCAGATACTGAGTTCCAAACAATGGTTATAAGGAAGCTCAATAAGCTCAGAGAGAATTACAAAACACCGCAGGGAAACTACAAGGATTTACTGCAAACTATATCAGCATGAAAAAGGACATAGAAACTATCAATAAGACACAAGAGGAAATGAAGAATACAATTTCCAAATTGAAGAACACAGTAGAAGGAATCAAAAGCAGGCTAGATGAAGCCGAGGATCGAATCAGCGAGCTGGAGGACAAGGTAGAAAAAAGCTCCCAGAAAGAGCAAGAAAATGAAAAAAGACTCAAAAAGAATGAAGAGGCGTTTAGGGACATGCAGGACAACCTGGAAAGTAAAAATATCTGTATAATAGGGATACCAGAAGGAGAAGAAGAGGAGGAGGAAGGGATAGAGAACCTGTTTGAAAAAGTAATGAGGGAGAACGTCCCTAATTGGAGGACAGAAAAAGTCACACAAGTCCAGGAAGCACAGAGGATCCCATTCAAGAGGAACCCAATGAGGCCCACTCCAAGACACATTATCATTAAAATGGCAAATATCACGGACAGACAGAGAATCCTAAAGGCAGCCAGGGAGAAGCAGGTAGTAACATACAAGGGAGCCCCAGTTCGTCTAGCAGCTGACTTCTCCACAGAATCACTACAGGCCAGAAGAGAATGGCAAGGAATATTCCAAGTAATGAAAAGCAAGGGCCTGCAACCAAGACTGCTCGACCCAGCAAGGCTCTCAATTCGAATGGAAGGCGAAATAAGGAGCTTCCCAGACAAAAGAAGGCTAAAAGAATACACCTCCACCAAATGAGCATGGCAAGATATGCTGAAGGGACTGCTTCAAGAAGATGAAGAAAAAGAGCCTATGAATACACAGTTCCTTTCACAGTTGAAAATGCTTGATATTACCAATATTTTTAATACTTACTAATCTGATTGTGACAATGATGTGTTAATTGTTCCTTTATTACCTGTTGAAACCAAACCTGTTTTTGTATTATTCCTGCCTGTTTCTATTATTTTTAAAAAGCTTTAAGTGACTTTTTCATATTCTTTACCCATTTTTTGATTAGATGTTTGTAAAATAATTTTTCCTAAGGGAAAAAAAAACTCTATTGAACCTTTTCTAGATGTGTTGCAAATACTTTCCTATTCTATTACTTGTCCTTTAACTTTTTTTATATGTATATTATTGTACCATCTTAAATGTTTAATATAGTCACATTGTCAATATTTTACTTTACAGGTTTTGGGTTTGAATATTTTACTTGAGGGTAAGAAAAATATTAGTTTGTGTTTTCTCCAAAAACTCCTTAGATTCTATATATTGATTTTTAACTCACCTGAATATTTGTTGTATAATGTGTGAAGTAGGGCTCTATTATTTGTTGTATTTCATGTAATAGTGATCCATGCACCTTATTTGTCGAATAAGCCTTATTTTCCCCACTGATTTGAAATATCAATTTTATCTTATATTACCTTGTTAGACAGATATATACATTTGTTTAGAATGCTCATTTTATTTCACTGATCTACTTGATTATTTCTGTGCTGGTGTCATGTTGTTTTAATTGCTGAGACTTTATAATGGATTTAAATTCTTTAATATTTTGTAATTGACTTTGACATTTCAAAAATAAATAAAATCAATCTGCATTTAAGAAAGAAAGAAAGAAAGCTCTTTATTTCTCCTACCTTTTAAACTCCTACCTTTTGCAACAACATGGATGGAACTGGAGAATATTATGCTAAGTGAAATAAGCCAGTTGGTGAAAGAAAACTACCATATGATCTCACCTCTAAGTGGAATCTATTCAACAAAATAAACTAACGAACAAAATAAACCACAGGGGACATGGAGGAAACTGAAAGTGACCACAGGGGATGGGGAAAGAGGACAATGGTGGAAAGAAGGGGAAGGGACTAGACAAAGAACATGTATGAATGACCCATGGACATGGACAACAGAGTGGAAATTGACTGTGGGAGCAGGGGGTGGGGGTGGGATGGGTGGAGGAGGGTAAAGGGGGAAAACTGAGACAACTGTAATAGAATGATGACTTAAAAATTAAAAGAAAAATAAAAACTTATCAAAAAAATGTTTCCTGATATCCAACTATATTATAAGGCTATAATAATCAAGACATTATGGTGCTGGCATAAAAAACAGAAATATAGTAAGTGGACTAGAATAGACAGCCCACTAATAACTCCTTGCTTATATGGTTAATTAATCTATGACAAGAGAAAGGCAAGGACATATAATGGGGTAAAGAAAGTCACTTCAATAAGTGGTTTGGCAAAATCGGACAGATACCTACAAAAAATTTTATTGGACCACTTTCGTACACCATATGCAAAACTAAACTTAAAGTGTATGAAAGACTTAAATGTTAGACCATAAAACTCCGAGATGAAACCATAATCAATGAACTCTTTGACACTGCTCTTGGCAATATCATTTAGGTTATATCTCCTTGAGCAAAGGAAGGAAACAAATACAAATGGGACTATTACCAAACTGAAAATTTTTTGCACAAAGAAGAAAATCGCTGATAAAACAAAAAGACAACCTACTGAAAAGAAGGGATTTACAAATGATATATAAGACAAAGGAATTATATCCAAAATATATAAAGAACTCATACAACTTAATACCAAAAGAAACCGCACCCAAGTTCATTTATATAATGGGCAGAGGACCTGAATAGACATTTGTGTCAAGAGGACATACAGAGGGCCGAGACAGCAAAAGATGTGCAACATCACTCATCATCAGGGAAATGCAAATTAAAAGCACAATGAGGTATCACTTCATAATGTAAGAACAGCTAGTATTTTTTAAAAATTTACTTATTTATTTTTTATTGTTCAAATACATTTGTTTCCATTTACCCACCACCACTTAGAATAACTAGTATTGATATATCAACAAATGTTTATGAAGATGTGAAGAAAAGGGAACCCTGGTACACTGTTGGTGGGACTGTAAATTAGTGCAGCTGCTATGTATAACAGCGAGGATATTCCTCAAAAAAATTAAAAATAGGGCTGCCATATGATCCATCAATCCATTTCTGGGTATTTATCCAAAGAAAACAGTAACACTAATTTGAAAAGATATATGCATCCCCATGTTCATTGCAGCATTACTAGGAATAGTCAAGCTATGGAAGCAACCTAAATGTTCATTAACAGATGAATGGATAAAGATGATGTGACTATATATATATATATAGCCCAGAAGGTATCGTCATGTAATATGAAAAATAGATATATTTATGGAAGAAGACACAAGAAATGTATATAGGACAATGATACCTCAGTCACCTTCAAAGTAGGCACCTTGGGACCTCACATGGTTCTCCCAATTACCAGCAGCTGTCCCATCATATTCCCTGAATCTCATTGATGGCCTGAAATCTCTCCCCTTTCAAAGATGATTTTAGTTTTGGGAAAAGCCAGAAGTCACAGGGTGCCAAACTGGGCTGTAGCGGGGCTGAGTCACGTGCGTGATTTGATGTTTCACCAAAAATCTCTGCATGAGATGTGATGCATGAGTTGGGTGAGTTGTCATGATGAAGCTGCGAATCACCAGTTGTCCATAGCTGCAGCTTTCAGAATCATCCAAATAGTTTCCATGGGGGAATGTTCCAGCTTAACACAAAATGTGATGCAGATTCATTGCTCTACTTGCTCAGCCATTTTAGATGCGATGGCCACACAGTACACATGCTCACTCAACAGTGTCTACCACTCCCACTGACTAGTACAGTGAAGTTGTCATTGTTCACTCATGCTCATTCCAGTTCACTTTTCTTGCCTGCTAGGTTACATTGATGTTGTAAAAACCATTCTTGTTATATTAACAATGGCTGAACTTTTCCAGACAGACTTTGATACATACACACACACAACACACAAAACCACAAACACACACATACACAATGGAATCTTAGTAATGAATCAACTAGAATAAACTCTTTCCAGTTGCTACAACATGAATGGACCTGAAGGGTATTATTCTAAGTGAAGTAAGTTAGAAAGACAAAGACCATATGATCTCATTTATATACGGAATTTAGAAAAGAAATGAATAAATGAAACATAACAGAAACACCTATAGATAGAACAAGCTAATGGTTGCCAAAAAGGGAGGGAGGGGTATGAAAAGTAAAAAAATATAATATGAAAAATATGTCGTCCATTTTGGTTCAATATTTGGCTACCCAGATAAATCCTAAGTGCAAATCTAACAGAATCTCTTTTTTAGTGCTGAGGAATCAAGTTCCAAAAGGTAGGCAGAAATCTAATCTTAGTGAAATACTGGCATCATAAACTTAGATACAAAAGAGGATGACTGATCATTGGCTTAGTAGTCCAATGCTGCAGTTTCCAAGCAACCCCCACCCCCCCGCAAAAAAAAAAAAGAGTTGCTTGAAAAAACATATGAGTAACAATCTAAAATATTCAAATCAATTCCACTTTAAAGATGTAAACACAAGAGAAAATATTAGGGACAACAGGACCAGACAGCATTTCAGAGCTATTTTTTAGATTTGTAAGTAAAGAAGCTGAGACTCAGTAGGCTAAAACACAGCACACAAAATATCCAAGGATACATTCCAAGGAGAATGCTGTACTTATAACCAGTTCTAAGACTGTAAATTCCTATAAAACAGGAAGAGATCTCTAGTATGTGAAATGAGCTGCAGCTTGCTCTGCCCCATCTCACTTTATGGATTTATGACAATTTTCCAGGTAAAGACCCATCCCATCCCAGAAACCATGTGTGGCTTGCATACTTGCCATTCCTACTATGGTATGGCATAAATAAATCAAGGGGCTTGGGTCAGGACAGCCAGCTTGTAAAGTGATTCATGGAGCGAGCAAAACCGTCCCCTAGGACTGTGTACTTTATTATAGTAAACCTCAGAACAAGATACAATTTCCTGACTCAAGAAGCAGCTTTTAAATCAGGACACCTGGACAGCCCTGGAATCACTTAAAAAATACAATAGGTCTCAATCCACCACGGTTTCTCAGTGTTGGCGTATTCTTGCTCCAGGCCTGTTCCTCTTAACACTAAATACTAAAATTTTCCCTTCTGAGTGAATTATTATTGTGACAGAACTATAGACTAAACTTAGATGAATCTCTTCCTTTTTTCTCCTTTGTCCGCTGATTTGCCTTGAATTTATTTACCCACTTAAGAAATAATGTTCTCCACTGTCAAATTTCCCTCTTAACCCTTCTCCCAGCCTTTAAAAGTCATAAACCAAGAAGAGCACGTTTTGGTGCCTAAAATAAAAAGCAAGGGCCAGTGAATCTCTAGGTAACTCAATAAGGAGCGTTAATAGGAGTGATTCTGGGTACAAAGATGCAAGGGCACTCCCTGGGCTTGAAGGCCTACCTTGTAATCAGTGTGATTTATGTAGACATTATCTCTATTCGAAACCATGACTGACCATTGTTCCACAGTCTTGTTTAGGAGAAGTGAAAATATAACCAGTTGTAAAGATTATGTGTTTGCTGAATTCCTAAGGGCTTTTTACATAAAGCTCTAAGTATAATCACCAAGCTATTTTTTATGCCCTGAGCAATCTGAATAAAATTCTTAGAGTGCTAAAACAAACTAAACCACATTCCTAGTTATCAAAAAGAAGTACTTTTAATCCAAGATACCAAACAGTTTTTAGCTAGACAAAAACCACTAATCTTAATCATTCTCACTTTGGATGTATTGAAGCCTCCATGCCACAGGCCAGTCACATACTAATACTGTTTTATGCTTCTTGGAGAATCTCTGGAGAGAAGGAAGTGTTGTAACTCTCTGTTATGACCATAGAACTACCTCCAATGCCCTGATCCTCTGGGGTACAAATGAGGCAAATTTACTTTTATTCAATAAAGACCTACTTGATTGCCCTCATTGGTTTGGCTCAGTTGGTTGGGCACTGTGTTTGGCATTGTCCTGCAAAGTGAAAGGTCACTTATTTGATTCCTGGTCAGGGCACATGCCTAGGTTGCAGGTTTGGTCTCGTATGAGGGAATGGGCACAAATGAGAGGCAACAGGTCGATGTTTCTCTCTCACATTCATGTTTCTCTCCCTCTCTTTCTCCCTCCCTTTCCCTCTCTCTAAAAAAAAGAAAGAAACAAAATCTTAAAAAAAAGACCTGCTTGATTAATCATTATGTTTTATGACTAAAAAGAGACACAAAAAAGCTGCAGTGCTTTACTTCATTCCTTGAAAATAAGAAACAGGCCAACAGAAAATATGGAGTCTAGCTCATTAGCTTCTTCACACCTTTCCAAGTCATTGAAATGAATGGAGTGTAGACAACCCAAGGTGTTAAAAAATGTGAGCATGGCAATTGGAGGTCAAGGTAAACTACAATAATTAAATCATAAACACTTAAAAGCTCAAAGCTTTCTTGTCAATTAAAAATAGAGGAAAGAAATGACTATGGGAATTCTCAGCAACTACAAACTACATTTGGATTACAATGTGATCTCTCATATATCTCAAGGGACACAGGTTTTTTAAAGTCCTGAGTAGAAAATCTTGTCATATTATATTGTAAGACATTTCCTTTTTTTTCTTAAGCTGATTCTTCATCATTGGCCATACCATCCAACAAGTTTTCCTAAAAAAAATTCAGTCACAAAAGTTCTTTACTTATATATATTAAAACTTTTGGAAACAACAGATGTAAACTTGTTTCTTCTTAATGACCTCTGTGGTGCACTTGCTGCATCTGTGTCTTCCTAGAACAGACATCCAAAATAGGAAGAGGCAGTGGCAGATCATTTACATTGGTCACAGAGTTGTTTCTCACTAGGAAAAGACAGAAACCTTTGCAGCCTGCCATTCAGTGGAAATAAAAACTGCAGACAGTACACCATAAAATGAATCACACTCAAGAATCAACTAGATGGAGGAATCTATGAGAAAATGGCATTTTAAAAAGTGTATATTTCTACATAAGGTTGAATTCTTATCCTGGCCGCACAAAGGATAGTTGTTGCTAATGTGAAAACTGGTACCAAATACAGAATTTATTTAGTATTTTGTAGTAAATACATTTTAAGGACCATCAAAATAGACACATTTAGGTTTTGTAGACTTTCTTTACACAGAAATTACCACATTATCTCAATTCACTTTTTCAAAGTGTTAATTTTGATTTGGGTGCACTTTAAATTGGCTAAATTAAGCGCACTTTGAGAAAGTACCTAGCACTAATATATATCTTACGATTTTGATGACATATTTCAAGATATGTCATATTTCATACATTTGTCTATGTATTGAAATATGTCATTAAAAAAACTGCACATTTACACGATAGAATACTATGCAGCAGAAAGAGCTACTACCCTATGCAACAGCATAGATGGAACTTGAGAGTATTATGTTAAGTGATACAAGCCAGGGGGTGAAAGACAAATATTATATGATCTCACCTGTAAGTGGAACCTAATCAATAAAACAAACAAGCAAGAAAAATATAACCAGCAACATTGGGGGAAAAAAACCCAAACTGACCGTAATGAGAGGGAAGGAGAGAGTGGGGTAATGGGGAAAAGAAGAGGAAGGATCAAATCCAGGAACATGTATAAAGGTCCCATGGACAAAGCCAAGTAGGGAAGGATTGAGGGTGGGAGGTGGGGGTGTGTGGGGCAGGGGAAAGCAGTGGTGGGAAAATGGAGACAAATGTATTTGAACAATTAAAAAAAAACTATTTGAAAAAAAAATAAAAGAAGATTGCCAACAGTGAGTCTTGACAAAGACAAATAAAGATGAGTAATTAGATTTGTCTCAATTCTATTACTATTTAAATACTGGAGTACAAAGTACTATCCTCAGCTGATCCTGACCCCAAGTCTAAAAAAACCAAAAAACAAAAACTTCAAAACCAGGGATGTGTAACCCGCAGTCCAGGATGGCTATGAATGTGTCTCAACACAAAATTGTAAATTGACTTAAAACCCTTTTTTTTTCCCTCATAAGTTTTCATTAGTATTTGTGAATTTAATGTGTGGCCCAGGACAACTCTCCTTCTTCCAGTCTGGCCCAGAGATGTCAAAAAGTTGGACATCCACCATCTATCAAATAAACAAATGTCACAACACACTCTATTTCTTATACACTACAGTAACTGCCAAACCACATTTGAACTGTGGATGAAGATTTCCTGGTATTTGCTATAGTAATAATCTCTCTCCAGTGTGGATTCTCTGGTGGTTAATAGCATCTGACCTCTGACTGACAATGTTGCCATACTCAGCCCATTTATATATAAGGTTTTTCTCAGGTGTGAACTCTGTGATAGTGAATAAGGTTGAAGCTCTGGCTGAAAGTGTTTCCACACTTCTTACAAATTTATGGTTTCTTTCCAATGTGACTTCACTGGTATCTGACGATATGTGAGCTGTGGACGAAGGCTTTCTCACAGTCACTCCATTCACAGGGTTTCTCCCCAGAATAAATGATATGATCTTTTACCACATCTGAATAGTGCTTAAAGCTCCTGTAGCAGGTGCTGCATTGATAAGGCACCCTTTCCAGTGCCCTTTGCCATCTGTTGCAGTGCCTGCGTTCAGGGTGATGCCTGACCTGCACAGACTGTTCTTATGGCCATTCTGCCCTCCAGTTTTCTCATACACAACTGGACCCAGAGGGGACTCTGAATCTCTCTCCAGTTTCCTCATTCCCACAAAGGTCTAGAAACCCCAGGGCCAGGGAGGCCCCTGGCACAGTATTTTCTCCATGGTGTTCCCCTTCTAAAGCCACCTGCTGGGGTGTCAACCTGTACTCTGGGCACCTTGCTCAGTAGCTGCAGCCGTGGAGCCAGAAACCTGGCCACCACTTGGTGCCTGTGCTAGGGAAGCTGTGCATGTGTCCATCAGGTGTCCCTCTCCATGGCATTCAGAAAACTAGACCTTGGCTCCCCTCCCTCCAGAAGCACCTGTTAGCTCTACTGTTGTCTTGCTCCACCAAGAACTAGCCCAGCACCTTCAACCAGTTCTCAAATGTCTGCAGCAAGGGCAGGTTTTCATATGGAAAACCCTTTTTTAATTAAATAAAAATTTTATTGTATTTTTTCATTACCATTTAGTACCCTTATAATCCCCTTCCCCCTGCGATCACCACATTGTTGTCCATGTCCATGAGTCCTTTTCCTTTTTGTTCAATTTGCACTGCACCCCCAACCCCAGCTGTCATGCTGCTATCTATGAGTTTGACTCTATTTTGCTTGTTAGTTCAGTTTGTTTATTAGATTCTACATGAGCAAAATCATATATTTGTCTTTCTCTGACTCACTTATTTCACTTAGTGTAATGTTCTCCAGGTCCATCCATACTGTTGCAAAGGGTGAAATTTTCTTTGTTTTTATAGCTGAATAGTATTCCATTGCGTAAATATCCCATAGCTGTTTTACCCACTCATCTACTGATGGACACTTGGGCTGTTTCCATATATTGGTGATTGCGGATAATGCTGCAATGAACACAGGGGTGCTTATGTTCTTTTGAATTAAGAGTTTAGGGTTCCTTTGGATATATTCCCAGAAGTAGGGTCACTGGGTCAAATGACAGATCCATTTTTAATTTTTTGAGTTGTCGCCATAGTGCTTTCCACAGTGGCTGCACCAATCTGCATTCTTGCCAACAGTGCAAAAGGGTTCCCCTTTCTTCATGTCTTCACCAGCACTTGTTGCTTGTTGATTTATTGATGATAACCATTCTGACAGGTGTAAGGAAAACCCTTTGGATGCTCTTCCAATGTTAGTGATTTCTATAGTTAAATACACAGCTAGACAGAAAGATGAACCTACTCTTGCTAGTCAAGTCCACTTCTCATCCAGACTACTTATTGTTAGAGAGTCTACCATGAAGGTAAGCTGGTAGTATGTAAAATCTAAGACTTTTAGATACATGTATAAAGAGAGAACATAAACATTTAATATGTAACATGAGCACTAGCTTATTAGAAATGATATTTTTAAAAATTGTATGAATAAAAGATTAAAGTTGTTTAAGGTTTAATGACATCCAGGGGCTGATAAACAGGAACAGGGTCAAATTTACCCTGCTGCCTAATTTTTTTTTAAATTTTTTGTATGATTATTATTATCATACATTTTAATTGTGGTAAAATATACACACATAAAGTTTATCACTTTACCATTTTATCAGTTTGTAATTCAATGGCATTAAGTACATTCACAATGTTGTACAATCACCTAAATATATTTAGAAATATTTTTTAATAGAAACTCTGTACCCATGAAACAAAAACTCTCTATTCCCCTATCCCTCAGTCCCTAATAACCTCTATTCTACTCTCTGTCTGTATGGATTTGCCTACTCTAAGTATCTCAGATAACATTTTTCCTTTTGTATCAGGCTAATTTCACTTAGCATAAGGTCCATCCACATTTTAACAAGTGTCAAAATTTCATTTCTTTTTAAGGCTTAATAATATTCCATTGTATGAACATATCACATTTTGTTTATCCCTTTCAGATGATGAACATCTGGGTTGTTTCCACATTTTGGCTATTGTGAATAATGCTGCTATAAACATTGGTGTACAAGTATCTTGTCTGAGTCCCTCCTGTCAATTCTTCTGGGTATATTCCAAGTTGTGCCACCTGTTTTTGCAAATAAAGGTGTATTGAATCACAGCCACCTGTACTTATTTACATATTGTCTATAGTTGTTTTTACATTACAATGACAAAGCTGTGTAGTTATGAGAGAGACTGTAAGTCCTATGAGTCCTAAAATATTTTCTATCTGGCCCCGTACAGAAAAAATTTTTTGACTCCTGTTACATTTCATTATAAGTACATGTGGGTGGGGTGACAAAGCAGCTCATTTTGTCTTATTAAGTTATGTGGGCTCTGTGTGTGGATGTGTGTTCAGGCACATATGTGTCTATTTTGAAGGGGGCAATGGGAAGTGAATCATTAGATCCTAATAATACTACCTTGAAAAATTATTCATATCTGTTTTCGCACCAAGTTAGGGTCACCATGCTAACTAACTAAATTAAAGCATTTAATTTAGGCTTTTCAAACTATACTTTGGGGCTTCACTAAGCTTTACATTTTGTGATTATAGATTAACTATAGTCCCTCATTTTTTCAGTGTTGCATTCTTCCTTGGCTTCTGTAAAAATCACACTTTCCTGGTTTACTATCTAATTCATACCATTTCTTTGCCTCCTTTGCTGGGTCCTTCCCCTCCCCATCACGTTCAACTCCCTAATGTTTATTGTTAGGCACTCCTCTCTTTTTACACTCTTATTCATTCCTTTTTGTTTGAGCTCCAGATCTACAGATAACTAATTGTCCATTGGACAGGCTTTTTTTTTTTTTTTTTAAGGTTTTACTTATTGATTTTTAGAGAGAGGGGAAGGAGGGACAAAGAAAGGGAGAGAAACATCATGTGTGAGCGAAACACTGACTGGTTGCCTCTTGCACGCCCCCAACTGGGGACCTGACTTGCAACCCAGGTATTTGCCCTGAGCAGGAATTGAACCACCAATCTTTTGGTTCATAGGCTAATGCTCAATCAACAAGCCACACCAGCCAGAGCAAGTTCTATCTTAATGTCTTACATCTTAAGAGGACCACATCAGCATATGCCTAAGAGACATCCTGAACTCCACTACTCCCTAACCCACCACATTCAATCAATAACCAATAAATTATGTCTTTTTTGCATTTCAAATATTTCTAAAAAAACCCCAACAACTCTTAAACGCATATAAAGTGTTTTATTTCAGGATCTCAACAGCTCTAGATTACTATAGTATGAATTAAAGAATTTTGTCCTTCACACCTCATTCCCCACAGCAGATCCATATATCTAAAATACAAATATGGGTATCACAAACAAGGTGGGAAAAAAGTAGGATTACAGTTGTGAGTATACAAAACAGTTTACTCCTATATTAGTATTTATTAATTATTGTACTATTTTCTGCATGGGCAACTATAGACTTACTTTTGCCTAATCCTGTATATGCTCAAAATATTTAATAGCCCCCAACATGGCCCCCAATGATCCCAATGATCCTCAGAGCCTGGTGATTCACGCCCTTTTCTAGCCTTTTTCTACGTTATACCAGTGCTGATCCGGTATAATGGAGATTAACAGAAGATGAATGAAGAGATGTATATCACTTCCAAGATTAGTTATAAAAGATATTCAACGCCCTCTCCCTTGGATCACTAGTTCTGTGGAAAGCCAGCTGCCATGCTGTGAGCTGCCCTACAGAGAGGCCCATTCAGTGAGGAAATGAGGCATCCTGCAAACAGCCATGTGAGTGAGCCATCAAACCATACCTAGCTCCTGAAGCCACGATACTGCTTCAGATGACTGCAGCCCCAGCTGATACCTTAATTGCAACCTTGTAAGAAGTCTTGGGCCTGAAGCACACAGCTAAGGCGTTACTGAATTCCCAACTATCAGGAATTGAGGAAATAATTGTTTTTACCTACTGAGTTTGGGGTAGTTTGTCATGTAGCAATAGATAACTAACATAGAGGATAAAGGCCAAATTCTTTAGAATCGTACATAAGGCCTTAGTACGTGAACTATGATTATAATTTTCTCTTCCATTATTCATTCTAATTTATGCTCCAATGTTACTAAATTTCTTGCAATTCTCCATGTCTTATCAGCTGCTATCCAGCTTTCAAAATCCTTTTCTGGTATCATGACCCCCTAGAAGCTGTACCTGGTAATCTTAAATTCTGTGCTACCTTTACATGTGGTACATTAAGGGCCAGCTACAGAGCACAGCTTGAGTTGATATGTGAATGGTTACAGTATGGCCACACACAAGTAGCTTTATGTATATGCTCTCATTTTTGACCTTGATCATGCTTTACTATATTTATGTATCTCTCTTGGTATCTATAATAGGTATTCAATAAACACCTGTTGAATAAACAGACTTGTGTTAAATTTTGGATATAATATTTCACAAACACTTAAAATGTACAACTTAAAAAAACAAGAATTGTGGACCCTGGCAGGTAGCTCAGTTCGTTAGAGTGTGATCCCAATACACCAAGGTTGTAGGTTTGATCCCTGTTCAGGGCACATAAGAATCAAGCAATGAAGACATAAATAAGTGGAACAACAAATCGATTTCTCTCTCTTTCTGTCTCTCTACCTACTCCTCTCTCTAAAAACAAAAACAAACAAGTATTTTACAGAACCTGCATTATAATTCTGATCTCTTGCTTTTAATTATTCTAACTCAAGATACAAAGTTTTCAACCTTAGAAAAGGGCTATAGAAATGTAGATAACATATTTTAGGCAATCCATATCCAAAACAAATTTTCTGTTTTAAAAGAGCAAAACGTGGATTTTAGATCCTGAACTTTAGACCAGTGTTTCTCAACCCTTTTTACACCATAGAACATAGAGAAAATGATACTATTTGCATAGGAAACTGAGATAAAAAGATGAGACTGCTCTTGGTCCATACCTGTAACAGTATTTTGTAGCACCCTGATTCATATATCTTGTATTCTCTTAGAATGTCTTTGAAATTAAATATAGCAATTTTACCTAAAGGTAGATTTCAGAATTTCTTTTCTAATACTCAGAAGAAATAAACAAAACACAGCAAAAGTCTGCAAAATACTCACCTGCAGAAACCACACAAGACAAAGGGCATAATCTCAACTTTAGCTGCAGGTAAGAAAATAAAAGAAATATTCTGGTGGGAAATAGAGAAGCTCTTAACTGTGTTCTAAACCTAGAAATAATACCAAGATCAGACATAAGGTTACAAAATTGTGAGAATTCTCATTAACCACCCCAAACTTGGAGGAAAAAAATGATTAAAAAAGTGAATTAACAGCTCAAGAAATTAAAATGAAGGGAACGATTTACCAATAGAAGCCTCAGTACAGGCAAGAAAAACAACCAGGAAATGCTGTTTTCTAGGGATTATAAAGAATTTTGCAAATGAACTGAACCTTACATCTACCACTATGAATAAATCACATTTTTCAAAATTGCAGAAGAAATAAAATGAGCCCAGGTAATCCTACAAAGGCTGTGCAAGGCCCTGGCTGAGCCAAGTCCCTTCTTGCTACATCCCGGAGGGTACAGAAGAGCAGACTGAAGTCAGTTGCCAGCCTTTACACTGTGTCTGGGAGGAGGGAGCAACCAGGTTTCAGAAAGGTGAGGGCAGGAAAAGAATCAGAGAATATTCACCCACTCTATATTAGGGGAAAAACATCCAATAATTTCATAGCCAGCTAAGTAATTCTTCAAGTATAATGTCAAAATAAACATTGTCAAGCATGCAAAAACAAAAAAACATTTTTTAAAAGAAAAATCCAGTGTCCATAAATCTTTCCTGAAAAAGCCAACTAAATATAAAAATCAATAAACCACAACAGAAGAGTCAAAGCAAAAAATTCAGAAAAGTAAAGAGAAAATGTGATGAAGGAGATGTGATAAGCACTAAATTTAAATGCAGAATGTAGACTATGTAAATTTGGGAATTACAGGTAAAAAACCAAATGTAAATGTTATAAAGTTTGGTGAAGCTTTTGAAATAAAAATGTATCTTTAAATACTGGTGAGAAAAAGTGTTAATTTCCTTATTTCTTAGAACATGGGATGAATTAATACTGATTACATGTTGGAAAACATAACCCTAATCTCAATCTTTTTTCTTATCCTTGAGAGGATATTTTAGGAATTCTTCTCCTATGAATAGTAAAGAAATATTCAACTGAACTCTCATTTGTTCCTTCTGTAAAGTCAAATTAACTTTAATGTTTATTGAAAATGTATGTCACAATCATCTAATTAATTTTCCCCTTATTCTTTTTTTGTAGATGTGCACAGAAATATGATAGGAATTAATACTCACCTATTACATATCATAATCACTTCCTAAGCAATTGATGTTTGGGCATTTTTTTTGTTTTTTGTTTTGCTTTCTTCTTTCTACTTTTTGCTATTGCTTAAATTGTTATAAAGAATAATAATTAATATCCTCTCACTTGAGGCATACTGTGAGGCATAAGAAAGAGCATGTGCTTTGGACTTCAACTTTATCATGTAATAACTCTGTTATGAGACAAGTTGCTTCTTGAACCTCATTTTCCTTATCTGTAAAATGGTGATATAAATGCCTAAACTTCCCAGTGGAGACAGTTTCAAATAATACACTTCTGCCACAGCTGTGAATCTGACACATGTTAGACACTTAACAAATGTCAGTTCTCCTAGAGAGCTCAGGCTGTGACAACAGAAATAGAAAGAGGAAACCCAATTATACTTTGGGCTTTATATTTCTCTCCAATTATATCTTCAACCTTTAGTTAAGAGTTAAATAGATACGAGGTTTCACTTCCTAAGATTAGTTTGGCGAAGGACTGCTTGCTTTGTTGCAATATGATGACCAAAATGTACCTGAAGGGATTTCACAATATAAATGTCCATATGGTTCCAGAGTCTTTCCTTTCCTCCTCTTAAGAGATCGATATCCTCTTGCCTCAAAGCAAAGAGAATGCTATATTTAAAGTATACTAAATATCCCCCCACTGAGATGTTGACAGAATCTACTGCACACTAGAAGTAAGGTTATGATTAACAAAGAAAACCAATCACCACAGGACTGGATCAGTTACCTTAAAAAACAAAACAAAACTATCCCTCCCCCAAACTGAACTTTCTCCCTGTTAGTCTCATAAACTATTTCAACATACTTATTTTTAAATAAAGATAAAAGTGTTTTTACATATGAAATCCATAATTTAAAAGATAAGCCCCAGAATATAGTTTATTTCAGTATATTATCATGTAGATTAGAAGCATTATTAAAGGTCATATAAAGAACATAACAGGAATTACATGATATGTTTATCTTTCCTAGTATTGTAAAGAATAAAATAAAAGTATCTGAGAACTTATTTGGAAGGGAGAGAATGAAGAAGATGCATGACATGTTCAGAGTGGGTAGAAAGAATAGCTGAGCGACTGATGAAAATGAGGAGGTGAGCACAGCTATACAATTTCCTAAAAAAAAGACTGAGTGTCAATACTAACCCAACTCTAAAGTTAAAAGACAATCTGCATCAAGGAAGAAATACCATGCAGTTTTTAGGTTAAATATAGTATTGCTGATGCAGCTTATTGGAATATGTTAAAGGAGCATGATGACCAAATGTTTTCATACCAAAATAAAAATGAGATGCAAAGATCCAAAACTGTAAAATACAAAGACTAATACCAAAGCTGCTATAAAATGAATGCCCCAAGAAATAGTTTTAAGTTGTTAATACAGATAAAAGGTTGAAACACTAGTAGCAACAAATGGTATTCTCTTTGCAGGGATGAAGTCTATGTTTGGGGGCGGGGGGGGAAAGGTCATTTACTTATGAAGCTTATTAGTGTAGAGCTCTGTTGATCTCATGCTGCCTACATGAGAAACCTGAAACCCACAACAGGGCTGTAGAGTCTGCCTAAAGTTCAGGTGCTCCTACTACTGTCTGTCAAAATAGGGACATTTTCTTAATAAACATTTCAAAGCTGCCTAGTGCCAGGACTGGTTAGTTCAGGGATGGAAAGAATTATAGACAGCATGAGTGACAGGTAAAAAGGCAGATACGTATATATTGGTATCTATTTCATTAAAGCTCTATGAATATACTTAATTCTTAAATCGAGAAAGCATTCCTGTCTGGACCCATGCAATGATTCCTTACTGGTCTTCTGTTCTAGTCTCTCCCCATTCCAATCCATCCTTTATAGAGCCATCATTATCTTCCAGAAATATGAATAGGATCATGTCACTTCCCTGTGCCCTAGCCTACAGAATAAAAACTGTTACTAGTAGCATACCAACACCCTTCCAACTTTATCCTTCAGAATTCACTTAGAATATTCCTTGCTCCAGTAGTACTAAACTTCTGAGAGTTCTTCAAATACATCTTAATATTTCATACCTGTGACTTTTTATCTTATATTTTCTCTATTAAGAATACTGTCAATGCTCTCTTCTCCTATTTTTCCTTTAAGAGATACAGCGAAAGGGTTCTATGAAGTCTGCCTTAACAATCCCAGGGTTCCTCTTTCTCTTTCACCTCCCAGTGAGCCCTTCTCATATGTCTTTTATATTATCACAGTACATTTGGATTTCCTGTTTTTCATGGCTTCCATTTATGAATTCCCAAAACAGACTAGTAACTGGCACAAACTATTTACCATTCTGTGAAATAAAAGAAGAAATTACTATACATATTTTTGTAAAGTTCGAATAAAGCTTTGAATTCCCTTCAGTGATTGAAAAACACACCTGACAACAGAATTACCTAAAGTATGCCAAGCTGACCTCAAAGCTTCAGATTCCTTGCATATTCAAAATATAAACCCTGGAAGTTTAGGAGAGAATGAAGATGGCAGCAGAGTGAATGGAAGTCATACTGACCTCCTCTCAGGACCATCTGGAATTACAACTAAATTGTGGGGAAATCACCTGGAATAAGCAACTGAAAAATACTGAGAGAGGAGCCTTATAACCTCAGACAGATGGAAGAATCAGCATTAGCACAACCTAACTGGCAAAAAGTGCGGTAGAGACTCGAGAAGTCAGGTGGGGTACCCACAGATGGCAGCACCAGAGGGACATTGATATGGTCAGTTGGATTCCCCTGAGAAGAGTGGGGTCTAAACGAAAAGCAGGGATCTCCAGTCTACAGCACCAGAACCCAAAAAGTACAGAGATAGCAACAAACTGTGAAAAGTGGTAGGATTGCTCTCTGCCAGAGACAGGCAGCAAGAGACACAAAGAGCCTTTTAAAGGGCCAACGCATAAATTTTTATTTGCAGCCACTCACCCCGCGCTCTGCCAAAGGTGGGGGCAGAGTGGGCTGGAGATGCCTGAGGAGAGACTGGGAAAGGAGGCTATGGGGAGAGAACTGAGACAGTAGCCAGTGGGATCCCGGTGCTGACACCTCCCCCATGCAGCAGCCATCTGGCTCAGGCAGACTGCTCACTCCCCTAAGCAGCAGCAGTGCGGGGGGACCCAATCACCACACTCCCAGAAGGGACTCTGTCCCACCCTGTGGTGCCTAAATCCGACTGCTGAGTGCACAGTGACTAGATTAATAGCTGAAGAAGACAGCCACAGGCAGTAGATTCCTGGAAGTCTTGAAGAGACTGCCTAAGGTCAGACAGGATCAACAGCTGACATCCTTAGAGGCAAATCCAGAAAGGGGAAAAAAAAAAACCAGTTGTCTCCTACCATAGAAGTTCACACCACAAAGCCAGGAAATCAAGACAGATCAATTTAAGAAACAGAAATGAAAAAGAAGAGTCTCACAAATAAGGGAAAGACAAAGAAACATCATTCAGTCAAAGGGAAAGGAGGAATCCCCACAAAGAGAAATAAATGAAATAAAGGCAAGTGAACTATCAGATACTGAGTTCAAAGCAATGGTTCTAAGGAAGCTCAATAAGCTCAGTGAGCTCAGAAAGAATTACAAAAAATTAAAGGGAGATTATGAAGAACTTACTGCAAACTCTATAAGCATGAAAAAGGACATAGAAACTATCAATAAGACACAAGAGGAAATGAAGAATACAATTTCCGAATTGAAGAACACAGTAGAAGGAATCAAAAGCAGGCTAGATGAAGCCGAGGATCGAATCAGCGAGCTGGAGGACAAGGTAGAAAAAAGCTCCCAGAAAGAGCAAGAAAATGAAAAAAGACTCAAAAAGAATGAAGAGGCGTTTAGGGACATGCAGGACAACCTGGAAAGTAAAAATATCTGTATAATAGGGATACCAGAAGGAGAAGAAGAGGAGGAGGAAGGGATAGAGAACCTGTTTGAAAAAGTAATGAGGGAGAACGTCCCTAATTGGAGGACAGAAAAAGTCACACAAGTCCAGGAAGCACAGAGGATCCCATTCAAGAGGAACCCAATGAGGCCCACTCCAAGACACATTATCATTAAAATGGCAAATATCACGGACAGACAGAGAATCCTAAAGGCAGCCAGGGAGAAGCAGGTAGTAACATACAAGGGAGCCCCAGTTCGTCTAGCAGCTGACTTCTCCACAGAATCACTACAGGCCAGAAGAGAATGGCAAGGAATATTCCAAGTAATGAAAAGCAAGGGCCTGCAACCAAGACTGCTCGACCCAGCAAGGCTCTCAATTCGAATGGAAGGCGAAATAAGGAGCTTCCCAGACAAAAGAAGGCTAAAAGAATACACCTCCACCAAATGAGCATGGCAAGATATGCTAAAGGGACTGCTTCAAGAAGATGAAGAAAAAGAGCCTATGAATACACAGTTCCTTTCACAGTTGAAAATGCTTGATATTACCAATATTTTTAATACTTACTAATCTGATTGTGACAATGATGTGTTAATTGTTCCTTTATTACCTGTTGAAAACAAACCTGTTTTTGTATTATTCCTGCCTGTTTCTATTATTTTTAAAAAGCTTTAAATGACTTTCTCATATTCTTTACCCATTTTTTGATTAGATGTTTGTAAAATAATTTTTCCTAAGGAAAAAAAAACTCTATTGAACCTTTTCTAGATGTGTTGCAAATACTTTCCTATTCTATTACTTGTCCTTTAACTTTTTTTATATGTATATTATTGTACCATCTTAAATGTTTAATATAGTCACATTGTCAATATTTTACTTTACAGGTTTTGGGTTTGAATATTTTACTTGAGGGTAAGAAAAATATTAGTTTGTGTTTTCTCCAAAAACTCCTTAGATTCTATATATTGATTTTTAACTCACCTGAATATTTGTTGTATAATGTGTGAAGTAGGGCTCTATTATTTGTTGTATTTCATGTAATAGTGATCCATGCACCTTATTTGTCGAATAAGCCTTATTTTCCCCACTGATTTGAAATATCAATTTTATCTTATATTACCTTGTTAGACAGATATATACATTTGTTTAGAATGCTCATTTTATTTCACTGATCTACTTGATTATTTCTGTGCTGGTGTCATGTTGTTTTAATTGCTGAGAATTTATAATGGATTTAAATTCTTTAATATTTTATAACAGATCTCAACATTTAAATAAATAAACAAATAAATAAATAAAATCTGCATTAAAAAAAAGAAAGGAGGATGGAACTCCTATCTTTTGCAACAACATGGATGGAACTGGAGAATATTATGCTAAGTGAAATAAGCCAGCTGGTGAAAGACAACTACCATATGACCTCACCTACAGGTGGAATCTATTCAACAAAATAAACTAATGAACAAAACAAACCATGGGCACAGATACATGGAACAGACTGAAAAATGATCAGAGGGGATGGGGAAGGAGGAATGACAATAGTGGAAAGAAGGGGAAGGGACTAGCCAAAGACCATGTATGAATGACCGACCCATGGACAAGAGTGTGGGAGCTGACTGCGGGTACGGGGGCGGGGGACACAGGATGGGTGGAGGAGGAGGGCAAAGGGGGTAACTCGAGGCAACTGTAATAGAATAAACATGATTTTAAAAAAATTAATAAAAGAAAAAATAGAAACCCTGGCACATGCCACAACTTGGCCATTTGCTAAATGATTTACGCCAGTCACAAAAAGATACATACTGCATGAGTCCACTTATATAAGGCATCTAATGTAGTGAAATTCATAGAAACAGAAAGTAGAATGGTTACCAGGGGCTGGGGGTGGGGGAAGGGAAAAAAGAAGAGTTGTTCTAGGCAGCATGAAATAGTTCTGGAGATCGGTTTTACATAAATGTAAACATATATAACCCTACAGAACTGCACATTTAAAAATAGTTAAGATCGAAAATTTTACGTTTTTTTATCTCAATAAAAATTGAATTAAAAAAAATGGAAGTTGAAAATACAAATACAATGCCTATGGAAGTAGATTCTAAAAAAATGCCTGACACATAGCAAACATTTCATAGTTTTAATGACAAAATGTGTTAAATAAAATTCTCTAGTAGAGAGTATGTATTTCAGGGATATAATATATATCTATTTCCTATAGTGTAGAATCAATGAAACTTCAAGGGAAAATAAAAATGTTAGTATCTACTGTTTTAAACCAACACATTTGTTTCTTTGAAGAACAGTAAAAACAGAGGTGGAATAAAATCACAATATACCACTGGAGTTAAAATAAAAGGAACTGGAAAACACCACAGTCTTAACAAAAGGGGACAAGAATATAATTCATGGTATATCACTCAGTGGAATATTTTATTACCATTAAAAATAATGATATAGGTCAACATTAGTTGATTTAGAAAGATGCACTTATTGCTAAGTGGAAAACACTTTATATGAAGATACAGAGGATGAAGTCTGAATATTCATTCATACAAATAATTAGATCTAGGTAGGATTGCGAGTTGCTTTCATTTCACTCTTTAAATATTTTTGAAATGTCTGAATTTTAGCGTATTAGCCAGCGTGCACTATTTTATAACAAGAAAAAAAAAAAAAACAAACACCCCAGACTTTCCACTTTGGTTCAAGTCCAATGTTTCCTTATTATTCTTCTAAAAGATTTATCAATTGTTAAAAGTGGGGCACTGAAGTACCCTGTTCTTACTGTACTATTTTCCCCTTCAGATCTGTTAATATTTACTTAACATACTTAGGTGCTCCTATATTGGGTGCATATATAATTACAACTGTTTTATCTTCTTGATAAATTGACCCCTTTACCACTACATAATGATCTGTTTGTATCTAGTTACTGTTTTTGGATAAAGTCTATTTTGTCTGATATAACTATAGCTGCTCTCATTTTGTTTCTACTTGCATGGAATATCTATTTTCATTCCTTAACAAGGAGTCTGTATGCTTCCTTAAAGCCGAAGTAAGTTGTTAGCAAGCAGCGTATTGCTGGGTTTCGTTATCTTATCTATTCAGCCATTCTGTATCTTTTGATTGGGGAATTCAATCCATTTATATTTAGAGTAATCACTGTAAGCAGGGACTTGCTAATGCCATTTTATTCATTGTTTTCTGGTTGCTTTGCAGTTCTCTTGTTCCATTTTCCCTCTCTTGCTGCCTTCCTTTGCGAGTCGATGATTTTCCATAGTAGTATGCTTTAATTTCTCTCTCTCTCTTTTGTGAATCTACTGTGTTTTTGCTTTATGATTATGGTGAGGCTTAAAGAAAACATAGAAAGATTTGTTTTAAGCTGCAACAAGTGAACTTTGATCACATATGAAAACTCTTATTCCAGACTTATGGGTTTGTTTTTTCATTTTTTAGCTGTTAATATCCATCATTACATTTTTTATGCAGCAGGGAATAATTTGAAGGCTTTTCTCCTGGAGAAGGTACTGAGCTTCCATGCTCTGAACTGACGCCCAGTCTTCTCCATGCTGAGATTCCTTCCCTCTACGGTTTCTGATAGCACATTTAACTTATTTTTATACCACGTATTCACTAACAAATTGCTGTATCTACAGTTATTTTTAATATACTTATCCTTTAATTTCAGAATTTTAGCACATATCAGAGTTAACATACTACCATATATATACAGTATTAAGAGTATTCTGAATTTGATTATATACCTTCTTTTATTAGTATGTTGTGTATGTTCATGTTACTAATTAGTATTCTTTCATTTTAGCTTGAAAAACTCCTTTCAGCACTTCTTGTAAGGTAGGTCTAGTGGAAATGGATTCTCATGGAGGTTCCCTTGTAAATAATAAACTTGTTTTCTCTTGTTGCTTCTAAGAGTCACCATTTGTTTTTGATTTTGACAGTTTTATTTTAAAGTTTCTTAGAGAGGATTTCCTTTTTAATTTTCAGTCTTTTTGAAATATAATTGACATACAACATTGTATAAGTTTAAGGTATACGGCCTAATGACTAGACATACATATACTCTGAAATGATTGTTGTGGTGAGTTTAGATTACATTCATCACCTCATATAGCACCAAAAATTTCTTTTCCTTGTGATGAACACTTTTAGGATATTCTCTTTGGAACTTTCATACTATATAGCAGTGTTAATTACAGTCATGTTACATATTACACCCCAGTACTTATTAATCTTATACCTGGAAATTTGAACCTTCTGACCACCTTCACCCAATTTCCCCATTCCCCAGACATTATACATATAAGTGAGATCAAAGAGCATTTGTCTTTCTCTGACTTATTTCATTTAGCATAATGACCTCAAAGGCCATCCACGTTCTCACAAATAGAAGGATTTCCTCCTTTTTATGACTAAGTGATACTTCACTGGATGTATCTACCACATTTTCTTTATCCATTAATCTACTGATGGACACTTAGATTATTTCCATATCTTGGCTACTGCCAATAATGTCACAATGAACATGGGGGTAAAGATACTTTTTAAAATAGTGATTTAATCTCCTTTGGATATACACCTGTAAGTGGACTTGCTAGATCCTATGGTAGTTCTATTTTTAATTTTTGGAGGAACCTACATACTGTTTTTCATAGTGGCTGCACCAATTTACATTCTCACCAGTGCGCAAGAATTCCCTTTACCCCACAAATCCTTGCCAACACATGTTATTGCTTGTCTTTCTGATGAATGCCACTGTAACAGACATGAGCTGGTATCTTATTATGGTTTTGATTTGCGTTTTCTTAATGATTTAGTGATGTTGAGCACCAATTTTTATTCCTGTTGGCTATCTGACTATCTGCTTTGAAAAAATGTCTATTCAGGTTTATAGCTCATTTAAAAAAAATATGTATTTCTAGAGAGATGGGAAAGGATGGAAGAAAAGAGGGAGCGAAACATCAATGTGTGAGGGAAACATCAACTGGTTGCTTCTCATATGCACCCTGACCAGAGACCGAACCCACGACCCAGGCATGTGCCGTGACTGGGTATCAAGCTGGCAACTTTTTGCTTTGTAGGACAACATCCAACGAATTGAGCCACACCAGTTAGGGATCTCTGCTCATTTTTAATTGGCTTAATTATTGGTTTTTGTTTTTGCTATTGAGTTGTATGACTTCTTTATATATTTTGGATATTAAACCCTTGTCAAATACATAATTTGCAAATATTTTCTCCCATTAAATTGCTTTTCATTTCATAGACGGTTTCCTTTATTGTACTGAAGCTTTTTGTTTGATGTAGTCCCACTTATTGATATTTGTTTTTAATTCTCACCCGAGAATATGTTTATTGATTTTAGATGGGGATAGGGACAGGGGAGAGAAATACTGATGTGAGAGAGAAACATGGACTGGTTTTCTTCTATATGCACCATGACTGGGGATCAAACTTGCAATCTTTTGGTGTACAGGATTACATTCCAACCAACTGAGTCACCTGGCAGGGCTGATTTGCTTCTATTGCCTTTGCTTTAGGTGTCAAATCCAAAAAATCATTACCAAGATGATGTCAAGTAGCTACCCCCTATATTTTCTTCTAGGGCTCTTCTAGTTTCAGGTCTTACTATCAAATCTTCAATGTATTTTGATTGCATGAATTATTCTGAATATCTAATATCTATTTGGAGTTGACTTTTGTACATGGCGTAAGGTTGTGGTTCAGTTTGATTCTTTTGCATGTGGCTGTCCAGTTTTCCCAACACCATTTATTGAAACTATCCTTTCTCCATGGAGTATTATTGGCTCTTTTGTCATAAATTAATTGACTATATATGCATGAGTTTACTTATGAGCTCTTGATTCTGTTCTATTGGCCTATACATCTGTTTTTATGCCAGTACCATAGTATTTGGATCAGTATAGCTTTATAATATAGTTTGAAATCAGAAAGTATGTCGTCTCCAGCTTTGTTCTTTCTCAGGATTGCTTTAGCTATTCAGGGTCTTTTGTGGTTACAAACGAATCTTAAGGCGTTTTTTTTTCCTACTTCTGTGGGGACCAAATATATGACGATGGGAGATGATTTGATTTTTGAAGGTGGGCACACAATGCAATATACATATAGATGATGTATCTTCATAGAAAAGTACACTTGAAACCTATCTGATCTTATTAATTAATATCACCCCAATAAAGTTAATTTCAAAAAAAAAAAAAAAGAAATGTACACTTCAAACCTAAAATAAATGCCATTGGAGTCTTGGTAGGATTATATTTATGCATTACATCTATGATAGCTTTGGATAGTATGGGCATTTAACAATATTAATTATTCTAGTCCATGAATACAGAATAGCTTCACATTTACTTGTCTTCCTCAATTCTTTTCTTCAATGTCTTAAAGCTTTCAGTGTAGAGATTGTTCATCTCACTGGTTAAAGTGTGTATCTTAAGTATTTTATTGTTTTAATGCTGTTGAAAATGGAGTGTTTTTTTAGTTTCCTTATCAGGTAATTTGTTGTTAATATACAGAAATACAAATTATTTTTGTATATTGATTTTGTATCCTGTAACTTTACTGAATCTGTTGATTAGGTTTAACCATTTTTTTAATGGTTTCTTTAGGATTTTCAATATATAAAATCATATCACCTACAAATAGAGACAGTTTTATTTCTTTCTAATTCTGATGCTTTCTATTTCTAGTCATTGTCTAACTGTTCTAGCTATGACTTCCAGTATTATGTGGAATAGGGAGGAGAAAATTTCTTTAGGTAACTTAGTTTAGTGACTTACGACCTTCATGAACTTGGATATACAAATCTCTCCCTAGATTGGATAAGTTCTCAGTTATTATTTCTTTAAATAAGCTTTCTGCTCCCTATCACTCTCTTCTCTTTTTGGAACTCCAATAACTTGCAAATTAATCTTTTTGATAGTATCTCATAGATCACATAGGCTTTCTTTATTCTTTTTTTATTTTTTAACTATATTTTATTGATTATGCTATTACAGTTGTCCCATTTTTTTTCTCTCTGCTTCATTCCCTTCTGTCCTGCACTCCCTCTCCCACCAGCATTCCCTTCCCCCCCTTAATTCACATCCATGGGTCATACATGTAAGTTCTTTGTCTTCTCCATTTCCTATGCTATTCTTAACTTCCCCCTGTCTATTTTGTATCTACCACTCATGCTACTTATTCCCTGTACCTTTTCCCCCATTCTCACCCCTCTCTGTCCCCGCTGATAATCCTCCATGTGATCTCCATTTCTGTAATTACATTCCTCTTCTAGTTGTTTGCTTAGTTTTTGTTTTTTTTATGTTCAGTTGATAGTTGAATTTATTATCATTTTACTGTTCATAGTTTTGATCTTCTTTTTCTTAGATAAGTCTCTTTAACTTCTCATATAATAAAAGCTTGGTGATGATGAACTCCTTGAATTTTACCTTATCTAGGAAGCACTTTATCTGCCCTTCCCTTCTAAATGATAGCTTTGCTGGATAGAGTAATCTTGGGTGTAAGTCCTTGTCTTTCATGACTTTAAATAGTTCTTCCCAGCCCCTTCTTGCATGCAAGGTTTCTTTGGAGAAATCAGCTGCTAGTCTTATGGGAACTCCTTTGTAGGTAACTGTCTCTTTTTCTCTTGCTGCTTTTAAGATTCTCCCCTTATCTTTAGTCTTGGTAATGCAATTATAATGTGTCTTGGTGTGTTCATATTTGGGCCCAACTTCTTTGGGACTCTCTGAGCTTCCTGGATCTCCTGGAAGTCTATTTCCTTCACTAGATTGAGGAAGTTTTCCGTCATTGTTTATTCAAATAAGTTTTCAATTTCTTGCTCTTTCTCTTCTGCTTCTGGCACACCTATGATTTGGATGCTGTGACGTTTAAAGTAGTCCCAGAGGTTCCTAAGTCTCTCTTCATTTTTTTGAATTCATACGTCTTCGTTCTGTTTCAGCTGGATGGTTATTTCTTCCTTTTGTTCCAAATGATGGATTTGGTCCAGTTTCATTACCTTCACTGTTGGTTCCCTGTATATTTTCCTTTACTTCACTTTTGATAGCCTTCATTTCTTCCTTCATTTTGGGAGTGAGCTCAATCAGCTCTGTGAGCATCCTGATTACCAGTGTTTTGAACTCCACACGAGATAGGTTGTCTATTTCCTTGTCCCTTAGTTCCTTTCTAGAGTTTTGTTCTGTTCTTTCATTTGGGTAGCCTTCATTTCTTCCTTCATTTTGGGAGTGAGCTCAATCAGCTCTGTGAGCATCCTGATTACCAGTGTTTTGAACTCCACAGGAGATAGGTTGTCTATTTCCTTGTCCCTTAGTTCCTTTCTAGAGTTTTGTTCTGTTCTTTCATTTGTTGTATTTTTTCAATTTTATTTCTAGATTTTCACTACTTCTGTATTTCAAATCTAAAATTATACTGTTCCCCTCTCCTAATCCATTCTGTCTTCATCCAGCCTATTCTTTTTCATGTCTCAAGTTTTAATTTTTCTCTGTTTTAGTCTGGTTTTCATTCCTCACTCTTAGAATTCCATACCTCTCTATCATCAAAATCACTTCCCTTTCCTCTACACACCTCTTAAGCTCTCGTTTCTTTTCTCCCTCTTATTCCCATCCCATCTATATTCATTTTAGCTCATCTGTTGATGATAGTGCTGTAGTGGATCCTTTTCTCTAATTTGGTTCCTATTTTTTAAAATTACTTATTTCTTTTTTTCCTTTTTCTTTCTCTCTCTCACTTTATTTTATGTACTTCTAAAATTTCTGTTTAAACCTTTACTATACACTTCCCTTCTCTTATTTCATTCTGTCTTTTTCATTCCCTTTATAAGATGTAATTTTTTTACTTTCTTTATGTTGCTCCAAGTCCCCCTACTCTTATTAGTGCTCCTTCCTCTACTCTCAAAATCATTTTTCTTTCAGTAGGTCACCTCATGCTCTCTCTCGCCTTTCTTATAATAGTCTTAATCTCTTTACACCCTTATTCATTTACTCATTCATTTGATGTTGATAGGGGGATTGCAGGTGGAAGTTATTTTTGAAGGGGTGGATTTTGTTTCCTGGGCTTTGCGGGTTTGTTCTGGTAGCACCTGCACAAGCGCATACAAGATGTGATGAGTGGAGTGACCCTCAGTCAACCAGCTGGAGAGAAAGACCCACAAAAGAATGACCCAACAACTTTTCAAACCCAATAATATCCAGAGAGCCAACATATATGGCATAAAGGGCATCCCAAGAGCATGAAGTTCAGAAGATCAAGGAGACTGCAGCACTGAATCACCCAGGTATCCTACCATAGAAGGTCACACCACAAAGACAGGGAGTCAAAGTAGATCAATTTAAGCAGCAGAAGCAAATAAGCAGAGTCTGCCCTAAAATTGAGAGACAAAGAAATAAACCCTAATCGAAAGGAAAGGAGGAATCACCAGAAAGAGTGCTACACGAAACAGAAGTAAGTAAACAATCAGACACTGAGTTCAAAACACTCGTTATAAGGAAGCTCAATGAGCTCAGTGAAAATTACAAAGAACTACAGGGAAGCTACAAGGAACTTACTGTGAACTGCACTAGCATGCAAAGGGACACAAGAACAATTACCAAAAGCCAGGGGGAAGAAGAATACAATTTCTGAATTGAAGAATACAGTAAAAGGAATCAAAAGCAGGCTAGATGAAGGAGAGGATTGAATCAGCAAGCTGGATAACAAGGTAGAAAAATCCCCAGAAAGAGCAAATAAAGGAGAAAAGACTCAAAAAGAATGAAGAGAGGTTAAGGGAAGTACAGGACAAAATGAAACATAATGATATCCATATAAAAGGGATAGCAGAAGGGGCAGAAGAGGAACAAGGGAAAGAAAACCAGTTTTAAAGGATAATGATGGAAAACTTCCCCAATTTGATAAGAAAAAAAGGCATAAAAGTCCAGGAAGCACAAAGGGTCCCATTCAAGATGAACCAAGGAGCCCTACTTCAAGACACATCATAATTAAAATGGTAAAATTCAAAGACAGAATCTTAAATGCAGCAAGGGAGAAACAATAAGTAACATAGAAGGGGGCTCTGATAAGACTAGCAGCTGACTTCTCAACAGAAACACTGCAAGTCAGAAGGGAATGGCAAAAGTATTGCAAGTAATGAAAAACAAAGGCCTGCAACAAAGACTGCTCTACCTAGCAAGGCTTTCATTTAAAATGGAAGGCAAAATAAGAGCTTTCCCAGACAAAAGAAGGCTAAAAGGATACACCTCCACCAAACTAGCATTGCAAAATATGCAAAAGGGACTGCTTTAAGAAGATGAAGGTATAGAGTGAGAGAAAGGAACACAAATACAAAGGGGAAAATGGCAATGAATATGTACCTATCAATAACAACCTTAAATGTAAATGGATTAAATGCTTCAGTCAAATGATATAAGGTACCTTGAATGGATAAGAAAACATGACCTGCACATTGCTGCCTACAGGAGATCTACCTCAGAACAAAAGACCTATGGAGACTGAAAGTGAAGGGTAGGAAGAAAATATTCCCAGCAAATGGACAGGAAAAAAAGCTAAGGTAGCAATACTTGTATTGACAAGAAAGATTTCAAAACAAGGCCATAAAAAGAGACCCAGAAGAACACTTCATAATACTCAGAGGTAGAGTCCATCAAGAAGACAAAAACATTGTAAACATATGCATCCAACATAGGAACACCCAAAAATATAAGAAAAATCTTGGAGGACTTCAAAACAGATATAGACAGCAACACACTTACAGTAGGGGATTTTAACACCCCAATGTCAACAACGGACTATCTTCTAAACAAAGAATCAACAAGAATATTGTGGCACTGAACGACGTGCTAGATCAAATGGACTTAACTGATATATATAGAACCTTTCACCCCAAAGAAGCAAAATACACATTCTTCTCAAGTGCATATCATATTCAAAGATAGAGGACATGACAGGACACAAAACAAGTCTCAACAAATTCAAGAAAACTGAAATCATATCAAGCATTTTTTCAGACCACAAGGGCTTGAAACTGGAAACCAACCTAAAGGAAAAAAATCAAAAACGGTCAAATTTATGGAGACTGGAAAACATGTTATTAAACAATGAATGGGTTAACAAAAAGATCAAGAAAGAAATCAAAAAGTTTCTGGAAACAAATGAAAATGAACACACAACAACCCGAAAGCTATGGGACACAGAGAAGGCAGTCCTGAGAGGGAAGTTCATATCAGAAAAGGCCTTCCTAAAAAAGATAGAAACATTTCAAACAAACGACATAACCCTACATCTACAAGAGCTTAAGGAATAACAACAAACAAAGCCCAGAGTGAGTACAAAGATGGAATTAATTGAGATCAGAGTAGAACTGAATTACATATACTAAAAGAAAATTCAAAGTATCAATAAATCCAGGAGCTGGTTCTTCAAAAAGATAAACAAAACTGACAAGTTTTAACCAGACTCATCAAGATAAAGAGAGGACCTGAATAAATAAAGTCAGAAATGAAAGAGAAGAAGTTAAAAATGACATCATAGAAATACAAAGGATGTAAGAAATTAATAGGAACAACTATATCCCAAGAAATTTGAAAACCTGGATAAAATGGACACATTTCTAGAAACATATAGTCTTCCAAAAATGAATCAAGAAGAAGCAGAAAGCCTGAACAGACCAATAACAACTACTGAAATTAAAGCAGTAATAAAAAAACTCCTGGCACTTAAAAAGCTCTGGACCAGATGGTTTCACAGGAGAATTTTATAGAACATTTAAGTAGGAGCTAACCCCTATCCTTCTCAGAGTATCCCCCAAAAATCCAAGAATAGAGAAGACTCCCAAACTCTTTTTATGAGGACAGCATCATCCTAATCCCCAAAACAGATAAAGACACAATAAAGAAAGAAAACTACAGGCCAATATTGCTGAAGAACATAGATGTAGAAATCCTCAACAAAATATTGGCAAACCACATCCAGCAATATATTAAAAAGACCATACACCATGATCAAGTGGGATTCATCCCAGGGATGCAAGGATGGTACAATATTCACAAACCAATAAACATAATACATCACATAAACAAAATGAAATACAAAATCACACGATCATATCAATAGATGCCGAAAAAGTACTTGGATAAGGAACAGCATCTATTTATAATCAAGCACTCAGCAAAATGGGAGTAGAGGGAGCATACCTCAACATAATAAAGGCCATATACAAGAAACCTAAAGCCAACATCATACTTAACAGGCAAAACTAAAAGCTTTCCCATTAAGATTAGGAACAAGACAAATGTGTCCGCTTTCACCACTTCTATTCAACATAGTATTGGCAGCCCTAGCCACAACAATCAGACAAGAAAAAGAAATAAAAGGCATCCAAATTCAAAAGGAGGAAGTAAAACTGTCATTGTTTGCAGATGACATGATAGTGTACAAAGAAAACCCCAGAGACTCCACCAAAAAACTACTTGACCTAATAAGTGAATTTGGTGAAACAGTGGGATACAAAGTCAATATTCAGAAATCAAAGGCATTTTGTACACCAAAAATGAGATATCAGAAGCAGAAATCAGGGGAAAAATCCCCTTTGCTATAGCAACAAGAATAATAAAGTACCTAGGAATAAACTTAACCAAGGAGGTAAAAGACCTGTACACAGAAAACTATACAACACTGAAGAAAGAAATTAAGGAAGACACAAATAAATGGAATCATATACTGTGTTCATGGATTGGAACAATTAACATCATCAAAACATCCATACTACCCAACGCAATTTAGAGATGCAACGCAATCTCTATTAAAATACCAATCACATATTTCACAGATACAGAACAAACATTTAAAAAATTTATATAGAACCATAAATGACCCCGAATAGCCGCAGCAATTTTGAGAAAGAAGAACAAAGTAGAAGGGATCGCAATACCTGAATCAAACTATATTACAAGGCCACTGTAATCAAGAGAGTCTGGTACTGGCATCAGAACAGACACATAGATCAATGGAACAGAATAAAGAGCCAGAAATAAACCCATGTCTCTAGGGTCAATTAATATTAGACAAAGGATGCAGAAGCATAAAATGGAGTAAAAATAGCCTCTTCAACAAATGATGTTGGGAGAGCTGGATAGCTACATGCAAAAAATTGAAATTTGATCACCAACTTACACCATACACAGACACACAAAAACTCAAGATAGATAAAAGACTTAAATATAAGTAACAACACCATAAAAGTCCTACAAGAGAACATAGACAGGAAACTCTCAGATATCCCACGCAGCAATATTTTCACCTATATGTCCCCTAGAGCAAGGGACATAAAGGAAAGAATAAACAAATGGGACTTCATCAAAAGAAGACGCTTCTGCACAGCTAAAGAAAACATCAGCAAAATGAAAAGAGAACCAACTGTATGGGAAAATATATTTGCCAGTGATACTTCAGACAGGGGTTTGATCTCCAAAATGTATAAATAACTCATGCAATTCCACTCCAGGAAGACAAACAATCCAATTAACAAACGAGCAAAGGACCTGAACAGACAGTTCTCCTAAGAGGACATACACAGGGCCCAGAGACATATCAACGGTTGCTCATCATCACTAGCCATCAGAGAAATGTAAATTAAAACTGCAATGAGATACCACTTCACACCGGTTAGAGTGGTCATCATAAATAAATCAACACCAAAGGGTGCTCGTGAGGTTGTAGAGAAAAGGGAACGCTAGTACACTGTTGGTGGGAATGCAGACTGGTGCAGGCACCTGGAAAACAGTTTGGAATTTCGTCAAAAAGCTAAAATTGGAACTGCCTTTTGACTCAGAGATTCCACTGCTGGGATTATACTCTAAGAATCCCAAAACATCAATTCAAAAGAACCTATGCACCCCAATGTTCGTAGCAGTGCAGTTTACAATAGTCAAGTGCTGGAAGCAACCTAACTGCCCATTAGTAAATGAGTGGATCAAAAACTATGGTACATTTACACAATGGAATACTATGCAGCAGAAAAAAGAAACAGCTACTACCCTTTGCGACACAATGGATGGAACTGGAGAGCATTATTCTAAGTGAAATAAGCCAGGTGGTGAAAGACAAATACCATATGATCTCACCTATAAGTGGAACCTAATCAGCAAAGCAAGCAGGCAAGGAAAATATGACCAGCAACATTAGAAGAAAGAAGAAACTGACAGGGACGGAAGGGAGGGAGGTGCGTAGCGGGGAAGGGAAGGGGAAGAGTCACATCAAGGAACAGGTGTGAAGGACACATGGATGAAGCCAAGTTGGGGAAGGATTGCAGGGGGGAGGAAGGGGTGAGTGGGGCAGGGGAAAGTGGGGGCCGGTAAATGGAGACGAATGTACTTGAAAAATTAAAAAAAAAGAAAGAAAGAAAAAATATATAAAAGGAGCATAATTGGTAGGAAAAAAATAGGAGGATGTTAAAAATAGGATAGGAATGGCAGAAGCTGAAGTTAATATGCACAATCCATGGACATGAACTAAGGGGTGGAGTATTGCTGGAGGGAAGGTGATTACCGGGCAGAGGAGGGTAAAGGGAAAAAAAAAATTGGGACTACTGCAACAGCATGATGAAGAAAATATACTTAAACATTTTTTTTAAAGATTAAGAAATAAGAAATGGGAGAAACACAGACAAGTTCATTAATTGTTCAAATCACGTAGCTAAAAAATGGCAGAGATTTTAACTCTTATTTTGTTCTGTACCTTTAAATATCAACTTTACCAGCAAGAATATGATTACTGAAAACAATTTAATCTGACAAACCTGTAGATCTGAGAATCAATTCATAGAAAATACTATTAATGGAGGAATTTTTCAATGTCTTCACAGTGATGCAGTTAGCAAAATCTAGACTGTGGGGTTAAGATTTTTTTTTTTTAAACAAATATACTGACAAGGTAAGAGATGGAGGGGAAAATTGAAAACAGATTTAAGAGACCTATAAGTCAACTGCAAATATGGACTAATTTGGATGCTGAGTTTAACAAACTATAAATAATCAAGAGTACAAACCATTTAAGAAACAACCTGGGCAAGGTAGAAAAGGGTAAAGGGGGGAAAAATGGTGATGGAAGTAGACTTGACTGGGGGTGGTGAACACAGAATACAATATACAGATGATGTGTTATAGAACTGGGCACTTGAAACTTACATGATTTTATTAACAGTACCATCCCAATAAAGTCAATAAAAAAAAGAGAAAAGAGTCACTGATTCAATGTCCCCCAACCCCGACAGAAACAATCTGGTAAGTGTTAACACTAACTTCAACTGAAATAAAGAACTACTGCTAATATTTTTTTTGCTGTGATAATACAACTGTTCCTGTTTTAAAAAAGCATTCTCATCTTTTAGAAATATATATGGAAAGATTTAGAATAAAATGATATGATTTCTATAATTTGCTTTCAAATAAAACAGATAGGGGAAGTGAGAATATAAATAAAATAAAATTAGCCGTAAGTTGATAATTATTGAAGATGAATGACAGGTAAATACAGAGGTTCACTGTTTTATTTATTCTACTTTTGATGATGTTTAAAATTTTCCATGTTGTGAACACTGAATCACATAAAATGTTATTATTACTTGAATTACAGACTGAGTATCACAAATTTAAAAACTATCTTATGCTTTCATTTGAGTGGCTTATTAAGAAAAATCAAGGAAACAACAACAAAAAGACCTAGCTGTCAAAGCAAAAGAAGAAATGGAGATCTTCTTGACTAATACCAGTTCATTATAGAAAAGTTTTCCTATTCTAAAGTAAAGAATTTTGGTTACAAGAATGTTTATAAAAGAAACATTGAGCAACACAGAGGGTAACATACAGCACAAAAATAATATTTATATTTTTATTACATATAATTGATTATTTTTAAATTTCAGAGACTTTCAAAACCCATCCATTTTTCGTGGGTGGTACTGTCCAGTAATTAATAAAAATTTTGCACATTTATATTGTTACCCGCTGTGTGGTTATAAAGTACACATGTTCGAGGGGCTGCCACCAATGAAGGCAGAGTATGTGAAGTGGGGATGGGGGCATGAGGAAGTAAGTACTTCACTGTGAAACCTGAAAAAAAAATGCTCAGTGGAAGTATAAACTCAATTTGGAATAATGGGAGATTCACCAGCATTCATAACTGAAAACAAAATGGGAAGATTTACTTTAAATATTGACATGATTTTAAATTGAGTTTAAGATTGTTAAAAAAAGATTTCCAGGAATCAAATAAACAGTATCTAATAATTAATTTTTGGATATCTAATTGGCATATTATATATATCAGATACTTTTTTAATGGGAGGAAAGTACATTTTTTCCCCCTGAATAAAATGTGTTTCTCTGAGTTAATTCTCTGCAACTAATTAATACACATGTGTGCCCTGACCAGCGTGGCTCAGTTGGTTGGGTGTCATCCCGCAAAGTGAAAGGTTACCAGTTGGCTTCCCAGTCAGGGCACATGCCTAGCTTGTGGGTTTGGTTCCCAGTTGGGGCACATATGAGAGGCAAATGACCAATGTTTCTCTCTCACATTGATGTTTCTCTCCCTTACCCCCTCTCTTTCCAAAAATAAATAAATAAATAAATAAATAAATAAATAAATAAGATCTTTTTAATTAACACACACACAAACTTTGTATTCAAGCCCTACTTTGCATGCTTCTTCATTTACTGAACTACTTAGCCCCAGTGACTGATAATAAGATCTCTGGTTTGCTATGTTGAGAGTAATATAACACATGAAACATAGTCTTCTTTGGTTTCTGTGACTGACAAGTTATAGTTCTAGAAAAACTTATTTTTCAATTACAGTTATATTCAGTATTTTGTATTAGTTTCAGGTGTACAGCAGAGTAGTTAAGACAGTCATATGTTTTACAAAGTGGTCCCCCCATTATTTCAAGTACTCACGTGGTACCGTACATATTTATGACAACGTTATTGACTATATTCCCTATGCCCTATTTTACTTCCCTGTGACTATTTTGTAACTACTAATTTGTACTCCTTAATTCCTTCCCCTTTTTCACCCAGACCCCTAATTCTTCTCCCCTCTAGCAACCATCAGTTTATTTTCTGTATCTATGAGTCTGTTTCTATTTTGTTTATTTTGCTCTTTGGATTCCACATATTAAATGAAATAATACAGTATTTGTCTTTCACTTCTGACAAGTACTCGGCAAAGTCTATCTGTTAGCCTCCTTGAATTGTATTCTACTAAAAAGTAAACTTCGGCAAGCTCTAGTGTGAGGCATGCTTAAATGCCTAGGTTCCTTTCTCACTTAGCCAGTAGGGTAGATTTTTGAGTTCATTATCACTTCATCAGTATGTCTGTCAGCTGCCAATGAGGAGAGAAGACTAAGCCACTCACTAACTCCTGGACTTTTTGACTTTTCTATAGTGAAAGTAAATTCATGACAGCTGGGTACTTTTTGAACCTACTATACACATTTACCCATTTTAATTTATTGGATCCATTAACCCAGCTAAGAATAAAAAATGACAAACACTAGATAGACCATTGTAAACAGGCAAATTCAAATACCCTCTTGTCAGGTCTAAGAGCAGGAAACTCAAGACGTGAGTTGAGGGGAGGCAATAGGACTGACCCACTTCTGATATAATGTGAGTAACAGCTTCAAGTCTGATAGCGATCCAGAGCTTAGAAGATAAAGCAGCAGAAGTGAAATCCTGGTAAAAGTGGTAAAGTATAGGAGGTAGAAATAGCTAACGATATAGGTCTCGCCATAAGAAGTAGTTTTGTGTTGCACATTTAAAGTAAGGAATAAGTATAGGTTTTTTATTTTGAGAAGACGAAAACAAAAATCAATCATTACTTCAAAGCAAAATATTTTTCCACTGTCTTTTCTATTTTGGAATATGGGTTCAATTCTTTAATTATTTTCTGGGAAATGGATAACATGTGGCCACAGTTAATTATCTACAATTAATCTGCTACACTTTGTACCCATACTCAGAAAAAAAAAACTATTTTAGAAATACTGAGGAAACAGATTTTAGATATAAAACATAAGACAATGTATTTTAGGTATGACTGTATTTTCATTGGACAAATACAGCATTTTGTTCCCAATGTTCACAATTATGCATGGAATAATAAGCTTTGAACTCTTTTTCTAATGGTGTGACAGCAAAAGAATCACAGACATTGACCATTTATTTACACCAAAATACAATTTTATTTATATGCATCTACCACACGTACATAAAAGTGCTTTGAGCACTCACAGTATGTAAGTGTAAGGAGTTGCTACTTTAAATATCTTACTTTGGCTGAGGGGAAAGCTCATACTCAAAGTGAAGGCAGAATACATGTAGCAACTGCAATGTTATACCTTTGGTTGTAAACTTGTTTTCCTGTCACCAGTTGCATAATACAAGTCGTTTACTTAAGTCTTTTGAATTTAAAATTAGAATTATTCAGGTTTCAGACACTATACACTTATACCCAACATTATGTGTTAAAAGTTGAATATTCATACTCTTCACAAAATATACAGCAACTTGGACTACCTTTTTAAAGATAGATTACTTTATAAATATAGTTCTTCCTATTGCAATGCTGAAGAAGCCTAGAAATAAGAAGAGAGATGGAAGAGAAAGGTCTCTCCATTCCTAGAGTTTTCTTTTTATCAATCCACTTTTAAGGCACACAACTCATTAATTTTTAATTGCCAAGACTAAGGAAAATCAGATGTGGGAAAGGAAGTGAAGATAATTGAATTAATACAGCAAAATCAAGCATAGCTGACTGTTCTAAAATAGACAAACTGAGGTTAGCAAACTGGAAAAACAAGTTAGAAGGGGGAAGGGATTAGTCAAAGAATAAGTATGAATGACCCACAGACATGGACAACAGTCAAGGGAGTGACTGTGGGAGCGGGGGTGGAGGGGAGGGCGGGGCGGAAGAGGGCAAAGGGGGAAAAACTGGGACAACTGTAACAGAATAACAATAAAATAAGAAAATATAAACATGCTCAAAATGACTACTGAGGCAAGTGATAGCAGATTTCAATAGGATATGAGTTCAGAATTGGAAAATTTTATTAGTTGAGAAGAGGTAAACTAAAAGAAACTGCTGAGAATTGTGGATTTATCATCAGAGAAGATGTTTATGCTAGTGCTCAATGCTCACCTTTCAGGAATGGAGTTAGTGTAAAGAATGCGTAATTCTTAGCAATTTCTGTAAGTACTACATTTTACAAAGATGGAAAAAATGGTCCAATAGTTTTTTTCTAACTGTAAATTGTATAGATGAGAATAAATGAATATAGCTGTTGCTTGTATAGGGGAAAGAATCCAGTGGCAATCCCAGTTGTCAGTAAACTGGCCTCCGACTCTACACATACCACTTAGCTATTCTGAATGCCAGTCTCCCTGAATGTAAAGCAAAAGAATGGAAAGGCAGAAAGTAAACCAACATGCACTGAGAGCCTACGATACACCATACATTCCTAGTTATTTTCACATGTTGATAATATTCATGTTATGCTTACAGCATTCTAGTGAGTTAGCTGTTAGTATGCTCATTTTCCTAAGTGATGAAAGTTGGTGCACACCTACAGAAAAGGCAGCAGAGCCAGGGTTTGTCTCCAGATGTTTGACTCTGAAAATATTAAAAGTATAGCCCATTGCCTCTCAAGCCTCAAAAGGTACCAGGAACCTTAATGCCCTATAGTTTTGCTGATGATGCCATCCCTATGGCCATGTGCTTACTCACGCTCTTTCTTTTGGCACTTTGTTCTAGTTCTCTGACAGGATCTCCCTGTCTCCATCACTATCCTGCCTCATCCACTCCCAATGGTGTGACCACAGTGACGTTCCTAAGACGTACAAAGTTGTTTTCACATCCTTGCATAATGGCTCAAAATATAGGGAAAATGCCAAAAATCTTTGGAAACATGTTAATGTCCTCCTAATGTACTTCTAACTTTCCCTCCTAATGCCATCATTCCAACCCACAATGAGCTTACTTGCTACCGCCCAAGCACATCTCTGCCTTTGGGAATGCTGAACGTTCTTCCTCTTTTGTACAGACAGGAAAATAAAGAAAAACCACCACCACCACCAACAAAAACACTTCCTCAGCTTTTAAATATAATGTGTCTCTACCAAGTAATTACCTCCATGCAGGTGGTTACCAGGCTGACCACCCAGAATGTATGCCCTCCTCTTTTCTATTGGCAAAATCTGAATCTTTAAGCTACAGCTCAATTGCCACTCATCTCCTCTTGTGATCTCCCAAGGAGCTGATTCTTCCTTTGAGCTCCCATATAGTATCTCATGCATACCTTTATGAAATAGTGTATTAGTTTTGAGCCTGTCTTCTCTGTTGTAAACTCTCAAGATTTCATTTACTTTTGTAATGTTCACCTCCCTCTTCACCTAGCAGTGTCAGCAAATAATAATTACTTAATTTAAGTCTGTTATATGAATTAGTCAATCTGAAAAGAGTAATGACTTCATCATCAGTAAACACAGGATGGGGCAAAAGTAGGTTTACAGTTGCTCATATTGAAAATACTACAATAATTCATAAGTAATAGTACAAGAATAAGCTGTTTTGTGTACTTAAAACTATAAGCCTACTTTTGTCCCACCCCGTATTATTCCTTCTTCACTGACAATGTAGTGGCCCATTTTGGGCACAAAATATATCAAACCACAAAGGTCAAAAATAATCTTGTTTAGGATGTTTGTATGTATGCTGCAAGGGAATGGGGAGGGAGAGCAAGAAAGAAAAGACAGTAGGAGGAGTGAAAAAGATAGTGTGGGGCTAGATTGTGCAGGATCTTACAAAGAGTTGAGACTTTATCCTGTAGGAGATGTGGTGCTACTGAAAGATTTTTTTAAGTTGGGAAATGACATTGCCATATTTACTTTGTGGAAAGATATTTAGCAGCAGCAAGAAAGTCTAAATCAAACGGTGGAAATAGGCTAAGACAGAGAATCAGTAGGCAGTTTAAATAGTTGAAGTGTGAGATGATGAGATACCTGAACTAAGGTAGCAAAGACGGAAGTAGGATGAAGTACAGGGGCAAGGAAAGTTAGGTGAGAGGAGAAATCATGGTTTTAATGGTTAGGAAATTGGATGGAGGCTAGTATCATTATTCAAGGTAGGAAATACAGGAGGCATAATAGATGGGCTGGTAGAAATAATGACTTGAGTTTTAGACACGTAAGTATTTAGAATTCCTACAGGACACAGTTAAAAATGTCAACCTGGCATATGAAAATGTAAGTCCAGAAAGCTTCACAATAAAAAGATTTAGAAGACAAAGATACACAGATGGAGGATGAAGCTGAAAAAAGGGAAAAAAATGACTATCATTACCTGACATTTATTAAGTACTTTTGATATGTCAGGCACCATTCTACAGGCATACATGCACTAATTCGTTACATCTTTATGCTATGAGGGGGGAATTTCTACTACTTTCATTTTAAGGGTGAGAAAACTGTGACAGGGAGTTAAAGTATAATCTTGCCAAGTTTACATGGTTGGAAATTGGTGGAGCTGGGATTTGAACCAAGCAGTATAGTTTCAGAGTTCTTCTCCCTTAACATAACCTTCAGGAAAGGCTACACAGAATGAACTTGTAGATAGGAGTTGTGAAAGGTCAGGATGGAAGGGAACACCAACACTTAAGGAGCAGAAACAGTTTATTTCCACAATATTTATTATTTCCTACATAATAATTAATATTGGGAGGTATAAAAATAAATAAGGAATAATTCACAGTCAAGTAGGGGAAACATTTACAAACAACTAACTAAAATACAGAATGATGATTCAACAAAAAGGGGCTACTATGATTAAAAGGAGTAGTTGAAGACAAAAGTATGAGAGCCAAGGTATCAGAACCTAAAAGGGAGGAAAAGAGTTTCAATGAAAAAAGGGGGAAGGTAATTAGTAGGGTAGCAAATACTTGCGGGGGTGCCTAACCTTTTGGTGTCTCTGGGCCACACTGGAAAAAGAAGAGCCGTCTTGTGCCACAAATTAAATACACAAACACTAATGAAACCTGATGAGCAATAAAAAGGCTTTAAGTAAGTTTACGATTTTGGGTTTAGCTGCATTCAAAGCCATCTTGGGCTGCATACGGCCTGTGGGCTGCGAGGTGGACACCCCTGCTTAGAGCATCCACCTAAAAAGTGAACCAAAAATATAATAGTTTGTTTCTTAACTTTGGTACATAAACAAATTCTGAAATTTCATATTGAAAAAGGTGGTGTCTCCAGTTACGTATTTCCCCCCAGGTACAGATGGGAAATTCCCATAATTCTAAATATGTCACATGACTAATTCAATTGTCAAATACTTTTAACTGTGTGAAATCTAAGTCTCTGACTGCATCAGGTAGGTAGATATCAATTCAAGTATATGAGTACAAGAACATTTAATCAATCACCTATTACAAACTTGGAAGTAGATGACTGATCACTTCTCCTAGCAGTAAAACAGAAAATGTCCTGATCATTGGTTCTAAGAGGATGAGCACTGCTGAACATGGTATGGAAAGAATCTCTTATTTCTAGGTACATATATGCCATTAATATGGGAGTGATCCCTAGTATTTTACTTAACGTTATCATTTGCACAACAGGAGAGAAATGTTTTGCACTGCATAGTGGGTGCAATGAATTCAATAAACTTATGCTAAAGAAGTAGGAAATGGTAAAAAAAAAAAGGCAAACATTTATTATATGAACACCCAAGTGTTATTTATAAAGGCTTCTAAAGCAACTGGACTTTCGTGGTATGTCACCAGAAACCATGGGTAAAAGATATTCTATTTGAACATGATGGAAATATTCATCAACAACAGAACTATCTTTAGAGGTCTCACATTTCTAGGAATAAAGCTGGTTTGCCTTTAAATTATACTCAGAAGTAAAACAGATAACTCAAAGCATAAACTGCATTTTCCATGCTGATGATTCAATACATAATCACTTAAATAAAAACACAATTGATAATAGGCTCCACACTGTACATAGGCAGCAGGAAACTAATACTTTTTATAAGAAATATCTGTGTTTCGGGAGAATCAAGATGGCAGAGGAGTGAGTGGAAGTAACGCTGACCTTCTCCCAGGACCAAGCTGGAATTACAACTAAATTGGGAAGAAATCACCTGGAATAAACAACTGAACAATAGCGAAAAAGGAGCCTTGTAACCTCAGAGACAGAACAATTGGCTTTAGTGCACTCTAACTGGTAAGGAGTGCAGTACAGACCTGAGAAGGCAGGCGGGGCGCCCATGGGTGTCAGCACGAGAAGGATATTGAAATGGCCAGTTGGATACCCCCTGAGGACAAGGGGGTCTAAACCAAAAGGGGGGATCTCTAGCCCACAGCAGCAGAGCCAAAAAAGTACACAGAAAACAGCCAGCTGTGAAAAGTGGCAAGGTTGCTCTCTGCCAGAGACAGGAAGCTGGAGACGCAAAGGACCAACGCAAAATTTTTATTTGCAGCCACTTACCCTAGTCTCTGGCAAAGGCAGGGGCAGAGTGGGCTACAGACGCCAGAGGAGAGACTGGGGAAGGAGGCTTTGGGGAGAGAACAGAGAGAGTAGTGAGTGGGATCTTGGTGCTGACTCATCTCCCATGTGGCAGCAGCCATCTTGTTCAGGGAGAGACCACTCCGCCTGAGTGGCACCAGCATAAAAGGACCCAACAGCCCCGCCCCCAGGTGGGATTCCACCCCGCCCTGTGCTGTCTAAGCCACTGGCTGAGTGCAGAGTGGTGGATCCCTGGCTAAAGGGGGTGCAGAGAGGTGTGGTGACACTTGAGAGATTGCAGAGGGAGGCTTTGGGGAGATAACAGAGAGAGCAGCCAGCGGGAACACCAAAAGGTTAGACACCCCCACAAGTATTTGCTACTCCTCCCAATTAGGGCAGCAGCGGAAGAGGACCCAATAACCCCACCCCCAGGAGAGACTCTGCCCTGCCCTGAGTTGTCTAAGGAAGCCTGCTGAGTGCACAGTGCATAGATTAACACCTGAAGGAGACAGCCACACACAGTAGATTCCTGGAAGTCTTGAACAGATTGCCTAAGTTCAGATGGGGTCAACATCTGACATCATCAGAGGCAGATCCAGAAAGTAAAAACAGCAGTCTCCTACCATAGAAGTTCACACCACAAAGTCAGGAAATCAAGACAGATCAACATAACAAGCAGAAGCAAAAGAGAAGAGTCTCACAAATAATAGGAAGACAAAGAAATGCCCCACTCAAAGGGAAAGGAGGAATCCCCAGAAAGAGAATTAAATGAAATAAAGGCAAGTAAACTATCAGATACTGAGTTCCAAACAACACTTCTAAGGAAGCTCAATGAGCTCAGTGAGCTCAGAGAGAATTACCAAAAACTACAGGTAAACAAGGAACTTACTGCAAACTATATCAACATGAAAAAGGACATAGAAACTATCAATAAGACACAAGAGGAAATGAAGAATACAATTTCTGATTTGAAGAACACAGTAGAAGGAATCAAAAGCAGGCTAGATGAAGCCGAGGATCGAATCAGCGAGCTGGAGGACAAGGTAGAAAAAAGCTCCCAGAAAGAGCAAGAAAATGAAAAAAGACTCAAAAAGCACAAACAGGTGTTGAAGAAAATGCAGGACAACCTGAAACGTAATAATATCTGTGTAATAGGGATACCAGAAGGAGAAGAGGAGGAGGAAGGGATAGAGAACCTGTTTGAAAAAGTAATGATGGAAAACTTCCCTACTTGGAGGAGATTAAAAGTCACACAGGTCAAGGAAGCACAGAGGGTCCCATTCAAGAGGAATCCAATGAGGCCTACTCCAAGACATATCATCATTAGAATGACAAATATCAAAGACAGAGAATCCTAAAGCAAGCAAGGGAGAAAGAGGTAGTAACATACAAGGGAGCCCCAGTTTGTCTAGCAGCTGACTTCTCCACAGAAACACTACAGGCCAGAAGAGAATGGCAAGAAATATTCCAAGCAATGAAAAGCAAAGGTCTGCAACCAAGACTGCTCTACCCAGCAAGGCTAAAAGCATACACCTCCACCAAACCAGCACTGCAAAATATGCTAAAGGGACTGCTTTAAGATGAAGAAAAAGTTTCTATGAATGCCTAGCTCCTTTCAGAGTTGTCAATACTTGATATTATCAATATTTTTAATACTCATTAATCTGATTGTGACAGTGATGTTATTTTAATTGTTCCTTTACTCTTTGTTGAAATTAAACCTGTCTTAGTATATTTCTTGCCTATTTCTATTATTAAAAAAAAAGCTTTAAATGACTTTTTGGTACTCTTTATCCATTTATTGATTAAAGGTTTGTAGAACTTTTTTCCCTAAAAAACCAAAACCAAAAACAAAAAAACCTTATTAACCATGTTTTCGATGTGTTGCAAATACTGTTCTATTCTATTCCTTGTCCTTTAACTTTTTTATATGTATATTACTATATAGTTAAATGTTTAAGATAGTCATATTGTCAATATTTACTTTGTAGTTTTTGGGTTTGAATATTTTACTTCAGATCATGAAAAATATTAGTTCTATTTTCTTCTAAAACTCCTTAGATTCTACATATTGATTTTTAACTCACCTGAATATTTCTTGTATAATGTGTGAAACAGAACTCTATATTTGTTTTGTTTCAATAGTGGTCCATGCACCTTATTTTACCTATTGATCTGAAATATCAACTGAATCATATATTATATTGTTAGACAGATATATACATTTGTCTCTAGAATGCATAACATTTCATTGATCTCCTTGATTATTTCTGTGTTGGTGTTATGTTGGTTTAATTGCTGAGACTTTATAATGGTTTTAAATTTTTTTAATATTTTATAATTAACTTTGACATTTAAAAAAATAAATAAAATCAATCTGCATTTAAGAAAGAAACAAAGAGAGAGAGAGAGAGAGAGAGAGAGAGATGGAACTCCTACCTTTTGCGACAACATGGATGGAACTGGAGAATATTATGCTAAGTGAAATAAGCCAGTTGATGAAAGACTAATACCATATGATCTCACCTGTAAGTGGACTCTATTCAACAAAATAAACTAACAAACAAAATAAACCACAGGCACGGAAACATGGAGCAGACTGAAAGTGTCCAGAGGGGATAGGGAATGAGGACAATGGTGGAAAGAAGGGGAAGGGACTAGACAAAGAACACGTATGAAAGACCCATGGACATGGGCAACAGAGTGGGGATTGACTGTGGGAGAGGGGGGTGGGGGTGGGATGGGTGAGGGGAGTAAAGGTATAAAAATTGAGACAACTGTAATAGAATAAACATGATTTATAAATAAAAAATAAATAAAGTAATATCCGTGTCTCATATCAGAATATATAGCAAAAGATACTGTAGTTTGAGATAAAGTTACATATATTCAATATTTGTAGCAAAGTAAAAGCCAATTGTTTTATAATAAGTGCTGGTGGAAAAAAGACTGAGAAAATAGGACTAAATCTAGCTTGACAATAGCAAGAGTAAAAGGCAATCAAGTGTAGTCAGTGCTCTTTATTCGTGGTAGCTATGGTCTATAAAGCCACTTAGAACTCTAAATTAGCAATATATTGAACCACTGCTCCTAAGGAAAAGTGCAAGGTTAGGTTCCTGCAAGCTTCTCATATTTTCATCAACCAATTAACACGTGTGTTTTTGTTTAAAGGTATCTCATTTAATATATACTGTTGATTCATTAACATTGAACTCATGGCCAGCAGCACTCTAACTCATACCTGAATGAAGTTTAATGGAAACTATTTTTTCTCTAAAGTACATCACAAGCTTTGTTTGCTTAGGAACACTAGACAACACTTTGGGCAAAAATGTGAAAATGATGGCCTGAAAAGACTATGAAAAGGACACTTGTTTACAGTGTGAGAGCTGAAACAAAAAAGTAAAACAGGAGTTGTTCAACCTCATCTGTTAATGTGTATGCAGGGCAAGTCAGAACGTTTTGCTACTCTGCTCATGTCCATGGATGTCTGTGAAATTGTCACCAGCACTGATTTTGGACTTACAAATACATTTTAGCAACTAGGTAAATTCGCAAATGTGGAACCCACAAACACTGAAGGTTGACTATACTTGTTACTCAACTATATTAAGTGAAACCAATTTTTATTTTCCGCCCCATTAATCAATCCTGCTTGCTACTGGGATAACTATGGTCTGACGGGGGCCACTACTTTTTGCTCAGTTTTTGTTTCTAGTTTGGAAAAGAGCAATATAGCTGCATATCAAGAAGCTAAACTAAACCTAGAACAAAATACCAGAGGCATTCACTATGCTTCAATCACAACATTATAACTTCTTGAATAAAAACCTGTGAAGAAAACTATGGATAAACTCAGTAAAGACTTGTTACTCAAATATATTAAGTGAAGACTGAGTTTATGATTGATCTGAACAAGAAATTAGAATTTATAATTCTCTATGAGCTCAGATTACCCTTTACAGGGTAAGAATTCTCTTTTGCCAGTTCTAAGATGAATTTCATTCCTAGTGGATTCCTGAGATGAAAAGGTACAGTTCTGATTCCGTTTGGTGTCAGTTTTCTCCCAGGAACTCTAAGAGCTTAATTTTACAATTTATGTGAATAGCTACCCTTGATTTCAAGTAGGTAACTTTGCTTCTGCAAGAATAAAAATGTGCTTAAAAGTAATATAAGGAGTGAAAGAATTTACTAAGTAGAGATATGGAAAAGTTACAGCTTAATAAATACTTTTTAAAGAGGTATTAAGAGTTCACTTTTCCATTAAAAAGACCTTCGAGTAAACACAGCTGCCGTAAGGAGCCTGAGAAATATAGGGCAAATTTTAAAAAATTACCATTTTAAGAATTACAGTGAGCATTATCTAATTTGTTACAACAGTGACGTTTCCCTCCCTCCCTCCATTCTTTCAAAAATCACTTTGCTGACATGTGCTAGAAAAGATAAAAATATGGTCTCAATAAATTCGTAATGTATTAGAAGAGATGCCATGAGGCAAATAAGAAACATAATGTAGTCTATTTTTAATATTCCCAAACTGGAAATAACCCAAATTTCTATCTATGGTTGAATGGATAAATAAACTGTATAGTTATATACTGGAATACTACCCAGCAACAAAAATAAATTAATTACAACTACATGTAGCAGTAGCATGTAGATGTGTAGCAGGGAGAGCTACACATCTAAGAGAAATATTTCTATGTGTGAAGAACATGATGGGGACACTGAAGAATTTTAAGTAGACTATTCAGCATACTTGGATTTTACATCAGTCACGATGGCAGGCAATGTGAATGAAGCACGTACCACAATGAAACAAGGCCACTGAGGGGGGAATTAAGAAAATCCAAGCAAAAATCATTACGAACGTACAAATTCTGGCAGTGGCAGTGATGAGCAAGTATATAGAACCCAAAGAACTTGGTGCCAAAATGACTATGAGCAGAAGGAGGAGTCAAAGATGATACCCAGTATCATTTTAGAAGAAGCAGGAGATATTTTCTTCTTTGTAATATATTTTTTGTGATATTAAAAAACTCTTTAAGGGTTAACTGAGTTTTGTAGCCATAGGAAAAATTCTAAAATAAAAATTGTAAAAGTTACCAGTAAGGTATTTTTGACCAGCTATAAATTGGACAGTTCTTATAGGCAGAATGGGAGATAACAGAAAACTGCAGATCTACTACATAATTGTGTATGTTGTAGCCCACATGTAGAAACTATTAGATAAGGCAGCCCATGTGCAGGCTGACCTTATAAGGACAACACCTGAAAACCACTGAAGTGTTACAACATCTTCAAAGAGTTAGAAATGCTGGTCACCAGAACTCGGGATAAACAAAGTGAAGAACACAGGAGTATCCACTAATACAGTGAAATAGGATACAAAATATGAAAATGATCTGCATGTAAAAAGTGTTATTAAAAGAGACTTTTCCCAGCAATATAGAATGCACTGTGTGTGTGTGTTACATGATTAGATAGTTAATGAATTTGAGCAAAGGGCATTTAAAGACTCACAGGAAAAAAGGGTAGATAGTGTATTAGCTTTAGAATAAGGTACAGCACTTCAGTATGCTTCTGAATATGAATTCTTATAATATTTCTAAGGAAGTCTAGGAGATAATCAGATTAATACCCTATTAAATCAATTTAAACCACCTAAAATCACTTTTTACTCTCTTAAGCAGTATATATAAAAAGAAGGGCTTTCATAGCTACATACTTATGTCAGCAAATAATTTATCTTTTATAATTGCTGATCATCTGAAGTGGCAAAGAGTGAACTGGGTAATCTGAAGCACACACAGGCATACTGATTCAAAGAAAAAAAAGATGGAAATGAAAGTACAAGATGCAGAATTTTAGGAAGAGCATAAAGGAAAAAAGAAAAAAAAAAGAAATAACTGCATGTAAGACCTCTCCAATTCTTTGGAGTTGGTGACCTAAGTTTAAGGCAACTTGGACAGCAATAGAAACCATTTGTTATTAACTTTCCAGTGGTCTTTCCTAATGTGACATCCTTAACAAAAAAAGTTTTATGATGTCTTTCAGGTAAAATGATTTGGGAGGTTAAACTAATGAAGTGAATCTGGAAGAAATACATATATTATAGTGATAGTATGGACTTGTCATTTTTTAAAAAGCTGAAAATTTTCTACTATGTGTATATACATCTCACTAACCCAAAATTTATCTCCATAGGAATTACCCAGAAAATATCACTGGTTAAACTGCAGTGGTTTATAAATAGATCAAGTTAACAAACACATACCAGTGCAAGACTGCAACCTATTTGCCTGATAATGTAATAAATCTGGCCTAAGCATTGCTTGTGTCCACCATAGCTTCGGAATAAAGTATTTTACTCACTGAAGCACTATAACAGGTCTGTTCTATGTGAGTGTTATCTGTATATGCCTATATATATATATGTATATGTATACATATACATATACGTATACATATACATATACATATAGTTCCCACACATGCTCAGTTGTCATTGTCTGGTAAAATAAAAGAAGTCACTGTCAGAAAATTAAGCCAGGGTAAAGATCTCCTTCCTAGTAAAACAAATGGTTCACTTCTGCCTCTGTATTCACATTTAAAGAGTGTGGAACAGATAACAGACATTCTGTGACTATGTTTAATACTTCTAAATACTACCCCTAAGGATTTCATATGACAGAAATAACTGTCAAGAAATCTAAAAAAAAATTTATAATGTATTCACATGCATCATGTGTTCACAACTGTGTTGTGCACTTTCCCACACAATTTCTCATTTAATTTTCACAACTCTACAAGACAAGCATTTACAGTTTTATTTACATATAAGGGAACTGAGATTCAGGATAAAATAGATGTTTATGCCTAAAGTCACGAAGAACACATTTAAATTTAGTAACTTGAAAGCTTGTGCCTTTAACCACTACATTCAAGAAATATTTAAATTATTTTATAGGCAATACATTCACATGGTTTAAAACTAAGAAATACTGAAAATTATGTATATATGTGTGTATATATGTATGTATGTTCAGTGAAAATGTGCCTCTGTTGTCTATCATTTTGTCCCCTTACTCAGATAATAATGTATTAAGTATGTGTGTGTCTGCCTATGTAATTCTTATGCCTCCTCCTTTTAAACATCGTAAAATACTATGCACTGTTTTCCATCTTGCAAAAAACTAGAATTACAGATGCATGTGCCATCTAACCCTACAAATTCACTTCTGGGACTTTATCCTACAGATATACTTACATACATGTGAAATACCTTTTATAGGTTATTATTATATTTATGAAATTTTTGTATTACTACAAATTTATTTTTGTAGCATTGTATATAAAATAGCTAAGTGACAGAAGTAACTTGAATGTCCACCAGTGGAGAAGTAATTAGATACAGTACTATGGAGTATCTTATTATTAGAGGAGAGAGTGAGTAATGATATGGAATATCACAAATATAAAAATAGATCAGCAAAATTTAAAAGACAGGTCATATATGGCATTCCCAAAAGTATGGGGAAATATATACTCTCATACACAGTTGGTGAATGCATATGTGATAGAGTCTTTTCTTAGAGCCATTTAGCCAACAAATATAAAAATAAAATATGCATTATGTTTTGATCCAGAAATCCCATTAAAGAATCTATCCTAGAGACTCATGTAAAAAGATGCAATTATAATAACACTCTTTGCAGTATTGTTTGTAATACTGCAAAATAGGGAATAATCTAAATGACCTTCAGCAGAGAAATGATTAAAAAATAATGTGATATCCACACAATGGAACATTTAACAGTTGTTAAATAGAATATATCAGATCTTTATGTTGATAGTTAAAATATAATTGCAGAACAATAAATCTAATGTTTTATATATATATAAAATCAGAAAAACAAAATGTTAAATGAAATGAAATAAAATGAAAACCCTCACCCTACATGAACAGACATACATATTCAATATGTTTTTCCATTTCTACCATAGTTTTGGCTACTTTGAAAATTCAAATTTATTATAAGAAATACATGATTTAAACATGCCAAGCGTATCTTTGTGATGGCCAAACATCTGAAAACAAGTCAGGTTATACATTTGAGGCCTTTATTTTCTAATAATAAACTCAACTCATAATGTTTCAGCAATGATATCAAAATGTAATATTAAGAAGCTAAATGGAAAGACAAAATCTGAAATAATACCTCATTACAATGAAGTCTTGCCATAAAATCCAAGTGATATATTTGGTAATATGAGTTTATGGGACTGTCTAGCTATTTATGTAAAGATACTAATTGGTAAATTACTTGAAAGAAAACAACACATATCCCATATAGCACCTAAAAACTGTTTTGCATACACAAAGGGTAGATAAGTAGCAAAAAGCAATATAAGAAACAAATTCTGTAATACAGTAACTCAATATGAGTCATGCGATATAGGTAATCACCTCTTTGGGAGCTTTTAAATCAGTAGCCAAATCAGAGATGGGGATGAGTGATTAAGAAAAATTCTACCGGTATGTAAAGCAAAGCAGAAACCTAACCAATAGAAGCAAATGATATCCTTACAGCATACATACAATAATATACACATACATAACATAAACAATATGGGGCGCATTAAATATCAAAATTCACTCTTAAATTATAACTTAGCATAGCTGGATAATATCACTGTCAACTTTTAACAACAGGCAATAAAACTGGCATTGACGACACAAAGGGACGAAAAATGAAGAACATGATCACTGCAGAATATAAAATAGCAGAAATAATACGACAGCTATCATAAAGCAAGAATCAGGAAGTTCAAATGTCAGGAACATGGAAAAAATATGGGCTGAAAGTTCTCTTCTTTGGGAACTTTTCCCCTTTTTTGTTGGGGATGACATATTCTGACACTTAATTACTCCCACAGAGGAAATGTTTTTCTATAAACTCTTCTTTAAAATTACAAAGAGCTGAGAACTACACAGTAAATTTTTGGCAGTTGAGCTTGGAGAGACTGTTGCTTAGAGCTGCTACACCCAAACACTAAGCTTCTCAGCAAACAGGGCCTGCTGTGGCCCGCAAACTAATCTCTGTGGAGGGCCCCGCTGAGAGACCCAAATGTTCTATAGCTAGTGCCAACACCCCTCTCAATGCTCTGAAGGTTCACTTGCAATTCTGCATAAATTGCCAGTTTCTTTTGGCTCCAGAGACAGCTTCACCTGCAGGGTTTCATTTTTCTGTTTGACACCTTAATGTTGATTTTCCTATATACTACAAAAGAGCCCTCTCCAGTGCTTCTCACACAATTACACAATCACTCCATTGTAACTCAGGAGAGGATTAATGATTGGGTTTTATTTGATTGTAGTTTTGATTAATCCTGACTTTGTTTAATTTGTGACCTTTGCTGGAATCCCAAGGGCTGGGAATTAGAGAACGCACACTGTACCACTGTTCGCTGAGCAGTTTCAGCTTGCCAATTTATTTCACGCCTCATTAGCCACAAAAGCTATGAAATTTTAGTCCAAAAACAGCTTCACAGTTTTTCAGGGTATGGGTACAAAATTCTGTATGAGCTTTTCATTCTGATTTAATTATAGTAAGCCAATAATTAAGTCTATCCTGGTTATGCCCATAGGGTTCTAATTTCAATTGGCAGGTATCTCAGTAAAATATTAAACCCAGGCAGCCATCATGATGCAGCTGTCTTGACTTCTCCAAGATTAGACTTAGTAGTTCTGAAAGGCTGAAGAAAACTCCAACATTTTACATTGCAAATAATTACAATATTTTTTGACAAATTTGTCTTTGGAATTAAAACCAAATCCATATGAATACATTTAACATAGTTTCTGTTAAAATCTTAAACATATCACATCATGGAAAAAATGTTGTAGTTTTTAATATTTACTACTTGAGAATCAAGTACTTGTAACATTTTTATAAGTAATTTATAATACATAACATTCTATATAAATGCTTACCCTTTGGAGTTTCCAGAATCAACAATTTATAAGAAACTGTAAAAGATACTCCTTTAGGCGATACTCAATTCTACTGACTAATTAAAAAGTTCATTAAAGAACAGAAAAATTATACATATAAATGTATACTGCTTCACTGATTTTTGATGTAGGCAAGGTTCAGAGCTTGGCATACGATCCAATGACTTAAATTCTGCATTGTCTCTTTTGTATCCTATTTCCAGTTTTTGTTAAAGTGGGGCTAGTACTTAATGACATTTCAAAGCAATTTTCATTTAAAAATCTCTTAGGTCGAGTCCCTCACTTTATTCAAATCTCTACTCAAATGCCACCATCCTGGATTAAGATGGTGGAAGAGTGCATGGGAGTCACGCTGACCTCCTCCCTCCAAGACCAAACTGCAATTGCGACTAAATAGTGGAGTAATCGCCTGGAAAACAATGGAACGATAGTGGGAGAGGAGCCTTGGAGCCGCGGACAGTGGATTCGACTCTCACACATCCCAACGGGTGAGAATTGCGGTAGAGGCTCGAGAGGGTGGGCTGGGTGCCCACAGGCACTGGCACCAGAGGGACATTGAAACGGCCAGTTAGCTCCCCCTGAGAAGAATGAGGTCTGAATCATAAACAGGGACCCCTAAACTACAGCAGCTAAAACCAAGAAAATACAGACAAAACGCAACTCCAAAAAGCTTAGGGGCACTCTCTACCAGAGACAGGTGGCTGGGGATGCAAAGAAACATTTAAAGGGCCAACACAAAAGTTGCAGTGGCAGCCACCCTCCTTGATCTCTGGGTAGAGGCGGCAGCAGGGTGGGCTGGTGCCTGGGAAAAGACTGGTGAGGAAAACTTTGTGAAGAGAACTGACACTGCGGCCGGTGGAGCCCCGGTGATAATGCACCTCCCACTCTGCAGTTACCATCTTGCTCAGGCATAAAGGAATCAATTAACCTGCCTTTTGTGCGCTCCGCACACAGCTTGTGCGTGTGTGAGCTGGGGGGCTGAGTGCAGACTGGCTGGGAGAGCCTTGAGGAGAGACTGGAGACGGAGGCGTTGGGGGAAGAATGGGAGGAGGAACCGGGGAGCCCCCACTCCCTCCCCGTTCTGTAGTCTCCATTGTGGGCTGCAAAGGCGCGCCCCCAAAGAGGCAGAAGAGGGGAGCACACAAACAAGATTGCCTGCGATTGAAACGCAGTCCGCGCAGGTGGTGGATCCTTGGCCAAAGGGGTCACAGAACTGCCCAGAGACCCCTGAGGAGAGACTGGAAACGGAAGCGTTGGGGAAAAAACGGGAGGAGGAACCAGGGAGTCCCGACTCCTCCTTGCCCTAGTCTCCATTGTGTGGGAAGAGGACACACCCCCAAAGAGCCAAAAGCCCTCCTCCTTGCCCTAGTCTCCATTGTGTGGGAAGAGGCCACACCCCCAAAGAGCCAAAAGCCAAAAAGCACACATAGACACACCAAAACCACTCAGTGCAGGCGCACACACTTGCGCCGAGTGGCCAGCGAGGGTTGGCGAGCATCTATGGGACCCACGCAGGCGGGTGAGGGCTCACGCCGGCTGGCAAGGCCTCCCACAGACTGGCACCGATATGGCCTGTGAGGGAGTGTGCAAAGCAGCGAGGGCAGGCATAAATTGATCCACCCCGCCCCCGATTGCAGAGCGGCTCACAGAATTAGTAGATCCCGGGCCGAAGGGGTCACAGAGCTGCCCAGAGTCCCAGGAGGAGAGACCAGAGACAGGATTAACCGGAGAGTCCTGGAGCTGACTTCCTCCCATTTCCGTAGTCTCCATTTGGCGAGGGCAAGCAATGTACCCAAAGAGCCAAAATTGGGGAAAACACACAATAGAAGACCCTAAACAGACCAGTGCCAGGGAGCCCGCTGGCCAGGGGGGCCAGACAAGTACGCGAGGTCGCGAATAAGCCCCCTGGTCTGGGGCAAGCATGCGCGAACCCAGGCAGGCGGGGGATCCTGCCCTGCCAGGGAGCGCGCTCAAGGAGCCTGTGTGAGAGTGCAGAGCGATCCCAAAAAAATAGTCCATCCCTGACCGAAGGGGTCACAAAGCTGCCCCAAGCAGGAGTCAGACACAGACAGTAGACTCCTGGAAGGCTCAAACAAATGACCCAAGGTCATATAGGGTCAACAACTAACATCATCAGAGCAGGCCCAGAAAGAAAAGTAAAGGGAAAAATAAATAAATACATAAATAAAAAGACCCACCTACTACCATAGAAGTTTAATCCACAAAGTCAGGAAATCTAGACAGCCCAATTGAAGCAGAAGCATAAATAAATAAATAAATAATTACTTAACAGACTCTCACAAAAATAGGAGAAAAAGAAGTTCCCCCCAAATGAGTGGAAAAGGGGTCTCCCCACAGAGAGAGCTAAATGAAATAGAGGCAAGGGAACTATCAGATATTGAATTCAAAACAATGGTTCTAAGGAAGCTCAATGAGCTCAGCCAGCTCAAAGATAACTATGAGAAACTGCAGAGAAACTATCAGGATCTTACAACAAACTATATCAACTAGGAAAAGGACATAGAAACTATCAAGAAGACACAAAAGGATATGAAGAATACCATTTCTGAATTGAAGAACACAGGAGAAGGAATCAAAAGCGGGCTGGATGAAGCCAAGGATCGAATGAGTGAGATGGAGGATACGGTAGAAAAAAGCTCCCAGAAAGAATAAGAAATGGAAAAACGACTCAAAAAGAATGAAGAGGCATTTAGGGAAATGCAGGACAACCTGAAATGCAATAATATCCGTATAATAGGGATACCAGAAGGAGAAGAGGAGGAGGAAAGGATAGAGAACCTGTTTGAAAAAGTAATGATGGAAAACTTCCCTAACTGGAGGAGAGAAAAAGTCACACAGGTCAAGGAAGCACAGAGGGTCCCATTCAAGAGGAATCCAATGAGGCCTACTCCAAGACATATCATCATTAGAATGGCAACTATCACAGACAAAGAGAGAATCCTCAAGGCAGCAAGGGAGAAGGAGAAAGTAACATACAAGGGGGCCCCAATACGCCTAGGAGCTGACTTCTCAACAGAAACACTACAAGCCAGAAGGGAATGGCAACAAATATTCCAAGTCATGAAAAGCAAGGGCCTACGGCCAAGGCTGCTCTACCCAGCAAGGCTCTCAATTAACATAGAAGGGGAAATATGGAGTTTCCCAGACAAGAGAAGGCTAAAAGAATACATCTCTACTAAACCAGCACTGCAAGATATGTTAAGGGGACTGGTTTAAGAAGATGAAGGAAAAGAATGAGAGAGAGAGGAACACAGGTGCAAAGAGAAAAGATGAGTAAGTTTCTATCAGTAATATCTCTCAATGTCAATGGACTAAATGCCCCAATCAAAAGACACAGGGTAGCTGAATGGATAAGAAAACATGACCCACACATATGCTGCCTACAAGAGACCCACCTCAGAGCAAGAGACCTACACAGATTGAAAGTAAAGGGATGGAAAAAAATATTCCAAGCAACTGGGCATGAGAAAAAGGCTGGGGTTGCCATACTTGTATCAGACAAAGTAGATTTCAAAACAAAGGCCATAAAGAGAGACCCAGAGGGGCACTTTATCATACTTAAAGGAGGAATCTATCAAGAAGACATCAACATTGTAAACTTATATGCTCCCAATATAGGAGCCCCCAAGTTTATAAGGAAATTGTTGGATGACTTCAAAAAAGATATAGACAGCAACACACTGATAGTAGGGGATTTCAACACCCCACTGTCAAAAATGGACAGATCTTCCAAACAAAACATTAATAAACACATTGTGGCGCTGAATGACACACTGAATCAAAGAGACTTAACTGACATATATAGAACCTTACATCCCAAAGAAGAAAAATACACATTCTTTTCAAATGCTCATGGCAGTTTTTCAAAGATAGACCACATGATAGGACACAAAGCAAACCTCAGCAAATTCAGGAAAATTGAAATAATACCAAACTTTTTCTCAGACCACAAGGGCTTGAAACTGGAAATCAACCTCAAAGAGAAACTTCAAAAACTTGCAAACTCATGGAGACTGAACAGTAGACTATTAAACAATGAATGGGTCAATAATGAGATAAGAGAAGGAATCAAAAAATTTCTGGAAACAAATGAAAATGAATAGACAACAGTCCAAAACCTATGGGACACAGCAAAGGCAGTCCTGAGAGGGAAGTTTATAGCAATACACGCTTACCTAAAAAAGATAGAAACATTTCAAATAAAAGACCTAACACTACAACTTCAAGAACTGCAGAAACAACAACAAGTAAATCCCAGAGCTAGTAGAAGGAAGGAAATAGTTAAGATTAGAGCAGAACTGAATGACATAGAGATGAAAAGAACAATTCAGAGGATCAACCAATCCAGAAGCTGGTTCTTTGAAAAGATAAATAAAATTGACAAGTCTTTAAGCACACTCATCAAGAAAAAAAGGGAGAGGACCCAAATTAATAATATCAGAAATGAAAGAGGAGAAATAACAACTGATACCACAGAAATACAAAGGATCGTCAGAAACTATTATGAACAATTATATGCCAAGAAATTCGAAAATCTAGATGAAATGGACAAATTTTTAGAAAAGTATAATCTTCCAACACTGAAGGAGGAAGAAACAGAAAGCTTGAACAGACCGGTAACAGCTGGGGAAATTGAAGCAGTCATCAAGAAACTCCGGGCACACAAAAGCCCAGGGCCGGACGGTTTCACAGGAGAATTTTACAAAACATTTAAGGAAGAGCTAACCCCTGTCCTTCTCAGACTATTCCAAAAAATCCAAGAGGACAGAAGACTCCCAGACTCTTTCTATGAGGCCAGCATCACCCTGATCCCAAAACCAGATAAAGACCCTACAAAGAAAGAAAACTACAGGCCAATTTCGCTGATGAACATAGATGTTAAAACCCTCAACAAAATATTGGCAAACCGCATCCAACAATATATTAAAAAGATTATCCACCATGATCTAGTGGGATTCATACCAGGCATGCAGGGATGGTTCAATATATGCAAATCAGTAAATGTGATACATCACATTAATAAAAGAAAAGACAAAAACCACATGATCATCTCGATAGATACAGAAAAAGCACTCGATAAGGTACAGCACCCATTTATGATGAAAACACTCAGCAAAATGGGAATAAATGGGGCATTCCTCAACGTAAAAAGGCCATATACGAAAAACCTACAGCCAACATCATACTCAACGGGCAAAAACTGAAAGCTTTCCCTCTAAGATCAGGAACACGACAAGGATGTCTGCTCTCACCGCTTCTTTTCAACATCGTATTGGAAGTCCTAGCCACAGTGGTCAGACAAGAGAAAGAGATAAAAGGCATCCAAATAGGAAAGGAGGAAGTAAAGCTATCATTGTTTGCAGATGACATGAGAGTGTACAGAAGAGAACCCTGTAGACTCTACCAAAAAACTCCTCAACCTAATAAGTGAATCTGGCAAAACAGCAGGATACAAAGTCAACATTCAGAAATCAAAGGCATTTTTGTACACCAGCAATGTAATAGAAGAAGAAGAAATCAGAAAAAAAATACCATTCGATACAGCAAGAAGAAAAATAAAGTACCTAGGAATAAATTTAACCAAAGAGGCAAAAGACCTGTATGCAGAAAACTATACAACACTGGAGAAAGAAATTAAGGAAGACACAAATAAATGGAAGCGTATACCGTGCTCATGGATTGGAAGAATTAATATCATCAAAATGTCCATACTACCCAAAGCAATTTATAGATTCAACGCAATCCCTATTAAGATACCAATGACATATTTCACAGAAATAGAACAGACATTTCAAAAATTTATATGGAACCATAAATGACCCCGAATAGCCACAGCAATTTTGAGAAAGAAAAACAAAGTAGGAGGGATCACAATACTGGACATCAAACTATACTACAAACCACTATACTCAAAACAATCTGGTACTGGCACAAGAACAGACCCATAGACCAGTGGAACAGAATAGAAAGCCCAGAAATAAGCCCAGGTCTCTATGAGCAACTAATATTTGACAAAGGGGGCAGAAGCATAAAATGGAGCAGTAATAGCCTCTTCAACAAATGGTGCTGGGAGAGCTGGACGGCTACATGCAAAAAATTGAAATTGGATCATCAGCTGACACCATACACAAAAGTAAACTCAAGATGGATAAAAGACTTAAGTATAAGTCGCAACACCATAAAAGTCCTAGAGGAGAGCATTGGCAGGAAACTCTCAGATATCCCACGTAGCAATCTTTTCACTGATATGTCTCCTAAAGCAAGGGACATAAAGGAAAGAATAAACAAGTGGGACCTCATCAAAATAAGAAGCTTCTGCACGGCTAAAAAAAACATCAGCAAAATGAAAAGGGAGCCAACCCTATGGGAAAATGTATTCGCTAATGATATATCAGATAGAGGTTTGATCTCCAAGATATATAAAGAACTCACTCGACTCCACTCCAAGAAGACAAACGATCCAATCAAAAAATGGGCAAAGGACCTGGGCAGACGCTTTTCCAAGGAGGAGATACAGAGGGCCCAGAGGCATTTGAAAGGATGCTCAGCATCACTAGCCATCAGAGAAATGCACATCAAAACCACCATGAGGTACCACCTCACACCGGTCAGAATGGCCATCAGAAACAGATCCACAAACAACAGGTGCTGATGAGGCTGTGCAGAAAAGGGAACCCTAGTACACTGTTGGTGGGAATGCGGACTGGTGCAGCCACTGTGGAAAGCAGTGTGGAATTTCCTCAAAAAGCTGAAAATGGAACTGCCTTTTGATCCAGTGATTCCCCTGCTGGGACTATACCCTAAGAACACCAAAACGCCAATACAAAAGAACCTATGCACCCCAATGTTCATAGCAGCACAATTGACAATAGCCAAGTGTTGGAAGCAACCTAAATGCCCATCAGTAGATGATTGGATCAAAAAGTAATGTACATATACACAATGGAATACTACGCAGCAGAAAGAAAAAAAGAGCTACTACACTTCGCGACAGCATGGATGGAACTCGAGAGTATTATGCTAAGCGAAATAAGCCAGGGGGCGAAAGACAAATACCATATGATTTCACCTATAAGTGGAACCTAACCAACAATACAAAGATGCAAGGAAAATAAGACCAGCAACATGGAAAGGAAAAGAAATCAACAGAGACAAGAGGGAAGGAGGGAGGGTGGGCGGGGAAAAGGAAGGGAAGGGGAAAGTCAAGGAACATATAGCAAGGACTCATGGACAAAACCAAAGGGGAAGAGCTGAGGGAGGAATGGAAGGAGGGAGCAAGGGAAAGTGGTGGGGGGTAGGCAGAGACAAATGTATTTGAAAAAATAAATTAAAAAAAGATATAAAAATCTCTTAGATTGAAAAGTTCTCCCAATATTTGTAATTATCTCATGTTTATCTAATTCAACAATTTTAAGTGACTTAGTTGAATCCTCCTTCCAAAATATCCAGCTTTAGTTTCACAGAAATATTTTTTCTTACAAGTATGTCATTTGTTTCATACAATAATAAAAACACAATTATAATATCAAGAATAATTGGAATAAACAAGTGTACGAACAAACAACTAATTTGTAGTAATTGTACAGCTCAATAGGTTAACTGGGATATATATTTGAGAGTGGTCTAATCACTCTTCTAGCATAATATTAGTCAGCATCTTTAGCAGAGTGAAAATAAAGCCTCAATTACTCTGGCAAGTAGGTTAAGGGGTTAAGGGGAGGTTGGTCAAAGGGCTTCTTTTGTATTTAACAGCAATGCTCAGTGAGCCTAAAACGGTCAATAGCATAAAAAAGATGTTTACCATGTCAAACTATGGATTTGTACTTTCAGAGATAATGTAATCGTTATCAGTTTTATAAAGTGCTGAGAAGTAGGAGCCATTCCTGTCTTTCTGAGCATTGCATTACACCATCTATCTCTTATCTTTCTCTGTCATTTCTCTGTCAGAATGTAGAACAGCACTAGAAAAGGAAAAAGTGAGAAGATAAATTTGGGAAGGGACACAGCTTCATATTTTAAAATCTTACATAAAAGTTTCTGAGTATATGTTGTTTACTGACTAAAATCCAATAGAGAAATAAAAGACAGAAACGAAGGCTTTTATGAAACGACCATTAGGCAAGTTTCATTTGAAAATACCTTATTGAGGTTTCACTTTAGGTAAAAAAGACAATACCAAAACAGACATATTAAAGTAAAAATAAACAAATGAACAAAGGAAACCATAAGAGTTATTTTATTTTTTAAAAGTTACATATTTGTATCTAATTATCCTCTAATACAATGCAAAAATATGCCATAAAAAGTTCATGACATATTTTCTTTGAAGGAAAAAGGTTTGACAGTAAATTTTATATTTCCTAGAAAGCTCCATGTCATTTAATTACTACATGAAAGCAAAAACTGGCTGGAGTTTAAAATATCTTGTATCAATTTACTGGATCAATTACTGTGCACCTGTCTAAATTTGGTTAAGAGAAGTTCCTTGAAGTAGAACTGCAGAGTGAAACGGTCTGCATATTTTTAAAGCTTTTGATAAATTTTGCCCAATTTCCCCACAGAAAGGTTTACTACTTTAGACTACTAAAGATACTGTAATGTTGAATTATCATACCTCTGTTACTGTTAGATGTTGAGAAGGGCATATTTTTAATTTAAATTTAATTTTCCTTTGTTGTAAGTGAGGCTTAGTATTGTTTATTGGCATTTGCATTTATATTTTTATGAACTGCTTGTTTATGTTCTCTGCCAACTTCTCCACTAGGACCAATGTTTTCATTTCACAGATGAAGAAATAAGAGACTCAGGAAGGTTAAATAACTTTGTTAAGGTTCTACAGTAAATTAATCGTATCTCTTAAGTTAAAATTTCATCTTTTTAATGCAATAGGTGTGTAGGTAGTACTGCTGAAATACTGCTATGCAGTAAATTTAGCATGTGAGCAAAGCAGGCTCACCACATTCTCCAGTCCATGAGCACCACCACAAAAAAAAAAAGACAAAAAAAAATTTTTTTTCAAGACTATCTGTTATTTTTGAAAAAAATACTGAAACAGCCATGGGAAAATTCAGAATGTTTCTGATCCTCTTTACAACACATTGTGTTCAATTTTTTAAAAAGTTTGAATTACATATGGGCTATAAGTAGTCTCTTTTCAGTGAGTGTTTAGTGTCACTGAAGGCCAGCTGAAAAATCTAATACGCTACGCAAAATGGAGTTATGTTATAGTATGTTTCAGAACAGGAGAGTTGTGGCAGACACTGCTAGTTGCTTGTTCACTATTCATTCCATCACTCTTGTTTACTAACAAAATCCGGATGTTGAAATGAAGAGTTCCTGCCCAGCTTAAAACATTTGATTTTCCAAGATCCCTTGTGACTAGCGTGGGGCGTGCTGCACAGTTCTGGTCAATGAGAAAGGAAACCTAGTGTGTGGGTCTTTGATAAAAGGGCTAGACTCAAGTTGGCAAAATATCTTTGGCATCTTTTATGTGGCTCTCCTCAGGGTCTGCAGTGTGCATGCAAGGCCTCAGTGCACAGCATTTTACAAGCATAAGGAGAAAATCCATACACTAAAGATACTGAAAAAGAGCCCAGATCCTTTTGGCATCATGGAACCACTAAACCTGCCCCACATTTCCTACCTCCACACCTTCTGTTATGTGAGAATAATAAAACCCTATTTTATTAATATGTTCTCATATTTTCTTGGAATAGGGGCATCATTTGGGTCTTCATTAAAATGAACAAAGACAATCATAAATTATATTGAAGAAACATGTCAAAAGTAATAATTAAAAAAATTATTCTAGCATTTCAATGTCAGAGTTGACAGAGTTAGGAAGACTGGTTGCAGTACCTAGAGATAACATGATAAATACTAAAATGGAAGTGATTGCAGTTGAAACAGAAAGAATACAAAAACTAAGAGACTACAAGTAAAATGTTTAAAAATAACTTATAAAAGTTAATGAACGAACTCATAAATATGGTAGACGATTCAAGCCTAAAAATGAATGTGATTTGACAGAGAGGTCATTATTTTAGGAGAAAGGAATCAACAAAAGTCAATATATTAAATATTTCTAAACAAAACAAAAAAACAAATAAGACTGCTTTATTTGTCTGAAAATAAGTACATTTTAAGAGTCATTGTCACCTCAGTGGGTTAGCAAACATACTACCTTCTTCAGGTATGCTTTCTAGTAACTGCTTTTGTTTTTTTAATCACCTTTCATGCCTAAGGCAAGAGTCAAGCTCAAGGTACTAAAGAGCATTCAGCAGCACTACATTCAGAATCGTACCCCTCTATGGAGTATGCAATCATATCCCTGATTACAGATAAACAGCCTCACTTACACCCATTATTGATGAGATAATAAAATAACCACATAGGAGAAAATGCACTGCTGGGAGAAGAAATTAGGTTATACAACCACTGAACTGACATGCAAAAGACAAAATGATATACCTTGGGGGGAAAAACGGTATACAGTTTTCAAACAATGCAATTATATATCTTAGGTAGCATAATAATAATTGGTGTAATTTCCCATAGTACAAAATCAATCATCTAAAGTCAATGGAAAATTTTTTATATTAATCAGACCTAATTAAATTCCGTATCATGCAGCTTTTGAAAACACTTATTTTTGGCTATAGATCCACAGGGAGAAAGAAAAGCATGGCTAGTTCAAGTGAAACAGCCAGAGGATTATTGATAACTCTACACAAAAAAGCAATTGCTCTTTTTTGAGGAAAAAAAAAAAGAATAGTGCTCTTAAATTTTCTGCCATAAATAAGAACCATTTCCAAGAATTTCTAGTCTAAAGTAAATTGTACCCAGAATCTTATATAGAAAAAGACACTGGTGTGTATGTGCATGTGTGTGTGTTGTTTGATGCTCACAGGCAACAAAAAGAAAGGTTCCCTTTAATAAGGCAACAATGGATCTATGTTAGAAGTGACAAAAAAAATTGTATTGGTCAATAATTTTCCTAGACATATCTGGTAACACCAAAGGCCAAAGGCACATTCTCTCTCTTGTAGTTCATAGGTCTTTCACACCTCCCAACTAGAGAAAAATAAAGATTCCTTACACTTGTCCATCCCATCTCTACTATTTTAGGCTGTTGTAATTGACTCTATTAACCAATAACCTCTGCCATATTAGACTTAAAATGACAGTAACCAACGTTTGACACACTATGTAGCTGAAAGCATTGAGTTTAAAGATATGATTAATTTCAAATAAAACCAGATAATTTTCATTGTGTTTCTTACAGAACAAAATATCAATGGAAAAATGAGACAGGAAATAAGAAACCATTCAAAAACAGTTCATCCAAGTCAACATATTATGTTAAATCAAAATTATAAAATTCAATCTCAAAGAAAGGCATAAGATTAAAGTTTAAGCAAATTATCTCAGGATTTATGCATAAAATTCTTGACTTGGGCTAATAGGCCTGCATGATGTAGGCATCTTGAATATATTTACCTCCTTTTCTGCACTTAGCCACACTAGCTTTCACTGAGGTCCTTGAATGAACTAAGCTCTTTACCACCATTGGACCTCTCTTTATGTCTATTTCCACTGATTGAAATGTTCTCCTCCTCTAATCCCTTACTGGCCTCCCTAGTCATATGGCACTTCTCATTCTTCGTGTCTTTTTTCTTTAAATCTAAATTGTAAAATAATTTATAATTTTGTTCAGCTTATTGAGATATTACTGATAGATAACATTAGTTTAAGGTGTACCACATAATTTGATACACGTATACCCTGCAAAATAATTACCACAATAAGGTTAGCTAACACCTCCATTGTGTCACATAATTACCATTTTTATTTTTAGTAATAACATTTAAGATAGACTTTCTTAACAACTTTCAAGTATATAACGGCACTGCTGTTTACATTCACCAAACTGCACCTTAGATTTCCTAGAGCTTGACTCATTTTACAGCTGAAGTTTGTACACTCTTACCAACATCTCCCCATTTCCAAAAGCCCAAGCCCATTGCAAACACCGTTCTGCTCTCATTTCTATTACTTCATCTTTTTTAGATTCCACAAAAAAAGTGAAAACCTACAGTATTTCTCTGTCTGACTTATTTCACTTAGTATAATGTCCTCAAGGCCTATCCATGCTATCATAAATGGAAATATTTCCTTCTTTTTCATGGCTGAATAATATTCCATGCGTACACACTTCCCCCAACCCAAAATTTTCTATATCCATTCATCTGCTGATGGACATATCAGTTGCTTCCATGTCCAAGCTACTGTGAATAATGATGCAAGGAACATAGGGTACAGATGTCTCTTCAAAAATAGTGATTTTTCCTTGGGATATATATGGTGAATTGGGATTACTGGATTATATGGTAGTTTTATTTTTAATATTTTTGAGGAAACTCCATAATATTTTCCACAGTGGCTGTACCAAATTACATTTCTACCAAAATACACAAGGATTCCCTTTTCTCCAGTATTTTTGATAACAGCTATTCTAACGAGTGTGAGATCATAACCTCATTGTGGTTTGATTTGCATTTCCCTATTTAGTGATTTTGAGCATCTTTACATTATCATGTAAGTCAGATTTTTTAATTTTTGTTACTGATTTATACAAATCTCTAATATGTTTGGGTATTAATCCCTTATCAAAATCCCTTATCAAAATATCAGATTTTCAGTATTTTCTCCCATTCTGTAGGTTCTTTTTTTTTTCCATTTTGTTGACTGCTTCTTTTGCTGTGCAGAAATATTTTAGTTTGATGTAGTCCCACTTCTATATTTTTGCTTTCACTGCTTGTGCTTTTGCTGCCATATTTAAAAAATCAGTGCCAAAACCAATGTCAAGGAGTTTTCACCCTAGGTTTTCTACAAGTAGTTTTACATTTTCAGGACTTACATTTAAGCCATTAATCCATTTCAAGCTAATTTTTTGTGAGTGGTGTAGGATACATGCCCAGTTTCATTCTTTACAAATGAATATCTAATTTTCCCAGCACCATTTATTAAAGAGACTCTCCTTTCCCCACTGAGTATTCTTGGCTCCTGTGTCAAATATTAGTTGACTGCAGTGGTTTATTTCTGGGCTCTCAATTCTGTTCCACTAATCTATGCCTGTTTTTATTCCAGTACCATATGTTTTTATTTTTAAATTGTATTTATTCTTTAGAGAGAGGGTAAGGGAGAGAGAAGGAGAGGGAGAGAAACATCAATGTGTGGTTGCCTCTCAGGTGTCTCCTACTGGGGGCCTGGCCGGAAACCCAGGCATGTGCCCCAACTGGGAATCGAACCAGTGACCCTTTGGTTTGCAGGCCGGCACTCAATCCACTGTGCCACACCAGCCAGGGCAGTACCATAATGTTTTGATTGCTATAACTTTGAAACATGAAATTGTGATGCCTCCAACTTTGATATCTTTTTTGGGGGATTGTTTTGGCTACTTGGGTACATTCATGTTCTTACTATTTTCATGAAAGATACCACTGGAGTCTTGACAGTGACTGTATTGAATCTATAGATGATTTGAGGTACTATGGACATTTTTAACAATGTTAATTCTTCCAATCCATGAACACAGGCATCTTTTCATTTATTTGTGTCTTCTTCAACTTCTTTCACCAATGATAAAATTTTCAGTGCATAGATCTTTCACCTCCTTGGCTAAATTTATTTCTAGATATTTTGTTATTTTTGATAGTACCATAAATGGGACTGTTTTCTTTATTTCTTTTACAGAGTATGCTCTTAGTGTACAAACAAGGGATTTTGTATGTTGAATTTTTACTGAATTTTTTTTTTATTCTAAGAGGTTTTCAGTGAACTCTTTAGGGTTTTCTATATATAACATCATATTACCTGCAAACAAAGACACTTTTACTTCTTTTCTGATTCGGATGCATTTTATTTCTTTCTTTTGCCTAATTATTCTGGTTAGGCCTTCCAGTACTATTAATAGGAGTCATGTAAGTGGGTACACTTGTCTTGTTCCTGATCCTAGTCAGAAAGCTTTCAACCTTTCACTGTTCAGTATAATGACAGTAATGGGTTTGGCATATGTGACCTTTTATTATGTTGAGGTACATTCTTTCTATACCTACTATGCTAAGAATTTTTATCATGAAAGGTTGCTGACTTTTGGCAAATGCTTCTTCTGCATCTATGAAAATGATATGGTTTTTATCTTCTATTTTACCAATGTGGCATATGACATTTGTTTTTTGTATATACTGAATCATCCTTGTATCCTAAGGATAAATGTACCCACTTTATCATGAGGTATGGTCCTTTCTAGAATTGTTGAATTAGGTTGGTTACTATTTTGTTGAGGAATTTCGCATCTATGTTCATCAGGGATACTGGACTATAATTTTTTTGTGGTTTCCTTAACTGGCTTTGGTATCTGAAAATTCTGGCCTTGTAAAATGAGTTTAGAAGTGTTTCCTCCTCTTCAGAATTTCTGGAAGTGTTTCAGAAGGATTGATGTTAATCCTTCTTTAAATGATTGATAAAATTCACTAGTGAATCCATCAGTCCTCAACTTTTATTTGTCGGGAAGTTTTTGCTTACCAATTCAATCACCTTATTCATCATTGGTCTGTTCAAATTTTCTATTTCTTCATGACTCAGTCTTTGTAGGTTGTATGTTTCTAAGAGTTGAACTATTCCAGGTTATCCAAATTGCTGGCATATAATTGTTCACAAAAAGCTCTTTGGATCTTGTGTTATTTTTGTAGTGTAAGTTGTTATATCTCCTCTTCTCAATTTTTATTTTGAGTCTTTTTTTTCCTTAAAGGCTTTTAAATGTTATTTCTTTTTGTTACCGTTTCAAAAATCTAGCATTTAGTTTAGTTGATCTTTCTATAGATTTTTTGGTCTATGTTTTGCTTATTTCTGCTTGTATCTTTGTAAAATTTGGGCTTAGTTTTTTTTTTCTCTATCTTTTAAGATATAAAATTAGGTTGTTTATTTTGCGATCTTTGTTTTTTAATGTAGGCATTTATCATTATAAAATTCCCTGTTAGAACTGCTTTAGGTGCATTCCATAAATTTTGGTACATTTTGTGTCCATTTTAGTTTGTTTCAAGATATTTTTTGATTAGCCTTTTGATTTTCATTTGTCCCATTGGTTGTTCAGAAGTTTGTTTTTTAATTTCCACAGATTTGTAAATTTTCCAGTTTTCCTTCTGTTGTTATTTAGTTCCATACCATTGAGACTGGAAAAGATACTTCATATGATTTCAACCTTCTTAAATTTATTAAGACCCATTTTGTGGCCCAACATATGACCTATCCTGGAGAATGTTCCATTTGCACATGAGAATGTATATTCTGTTGCAGTTGGATGAATGTTCTGCAAATATCTGTCAGGTCCATGTGATGTAACGTGCTGTTTCAGTCCAATGTTTCGTTATTGATTTTGCTGTCTGGATGCTATTTCCATTGCTGAAAGTGGGGTATTGAAGTTCCCTACTATTATTGTATTGCTGTCTGTTTCTCCCTTCAGATATCTGCCTTATAAATTTAGGGGCTCCTATGTTGGGTACACAAATGTTATATCCTCCTGATGAAGTGACCCTTCTATCATTTGTCATCTAATTAATTGCTTTCTGGTTGTTCTGTAGTTTCCCTGTTTCTTTCTTCCTATTTTGCTGCCTTTATGAACTGATTTTCTACAGTGGTATGCTTGGGTTCCCTTCTCATTATCTCCTGTGCATCTATTATAGGTTTTTGCTTTACAGTTATATTGAGACTTAGATAAAATGTCATATAGGTATAACAGTCTATTTTAAGCTGAAAACATAATTTTTGATTACATGTCAAAATTCTATCCTTTGGCTCTCTTACCCATGTTTTAATTTTTTTTACCTCTTAACTTACCTCTTTTTATTACTGTAGCTATTATCATTTTAATTACTTTTCTCCTTTAGAACATTAACCTAGAGTTAAGTGATTAATATACCACCATATTTCAGTATTAGAGTATTCTGAATTTAATTGTATACTTACATTTACTGGCATGCTTTATGTTTTCATACATTTCCAATGGTATTGATTAGCATTCTTTTGTTTCAGCCTGAAGGACTCTTTTCAGCATTTCATGTAAGGAAAGCCTAGTGGTGATGAACTCCCTCAGCTTTTGTTTGTTGAGGGAAGTCTTTATCCCTCCTTCATTCCTGAAAAACAACTTTGCCACATAAAATATTCTTTTTTTCTTTCAGCAGTTAAATATATCATCGCACTCTCTCTTGGCCTGCAGTTTTTGCTGAGAAATCCACTTACAGACTTTGAGGTTCTCTTACATATTTTAAGATTCTTTCTTTGTGTCTTTAATCTTAGACAATTTTATTATGAAGTGTCTTTGAGAAGGTAGCTTTGGGTTGAAATTTTGTGGTGACCTATTAGATTCATGAATGTAAATGTCCAAATATCTCTGCTTACTTGGGAAGTTCTCAGCCATTATATATTTAATAAGCTTTCTACTTCTTTCTCCTTCTCTGCTCCTTCTGGGAGTCCAATAATGCAGATTGTTTCTTTTAATGGTATCCCATAATTCACACAGAATTTTTCACTTTTTTTCAGTCATTTTTCCTTTTTGTCTCCTCTGACTGCATGATTTCAAATGACCTGTGTTATAACTAAGTAATTCTTTCTCTTCTTGGTTGAGTCTCCTGCTGAAGCTCTCTACTGCATTCTTCAACTCAACCAATATATTCAGCTCTAAGCTTTTTTTTATTGTTTCTATTTCTTTGTTGAAATTTTTATTTGTTTATGCATTATTTTCCTAATTTCATTTAGTTATCTGTGTTTTCTTGTAGTTCACGTAATTTCTTTAGGAGGATGGATTATTCTGAAATCTTTCTTAGACTTGCATTTCTTTAGGGCCAGTCCTTGAAGTTTTATCAGTTTCCTTTGGTGGAGTCATGTTTCCTTCATTATTCATGATCCTTTTAGCCTTATATTGTTATTTGTGTGTTTGAGGAAGTGGCCACCATTTTCAGTTTTTACAGACTAGCTTCTGCAGATGAGCCCCTTACCAAAGGGTTGGTCTGTGGTAGTCAGCTTTTGTGTTGGGCCTAGCTGGAGCTTGGGTTCACATGGGCTAAGTGGAAGCCTTGGGCCACAGGAGTCACCCATGGCCATGGGAGCCAGGACAGGGATGTGCCAGCAGCCTGCATTCATGGAAGCCCATCAGGAGCACTGGGTCACAGGAGCTGACTGGGGATGCAGAAGCTGGCCAGCACTGCAGCCTGGTTTTGCAGGAGCTTGAAGGAAGCACCTAAGGCTACAGGTATTGGTCAGGTGCTAGGGTGGACTGACTCTGGAGTACACACTGAAACTGCATGCATATTTTTTTCTTATTCCCACAGGGATGGTGTCTTATTCTGTGCTAGGCTGCCTGGGCTTGGGAGTAGTGTGAATCTATCTTTCCTACCCTCCTCAAAGTATTTTATTTCCATGCTTCATGCTCTAATATTTCACATGAATTCTTGGCTCCTCTGAAGGTATTCATATGCAGGGACAGTTGTTTAAATTGATGTTTCCAGCAGGGGCAAAAGTGCTAGAAATTCCTGTGCAATCATTTTACTGACACCACTCTCATTCCTCAGGTCTAAAATATTACTTCACAGCAAAGATTGCTGCAGGTTAGCCAGACTCCCTATTATATACTATCGTTTTTGTTAATTAGATATAATTAAATTATTATTTGCTTAATGTGTCCTCTCATCACTGAGGTATTAAATAGAAGGACTAAATATATCCTGTTATGTATCTATTTTGGCCTAGAGGTCATGAAAAATTTAATGACTGCCCTGGAACCAGAAAAGTTTGGGAACTTCTGCCCTACTTATAAATAAATGAACTTTTTAAAAGAAGTTACAAGATAAAATCTAGCATTTAAATTTGAGGAAATTTCAAACACTTTTTCGTTTTGTGCATGTGAAACAACATAAATGGCTTTTGTTTTTCATGAAAAATTCCTAACGTTAATATAAGTTAATATGAGCTCTCTTTTCTTTATCTCAGGTTTTTATCTGCTTCTAATCTGCTACAACACTCTGGGATCCAAGGGAAATTCGCCTATGAAGTAATCACAATTATTCATGCAAAAAAATAATCACTAAAAAAGAAAAAGAATCTCAACTGCAAAAATACTACCACTGAGTAGCCACTTACCTTTTATCCTACGTCTATCTCTGTCATAGTCTAGGACATTGCCCTACTTAATGGGCAAATACTGCTATTTTTGAAATAATAAAATAAGATCTTACATATGTACCATGAGTATTCACTCAAATGTGAGCACTGAGATTTATTTTGTGATATTTTGAACCATGTTGCCAGTATTCAGATGGGATTTACAGGTTAGTACTGTTCACAATATACTACATCTACAGTGAATGTCATATTTTCATTTGGTACTTTTTATTAGCTTACAGTTCAGTCGGTTCTAGTCAATTAAATATACAGTGCTAAGTTAAAAGCTCTATTTATAGTACTTCCTTAAGAAACTGAGATGAAGAGGAATACTACAGAGGATGTGACTCCTCTGACCTAAACAGCAAGTAAAAGATACTCAATTTTAAATAGAACATTTGGGCAGCATAAAGGAATCATCAACTTAGCCAAACTGTAATTGGTAACAAAAGGGGTGCTCTGGTATTAGTTTAAAATGAAAACTAAGCACAGCTCTGACACCTTCGTATGCTTTGAAAGTGAAAACAAAGATACAATTATTAGCAAAACGCAACGGGGAAGGATCCAAAGCTAAACAGTGGCAGAATGAGAAGGAGCTGCCATAGCAAAGAAACTCCTTCACACTAATGACACCCCAGAGGAAGAAGTCACTTCCTTTAAAACTCGATGTATAAATTCTTTCAGTCCAAAGTACTAAGAAACAATAAACACTCTAATTAACATTATTCTAGGGCCTGTAGACAACTTATCAAAGCATTCTGTTGAAAACCACAAATGTGGGGAAGGGGAAGAGGGGGTTGGGAAGGAAGAAGAAAATACATGATGACTCAACAGACCCATTTCACAAAGATCTTACTTCATGCAACATTTACTAAGTTGACTATTCCTTATTTATTCGCTCCAAATTAAGCGACTTCATTAACTTTCTTCAGGAAAAAAATTTAATTTATCCTTATTTTCAATCCAGAGGAGCTGGCATCTATTAAAATAGCTCTCATCTTAGTTATGAAAGAGAAGGGATACTAATGAACACTGGCATGTTATACAAATGGTCTCTAGAGTGGCTCTTGCTCTGGAGCCCATTGACACTTCCCCAAATGGTGATTGGGAAGAGGGTATTTGTCCAAATCATCTGCACATGAAACCTCCACAAAACAACCATGCCAAAATATTTCTATTGTTTGCATGTCATGGGTACATAAAAGGTTGTGTGTGTTGTGCAATTATTTGGATACTTTCTAACAGATGGAATAACAATAAAATGAGAGGAAAACACTCTTAATTACAACAGATCCAACTGAAACACAAGCATAACTCCTTTTATTGCACTTCACTTTTTGTGCTTCAGATATTTTATTTTATTTTTTTTTACAAACTAAAGGCAAGACACAGCACCAGCAAAAATATTATGACTTGCCTTATTGTGATACTTGCTTTGTTGTGATATTCACTTTATTGTAATACTTGCTTTATTGCAGTGGTCTGGAATGGAACTCACAATATCTCCACGCTATGCCTTTATGTGTATTTTCCCTGTTAAAGAAACTCTCAGATTAGGTGCTTTTCCACATCTGGAAATTATTGATAGCTTTGAACCTTATTACTTCATCACAGTAGGACTTCATCCCTAGCAAGAAGAGCTATAGAATCTACTTAATAATACAACAGTTTAATCCATCCCTTTGTGTCTTAGAATTTTAGTACTGAGGGTTTACTGCAAGTATAAAATATAAAAAAACAGACCTAGAATAAAATGAAATTTTCTCCAGCACAATTTTACATGGAGAGATGAAAATACATAAGCATAATATGACACTCTTATCTCTTCAGGAAATTAGTAGCCAAAAGGTACACTCTTCCAGTTTCTACTTCAGTATTAATGGGTTGAGCAATTCCTACCTGGAAAAAGTCCCTTTAATACCACCAGGTCTACTTCCCAGCAGTAAATTCCACTCCCAGGGTTGTCATGGCTCATTTAGATAGTACAGTGAGTTTCCTCTCTAAGTCTGCTCCTAGAGCTTACAGAATTTAAGATATAATGAGATATGAAGGTGTTTATCATGAGGTAAAATGGAACTCTGAGCCAAAGCAACAGGAGTTGGATGTCATGAGCAGTCTGAGAACAGAAACTTTTATTTTTCTTTCAAGCATACTGGAAAAATAAACTATTCTATAAAGTCTAGTAAAAATGAAACTATTCTATAAGGTTCAGTAAAGCAGAAATAGCTCTCCACCTTACGAAAATTTAAGAGAACAAAATAACATTTCAGAAATAGAGATGAAGAAGAGCAAACATATCTTTCATCCCTGCCCCTTGCTACCTTTCCACATAAAATTTTGGTTCAGGAGAGTTGTAATTTACCTAATCCCATAATAGATGGCATAAATTTTCCAAGAGAAACTCTAAAGTGTAGTAATCAAAATCCTTGTTATGGATTTTCAAGATTTCAGGAAGGAAAAGTAAAGGCCAACAAAAAATTAGGAAAGGAAAGAAAGAGAAGAAAACCCAACATACTAAAAATAAATTTGGTTTAAATCGGAACTTACATTTCTGAGAAATATTATGAACCAAGGTAACAACAACAACAACAACAAAAAAAACCCAAAACCCTCCCCTAATGTTCCAAACTCATGAAAAAAACTGCATTAAAATAGAAACCAACAGTTAAGTATGAAGCATGAGTTAAAGCAGAAGTGCCAATAATGGAGAGAGAACTCAGAGTCGAAGCACTGATGAGAGATTAAGTGGAAATGGCTCATGAGATGTTAAAAAAATGGGGTATAGGCCTTAATAGCTAAGGAGTAAGATGGAGATTTCAGGATTCAGGTTCAGGGGAAATAATAATCTATGTGTATGAAGCAAAAGAAATTCACAAAGTTGGGATCCATCTGTAAAATAGGGACCAAAAATACTCGCCTACCAACCCAATAGAGAAGTGAAGAATCGAGACCTAAGGTGAGGAAAGAATGACCTAGGAGAAATCACTGGTACATGACAGATACTCGGAATTCCAAGCACAGAAACCAACAGAAACTTACGTAACAATTGGTGAAACACACAGTTGAAACACACAGAAAAACTCCAAGTTGATCTGAAGAAATTAAACTCCCAAGGAAGGTAGCCCCACAGAAAGTGAACACATAAGCATTGATTATAAACCATATAAGAAAACAAATCCTCATAAAAAAAAAAGTTAAGAGTTACAAAAAAACAGATTCTAGTCAAGATGGCAGAGTAAGAAAATGCTGTGCTCACCCCCTCCCACAACTACATCAAAATTACACCTAAGTTATAGAACAATTATACTTTAGGACCACCTGAAGATTAACTGAACAAAACTCTTATAACTAAGGATATAAAGAAGAACCTATGTAGAGACTGAGAGGGGGAAGAAAGATGCCAAACAAGCTGGCCCCACACGTACATGTGGCGGTTAAGAATTGCAAGTGGAGGACTGGTCAAGATGGCAGCATAGGTAAATGCAGTACTCAGAACCTCTCATGACCACATCAAAATTACAACGAAGTTACAGAAAAACTGATTCATAACTGCCTGAAATTAAGCTGAAAAGAAATGCTACACTAAGGACATAAAGAGAAGCCACATCAAGACTAGTAGGATGGGTGAGGACACAGGAAGGGCAAAGATGCAGAACGGGCTGGTCCCACACCCATGTGTAGCAGTTTAAAATTGGGAGGGATGTCTTGGCTGTGAAGGCTCCCCCTAAGGAGTGTGAGGTCCAGGCCCACATTAGAACCCCCAGTCCAGGGTTCCGGTGCCAGGAAGAGATGTCCCCATAACTTCTAACTGTGAAAACCAACAGGGATTGTGGCTGAGTGCGCTGGAGGACTCCTGGAGTCCTAGATAATCCTATTAAAGGATCCCAGAATGGACTTACTCAGTCACTCATTCTGAGCTTCACCCTGAGGCAGCAGCTCAAGGGGCACAGGGTCATAAGGGGAGGAATGAATCATCTGGCTTTAGGGCAATGGCTGGAGGGGCAGCTTCCTCCCTGACAGAAGTGATGGTGGAGGCCATTGTTCCTTTGCTAAGCCCTTTCCCTCAGAGCCAGTAGGTGGTCGCCACATCTGGGTATTCATCAACCTGGCTAATGTTCGCCCAACCTTGGTCATGCCCCGAGACCCCACTCCACCCAACTTGTGGGCCCACCAAGCTGTTTCCAGTGGCTTTTCCATACAAATGACTTCTCTTGCCTCATGCTTCGGACTTCCATAAAATTTCTCAAACAAGCATCATTGGGCCTTGGCATGCCCTGCACCTCTTTACCTAGTGGCTTCAGGCCTGGCACTAGTAGCTGCTGGCCTTGGTTTGAAGCTTGGCCTCTCCTGGGAACTTCCAAGCCCAACACAAGAAGCAGCCATCTGCAGATTCCTCTGTAGCTCAAGCCGGTGGCCACGGGTAGTGGCTGACCTTGCACCCCCCAGGAGGCCCCAGTGCCAGAGTACATGGTGGACAGCTTCAGACCACGCAAGATTATCAAGATTATCACCCTACCACCTTGGTGAGCTTCATGCTCAGGGGTGGATGAGGCAGGCACCAAAGCCCTACTAAAGCAAGTCCTACTTTGTAGGGTCAATCACTGCACAGCAGCTCCTCCTTTGCAGTCACAGATGGTTATTGTAGCTGATGGCCCTGGGGGTCAATCTTCTCAGTGACATGACAACAGCAATTAAGGCTCAACTACAACAGGACAGTGCACATAGCCCTTACAGAGGATTCACCTGGAGCAACCAGCTTGGGTGGACAGGGATGCTGCACCTATAAGACACCTACTAAATAAGGTCACTCTACCAAGTGCAGGATATACAGTGGCTCTACCTAATACATAGAAACAAACACAAGGAAGCAGCCAAAACGAGACAAAGAAATAAGTCCCAAATGAAAGAATATGAGAAATCTCCAGAAAAATTACTAAATGAAATGGAGGCAAGCAAATTACCAGACACAGAGTTCAAAACAATGGTTATAAGGATGATGAAGGAACTTAGTGAAAACTTCAATAGCATAAAAAAGGACATGGAAACCATAAAAAAGAACAAGTCAGAAGTGATGAGGACGCTAACTGATGTGAAGAATAAATTACCAAGAATTATCAGTAGAGTAGAAGAAGCAGAAAAATGAATCAGTGATTTAGAATACAAAAAAGCAGAGAACACCCAAACAAAACAAACAAACAAAAAGAATTAAAAAAATGAGGGTAGTGTAAGGAGCCTCTGGGACAACTTAAAGCATATCAATATACATGTCACGGGGATGCCAGGAGGAGGGGATAGAGAGAGAGAAGAAAATTGAAAGCCTATTTGAAAAAGAATGATGAAAACACTCCCCTAACCTGGTGAAGGAAACAGATATACAAGCCCAGGAAGCACATAGAGTCCCAAACAAGATGAATCTAAAAAAGCCCACACCAAGATACATCATAATTAAAACGCAAAAAGTTAAAGACAAAGAGAGAATCTTAAAAGCAGAAAGATGAAAGTGGCTGGTTACCTGCAAGGGAGCTCCTGTAAGGCTGTCAGTTGATTTTTCTCAGAAACTTTGTTGGCCAGAAGGGATTGGCAAGAAATATTCAAAGTGATGTAGATCTTGGTTGGATCTACAACCAAAATCACTCTACTGAGCAAAGCTATCATTAGGAATTGAAGGACAGATAAAGAGCTTTCCATACAAGAAAAAGCTAAAGAAGTTCACTACGTATTACAAACCAAACCAGTATTAAATGAAATGTTAAAAGGTCTTCTTTAAAAAGAAGGCTAGATCAAAAAAATGAATAATAAATAGCCATAAAAAAAGAACAAAATTTTATCATTTACAATAGCAGCAATGGATCTAAAGTGTATTATGCTAAGTAAAATAAGTCTGTCATAGAAAGAGAAATACCATAGGACGTTACCTATATGTATCTAAAAAACAATATAAATGAACAAACAAAACAGAGAAAGACTCATTGATACAGAAAACAGACTGATGGTTGCCTGAGGGGTGAGGGGATGGGGACTGGGTGGAAAAGGTGAAAGGACTTAGAAGTGCAGATTCATAGTTATTGTACAAAATAGTTATGGAGATGTAATGTACAGCCTAGGAAATATAGTCAATAATACTGTAATTATGTATGGTGCTAGTTAGGTACTGTAAATATCAGGGAAACACTATAAAGTATATGATTGTCTAACCACCATGCTGTATACCTGAAAGTAATATGATTTTGAATGTCAATTATAACAGAAACTTTTTAAAAATTAAAAGGTTTATAACAAACAGTATACTTCACACTGTAAAATCTAGCCATAACTGAACTGGGTTAATGGGCATTTAAATAGATATAGCAGAAGCTTTCCTAACAGAATGCTATGTGTTAGACCCTCCGGATTAAATAATATCCCCTTTCCTCCTCCCAATAAATTAGATGATCTCCAAAGCACACTGAAATATAGCAACCAGAAGGCAATTTGACAAGACTCCATTGACAAGACTCCTACTATTAGTAGGCCTAATAGTTGGGTACTGGTCCATGGACTGGAGGTTGGGGACCCCTGTTCTAGATGATTTTGACATAGACCACTGAGGAGATTTTTGTTCTACTATACACCAGAACTTTAAAACAGTAATGAACTGGACACAGCAATAGCAAGTAGGTGAATGGAAATTACAGTAATAACAAGTAGGTGAATGAAAAACCGTACAGAGAGCCCAGAAACAAATTCAAGCACATATGGGAACTTACAAGCCTAACATTCACACTCCTACTTTCTTCCTTCCAACTTTTTTCATGTACCCACCCCGTCAACAGCACGATTCAAAGATAAAGACCCCATCTGCGGCCCTCAATGTAGATACTGATTAGTAAAAGACTGAAAAGGTAATTCCATTTTCTCTTCCCAATGACCTGACATGTGGCTCAGTCTGAAGGTTGAAGGAAAGCCTACTGTGGAGGAGGCAGGACAGAAGGATTTCTGAGAAAGACTTTCTTACATTTAAGAAAAAGAGACACAGGAATATCTGGAAATGGCGTCATCCTGATATCCTAAGGTAAAACCAATATACAGTCTAATACCAGTATGCTTGGTTAATGGATAATTTTAAACATTTGTACTGTAGTTGGACTTAATACCTCCTTTGCCTACCTTTTATAAGCTGTGTTTTCTCACTACAATGCAGCAATATTGTGAAATCAACACAGCAGACACCCCCCACTCCTGGTTTATGAAACAAAACCACCACACGCTGGAGAAAACAGGGATTAAGGAAAAAAAGCTCAGAAAACCAGAAGACTTTCATAATGTACAAGAAATTTCTATATATCAAAATTTGAATATAGTTAACTTGAGTCTTAGAAAAAAATTATCGCCTTCTATAATAACTGAAATTATACAATTCAAGTAATTTTGAAAAAATAAACATGGTAAATATAAGGAAAATAGAAGAAAATCAAAATAGAACAGAAGCTAAATAAGTAAAAGCAAATAGAGATAAACAAAATCCAAATCAGTCACCTTAAAAAAATACAGAATAGACAAAGTTCTACAACACTGAACAAACAACATAATAACAAAAAATAAAAGTTATAAAGCATATGGATAAAAACAAGGTAAAAATATAGTGTAGATTTTAAAAGTACCCACAAATCAGAAATAATAGCAATGGACTCTTAGGAAAGTAAGAAACAAACTTCTACTTTGTTAAGTCACAGAAAGCTTAGGGTGAGTTTTTTACAGTAGCTTGTGCTACTCTAATAAAATGAGTAAGGGGCAACAAGGGATGCAATAGCAAAATTTGTTTAAAAAAATAGCCTTTTTAATACACCAGCAATAAAAAGTTAGAAAAATTAACAGAAAAAATATTATTTGTGATAGCAGCAATTGAGGTATCTAAATGAATCTAGCATAGACATAAAAGAACTTTATGACAAAAAGGCTTAAGATATTAGGGAAGGTCATAAAAGAGAACGTAAATAAATTTCTAAATAAACAATGTTATAGATGACAAAAGTCACTACTGTAAAAACATCTAATTTTGCCTAAATTAGTCTTTAAAAAAAAAAATCAATGCAAATTCTTATCAAAGTCCCAGGAGGATTTTTTTAAAAAAGAAAGTAGTTGGAGTCATAAAATTTATAAGAGTTCTAGAGCATCAGTCCCAGCATTTTTTGTACCAGGGACCGGTTTTGTGGAAGATGATTTTTCCATGGATGTGGGGGGGGGGGGGGGGGGACAGTTTCAGGATGATTTAAACTCTTTATGTTCAAGCTCACCTCCTGCTGTGTGGCCCAATTCCTAGTAGGCCTAATAGTTGGGTACTGGTCCATGGACTGGAGGTTGGGGACCCCTGTTCTAGATGATTTTGACATAGACCACTGAGGAGATTTTTGTTCTACTATACACCAGAACTTTAAAACAGTAATGAACTGGGCACAGCAATAGCAAATAGGTGAATGGAAATTACAGTAATAACAAGTAGGTGAATGAAAAACCGTACAGAGAGCCCAGAAACAAATTCAAGCGCATATGGGAACTTACTGTATTATACAGGTGGTACTCCAACTGGCTTTCCATAGAGAAAAACTAAAATAAAAAAGTTTCTTAACACACCGCCAACATTTCAGATATATTAAAGACTTACATGTAGAAACAAAACTTTAACACATACAAAAACAATACTGTTAAAATACATTATCTCCTCTAGATTGTTTTATCAAAAGATGCATGCATCCCATTAATACTGGCCATTTGTTTATATTCACCTACAGAACCCAATGCTCTACAAAAATTGTGTGTATGTATAAGTCTATGAGCTCTGCGAAGTTAGGAGACATATATAATCTCAATGAGTATTTTATCCACAGTGTTTAGCAGTGCTGGAGCATGTAGTTAAGTCTAGAAACATGACATAAATAGTGTTAAATGCTTTAAACAAAGCAAAACAAAATAAAGGGCAAAATGTTGGGGGGACTAGTACTGACCGGAAGGATTTAGGCAGATTTCTTCATAGCGAATGTGATTTGGTATGAGCAATGAGAAGTGTAGAACCATAAAAGGAAGAATTATGGAGAAAACATTGACTGAATGCTTTGAGCAAATGCATGAAAGAGGGAGAATATAATGTAGGTTTAAACAGATGTTTCTGGAGAGTGGAGATAAGAAGTATAAAGCAAAATAAAGACAGAAACGTATCTAGGAGCAAAAATATTGAGGGTTGGTTGAGATATATGGCTTCTAAAGATTTCTGAACATAAGTGCAACATAATTAATTTATGTTCCCAGTGAAAGTAGTAAACTTATTTCCATTGAACTGGTTTGAAAAAAATGTTTTCTATATATATACTTGTATATTAGAAATGTCATGACAGTACTTTTATCCAGTTCATATTCAGTTTTGTGATCTGGATTATACTGATCTGTCCCAAAGGACGAAAAAAAGAAAATGAAAGCAGTAACACTTCTTTTTATTTCATGTTGTATTTCATGTTATGGGAGAGCAAACCATGGCATGAAATAAATATTTCTAATATCTACCTTTTAACATCAGAAAAGAAGTGACAATGAATAAAAATCTAGATTCTTTTTTTGAAAAGTTAATAAATAATGTGCATACAATCACCCTTTTATGAAAGAGTGATAGGATTTACAGTCTTATTTTTTTAAATCCTCACCTGAGGATGTGCTTATTGATATTAGTAGAAGAGGAAGGTGAGGGGAGCACATCAATGTGAGAGAGAAACATCAATTGATTGCCTCCCATAGGAGTCCTGAACAGGGATTGAACTTGCAACCTAGGTACGTGCGCTGACTGGGAATTGAACCTGCAACCTTTTAGTGTATGGGACGATGCTCCAACCGAGTCACCCTGCCAGGGCAGAACGATCCTGTTTTCACATTGTTGTTCTTTTTACAATTTTAACACCCAACTCCAGATTTTGACGATTGAATAAAGGCAGGTAATCCTGAGATTACAAATGTTTTATAAATGAACTAGGAAAATGCAAACACAAAGAAAATATAGACAACAAGCAAGAGAGTAAGATAAAAACAAGAAACAATGAAAGAAAAAGAAAGATGTAGCCAAAGACAAAGAAACACCAAAGGGACTACTACATTTTTGTAAAGCTTGAAAGACAACAAACAGGACACCATGGCCCTGATGAGGCAAATGTATTTTGGTAGGTTCATTCCAGATGTGTATGCTACCACCTGTGAAACTAAGTTTAATTTCAAGGTCAAAAGTGTCTGCTATCTTGGCTAGCAAACCACCTTGTTCTCTCTAACCAGAAAATGCATGGCCACAAACACACTGAGAAGAAATAACTTCATTCTGTATGGAAAATTACACCAATGTTAATAGGGTGTTATAAGAATGCATTAGGAAGAAAAGGTGAGGAATTTACTTTTAAAGTGCATAAAGTGCATAGCAAAGATATCCACTGCTAAAACAAAAGTTCATCTATTTTCCCTCTTGACAATAACTTATGTGTAAAACTGATGTGTATATCACAAATATTTTCTATAGCAACTAATCCTAAACAGGTATCTTTTATTTAATTTCCCAGAATATTAAGCCATAAAGAAAAGATGAACTTTTAGTCCGAATAATATTCAATCTATTTTGAAGATCTAACTTGTATAAAAGACAAAAAACATAAAGCCTATTTTTAAAAACCACTTATTTGGCTATATGTCCCCTCAGAATACTTACTATGAGGATGAAATAATTTAGTGTAATTCAAAAAATATTTACTGTCTGCCAGTGGACTATCCTAAGTGTTGAGAACAACAAAGCTGTCTCTGTTAATGAGGTGACTTCTGGACCCTACCCACGAGTGGGGGATAACTGCCATGAGAACCAATCACCTGATTAAAGGTTTGGAACTTTCTGTCACAACCTTGGATCTCTGGGAGGAAAGAGGAGCTGGAGACTGCATTCAATCAATAATTGCCAATGACTATGTAATAGAGCCTCCATAAAAAAACCCAGGAAGACTTCTCACTGTTGGCCTTTTTCAGGAGAGCTTTCATGTTAGGGAACCAGTAAGCTCCTTTGTTCAGGACCTTGTCTTACGTATCTCTTCATCTAACTGTTGATTCATATCCTTTAATATCCTTTTATAATAAACCAGTAATCCAGTAAGTAAAATGTTTCTCTGAGTTCTCTGAGCTGTTTTAGCAAATTAACTGAATACAAACCATATAGCAGTTGCAAAGAAGCAAAGACAAGAGCCTGGGCTCTGGGCTATCAAATGAGGTGAGTGTATGGGTATGAGGGTGGGGCAGTCTAGTAAGACTGAAACCTTAAGTGCGTAATGTGATGCTATCTTACAGCAGTGTCAGAATTGAGTCTTAGACACCCTGCTGATGTCTGAATATTGTTAATAGTGTAGGGAACTCTTCAAATCTTGGAAGTGGGTCAGGGAACTCCTAATTGTTGGGGACTCACAATGAGCAAATTTTGAATGTCAAAGCTCTAGAAAAAGATAAGAAAGCCTGCAAATAAATGAATGTAATACAATGGGCAAATCCAATACAGACACAGATTTAATAAAAATTTCACTATCATCAGAAAGTTCTATATAAAATCCTTTTCTCATAAATACCTGTCTTTTTCATTTTCATTTTGTGTTTTGCACAATTTTTTTAAAAAATAAATCTTTATTGTATTGTGTCCATTACCAACTAGTCCATTTATATTCTCCTCCTCTAGCAATCACCACACCGTTGTCCATGTCCATGAGTCCTTTTTCCTTTTTGCTCAATCCTCCCACCCCCTAACTGCTACCCACCCCCCAACTAGCTGTCATCTACTCTTCGTCTAGGAGTCTGTCTCTGTTTTGCTTGTTTGTTCAGTTTGTTTATTAGAGTTCACATATGAGTGAAATCATATGGTATTTGTCTTTCTCTGACTGGCTTATTTCACTTAGCATAATGTTCTCCAGGTCCATCCATATTGTAGCAAACGGTAAACTTCTTCTTTTTTATGGCCAAGTAAAATCGTATTGTGTAAATGTCCTGTAGTTCTTTTACCCACTCATCTACTGATGGACACTAGGGCTGCTTCCATATCTTGGCGACTATAAATAATGCTGCAATGCACACAGGGGTGCTTATGTTCTTTTGAATTAGTGTTTTGGGTTCCTTTGGATATATTTCTAGAAGTGGAATCACTGGGTCAAGAGGCAGATCCATTTTTAATATTTTGAGATATCTCCATACTGCTTTCCACAGTGGCTGAACTGATCTGCATTCCCACCAACAGTGTGCTAGGGTTTCCCTTTCGCCAAATCGTCACCAACACTTGTTGTCTGTTGATTTATGGATGATAGCCATTCTGACCTCATTTTGAGGTATGAGGTGGTATCTCATAGTGGTTTTAATTTGCATTTCTCTGGTGATTAGTGACGCTGAGCATCTTTTCATATGTCTATTGGCCCTCTGTATGTCCTCTTTGGAGAAATGTCTATTCAGGTCCTTTGCCCATTTTTTAACTGGGTTGTTTGGTGTTGTTTTGTTAAGTACTTTATAGATTTTGGATATTAACCCCTTATTAGATGTTTCAATGAATATGTCTCCCATTCTGTGGGTGTCTTTTTATTTTGATGTTTTCCTTTGCTGTGCAAAAAAACTTTTTAGTTTGATGTCCCGTTTATTTTTTATTTTGTTTCCCTTGCCTGGGGAGATATATCTGATAAAAAATTTCTACGAGCAATATCCAAGATTTTACTTCTAGGATTTTTAGAGTTTCGGGTCTCACATTTAAGTCTTTAATCCACTCTGAATTTATTCTTGTGTGTGGTGTATGAAGGTGGTCTAGTTTCATTTTTCTGCATGTATCTGTACAACTTTCCCAACACCATTTATTGAATAACCTATCTTTAGCCCATTGTATGTGCTTGCTTCCTCTGCCAAATATTAATTGGCTGTAAAGGTGTGGGCTTATTTCTGGGCTCTCTATTCTGTTCCATTGAACCACGTGTTGGCTTTTATGCCAGTACGAGGCTGTTTTGATTACCATGGCTGTGTAGTATAGTTTGATATCAGGTAGTGTGATTCCTCTAACTTTGTTTTTCCTTCTAAGGACTATTGTTGCTATGTGGGGCTTTCTGTGGTTCCATATACATTTTTGAAATATTTGTCCTAGTTCTGTGAAATACATTCCTGGAATCTGGACAGGAATTGCATAGAAACTATAGATTTGGGTAGTATGGACATTTTAATGATGTGAATTCTTCCTATTCATGAACACGGTATGTGCTTCCACTTATTTGTATCTTCTTCAATTTCTTTCTTCAGTGTCTTAAAATTTTCTGTGAACAGATCTTTTACATACTTAGATAGGTCTATTCCTAGGTATTTTATTCTTTTTGAAGCAACTGTGAACAAAATTGTTTTCTTAATTCCTCTGTTAGTTTGTTATTGGCATATAAAAATATAACTGATTTCTGGATATTAATTTTGTATCCTGCTACTTTGCTGAATTCATTTACCAGTTCTAGTAGTTTCTTGGTGGGATCTTTGGGGTTCTCTATGTCCAGTATCATGTCATCTGCAAATAAAGACAGTTTTACTTCTTCTTTTTCAATTTGTTAGATCATTCAGCTTTTTCTTGCTTTGTGAGATAGGCCTGTATGCTACGGATTTCCTTTTTAGAACTGCTTTCCCAGTGTTTCACAGATTTTGGATTGTTGTGTCCTTATTTTCATTTGTTTCAAGGTGTCTTTTGATTTCTTCCTCTATATCATTGGTGACCCATTCATTGTTTAATAATATACTATTTAGCTTCCTTGTCTTTGTGTGTTTTCCAGTGTTCTTCTTGTTGTTGATTTCTAGTTTCATAGCACTGTGGTCAGAGAAGATGCTTGATATGATTCTAATCTTCTTAAATTTATTGAGATTTGTTTTGTGTCCTACCATGTTGTGTATCCTAGAAAAGGTTCCAAGTGCACTTGAAAGGTATGTATATTCTGCTGCTTTGGGGTAAAACACTCTGATGATATCAATTACATCCACTTGATCTAGTGTGTCTTTTAAGGCTGCTGTATCCTTGTTGATTTTTTGCCTGGAAGAGCTATTCATTGAAGTCAATGGGGTGTTCAAATCCATAACTATGATGCCTATCTCTCCTTTTATGTTCATCAAGATTTGCTTTACATATTTATGTGCCCCTATATTGGGTGCATAAATGTTTACTAGGCTTATATTCTCTTGTTGGATTGTTTCCTTTATTATTATATAGTGTTCTTCTTTGTCTCTTACTATTGCCTTCATTTTAAAGTCTATTTTGTATAAGGACTGTTATTCCAGCTTTTTTTCCTTTTCCATTTGCATGAAATATCTTTTTCCAACTCTTTACTTTTAGTCTGTGTGTATCTTTCAATCTGAGATGGGTCTCTTGGAGGCAGCATATACGTAGACCTTATTTTGTTATCCATTTAACTACTCTATTATCTTTTGGCCAGAGCATTTAAGGCATTTACATTTAAGGTAATTACTGATAGATAAGTACATAGTGTTATTTTACTGTTACACTGTTTTCCTCTTTTATTTTTCTTCTTCTTCTTCTACTACTACTACTACTACTACTACTACTTAAAGCAAGCCCTTTGACATCTGTTATAGTACTGGTTGGGTGTTAGCAAACTCCTTTAGCTTTTTCTGGTCTGGGAAGCTCCTTATTTCTCCTTTGATTTTAAATGATAGCCTTGCAGGGTAAAGCAGCCTTGGTTTTATGTTCTGGCTTTTCATCACCTTGAATATTTCACACCACACCCTTGTGGCCTGAAATGTTTCTTTTGAGTAATCAGATGCCAGTCTAATTGATGCTCCCTTGTAGGCAATTACTTGCTTTTTCCTTGTGGCCTTTAGGATGCCCTCTGTGTCTTTAAGCCTTGCCATTTTAATTGTGATGTGTCTTGTAGCAGGCCTTTTTGGGTTCAACTTGTTTGGGATTCTCTGAGCTTCCTGGACTGGTGTGACTTCTTTCTTCACCAGATTAGAGAAGTTTTTAGTCATTATTTCTCCAAATAGTTTCTTGATCCCTTGCTTACTCTCTTCTCCTTCTGGTATTCCCATGATGCAGATGTTGTTACATTTCATGTTGTCCAAAATATTTCTTACTCTCTTCACTTATTATAATTCTTTTTTTCTTTTTGTTGCTCTGCTTGGATGTTTTTCATTACCTTTTCTTAAAAACACTGATTTTATCCCTTGCTTCATCTAATCTAATGTTTATTCCTTTCGGTGTATTATTTTCCTTTAAAGATTTTATTTGTTTATTTTTAGAGAGGGGGGAAAGGAGAGAGAAAGAAAGGAAGAGAAACATCAATCAGTTGCCCCTTCCATGCCCCCAGTTGGAGACCTGGCCCACAACTGAGGCATGTGCCCCAACCGGGAATCAAATCAGCAACTCTTTGGTGTGCAGTCCAGCTCTCAATTCACTGAGGCACACCAGCCACGGCCTCTAGTGTATTATTTATCTCAGATATTGCATTCTTTACTTCTAATTGGTACTTTTTTATGATTTCTATGTCTCTTCTCATGCTATTGAGTATGCTTATAATCATTACTCTAATCTCTCAGTCTAATAAACCGCTTGGCTCCATTTTATCTAGTTCTTCTGGAGAATTCTCTTGTTCTTTCATTTGGAGTCTTATTTCTTTATCCTCCCACTTTGGCTGCTTCTTTGTATTTTCCACCTTAGATATTAAATAATCAGTCATTAAACTGACCACTGTTAATGTAATCAAGCTGTAATCAGCAGTCCAGCTTAAGCACCATAGGGTGGAGCAGAGTAATTGTTGGGGGCAGGTCTATTGCTCCTCTTCAGGCTAATGCCACTTGGAGAGTGGTGCTGTGCCTGAGAAAGATGGCTTTTGCAGTATTGGGAATGACTCAGCAAAGGGATTGTGGTGGTTGTTCCTTCAGTTCTCTCCCCAGAGCCACTAGCCGCAGACTTTCCTCAAGCATCTCTAGTCCACTCTGCCTTCCCTCTGCAGGAGCCCAGAGTGTGACTGCAAATGAAATTTTGTGTGCTGGCCCTTTAAGAGGCTCTCCGAGTTTCCAGACGTTTCTCCCTGGCAGACAGAAACTCTGCTGCTTTTCACAGAGGGATGTTATCTAGGTTTCTTTCTGGCTGTGGTGCCCAGTTTGGGATTAAGACTCTACTTCTCAAGGGAAATTACTAGGCTGTTGAAATGTCCCCCCTGGAAGTTCAGCTCCCACCTGTGGGAGCCCAGCCAGCCCTCTCATGCCTCTTCCGCACTCCCTACCAGTCACACTGTGGTGAAATGGCTTCTCCCGTATGTCTGTAGTTATAAGACTTCTCTCCAGCTAGTGTTTAGTTGGTTATTCTGGATGACTTGCCTACAATTTAACTGAAATTCCAGATTGGTCCTGGGAGAAATTGTAGCTTCCACTTACTACTCCTCCATCTTGGATCGACCTTTCATTTTCTTAATGGGGTCTTTTGAAGAACAAGTTTTAATTTGATCAAGTCCAATTTATCAATTTTTTTCTTTTATGATTAGTGTATTTTGTGTACCACAAAATCTTTGGTTACTCCAAAGTTTACTGTTTTCTTCCAAAAGATTATGGTTTTATCTTTCTTGTTTAGGTCTATAATCCATTTGGAATTATTTTCTCCATATGGTATTGGGTCCTTACCTCATTTGTATCCTACAGACATCAGGTTGTACCGGCATCATTTACACTGAAAAGATGAGTGTTTCCTCATTTAATTACATTGGTAGTTTTGACCTTACATATGTGGGTCTATTTCTGTACTCTTTATTCTGCTCCATTATTTTATACGCCAATGTTCATGCCAATACCATATTTTTTTTATTACTGTCATTTTATAGCAAGACTTCAAATCAGATACTGTAAGTCTTCCAACTATGTCTCTTTTCAAAATTGCTTTAGTTCTGCTAGGTCCATTGTAATTCCACACACTTTTAAGATTCCAATTGGCCCTTTCTACAAAAATAAGCCCCTGTAATTTTGGCTGGGATTGTGTTGTAAATATAAATTAATGTGTATGTTTGTGTACAGGGGATAGATAGGCATCTTAATATTTGTTGAATTTAAATCAGAAACGAGGTATATCTCTATATTTGTTTAGATATGTTTTTAAATTTTTCTCTAAATTTTTTAATTTAGTAATGTTTTGTAGTTTTCATTATAGAGATCTACAACTTTTGTTAAATTTATTCCAGAGTACCTTATGCATTTTGATGTCACTGTAAATAATACTTTATAAAATTTCAGTTTCCATTTGCTTGTTGCTAATATATGGAAATGCAACTAATTTTTGTGTATTATCCTGCTTAGAAAATAATTTTTTTTGTAAATACAGACCATTTAACTATGACTTTTTGAATTTTATACTTTCTCTCCTTGAAATATAGCTTAACTAGGACCTTCAATATAATACTTAACAGACTGGTAAAATTGGACATTTTTATATCTTTTGCAATCACAGAGGGAAAGTATTTAAATGTAATTATTAGGTATGAAGTTAGCTATAAATTTTTCAAAAATTTTAAAATTTTTAAAAATCCAACAGCATATTGTAGAAGGGTGTACAATCTTTTGGCATCTCTGGGCCACACTGGAAGAAGAGCTGTCTTGGGCCACACATTAAATATACAAACACTAACGAAAACTGATGAGCAAAGAAAAAAGATTTTAAAAAAATTTACAATTTTGTGTTGGGCCGCATTAATAGCCATCCTGGGCCACATGCAGCTCATGGGCTGTGGATTGGAAACTCCTGTCAGTAGATTATACACTGCAAAGACTTTGTATTCTGTTATCTTCTTCTGGAAAGTAATGATTTTTAGTCTTGCAGGTAATTCACTTAACAGTTGATCTTGAACATGTGTAGGCTTTGGATTTATCCTTTGTTAGGGTGACCTGATGAAAGCTCAGGGTATTTCTCAGACCTCTCAATTCTATCACCTTTACAGACTTTACTGGAGCTTTAAGTTTTGTTAGGCTATGTCTATAGTAGGCTTTATTATAGGTCATGATCCGTACTCCTAAACCCTAGCTTTTCTGTTATCTTGGCAAAACATTTGAAGTTCTAACAAGGATTTTGCTACTCCAACCAGGCTGAAAGTCCTAATTCCCCTATACTGCTCTACCTCTAGTGTCACAAATCTACTTTCATCCCCGTACTAGCCAGTCTCTGCTAAGGCATGGGTAGTCTCATCCAGTGAATGAGCATCCTAATCTTGAGCCAAGAAGTCATGGATGTTTGACTCCCAGTTTATTTTCAATATATTGTTTATATATGCTACTTTACTCACTTATTTAGAACATTTACAACTACAGAATCAAAGGACCTGAGAAGGTTACCTAGTCAAAGAAACCACAGAAATCTTAGAGATTTAGAAAACCCTTTCATTTCAGAATGACAAGACTACAGACCTGAAAAATTAAGTGCAACTGGATTTTCAGTTGTATCATGTTTTTCAAATATCCGACCTCACCAATTTCAAAGTGTTTTCCTTACCACATTTCATTTGATCCTCAAAACCACCTCATAAGGTAAGTCTAAGTATTATTATCCCTTTTTTATAGGTAAGCAAACTGACGCAGAGTGTAAACATATTCTTAGCTACAAAAAGCATTTTATAACCCTCTTTTACTCAGGATCCTCTGATAAGAAAAGGTTATAATTAAACAGATGAATTACTATCTTCCACATCTAAGGCTTGAGGGAAGTTTTACCCATTTACAGAACAAGTAACTATCTTTTTGATATTCTTTGAAAAAACACTGAAAGAAAAATCCTGAAAGGAAAAGATTTTTAAAAAAATCACAAACCTGAAACACCTCTCATAGGTAGATTATTTAACAGCTTTTCTCACAATGGGTATTGCAATTAGTTTAAGGCAGTAGGTTATCTATCTGTAACAGTTAAACTTTTAACTGATTCATATGTACTTAGAAGAAAACACTAGGGTGAACCTACACCCCCAGCAGAGGAGACAATGAAAAGTAAGAAATAGTTCAGTAATCCCACTCCTTGCTTGTTTGGGAGAAGGGACAGCCAATATTCTTAATTTCATCCTGCACCGGTGAGAACATTCTTGCACACAAAACATATACTGAGGAAAATCAAGATGGCAGAGGAGTGACTGGAAGTCACACTGACCTCCTCCAAGGACGAACCTGGAATTACAACTAAATTGTGGAGAAATCACGTAGAACAAAGAACTGAACAACAGCGACAGAGGAGCCGTATGACCTTGAACAGACAGAAAAGTCAGCATTAGCACAAGCACTAGTAAGGAATGTGGTGGAGACCTGAAAAGGCTAGCTGGGTGCCCACGCACAGCAGCGTCAGAGGGATATTGAAACATCCAGTTGGATCCCAGTGAGAAGAGCAGGGTCTAAAACATAAGTGGGGACCTCCAGCCTACAGTACCAGAGCCCAAAAAGTACAGATAACTGCCAGCTGCAAAAAGCGGCAGGGCTGCTCTCTGCCAGAGAGAGGAGGCTGGAGATGCAAAGAGCCTTTTAAAGGGCCAACCCATACATTTTTATCTGCAGCCACTTACCCTGGTCTTCGGCAAAGGTGGGGCAGAGTGGTCGAAAGACACTTGAGGAGAGTCTGGAGACGGAGGTTTTGGGGAGAGAACAGAGAGAGTAGCCAGCGAGATCCCGGTGCTGACTCCTCCCACATAAGGCAGCAGCCATCTGGCTCAGGCAGATAACTCCCCTGAGCAGCAGCTATGTGAGAGAACCTGTTCCCAGGAGGGACTCTGCCCTGCCCTGTGGTGCCTAAACCTGATTGCTGAGTGCAGAGTGACTAGATTAACAAGCTGAAGAAGATATCAACAGCCAGGAGATTCCTGGAAGTCTCGAACAGACTGCCTAAGGTCAGACAGGATCAACATCTGACATCATCAGAGGCGGATCCAGAGAGAAAAAACAGCTGTCTCCTACCATAGAGGTTCAAACCACAAAGCCAGGAAATCAAGACAGATAAATTTAAGAAGCAGAAGCAAAAAGAAGAGGAGTCTCACAAATAATGGGAAGACAAAGAAACACCCCCCAGTAAAAGAGAAAGGAGGAATACCCACAAAGAGAAATAAATGAAAGAGAGGAAATTAAACTTTCAGATATTAAGTTCAAAGCATTGGTTCTAAGGAAGCTCAATGAGCTCAGTGAGCTCAGAGAGTTACAAAAAACTATAGGGAAACTACGGAGAACTTACTGCAAACTATATCAGTATGAAAAAGGAGGCATAACTATTGAGTTAACCAAGACTAGGGAGGAAATCCAAAAGTCCCAAGGGATAGCTGATTATATAATAGATAATACCAATTTTGCCTTATAATTTCAATTATGACTAGTCCCACTAGCGTTGTTTATTGCTATGCTGTACAGAATACCATTGTTCTTCTCTTTTCAATTCAAGTGTAGGGAATTTTTATATTAATTTATGTGATTTCCTACAAAACATTTAAACCTTAGAATTTTAGGTCACTGTGAAAAATGCTTTCAACTCTATCAATTGTCTAAAGGCATTTAGTGGAGTATAAATAAATGTGGCTTTACAAAAAGTACAGATGTTCTTATATTCTTACTAGGCTATAAGTCATATAATTATTTTCAATTTTGTGGTTAATTTGGAAGACTATTAAATCTGCAAATGTATTTTTCTTAATGCCAGAAACTCTACAATAAATTTTAAAATGAAATACTTCAGGATATCAAGAGATAAAATAATTTAAAATAAACTGTTTTAATTATTCAGGGTATAATAGATTGATCATCTAATTATTCCATCTCCAAATAGCCTGGACCATTTTCTATGGCTTTCTTAGTCCTAAGCATATTCTATTTTTCTCTCTTAATACGCAGTATTTTTCAAATGTCAGAATTCAGATTATATCACAGGACTCTTTTTAGTTACATATAAAAATTTATTTTGTTTTTGGGAAGTTAGATCTTTCCTTAGCCAAAAGGCACCTCTGGAGTACATAATTTAGCTCACAGAGGTTTAGGTTTTTCTGCCAACTTTAACAATGAAATGCTACTTACAAAACAGGTATGGATTCTCAATGAAGCTAAAGAACTCTTCTACCACTTCCCCTAACAAATCAGTTCTCAGAGCAGACAAATTCATAGTTTGATAAAAATTTATTCCAAGTGAAAAATTAGTCTTTTAAGCTTTATTTGTAATGCCAACATAGGGTGAGACTATAGTAGGAGTCTGAATGCAGAGCAGTAGAAAATGAGCTAGTACATCTAGGAATCTTAATAGTAAACTCATAATTTCAACTGACATTTAAAATTTTTTAAGGTTATTAGAGTTGTTGTTCATTATTTTTCCCCTTCTCCCATTCATCCTTTCTTTCTTACAGAAAGGGCTAACATAAAAAAGGAATAAAAAGGACTGAGTGGCCTAGATGGCGGCTGGCAGTCCCACAGTTCCATGCGGATAAACTGGGAGGAACAACAGGCGAGCGAGACAGACCACACAATCCAAGGTTCCAGTGTGGGAAAAGAAAGCCTCAAAATCTCAGGCTATAAAAACTTGTGGGGATTTTGACAGCAGGAGAAACTCTCAGTGTCACAGGAGTGTTTGTTGGAGAGACCCATGGGGTTCTAGAATGTACACAAACCCACCCACCTGGAAATCAGCACCAGAAGGGCCCAATTTGCTTGTGAGAAGTGGGGGAGGTGACTGAAAGCCAGATGAGCCGAGGAAGCAGCATCGTTCCCTCTCTGACCCCTCTGCCACATACAGCCCCACAATGCAGCAATGTGAGTTGCCCCGTCCTGGCAAATACCTAAGTCTCTGACCCTTACAATGTAACAAGTAGGCTGAGACAAAAGAAATATGGCCCAAATGAAAGCACAGATAAAAACTCCAAAAACAGAACTAAGCCACAGAGAGACAGCCAACCTAACAGTTGCAGAGTTCAAAATGCTGGTAATTAGGAAACTCACAGACATGGTTGAGTATGGCTGCAAAATGGAGGAAAAAGTGAAAGCTATGCAAAGTGGTATGAAGAAAGATATACAGGGAACAGTGAAGGGAAGGAAACTGGGACTCAAATAAATGATTTGGAGCAGAAGCAGGATATAAACATTCAGTCAGAACAGAATGAAGAAACAAGAATTCAAAAAAAATGAGGAGAGGCTTAGGAACCTCTGGGACAACTTTAAACATTCCAACATCTGAATCATAGGGGGGGCAGGGGGGAGGAGGGGGAGGGGGAGGGGAGGGGAGGAGGAGGAGAGCAAGACATTGAAAACTTGTTTGAAAAAATAACTGAAGGAGAACTTCCCCAATCTGGCCAAGGAAATAGACTTCCAGGAGATCCAGGAAGCTCAGAGAGTCCCAAAGAAGCTGGAACCAAGGAAGCACACACCAAAGCACATCATAATTCCATTACCAAGAGTAAAGACAAGGAGAGAATCTTAAAAGCAGCAAAAGAAAAGGAGAGAGTTACCTACAAAGGAGTTCCCATAAGACTATCAGCTGATTTCTCAAAAGAAACCTTGCAGGCAAGAAGGCGCTGGCAAGAAGTATTCAAAGTCATGAAAGGGAAGGACCTACATCCAAGATCACGCTATCCAGTAAAGCTATCATTGAGAATGTAAGGGCAGGTAAAGTGCTTCCCAGATAAGGTGATGTTAAAGGAGTACAGTATCACCAAGCTCATATTATATGAAATGTTAAAGGGACTTATCTAAAAAAAAAGATGATCAAAACTATGAATACTGAAATGACAACAAACTCATAACTATCAACAGATGAACCTAAACAAAAACAAAAACAAACTAAGCAAACAACTAGAACAGGACCGGAATTTCAGAAATGGAGATCACATGGAGGGTTATCAGTGGGGAGGGGGTGGGGGGAAAATGGGGGAAAAGGTATAGGGAACAAGAAGCATAAATGATAGGTACAAAGTAGACAGGGGGAGGAAGAAAAAATAGTAAAAAGTAAAAAAAAGGGGAATAAAATAAATAATGGCTAACAAGTCCACAGCATAAGGAAAAGAACCACCAATGTGGGAACTGCCAATAAAAATGTTCTTTCTCTTTGGAGCTAGCTAACCAACTCAAATGTTCCTACTGAACAACCGTGGGCAGACTACTGAAGTGAACAGTGTCACATCTTCCCAAACGCAAGGCCACCACTTATCTGTAACAGATACTTAATTATTAGGACATTCCTTTTGGTTTGACGAGGTTCAGGATTATTCTAAAAAACTAGACTATTCTATTGCTGTACTAAAGAATTTTCTGTACAAATGGGCCAACAGCCCCTTTCTTCAGGAAAACTTATTGTAGATTCAGATTCACCTACATGCATGTTTTGGTCTCTTTTGCACATTGTGTTGCCCTTGTATTTCTTCTTCATTTCAAATTTTCTCGTTATAATAAACAAGTCCTTTTATTTATTGAATTATCAATAATTAAACAATATAAATATTTAAAATATGATGGGTCCTGCCATGATTATAGAGTGTGGAATCCTGCTCTCATTGGTAATAGCCAAAAGTAAGATATTGTCTTTCTCCTTTTAAATTTTCCATAAATAATTTTGTTTTCCTACAAATCATCACCAGAAAATACTTATACAAAATAATAATACCTGCTATTAAGTGTTCCCTGTGCTAGGCACAGTTCTCAATTCTACATATTAATGATTTTTGTTTTATTGCCATGAAAACTTTATGAAGCAGGAATAATTATTATTACCATTTAAAAATGAGAAGACTGAGTCAGAGAGAGATTAAATGACTTGATGAAGTCACAGAGCTCATATATGACGGAGTTAGAATTCAGACTCTTATAGGAAGTAAGCTCTCAGTAGTTGCCATAAGTCATCAGAAGCATCAGAAGCAGGTATCATGGAGAACTACTTGGAGGGAGTAAACTCCTTACAAATTGACTTTGGAATGAAGTAAATGAAAAATTCCTGGGCAGATGATTAGCAAACTTGTTCAATATATGGAGTGGAGTCCCAACTATAGCAGAAAAATGTCTATTCCTTTGGTTAACTGCATACTGAAAAGGAATAGAAAGTTCACTGTATTAGAACCCACAACATGTTATTATTCACAGTGTTTTGTGTATATTCTGCTTAGGTTAACTGTACAGTTTTCAACTGAGGTTTTAGGATTGATTACTTTATATTTATTTGTACGGAAAACTTAAATCTACATTTAAGAAAAATAGGGGTTTTAATTTACTGCTGTAGATGAAAAGAGTAGAACAACTGTTGCTCCCCATGCTTGATGGAGAATTATGTGGGTTGTTTCACAGGGTATTTCAGACAGATCATTTGTTAAAAACCACCACTGTCTCAACAGATTAGGGATAGAGGATTAGGACAAAGTGCTGAGGTAATTTATTAACAGGAAGGTATTAAACAACCATGGTAAAATTGAAAATAAAAGACAAAAACAAGGGGAAATTTAAATTCAAATTAAAGGAAGGACTATTTTAAAAATTTAAGTTGATAAGAATACCATGATGCCACAACCATAAATCCTGAACAGTTGAAGAATGTGATATGTGATGTCAGAGTCAGGTTTTTACACTTCATTTTTAGAACTTTTGTTAATGTTTATTAAATTTCTATGTTACTTACATAAAATTCTTTATATATTTTAATTACTTATCCCATGCCTTATTGTATAAGTGCTTGATCCTACCAAAAATAGTTTTACTAATCATAGTATTTTTCAGAAATGTAATCTCCAACCTAAGTTGGCAAGGGAAGTTCATAATAAAGTTTAGTACTTTGATGCAAAAGACAAATTACACACAACTCCCTTTGCACGGTTTAAAGTCAAGCATTCTTTAAAAAAAAATATTTCATATTTTTTCAAAGTACTAATAATACAGGAAAATTCTTATACAAATTCACCACTATCTTGCTATAGTCATTTGAACTGAGTGGGAAAGATTTGACAAGTGAAGGCAAGATATTGATATCTAGGAAGACAGAACAAACAACACACACACACACACACACACACACACACACACACACACACACACACAGTTCCCTTAGCAGTACCAGTGTCTGCTTTAAAAAAAAAAACAACACACACATATGACACCTTGTTTTCCCCCAAATTATATCCACCTTTCTTCTATTTTCTTAATTCTTTTAAGCCTTTCTCAACTCCATCTTCTACCATGTTCTAGGAATGGTTTCCAGACCTCTTCAAATCAAATGATTTTATTCTTTATCACCTAAGAATTATCTCCAGTACTCCATCTCTAAAGTACCAAGCTTTGAATTTTACTACCAACGTCTTATACCTCTTTCATTAACTTGCTCCTAGAAGTTTATTTGCAAATTTTTTTTTCTCATGATGATACTAAGAACCCTAACTTCTCTGTATTCCCCCAGCATATCAATCTATTTCTGCTTCAAGTAATCATCACTTCCAACACCACATCATCTGTAATGCTTTGGTAAGAGGTTAGAATCTGTGAACCTTGCACTGTGGCCTAATAATCCACAAGCACAGGGGACACCATGACATGTGCTCAATTCTTAGGTGCCGTCATGATATCATAATGATGTACCATGAAAATTCACACTAAGGTATCAAGGCAAGATCCTCTGCTACCCTCTAATTCTGGTATTTAACATTTATCGATACTTCGAAGTAGCAAAAAAGATACTTCGAATGTTAGCTTAAAGCACTAGCTGGGCTGAGAAAAGTTTGTTTCCATTATGTCAGAGAGATTGCATATTATGCACTAATAGAAAGTGAGCAAGTGTTATGTGAGGTAAAAATTAATAGAGGAAGAACGCAGAAGAGGGACCACGGCTAAAAATCTGTGACAGAGATAAGAAGCTAGCATTATGAAGGAGAAAGAGTATCTCCTCTGAGAGAGAAGACAAAAACCAACAACAAAAACAGATAACTAATGAGGTAAAGGTAACTAAGGGATCCCAGGATAGACTTGGCTTCAGTAAAATGAGAATAAGATAATTAGTAAGGGTGAGGGTTGGGAATAGTAAAGGAGACAGTTCAACTGGACTGTCAAAGGAGATATGCTTATTTTAAAGAGAAAGATACCAGAATTTTTCAAAGTCACAGAGAAGAAAAAGAAGCATCTATTATGTACTACCAGATGTATATATGGTTTGCAACAGATTTTTATCTCAGGAAGCCACAAGATGTGGGGCAATTAGGAAAATAATGTACAGCAGAATTTTGCTAAAAGTAACAATTTTGTAAAAATTGGTGAGTATGGCAAAACGTTAATTGCTAAATATGGGAGACAGGTATATGAGGGTTTATAATGTGAGTCTCTCTACTTGTGCATAACTTTGGAAATGCTTATAATAAAAAAAATTCTTTAAAAATTGCTTAGCTATCATATGACCCTCAAGACCAAGAGTTATCTCAATAAGCTCAACAATTAGCCAAAACGTTCCAGAAGTTTTCAGAACTTTTAGAGATGCAACTGGATACAAATACATATACTCTAGAGGACTTTAAAATTCAATGAAGAGGAATAAAAAATAATTCTATTTGACCAGGATTGGTCACTAATTTATTCTGGGGAGTGAGAAATCCAAGTCAGCAGTAAAAAGGAGCTAAGTGTGTGAGAGCTAATAAACAGGTCCAGAAGAAGAAAGAAATGAAAAAAGTACTGCTATTAAGCACATGTATAAAGAGTAAGATTAAAACACTTACTTCATCTCCAGGACTTCCTCTAGGTGTTTCCTTCTTTCTGCCCGAAGATTGGTCAAATGAGTTTCCTTTTCTGCCAGAGACTGTTGAGTAGAGGACAGCTTTGCCTTCATGGACTCTAGTTCCTGCTTTACTTTTTCCATGGCCATCAGTAACTCCTCCACCTGTCAGAAGTAAGGGAAAGAGACAAACTGAACCTCTTGATCAGTTACAGTCAGAGGAAACTGTAACTGGGTCCAAAGAACTGAGTACACACACATGTCAAAACTTCTGTACACTGTCTGGATCAGACATATATATCAATAAGACACAGCAAAAAATGCAGTAAATTTCTGATCATCCCTCCACTATAATTCTTTTCAGTTTTGGTCAAATAGAACTTCTCTTTCTTTTTGATAAATGCAAGGACATATAAGTTCAGGAGGAACCCTTGGCCATACACAGTCCCTTTTAAGAAATTTATTTAGAAATGGCTCAGAAATTTCCATGGAAATAACAATATAACACAGGAAAACATATAAAGAACAAAATTGTAATTAATTTTTATAGAGGAATTTTGGGAAATGAAACAAACATGACAAATAACAGATTCAGTATAAACATAGATGATTTTTCTGTTTGCACCATTAAAAAGAATTTAAAAAAACATCTAGAATGCAATTAGATAATTTCTTGCTCTAAAGTCAGGAGATTTTTTTAAGAAAGGCAGGAATAAAAAACATATATGATTAGATAGGGTGGAGAGAGAATGCGTTAAGTAAAAAGACCTGGAAAAACACTGAGGAGACAAAAATAGAATGCTAAAACACGAAAAACTAAGAGGTAGTTATGTACCCTATAGTCATTTCCATTTACTCTGAGTGGATCCCAAATCAGATTTAAATAAACACGTTCATTCTAATTCAGAAGCAGAAAATAATGCTGCTAAAATATGTTAACAAAAAGTAACCTCGATGAGGTAATGAACCAAACAATTGCACCAACCATGAGTTTTTCAGGTTGCTGCTTACCAAGAAATAATTTTGGTGACAATAAACCTTTGAGAGGTAGAGGTAAGTGGAGGCAGAGATAGAGGGTCTGTCATTGATTGACTCCTACATAAAGCCAATTTGCATAACAGTAAAACAGAGCAGTCTGGAGACACAACTGCAGCATAACAAACCAGAGTTGCTGTTAACCTAATCAATGTCTCCGTGTTGATTGGTAACAGCTGCTGAACACTGATAATAAACAGATACATCTTGGTTTTTGGCACCTGAATTACTTTATTTTGTTTATCTTTTCAGAAGTGATCAAGTTAATGTTCTAGGCTGATAGCACCTTCAGTCCTAGCTGCTGTGTGAATATGTATTACCCAGATCTCAGCTATGTAGTCACATTAGCTGTATATGTATATGTATGTGTATGTGTATGTGTATGTGTGTGTATGTGTATGTGTGTGTGTGTATATTACTGTCTGTCCCCTTGAAACTGCCAATAGCGATGATTTAATTTTAACAGTTTAATTCATATAAAATCTTATCTAAAACTGAATTGAACTGCTCTGCAAAGGTATGTTCTTATGACACAAAATCAGTAATGGATAGTATCACTTATAAGAACTCTAATAAATGTGGGATGTGTCCATCTTTTATGAACTTATCTTAAAAATATGTCAAAATATCTCCCTCCCATCCTGTCTTTCACTACCCTAGGCAAGATGTGCTATCAATTTCTTATGTAACCTGGAGGAATATTTTGTACATATATAAGCAAGCATGTATAAATAACCTATTTCTCCCTTCTACACAAAAAGAAGCCCATTCTACACATATATAATATCTAAAGTTTTGGGTAAACATTTTACTGAAATATAAATACAAAAAAATACATAAATAATAAATGTACAACTTGAAGAATTTTCTCAAAACAAATACATATATGTAATCAACACAGACCAATAAACAGTACATGATCCAGTACCCCAGGAACGCCCCACATATCCTCTTTCCAGATAAAGAGTAGTTATTATTCTAATACTCCAGGGTAGTCTTGCCTATTTGTTTTAACTTTGTACAAATGAAATTACATAGTATAAAATTCTTTTCAGGGTTATGCCTGTGAGATTCATCCATGTTGTTGGGTATAATTATAGTTCTATAATTCTAATAACTGCATGATATTTCCAACTTTTATACTGCCTTCAATAGTAGATTGAATTAGTGGTCTCAATTAAATTATTCCTCTGTAGTACTAATAGATGTCCACACCACTGTCATGGCCTCATGATGGACAAAATACCCTAAATTTTGGCTTAGCTATGTGACTTGCTTTGAGCAATGGGATATTAGCAGATCAGAGAGAAGACGAGGCTCGCAATATGTGTGATTAGGTTGCATTTCCACCATTGCAAAAAAAATACTGAGTAGCTATTGCCTCTCAGGTGGGTCCTAGAATGAGCCGTGAGGATCACAGCTACCCTAGTCAGCAACCAAAGCACAGCCAAACATGCTAACCTTCCAATCTATGTGAATGAGAAATAAATGTTTATTTTATATATAGACACACACACATATATATGCATATATATAGCATATATGTGTGTGTGTCTATATATATTTATATTTACATATTCTCCAGAGAAAGAGAACCAAAAAGATATATCCTGAATACAGTGTATGTGTATGTGCCTACACATACAGTGCACAGATACACTGCATTCACTATACATCCTGTTGGTTCTGTTTCTCAGGAGAACCCTGATGAAAGAAAGAAAAGAAAGAAAGAAAAGAAAGAAAAGAAAGAAAAGAAAGAAAGAAAGAAAAATACACTAATGTTATACTAATATAATTATATTAATGTTATTACAATAAGTTAATATATAAAATATATTTTATAAGGAATTACATGTACTACATAAATATATAAAATATACTTTAATAATATGATTATGGAGGTTGACAAATGCCACGATCTGCAGAGTGAGTAGGTAAGCTCGAAACCCAAGGGAGCCAATGGTGTCATTCCAGTCCAAAGACTGGCAGGCGCAAGGCCCAGGAAGAGCCAATGTTTCAGGTCAAGTCCAAAGGCAGGCAAAAACTGGTGTCCCCGTTTGAACACAATCAGTCAGGATTTACTCTTACTCAGGAGAGGGGAATCATTTTTGTTCTATTCAGGCTTTCAACTGACTGGAGACTGAATAAAACAGGATGAGAGTCATCCACATTAGGAAGAGCAATCTGCTTCATTCAAGTCTGTGGATTTAAATGTTAATCTCACCCAAAGGCATCCTCACAAAAACACCCAGAACAGAGTTTGACTAGATATCTGGGCACCTGCGTGGTCCAGTCAAGTTGTCAAATAAAATTAACCATCACAATTCGCTATGTTCTTTTGTGATTGTAATACAATATTTGACTGAGAAGCTTTCAAAGAGTTTTAAGTATTATATTTCACATTTAGTCTTTAATCCACCTGGAAATGATTGTTGCTCATGGTGTGAGGTAGAGGTACAGTTTCAGTTTTCCCCACAGGGATATCCAATGTCTCGATACCATTTATTGAAAAGCCATTCTATCATCACCTTTGACATTTATCAATTTTGTTTCTGTACTTTTCTATTATGGTCTACTGGTTTGCCTAGTCCTGCACCAAAATCACACTGTCTTAATTGTTACAGCTTTATAAGGCTTGATATCTAAGATGCTTCTCTTAGCTGTTCTTGAATTTCTACAAAAAATATTTGTGTCTATCATGTTCCAGGCACTGTTCTAGAACAGTTCATGCAAAAGATATAGTTAGGACTTCAATATCTTTCAAAAATTTGTATAATTTTCTCCCTCAGCCGCTAATATTCTAATGATTTATTCTTAAGCACTTCATATGCTTTTTAAGTGTTATAGTAAATAATAACATTTTAAAAAAATTTTGTTTGGTGCAGATTAAAGAAGTGCAACTGATTTCTGTATATTGATGTTGCATCTAGTTGCCTTCTTAAATACTCTTATTTATTTATAGATTTTTTTTAATTTACTACACAGACAACCATAATATATCTGAATGATAGTTTTTTCTCTTTCTTTCCAATTTTTATAATATGTACCACTTTTATCTGACTTACTGCACAGCCTAAAATGATGATAGCATGAACTCTATTTCTGATTTGAAAGTAATGCTTAATAGCTTTATTCATAAATAAGTCCTTTATCAGGTTAAGGAAATGCCTTCTATCAGTAGCCAGTTAAGAATTTTTTAAATTATAGATTAATATAAATTTTTGTGCATATCATGAGATAATCATATGACTTTTCTCATATCATCTTTTGCTATGTTACATCATACTAGTAACTTACAACTTACTAGTCTTTTAATGATACCAATCTTAAAATCCTGGGATGAGCTAAACTTAAGAATATTTTTCTTTTTTATATGCATTCAGTTTTCTTAACTCTCACCAGAGGATATGTTTATTGATTTTTTATTTTTAAAGATTTATTTATTTTTAGAGAGAGAAAAGGCAGGGAGAAAGAGAGGGAGAGAAACATCAATGTCAGAGAGAAACATGAATTGATTGCTTCTTTCTTGCAGGTGCCCCAACCAGGAACTGAATTCACAACTCAGGCATGGGCCCTGACTGGGAATCGAACTGGTGACCTTTTGCTTTGCAGGACTATACTGAACCAACTGAGTCACAATGGTCAGGGCTACTGATTTCTTTTTATATAAGAGTGAGAGGAGCGGGGGGGATAAGGAGGGAGGAAGGGAGCGGAGGGTGGGAGGGGGGAGAGAGAGAGAAAGAGAGAGAGCGAGTGAAAGAAATATCTATATAGAGAGAAACACCGATTAGTTCCCTCCGGTATGTGCCCCAACCAGGATAAAAGCCACAACCTTTTTGTGTATGAGATGACGCTCTAACCAACTGAGTTATCTGGTCAGGGCAACACACACTAAGTCTTGATTGGCAATATTTTGTTTACAAATTTTGCATTTATATTCACAGTTGAGACAGACCTAAACCTTTCCTCTCCTCTATTAACTTTGCCAAGTTTTGATATGCAGTTACACTAGTCTTATAAAATACATTGTTGATTACGTGTTCCCTCTATTTTATTTTCTGAAATTGTTTGTTAGACTAAAATTATTTGTTCCTTGTATGTTTATTAAAAATCACCCTGGGCTTGAAGTTTGTGGGAAAAAAATTATTACAGACTCATTTTTTTCAGATTATCTTTTTCATAATTTGCTAGTTTTGCAAACTTCTATTTTTCTTGGCATTTGCTCATTTAAATTTCCAAAGGTGCTGGCAAAGATATCCTTGTATCTTTTTAATACCTGCAGGACTTACAGGTATGAACCCTTTATCATTCCAAAAATTGTTCCTGATGCCTTCTTTCTTTATCTTTTTTAGTGTCACAAAAGGCCGGTCAATTTTCTTAGTGTTTTCAAAGAACCAATTCTGGGCACTGTGTATACTTTTAAAAAAGGGCAAGGGTTAGCTGTCTATTTGATTTTCTACTTTGGGCTGCCAATATACAAAAAACCAATGTTCAAGTTCAACAGCTTATCAAGTGCTTACTTTTGCATTCTGTGTCTATTCCTCCCCTGACATGAGAATTTCTTAAATTCTTGCAAACTTATGAATGTATGTTTTATCAACTATTTTTAATTATTTCTGTGGTGAAGTTATTTTCCCAGCATCTAGTCTGCCATGTTTACAGACATGTTTTACCTTTCATTCCATTCTCTCATTTACATAATTTTGCCTATTAGTAAAATATAATTTTCTTAAAGGTTGCTTAATTTTCCCATCCATTTTAATGCCACTCCCTCAAGGTACTTCTACCTCGGATCATATTTACAGTTAAAATGCTCGAAAGCATTAGTATTTAGGGCGAGAATGCTGCCACAAACCATGATTTTCAACCAATCATCTGACTTGTACTCTGGCTCCAAGACAGAGAAACAGTTTCAGGTCAAACTGAAATACTTCACACTTTGTTACATTGCCACAACCCCGGAGAATACATCCCACTATCTCTGTTTGAATATCTATTCCTCTACACGCCTACCACACAGCAGTCGTTGTGTAGTTTTGGGTGTGCTACTGAGAAATGAAGGGAATGAAAGCTGAGTAAAAGAAGAGATAGATACCACACTAAACAATGAAGAAATTCTCCACAATTTAAAAATGTGCTTGAGGTCACAGTACAATTTTCAAAAGCATATGTCTTAAGACAAACCCCCCCCCCCAAAAAAAAAAACCAAAAACCAAAGAACAGGCCAGAGCTGGGACTCAAGTATGTAACTTAACTGCCTCCAGCAACATATTAAGGAGAAAACACAGGGCTTGATATTGAACAGTGCCAGCAGGACCAGATGGTTTGCTTAAATCAGAAACTAATAAACTTTTACTCAAAATAAGAAAGGAACAAATTATGACTTTACCACACACCCATCTTCCTTAAGAAAGCAAAGCAATCAGGAGCTTCAGGTGCTGGCAAAGGGTGCAACTTCAAATTTCCCACCTTCTTCTGTTCCACAACTGAGAGCAAAATACTTCTTGTAATTTCCAAGATGATTATAGAAAATCTTGTTATAGTTTCTTGGGAGATTAGGAGGCATAAATCTCCAAAGGAAGAAAACAATTGGATGAAAAAAGGAGTGGTATAAAGAAAACGTTATCTAGAGATTAAACATTCATAATATGTCATATTTTAATCTGAGAAGCCCACTATTTTCTCGACTTCAAGAAAATCCTAGATTAAAACTCACTCCATTTTACAATTACAAAAAAAAGTTACTAAGATTGAGGTGTGCAGCATTTTTGAAGTATCAGTGAGAACATACATATTATGTACATACCTGCACACACACATACATTTGACCATCCTCTTCTAACACACTCTTTTAGGTTGTCACAATCATTACTAACAAGAATTTGAATTTACAGAATTTCTAGCAGTTTCATGGTAGTATTTATACTAGAAATCTCTTCACTCCAATATGTACTTTTGGCCAATGTGTGGTAATTCTTTGACAAAATATATACCAACCGTATAGTACTTTATGAATATAGATTAGCTATAGCTATTTCAATAATAACAGTAATAGCAACTTACATTATATGAATTCTTTGTAGTGCTAAGTGCTTTACATGTATTGTCTCATTAAATCCTTACAATGATGCTATGAGGTACTATTATTTTCCTTTTTTTTTACAGAACATGAAACAATTTTAGAGTTTAAGTGCCATGATGAAAGTTTTACAGCCAGAATAAAGTGAGCTAGGATTCCAACCTAGACAGTCAGATGCCACTGTATTCACAGTTAATGCCACTTTGCTACAACATTACCAGTACTCAGAAAGTCTTAAAGCAGCATTCCACAAGTCTATCTAAAGAATCATTCTGGAGAGTGTTTCCATGCCCACTTTTGCATCTTTCCATCCTTCCTTTCTCTCCCTTCTCTCCTCCTTCAAAATATTTATTTCCTACCATGTACCGGGTAATATGTATTATGCACTAAGGGCACAACAGAAAGCAAAGCAGACATATTTCCCTATCCCTCTTGCGCTTACAGTCCATACAGAGATAGAGACATTAATTAATAAATTTCTTAAATATATAATTATAAATTGTGAATTTATGTAAGAAGTTACAGGATGACATAATATTAAGTAACATGAGGTTCTGATCTGTGTTTTGGAAGCCTAGACAGAGTTTCTCCAGGAAAGCCAAGGAGCCGATGTGGTGGAAAGGGGGATTCCAGCTTCAGGTCCCAGCATGTACAGCCCTGAAGCAGGAAAGCACATACCTACAAGAGAAGATAAAAAATGTCAAAGTATAACAATCCCTGAGAACAAAGGGAAGAAGGGGGCAAATGTGGCAGGAGAAGGAGGAAGGGAGCATATGTAGAAAGATCTTGTTGGATTTATTAGGGACTTTGGCTTTTATCCCAAAAGCAAAAGGAAAGTACCAAAGGGATCTGACTAAATAGTAGAGCAAGAGGATTCAGAATGTTAAAATCAGAATTGCTAAAATAATGGACGAAAGAATCTAAGCCAAACAGACAGGGAAGCAGAGAGGCTAACAGATTAGGATAGACCAAAAGGAACAAGTTCAAATGATGTAAAAACATGGTTGTAGTGGTAATACTTAAACCAGAAAAAAATTAAAATTATAGAAAATTCTGATTAGAGAGGAAGATGCTTAATGAGTGAAGCTGGAGGTAGACTAGATTACAACAAGGTCTACAATGACAGCTATGGAATGAAGAAAGTCAATGGAGGCAAATACCCTTGGTCAAAAAACTGAGACGACTAAGTAACAAATGGATTATCCATGTAGATTCAGAAGTCACTGAAATAACAGAAGTCTTTAATGAAAAGCTTCGATTCTATAGCTAAATGACATGAACCTTGAAGAAACAAGTATCCTTATAAAAATGTGACGGAATAATAAATGGCTTGAAAGTATAACAGTAAGCAAATATGTGAGCCCTACCTCAACTCTAAGTTCAGAAAAAATACTTATCACCAGAAAGGACTGTTGGAGTTTCCAGGGCAGGGGCTATATTACACTTCAGGCAAAGAAGGTGAAAGATGGTTTGAGAAGGAAATTAAACATGTTTGTGCCAGGCCCTGCCACAGAGTAGACGGATACTCAATGAATATTTGTTAAATTAATAAAAAAATGAAGATAGATGAATTTGTGAATTTTGGTCACTAGTAGAAATATGTTAAAGGGTTAAGACAAGTTGGAGAGCAGGGTTACGGCCAGAAAGTACTGAACAATATAGGGATGACGGCGCAGTAGAGCACAGATGATCGGGGTCCTGAAATCCAGAATGAGAGGCACAATGAAATTACCTCTACTAGGTTTTTTGAAGAGGGTGGGCCCTGGTCCCCTTGGATCATAACTTCAAAATAAATGAGATGCTATCAAAATAAGAAGTTAAAATTTTTATTTTTTCTTTTGGTCCCAATTTACATGATTTGACTTACATAATAGCACTGATTATAATTTTCTATCCTACTCATTGAAAATAAAATATTCTATGTGATTCTTGAGGTAACATAATGAAAAAAGATACCATCAACTTTAGCAGTATATTAAACTCAGGAAGTGTCAGGTACTATTATTGCTATCTTTTACTCCTGATTTTATGAAGGAGCAGAAGTCACAGACATAGTGCTGAAGAAGAAACCATAGAAACCTGTATTTCCACAATTCAGCTTTGGGAGTCACTAGGTTTTTCCTTTTTTTTTTTACATACTGTTGCATTTCTCCAATAAGTCAACACTGCTAAAGGTTTTGTGAGAACAAATAAAATCCATAAATGACACTTTAAATAATGAATGTGCTCCATGGGTGAGGAATTTATAAAATGTTTTTACCATCTCTCAAAATATGGTCGACATTCCCATGGGACACTTAACAATGCTGTATATGCGTATAATAGAATCCAGTTTGTAAGTAGTCACACAGTTAAGACTGACCGTAGATGCAGTAAATTCATACTGATTGGCTGCATTCCTTCTCTGGCAACCACCTTTAAGTTTCCAGTAATACTATGCTGTGGTAACAAACTTCCAGCTGAAGAGAAATTTTAAGAGTGGAAACACGACAATGTGAAAAAGAATTGCTTCTTTTGCAAGCCACCTCAATTTTCCTCTTTAAAAAAAATCAACTCAGAGAACATGGTGGATAAATGCTATAATAAGCATTCACCATTCCTAGGTGAAGCCTGAAAAATCAGATATCAAAAAAAATGTACATACACACATTCAAAGCAAAGCAAACATCCCCCTGCTGCTCTGACTCTCATGTCACTGACGCTGGGAAGGGGCCTTAAGAAAGGCCAGTGTTTATCTCACTGCCAACTCTATTTAGGCAATTTTTTAGTAACATAATATCAAAACTAAAAATCTGAGTTAAAACACTGAAAACTATTTTTAGAAGATTGTTACTTGATTAATGTCTCCTATAATTTATTTTTAGCAACAAGCAGGCTGTACCAGAATCAAGTAAAACAAAAATTAGTAATTTCCTGGGTCCACATAAACTCCATGGTTCCTCTCTAACTCTTGGAAGAAGTAATCTAAATAACATCACTCTTTTCTTTCTTTACTGTTGTAAAAAGAAGATGTGGCAATCATCATTTTATACTCTTCTTCATCTGGGTCTGAGACCTCTTTATATTCCATTAGGGTTTGTGAGAAATGAGTAATTCAGTAAAAGAAATACAAATAGAGGTGGACTGACAAGGCTGTCCCTGAACTTTGAGCTCTGGTAAGTTCTCTTCTGGAAAAAAATGTGGTTGTTTTTTTTTTGTTTTTTTTTTTTTACTGCATTGCTAGGAAGTCAGGAAAACAGGATAAAAAGTATGTGGTAGGAGGGCTGTAGAAGTTGTCCAGGTTTGGAAAAAATTTTCTTTCTTAAAATTTTTCACATGGAAAAAACATTAATTCCATTTTATTAGAGAAAACAGCAATCCCCTCAACTAGTGTAAAGTCACCAACAGAGGACAGAGCATTTAGGGCTTGAGCCCTTTTTCTAAAATCAGATGAATGATTTAAATAAAACAGCTTCATATTGTGTCCTTCAGTTTTCAACAATAAAAATAGAAGTTCACTGCCATTTTAATGAAAAATTTTAATCCTCATTTGCATTACTGAAAAATAAATCAAACAGTTAGCTAGAAGTAAACAGAATGACATTTCATTAATTAGAGATACTTTTTTTGTGGACAAAACATTATTTCAATAGAATCCCTGGAAAATGGTTACCAAGAAAATATTGGTAAATGAAATGATGGTTATTCGACCTCATCAAAAGCTAACTATTAGCTAAAAGAGAAAAGTAAAAGGGTGGAATTAAATCTCTGGCATTCCAAGAATACCAAGAGGGAACTCATAAGCACCATTTGAGCATGCGTGTGCGCGCACACACACACACGCAAGATTATTGTGGCTACAATAGTAAGGCTCAACATTTGTATACTGCCGTTAGAGCCTACCAAAGACAGTTGTGGGGATAACTTGCTCTACACCGATGAAGCTATAGAGCCCTAGAAAGAAGACAGAATTAACCCTGGCTGGTTTGGCTCAGTGGGTTGAGCCCTAGCCTGTGAACCAAAGGGTCTGGGTTTGATCCCTAGTCAGAGCACATGCCCGGGTTGTGGAGCAGGCCCTCAGTAGGGGGTGTTTGAGAGGCAACCACACATTGTTGTTTTTCCCCCTCTCTTTCTCCCTTCCTCCCCATCTAAAATAAATAAATAAATAAATAATTCTTCAAAAAAAAAAAAAGAAAGAAAGAAAAAGAGTACAGAACTTACCCTAAATCAACTAGTAAACAGAAGAAATAGAATCCACACCACTTAAACTGCTGGATCAATGCACTTTATAGTAACACTTATTGCTTCTTTATTCATTAAAGAGGGTGGAGATATGAGGAAGGGATAAATGAGTGCCAAAATAGAGCTTTGGACATGCCACACACAAAAACTATCTGTTGTGTAGGATAAATCCTGCTGTGCGAATTTCTCTAGGAAAATATGTTTCACTGAAAACATCCAAGAAGGTGCAGCCAAGTAGAACATAAACTGCATATAAAAATCAGTGGGAAGCCATCTGGCTCTCAAGATTTCACCTTCAGCCATATCTTGGATGACTGCCTCTATCGTCAATAACTTGGTTTATCAAACTTCTCAGTAGGAGATAACAAAGTAAGGGCCAAAAACCCCAAGAACTCATTACAAGCAAACTAAATATCATCTGTTATAGATCTGCCACAGAGATTCCAAGAGTACTTCCCAGTGCAACAGTGGTTATTCAGTTTAGACAGAAGTATATAAACATGTCTACTTTGAAAACCAGTATCTACAGACTGGCACTCATGTCTGTGGTTCAATTTTAGTGCCAAGGTTTTATTTCTTTTCCTCTGTAGTTAATTTTTTCACTTCATAACTTCTGAAAACATAGACATAGTTCCTTTGTTGACTGGAACAACTGTACTAGAACAACAATAAAATAAAAAATAAAATAAATAAAATAAAATAAAAATAACAAAATAAAATTAAATTAAATAAATAAAGGAAAAACATCAAGCCAAAAATTGGAAACATAGGTGTTTCCGGAACTTCCAGGACAATATAACCATGCACTTTTTTATCAAAAAATTTTCAAGAGGAAGAAACTATGATAACCAAAAAGACAAACACAAATGCATTAAACTACTCATGTATAGAGAGATTCCTTTTGGTCATATCATCATCACATGTAGTTATTTCCTGGGGGCTTCAGTTTTCCTTCACAATTTTTTAAGTTGTTGTCTACTGACCCCATCTGGTAAAATTATAGAGGGAGTTATTATACTGGCTAAAGCTTCTCCCAAGTCAACTTTTTAATTTTATGTAAGGAAAAGTTTTTAAGAAATAAGGGAATAGGAGATCATGGCAAAAGAATCTAAGGATTCTTAGCTTTTTATTCTTACACAATACATAGGATGAGAAGGAAAACATGTAATTAAGAAAAGACCATGTCACTGAGTTATAATAATTTTAAATTCTAGCTAATCATCACTTTCACTTCACATCACATTTAAAATCTTCATATTTTTTACTCCCATATTATTTATAAAGTTTATTTTTTCAAGTATACTAAACATGACTTCATCAAAGGGATATCTTTTAGGGCTTTCAGTATTGCCGCTTTTTCCTCATTATTCTTGAAGATGCTTGTTAATATTCTCCTTTTTTAATTAAGAGTTTTATTAAAACTCTGATCTTTTTTGTTATTGTTTAATACAAAGATGAGATAATTATTTAAAAATTGTATCCAACATAACTAAATAAGATTTTATACAACATAAGATAAGTTTAAAATTTTAACTGCAGAGTTACTAAAAGTAGAGAAATATCATTTTAAACTATGCAAATCAGCTTTGAGAGTACAGGTTTTAACCATCAGCCATTCTTACTATAAACACTCAGAATCTGATTCTACTTAAAGGGGGTTAAAATTACAAGGAGAAATTGAAGGAAAGTTTTGAAAACACATTGAGAGTTTCATTTATACACCACCTGACTTATTCCATATTTGTGAAGGTGGCTACTACAACATCAATATGGAGTTTCAACTTTTCTTTTGAACATTCATCCTCTGAGACATCTGAGTTTTTAGACTTGCTGTTACTTGAACATATTTGAGTAATTTCCATTAATAAGTGGAGTGAAATGCAGAATAATATTGAGTTGCCATTACTCCAGACTGTATCATTCCTTTAACTTAAAGCCCATTTCATACATCTTTTTAAGATCAAAAGAAAGAGAAGTCTAAACATGGAGATTGCTGCTATAGCAGGGTACAGCCATTTAACTTCTTTCAACAAGCCAGAGATGGCAGAACTCTCTTTGAAGTGGCAGCCCTGTTGGCCTTTGAAGTCCCTTGTCAATTGCAGAATAGCTCTGGTGGGGTTTGTTTTGTAGCCAGCTGTCACCATGAAGGCAGACATGACGTGTTTCCAGCAGTCTCACTTCAGGGTCTGTCAAATGACTGATTTCATAACCAGTCACCATAACAAAGGAGATTCAAACTCATTGACGTTACAGCAAGAGTCTACAAGGAAACTTACTCGGTTTCTCTCCATAGAGCTTGATTTAAATACTGAACTGATCATACAATGGCAAAGAGAAAATGATTGTGAATTTAACTGCTGTATCTCCTCAGATCCTTGGATGATTAAAAAGTACTCTTCATATATTTGTCAATAAAATGTTTCATAATAATATCTTACTTTTTAAAAATGAAATCTTTTTGAAAAACAATAGCTGCAATCTTTGGACTGACAAAACAGATGCCATCTGCAGAAGTCAGTAAACTATTTAAAAGCAGAGTTTATATTGCTGACTTACAACAGGGCTTTTTTATAAGACTGAATGATTCTATACAGCTCTCAGAAATATGTTTGTATTTGTACTACTTTTAGACTGCATAGCTACTCACCTCAGAAATTTGCATCACTTGTGACAAAGAAATCAGTTTAAGACTTTTAAGGGTAACTAAAGAAAAATTATAAATGTAGCTCATTATAGCAAGGAAACAGTCGTAATAATATCATAAACTTATTTTTAATGTGGGGAAAGATGAGATAAATGTTGAAAAACCTAATGTGAAACTTACCAATGACGATCAGAAGTATTAGTCCCACCAGAAGGAAATAAAGTAGGATTACAAAGATTTTCAAACTAATTTAATCTATTTTATACCAGTTATATTGAATTTTTTGAATTTGTACATATTTTTATGTATATGGTTTACAGTTATTTCAGAGTTGAAGACTAGATGCTCTCCATAAGACTTTCAGCTAGTTCCCGCTGGCCAAAAGATTAACAAGAGCAGGGCTAGAGTGTTGTACATTCATACTATAAGACACAATAAGTCTTTTGTTATCCACTGAAGGATAGGTAAAGATAATGATGATTTCTAAAGTTTCTTTTTCCATTCTGGCTACAATGCTTTAAAATCAAGCTCTAAAAAAAAAGTTACTTGCAAATAAATAGTACCTATTCTAATTCTTTAAATATGCAATTCTGAAATCTTTGAATTTTTCTGGTAGGATAAAAGTGCTTCATCAAATCCTATGGAGAGGAATTGTAACAAAGATTAAAAACATGTAAAAATTCAAATATTTTTTGGTAAATACTGTAAAAATGATAGAACTGCCATTAAACCTTGAACTGTTTAGTAAATAAAATGATGCTGCTATTATTAAAGGGTGCAAACATTCAGGAAGGTGGTCAGATAAAATTTAATTCATTCACTCAATAAACATTCACTGAGTGCCACTATGTACCAGAATTGAAAGTAGGTATTAAAGATATAATAGTTAAACAAGACACAGACACTGCCTTCAAGGAGTTTTCACTCTATTGGAGAAGACTGAGACAGTCCAGGCAACAGACAGTAAGTAAGAACTAACACAGTGTGGTAAACAAATAATATAGGGTGCTGATGAAAAACATGGAAGAGATATAATATTCAGACTTGGAAGGTCAGAGGTTTTATGAGAGCAGAAGGAAGATTTATCCATATAAGGGGAAAGGGGAAAGACGAAGACATTGCTTCAGAGAGGGAACGTATAGTTTAATAAATGCAAACCTTTCTTCATTCTTCTGGAAAAGGACTCAAGAGACCTTACGCATTTTTTCTGTCCAGGAAACTTTTAAAATGTATCTAAGAATTTATTGTTTAAATGATTAAGTAATATTATTGTTTTAATTAAGAAAGCAGTTATCAAGAAACAAGATGGCGGAAGAGTGAGTGGAAGTCACACTGACCTCTTCCCAGGACCAAAATGGAATTACAACTAAATTGTGGAGAAATCACCTGGAACAAATAACTGAAAAATAGCAAGAGAGGAGCCTTATAACCTCAGACAGACATAAGAATCAGATTTAGTGCAATCTAACTGGTAAGGAGTGTAGTAAAGGCTCAAGAAGGCAGGCAGGGGGCCCACAGCAGGCAGCACCAAAGGATTTTTAATTGACCAGTTGGATCCCCCTGAGAAGAGCGAGGTCTAAACCAAAAGCAGGGATCTTCAGCCTACAGCACCAGAGGCCAAAAAGTACACAGAAAACAGCCAGCTGCTAAAAGGAGCAGGGTTGCTCTCTGCCAGAGACAGGAGGCTGGAGATGCAAAGAGCCTTTTAAAGGGTCAGCGAATAAATTTTTATTTGCAGCCACTTACCCTGGTCTCCGGCAAAGGCGGGGGCAGAGTGGGCTAGAGACACTTGAGGAAAGACTGGGGAAGGAGGTTTTGGGGAAAGAACTGAGAGAGTAGCCAGCAGGATCCCAGTGCTGACCCCTCCACCATACAGCAGCAGCCATCTTGCTCAGGCAGAGACCACTCTCCTGAGTTGCAGCAGCGTCAGAGGACCCAATAACCCTGCCTCCAGGAGGGACTCCGTCCCACCCTGAGCTGTCTAAGCAGCCTACAGAGTGCAGAGTAACTAGATTAACAACTGAAGGAGACAGCCACAAACAGTAAATTCCTGGAAGTCTTGTTCAGACTGCCTCAGGTCAGACAGGGACAACATCTGACATCATTAGAAGCAGATCCAGAAAAAAACAAAAACCAGCGGTCTCCTACCATAGAAGTTCACACCACAAAGTCAGGAAATCAAGACAGATCAATTTAAGACGCAGAAGCAGAAGACAAGAGTCTCACAAATAATGGGAAGGCAAAGAAATACCTGCCACTCGAAGGGAAAGGGGGAATCCCCACAAAGAGAACTAAATGAAATAGAGGCAAGTAAACTATCAGACACTGAGTTCAAACCAGTGGTTCTAAGGAAGCTGAATGAGCTCAGTGAGCTCAGAGAGAATTACCAAAAACTACAGGGAAAACTATGGGGCACTTACTGCAAACTACAACAGCATGAAAAAGGACACAGAAGCTATCAATAAGACACAACAGGAAGCGAAGAATACAATTTCAGAATTGAAGAACACAGTAGAAGGAATCAAAAGCAGGCTCGATGAAGCCAAGGATCAAATCAGTGAGCTGGAGGGCAAGGTAGAAAAAAGCTCCCAGAAAGAGCAAGAAAATGAAAAAAGACTCAAAAAGAATGAAGAGGTGTTTAGGGTAATGCAGGACAACCTGAAACATAATTAATATCCATATAATAGGGATACCAGAATGAGAAGAGGAGGAGGAAAGGATAGAGAACCTGTTTGAAAAAGTAATGATGGAAAACTTCCCTAATTGAAGAGGCCCACTCCAAGACACATCGTAATTAAGATGGCAAATATCAAACACAAATAGAAAATCCTAAAGGCAGCAAGGGAGTAAGAGGTAGTAACATACAAGGGAACCCCAATACGGCTAGCAGCTGACTTCGCCACAGAAAAACTACAAGCCAGAAGGGAATGGCAAGGAGTATTCCAAGTCATGAAAAGCAAAGGCCTCCAACCAAGACTGCTCTACCCAGCAAGGCTCTCAATTAAAATGGAAGACAAAATAAGGAGTTTCCCAGACAAAATAAGACTAAAAGAATACACCTCTACCAAACCAGCTTTGCAAGATATGCTAAAAGGACTGCTTTAAGGATATGAAGAAAGTTAATACCCAGCTTTTTTCACAGTCACCAATACTTGATATTGCCAATATTTTAAAATACTCATTAATCTGATTGTGACGATGATGTTATTTTAATTGTTCCTTTATTATTTGTTGAAACTAAACTGGTTTTTGTATATTTCTTGCCTATTTCTATTATTTTGAGAAGTTTTAAGTGACTTTTTGGTATTCTTTATACATTTTTTTGATTAAATTTTTGTAGAATCCTCCCCCCCTCAAAAAAACCAAACTATTAACCCTTTTTCAGATGTGTTGCAAATACTTTTCTTTCTATTTCTCATCGTTTAACTTTTTTTATATGTATATTACTGGATAGTCTTAAATGTTTAATACGGTCATATTGTTAATATTTTACTTTATAGCTTCTGGGTTTCAATGTTACTTCAGGGTAAGAAAGATATTACTTGGTATTGTCTTCTAAAACTACTGAGATTTTACATATTGACTTTTTAAGTCACCTGAATATTTGTTGTATAATGTGTGAAATAGGGCTCTATTATTTGTTTTATTTCAAGTAATAGTGGTCATGCATCTTATTTGTTGAATAAGCCTTATTTCCCTCATTGACTTCAAATATCTATTTAGTCATATATTACATTGTTAGATATGTACATTTGTTTCTAGAGTGCTCATTTTATTTCATTGATCTACTTGATTATTTCTGTGTGGTGTCATGTTGTTTTAATTGCTGAGACTTTATAATGGTTTTAAATTTTTTAATATTTTATAATGAATCTTGACATTTAAATAAATAAAATCTGCATTTAAAATAAAAAGAAAGAAAGAAGGAACTCCTACCTTTTGCAACAACATGGATGGAACTGGAGAATATTATGCTAAGTGAAATAAGCAAGTCGGTGAAAGACAAATGCCGTATGATCTCACCCATAAGTGGAATCTATTCAACAAAATAATTAACTAACAAAATAAACCACAGGCATGGAAACATGGAGCAGACTGAAAGTGACCAGAGGGGATGGGGAAGGAGGACAATGGTGGAAAGAAGAAGAAGGAACTAAACAAAGAACATGTATGAATGACCCATGGACATGGACAACAGAGTAGGGACTGACTGTGGGAGAGGGGGGCGGGGTGGGATGGGCGGAGGAGGGCAAAGGGGGAAAAACTGAGACAACTCTAATAGAATAAACATTATTTAAAAGTAAAATAAAAAAAAATAAAGCAGTTATCATGGTGACTGGCAGTTAATTGGTAATCAATAAATATCAGTATCTCAAGTCTTGTAATTGCATTATGAGTAAGATGCTATGTACTTCTTGTGTTACATTTTCTAGTAACAAGCTTGTCACGGAGCCATTAAAAGCTTAGTTTGCAGAAATTTAGAGAGTAAGCAGGTACCCTCTCAGTTTATGTGCACTTGATAGTAACCGGAAGAAGCCTGTATATTGTGAAGGGCTAGCATGAAGTCAAAGCCAACATATGTTATCTTCCAAGTTTGTAATTTTTTATCTCAGAGCACTCCTCTGAGCTAAATCCATATAACGAACTGCCTGCATGATGTCTTTATGCAAAAGAGGACAAAGGCATCTCAAATTTACCCTGTACAAAGCTGAATCCTTACCTTAAACTCCTTCTCCTCCGGTTACCCCCAAAGTTCCATAAATGACACTAACATCCACTTGGGTTTTCTCAGCCTTGCACAGCTCCTTCCCTCATCTACCACATGCAATCCATCAGCAAGTCCTGTTGAATCTGTCCCCGAATCAATCTCTCCATTTCCACTGCCAATATTCTACTGTGCTCTGAATAATGCAACATCTTCCTATTCTCCCTATTCTACCTTTTCTCTCCTACTATTCATATAGCTGCCAGAATAATCTTTTAAAAACATAAAGTGGATTTTTTATTGCTCCTCTTGAGATAATTTAAAGGCTAACCATTATGATTAAGATAAAACCTAAAATTATTAAAATGACTACATAATCTGTTTTCTGCCTACTTCTCCAGTTTCATGTCAAACCATCTGCTCTTTCACTCATTTATTTACTCATTCACTCATCTACCTGTCCACTTAGCCACCAACTCACTCCTACTCAGTAGTCTCCACTAACTTGGGTTTTCTTTGAGTTCCCTGAGTACACCATGATCTTTACGTATCCACACATATGGTTTCCTAATGGCTAAAGTAAACTCTTTGCCATTTTTCTTTCTTTCTTTCTTTCTTTCTTTCTTTCTTTCTTTCTTTCTTTCTTTCTTTCTTTCTTTCTTTCTTTCTTTCTTTCTTTCTTTCTTTCTCTCTCTCTCTCTCTCTCTCTCTCTCTCTCTTTCTTTCTTTTTAAATATATTTATCTCTGCCTCCCCCCAACCACTTTCCCTTGCCCCCTCCCTCCTTCCCTCCCTCAGCTCTTCCCCTTTGGTTTTGTCCATGAGTTCTTGCTATATGTTCCTTGACTTTCTTAATCTCACTAATTCCTATATGCTTTTCACATCTCAATTTAAATATCAATGTCTTAGCAACATCTTTCTAGACTATTCATTCTAAATAAGGTCCCCTTGTTATGCTCTTATAAAATACTATATTGTTTTCTTTGCATGTTACAATTTTAAAGAATACGTTTATATCTGTGATCACCTGATTAATCTCCCTAACATATAAACACCATAAGGAAAGGGGTCATATTTGTTTCTTGTTTCAGGCACTGAAGTATTCACAGTTCCTCACACATAGTAGGCTCTCAATAAACATAAACTGAATAAATAATTCAGGAATGCAGTAAATGGAATAAATGATTATCTCTGAAGTGATTAAATTCAATGTTGGGATGACATATTCTCATGATGGACATACATCTCTTTCTTACTTATATAATATAATGACCTTTCTCCTTTTTCCTATACTAATTCTATCACTCAAGCTATAAACGTAAGTGATTATTATTATATGAATAGGTAACAAACACAACACACAATTATGGTATCTCTTGAAAGTGACTTAAATCCTTTACTAATCTAATTTTTCACCATTATTTCTTAAAGAAAGAATCACTTTTGACAAACATATTTTTAGACCACAGATGTTTTTCTAAAAACAAAAATGAAAAGTGGAACAGCTACTGTATATCAGAAAGTGCTTGTACTTGTGTATTTCAGTACAACTCTGTAGGGCTCAGGAGAAAAACTAAATGGTAATTGCTAAGTATGTATGTTTATGTAGGAATCTATCTATCTGACACAGTACAGAATTCAGCTGTCCAATACACTAGTCATTGTTAGCCAGATATGGCCATTTAAATTTAAGTGAAATTAAGTAAGGGTAAAAACTCAATTCTTCAGGTATTCTAGCCATGTTTTAAGTATTTCATAGAAACATGTCTCTAGGGGCTATCATATTGAATAGAAGGCACATTAAACATTTCCATTGTCTCAAAGGTCAATTGGCCAGTGCTGCTATAAATACTATAGAGGCTTCAAGTAACCTCTAAGCACTTGCAAAGAAAAATGTGCATTCATGGAATTAATGTGATGTCAAAAGGAAAACAGTAATTTGTTTGGAATTCAAATCCTTTTAATAGGGAATGGTGTTTAGATACCACATCCAAGCTACGGGACTATACACTGCTTCTGATATAATCGTTGCTATCCAAGTTTCAGTATACAGGAAATGTGTTGTGCACACATCTGTGTGTTTGAAAGAAAAAAAGTTATGAATATTCAAATAGATATTTCCAATTAAAATTTCAGACGGAATTATCTGAAATCAGGATGAAACACTTTAAATTTTAATCCTAAATTTTCTGTCTTCTTACTTGTAGGAATAAGGTCTAATAGAAATTCTATTTTAAATAGTGCTCAAAAAGTGTTTTTTCTTTCCCTCTCCTTCCCTTACTACTGTTTTTCCTAAAGGAAACACAGAATACATGACTTTGTAAAACAAAAATAGCATAAGGATTGAATTTTACAGCATACATTTCTAGCCATTTATGAAAGCTACCCAAACTATTTTTTTATTGAGAAAAATGTATAAGTAAATTGAAAAATAATGGACAAAGATTCTACATTGACCTAAGACAGACTCACAGAAAATAAATAACCAGGTGAAAAGAACAATGCCATCTACGTAACCTGTCAGTTGGCTGTAGCATTCTTGGTAGATGCAGATACGATAAATTCTAGGCTGGGCAAGGGGAGAGGACAAGGGTTTGCTTCAGTCTTAAGGATTAAAACTCACTATACGTAATTTCAAGGTATTTTTAACAATTTGGACAATGACAACAGGGAAGGTGGGGGGTGGGTAGGGCGAGGCAGAGTAATGGGGCAAAAATGGGGACAATTGTAATTGAGCAATTAAAAAAAGAACTATTTTTTAAAAAGTTAAAATCTTAAGAAAAAACAATAAGGATGTCATCACTGGTTCTAAATCAACCAGGTAGGGTCTACAGATACTAAGTTTCTCTGGGTCTTTAGATTGGTCATAGCAGCTTTTTCCCTTGGAGTTATTAAGGGCAGCGGTAGTAAGACCGCAAGTATCAGCAGAAGTTAATGTTTATTGAGTGCTTACTATATGCCAGAATCTGTTATAAGTGCTTTATACATATAACCTCTCTTTTATGTGGCAGATACATCTTTCTTTGACAGCTCAAGGAATTGACACAGAAGTAACTTGCTTGAGATCATAGTTTAAGTGATGAAATCGAAATTCCAACCATTTCTAACTTAAGTACCACTTTCATAGCTACTATGTAATATAGTTTCCCTAACATTCTGGAGTGGCCTTCTGAATTAAAGAAGCAAGGTATAAAATTTCTGTACCTAACCTATTACTTCTACCTTTCTTGAATTTGATTCTCCTAACAGTCATAATACCTAATTTAAGTTTTGTAGGATAAGAGTGGTTTCCCAGATGAGATGAAAAAGCCTGAGAGAAAAACTGGTTTGAGGGTAGGAATCAAGAGTTCTGGATTCAGGCTGGGATGTCAATTGGAATAAAGATAAGAGGTAGACTTAGTTTGGATCTCCGCAGAGAAAACTGTGCTGAAAATATAAATCTGATGAGGTAAGAATTCTACTACTAATGATAATATACTAATAACTAAACAGTAACTGCTAAATATGTAGCACAACTTAGCACAATTTCTTGGTTCTTATCCTGTAACAAGTTTTTCCATCAGGTTATCTCATCTCAGTAAAATCACCATCCTCTCAGTCGTCCAGCCAGAAATGAGAGTCATCTTTGTTTTCTCTTTTATCCTTACACATACATTCAGCTCACCAAATGTTTTTAGTTTTATTTCTAAAAGACATTCTGAAGCCATCCATTCTTCTCCATATCCATCACCGCTATGTAATTTACTTAGTCACTACCTAATCTGCTCAACTTCTTCCTAGGCTATGAGTCTTTATATAATTTTGCTAGTATACCTCCTAAGAGAGTTAATATAACTATGATTTTAACTTAATGTCTACTTTGTTTTTACCACATAAGTTTAGAGAATTGCAAAGAATGTAATTTCATAGGTATTTTTAAGGGGGATACATGGTAATTAAAAAAATACAATAAAGAAAGAAAAATAAAATTGTTTTTTAAAATTAAAGAATCACTTTTTTTAAAAAAAAAAAGAATGTATCTAATTAAATATAAATATTATGGTGGCTTGATATCCATTATTATATATTTAAAAACTATAAGAACAAACTAGCCATGGCCAGGTGGCTCAAGTGGTTGGAGTGCCGTACCGTACACCAAAAAGGCTGATGGTTTTGTTCCTAGTCAGGACACATACCTAGGTTGTGGGTTCAATCCCTGGTCAGGGTGAGTATGTGAGGCAACTGATTGCCTCTCTCTTATCAATGTTTCTTTCTATGTCTCTCCCCCCTTCCTTTCTCTCTAAAATTAATAAAAACATATCTTTGGGTGAGGATTAAAAAAAACACTATCTTTTAATGATTAAGTTTTTACATTTTCCTTTTTCTCTTTGACTTGTGTTTCTCTTTATCCCAGTTATTGTTCCAGAGGTTTTTCCTCCTCCCAGAGGAATACAGGAAATTAAGATTCCAGAGAGATGTGCCTATCGTTAAATGAGGGAAGGATGCGTGTCTATGGAAGAGGAATGATAAAGGAGAATCTGCACATCTTAGGTCCCTTCTTAGGCAATCAGTTTGAGGAAGAAGTATGTTTAGAAGCTGTGGACCTAGTCACATGCACTTTTGGGAAAATATTCATGCACTTTGAGGTGTATGTGTACCTCCGTCTGAAGACTTCTGGCCTATAATACTCTAATAACCCATTGGACCTTCTTCCTTTCACTGTAAGCCCTGTTGAATCTCTTTTCCAACTAGCAGCCAGAATCTTTTAATGAGAGAATGCCATACCCTTTAATAGCTTTCAATACTCTAAAAAACACAAACTTCTTGCCACCCCTTACAGAAGGCCCCAGATACCTTGTGTTGTTTCCGTCCATCACTCATACATTGATTGTCCTCACACATGCCCAAATCGTTCCCACCTTACTGCAGTCACAAGTGTTGACTCCTCCCCATTCTTCACATAGCAGCCATCCTTCAGGACCCAGGTCCATTGTTACTTTCTCAGAGGACCCTCTCTGAGTACTCAATTGAAAATATTCTAACTTCGCCAACCTCCACCAAATTATTGTCTATTGCTGAAAACCTGTTCTTACCACTACTAGCACTTTGTGATGACTTGTAATTAAATGTGATTTGTCAGGTTAGTGTCAGTGTCCCCCTGAGGACTGTAAACTGAGAGGAGAGAAGAGCTTCTTTTTTCATCATGATATATTATCCAGGACAACCACAACCCCACTGGATACTCAATGAAGATCTGCTCAATGAGTGAATCGGCAAGCAAACTCACGAATAAACACTGACCTCTGTCTAAAATGCTTCAATAGTTCTCCATTGCCTTGAATATAAAACCAAAATCCCGGAGTACGGTAGGTCCTCAAATAATGCTGTTTTGTTCAATGGCACTTCATTATAACATTGATGAGATGCTGTAGGAACTTAATTCTTGTTTATATCAATTAGCTTAAGGTAAAATTGGTTTCATTATACATAGTTTCCCTTAAAGTAACAGAACCTATGCATGACATTAAATGAGGATTTACTGCATAAGACAAGACTAAACATGCTTCAGCATGATCTGATTGCATGCCCTCCCTCCCATGAGATCTTGCCATTCATATCTGTCCTGAAATGTAGCTAGAATCACTATTTAAAGCTCCCTGGACGCTTCCAACTTTTACCTATGTTGGTCTCTTCATATGTAATACATTGAATATCCTTCACCTCTTCTTTGTCTAACTCTTTCCTTTTAAGACTTATCTCTTGGATTAGCCATCTCTTCCAGGAAGCCTATTTGCCTCTTGAATCTAGATTAGATGCCTGCCCTTCCCTTCTATCCTCACTCTCTATTCAGATCACTGCCATGGTCCTTATGAAACCGACAGTTTCATTCTTCAGTCCTTCCCAATAAACTATGAACTTTGAGGCAGAGGCTGTATCTATTACCTTTTTATTTCTAGTGCTTAGTATGGCAAAGTATTCGATAAATGTTTAATGAAAAGGTAACATACGTAAACATATAATCATTTTATTTTGAACATTACTGCCATTGACTTAAAAATGACGAAAAGAAAACTTATAAATGTTCAGATTAGTACAGGATAATGTTTATAAAACCAAAGAATTAATTGCTCATTATGGAAATAGCTAAAAGTAAGAAGGCAATGGGGAGGATTGGGGAGTGAAACTGTAATTCTATTACCGCACATCATCATCTATAGGCTACCTAGCTACCAGTGTTGCTTCAGCAGGGATAACTGTTCCATTTGAAAAGCACTTGGGTATCATGGTGAAAACTGCTGTGTAAGTGACTAAGGAGATTTGCAGCCAATAGCGAATAGAGGTTTTTATTTTTAATAAATCTTTAAGAATAAAAAAATGAGACACACTTGGTAGTGGCCACTGTGCAGACTGAACTCCGTGGCTCACGTGTCTAGCTCCACTTCCTATGCAACCACATCTAACAAACCAGACATGGCTGTGATTAAGAAATTCGATTAATTCAAAAATGAAGAGAGACACACAAGAGAAAAAGCCCCTGTCTTCAAAGGAAACAATGGAACAGGAGAAGTAAGCAGGCGAATCATACCGCGGTGTGTGTTGCAACATGCACTGTACATCCCACAAGCACTGCCTTCTTATTTTACTTCTTTTAGCTATTTAAGTGTAAGGTGCAGAGATGCTGGATCAAATTTAGATGACTGTGTTGCCCATTTTTCCATCACAGAATCAAGAACTGACAGTGAAAGCCATGCCTGCCCCTCCCATCTTCCTGTCTGGCTGGCAGGGAAGGGAAACACTTGCACATTAAAGGAAGTAGCTGGGTGGGACACCAGTGAAATCTACAGCAAAAACCAACGTGGTCCCAGGTGTCCTGCAGGCTGCAAAATGCAGTTTAACCAAGAGTGACATTTCTTTTATTTAAATGATTTTAATTATTGGAAGGCACAATTTTAAATATGCAAGTAAGTTTAAAAAACTGAATAAAAAGACATACTCCTTAAAACATACTCATTAATCTACTGCTATCTAGCAAATCATCAGCAAAATCTTATGATTTTTTTCTTTTTAAAGATTTTTATTTTTAGAGAGAGGGTAAGGGAGGGAGAAAGAGAGGGAGAGAAACATCAGTGTGTGGTTTGCCTCTTGCGTGTCCCCTAATGGGGACCTGGCTTGAAACCCAGCCTTGTGCCCTGACTGGGAATTGAACCGGTGACCATTTAGTTCACAGGCTGGCACTCAATCCATTGAGCTGCACCAACAAGGGCGCCTTATATCTTCTAGATCAAGGATTTACACTTAACATATAAGCCAAATAATGTCAAAATGGCAATTTGAAGAAAATAAGTAACCATTAAAATGAGTTTTTAAAATAAAAATCAAAACTCATATGCAAATGTTAATTATATTGGGAGGCTACATTTTACTCAAAATATTCAAAAACATTCTTTAGGATAAAAATAAATCTAACTTATTAAGGATATTGCTCCCTTACCTCCAGGTAATTCTGAGACTAATTTCAGAGAAGAAATTTTACTCTATGTTCATTTTAATAAAATGGGCTCTCACATTCAACAAAATACAAAACCTGTCAAAACTTGAATAGAGAGAAGTTTCAGAAGAAGAAAATCATGTGGAAAGAAACCCTGGGGTTTCCGCATAGGATTATTCCCTTTTATCTCTCTATTGGTCAACATAGTTTAGAAGACATCTTCCTTCATTGGATCATTAGACAACTTCGAATCTGGAGCAATATATAGCAGCATATACTAGGAACAAAGAATCTATAAGAGGATCCTATAAAGAATATAGGAAAGACATCAACAAGTGTTTTCTTCTGAGAGATTTTCCCGGCTCAAACTTTAAAAGGTTCTGTACTTTATTTTAATAAGAGACATGGTTCACAAACAACTTTATTTTGCACTTTGAGAAATCAAGAGATGCAGATCTCCTCCTCCTATCAGAGGCAGTCATTTCTTCTTAGAGGCTAAATTTAGGCAAGAGACAGATCTATTTTGGATATGAGAAAGATAATAAGAATAATGTCCCTAGCCAAAAAAAGCTTTGCCCCATTTTAAGATATTTCAAACGAATACTTGATGCATATAGCTAACCAACAGTGAGGTTATAGGACATAAAAAGATAAAAATAAGAGAAGAAGATGAGAGCAGGGGGACAATGAATGTAGTTCACACAACCCCTGAAGGATAAACATAAAAGCAGTTTCTTCATACCTTAAAAACCACTTAAAGCCCAAATGACTGGTCTCATGCAATATTTCACTCAATAGCTTCCGATAGGCAGTGTGTATCAGAATGGTGCAAAAAGATAAACAGGAAAGATAAAAAAGAAAAAAAGCATGCAATTAAAAGTAAATTACATATAGCAACTTTGGAAGACAGTTCCGCAGTTTCTTACAAAGCTAAGTATAGTCTTACCATACAATCCAGCAACCAGACTCCAAGGTACTTACCTAAAAGACTTACAAATTTATGCCTACACTAATGGATATAAATGTTTATAGAAACTTTATTCACAATTGCCAAAGATTGGGAGCAATCAAGACTCTCTTCAACAGGCAAAGAAACAAGAAAATTGTGGTACATCCATACAATGGAATATAATTCAGAGATAAAACAAAAGGCGTTCTTAGGCCACAAAAAGACATGGAAGAGCCTCAAATGCAGAGACTAAATGAAAAAAGCTAGTCTGAAAAGCCTACGTACTATGTAATTCCAACTATATGACACTGTGGAAAAGGCAAAATTGTAGAAATAGGAAAAGATCACACGCTGGGTAGATGGGGGAGGGGTGATTAGGCGGAGCATAGGTGATTTTTAGGACAGTCCAACTATTCTGCATGATATTGTAATGGTGGATACATGCCATTATACAGTACAACTTGAAGAGTGAACATTACAACTTGAAGAATGAACCAAAATGTAAACTATGGACTAGTTAATAATGTATCAATATTGGCTCATCAATTTTAATGTACCACACCAATGCAAGATGTTAATAATAGGGAAAACTGAGATGAAGAAAGGAGTGTATAGGAACTCTGTATCTTCTGCTCACATTTTGTGTAAATTAAAACGGATAAAAAAAGGACCAAAAAATTATAACCAGTTTACACAACAGTATCTTTTAAAAAGAAAATATAATAGTAGTCGATAGTCCATAATTACTAGTTGTCAAAATTTCCACAGAATATCTGATATGTAAGACTTATAACTAACTAATGATTCCCCAAACAGAAAGAAATCTTTATAGGAAGAAAAAAATGGGTTACATTTTGAAAATTAAATGTGTAAAAAATGTAAAATCAAGCTAAAAGAAGATCCCTCCTCATTCTGGAAGAATGGCTTATCACCGAGCCGTCTCTGAAGCACTCTACTACCCAAACTCTACTCAACTGTATACTAGGATATATTCAAAAAGAAAGTGGACTAAGGCATGTATTTATCTGAGGACAGGGCACTGAAAGATAGTCATTCTGAGAAAAGATCAATTTTCTTTCAGCTTTGCTAATATCAGTCTTTCTATACTTGAACTATACCTTCATATCTAACACAGCATAAAGGGTTCCCTTGTGGTACATACTACAATATGCCTGCTTTGAAATGTACCCTTCTTCCTTGCTATGCAACTACCTTAACTCACAAAAGTACTGGTGCTCTGATCAAGGAGGTCCCCCCCAAAATTCATGTTACCCTCTCACTGAACTTTTTTTTACCTGTTTAACATTTATATTTCTCCAACAAAGACATGGAAAAGAGATAATCACTGACAAATTAAATGCTATGCGTCTCTCTCTGTATGAGGCAGGCTCAAAACCTCCCATTACACTCTCAGAATGGAACTTGAGATTAGAGTCTTCACTAGTAAAACTATTTCTTCCAATCACATCCCCCATCTCTAATTATTCTTTCTAATAGAAAGTTACAACAAGGGTATGAGGATCTAAAAAGACATAAAGAAAACAGAAAAAGAATTCTTTAATAAGTCACTTCAAAAAGACATGCTGATCTGGGACTCTCAAGGGTCATGGTATTTATATTGTTCCTACTTGCTATTAAACTTAACTTGTTATAACTTCAACTGCTCCTTTGAACAAACCAGAGTATAAAATAAATAAACTATTGTCTATTTAAAATTAATATCTTTAACTTAGAAATGTTTGTGTTTTACCATTCAAATTCAAAGCAGGGTTGTGCGCAGTCTTATAACAAATAGACAGGTTCTATTTTCATCTCATCAGATATATGAGCATATACTACCTAAATATATCTGAAATCAGTCCCAAATTATTAATGCAGAGACCTCTGCATTAACATAAATCAATTCTTATAGTTATATTTCAATTCTTATTTAAGTCTAAGTACTTACACTCAATGAGCATTTTTGAAACCCTTTAAACATGTATAGTTTCCCTAGACTACACTGCTTGGGTTTTACCTTTTGTTTAACCAGCTGCATTGCCAGTAACTGTATAAAATCGCAGACCTGTTTTTCAGCACTGGTCCTGGCTGATTCCTCTTGTGCGAGCACCATTTCTCGCTCTGCAGTTATCTGTACACTCTCTCTTAGTGCTTCTTCCAGCTCTTCAATTCTGTCATCCTTCTTACGGAGACTGTCCTGGAAAACGATGGAAGACTCGGTGAAGAAGACTAATCATTTAACCCAAGGAGAGCCTATTTTTCAACAAGTCTTATTTGCTTATTAAATGTTCTTCCCTTCAGAAGAAAATCTAGGCCAAAAAAGTATCATCATAGAGGAAAAAGTAAAACAACAGAAGACAGACATAAAGGAGGTTGAATAAGTATATTATTAAGAGCAAAGGGTCAAGTTATTAAGCAAGAGAAACATGTGACAGGCTTGTTCTCCATACCATAGTGAGTAAAATTGTTTGCCCTGCGCGGCAAAGGTAACAAGGGTTTGATTATTGAGAAACACAAAGCTATTTTTGAACGACTCTCTATACTGGCTTAAACCCAGCTCTGAAGAAGCCTAACTAATAAGACTCAATGCCAAGGCATTCTTTTTTCCTGATAAGTTAAGCCTAGATGAAAGTTAAGTAAACCACATGGTCTTTCAGATTATATTCTTCATATAGACAATTGTTGGCAAACTAATTTAGAAAGAGAAATGAAAAAGGAATTTTTCCTAATGAATTCAAGAAAGCAAAGTTTTCTCTTAATCTTTTATGAGAAAACTGAAAGAAAAAAAACTGATATAAATGACTAGTCTGGCTAAGAATAAGTGATTTAGTTAGCCAACCAAAACCCACTGACTGATACTTAAGCAAGTTTAAAATGTAAACTTTGGGGAGGTAACTATGGATTTCTTTCAGAAAGACAAGCAAAATCTTACAGGACTTTAAAAGATCATGTAAGATAGGAGATCTTAGAATAAGAAGGATAAATAAAGCAGTTTTCAAGTAGAACGAAAAACTTAATTCATTTGGTTATTATAAGCATTTCCTCTTTAGATTCTTAAAGAAGCAGAAGATTAAGAATAAAGTTTTGTCTTGTCTTAACATATGAATCAAAAGAACAAGATTTGCTAACCATTCTCAAACTTTTAGAATGTTCATATCAGCAAGATATCAAAGGAGTGTGTGTTTTATCTATGCAATTCTCTTTAATTATACTGTAGTTCATTTTTGTTAAGTACAAGGTATAAGAAAGTCCTTTTTGACAACTTGTCTTCAGAAATCTATAACTTGAAATCTGTCTGATTTTGAGATGTCAGATTTTTCTTCCAACTTCGAAGGAATGGCATCTATATTTAACATCTTTCCTAATAAAAAGGTGATAAATCTTTGCTCTATCTCATTTTTCTCAACTTAAAAATAAATATTTTGAAAAAATATCAGAGATATACGTTATAATCATTTTAAAAAATTTTTCATTCTTCTCAGAAATAATGCCATAAAATGCTCTGATGTAGTCCCATAAGTAAGGTTCTGTTTTATGCAGAGCAGTTTAGCTGTATCAGAAAATGTTCAATGTTGAAATTTTAATGCTTTCAGTTTGCTTGCCATGGACTGCAGAATACAGTGAGGGTTTCTAAAACGATGCCTTCAGAGAGAGACAAGAAGTAATGTCAATAGAAACAAAGTCCAAGGTAGCTTCTATTGATTTGGAGAAAACGAAATTTAACAGAAGAATTATGCGGAAAGAAAATTATGTGGAATGCAACGATCAATTTATTCGGTTCTCTCAAATCCTCTCATAAGTAATATATTTGTACAATAGTAACATGGCATTCTGAATTACAATTGCTGTAAGCAAAAAACAAACCTAGTAATGTTTCCTATTATCAACTTGTATGTTACTCAATATTATGTCTTTGTCCAGTCTATTACATCCTTCACTCTTAAGCTGTCTTTTGAAGATCTCCTGAGAGGATTCTGTTATCTTAACCTGAGTTGAGGCTGAAAAAGTTATTCCAAATAAATTCCCAGGAACCGATTTCAAGCAAATGGGTTTATTTGCGCTTCTCCATGGGCCGTGACTTCATCAGTAAAACTTTTTTTAGAGAGAGGATGATTAGTAATTTGTCATAATACAGACGATTAATATAGGTTTTCCTACTGAGTGTTTCCTCAATACCAATGGTAAATCAGTCTACCAGATTAGCTCAGTGGGCAAGGACATTTATTTAAGAAAAGTTTTCTAGACTTAATGGCAGAGCCTGGTTCAAAATCTTTCTCTATAATGAGGACAAAGAACAAAAGAGAAGTACAGTCACAAATAAAATGAAAAGAGGACTGTTAATATTTAAGATATTATAAACTCATAACATCTCAATATAAAACTATATATGGAACCATCTGCTCTAAGGAAACTGTATTAAATCAGGGCAGTAACAAGAGAATGAAGATAGCACATAACCTCATCACCTTCATCAACAAAGTCCATGACTATTTAATGCATTTAAGAAGTTAAGTTTGGCTCAAGTTTTATTTTCAGAATCTTAATAGATATCTGCTAAGGTAAACCAAGGAAGTCTCCTTTGTACTGAACTACACCTTGAATCCATTTCACTTAATAAAATATTGAGCCAATGCCAGAAATAAACAAAATCTTTCAGTCCTACAAATACTGGAGCCCTAAACACACTGTGAGGCCATATGTATAATTACTTTCTTGTCCTCACTGTTTCATGAAGATTAAATACATTTTGCTGTACTTAGATTATATACACTATATTTTTTTTAAGTTTAGAATACTAGAGAAAAGAGCTTTAAAAGTTTTAGAAAGACCAAAATTGATCATTCACAAAGAATAAAATTTGGAAGGCACTGGGATTTTCAAGGGCAACACAGAAAACTAGAGGAAAATTGAAGTAATCCCTTCAAAGTTCTGAGGGGAAAAATGAGTTCTGATCTATAATTCTATATCCAAATTATCAATAAAGTGTGAGGACAGAATGCAAAGTCTGAAAACATTTATATCATATTATAAACTCAGAAAGCTACTAAAGATGTGTGCTATCAAACTGAAGAATTAACCTAGAAAGAGGAGGACATCGAATCCAGAAAAAAAGGGGACCTACTACAAGTGAGGCTGAAGTGGACCTGAGGGTGGCAATAAATCTAGAGAAAAAGTTTAGAGCAGAGAATAGATACTCAAGGAAAGATGTTTCCAAGAAAAAAAAAAAAGTGGATATATAGATTACCTGGGTTAATTAATAAGGGACAATGTATTTTACAATAGTAACAATATCAGGAGGAATGTTATAGTTTGAGAAAGGAAATCAGGAATAAACCAGTGATACATATACTAGTAACAAATAAACAAAAGACCCAAAGCAATGATTACCACCAGTAAAAACTAAAAGTACAATAAAGGAAATATAATCATAATATACTACGTGCCTTAGACATAATAATGTAAAACTTGGTATTACTATATTAGAAAGATAGAAAGATGGAAATGTGTGTGGTGGTTAGTGTAAAAAAAGCTAATTCCTCATAATTCATAATAAGAAGTTAATAGATAACTAATGTCAAATAAGAAAAATAATACAACAATATAAAAATGTGATTTGGAAACGTGGCAGTACAGAGCAGAAGAAAGCCAAAAGTGGTGAAAGTGGCTGTCTTAGGAGAGCAGGAATCAAGGTTCGATCAGAGTGAAGTAGACAACTATTTTAAGACATGTAGTATTATTTCATTCTGTACATCAAAGAAATATATATTGTTCTGAAAAAATCAAACTCAGATTTAAAATATGTTAAAACACTGCAAATAAACTGATGAGAATATAAAGAATTTCTAGAAATAGTTATAAATGTGACATTTCAGATACTGATACTCTGAACATATGGGTTAACTATTTATTGTGGAAAGAGAAAAGTAGGCTGGGTAAATATAATCTCAAGACAGCTATCAGCAAAAAAAAAAAAAAAAAAAAGGTTTAAAAGAAAAAAAATATATGAATTGTGCTCTTCAGTTTTTTTTATTCAAAGTTTCTTCATGCCCATAATTTGCATTAGTCAAAATTATGAGAAATTCCTTTTCAGTCTTTAGGTAACCATGGGATATTCCAATATATTTTTTAAAGACAATACATTGCAGATTATTATTCTGAGTACACCTAAAGTTTAAATATCCCAACAGCAGATGTCTGAGACACAGCACCAAACCAAGAGCTTTCAAAATTGTCTCCTGTCCCCTTTTCTCTGCAAATAGGTCACCCCCACGCTCACTGTTTTAAAATCATACCTACAAAAATAGTAGTGAGTACATTTTGGCGATAGTTTTACACAAATTTCTAGACACAATATTGTTCATCCATACTACTTGTATGCTTAATGGTGTATTCTGGTTTGAAGGAAAAGAAATATCTCTAATCTGTTCAATGTCTGAACTCTGAGTAGAAGTGGCAGTTATCACCAACTTCTCTGAATACATGTAAGCCAACAAAATGTCAGTTGGTAAAATACTGGACTTCACACACTGTGAAACGCAACAGATTTGGTTTACTTCTGTACTCAGGTCCAGGCTCAAAGAAGTGAGATGTGCTGAAACCCCTGGGAAGTGCTCCTATACCAGGTACAACCTAAAGGTTCTGAATTAGTGCTGCACAGTCTCAACTGTACTTTCTCTTTCAAAAAGTCTACATTCAGCATTCTTCAAGTTAAACAATGCAGTAGTCATGGCATTATGAGATCCTGGGGAAATCTACAGCACCTCTGATACCCCTAATCCCTTCTATCCCTAGGGTATTCCACAGGTTTGAAGGCTCTGAGGCATTCAAAAAATAAAAGATGAGTTATTGGAAACAAATGTAGATACGGATTAAAGCCAAAGCATGACATGTCACACTTAAGTTTGAGAAAAATCATTCCTGTTGTTTATATGCATTATTGATATGCTGCTAACTTGGAATAAGGCCTTTTAATATTCAGCTAAATTCATTATTTGTGCTATCGAAGGCAATGGCCACTAGCCACATGTAGCTACTGAGCATTTAAAATGTAGCTAATCCAAATTGAGATGTGCTATAAACACATACTAAGTTCTGAAGACTTAATACCAACAAAAAACGCAAAATATTAATCTTCACATTAATGATACATCAAAATGGTAATACTTTAGATGTACTGGATTAAAAATACATTATTAATTACATCCGTTTCCTTTTATGTTTTTTTAATGAAGCTATTAGAAAATTCAAAATTATATGGGTGCTGACATATTTCTATTGGACAACACTGCTATAGCAAGAATAGTTTTTACATATGAAATGTATCTATAAAAGGCTATACAACATATCATGTTTTATATAAATTCGTAACTTCTCTTAGCTCATAGCCTACTAGCACAGAAATATGAGTTACACAGGTGAGAATCCTTACGGCAAAAAGCTGCCAAAAGCTGTAACAATTCTCAGCACTTAAAATCACTGTGGTGCTAACATTAATAAGACAATTTCAAAAGCACTTACTCTTCTGCCAACAGAGTAAACCAAACTGTGGATTTAAAGGAAAAAAAATTCAGGCATATGGCAAATTACTTTAATACTTAGGATATCAAGTGCCTGTATTAGTTGTCTATTATTACATAACAAGTTACCTCAAAACTTAGCAGCTTAAAACAACAGTGAACATTTTTTTTATCTCACAGTTTCAGTGGGTCAGGACCTCAAAGGCAGCTTAGCCAAACAGTACTGGTTTCAGCGTCTCTCATGGGGTTATTGTCAAGATGTCAGCCAGAATTCAGTCCTCTGCTTCCACTTACATGGTTGGCAAGTTGGTGATAGCTCTTGGCAAGGAGCCTCTGTTCCTCTCTACAGAGCTGCTTCAGTATCATAATGACATGTCGCCTGGCTTTCTTCAGAGCAAGTGGTCCAAATGAGTAAGGCAGAAGCGTTAACGTCTTTTACGGTCTAGCTTCAGAAGTCACATACCATCACTTCTGACATTTTCTATTGTTCACACAGACTAACTCTGACAGTATGTGTGAGAGGACTGCACCAGGGAATGAATACCAGAAGGCAAGGATGATTTGGGGCCATCTCGGAAGGTGGTTATCAAAGTACCCAAGTGTGCAGCTCCAGTACAATGATACTGGATTATCAATGAAACAATGAAAAATGAAGACTGTGATTATCAAAACTGCTTCTGAGAGAAAAATATCTGTTAGGATAACAGGACCTTTACTACAAAGACATAGTTTTTGTTATGAGGTTATACTATAATGGAACCCAATTATACTACTTTATGATGGAAAGCAAACATACGTAAAATGTAAATAGCAGATATTAAGGAGACTGCAAAAGTGAGATATGGACCAGCATATCACTAAATATGAATTCATCAAAATTTTTTGCATTCTCTCAGGAATTAGTCAGAATAAAATTTGCAATTGGATTGAATTCTAATGAGATTTTTTTCTCATGATTATGGTAAAAGTCACAATAACCCACCTTAACTCATTAATAGTTCAGTACTAACAATGCTCCATGATATGCCAATCAAAGTTCAACTAAAAATATATTCGGCAAATGTTTATAAAGTTATACAATAGAGGTTTATTAATACATTTAGTCCTCATATTTTAGTGAAGTTTCTTAGTGAGAAATACAAAATTTCTTTTGAGAATCCACTCATTTTTTAAGATGAGAATGAAATAGTCATAGCCATATCTGCCCAAATGACTAAAGCCTCTCTTTAGATTCCTGTTCCTTCATGAATTCTCATAATTGAGTCTACTCTTAAGGAGGGATGGAGGAGGAGTCACAAAAGTTAGCTAAAAATGAGTCTAATTCAAAATAACAAAGAAAAGAATTATTTGTATTGTTTTGAGTAAGTCAATTTTCTAGCATACATTATTTGGAAGAAAAGCCTTAAATTGGCAGGGGGGAAAAAGACTAAGTAGAGAAAGAGACTTCAAATTCATTCATCTGCTGTAACTTGGATATTTTATGCTGTTTAACAAGTTCAGGCTATTCCAAATTCAGATATGTTCTGTGTGCTACAAAAAACTCACTTTGCTGGAAACAGCAAAGAAATATGCTTTACCATTCTAAATAGTTCATCATTCATTAATTATATCATTTAAAAGCAGTATCTTCAGAATTGTACTTCAACTGCTATAAATTATGTTTATACTCATCAAAACTAACACAGACCAGCTTTCCTACCACTGAATTAGGTACTAAAGCTTAGTTATTATGCTAATTATTCTTATTAACTGAGGTCAAATGAGACCGCAAATGAGATCTCATTCAGAGAATATAGGGATCGCAACAGATTTGTGTAACTAGTTTTGGAGGGATGGCAGAGAGTGAGAGAGAGGAACTTGGAAGTTATCAAAGAAGTCCTCATATCCTTAAATAAGATTTCTATATTCAAGCAAGATTAAGGCAAAGCTAGGACAGCTGTAACTATGAGTTCACTCAGGCAAGTGAAGAAGAAGACTGGACCCTTTAGCAAATCCCATATTACTACTCCCCTAATACATTACTCTGAACTTTGCTTCTTGACATCAGCTCTGTGAGCATTTGGCTATATATACCATTGCAGCTGTAAGCTTGAGTCTCCACTGCCTTTCCTTCAAATCCAACATTCAATAAGGAAAGCAAAGGCAAAAGAAAAACAGCAATTAAAAATAAATCTTTTGTTCTCTTCAAACATCTTCCTCAAAGCAAAAAGAAAAAAGGCTCAATAATACAGTAACATAAAAAGAAATCTCTTGGTAACAAGGGATCTTATTGAGCTTTTTCCCTTTTTCAATAGCAGAAAGAAGGCCACTGCAGATTTCCATAGATTATCCAAGATAACAGCTTCCTACGTTCACTCATCCCTTTCCCAACTCTGACTGGGCCATGGTTATGGAGGTCATTTATTTGGGTTAATTTTAAGAGCTGCTTCCTTTGGAGTAAACACCACTTACCAGAGAGACTTTAACATGTTCTAAAAATTACTGATGTTAACTGCTATCCATTATCCTTAACGTAAAGAGACAGTAATTCTTTATTACCCTCAACCCCACTGTTTATTCTTCCTCCCTCTTCCCTATCCCCCAAGTATACATACGCATGCAGAAGATTTCATTAAAATCATTCAACTTGTCAGAATTCAATTACCAACTGCTCAGATGTTTGGGGGGCGGTGGAAGGACTGAAGCCAGATGCATTGATGCAGTCAGTTTCAAGAAAAGAAAGCTAGCCTAACACAAAGGCAGAATTTGGTTGCATACCAACTACTTTTTATTTTAAGGAAATACTTTGTATTAAAATATTTTCTCCCCTTTCCCTTTAAAGTCCCTCAAATATCTTCCCCAGTCACAGCAGAATTCTGATATAACCTCAATTGTTAAATATCAGAGACAAAACAAAAGCAGATGGAGTTCATTAAAGAAATGGAAACATACCTATAAAATGATGCAATATATGCATATACTAATAACTTTTACAAAGCATCTAGTACAAGAATTCCACGTATCTTCGCCAGATTCTCATCTTGAAAATTCTGATATTTGGGTATCAGAAACTTAGGCATGGACATGCAGTTTACCTCATATAGGACACGTCTCCTCTGATAGGTACGCTTATAAAAATAACAAGCATACATTTTCAAAGTCTACCAAAAATCCCAAAGATAATCTTTTATTTATAATAATAAATAACTGATAGGGTCCATAAATGGTTGATTCTTGCATTGAGGTCTTGACGAAGGGGCTACATATACGCCTGCTTCTGCTTTCTCTTAAAAATAAAAAGAATCCTATTGGAGACTTCACTTTCCAAATGCAAGGGAGGAGCTTCCACAATAAAACAAAGAAAAGGATTAAACCATTTCATATCACTAAGGTGAGTACACAGTGCTTACAGAACACAGAATGTTACTGCCAAATGTAACTTTAACCATTATCATTTTACAGTAAGCAATAAGCTCAAAGGATGTGGCCAAAAGTTCCCATAGATTAGGGCTAAACTTAACTCTAGGACACATCTGAGCAGGCTTCATATTAGTACTATTAATAAACATTCTTTCAGTAAATTTAATTGCCTATCAAATGGAACTAAATTTTGGCCAAAGGGAAAAGTATCTAATGTACATTTCAAACACTGCAGAGTTTTTAAAAATAATTTTAAAACTTGTTTTACTCTTTTTCTAAATGGTAAAAAGTAGCACAGCTTGAGCTAAAAGCTTTAAAAAGTTGCAATACATGCCACCAATCTGAGTAGGTGCTTCACTTGCAGAAAAACAATTTTCAAGGTAATTTTAGCAACTACCCACAGGGTCATAAAATTAGACACTGATTTGTACATACACTTCTCTAGCGTAATCTTAACTCCATTTAATACCTTGTCAAGAGCACCATAAAAACCCAACCAGGCCCATATTCTAGATAGAAAAAGTTTTGTTTTGCCAAGAAAAAAATAATGAAAAAGGGACAAATTATATAGGATTAAATCTTTTTAAAAAGTCAAGGAGAATGTCTGTTAAGAGGAAACCAAAATTTATTTTTACCAAAAAAAAAAATATATTAGAGGTATCTAGCAAGTGACTCATCACATACTATTTCTAGAAAGAAGGTTTTCTTAAATGATTGTCCCCATGACCAATGTGAAAACCAGGGTAAGTAGACTTCATTTCAGAAAGGGAAAATAAAATCTTATCAAAATTAAAAATAAAATTTGTTGTAGGTAGAGTAAATCAAATCAAATTGTAGAGAAAACCACAAATGTTTCACTGATTCTCCATCTATGAGAATATTCCTATATATATAGTTGCTTCCTCTATTTCTATTTCAATTGTTTTCACTTTCTTTGAACTTTACTCATACTTTCATTGGTCTGAGAAGAGATGACTCTAAGAGCCAGTGTTCTTTCAGCAGTCCCATAAATCTCTCTAACAGTATCCTCCTTCAAGATTATATTCAGATATTTATCTTTGTTATAAATTAAATCAAAGCACCAAACCACTATGAATACGACCCCTTCTTCCAGTCCAGTCTATCTTGCTTTATTACAACATGACTAAAACTTATAGTTTTATTAAAAGAGAATGTGAGTGTTATTGCTTAAAGAGTAAAAATATATAAAATGAATATTCTCAACTGAGAGAAGAGGACATTTCCTTTGTTAAAACATGCAAGGCCCTTAAAGGGTAACCTATGAAATTTTAGAGAATATTAAATGTTAGTATTTAAATGTAATATCATCATACAAGTATTTTTCTAAATTTTGTTTTTATTATTGATGACAATTATAGCTGTAATTAATGAACAGCTACCTATGCAAAACAATGTTTAAGAAAAGGAAAAATGAAATTTTAAAAATAGTCCTTAATTAACCTAAGGCCAATACAAACTAGTTGAAAAGGGAAAATAAGAATTATTAAATCACACCGGAGCAATTATAAAACAATATAGTGCAATTAACCATAGAAGCTGAGGAACAATGGGAAAAACAATAACAATACAGGGTAGAGGTCATCAGCAAATGTTATTTTAAGAAATGAAACTGGAAATTTATAAGAATAACATTTTGCATAAGCAGAAGAGCATAAATTAATCAGGAAACCGATAAACTGTACTTAAGGAAAATCAACCCTAGCATATTGCTTAGAATAGAGTAACTTTGCCAGTTGAGTTATCTCATCTAAAAATAAGATTAGAAATACAGCTGACCCTTGATCAGCACAGGTTCAAACTGCACAGGTCCATCTACATGTGGATTTTTTAAAATAAATATATTGGATAATTTTTGGAGGTTTATGACAATTTGAAAAACTTGCATCTTCTAAAAATAGCTAAAAAAGACTAAGACAAAGTTATGTCATGAATGCACAGATAGACAATTCATCTTCTATCAGATTATGTAAACTTATAATATTGATATAGTACTGTAAATGTATCTTATATTCCTTTTTATTTTTATAACCCTTTCTTTTCTCTAGTTTACTTTATTGTAAGAATATATGTAACATACAAAATATGTTAATCAACTGTTTATGTTATTGGTAAGGCTTCCAGTGAACAGTAGCCTTATCAGTAGCTAAATATTTGGAGAGTCAAAAGTTATACGACGATTTTCAACTGTGAGGGGTGGTGTCAATTCCCGTAACCCCCACATTTTTCAAGGGTCAACTGTACTTAAAGTGTTTGGAAGATGGGAGACTCCAAAGGCCGGGCTAAGATGTCCTTGACATCTACTGATGCAACTGAAATCAATAGGCATTTTTTTTATGGAAAACCAACTATGTACAAAGTACCAAAGCATGGTTCCCAATTCAAAATACACAGGGAAAACAACACACAAAATCATTAGTAAATAATACAAAGAATAAATAAGGCCTGAAATCAAAAACAGAAATAAACTCTAATGGAATTTAAAACAGACAGTGTGATTAATTCCAAATTATGAGGATTTAGGCAGGCTTCCCAAAGGAGAGAACGTTTGATCTGAACCTCAAAACATGAGTAGGCTCTCATTGAGAGATTTTCTAATCCCCAAATCAGCATTAGTCAAATCAGTTATGATTATGTTTCCATATAGGAGTAATGTTTATTTGGGAGGTTCTGTTTGCCAGGATTAACCAAATTTCAGTTCTTCAAACAACAATTATTCTCTCAACTGCACCATAACACACCTTTTAATGTATCAACACAAAACAAGGTTGTAATGACTATATCTAATGTTTAAAGAGAAGGGAAAGCATATTTTTAATTCATCTCTCTCCTCACAGACTCAAAACTGAATTTAAGTATACAAAGCTAAATTTTTTAATTTAATTTTATTTTTCAATTACAGTTTACATTCAATATTATTTTGTATTAGTTTCAGGTGCACAGCAGAATGATTAGACCAACATGTACTTTACAAAGTATTCCCCCCAATATTTCCAGTGCCCACCTAGCACCATACATAATTATTATAATATTATTGTCTATATTCCCTATGATGTACTTTAAAACTCCATGATTATTTTTTAACTACCAATATATACTTCATGATTCCTTCACCTTTTTCATCCAGTCCCCCAAGCCCCCACACTTCTGGCAACCATTTGTCTGTTCTCTGAATCTCTGAGTCTGTTTCAAATTTGTTTGCTTATATTGCTCTTTAGACTCCACATACAGGCAAAACCATATGGTATTTGTCTTTCTCTGACTGACTTATTTCACTTAGCATAATACCCTCTAGATATACCCATACTGTTGCAAATAGTAGATTTCATTCTTAAAATCTTGAGTCAGGAAAACAAAGTTCAGCAAAACTAAATGCATATTAGAAAGGCACTATGATAGTAAAAAAAATTATTATAACAATCACCAATATGTGCCTCATTGTTTTTACTGTTCATGTCCTATGAGTGAATAGCACTGGAATTATAAATAATTTAAATGTGAGTGCATATGGGTCATTTTAGAAACACTTTTAAAAAAATCACTGTATAATCAAGTCTTAAAATAGTCATGTATATACCTAGAAGGACTTTGTAAGATCCAAAGATCCTGTGGGAGAGCCTTTTGTGAGCACGTTTCTACTTTCACAAACCACAAGGCTGTCTAAGGCTCACTGTGTATTTTCCCAGAACCGGCCCTGAAATCTACCACTTTTCCAAGAGATTTTGGTTCATTTTAGTGGAAAGAGGTATACAGAAATGAAAATTTGGTTCCCCCTCTTCCCACTTTTTCCCCAGCCACTCCCATGGATAAGTGGTCTCTTTAGTTCTTAGTCTATCCTTCCTGTTTTCTTTTGAAAATAAGATCAGATATATCTGTACTTTCTTATACCAAGAGTAGCATGCTATATCTTTTGTTTTTCCCACCAACTAGATAGAATGTCCTGGAAATCACAATATATCAGTTCATTAGAGATATTCCTCATTCTTTTTAAAAGTTGCCAGTGTGGTGATTGGCATGGAGGGATGAAGGTATAGAGGGGATAAATAGTTATAGATGGAGACCTGACGTGGTATACAGATGATATGTTTTAGAATAGTGCACCTGAAACCTGTATAATTTTGTTAATGAGTGTCACTGCAATAAAATGAATAAAAAGGAAAAAAAGAGGAACATCAATCACTAAGGCCTAGAATGCACTAATAACAATGCATGGAAACAGTGGTTGCCACAACAGTTTTGATGGGCATGACTAAAGGACAATGACAGCAGTGTGCCCAGAAACTGCAGTGTGGTCTACAAAAGTAGGACAAGTGCAAAAAGCAGGGCCAGAACTTCCAAGGCTCAGCTGATGGCAAACTGAATTTATTTTTCAAAGCTACTGGTGAAGTCATATATGGATGCCCAATACATGTGAGCTGAAAGAAGGGATGCTTGCAATAATGGAAGCAGACAGTTCAAGAGCAACCAGAGTTTTGCTCTTTTTCAACTAAGGCCATACCACAAATGAGCTATGAATAAGACTGTTAAATCATGTCTGCAGCTATATGGACGTTGTTTGAATTTTAAAAATTGCAACAAAAACTACAAACAATATTCTTAAGCGAAGTTCACTTTTGTATGGGGCAGCTCTTGAAGCAAATCATACAGTAGATAATTTATCATTAAATGAAATAGTAAAAAAAAAAAGAAAGAAAGAAATACTCCTGCACAAATAAAAGACACTATACCTACACCTCAAGACACTGGACTTTAATATTCAGTCTTCATAAAAAAAAAAATCTATGTAACTTCTAACTAAATCATTCCATCCTGTACTGTTCCAACTTATTCATTAGTAAAGTATAATTGGACCAAAAAAAATTTTTTTAAAGCTGATATCTTCAATGTGTGGATGTACCATGGTGGGTTCAAGCACACTCTTACCAATGGGCAATTAGCTTGTCTCCAATATTTTGCAATTACCAACAATATTGCAAAAAACCTTGTCACATACATATGTCAGATTAATTTAGATCAGGGGTGTCCAACTCATGGCCCGTGGGCCGCATGCAGCCCAGAATGGCTATAAATGTAACCTAACACAAAATTGCAAATTTACTTAAAACATTATGAGATTTTTTTTTGTAATTACAGGTCACAATGCCACACATGTAAAATAAACATATGTATGCTCCCACTATTTGTAACATGCATGACTTCATTTTACTGTGTTGTGTGGCTTCCAGTGTGTTGTTTTCAAAGCGCAGACAGAAGAATTAACACCATCAGAAGTTATATAGGCTCATGGCGACTTAGCAAGGCAGCGATTATCAGTAATATTTCAATCTACCATTGCAACATTAGGAGTTGAATATTATTTAGAAGTCAAAAAAGCATTCTTATTTGATTATTAAAAGTATTTCCACACCTCAGCGGTATCTCACACATTCCCTGCCACAATTAACAACTGGCCCTCTGCCTTGCCCTGCATCGGCAGCCAACAGGGCTGTGCAAGGGCCAAAACCTTGCATTTTATTTTCCTGTCAATTGATTTTCATAACAAAAGTAAATAGAAATTAACAACCAAAGGAGACAGCTAGAGACAGTAGATTCCTGGAAGTCTTGAACAGATTTCCTAAGGTCACACAGGGTCAGTATCTGACATCATCAGAGGCAGATCCAGAGAGAAAAAACAGTCGTCTCCTACCATAGAAGTTCACACCACAAAGTCAGGAAATCAAGACAGATCAATTTAAGAAGCAGAAGCTAAAAGAAGAGTCCCACAAATAATGGGAAGACAAAGAAATATGCCCCACTTGAAGGGAAAGGAGGAATCCCCACAAAGAGAACTAAATGAAATAGTGGCAAGTAAACTATCAAATATCAAAACAATGGTTCTAGGGAAGCTCAATGAGCTCAGTGAGCTCAGAAAGAACTACAAAAAACTACAGGAAGACTATGAGGAACTTACTGCAAACTATATCAGCATGAAAAAGGACAGAGAAACTATAAAGAAGACAGAAGAGGAAATTAAGAATACAACTTCTGAATTGAAGAACACAGTAGAAGGAATCAAAAGCTGGCTAGATGAAGCAGAGCCGGAGGATAAGGTAGAAAAAGGCTCCCAGAAAGAGCAAGAAAATGAAAAAAGACTCACAAAGAATGAAGAGTCATTTAGGGAAATGCAGGACAACCTGAAACATAATAATATTCATATAATAGGGATACAAGAAGGAGAAGAGGAGGAAGGGATAGGGAACTTGTTTGATAAAATAATGATGAAAACTTCCCTAATTGGAGGAGAGAAAAAGTCACACAACTCCAGGAAGAACAGAGGGTCCCATTTAAGAGGAACCCAGTGAGGCCCACTCCAAGACACATCATCATTAAAATGGCAAATATCAAAGACCAACAGAGATTCCTAAAGCAAGCAAGGGAGAAAGAGGTAGTAACATACAAGGGAGCCCCGATATGCCTAGGAGCTGACTTCTCAACAGAAACACTACAAGCCAGAAAGGAATGGCAAGAAATATCCCAGGTAATGAAAAGCAAATGCCTGCAACCAAGACTGCTCTATCCAGCAAGGCTCTCAATTAAAATGGAAGGTGAAAAAAGGAGTTTCCCAGACAAAAGAAGGCTAAAAGAATACACCTCCACCAAACAAGCACTGCAAAATATGCTAAAGGGACTGCTTTAAGAAGATGAAGAAAAAGAGTGAAAGAGGAACACAGGTAAAAAGGGAAAAAAATGAATAAGTACCTATCAATAATAATTTTAATGTAAATGGATTAAATGCTCCAATCAAGAGACATAGGATAACTGACTAGATAAAAAAGATGACCCACACTTATGCTGCCTACAAGAGACTCACCTCAGAACAAAGAACCTACACAGGTTGAAAGTGAAGGGTTGGAAAAAAATATTCCTACCAAATGTACAGGGAAAAAAAGCAGAGATACCAATACTTACATCAGACAAAAGAGATTTCAAAACAAAGGCCATTAAAAAGAGACCCAGAAGGACACCTCATAATACTCAAAGGGAGAATCCATCAAGATGACAGAAACACTGTAAACCTACATGCACCCAACACAGAAGCACCCAAATATATAAGGAAATCTTGGAGGACTTCAAGAAAGATATAAACAGAAACACACTGATAGTAGGGGACTTTAATACCCCACTGTCAACAATGGATAGATCATCTGAATAAAATATCAACAAGGATATTGTGGAACTGAATGACACATAAGATCAAATGGACTTACCTGACATACATAGAATCTTTCATCCCAAAGAAGCGAAATACACATTCTTTTCAAGTGCACATGGAAGATTTTCAAAGACAGGCCACATGACAGGAGAAAAAACAAGCTTCAACAAATTCAAGTAAATTGAAATCATAACAAGCATTTTCTCAGACCACAGGAGTTTGAAACTGGAAACCAACCTCAAGGAAAAAACTCAAAAACATTCAAAGAGTCTCATGGAGACTGAATAACACACTATTAAACAATGAATGGGTCAATAATGAGATCAAAGAAGAAATCAAAAAGTTTCTGGAAACAAATGAAAATAAACACACAACAGTCCAAAACCTATGGGACACTTCCTGAGAGGGAAGTTCATAGTAATAAAGGTCTACCTAAAAAAGATACATTTCAAATAAACAACCTAACCCTACATCTTCAAGAACTGGAGAAACAACAATAAACAAAGCCCAGAGCTAGTAAAGGAAAGGAAATAATCAAGATCAGAGCAGAAATGGATGACACAGAGACTAAAAGAACAATTCAAAGGATCAACCAATCCAGGAGCTGGTTCTTTGAAAAGATAAACAAAATCGACAAGCCTTTAGGCAGACTCATCCAGAAAAAAATGGAGAGGACCCAAATAAATAATAACAGAAATGAAAGAGGAGAAATTAACAACTGATACCACAGAAATACAAAGGATTGCAAGAAATTTCTATGAAGAATTAAATGCCAAGAAATTTGAAAACCTCGATGAAATGTACAAATGTCTAGAAAAATATAACCTTCTAACATTGAATAAAGAAGAAGCAGAAAGCCTGAACAGACTGATAAAAACTGGTGAAACTGAAGCAGTAATCAAAAAACTCCTGACACACAAAAGCCCTGGATTAGATGGCTTCACATGAGAAATTTACAAAACCTTTAAGGAAGAGCTAACCTCTGTCCTTCTTAGACTATTCCAAAATGTCTAAGAACAGGGAAGACCCCCAAACTCTTTTTATGAGGCCACCACCATCCTAATCCCCCAAACACCTAAAAACACAACAAAAAAAGAAAACTACAGACCAGTATCACTGATGAACGTAGACACTAAAATCCTCAACAAAATATTGGCAAACCGCACCCAGCAATACATTAAAAAAGGATCACCCCCCATGATCAAGTGGAATTCATCCCAGGGATGCAAGGATGGTTTCAATATTCACAAATCAATAAATGTAATACATCACATTAACAAAAGACGAAAATCACATGATCATATTAATAGATTCCGAAAAAGCATTTGATAAGGTACAGCACCCATTCGTGATAAAAACACTCAGCAAAGTGGGAGTAAAGGGGGTATACTTGAATGTAATAAATCCATATATGAAAAACCTACAGCCAACATCATACGCAACAGGCGAAAACTAAAAGCTTTCTCACTAAGACTGGGAACAAGACAAGGTTGTCCACTTTCACTACTTCTATTCAACATAGTATTGGAAGTCCCAGCCAGAGCAATCAGACAAGAAAAAGAGATAAAAGACATCCAAATTGGAAAGAAGGAAGCAAAAATGTCATTGTTTGTAGATGACGTGACAGTGTACATACTCCACCATAGACTCTGCCAAAAAACTACCTGACCTAATAACAGAATTTGGCAAAGCAGCGGGATACAAAGTCAATATTCAGAAATAGAAGGCATTTTTGTACACCAACAATGAAATATCAGAACCAGAAATCAGGAAAAAAAAAATCCCATTTGCTACAGCAACAACAACAACAAAAATAAATAAAGCACCTAGGAATAAACTTAACCAAGAAGGTAAAAGATCTTTACTCAGAAAATTACATAACACTGAACAAAGAAATTAAGGAAGACACAAATAATTGGAAGCATTGTACCATGTTCATGGATTAGAAGAATTAACATTATCAAAATGTCCATACTACCCAAAGCAATTTATAGAGTCAATGCCATCCCTATTAAAAATATCAATGTCGTACTTCACAGATCTAGAACAAACATTTAAAACATTATGTGGAATCACAAACAACCCCGAATAACCACAGCAATTTTGAGAAAGAAGAACAAAGTAGGAGGGATCACAATACCTGACATCAAACTATATCGCAAGGCCACTGTAATCAAAACAGTCTGGTACTCGCATAAGAACAGACACATAAATTGGGGGAACAGAACAGAGAGCCCAGAAATAAACCCATGTCTCTATAGTCAATTAAATTCGACAAAGCGGGCAGAACTTTATGATGGAGTAAAAATAGCCTCTTCAACAAATGGTGTTGGGAGAGCTGGACAGCTACATGCAAAAAATTGAAATTCGACCACCAACTTATTCCATACATAAAAATAAACTCAAGTGGATAAAAGACTTAAATATAAGTTGTAACATGATAAAAGTCCTAGAGGAGAACATACGCAGGAAACTCTCAGATATTCCATGTAGCAATATTTTTGCCAGTATGTGCCCTAGAGCAAGAGACAAAAGGAAAGAATAAACAAATGGGACTTCATTAAAATAAGAAGCTTCTGCACTGCTAAAGAAAACACCATCAAAATGAAAAGGGAACTAACCGTATGGGAAAATATATTTGCCAATGATGCTTCGGAGAAGTTTTATCTCCAAAATACATAAAGAATTCACATGACTCCACTCCAGGAAGATAAACAATCCAATTAAAAAATGGGCAAAGCACCTGAACAGACACTTCTACAAGGAGGAGATACACAGGGCCCGGGGGGCTGGGGGGAAGTAAATAAGGTCCCTTACCTATTTTTTTTTTAATTCCAGCATGGCTTCTACAATGTCTCAAAAGAAAAAAAAATCCCCCGCCCACCCAAAAAAGAAAAATTATGGATGAAGGAAGATTGTTCAATGAAAAGTGAACAGATGACTACTTTTTTGTCAAGGCAAATAGTAAGGCACTTCACTTAATTAGTAGGGAACTTGTGCAAGTTTTCGAAGACTTATCATAAAAGGTATTATATGCCAAAACATGCTGCCAAATTCAATGCATATGAAGCATTGTGCTCTAAGGACAAAATAGCGAAACTGATAAAACGTCTGTCTTCTCAACAAAAATTTTTTCAAAAAGTTACAACTTGGGCAGATTCCATTGTAAAAGCTAGTTATGTGGTAGCATATTTAATAGCAAAAAAATCAAAACCATTTACTGATGGTGAGTTTATTAAGCAATGTATAGAAAGCATGGCAGATATAATTTGCCCTGAAAAAAAAGCAGGATATTTCTAAAATCAGTTTGTCTCACCAGATGATAGCCAGGTGAACTGAACAAACTGGAAAATCTATTGAAAGAAGTTTGGAGAGTAAAGCTGCTAATTTTAAATTTTATGCTTTCGGGATAGATGATAGCACTGATGTGACAGATACAGCTCAACTTGCCATTTTTATTAGATGCACTGACGATGAACATAATGTCACTGAAGAAATGGCTTCTCTAGTGCCACTAACAGACACAACTAAATCAAGAGGTTTATATGAAGCAGTAAAAAATATGTTAAAGCAATTTTCTTTATCCGCTGTCAACATATCTGATATAGTTACCGATGGTGCCCTGGTGATGACAGGTAAAAGAGAGTGACTTGGGAAATTAATAGAAGACAATGCAGTTGCCATCCAAAACTGACATAGTACATCAAGAAAATTTATGCGCAAAAGCTTTAAAAATGCATAATGTCATGTAAATCATCATCAAGACTGTGAATTCGTAAGAGCCAAGGGACTGAATCATTGCCAATTCCAGGAATTCCTTAGAAGTATCAATGCTGGCTATGGTGACATCATTTACTTTTCAGAAGTAACATGGCTAAATTGAGGCAAAATGTTGAAAAGATTTTATGATTTGCAACACGTTACCCAGTTGTTTACAGTATCAAAAAACAAATTTGTGCCAGAACTTGATGATGAAAACTGGTTTACAGATTTATCATCTTTAGTGGATTTAACCTCTCATTTCAATGAGTCAAACATGCATCTTCAAGGTGAAAAGCAACTTATCATACCATGTTTCAAACCATAACAGCACTCCAATGAAACTGAAATTATGACAAGCTCAAATTAAGACAAACAATTTTATGCTTTTCGACACTTTGGCTAAATACAGTCTTGTGAACATCAAAAAATATGCAGCCTTGCTTTTCGATTTGGTACAAGAATTTGAAAACAGACTTCAAGATTTCCGGGAAAATAATCAATATTTTGCTATATTTGCAACTCCATTTTCAGTCAACATAAATATGTTACCAGTGAATTTTCAAATGGAATGCATAGAGCTGCAATCTGATAGTCAACTTAAAGAAAAATTTGATCGTGTGTCTTTACTGGACTTTTATGAATCCTAGTTTCCCAGAGACGAAATATCCCTTGCTTCACAATGAAGCCTTATTCATTGTTATTTTGCAGCACCTACATTTGTGAGCAACTATTTCCAAGAATGAAACATGTTAAGAGTAAAATTATAACCAAAATATCTGATGAGAACCTTGAGAACTAAGAATTGCAACTACTTCTATCAAATGAGACACTAATGTACTAGTTTCTCAGATACAATATCAAACATCCCACTAGTAGTTTTATGTTGCCCTCTTTTCTTTTACTTTTATAATAAAAAATATTAAAAAACATCAATGACATTTTATTACTTAGATACGTACATTTTTTTTTTATTTATGATCACAAACTTGGGACCTGCTTGACAATTTTAAAAGATTATTGAAAGGGCCACTGCATAATTAGGGTTATTATGTGAGGACTTTTTTGCTCCTCAGTGGTGGCAGATGTCATGAAAATTATGCACAGATCCTTCTTTTGCTCATCAGTTTTCATTAGTGTTTGTGTATTTAATGTATGGCCCAAGACAACTCTTCTTCCAGTCTGGCCCAGAGACACCAAAAAGTTGGACACCCTGATTTAGATGCTGGACAGCTGGGGCAATAAGTAATTGCATATGTATATAATAATTATAACCCACATAAAAATCACTTTTTGAGACTTTAATAATTTTTAAGAGCGTAAAGGGGCTTCCAAAACAGAAAGGTTGAGCCTAGTTAATACAAATCATAGTAATAATGTCCAAAACACAAAGACACAGAAAAGATATAATTGAGTGGCAACGCTATCTTAAGAAAGGGCATTCATAATTAAGGCCAGGATAAACTAAAGCAGTGTTCAGAGTTTGTGGGAGCACTAGAATCCCTCCATCTGGAGGTATCATTTTCATTTTATATGTAAGGAATTTGTTTAATCTCTTCAGAACATTTTTAATGTGTTGAGCCAAGAACAAAGAGCAAAGTAATCTATTTCCAAACTCACTTTCTGCCAAAGAGGAATACTTTTATTTCTATCTAAAGTCACCAAAAACTGGAAGATTGGAAGGAAACAGTTATCTTTTCAGAGCACTTTCAAGATAAAATATGGAATTTTGAATTAAAAATGAACCACACAGTACAGCAAGGACAATAAAAGGACAAATGCTAAGGGCAACTATCATGAATAAATCTCACACAATGTGCTCTCCAACTTTTTGACACCAGGGAACAGTTTTGTGGAAGACAATTCTTCCACAGGCAGGAGATGATTCAGATGCATTACATTCAAGCTCACCGCCTGCTGTGTGTCCTGGTTCCTAACAGGCCTGGACCAGTACCGGTCCATGGCCCGGAGGTTGGGGACCCCTGTGACATAAGATGTTGAACAAAAGAAGTCACAAAAGAATGAATACAATGACTCCATTTATAAAAATAAAAATATGCCTAACTAACCTATACTTTTTGATATATACACAGGTCGTAAAGAAAAGAAGAGAATAAAAGTCACAATAACAATTTCCTCTGAAGAAATCAAGGAAATAATGTGTGGGAAGTAATATATCTGTATGATTTCTGGGATGTCATTAATATCCTTGAGATTATTATTTTATATATATATTATTTACATTGTTTGTGTTATGTAATTTTTATTTTTTAACTGACTTTATTGATGTGACATTGGTTAATAAAATTATACAGAGTTCAGGTGTACAATTCTATAATACATCAACTGTATGTTGAATTGTGTGGTCACCACCCCAAGTTATGTACTTTTAAAACTATATCTCATTGTTCAATAAAGAAAGTAAATAAAAAACTGGTACTGCTATTTTGTGGCAAACTGTAACTTCTACCAGAGTGAAGCCAGGAATTAATTCCATAACTGGCAGTCACTGAATAACAAAAAGTGAAAATGAATGTTCAAATTTAAACCAAATTTTAATCTTGACAAACACACTATGTGTTTGTTAACATAAGCAGAATTAACCTTTGGCAGCATCTGATAAAGATTAAATATTCATTACTCAACAAAATTCAAAATGTTAAGTATAAATTATTTCTTAAGAATATATTTTAATCCTATAACTATTTTGCCATAGTGGAAACATTAAAATGCTAAAATAATTCCTTCTTTTTACTTCTATTTCATGAAAACATCAATAATTGGACCCAAATGTATATTCAGACATTTCAAACAAAAACAAAATAATCATAAGAACTTTTTAAAATACAAATCCTCAGTCAACTGGTTTTCTACTCTTCCATTCCCTCATGAATTACTACTATTAGCCATTTCTCCAAGAATTGCTAGCATCCTTAGTGGGGAATCATATTTAGAGGTCACAATCTTGATTCTATGGATAGTCACTATCTACCACTGGGTTGTTACTTGTAAGAAGCCAGTTAAGAAATTAGCAGCAGAGCTAGTTAGTAAAAGAACTGAGTTCAGGCCCAAAGTATCCTATTTGTAGTCCAGTGCTTTTTTCACTATATTTGAATTATATCATGTGGTCATCAGCTATCATTTTTCATTACTTTGATCCTTAATATTTATCACATACTGAATCACCTTGGAAAAGTCACTCATCCATTCTAAATTAGTTTTCTCTATACATAATATAAAATTAATATAGATATTACTTATCTCTTAGAGTATATAAGGAGGAAATAAGAGACTGCATATGAAAGCACTTTTGTTATCATAACAACTCGTAGAAGATTAAAAAGGCACCTTTTGGTTTATAAAGACAGGCTAGTAGTTGAGAACATTAAATTGCGGGTGTGGGGGGAGAGAGGGCAAGACAAATGAAACAGTTAAGGGACAAACATAAAAAAGGGCTTTTCTTATAAAATAAATATTTTCTACAATTAAAATAACAATTTGATCCTAGTTCAAGAAGGGAGGTTGACTTGAAACCCTAGAAACAGTCTAATTATTAAACAATTTCATAAACTATAAAGACAATTCAAACTTCTGAGTAATGAAATAATTCCCTATAGTGCAGTGCAATTGCTAGCAATGAAGAACAGCTAACACTGTCACTATACAAAACACCCTAAAATATTTTAAATTAAAAAGTTAAAGTAGCCCAGGCTGATGTGTCTTAGTGGAGTGAGCACTGGCCTGCGAACCAGAAGGTCACTGGTTGATTTCCAACTGGGGCACATGCCTGGGTTGAGGGCCATGTTCCCAGCTGGGGTCTTGAGAGAGGCAACTGATCAATGTATCTCTTGCACTCGATGTTTCTCTCTGTCTCTCTCTCTTTCTCCCTTCTTTCCCCTCTCTCTAAAAGTACATAAATAAAATCTCAAAAAAAAAAGTAAAAGTATAAAAAAGGCTACAACAATTTAAAAAGATTTATATGTAAATATTTATATGTTCTCAAAAAGGGTGAAACTGAGCAAAAAAATTCATGGAAATCAAGCTGCCGAGAGAGAGAGATTTGAATTACTTAAACAAATAAACTGTAAGACATGAAAAATACTTGGCTTCACTGATAATCAGAGAAATATAAATTAAAAGAAACATTAAATATTTTGCACTCATCAGATTTGGCACACACACAAAACTAAAAAAAGAAAAAGAAAGAAAATTGACTGTCAATTTTTGCTGGCAAGGGCGAGGGAAATTGGAATGCTGCTTTTTTTTCAAAAGTCAGTGCATTTAAGGAAATTTATACTGTTTCTATAAGGAGTATGTATTTTATAATCAGTAAAAGTCATATGAAACAAAATGAAAATAGGTATTAAGTGGAATTTTCATGTCTGAAATGAGTGTGCTGAAAGCCCCAAAATGGCTTCTATATACTAGATAACGCCTCTAAATCTCTCCAGGAAGGACTTCACAATTGTCATAATTGCACACTGTATCACACTCAGTTAGAAGTTATAATGAGAGAAAAAAAAAAATCTCGCAGTGGCTTAGCAGTCTCAGCAGAAGTTTCAGAGGTTTCTAACAAGTTTATGACATTCTTCTCTTAAAACTTAAATCTTCATTCTGACAGGCTGGAGATCCAGGTATCTCAGAATCATGACAGAGCCACTTAGAAAGCTGTGTGCATTTAGGTTAAGTAATTTAATTTCTCTATTTCCTCATCTGTAAAATGTGCACAAAACTGAAGGCACACTGGATCAGCGTGAGGGTTAGGAACGGTCAATGCCCAGGGCCTAGTTTCAAGAACTAGGCACATAACTGGCACTTATTTGGTCCCTGCTACCATTGTTATTGAACCTGGTCTAACTCAATCTGTAAATAATTAGGTTCACACATCAATCATCATTCCACTGAAGTAGAAAAGTAGTTTAGGTGTCTTGCATGACTGTGAAATATGTTCTCTAAACTGAATTTTTAAAAAGGAAGGAAATAAAGAAGGAAGGAAAAATGGGGGAGGAAGATGAGGGGGAGAGAAAAGGAAGAATGGAAAAAAGAAGGAAGTTAAAATAAGACATAAACCAAGACTAGCAATGCACTTTAAATAAAGAAAAATGGCAAATAGTTAACACTGACCACTCTAAAGTTCAACAGTATCCATTGACATTGAACTTACCAATTAAGTGTGATCAACTTGAAGCAAGATGAACTTTCTCCTATGCTGAGGTGTCCTCACAAAGCTGTGGAATAAAACTTGCCTTTTTCTTTTTAAAGCCATGCTTTTATTACTAAACAGCTGGTCTGAGAGGAAGGCAGTAAGCAGGGTTAGAAAGAGAAAAAAGAGGAGGATAAAGATGAAGAGAAAAACAACATGCAATTCCGGATCAAGTCTCTTCACCCCATCCTTGCAGATTCTCCTGTGTTCTCACCTGGAGTTGTGCAGAGCTGTCATTGAGACTGTCCTCCCTTCGCCGCGCCTCCTCTAGCATCTGTGCACTCTTCTTCTTTTCCACCTGTTCCTTGTGCTTCAGATTTGCTACCTTCTTATTCTGGTCTTTCACTTGCCTGTTGATAAATGGGGAGAAAAATCAAGCTATTCACATACGTGCATAGAACAAAATGTTTATTTACAGTGTTACACCACTGCCACAAAGGAACAACTGAAAACCAACAAAGAGTTCCTGCTACAAAGTGGTCCCAACCCTTTCAAGAGCTCTCCTACCAATAGTAGCAAATTATTAACAACAACGTTTCAGGAACACACATTTTAGCGTGTACTTTATGAAGCACACTGAAATTCTAAAAGAAAAGGAGGGCATGAGATAGTTTGAGATGACATGAAAAAGAAATCAAGCCAAAGATTTGTTGGCTATATGGAAACAGTCTCCAGATATCAATGCTATGAAATAGTAGAATGGCTGATTAAGAAAGGTTTTGTGATACAACTCTTATTTTACTATTGTTAAATATTTCACTTTCAAAAAGCATCAGAACGTTGTACCAAATTCAGAAGCTCCCTATCCTATATCACTGCCTCCACACTAAGATACAACTATATGCTAAAAATTTTGTGTTTATAATCCTCTTGCTTTTATTATAGCTTTGTTTCACATATGGATCCTTTATTTTGCATGTTTTTGAAATTTATATATAAATTTATTAATAAACTATTTTTCTTTTCAATATATGTTTTGAGATTCATACTGGTTAATCAGTGGTTTTTTTTATCTGCTCCATTTTCAATGCAGTAAAAAATGGCATATCTCAATTGTCTTAACACATTCTTGAGTTGATAAATAATTGGGTTTAGTTTTTTATTATAACAAACAATACATTCTGATATTGCCTGTGCTAGAGCTTCTCCAAGGTACAGCCCTACAAGCTGAATTGGTGAGTTGTGTTGTAGGTATACCTTCAAGTTTACTAATTATTTTCCAAGAAGTTATATTTATACTTATTATACAAGTAGTACAAAACAGTACTTCCTATACTTCTACATATTCGCTAACACTTGGTAATATAAGACTTCCTGAATTTTATCAATCTGGTATATATAAATAAATAATATGTCATATAATTTTAAAATGCATGTTCCTGGCTACTGAAGTGGAACATCTTTTTATACAGTGTTTGACTATTCCTGTTTCCAATTCTATGAAATAGTTAGTGTGCATTTTGCTCAATTTTCAATTAGAATATTTTTAAATGACTTATAGGTATCATAATCCTTTATCTGTTATATGTTACACAAATATTTCCTTCCAATATATTAGTTATTTATTTGATTGTTCAGGGGTGTTCAGCCCAGGATGGCTATGAATGCAACCTAATACAAAATCATAAATTTATTTAAAACATTATGATATTTTTTGTGATTATGTGTCACAATGTATTTGATGTGTGCCTCAAGACAACTCCTCTTCTTCCAGTGTGGCCCAGAGAAGCCAAAAGGTTGGACACCCCTGCTTTATGGTATGTTTTCATTTTGAAAATTTAAAATTTTTAATTGTTTCTAGTGCACCAATCTTCTTTATGGTTTGAAATTTTGTTATTTTTTAACAAAATCTTCCCCATACCAAATTCATAAAGATTTTGCCTGAAAATCTGTAACTTAGTCTTTCATATTGAAGTCTTTAATCTACCTGATACTTATGTTGTGTGTGGTGTGAGGCAGAGATACAATTTCAATTTGGGGGTATGGTCTGAGGTAAGAATAAAATTTCATTTTTTACACTGATAACTAATTTTCCAGCATTATTTATATGCACTGCTATTTCAGTTGTATTTAAAGTTTCTTCTATGTACATGTGTGCCTGTCATGTGGCTGCCTACTCTGGTATTTTGTATATTTCTGCACCAAATCTATACTACCTTAATTACTATACCTTTATAAGAAGTTTCAATATCTCTAAGGCAAGTCTGCCTACCTCTTCTTTTACAAGACTGTCTTGACTATTCTTGCCCCTTAATACTTCTCCTATAAATGTCAGAGCCAGCTTGTCAGGTTCCACTAAACCAACCAACCAATCCACCACAGTAACCAAAACCCAACAAAAGCCTTTTGTGATTTTGATTGAAACTGTACCAAATCTATTTATCAATTTGGGAAAAACTGACATTTTCATGCTCTTGACTCTTTCAATTTATTAACACCATGTATCTCTCCAGTTATTTAGTTCTCCTTAAAAGACTTTCAATAAAGAGTAAAGCTTTACTCAATAAAAGACTGACATTTATTTTTTCCATAAGTACCTTATATATTTTGTTGTCATTTTAAATTCCACACATCTTGTCACTATACATGGTTCCTGATACAAAGTAAGCATTCTTTAAAAAGTACTTTTCAACAATGTAAATATTAACAAAATTAACAACATGTAATTCCTTGTTATCATCTAATGCCCAGTCCATATTCAAATTTCCCCCATTGTCTCAAAAAATTTTTTTTAACGCTTGCTTGTTTTAATCAAAATCCAAAAGATCTGAAATATAATTGATGGTCTTATGTTTCTTAAATCCTAAAAGTCTCTATTAATCTAGAGAAAAGTCTCTCCCATCCTCCCCTGCCCCCTTTTTTAAATGCCACTAACTTGTTAAATACTATGAGTTTGGCAAAATGACTCATATTTTGGAATGTCTATTTGTTTCTTCATGATGTCATTTGTTCCATGTACTTTTTCTTTTTCAGGTACTGAAAGAACTTGTCTTTAAACAGATTCAGTTTCAACATTTTAGGTCAAAATAGTAAATAATGGTGCTGTGTACTTTATATTGCCTCACTGGTTTTTCATCAATGAATAATCAGAATGAAGGTAGTGATGGCCTGGTCTCTTCTTCTGTGTGTTATGTTTACCCTTCCATAAACTTTTGATCTAATGGCTCCATGCACTAATGAGCTTTTCCTGAAAATATTATTTCAATGACATTTTTAAGTTACATGGCAGATAGACATGCAGCTGATTTCTATACATAGGTTTTAAATCTGGCAAACTGGCAAATGCTCCTGGTAATTCTAAAAAATTTTTCTGCGGATTCTTTTGGGTTTTCTATGTAGACAGTTGTATTATACAAAATGATAAAGTATACAAAACCCTTTATACTTTCTTTTTTTTCTCATCTTATTGAACTTGCTAGAAGTTTCAGAACCATTATGAAAATAAGTACTGACAGTGGGTATCTTTGTCTTTCTCCTGATTCTAAAGAAAATTATTTTTACATTTCACACTATGACATTTGCTGCAGTTTTTCCTTTGAAAACTTTTTATCTATTCCTTGTCTGCCAGAAGTTGCTGTTATTTTTGTAATTGAGTGGTGAATTTACTGACAGCCTTTTGAGATTTTCTAATGTTAAACCAATTTTATCATGAGATAAATCTATTTTGTATTTTGTATGATATTTACCTCGATAAATTTCTTTACTTCCTTCCAACTCAACCATACATTTATAAAATTAATGAAAAATCTGGCATTTTTATTGTTTTGTTTATTGAAGGCTGCTCAGAGAATATAATTAATAATGTCAAAAACAAAACTGTGAAATCCTCTGTAAAAGGTAAACACACATTTTCTTTTGTGTAATTTGAATATGATTCTATCAATGTGCCAAAAAAATTTTTTTAGAATTTTAATTGAGGAATTATTCAAAATTAAATAGTAAATTCATGACACAGATGGTAAGATAAAAGTCATTCTCTGATAGAAGTGGTATTAATACATTACTCAAAAGCTACATTTCAGATCTTCATTTTCTGCCATCTTGAATATGTCTACTGAAAGATTTAGGCACAGAAAATATAATAAAACCAGTTGTCATTGGAAGAAATAAAAATGAAACTAATGTCTACATTTAAATCTCTTTGCATAATTGTGTTAATATTTATAATTTTATTAATCTGATATCAATCATATCAACTAGTAGGAAAGAACAGATTGAGATCTTTGCATTAGAATAATACAAAGAAAATTATGTTTTCAAGAATCAACCTGCTCTTTTCTAAAATTAAATTCCTTATAATCTTGGTTTATTACATGCAGAGATTTTACTCTCTGTTTTAAGTGAGAAAAAAATTTAAGGGTCCACAAATTCTTTTCACCTTGCATCTGTGAGTTATTCCAGAAGATGCTGGCCAGCACTGATACCTGTAGCAGAGCCTGGTTATTTGGAGCAACAGGACACATGAAATAAGGAACCTAATTAAAACCACTTGACTATTTTTCAGAAAAAGGCAGATGTTACAGGCTAAATGTCTGACCCAATCAAAGTCGATTTCACTCTTCAGCACTTTTTATCATAATTATATCTGAGAATGAGTGACTTTTTGCTCCCAAGTTTACCCCCAAGTCATAGAACTAGGTCAGGATATTTTTAGTTGCTTTTCAGGAAAGAACAAAAAAATCCATTCCTCCTATCCTATCTCAACCAACTCTCCACTTGTGGGTGTTTTTAAATTTTATTTATTTTGATCTTCACAATATTGGGCATATAATTTTAATGCTTACCTCCTTCAAATCCAAAGAAAATACAATAAAATACTAAGTAAAACATATAGAATATCAAGCTAAATACAGAGCATGGTCCTAAACATATAAAAGTTGGGGCAAAAGTAGGTTTACAGCTGTTCACATGGAAAAGAATACAATTTAATTAATAAATAATAATACAAGAATAAACTGTGTTTTGTGTACTCACAACTGCAAACCTACTTTGTATTACGCTATGTCTCAGTATGCATAGTCAAAAATATAATATTAAAAAGGAAAAATTAGTATTTTAACTTTTCATGGTTTTTTGCAGTTTCTAAATTTTCTACAATACACATACAATATTTTTAAAATACTTTAAAGTTTTTAAAAATGTGGTATGGTTGTATCTCAAAATAAGGTCTTCATCTAAATCAGACTAGATAGAAAGTCAGTAAGGCAGACTTGAGTTTCCCTTATTTATTTATTCCTTGGTTCTTAATTTTCCATTTTTCATACTTTCAATTTCCTTTCTTTAACTTAGTTTTATGGCTATTACTTCTATATTTTATTCCACAGACATAATTAAGTATGAAAATAAAATGATTTTATCTAAATAAGGAACCAAGAAAAGTATGGAAAATTGTAAGAGGATTAAAAGGATCCCTTTCAAATGGTTTTCTTGCCCACCTTCCTGCATTGTGTGTGTGCACGTGAGAGCGTGAACGCCTGTACAGTCCTGAATTCACAACGTAACTCGAACAGATGCACGCACAACTTTCTTATCTCACTAAAAGGCCACAAAAGGCAGTATCATCAAAACATGTTAGTAAAAATGGGGGACATTTCTTGAATCTACATGGAGGAATAAATAGTCTGTGACATTAGAATCTGTGAAGCATGGGATTTCCTTCTCTTCACTTATAAACAGATCAACATGTAACTGTATTTAAATCTGAGTTTACAAAAAAACCAATACCAGAAAGAAAAGGATTTAATAGTATAGATTTTTTAACTCTCTGACTGCTGTTGTACCTAAATTAATTTGAGTTAAATTCAAAAAGAACTTACATCTTTTATGATTCTTGAAGTAGGAAAAGAGAGGAAATGAGATTCATAAATAAATACTTTATATCAGATTCTTGGTTTATGAGTTCTCAACTATTATAATAAACAGTGAAATGATGAATAGACTTAACTCTCTTCATAAAGTATGAATAAATTTAAATGTAAAAAGAGAGAAAAGCAAAGATGGAAAAGGAAACAGTTTACTCTCTATTGGTCTCTGCCACAAGAAGTTTTATAAAATGTGGTCCACCATCTTGCTATTCAAACTGTGATCCAGAACTCACCTCCATCAGCATCACTGGGGGTTTGTCAAAAATACAGAATTCTTAGGCTCACACTAGATCTACTAAATCAGAATCAGCATTTTAACAACATCTCCAGGTGACATACTATAAATGCACATTAAATTAAGAAGCACTGGTCTACTGTATAGCTATGCCTGGAAAGCCTGCTCCTACTTACTTTATTGTTGCCTCTGCCTCTGTTTCTTAAAATCCAAACTCATATTTAGATCATAACTACTACTGACTCTCCCCTGCCCCCAAACTCCCACATCACTTTTAACTAAATGTATTTTATGACCTGTTAATTTGTTCCCCATATTACAGTGATCCATGTTCATGTCTTCGCACACCTATAAAAATGCCTTCCTAGAGTTTAAAGTCTATGTTTGGTATATTTTCATAGTTCACAATTTCTAGCATAGAAATCTACCATAAAAATCTCCCTCACAAATTTAAGAAAAAATAGAGTGCAACTATAGTCAAATTTAAAAAACATAGCAAAAATCAAATTTGACTCAGGTGTTTGAATTGGAGAACAGAAGTTTAAGCTAGACAGCTAAAATACATTTGTTAAGAGGCAAAATTTCACTGGTAAAGTATTATATGTTATACTAATATATATAAACATCTATATTATAATAACATGTTATATACAGAGAAAATAAATCTTACATATAGAGAATACATAGTGCGCGCGCGCGCACACACACACACACACACACACACACACACACACACAGAGTCTCTATTTCTCCTTCTACCATCCCAAGAGTAACTCCATTCACATTGAGTTAATATAAAAATTAAGATATGAAAATTTTATACCATTATCTACCTACCTAACTGGGTTTAAAAATAAGAATATCATATTATACCTGCCCAAAAAGTATTCAAGAATCTAAAAATAAAAATAATAATAGTTTAATATATCATGCCTAATTCAAATGTTTTTGGATTGTTTCAAAGCTGCTTTAAGAAGGACTTTTATGGAACTGTACCCCTAACAATCTAAAAAAAATAAGCAATAATAATAATAAAAAGAGATATCAATGTAGAATGTAAAATCACTAATAATGTAGGGTTTTATATAAGCACTTCTAATTTCTCCAAAAAATATTTTAAGTTATCAATTCAACATATTTTAATTAACAAGGGAGTAGCATGATAATTAGTCCCATCTTATGTTTAATTTCATTTATTTCCATTTTTGTCTCACTACCACACTGATCTCCTCTAGGGCAAGGACCTTATTTTGTATGTGTCCATACATGTTAACAAAGCCTGTCTCATAGCAGTTACTCAATTTATTGAAGTATTTTAACATAAAGCTCTTTTTTTTTAATGTGAGTCCTCAGAATAACTCTGTTACCATTAATTCAATAAATATTTCATGAAAGGTTGTATGTGCCAGATACCATCTTTGGGAATATGGCAGTGAACAAAGGACAAGAATCTCAGTCCTTGCCGGTAACAGCCCAAAGGGAATATACAGAGAAGTAAAATATACAGAATGTCAGCTGCTAGTAAGTTCAATGGGAAGAATAAAAGAGGAAAAGAGATAGGAAGGAGTGCAAGGATGGAGGATAAGAATGGTTTTAAACGAGGTGCCCACAAAAAACTATGCTCTGGGGGTAACATTTAAGCAAGCATGTGAATAAAGTGAGGAAGCCACAGCTGTGCATGTATAGATGGAAGAGTCTTCCACAGAGGAAATAGCAAAAGCAAAGCTCCTGGGCTAAGACTGTGAGCGGCCAACGGGAGTTAAGTGGACAGAGAAACGGTGGACTAATAATGAGGTTAAGTAGGTAATGAAGGGTCAGACCCTCCAGCAACAGTTAGCAAACAGCTTTTTGTAAAGGGCCAGATAGTAAATATTTTTACACTTTGTGAACCATATAACAGTATGTGTAACATAGTCTTCTTTTTCTCAACCATTTTAAAATGTAAAAACCATTCTTAACTTACAGGCTGTACAAAAATAAAGTGCAGGTAGGCTGTAGTTTGCTAATCCCTGATGTAGAGCTTTTTAGGTTGCTGAGGTCTTTTGCTTTAGGAAGCAATTGCTTGGTATCACAAATTACAAAGGAATAGCCCATAAATGCTAATAAAAATAAGTAACCTAATAAAAATTCAAGTTATTAACTGAGGCAAAGAAATATACTTGTTTATAATTGAAAAACCAGTATGCATTCCTAAATCAATTGCCAAATTTTTCAGAAAAGAGTTGGCTTTCACTTATTCATTTAGCAAATATATACTGAGCCAACCAAGGGCCACATAGTTTTAAGAAAGAACCTCACTGCCCTCGTAGAACTTATTTTCAAAACGGGGAGGCAGACAACACAAATTGACAAGCATCTGAATGCACAATGACATATGCTATGGGAAAAGTGAAAACAGACAATGTAATGGAGACTGTGATGTGACAGGGCAGCACATTTAGCTTCAATGGTCAGGGAAGGCCTTGTGGAAGAACTGCAATGAAGGGTGTGAAAGTGAGTCATGTATAGATGGGGAGAAGAGACAGAGAACGTAAGTACCCATGCTGTGAAAGAACTTGGCTGACTTAAAATAAAAAGCTTGGTATGGTGAAAGGGAACCAGCAGGTGGTGGGGTTGCACAGGTGGCAAGAAGTCAGATGGTGCAGAGCCTTAACCACGTTAAGGGGAGAACACAGCAAGATTTAAGCAAGGAGTGATGACATCTGCTTTAAGTTTTAAGAGTTCAGTCAACCAAGAGAATCAAGATGGTAAGGAGTGAGTGAAGGTCACACTGACCTCCTCCCAGGCCCAATCTGGAATTACAACTAAATTGGGGAGAAATCACCTGGAATACACAATTGAACAATAGCGAGAAAGGAGCCTTATAACCTCGGACAGACAGAAGAATAAGCTTTAGCACAATCTAACTGGTAAGGAGTGCAGTAGAGACTGGAGAAGGAGGGCAGGGTGCCCACGGGTGGCAGCACCAGAAGGATAGTGAAACGGCCAGTTGGATCCCCCTGAGAAGAGTGGGGTCTAAACCAAAAGCAGGGATCTTCAGCCTACAGCACCAGAACCCAAAAAGTATACAGAAAACAGCCAGCTGCTAAAAGGAGCAGGGTTGCTCTCTGCCAGAGACAGGAGGCTGGAGATGCAAAGAGCCTTTTAAAGGGTCAGTGCATAAAATTTTTATTTTTTACCCTGGTCTCCGGCAAAGGCAGGGGCAGAGTAGGCTAGAGATACCTGAGAAGAGACTGGGGAAGGAGGCTTTGGGGAAAGAACTGAGAGTAGCCAGCAGGATCCCGGTGCTGACTCCTCCCCCATATGGCAGCAGCCATCTTGCTCAGGCAGAGACCACTCTCCTGAGTTGCAGCAGCGTCAGAGGACCCAATGACCCTGCCTCCAGGAGGGACTCCGCCCCCCCCTAAGCTGTCTAAGTGATCTGCAGAGTGCAGAGTAACTAGATTAACACCTGAAGGAGACAGCCACAGACAGCAGATTCCTGGAAGTCTTGTTCAGACTGCCTCAGGTCAGACAGGGACAACATCTGACATCATTAGAGGCAGATCCAGAGAGAAAAAACAGTGGTCTCCTACAATAGGAGTTCACACCACAAAGCCAGGAAATCAAGACAGATCAATTTAAGAAGCAGAAGCAAACAAGAAGAGTCTCACAAATAATAGGAAGACAAAGAAATACCTCCCACTTGAAGGGAAAGGGGGAATCCCCACAAAGAGAACTAAATGAAATAGAGGCAAGTAAACTATCAGATAGTGAGTTCAAAGCAATGGTTCTAAGGAAGCGCAAGGAGCTCAGTGAGCTCAGAGAGAATTACCAAAAACTACAGGAAAACTACGAGGAACTTACTGCAAACTACAACAGCATGAAAAAGGACATAGAAACTACCACTAAGACACAAGAGGAAGAGGAGATACAATTTCAGAATTGAAGAACACAGTAGAAGGAATCAAAAGCAGGCTAGATTAAGCCGAGGATCAAATCAGTGAGCTGGAGGACAAGGTAGAAGAAAGCTCCCAGAAAGAGCAAGAAAATCAAAAAAGACTCACAAAGAATGAAAAGGCATTTAGGAAAATGCAGGACAACCTGAAATGTAATAATATCCGTATAATAGAGATATCAGAAGACGAAGTGGATGGGAAAGGAATACAGAACCTGTTTGAAAAAGTAATGAGGGAAAGCTTCCCTAATTGGAGGAGAGGAAAATCGCACAAGTCCAGGTCCTATTCAAGAGGAACCCAATGAAGCCCACTCCAAGACACATCATCATTAAAATGGCAAATATCAAAGACAAACAGTATCCTAAAGCAAGCAAGGGGGAAACAGGTAGTAACATACAAGGGAGCCCCGATACGGCTAGCAGCTGACTTCTCAACAGAAACACTACAAGCCAGAAAGGAATGGCAAGAAATGTCCCAAGTAATGAAAAGCAAAGGCCTGCAACCAAGACTGCTCTGCCCAGCATGGCTCTCAATTAAAATGGAAGGTGAAATAAGGAGTTTCTCAGAAAAAAGAAGGCTAAAAGAATATTCCTCCATCATACCAGCATTGCAAGATATGCTAAAGGGACTGCTTTAAGGAGATGAAGAAAAAGAGTCTATGAATACCCAGTTCCTTTCACAGTCACCAATACTTGATATTACCAATATTTTTAATACTTATTTGATTGTGACAACCATGTGTTATTTTAATTGTACTTTATTATTTGTTGAAACTAAACCTGTTTTTGTATATTTCTTGCCTATTTCTATTATTTTATAAAAGCTATAAAAGACTTTTTGGTATTCTTTATCCATATTTTGATTAAATGATTGTAGAATTTTTTCCCTGGAAAAAACCAAAAAAACAAAAACTATTAACCTGTTTTAGATGTGTTGTGAACACTTTCCTATTCTATTACTTGTCTTTTAACTTTTTTGATGTGTATATTACTGTAGAGTCTTAAATGTTTAATATAGCCATATAGTCAATATTTTACTTTATAGCTTCTGAGTGTGAATATTTTACTTCAGGGGAAGAAAAATATTATTTTGTATTTACTTCTAAAACTCCTTAGATTTTACATATTGATTTTTTAACTCAACTGAATATTGTTTGTATAATGTGTGTAATAGGCTTCTATATTTGTTTTCTTTCAAGTAATAACGGCCCATGCACCTTATTCGTTGAAAAAGCCTTGTTTCCTCATAGACTTAAATATTAATTTAATCATATATTACATTGTTAGACAGATATATACGTTTGTTTCTCGAATGCTCATTATATTTCATTGATCTACTTGATTATTTCTGTGCTGGTATCATGTTTTAATTGCTGAGACTTTATAATGGATTTAAATTTTTTAATAATTATAATAGATTTTGACATTTAAAATAAATAAAGAAAGAAAATAAAATCTGCATTTTAAAAAAACTGAAAAGAGAAAGATGGAACTCCTACATTTTGCAACAACATGGATAGAACTGGAGAAGAGTAAGCTAAGTGAAATAAGCCAGTTGGTGAAAGACAAATACCATATAATCTCACCTATAAGTGGAATCTATTCAACAAAATAAACTAACGAACAAAATAAACTACAGGCATGGAAACAAAGAGCAGAATGAAAGTGTCCAGAGGGAGTGGGGAAAGAGGACAATGGTGGAAAGAAGGGAAAGGGACTAGACAAAGAACATGTATGAATGACCCATGGACATGGACAACAGAGTGGAAATTGACTGTGGGAGCAGTGGGTGGGGTGGGGTGGGTGTGGGAGAGCAAAGGGGGTAAAATTGAGACAACTGTAATAGAATAAACATGATTTAAAAGATTTAAAAAAGAAAGAGTTCAGTCAACCTGCTATGGAAGAGACTGGCAAAGGAAGATAACAAAGAAGCAAGAATACCAGTTAGAAAGCTACTGCGGTAGTTTGAATAAGAGTTAATGGTTTATTGCAGGAGGTGGAGAAAATTTCAGACATATCTGTGAGATGTGACAGGACTTAGTGATTGATTTTATTAATGTGGGAAGAGGGAGGAGCGAGGAATCAAGAATTAGTTGATGATTTATTCCCCATTTATTGAACTGGGGAATATTAGGGGAAAAGTTTTGAAAGGGATAAGAAAATCAAGAGATCTGTTCTGGGCATAATTACACACATCATATAATTTATTAGTATATTATTCCAGAGGTCCTAAGGGCTGGGTGTTAAGTAAATTAATTTAGGAGTAATCAATATATGGTTGATATTGAAAGTCATGAGACTTGAAGACATTCTGAGAAGTTACCTGTTGAAAAGAGAATATGGCTGAGAATGGAGCCCTTCAGGCATCTAGGAGAATACGGTGGAACCAGAAATGACAATAGAGAAAGAATGAAAGGTGAAAGAGGTGGGGAAACAAAGGGAATCTGCTGCCAGAGATGCAAAATGAAAACAGTGTTTCAAGGAAGGGAGTGTGCAGAACACAGCAAGGTAAAGTAAGATGGAAACAGTGATTTTTGGACTTGATCAATGTATGCGTATGTATGTATGTATTTGTACACACACACACACACACACACACAAACTGACAACCTTGACAAATGCAGTCTCAGGGAAGTGATGAAAATAGATTTAAAAAATAGATAAAAATAGAGTCCTGTTTTGATGAACTTGAAGGAAGGTGAGGAAATGCAAATAGCAATTACAATTAATTCTCTTAACAAGATTTGTTGAGAAAAGAGAAATGGAGCACCAGCTAGAAGGGGATATCATGTCAAGGAAGGATTTTTAAAGATGGAGAATGGAAATTTTAAGGCACAGTCACAAATGTACCAGGAGACTGCAAAATCTTGAAAATAAAGGCAAAGGATAATTGAGGGAAAGGCATCCTTCATATAATTTGTGGACTTGGTTTTACCACAACAGTCATTGCTTGTTTTCCAAATTGAGTACAGATAAGACTTCAACACTGTTGATATATTCAAAATTAATGTATAAAGTCTGAGAAAAAATACAAAGGATATGGCACAATGCTATGATTGTGTTGTGCCATGAAATCTGAAAGTGCGGGAGAGAAACGATGAGCCAAAGAAAATCCCTGCGTTACAATGGTGACGCCTTTTGGGATCCGTAACAGAATAAATATATTGTCAATTATTTTATTTTTTTTCTTTTAAGTTAGTGAGGATGCTGCTGTTCTATGTTGCTCACTCTGGATTTCTCCCTGATTTATTCATAATGATAGAGGAAAGCACCAAGCACTTTTATGGAAAGCATCCATTTCTTTTATGCGTTAGCTTTATTTCTATCACTGCCTAAAACAGGACATACAACCCTAAACTTTTGAGTAAAATTTTGGTTCTAAAAAAAATACATATATCCTCATGTTCCACCTCTTTTTTCCTCTCTTTTAAATTTTATTGTTCTTCCCCAACATTCCTACTTCATTTAATTTTCTTCTCCCTTTCATATCTTTTTATTATAAGCCTGAGGCCTCATAGAATCAGTAGGGATCCAAACCTTGTAGGTCGAAGTCGGACCCGTGGAGATAGCTGACCCAATGACCTATGGAAAAGTATGTTCTAGCATGAACAGGACAATTAAACAGATAATAAGGCTTTTTATTTACTGCTCTCTTTTCTCTCAATCTGAAAAATGCTCTTGTAGACATCAGTCTATTTATAATCCCCTCCCTCAAATTATGTTTATGGTGAATGTTCTGAATACTACAGTTTAATCATGCCACACAACAGTTTATTAAATTGTATATGCAGAGTGCACCATCCATATTTTTTCACCTGGTGATGTCACAGGACTGAAGTTTAATAACTAATTTATTTTGGACAGTTCACCATAACACAGTTCACTATGCACAAGAGAGGTAATAGTTGAAGGCTAATGTGGGAATCAAGGCATTAACAAAAGTGTTAAAAATAAGCAGATATATTAAGTAGGCAATGGTAACAACTTTTTTCTGGCACAAATAAATGCTAGTGATCAGAAAACTTTATAAATGGGTTTCTTCATAAATTCTGGTTAAAATATAATGAAAATCATTAAATCAATTGGACAGAAGACAACTGCTAAAGCATTCTACTGAAAAGTAAGGAAATAATAAAATTTAAGGATTTCATTAATAAAGGATGGGCCTAGTGAAAAAGAGGAAGGCAAAAATATCAAAATTTTAACTTATAAATCTAAAAATCTACAGGGCAATTTACTTTCATTACAAACATTGATATTCCACTCCCAAGGGGTCCTTAACCAACGGAACTGTGATATTATGTAAAACATAATTTAATTTATAAAAATTCAGTATGCAGATAAATTATAAATTTATATTCCCTTTTTGTTTTTGTTGGATTCATACTGACTACATAATACAATCCAAATTCCCTTAATAGGCAGCAAAGACCCTTACAATCACCTGTATTTCTATTACTCCTGCACACTAAGTTGCTGGGTTTGTGTGCTTTTTTTTTTTTTTTTTTTTGCCTCTTCAGACATCTTAATGTCCTTACCTTTTCCCTTGCCCTGTTTCTGCCTAGCATACATGTACTCATTCTTCAAGATGAAGCTCAAATGGCAGCATCCTAGCAAAGATTTTCAGCACTTCCCTAAGCAGAACTGCTTCATCTCCACGACTGAAGTGTCTGTATCTAAACTACAGTGTAGTACATTATAGCATAACTGTAAAGGAAAATATTTTTTAGACTTCCTATTCATAAGTTTATAATACTTACTTTAAAATATACAAATATTAAATCTAGAATTTACAGATTAAATATAAGGAAAACTAAAATCACAGTGAAATTCAAATTATCAACATTAATTTAATATGCAGTTAAATCACTGCTCCCCATATACTCATCATTACTTACTAATATGGTCCAAGTTCATTTAAGTTACAAGATTAATTTGTCCCCAAACTTTTCTTTATCAAATTGTTAAAAATAAGTTTGTTTCATACAGTGTACTATAACATCATTTAAACTTTGCTTGAAATAAAAGCAACATTATCTATTGAGTCCACGATGTTCTTTTCTCATTAGCCCAAAACAAGTGCAGCAGTAACACTTGAGGACATCAAGATCATAACCTTAAAAATGGATGATGCAACTACATATGCCATTTAGTTATAGTAACCCAGATGATCCAACATATATACACAAATAATGGTTTTGATTGTATGTGGGTTGGCCAAAAAGTCTGTTTAGTTTTTTCTGTAAAATAAAAGACATTTTTCATTTTCACCAATAACTTTATTGATTTGGATATTTTGAGTATGTCAGCTATCTCCCACATGGTAGAAAGAAGACTGTTCTCAATTAATGTCTCGATGTGATTGTTGTCAACTTCAACTGGTCTACCTGACTGTGGAGCATCGTCCAATGAGAAATCTCTGCATGAGTCTTTGCAAACCACTTTTGATACATTTGATCAGTCACAGCACCTTCTCCATATGCTGCACAAATCTTCTTTGTTTCAGCTGCATTTTTACCTTTCTTGAAATAATAAAGCATAATATGCCAACAATGTTGCTTATTTTCTTCCATCTTCACTATTAAAATGTCTACACAGAAATCCACCAATTCTGATAAGCTTTTTTTAATGCACATTGATATGACAGCTGTCACAATACAGTCTAACGAAATTGTTTAGAATGAAGTTAAAGAAAACTGAGTGCTACTAGAGTCATCTTACAGAAAAAAAAAACAAAAAACTTTTTGGCCAACCCAATAACTGAAATGAAAATGACTTTGTTCTTAAGAAATTTCATCCTTCGGTGTTTCTTCCTTTCTCCAAAAGGACAGCACAGCTTGGCATTCTCATACTGATTCATTTTATTTTTTTCAAATGAACTCTAAGGTTAGTAGCTTTTCTGTGCACTTTGTCTTTTAAAAAGCTACCACTTTCTCTCCACTTGAAATAGAGTGTCACAGAATAAGCCTTTAGTTCTTTCATAGAATTTGTCTCTTCGTTTACATTAGGAGATAAAAGTGAAAGTGTGTTGTAAACTATTAGATACTAAATAAATATAAGACATTATGATTTTAGTTTAACCTTATGTGGACAGACAGAAACAAAGCCTAAGATTTTAGGCAGAAAGAGTCAGGGAATAATTTTACATCAAGAAGAAATTACCTCAAGGCCATAGGGTTACCAGAAAATTAGACCACATGCTAAGTTACAGGTAATAAAGATGAATGTCACTAAAGGATGGAATCAGGATTACCAACAGGATTATCAAAGAATTAAAAATAAATTTAAGGCACTGCCTGGGAGAAAATGGGCTCTGGAATGCAAGAGGATCTACATTTGTGTAAGCTTTGGCAGTCTGCTAAGTCTTTATGTTTTCATCATTCATTAAATAGACAAATACTTGGTTAAACTCACCATCATGTACCAAACATTAGGGATACAAATCCATAAATAAAAATAGTTCCTACTCCCAAATACCTTCCAGGCATCCAAGCAAATACAGTGCATACTAAGTGCTATGAGAGTCTACAGGAAAGAGAGCTAACCTAGTGCGGGCATAACTTAGTATGCTGGTGGTGATGATCAGAAAAAGCTTTATGAAAAATGATATATGAACTTTTCTAAGGGATTAGTTCAGGTTATTAGAGAGAGAAAACAGCATGAATAAAGCCCTGATGAAAAGGAGAATGTGTCATGTTGGGGAAAAACCACATTTAGTATGACTATAGTTTAAAGTTGGAGGAGCAGAATAGAGACAAAGGAAGCTAACGGTAAACAAAGCCCGGTCATTATATCATGCTAAGCAAGAAATCTATAGTTTACCTTAAGTGTCTAAGACTTTTGTAGGGAAGTGACATAATAAGATTTCCATAATTTGGAAAACAAACCAAAGAGGAATGATATTGTGGGGTAAGGGGGTCAAACAGACACATTTTACAGTAACGAAGAGGAGAATCAATTTGACAGTGTCCTAAAGTTGTGTCAATAAACTGAACTAATAATGAGAACAAACAAGCTAGTATGGTTTATATTTAATTAACCTCCTTTAAATTAGGTAATGACAGCCTGTGGTAAGTTTTCCTCTCATGATACATTCTGTAAAAAGTTGTTTTTGGGAGAAGAAGATGGTGGCAAAGTAGGTGGGAGCTGAGCCCACCTGCTCATGCACTCACTGGGACACTTAGTTGATCTTCCAAAAAAAAAAAAAAAAAGAGTAAACAGTCAACAGAATCTTAGCTGATTTGAAGTTTGGAAGCCAAAGTGTGCAGAGGACGCTTCAAAATGGGCAGTAAGGAGGTTTTATAGGCACACAGGGAAAGTCCCTGGGCATGGCGCCAAAACCCCAGCTGCAGCAGGGACAACACTGGAGGACAGCTGGGTCAGTGACAGCAGCCTAGTGGCTTCCTCCCCTTCTAGGACAGGGAAATCACAGACCTGCGCCACGAGCAACTTGAAAGCATTAAGTCACCGGGGAAAAACAGTACACACGCACACAGCTGGCAGCGCACCCAAGCTGGAGTAGCAGTCACTGCTGGGACTGTGCCAGAGATTGGGAGGCATCCTGGCAGCACCTGGAGCTGGAAGGAGAGGTGGGCAGTGAGTGGCCATAACTGAGACAGACTCTTGATTTGCCAGAGAGCTGGAGTGTGTGGAAGCTGGGCAGTGGCTCAGAGTGACAATGGCGTCCACAGAGACTTTTCTCAAAAGGGAAACTGAGACACGCTGGGCAGGGGACTCGTGTGTGCAGCTGCCAGGGAAACAAAGAGGGAGGATTGTGGACGTGATTTGCTCCTACTCAGTGCACCTCGCAGATTGATCAAAGGGGCGCAAAATGAGGTGGTTTACCGGCATCAGCCTGGCACAACTGCACACAGTAGAGAGTGTGGGCACACAGTGGTTTGAGGGCAGTGGGCTGGAAACTGTGGACTTGTGATTATTATAGCCCAGACTGAGCCCCCTTTTTGAAGGAACTACTGGAAATAGAAAACTGAGCCCAACTCCCCACCATCTGCAGAAGATTGGAAGATCTACAAAACCAGCTGGGCAGGCTTAGCAACCAGCAGGGGGCTCCCCCCCCGCCCCCCCCCCGCCCCCCGCTGGCTGCTCCCACCAAGAGTATGACAGCAAGGCTAATGCCTAAAAGACCCAATTTTAAACTCCCCACAGGGAGACAAAATACTTTAGGTCCTGGGGCCCTATTTCACTGAGGCCAGCAAAAAAGGCAGTTAAGAAAGAGTACTACAAGGGGATCCAGGGCACCACGCAGACTTGGCTCTTACACAGACCACACCAAGCAGGAGAGAGATGACACTCTTACATAGATTGTCCCCTGTCCCCCACCCCATGAAACAGAGAGCTATTTAAGCAGAAACTATACATTATTAGAAATAAACTGTGACAGAATAAGACTGGAGGTGTAGGGCAGAGGGAACGTACCTACAGTTTTCCTGAAAGACTGAACAATGCCATCCAGGCAAGACTCAGAGATGTCACCCTCTCGAGAGCAACAGAAGCTCCCTCCACGGGGAGGGGAAGGACCCACAGGTTAGATTGACAAAAGACGGATGACCCACCCAGCACTTGGAGCTGAGAGAAAACCAGACATGGATCCAGAAAGAAATCAGAGGGTAGATACCAACAACTAAGACAAATTTCACCTGGCTCTTCATCAGAACTTGTGTGTGTGTGTGTTTTTTAATTTCTCTTTCTTCTTTTCTTTTTGTTTGCTTTTGGTTTTTTGTTTTTTGTTTTTCCTTGTTTTTTAAATCTCCCTTTCATATCGCATTTTTCTTCTTTCACTTCACTCATATTCTAAATAACTCACCACTCTTAGTCCTTTACTTTCTATTCTTTATATCCAGGTTGTATATATTTTTTCATATTATTGTTATTCCGAATCCACACAGCACCCTTCCCTGGTCTTAATCCATTTTGCCATCTTCCTGAGCTCTATTAATGTTGTTGTAAACTGTATTTTCTCTCACACTGCACCATGTTCCTATCCCTTACTCCCACTATTTCTCCTCTATCTAACCTTGCATCAGTGCTTTTCTTTCTTAAATCAGCTCACATTCTTTTTCCCTTCTTATAATAGTCTTATTTCCTTCCTACCCTTTATAAACAGTGGCTAGCTGGGTGAAATACCACAGTTACTGCTCTACTTCTCCAAAGGAACTCCTATTTGGTCACTATTTGTTTGTACTTTAAATCCCAGAGAATACTCTCCCACTGTCTTACTCCATTTTGCCTTCCCTGTGCCCCTCATCAGTTGAGTGAGGAATTTTATTTCATTTTTCTTCTCCTCTCTCAACCTGGGCTTTACTCCTTACTCTTACCTGTTTTCTTACCCTATCCTATCAAAATCACTTTTCTTTACAGTAGGCACTTCATACTCACTTTTCTCTTTTGTAAAATTTTCTTATTTCTGTTCCATCTTCATTAAACTTCATTTAGCTGTCATTGCTGTCGAACCTGCTGTGGTTTTTCTTCAATTTTGCCCCTGCTGGTCCAATACCTTTTTAATTTTACTTCAAACCTAAAAGTATACTCTTCCCTTTTCCTGCCCCATTGTTCCCAGAGCCCATCTGTGTTTTACTTAAGTTTTAACCTTCGTTCTCTCCCTTTGCCTTGGTCCTATCCCTACTCTAATCAATTCCCCTCCTTCTCCCCACTCAATATTTTCCCCACTTTGGTCATCTCGTATGTCCTTTGTCATATCTTATAATATTCATAATATCTCTTCACCTTTCTTAATCATTGCTCAATAGCAGTTGAGACTGATGATGTGGTAGGGGGAATCTGATTGCTGACATAGTTTTGGTTGTCTGGTAATACTGCTTTGTTAACCAACACCTGTACAACAGCATACAAGACAAGGCAGGAGTTGTGACTACCAGTAAGCCTACTGAGGGGAGAAACCAACAACAAAACAGCCACCAACATGCAAAGCCCAAGTACACACAAACAGAAGAAAGGGCAACCTTAGAGCATCCAAACAAGGAGATCAAAGAGACTGCACCACTGAGTCCCACAGAAGCCCTACCACAGAAGTCCACCCCACAAAGACAGGCAGGCAAAGCAGAGCACTCTGAGAAACAGAAACAAACAAAAAGGCTCACTTAAAATGGGAAGAAAAAGAAAGAACCCCCAATTGAAAGGAGTGGCAAGATCCCCAGCAAAAGAGCTAAATGAAACTGAGGCAAGCAAGCAATTTATCAGACATAGAATTCAATAAAATGGCTATAAGGAGGTTCAAGGAACTCAGTGATACCTACAAGGAACTGAGTAGGAACTGTAACAACATGAAAAAGAAAATAGAAACTATAAACAACAACCAGGAAGAAATGAAGAACACAATATCTAAAATAACAAATACACTAGAAGGAATTACAAACAGGGTGGATGAAGGAGGGGACCAAATCAGCCAGCTGGAAGACAAGGTAGAAGGAAATACCCAGGTAGAGTAACAAAATGAAAAAAGACTCAAAAAGTACTAGGATAGTTTAAGGGAACTTCAGGACAACATGAAGCATAAAACATTCACATCACAGGAATATCAGAAGGAGAAGAAAAAGAGCAAGGGATAGAAAACCTGTTTGAAAAACTAATGACAGAAAACTTCCCTAACCTGGAGAAGGGAAAAGACTCACAAGTTCAGGAAGCACAGAGGGTCCCAATCAAGATGAACCCCAGGAGGTCCACTCCAAGACACATCATAATTAAAATGGCAAAATCCAAAGACAGAGAGAGAATCTTAAAGGCAGCAAGAAAGAAACAGGAAGTAACAAACCAGAGAGCTCTGAGAAGGTTAGCAGCAGATTTCTCAACAGAAACACCGCAAGCCAGTAGGGAACGGCAAGAAATATTCCAAGTCATGAAAAACAAAGGCCTGCAACCAAGACTGCTCTACCCAGCAATGTTTCCAATTAAAATGGAAAGTAAAATAAGGACTTTCCCAGACAAAAGATGGTTAAAAGAATACACCTCCACCAAACCGGCATTGCAAGACATGCTACAGGGACTGCATTAAGAAGATGAAGGAAAAGAGTGAGAGAGAGAAAGAGAGAGAGAGAGAGAACAAAGGCACAAAGGGGGAAAATGGTAATGAATAAGGCTATCAATAATAACTTTAAATGTAAATGGATGAAATGCTCCAATCAAAAGCTACATGGTAGCTGAATGGATACAAAAACATGACTCGCATATGTGCTGCCTCTAAGAGACCCACCTCAGAATAAAAGACCTACAAAGACTTAAAGTGAAGGGTTGGGAAAAAAATATTCCAAACAAATGGACAGGAAAAAAAAATCCGGGGTAGCAATACTTATTTCAGACAAATCAGACTTCAAAACAAATGCAATAAAAAGAGACAAAGAAGGACACTTCATAATACTCAAGGGAAGAGCCAATCAAGAAGACGTAACCATTGTAAACATATGTGCACCCAATATAGGAGCACCCAATATAGGAGATGTAGGGAAAATCTTAGATGACTTCAAGAAGATATAGAGAGCAACACAGTTATAGCAGGGGATTTTCACACCCCACTATTAACAATGGTTAGATCTTCCAAACAAGACATCAGCAAGAATATTGCAGCCTTGAACAACACCCTAGATCAAACGGACTTTATATATATATATATATCTCCTTTCATCCCAAAGAGCAAAATACACATTCTTATCAAATGCACATGGAACATTTTCAAAGACAGACCACATGACAGGACACAAAACAAGTCTCAACAAACTCAAAAAAACTGAAATTTTATCAAGCATTTTATCAGACCAAAAGCACCTGAAACTAAACAACAACCTCAAGGAAAAAACTCAAAAACATTCAAATTCATGGAGATTAAATAGCATGTTATTAGACAATGAATGGGTTAATAATGAGATCAAGGAAGAAATCAAAAAGTTTCTGGAAACAAATGAAAATGAACACACAACAGCCTAAAACCCATGGGACACAATGAAGGCAGCCTTAAGAGAGAAGTTCATAGCAATACAGGCCTACCTAAAAAAGACAGAAACATTTCAATTGACCAACCTAACCCTACATCTATAAGAACTAAAGGAACAACAACAAAAAGTCCAGAGTGAGTAGAAGGAAGGAAATAATAGAGATCAGGGAAGAATAAAAAGACATAGACACTAAAAGAAAATTCAAAGGATCAATAAATTCAGGAGCAGCTTCTTTAAAAAGATAAACAAAATTGATAAGCCTTTAGGCAGACTCGTCAAGATAACGAGAAGACTCAAATAAATAAAGTCAGAAATTAGAGAGGAGAAATTACAAATGACACTATTGAAATACAAAGGACTGTAAGAAATTACTACAAACAATTATATGCCAAGAAATTTGAAAACCTGGGTGAAATGGACAAATTTCTAGAGAAATATAATCTTCCAAAACAAAATCAAGAAGCAGAAAGCCTGAACAGATGGATAACAGCTTGTGAAACTGAAGTAGTAATCATAAAACTCTCAGCACACAAGAGCCCTGAACTGGACGGCTTCACAGGAGAATTTTATAAAACATTTAAGGAAGAGCTAACCCCTGTCCTTCTCAGACTATTCCAAAAAATCCAAGAACAGGGAAGACTCCCAAACTCTTTTGATGAGGTCACCATCATCCTAATCCCAAAAACAGATAAATACACAAGAAAGAAAGAAAACTACAGACCAATATTGCTGATGAACACAGACGCTGAAATCCTCAACAAAATGTTGGCAAATCACACCCAGTAACACATAAAAAAAATTATACACCATGATCAAGTGGATTCATCCCAGGGATGCAAGGATGGTATGATATCTGCAAATCAATAAATGTAATATATCACACAAACAAAAGGAAAGTAAAAAATCATATCATCATATCAATAGATGCAGAAAAAGCATCTGATAAGGTACAGCACCCATTTATGATAAAAATACTTACCAAAGTGTGATTACACAGAGCATACCTCAACATAATAAAGGCCATATATGAGAAACTTACAGCTAACATCATACTCAAAGAGCAAAAACTAAAAGCTTTTTCACTAAGACTGGGTACAAGATAAGGTTGCCTGCTTTCACCACTTCTATTCAACATAGTATTGGAAGTCCCAGCCACAGCAATCAGACAAGAAGAAGAAATAAAAGACATCCAAATTGGAAAGGAGGAAGTAAAAATGTCATTGTTTGTAGATGACTTGATAATGTACATAAAAAACCCCATAGATTCCATCAAAAGACTACTCGAGCTAGTAAGTGAAATTGGCAAAGCAGCAGGATACAAAGTCAATATTCAGAAATAGAAGGCATTTTTGTACACCAACAATGAAATAACAGAAACAGAAATTAGCGGAAAAAAAATTCCATTTGCTATAGCAACAAGAAAAATAAAACACTTAGGAATAAACGTAACCAAGGAGGCAAAAGACCTATACTCAGAAAACTACATAACATTGAAGAAAGAAATTAAGGAAGACACAAATAAATGGAAGCATATACTGTGTTCATGGGTTAGAAGAGTTAACATCATCAAAATGCCCATACTACCCAAAGCAATTTATAGAGTCTATGCAATCCCTATCAAAATACCAATGACATATTTTACACATATAGAACAAACATTTCAAAAATTTATATGGAACCATAAATGACCCCAAATAGCCTCAGCAATTTTTAGAGAGAAGAACAAAATAGGAGGGATTACAATACTTGATATCAAACAATATTACAAGGCCCCTGTAATCAAAACAGAACAGACACATAGATCAAGGGAACAGAATAGTGTGACCAGAAATAAACTCATATCTCTGTGCTCAATTAAATTTGACAAAGGGGGCAGGAGTATAAAATGGAGTAAAAATAGTCTCTTCAACAAATAGTGTTGGGAGATCTGCACAGCCACATGAAAAAAATGAAACTCAACCACCAACTTACACCATACACAAAAATAAACTCAAGATGGATAAAAGACTTAAATTTATGTTATGACACCATAAAAGTCCTAGAGGAAAACATACAGGAAAATTTCAGATATCTCATGCAGCAATATTTTCACCAATACATCCTCTAGAGCAAGGGACATAAAGGAAAGCATAAACAAATGAGACTTCATCAAAATAAAAAGCTTCTGCATGGCTAAAGATACCATCAGCAAAATGAAAGGGAACCAATCATTTGGGAAAATATATTTTACACCTCAGAGAAGGGTTTTATCTTCAAAATATGTAAAGAATTCACAAGACTCCATACCAGGAAGACAAACGATCCAGTTAAAAAATGGCCAAAAAGAAATGAGATACTTCTCCAAGGAGGACGTACAGAGGGCCCAAAGACATATGAAAGGATGTTCAGCATCACTAGCCATCAGAGAGATGCAGATTAAAACCATAATGAAATACCACTTCACACTGGTCAGAATGGCCATCATAAACAAATCAACAAACAACAAGTGCTGGTGAGGTTGTGGAGAAAAGGGAGCTCTTGTACACTGCTGGTGGGAAGGCAGAATGGTACAGCCACTGTGGAAAACAGTATGGAATTTCCTCAAAAAACTAAAAATGGAAGTATCTTTTGACCCAGCAATTCCACTGTTGCGATTATACCTTAAGAATCCTGAAACACCAATTCAAAAGAACCTATGCACCCCAATGTTCATAGTAACACAATTTACAATAGCCAAGTGTTGGAAGCAACCTAAGTACCCAATAGCAAATGAGTGGATGAAAAAACTATGGTACATTTACACTATGGAATACTACACAGCAGAAAGAAAGAAGGAGCTCCTACCCTTCGTTGACAGCATGGATGGAACTGGAGAGCATTATGCTAACTGAAATAAGCCAGGTGGTCAAAGACAAATACCATTTGATCTCAGCTATAAGTGGAACCTAATCAACAAAACAAACAAGCAAGCAAAATAGAACCAGAGACATGGAAATAAAGCACAAACAGCTGGTAACCAGAGGGGAGGGGAGAGGGGAATAACGGGGGAAAAGAAGGCGATGGGTCGTCAAGGAACCCATGGACAAACCCAAGGGGGGTGTAAGATTGGGGGTGGGAGGTGTGGGGAGAGTAGTGGGGGGAAAATGGAGACGACTGTACTTGAACAACAATAAAAAAAAAAGAAAGAAAAAAGACAGTTTCCAATTACTTTCTGCCAGTTTCTCTTACTAATTTACTTACTAATGAAGATATAAAGCTTCTAGATACTGCTTCTGACACACATAAATAGCAGTAGTGGGGGTTGGTTTTGTTACATCAGCAGAATCAAAAAACAAACTCAAAATTTTTAAAGATGTGTGTGTAGATTTGCACATGTGAAAAATTCAAAAGGTCTTATATAAATCCATACTGTGGCAACTTTCCCTCCATGATTCATGCTGCAATTCATCCTGCTAATATGCTGTTATTAGCCAGAATGTTTCTGATGAAATTTTAATTAAATTAAAACAATAAATTTTTCCCTCCTCATTCCCCTGGTGGCTCCTTTCATTTTCATTTCTCTCAGTCAAAACCTGGTCAGTCTGATTCCTGCTTTCTGACCATTTATCCTATCTTTTGAGGCAAAGAACTTCGAGTCCACTCTTTTGGTAATCTAATACTCCTACCATTTATGCACTCATAACTAGATTTCTACACATCGCTTTCCTGGAATAAGTTCTATCATTTCAGGTCAAGATAATGTTAGCATACAACGCTCTATCACATGCCTTCATTTTAGTACAATCATACTGACCTTGAGGTGAGACTGAAGGAAACAGCAAATCCAGGAAGAAAATGTGAAAGAGAAAGTTAGAAAGAATTAGTAAGGACAATATTCAAAAATATTATTATTCATAGACATAGACAAAACATAAAGCACAGGGTTAGAGAAAGGGAAGAGATCACAGATTACTAAAAATTAGTAATTTCAGATTTTCAACTCTCAACAAATGTATTTTTACAGTAGATTACACCACTGTACCTTAATGTGAGTTTCTAAAGAAAAAATTTATTTAATGTATACCACTTCCTGGGGCAGGGAAAAAAATTATTTCTTAAATACAAAGGAAAATAGGAGAAGGTTAGTGCTCCCCATTTCCATTTAAGTAGCTAACTATGATTTCACAACTTTGGTCAGCTTAGCTGCATACACATATGCCTTAAAACTGACCATTCCTTTTCCCACACCACTCCATTTCTTGGATCCAAGTTATCCATAAACAAAAGCGTAAAAACACTGACAACTTTGGTTATGCTGTAGAATTATAAGACTCTAATTTATTTGGCATAATTTGATATAATTTTCTCAAATGTGAAAACAAAAAATATTTTTCCCAATTACAAACAATATTTCTATTTTCAAATCATCCTCAAATGATACAATCTAAAAGCAATAAAGAAGAAATACATAAGGCTCTATAAACATCAATTCATTTCCAATACTGCTCAGCAGTAAAAGAACAAAGTAGCCATGCTTAATATTCCTACGCAGCTTGAAACTTCTGTGGTTCACTACTGCTTTTTATAATAACAGGCAGTTTACCTTTTTAAAAATTAATCAATCTCACTGAAATTAGTATTATCCTCCAAATACTTAGATTTTTAAGTACCATCCAGACTGTCTCCAGGATCTAAATTTTACCTTACGTGTACTTCATGAACACAAGCACTATTTCAAATTGTACATTACTTTTTTGTAATGTTTCAATACTTAAAATGAGTTTTTACAAGTTGTGAGAATAATGAAATAAGATTTATCATCCCCATTATATAAGATAAAAAAATGAAAAACAAATTAAAAAATTAACGTCCTCACAATCACACTGATTAAGGGTAGATCCAGGATAAGAATATAGGTCTACTGACATACCACCTGGGTGTGCTTCATATGTTCTGTGACGCTTACAGATTACTACCTATAAAAATCCAAGATCCTTTGATATATATATAAAACAGTGTGGAATGCATGTTCAAAGTTAAAAAGAGGCCAATCTTGATTGTTTACAATCATGTTTTTATTTTTACTTGTTATTGAAAGAGAAACTAAACTCAAAGATTGGGTATTATTTTCTAGAGCTTGATAACTATAAATATCAACTGCAGTGTTTTTAGAGATGCATATTTAAAGAAAGAGTAACCAAGCCCCCTACACCACCCATCCTCAAAAAAAAGAATAAAGAGAACTTCAGGGCTTTCAAAGATTAAAGGCTTACAAGAAAGTATGTCTTTTCTTCTCATTTGTTAATCCCTCTGCTAAATTTTAAAGTACCCCAAAACTAAACCTATATCCATTAAAATCCAATTTTTATATTCCCACAAATTGAGAAACACAATAAATCCACATTTTTATTAATTATTAGGTTATATAATAATAGATCCCATTATTCTTTAGATCAGTGAAAATTCCTAACTTTGATACACCAAAGGCAATTCTTGATAGCCAAATGACATGAAATTCATATGACTGCCAATTCTCTACATATAAAAATTTCTAAATAAGTTGAATCTAATCTAAATGACCCTCAGAGTAAACTGAGGGTTTCCGCTGCAAACAAAATTAATTTTTCTATATTACGAAGCAAAACACAACATGGCATAGAGGATAATTCTCCCAGTGTACTGCCATGATATGAGTATTTAGGTAAAAGGAACAGCATGAGCGAAAAAGTAGAAAATGAACAATTTTTTTAGGAGTCTGAAAAGATGCTAATATCATAATTCTATCAGAATTTTAGTACATCACTAAATATGTTAAATATTATGTCAAAGAAAAGCCCACTCACTATGAATCTTTTTAAAACCCTGTAATAGTTTCTCTTTAGAAGAGAAATTCTCAATTACATTCAGGGTTCCTGAAGCTATTCCAAATTGATCCATTTATATGAGGACATGTCAAGTTCTAGTTTTTGTGGGGGGGATTTCCTTTAAATTGATCTATAAAGACAATCCCGAATCACCAAGTGGTGATTTTCTTGAAGTGTGAACTTCTCAACGCTACAGTGCCCAGTTACTTAAACAAACACTAATCTAGATGTGATGGTATTTTGCAGATATAACTAAAGCCTGTAATCCATTTAAGTTAAGGAGATTATCCCAGATAATGAAAATGAGCGTAACTGAATCGTTTTCCTAGGAGAGAAAAAAATTCTGCCTGCAGATCACAATTTTGGCCCATACCCATGGGAGTGCTTACCCTGCTAGTGATCTTCTCTTCGCGACAGCTTACCATACAGATTTCATACTTGCTTAGCCAGTCTCCAACAATAACTCAAGACAACTACTTGAAATAAATCTCTTTATATATGTGTGTATATATAAATATACATGTGTATAAATATACATACTATTGTACAATTCTTTGTAATAAATGTATATATATGGTGTACATGTGTTTATGTATGCATGCATGTATGTACGTATCTCTCCTCCTGGGACTACCTCTCTAGTTGAAATCCAGCTGATATATACCGCAGTATGGAATATGAATGTATAAATAGTAATTCTTAGATTTAATTGGAAAAAATATATTTGCAGATGTACAGGTGGTCTTTTAAAATCTTTGTAAAACTGCAGTAGGTCAAAACAGTGGTACACTACTAAGTCATCTTCTGATAGTAACTACTATAAAAGCAGTGTAAGGACTATTCATTTTTCTCAAGACCATGAATAGGTCTGAGAATTTTTCATGATGTAATCTAAACCTTTTAATATTGGGTATCCTTCCATAAGACGCATTAGGAAATGTTAAAAGAATGAGAATTTTCTTTAGTTCAATAATTATAACAGTCTACCTTTATGCACTTATGAACACCCTTTAGAAATTAATTCTACTTCCTGAAGTGTGATGCACACAGATGCATCAGCTAAGAGGACTTAGAGGGCATTCCAGCATAAGAACGACCACATAAACATGGGCTAGAAACAAAGACTAAGAAAATTATAACGAACAGTATCAGAATCTTACCAGAGAAGTACACTCTTGATCCACAATGTACCTAAGAAGTACAGTTAAACTTGACATACAACTAGCTGTTCTTTAACTCTGATCAAGCCAAATCTCCAGCAAGCCCCAGCAGTAACAAGAGCAGCAGTAGCAATTCAGTTAGTACAGCACTGCAGCCTTACAAAACACTCACTTTCCCGGGAAGTCCCAAACCAATCCCCAGATGGTGCAGGGACGGAAACCTAACATGGAAGGTACAAACTGCAGTAGACTGGCTTTCTGAGAAACAGCATGGCCACATAGGAACACATATATAAACATGTAGATACCAAAATCCCAAAAGAATACGATCATGGCAAGACAAACCAAAAGAAAAGAAAGTCAAATTATAAATCATTGGGCCTCTGATACCCACACACAGGAAATACCAGAATGACAACATAAGAAGTAGATAGTGAGAAACACAGCAACCACACACATGCACCTCAGTACTAAATCTGGGAGCAATGGCATTATATAATCCCAACCATCCTTGACAATTTACTCCTATCTTAAACTATGTTGCTCAGTAACAAATTACAAAGCCAGTAAGCAAAAACTGAGTTTAAAAACTGTTTCTTTATGGACTCATGGACAAAACCAAAGGGGAAGAGCTGAGGGAGGGAAGGAGGGAGGGGGCAAGGGAAAGTGGTGGGGGGTAGGCAGAGACAAATGTATTTGAAAAAATAAATTTAAAAAAATTTTTTTAAAAATTAAAAAAAAACCAAAAAACTGTTTCTTTCCCTTGGCTGGTGTGGCTCAGTGGATTGAGCCCCCACCTGCAAACCAAAGGGTCATGGGTTCAGTTACCAGTTAGGGCACATGCCTGGGTTGCAGACCAGGTCCCTAGAGCGGGGAGGTGGGGGGTAAGTGGGGGGAGGCGGGGAGGGTGTGCATGAGAGGCAACCACACTGGTGTTTCTCTCCCTTTCTCCCTCCATTCCTCTCTCTCTAAAAATAAGTAAGTAAAATCTTTTTTTTAATGTTTCTCTTCTTGGCAGCTAAGAAACTTTGTGTCAAATCCTGAAACAAAATTACAACCTTGAAAGACCAGTAATTTATAAAACGTGGTACATTCCATGGAAAAAGTAGGTCATTTCTAACTCTCAAAGTGTGGGAAATACAATAGCTAATAAAAGTTATTTGGATATCAAATATAGATTTAATCCTATGCCTTACTCTCATTCAAATCACATCCATCTACCAAAGTCAGTACTGGGTCCAAAATGAAACGTTTGTCAAGCAAGCAGTAATTTTCACATAGATTTCCAACACAAAAATCAAACCAAATACTAAAACTTTATCAAGGAATTTCTTTTCTGAAATATTGAAATATATTTAATGGGAATTCACTAATCCATCAAAAGTATCATTTTAAAATCTATGCAGTGTTGCTACTAATTGCAGGCTGACACAGTAGCAAAGAGAGGCATGTATGTATTCATGAGAACATGTTGGGGTGTGCGTGACGCATGAGCATGCATGCAGGGGAGATGCAGCACAAACACAAAGGAAGACATACAAAAACATATAATGTAACCTTGAGAATCTTGTAATTGTTAATCCTGATGTAAAGAATTTATCCATTTGTCTTAATATAACCAGGAAATATAAATAAAGTTAGTATCAAGATAAAACAAGTGAACAGGTAATTAGACCATGTTTTTACATTTTTAGAACAGTGAAAAAGAACTGTAGGATTGGACTTGGTTTTTTCTTTTGTTTGTTTGTTTGTTGAAAATCAAAATTCTATCGATATAGAACAAGAGAAATAATTTCTAGGGGAAAATATCAGGTCTACCAGTAATCCAAAAGTTTAAAACGAATAAATAATTTATGGAAACAGTCTAATACTTCCCAACCTTAAAATAAAAATATTCATAAGAATCAGGCTCCAAGAAGCCACACATATTAGTGATTTCATTCTGTCACTGTCAGTCTCTCTGTTCAGAAAAATATGTGTGATTAATGAAGTTCTAGTAGAAGAACTATTTCTATGTACTTGTGAATTTATGTTAACTATATGGTGGGTATAAAAGAAGAGGCCAAGAGGCATATGCTTAATCTTTAGTATAATATTGTCTAATAAGAAAAATAGACAAAAGAAATTCCAAGAGAGCTGTCTGGTTGGGTCTGTTGAAACACAGCTCATTTTGAAAAATTCAAAGTCAGAGCTCCATAAATATCATAACCAAGTCTCCTAAACTGTCCTCAAAATGTCTTCCTTCTTCTAAATTTGGCCTATACACTGGTGTAATAGTATGCTTTTCTATAATTCAAGTTGTAAAAGTCTAAAAATGTATAGCCCAAAGAAACATCAGCTCAACAAAAAAAGCTCTAAACCAATGAAAAGGTATTTACTCTTTGAACTTGAGGCTCATTTGCTCCTTGGGTAGATAAATAATTAAGGAGCAAGTGGCTATTTGTACTCTCTTGATTTGTCAGTAGAAAAATTTAATTTCTTAGTCAATGAATACTTTCTAACCAATAATGCTGAAGCCCATAGCTTCCCAATTTACTCCCATTCCGTGTTGCCTTTTAAAGACTGCAATAATGAATTTACACTGACCTAGAAAAAAGTAGATAATAAAGTACCATCAAGCACTCATGAACCTAAATTCACAGAGGCAGGTATACTGAAAAGCATGCCCCCAAAAGTATACATAGTTTTAAAACAATATTTTAGCTTTTTGAACATAGTGAAGCCCTGTTTAGTTTCCCTTTCCTTACCTTTCCAACTCAGCAATCTTCTTATCTTTGTCATTCTTCTCATTTTCTACTTCCTTCAAAATTTCCAAGAGGCGGTCAACTTCTGCCTGGGCCTTGCTGGATTCATCTTTGCACCTTGCAATCTCTCTCTCCAATTGCTGTATTCGGTCACTCATCTCTGGACTAGCTCTGGCTTCCAATGTTGCCTCGTGTGCCTACAAAGAAAAGTGTTCAAATTCTATCAGATATACATACAATGGCGAACCATGGAGACAAATATCCTAACTGACATACAAATATTTCAATAAGATATTATCAATTTCAATAAGGTATTATATCAATTCAAATTTTGTCAGATATGCATACAGTGGGCAAACCATGTATGTATGTATGTGTGTATATATGTCAATTTCAATAAGATATCATCAGATATCTGATAGCTAGTCTTCAATTTATAAAGTTTTGCTCCTCTTAAATGCTTATAGATGAAATCTACCTTTACACCTCAAGGAACTAGAATGAAAGAATATAACCAAAGTTATTAGAAGGAAGAAAATAGAGATCAGATCAAAAATAAATGAAATCAAAACTAAAAAGACAATAGAAAAGATCAATAAAACTAAGAGCTGGTTCTTTGAAAAGATAAACAAAATAGACAAACCTTTACCTAGACTTACTAAGAAAAAAAAAAAAAGAGTACTCAAGTAAGTAAAACCAAAAATGAAAGAGAAATTACAACTGATGCTACAGAAATATGAAGGATCATATGAGACTACAATGTAAAATTATTCACCAACAAATTAGACAACCAAGAGGAAATGAATAAATTCCTATAAACTTACAATTTTCTAAAACTGAACACTGAAGAAACAGAAAATCTGAATAGACTGCTTACTAAGAAGAAGATTGAATCAGCAATAACAAACCTCCCAACAAACAAAAGTACAGGACCAGAAAGCTTCCCTAGTGAATCTACCAAACATTCAAAGATTAAGTACCCATGCTTCTCAAACTCTTCCAAAAAACTGAAGGGGAAGGAACACTTCCAATCTCATTTCACAAGGTTAGCATTACCCTGGTATCAAAACCAGACAAGAATACCATAAAACTAAAATACAAATAATTCTGATTAACATAGACACAAAAATTCTCAACAAAACATTAGATCAAATTCAACAATAAATTAAAAGGACCATTCACCATGATCAACCAGGATTTATTCCAGGGATATGAGGATGATTCAACATCTGCATATCAATCAATGTGATATACTGCATTAACAAAAAGAAAGATAAAAATCATATAATTATCTCAATAGATACAGAAAAACTATTTCACAAAATTCAACATCCATTTATGATAAAAACCCTCAACAAAGGGGGTACAGACAAAATGTACCTTGAATAAATGAAGGCCAGATAGGACACACCAACAGCTAATATCATACTCAATGGTGAAAAGCTGAAAACTTTTCCTCTCCAATCAGGAATAAGACAAGAACGCCCACTTTCACCACTTTTATTCAACATAGTATTGGAAGTCAAAGCCACAGCCATTAGGCAAGGAAAAAAAAGTAAAGGCATCCAAATTGAAACAGAAAAAGTCAAACTGTCACTATTTGTAGATGACATATTATACATAGAAAATTATAGAGACTCCATCCAAAAATTGAAATGAATTAAGTGAAACTGCAGGATACAAAATTCATATACAAAAATCTGTTCCATTACTATATGTGATAAACTACCAGAAAGAGAAATTAATAATCCCATTTACAATTGTATCAAAAAGAATAAAACACCTAGGGATAAATTTAACAAAGAAGATGAAAGACCTAAACACTGAAAACTAAAGACACCGATGAAGAAATCTGAAGACAAAAGTAAATGGAAAGATATTCCATGGTCATTGATTAGAAGAATTAATACTGTTCAATGCAATCCCTATCAAAATTCCAATGACATTTTTCATAGAACTAGAACTCCTCTAAAATTTATATGGAACCACAAAAGCTCCCAAATAGGCAAAGTTACCTTGACACAAAAGAACAAAGCCAGAGGTTATCCTGCTCCCTGATTTCAAACTATACTACAGGCAGTGTTAGGGATGCTCTAGACCAAGAACTAACCCCAGTGTTTTCCACCTTCTGCAGCAGCAGCAGCCAGCAGTACTGAGCAGTGGCAACTTGAGGCTGCAGCCAGGCAAGCCCCCAAGGGTGGTGCTCAGCTGAAGGGGAGGCTAAGCACCCCAAAGCGGTGTGTGTAAGGTGGGGATGGCCAGCTGGGACCACGCTTCTCACACACTGACCCCCACACAGCCCTTTTGTATTGCAGGCTGCCCCTCCAAGAACAGAGACAGTGAGAGGATATGTGAGCCTTCGAACAGTCCGCTGGGGGAGAAGAGCAGGGACAGAAACTAGCACTAGCTCCTGGTCTTCCCTGGAGTTTCCAGGTAAGACTTGCTGGCCAGAAAATCTAGAGTTAGAAGATGGAGGCCAACTAGGTGAAAGCTGAGCCCACATGCTCGTGCCCCCCTAGCATGGATTTTCAGCATACCTTCTAATAAGAGACCTGAACAATCAACAGAATTTTAGCTGATATTAATTTTTGAAGCAAAGGAGTAGAGAGGATGCTTTGCACCGTCCAGTGAGAGATTTTATGAGTTGAAGGGGAAATACCCTGTGTGAGGTGTCTGCAGAAGAGGAGAGAACAGACAGAAAATGCAGCTTAGGAGCTCCCACCCCTTCCTGAGCAGGGGACCCCGAGTCCTGCACAGGGAGCCCCCAACCCTAACTGGGAGAGACTTGGGAGGATATACCGAATCTGGGACACTCAGGCTGTACACACACAGAGTGTAGCACGTCCATAGCTGCAGCACCAACCGGGAGAAGTCAAGAGAGGAATTCTATCTACTAAAACTGTTGGAGGCACCGGCAGGCTGTGGCCAACCCCGACCGAGAGAGACTTTTTGCCTTTTGGGAGAGGTGAAGTACGTGTAGAGCCAGACACTGGCTCCATGCTGCAGTGTGGGTGCTACACAGGGACTTTTTTAAAGAGGGGAGCTGAGGCATGGCTGGGCAAGGACCCCACATGTGTGTGCAGGGGCACTGCCAGCAAAGAGGCCAGATTGAAAGTGCAGTTTGTGGCCACTGAGTCCAGCTAACCAAGAAGAGTAGAAGGCTGCAGGGAGAAGGGGTTATGGGGCCCCACCCAGCATGGATGCATGCAAAACAGAGGGTGTGGGTCTGAGCCTCTTGCAAGAGCAGTGAACTAGGGCTGGATGGGCAACAGCTGAGCACCTGAGATTCTTTGCAGCCAGGCAAGAGCCACTCACATCTCGGAGTACAAACCTCTGGGAAGGCGGATGCATACCCAATCCCCACTTGCAGGACTGCAAACTCCACAGAACAGTAAGGCAAGGCTCAATAACCCCTTGACAGGCGCATATCCACAGGCGAAAGAAAGAGAATCTCCAAAGGAGCCCTTTATGAACTTTTACCATACACAATGCTAGCTCCTCCTTGGGCCCTATTCCACTGAAAACAGTTGAGCAGAGAGATTAAAAATTGCCACAGCAAGAGGTATTCAGGGCCCTGCCCAGCCTTGGCTCTCACACAGAGCTGCCATTAGCACCAAGCAGGAAAGAGCTGATCCACTTATACAAATTGGCCCCTCACATGAAACAGCTAATTCATCAGAAACTACACATTATTGGAAATAATCTGGGACAGACCAAGATGTGTGGTGCAGGGGTGGGAGGACACATCCACCACCTTCCCTGAAGACTGAACAGAACATCCCAGGAGAGAACCAGGAATTACACCCTCCTGATTACAACGGAAGTCCCCTCTAGAGGCAGGTGGTACATGCAGTGCTGTCAGACTTTAAACAAACCCACCCCTAGGCCTTCTGCTGATAAAAGGACAGCAAGGCATAATAGCGAGGACCAGTCAAACCTGAAGGAGACAAGCACAGACTGTGGATAACTTGTAGCCTCAAACAGGCTGCCTAAAGCTAGACTGGGAAACCAGCTGATATTACCAGGGACAGGCCCAGAAGGAGAAAAAAGTAGGCAAACAAATAGATTCCGCAGAAATGAATACCACCTTGTTCTTTTCCATTATTTGTTATTTTTCTCGTGCATAACTTTTTAACATTGTTTCTGTCTTAAATTTTGTTCCTATTATTTCATTATTTTTATTTTTATATAATTATTTTTGTTTTAGTTTTATTTCAAATCTCATATTTTACTCTTCCCTTCACTTACTCCATTTTGCCTTCAACCTTCTCTTTCTTATTTTTGTTTTAGATTTTGTTTTGTTTTCCCTTTCTACACCTTGTTTCCATTCTACACCCCTCCATTCTCTCCAAACCATCTTTCTTTCCATTAGTCACCTCTCATTCTTTTTCCCTTTCTTATAATATCCTTATTCTCATTCCACCTTTATTAATATTTGCTTGGATGTCATTGATATTGGCACTTTTGTTGCATTTCTTCAATTTTATTCCTAGTTGTTCATTACTTTTTTTAAATTTAAATCAAATAATACTCTAAAGCTATAGCACTCAAAACAATATGATATTGATATAAAAAGAGACATATAGATCAGTAGAACATAACAGAGAGTCCAGATATTAACCCATGCATATACAATCAATTACTATACAACAAAGAAGTCAAGACTATGCCTTGGGAAAAGGACAGTCACTTCAATAAATGATATTGGGATAGCTGAACTGTTACATGCAAACAAATTAAACTGGACCACTCTCTTACACCACATTAATAATTAACTCAAAATGGATTAAAGATCTGAAGGCAATATCTGAAAGTGCTAGAAGAAAACATAGGTGGTAAACTCCTTGGCATCAATATTAGTAATGATTTTGGGGGGGGATCTGATTCCAAAGGCAACAGCAACAAAAGCAAAAATAAACAAGTGGGAATACATCACACTAAAACACTTCTGCACATCAAAGAAAATAATCAACAAAATGAAAGATAAACTGCTGAATGGGATAAGATACTTGCAAACCTTTTATCTAATAAGCGGTTAAATAAAAAAAATAAAAAACATGCACAACTCAATAACAAAAAAACATTTCATTCAAAAATGGGTGTTCTAAATAGACCTTTCACCAGAGAGGACATACAGATGGTCAACTGGCACATAAAAAGATGCTCAATATCATTAAATAATTAGGGAAATACAAGTCAAAACCACAATGACATATCACCTCACACCTATCAGAACAGTTATTATCAAAAAGACAAGAAATAACAAGTGGTGGCAAGGATGTAAAGAAAAAGGCTCCCTTGTGCACTGCTGGTGGGAATGTGAACTGGTAAGCCACCATTTAAAAGAGTATGAAGATGCCTAAGGAAATTACAAATAGAACCACCATATGATCTAGCAATTCCACTTGTTGGCATCTATCCAAAGAAAACAAAGACAGTAATTCAAAAAAAATAATGCAAATCTATGCTCACTGCAGCATTATTCACAATAGCCAAGACATGACAACAATCTAAGTGTCCATAAGTGGACAAATAGATAAAGAAGAAATGGTGCACGCATGCGCACACACACACACATACACAAAGGAATACTACCCAGCCATAAAAAAGAATAAAATATTGCTATTTGCAACACTATGAATAGACCTGGAATATTATGCTAAGTGAAATAAGTCGGAGAGAAAAAGACAAATACTGCATGATTTCATTTCTATGTGGAATCCAAAACAAACAAAAAAAGACGAAACACAAGCAAATAAACATAAAACAAAACCAGACTTATATACAGAGAACGAGTTAGTGGCTGCCTAAAATGAGGGCAGTTGAGGCTGGGATGAGGCTGGGATGGGCCTGGGACGGAAAAGAATATTATTCAGCCATAAGAAAAATGAAGAAAATTCTGCCATCTATAACAACATGGATGAACCCAGAAGACATTAGGCTAAATAAAATAAGCCAGACACAGAAAGACAAATACTGTGTAATCTCACTGATACTTGAAATCTAAAAGACTGAACTCAAAGCAGCAGTGTGGAATGGTAATTGACAGGGTCTGGGAATGGGAAAAATAGAAAGACGTTAAATTAGAAGGTACAAACTTTCAGTTATAAGATCAATTAAGTTCTGGTGGCCTAATGTGTAGGATAGCGAAAAATTCTTATGCACACCAGTGTGCCTGCCCCTGCATACCAGTGGAAAATCGCTGAAACAGAGAACCTACTGGTGGTTGCCAAATGTGGTGGGAGCGGAAGAAAGAGAAGTGCAGATTGAGTGAAGGGGGCAATAGGTGCAAACTTGTACTTATAAAATAAGTAAGTCTTGAGAATATAATGTACAGTATGGTGACTATAGATGATAATTCTGTATTACATATTTGAAAGTCGCTAAATAGTAGATCTTATGATTCGCATCACAAGAAAAAAAGTAACTTGTAGTTATGTGTGGAGACAGATGGTAACTAGTCTTATTGTGGTGACCATTTCACATTTAGACCAACATCAAATCATTTTGTGCAGCTGAAACTAATATGATGTTATAAGGCTACTGATCTCATTGTTTTTAAAAAAGTGTTCTTACCACATTAAAAAAGGCAAGTATATAAGACGGTGGATATGACAGTTAGCTTGACTGCAGTAATCATTTCACAGTGTATACATGTATCAAATCATCATGTACACCTTGAATGTACTTTTTGTCAATTATATCTTAACAAAGATGAAAAAAGAGTCACAAATATATACTCTAGGGCAGTGATTTTCAACCCATATGTTGCAAGAATTTTTAAAACATGCAATACCTGACTAAATAGTCAGGGGCACTGACCTCTTTCCCCTTAGATTATCACATTAAAAAATGACAACAGCCAACACAACAACAGCAGCCCAACGTGAATGAATAAAATTATAGCTACTTTTTGTCACATCAGCAAAAAACATATTTTTTGGTTTGCTGCAGAATTTTAGTGATTAGTTTACATGTGCCATGACATGACATGACATGAAAAAGGTTGAAAATCACTGCTCTATGGCAATCTTTTTTTTTAATTTAAGAAATACAACTGATATAAGAGCAGAGAAATAAAATCATATAAAATGTTCAATTAAAACAGAGAAGGCAGAAAAGAGGTGAAAAAGAGATGAAGAACAAATAAAACAAATACAAAACAACAATAGCAATCTCCCTCTTGAAGAAAGGCATTGTGGAAGCAGTACAATAGAAAAGCATCAGCCATTAATTAAAATAAAAGTTAACACCTTCTAGAACTATGAAATGAAAAATGCCCATGGGTAGAAAAACAGATAATATCGAAGTGGGGAAAGCCATTAACTTCTTCTACCCAAAGAGAACTTTATTTTTCTCATGAACCTAATTATTAAGCCTAAACTATATGAGACGATATAAATGGCCAGCTATCATGGTAAAGGAGATTAAAAATAAAGAAATAGAAAATGTGTGATTGTCATAAACAGAGATGTTTGGAATGTTAATACCACATTGTTCTTGATATTTACTGCTCAGTTTTACTAATCCTAAATACATCACAGTTTTATCTTTCATATTCAGGTATTACATAAAAAAATCACCTCTGCCTTTTTAGTGAAGGGGGGGCGGGGGGGGGGAAACAGCTACAAAATCTGAACTGGTTATAACCAGAATCCTTGATCTCAAAAAAAGTAATTTACTACTACCGCTCAAAAGTAACTTCAAGATACTGATTTTTTTCCTTTCTTTAGCTTAAGAATATGATTTTACTTTTGGTATACTCTACATGATGATTCAATATGAGTGTATTATATTGAATATACCCAATAAATGAAAAGAACAAAACCTGAAATCTTAAGAGCAGGCTGTACCCTTCTTTCATTAGTATTCATATGAACTGGACATAGCTAGTATAACGTTCACAAGTTTCAGTTCAAGTTCTTAGAAGTTAGGAAAGTGCTTTGAAAACTAAACATATAAATATTAGAGAGGCAAAAATCAAAGAAATGAATAGTAAATATCTAAACCATATCCTAATATTCACCAATGTGAGCCACTATCACTGTTACATTATCTCCTTCTTGGAAGCCTGATGTTAATGGAACAAAAATATCAGATAACTGAGATTAATTAATACACTGTGGTTTTATATTTCATCCATGTATATTTTAATCATCTTCTGAACTGTCAATTTTCTAAGAGTTTGGGGATTCGCAGGAGTAAAATAAACAAAACTAAGATAAGAATTCTAAGAGAATTAATGAAGGTAAAAAATGGTATTTTGAACTTTAGGGGATTATCACATTATACACATTGTACAGTTTTCTACTATGTTCTTATTTAAAGCAAAGCAAGAAAACAAAATTTTTCTTTAACCTTTTTCAACTGTGATTCCATTTTCAGACATTCCTCCTTCTTCTGCTCCAAAGCAATCTCTAATGTCTTTAACCGGGAGTCTTTTTTCAGTCCTGAGGAAGCCAGGGAAGAAGCATGCTCTTTCAGATCCAAGAGTGAAGCCTAAAAGCAACACATCCAGAATAAATACTAACTATAAACAAAATGGAGATTTAAATCTTTTAAATTATTTTCTTAGTGGCTTGTAGTTTCTTTCCACTATCATATACTCACTTTATTTCGATTTCAAGAACATGAAAAATAAAATATTAACTTTAGTGTTCAAGTCCTAACTAAAGTAAGATGAATTCCCAAGAAATACCAATTGAATAATGATTTAATGAGTTCAATCAATATACATCCATTCCCACAAAATAACTGTGAAGTAGATCAACCTTTGTGAATGTAAGAAGTCAACCTCAGTAGTTACACTGACTTAAATACTATAAAACCTTTTCCCTTTTAGAAGAAAAATTCTACTAGAAATTTGTTTCCATAAATTTTCTTAAAGATATTAGAAAAAAAATTCCTGAGGATGTCCCTAAATCTCATGCATTACTATCTGATCACAAGGCAATAGTCATTTTTGCTATTTAGGTCACATTAGTAGAATTCCCCAAAGTAAGACGAAAGTAGACATTAATAGAATTCCCAAAAGTGACCCAAAGTAAGACACTTAATTAGTCAACATTTAAGATTTCTCTGCCAGTGGTAAGATGCACTTTAAGAGCTGTTATAAATAAATTGTTCTTCTGCATATTCCTTTCCTCCATCACCTTTCTTACTATTAGCACACTTCTTCAAATGTAAATGGTCTTCAGTTATTTTAGGATCTTCAAAAATGTCATTAACAAGTGAGAAATTAATTTATAACACAAAGATATAGGAAATAAATGATCCAATCTCCTGTGTCTCTGAAAAGCTTCCTTAAATATACCTTAAGGTCTTCCCAAAAGGCCTGCTATAAGAATATTAAGAAAATGGGTGGGGGGAAGGCAGAGACAAATGTATTTGGAAAAATTTTTTAAAAAATAAAATAAAGAAAATTGTTCATTAAATACTTTTTGATATGCATTATGTAAACACCAACAACATTTACATACAATGCACTGACTAAGCAAACAAAAAATTCCATTTTGGTGATCTTAACCTCTTTCTCTGAGAGGTCGCCTTGCAATAGGCTGACTTTTTCTTTCAGGTCTTTAAGATCTTTTTTGTAGTTATCAATTTCCTCTTGCTTCTCTCGCTCATCTCTGTCCCGCTGCTCCTTTAAGCGTTCAATTGTCCGTTCCTGGTGAGACAATCAATAAATGAGAAAATTCCTTTTATACTTGTATCATATGACTATAATTCAAGATTTAGCTCATAAAATTTCACACTTCCATCCTCCATTCAAAAGACAGTGATAAGCTGTCGATAGTTTACTTTTTGAAGAATTCATCCTTCCTATCTATCTTGCTATAACAAATATCAGGCTTTGTTATTGATTCCTTCAGGTTTCTTTTCACAATCTCAACGACTATTAAAAATCCCTCAAGTACGTATTCTTTTGGAATAATCCCATTTATTCAACTCCCAAGTAACAAAGCACACATATGCACACACCCTACAACAATAAGTAACAAATATTTGTTCTCTCTATATAATTTATATGTTATCTACAGGCAATAGAAACAACCCACAATTCACACACCAAAAAGGGGTGGTGAGGTTCAGGAGATTATGATATATTGAGTTTAAAACATAAAGAACATAAAGAAAAGAAAACCTATTAAAGCTTTTTGTCAACAGATACACAGGAAGTTTGAAAATTATGTAATTTAAGTATATTTCTTGGTATTATTTGTGAATATATTCAGTAATCAAGATTTGATTCTTTTTTTATTTAGTCAACCATTACTGAAAACCTCAATTTGCTCATAAAGGCAAAATACAGCACCAAGGCCAATATTAGAAAAGCAGCAAGTACATTCACTGTATTAATAATTAAAACCCATAAATGTATTAAGTACCAATACAGCATAGTAAAGGAGAACTAATTATATATTGCTTTCCTAATGGTCAGTGTCTGACATTCTCACATCCCCAAATTCTAGCTGACCATGTAAATAAAAAGAACTTCTTTTTTTCTTCACAAGATTATAAATGGGAAACTTATAGCTAATTCTAGAAACTTTAGCCACTGCCCTTTAATGTAGAATCCATCTTGCCTAGCAACAGATACTTAAACTGGCAATGATGAAACGGATTTTCTTTTCTCTTATACTAAGTGTGTCAGCAACAGTACAGGGAGCTCTTTTTCCTTTGTGCCCAAAGAGATTTTTTTTTTCTGTTTTCTATATCCAAGTCTCATCACTAGAAAAAAGCATTAGATTAATGAGAAAGCAGAAGAAATGTGTCTGGGAATAGGCTGGACCAATCACTCACTTTCTCTGCCAGGGCCTCCTCCAAAGTCGTCAAGGCAGTGTCAGTGTTGGTGGTATCAGCTTGCAAGGATTTGACTCGTTCTTTTAAGCTGCTCATCTGCTTTTCCTTATCTCTAAGTTGCTCTTGAAGATTTTCAATCTGTGAGCATACATATACAATTAAGGAATAAAAAATGAATTAAAATAAATACAGCTAGACAGTACAAAAAACAAATCAGCTATATAAACGAAAAGGTCTTCTTAAATACTAGTGTTAAGTTTGATTTTTTTATCATTTTTTATCTTAACAGAAAGCATTTTCTTTTTTATTTTTTTATTCTTACCTGAGGACATTTTTTCATTGCTTTTAGAGAGTGGGGGAAAAGGAAAAACATTGACCCAAACAGAAACTTCGACTGGTTGCCTCCTGTACATGCCCAGACTGGGGGTCATATGCACCTGGACTGGGATCAAACCCAAACCTAGGTATGTGCCCTGACCAGGAATCGAACCCTCAACGTTTTTGTTATGGGACAATGCTCCAAATATCTGAGCCACATTGGCCAGGGCAACAAGCATTTTCAATAAAATTACTCATTGTAGACTTCCAGCCAAGATAGAGGCATAGGTAGATAAACTTTGCCTCCTCGCACAACTAAAAGAAGGACAACAAATTTAAAAACAAAAAACAACCAAAACTGTCAGAAAATCAAACTGTTATGGAAGTTCAACAACCACAACCAAGGAGTTAAAGAAATATTCATCCATTCTGGTAGGATGGGCAGAGAGGACCTGTGGCAAGGCAGCAGCTGGAGGACTGGGCAGGAAAGAGGGCTGCTGGGAGTCCCACATTTGTGTGCGGATAAACTGGGAGGAACAACAGGGAAGCAAGACAGATCACGCAACCTAGGGTTCCAGTGCAGAAAAAGAAAGCCTCAAATCCTCTGGCTGTAAAAACCTGTGGGGGTTGCAGCAGTGGGATACACTCCCAGTTTCACAGGAGTGTTCACTAGAGAGACCCACAGGGTCCTAGAACATAAACAAACCCACCCACCCAGGAATCAGCACCAGAAGGGCCCAGTTTGCTTGTGCGTAGCAGAGGAAGTGACTGAAAGACAGCCGAGAGCCGAGCAAGTGGTATTGTTCCCTCTTGGACCCCTCCTCTACATACAATGCCACAACTCAGCGAAGTGGGCTGCTCCGCCCTGGTGAATACCCAAGGTGCCACCCCTTACAATATCACAGGTGCCTAGAGACAAAGAAGTATGGCCCAAAGGGAAGAACAGATCAAAACTCCAAGGAAAGAACTGAACGACAAAGAGATGGCCAACCTATCAGATGCAGAGTTCAAAACATTGGTAATCTGGATGCTCAAAGAAACGGTTGAGTATGGTAACAAGAGAGAGGAAAAAGTGGAAGCTATGGAAGGTGAAATAAAGAAAAATATACAGGGAACCAACGGTGAAGGGAAGGAAACCAGGACTCAAAGCAACAATTTGGAGGAGAAGGAAGAAATAAACATTCAACAAGAACAGAATGAAGAAACAAGAATTCAAAAAAATTAGGAGAGGCTTAGGAACCTCTGGGACAACTTTAAATGTTCCAACATCTGAATCAGGGTTGCTAGAAGGAGAAGAGGAAGAGCAAGAAATTGAAAACTTATTTGAATAAATAATGCCCTGACTGGTATAGCTCAGGTGATTGAGTGCCAGCCTGTGTACCAAAGGATTGCCAGTTTGATCCCAGTCAGAGCACATGTCTGGGTTGCGGGCCAGGTCCCCAGTTGGGGGCGCTCAAGAGGCAACCATTCATTGATGTTTCTCTCCATCTCTTTTCCCTCCCTTCCCCTCTCTCTAAAAATAAATAAACAAAATCTTTTAAAATTTTATTAAAAAAGCTAATGAAGGAAAACTTCCTTAATCTGGCAAAAGAATTAGACTACCAGGAAGTCCAGGAAGCTCAGAGAGTCCCAAAGAGGTTGGACCCAAGAAAGCACACACCAAGGTACATCATAATTATACTACCCAATGTTGAAGATAAGGAGAGAATCTTGAAAGCAGCAAAAGAGAAGGAGACAGGCACCTACCTACAAAGGAGTTCCCTTAAGACTGCCAGTTGATTTCTCAAAAGAAACCTTACAGGCAAGAAGGGCTGGAGAGAAATATTCAAAGGGGCTGGAGAGAAATATTCAAAGTCATAAAAGGCAAGGACCTACATCCAAGATCACTCTATCCATCAAAGCTATCATTTAGAATGGAAGGCCAGATAAAGTGCTTCCCAGATAAGCCAAAATTAAAGGAGTTCACCATCACCAAGCCCTTATTATATGAAATGTTATAGGGACTAATCTAAGAAAAAGAAGAAGATCAAAGCTATGAACAGTAAAATGACAACTCATAACTGTCAACAACTGAGCCTAGAAAAAAATACAAGAACTAAGCAAACAACTAGAATAGGAAGGGAATCACAGATATGGAGATCACATGGAGGGTTATCATGGAGAGGGAGTGGGGGAGAATGGGGAAAAAGATGCAGGGAATAAGAAGCATAAATGGTAGGTACAAAACAGGGGGAAGATAAGAATAGTATATGAAATGGAGAAGCCAAATAACTTATATGTACGACCCACAGACATGAACTAAGGGTGGGGGGAGATTTGCCAGTGGGAGGAGGGTACAGGGCAAAGGGGAATAAAAGGGAGAAAACAATGGGACTACTGTAATAGCATAATCAATAAAATATACTTGAAATTAATAAAGAGGAATAATAATAGTAAAAAATAAAAAGTAAAGTTTATTTCTGTTAAAGAAATTTCTCATTGTAGTTATTCCTTCATATTAATATGCATTCATATACTCAAAAAAGTATATTCTGAATTCTGTTACATGCCAGACATTAATGATACAAAGAAAAATGACAAGACCCATTTTTATTACATTATAAAATGGTAAGAGAACTCCCAATTATGTAGTTGAATGCAAAGCTCTGATGGGGTTGTGAGACATCCTAAAGAGTAAAAATTCTATTCTAGACAGATGGATTAGGAACTTTTAAGCAAAGAAATGATCGGGTCAGTTCTGTATTTTATATAGATATTTCTGCTTGCTATAAAGAAGAAATTTAAGAGGACTTGCATAGAGTCATGGAAAACAATAAGAAGACTATATCAATTCAGGTAAGAGATTTTGGAGAGAAAATGAACCAAGAGAAGTGGAAACAAGGGAATTTGAGAAACACTATGGAAATAGCATCTGATCAACAGGTAGACTCAAATACACATAATGAAAAGTACAAAGCAAAAATATGAAGGTGTTGTAGAGAGATTCTTCTTTAAAGAATGTTTTACTTTAAAGAAGGTGGGAGGGAGAAAGAGAGAGAAATACTGATGTGAGAAAAACATCGACCTGTGCACCTCAACCAGGGACTAAACCTGCAATCCAGGCATGTGCCCTGACCAGGAACCGAACCAGTGACCTTTTGATTTTCAGGATGACACTCAACCAAGTGAGCCACACTGGCTGGGCAAAGATATCCTTTTTCTTTAGAAAAGGAGAGGGAGGGGAAAAAGAGGGAGAGAAACATCAATGTGTGGTTGCCTCTCGTGTGCCCCCTGCTGGGGACCTGGCCTGCAACCCAGGCATGTGACCTAGACTGGGAATCAAACTGGCAACCCTTTGGTTTGTAGGCCAGCACTCAATCCACTGAGCTACAACAGCCAGGGCGAGATACTCTTAATAAACTACAGAAAACATAATAAATAAGGCAATTATTCTAGAACTCACAGACATTCAACATATATTTGAGCTCCTGCTATACATCATTTTTCTAGGTACTGAAGATATAATCACAACAGACAAAAATTCCCACCCTCAAAGTGTTTACATCCTAGTAGACAGAGAATAATTAATTAGTAACATGAACATATGATGTAGGGTGGCCATAAGTTCCATATAGAAAAATGAAGCAGGTTTACTTCATTTTCATCAAAAATGGGTAAGGTAATCATATTCTTCTCGAGCTAATACTAGAATTAGCAGGTTTACACTACAGAGTTTTCAAAAAGCAACAAAAATGTTATCTCCTTTGGGAAGACTCTCTTGCTCTTATTCCCCTGAAAATAAGATGATCACTGTCTGTACTCCATCACACTTATATATATTACACACACACACACACACACCTCCATTCTCTCACCGATCCATATACTCATATCATATTTACCTCCTTTCTTACATCTATCTATATAATATAACACAAATGCCTAAGCATATTCTAATTATTTGTTTTATACCTGTCTCCACAAGTAGATTGGATCCTGACCAATTATCCCATTTTTCTATTTTCATTTCTAGCATATGTCCAGTCTATAATAAATATGGTTAATTCATCAGTAAATGAACAATATATAAATTTAGACTTTTATAACTGTAGTTAGGCATATACATAAAGTTCTGCCAAAAAAGAAATGACCAAAAAAACCCTAAATCCAACCTTCAGATAATTTCCTGTTACTCAATTTAGTATAAGCTCTTTAAGAGCCTGCTTCATTCCACAGAAGAAGAAAAAAGAAGTCTCTGTCTAGAGTGAATGAGAATGTCACAAGCAGAACAACAAATAAACAAAGCAAAAATATTTGGCAAATTTAGAATAGGGTGCCATGAATACAGGTGAACCACTGATAGGCCTGAAATGGGTTTCAGTCTGTTCCAATGCCAATAAAAGTCCAAAGCCTATCATGAAAGAAAAGACCATCACAAATGAAAAGCATTAGTTTTCCTTTAGTTAATTAGACACTATTACTGGAATCTGATATGTAACAATACTTAGGTTGAGATCTCACACCCACTAAAGAGAATTTTGCCACTCAAAAATCTAGTGCATATTCATATACATACAGAATGCAATGCCCTGGTGTTTACGTGTTTAAGCAGCTATGCAAGCCATTCTAGTTGCTAAGATAAAAACCTTACATATATAGAAAAAGATTTGCTCATGCTGTTGATTAGAATTTCTTACCAAGAAAGAGCAGTACAAGAACTAGAATTTAAAATGAAATTTCACAGAGCCAAGTTTTATATACAAGAAAACAGAGATTTGTGTTATGAGCTTACCTTATATACAAATAGCCCCTACATTCATAATAAAAATAATACCCTTCTTTTTCCTCCATCATTAGCATCTGAGAAAGAAATTACTTAAATTGTAAAAATTCCACATGTATAATTTCTATGCAGTAAAACTATTAAAACAATCCATTATTCTTCACTGACAAAAACTTTTCCTGATAGTACTCAGGTGCAGAAGCTGCTAAACTAGGTAAAAACCCCATTAACGAGTTCTCCCTAAACTATTCTTCAATTACCTAAACAGATTGACTGTTGCTGGGCTGTAGGGGAGGAAAAGAATGTCTTTTCTTGGAGTCCTATTTATTTTTAAAGAGGAGGAATTACATAGTGAAAGGCACTAACAAAATGAAGAAAAGAAAGTGGACACTAAAAATACCTCCTTTGGGGAACTTGCCATCAGGGAGGAAGACTTGAAGTAGACATATATGTGCAAATTAGATGTATAACCATGGAACAAACCAAAAGATGCTGTGAGTGACGTGTGGAAGGAGAGGCATGTACAAAAATAATGTTTCCTTTATCCAGCTTCATGATGGATAACAGTTAACCCCTACTAAAGTTCCTGTTACATACATTCACTTTGCTTGTGATTCAAACTTGTGCTTTTATTCATCAGGATCTTTGATTTATATGTTTTGTTAACCAGTTCGTAGATGAATGCTACCATATTATTGCCATATTCACTTCTTTTTCAACCTAATGTTGAGGTTGTAAAAGCTGTTCAGGTTAATAGTCCCATATCATATCACTTCAGTATTTATTATGTAATTTCTATAAAATTTATAGTGGAGATCTTATACCATACTAAGTTTAACTATCCACAGGATCTGAAATACATGACTTACAAAATGTTTGAATACAACAGCCAGGATAAAAACTGTATCTGTTATTCATATACTTAAATAATAATGATAAAAGATGATTGAAATCATGTTAAGGGGAAAAATATTCCTTTAAATATGCTCAGAATATCTAATCCCCTGCCTCCCGAAAAACCCCAGCTCTCCATTTTGTAGGAACAGTAACCACAGAATCCCTAAAATGCCAACATGATACCAGTTAACAACAAAAAGTAGTAATAATGGTGGGGGTGGTAAAGAGGGATAATGGTGATAATAACAGGGACAACTAATTCTTAAAAAAAAAATAGTATAATAGTATGTGGCAAGCAGTGTTGTAAGAACTTAATATGTAACAACTATTTAAGCATCACCACAAAACTATGAGATAATTACTAGTGAATCTAGCTACGGAATCCTACTCTTTCTCACTATACTATGTTTTATCATGAAAAAAAATCACACAAAAGTGACTCAAGCATCTTTCCATAAACTATTCCTTACTATTAAAGGGCATTTGTTAATAAACAGTATATTATTAATATGGTCATATATTAAAATATTATTATCCCCTTCTAAAGCAAAGAATAGAGGTTGGAGGTAGCAAACCACTGCAAATTGAAAAGTACATCTTCCATGGGAAAAAAAACATGTATTTAAACACAATACACTAAAGCTGGTGGACAGAGTCAAAGATACTTGATATCAGAATTTGAGCATCATGATATTAAAATACTCTGTATAGCCTGCCTTTCAAGGGGTAGAAGTAAGGCAATTTATTTACATAAACTTGACAATGAAACAGCTAAAAAGCTTTTCTTCTTTTACTTAAATGATTTATTGTTAATAATATTAAAAATTAATACAATGATTATTGCATAAAATATATTTTACAATTCTATGGGCTTTTTTCCACTTTATACATAAACTATTTGATACAGAAAGTATTCATTAAGTACCTATTAGTGTGTATTCAATTTCTATAAGAGTAAAGTTTTGTAGCAATCAAAGGAATTGATGTTTATTATATATATCTGTTGTCCTTCATGATAAATAGGGAGAGGAAGGATCAACCAGATTTACACATACAGTTTATTATCATAAAGAAGAACTAACAATGAAGATTTCAAGCACAAAATATTTTTTAATTAACCATTTAGAGAAAAGGCATTTTCCTTAAAGTGATCTCTCTAATCATAATATACTTCTGTTAAATGGGTTGTAAATATAGAAATAATTATTATATGAGTCTTTCTTCCCCTCATACAATTTTTATTTTTCAGAGAGTAAAACCAATGAAACCAGAGGAAGACGAATGCTGACCACATGCTACACATAAATTACTCAAATCGGCATACCAATTCCACACTGGCACAGATTGCTTGACATCTTTTGTTTTGGTTTTATCAGCATTGCCAGTTGTCAAAAACTATCATGCTTCACTGTGGGTGACTTATTTCTCTGAGTCAAGTGGAACTTACTCTTCTGCCTTCAAGGCCCTAATCACTGACAAAAAGGTAAAAGAGACTTCCTCTATGATACAGTTCTAAGGACAAGGAATCCTAAAACAGTTCTTAAAATCACCTGGCTACTTTAAACATCATTTAAGGGGAATAATTTTTTTCGTGATGCCTCCACAGTTCTAAGCAGCCATCAGCATCAAATTTGTTAGGTGAAGCAAGTTATTCAGAGAAGCTCTCACTTTTACTTTCTCGGTTAATAATACTTTTCAGTATCAGTGGTAGAAGTACAGTGTGGATGAACTAATTTGGAACAGAGAGATCTACAGTGATTAACAGAATCTAGAAAGGAAAATTTCAGAGTCCCCTAATGTCCAGGCAATTGTTTGTCTACCATGCTGTACTCTGGGGAAATGTAGAAACAAGGCACAACGATAATTTACCAAAATGAGCAGGTTTTGCCCAGACCATTTACAGGATGGGACAAAAGTAGGTTTATAATTGTTCGTATGGAAAATAATACAATAATTAATAAATAATAATACAAGAATAAACTCTGTTTCAGTTACTCAAAACTGTAAAGCTATTTTTGCCCCACCCTGTATATTTGCTTCTAAATTTTACTTGTCTAATCACTTACTTGCTGGGAAATGCCCCATCTGATTTCAGGAACTGTAGCCCTGCCGACAGGCGAGAGGGCCCCACGGCTGGAGCTAAACAAGGAGGCCTTGGGAAAACAGGCCACTGGGAGAAAAAACCTGTCTCCCTGGCAGGGGTGCAGCCCCTGCTTCCCTCACATCACCCTGCTTGGCCCTGGAGGATGGCTGGTTAGTGAATGACAGGTAAGATCCCTCGATGGAAGGGGCAACCTAAGACAGGCACAGCTTCAGTGAGCATCAGCTGCAGTGGGGACACAGAAAGGGCGAAAGATTGTCACCCCTTGGCTTTGATATGGCCAGGGTCCTCATTCTACTTGAAACAAGTCTTATTTCCTGGCTGCCTTACCTTCCCCCTGCCTGGCTCACGTTTGAAACAATACTGGAGACAGCCCTAAACTGGATCTGGTGGTTCCTGGGGGGAAATCAGGCCTAGAAGTAAATTCCTTGAAGCATACTTTGTTTTTCCCTCAAAAGCTATGATAACCAGCTCATGCTGGAAAGGAAATGTCCATTATTCACAGACCCTGACCCTAAACCCTTTGGTGCTTTATGTTTACTCGTTTCCTCTCAAACCCATGTAAATCAGTGTGTTCCTGACATTTGTTTTCTTCAAAATACCACCTATTCTCTGTAAACATTAACGCACTGATGTAATGAGATCACCTGTACATTCCTATTACCTAGCCCCATTGATAACCCTTTCAATAAAAGCCTTTGGACAAAGGGACTCAGGTTCTTCACTAAAGGGAAAAATCATTCACCTCTTCCGGCAGACAGAAAAGTTTTTGGGATGACTCATTTTATTTCCCATCATCTTTGACAACCTTGGGATGGGCTCTGCAGGATTCAGAGCTCACGCTCCCACCTCAGCTGGCCCCTGAAGAGGGACCTGAAGAGTCACCCCGTCATTTACTTGTCCAATCATTAGAAGACACAAGAGTAATAAAGTCAGATAAAACTTTAAGCCATGTTTTAAATTCAATTTAGGTTGTTAAAATCTTCCGTATCTATAGTCTCAATTACTGTTTATGGTCTTTGGTAAGTACAGCAAAGCTTTTGATTGGCAATCAGTTCTTACTTTCATTTCGTTTCCTTCTCAATAGCTATTCTCTTGTTGTATAAGGTATGGAGTGGATAACTATAATGAATAAGCACATAGCTATGTCACACTGGACAAGTTAACTTGCTTTTTCCAATTACCTGTAAAGCCAAAGACCACTGATATCCCTTTTAATTATAAAATACAACTATATTTTTATAATAGGGAAAATGAGAAAAATCAGAGTACTATTATTTTTATCTTAAAAACTGTTCAAATTTAACTATACAGGAAATGTAAGTATGATCTTTAGGAAAATGCATCCATAAACCACAGCTCCAGCAGGTTTTATTAGTTGCTGGGAGGCAACCTAAGTTCCTTAACAGACTTGCTCATCAGACGGATAACGGAATCAGGGACCACTTACATTAAAATAACTGGATAGTATGAAGCAAAAGCTGGTGACACCAAAGGTCACTGCCAGTCAACATCTCCTTTATAGACAATTATGGAAATAGCTCAAATACTTGTTTTGGTATCTGGCAGGTATATATAAAAACTTGACAGTACTTCCTGTACTAAAATCGCTCAGAAACAAAGAGGATCCATAAATCCACAATAGCAATCCTTCTGAAGTGTAGCAATGGTGAGAATGCACTCGGGACCTCAATTCACATCAATGTGAATGGTATCCCTGGAGTTGTACAGTGACAATGGCTATCTAGGTAGAAGTGTGAAATCTAATAGTTCACTGCATTTTAGTGATGAAAAAAATCAGTATTTTTAAATAACTAAAGCAGATGCACTAGGCTTAATGTAAAAGAAAAAAAAAAGAAACCACTATCCCCTATTGTTTATTTATTAACAATAATAGTTGAGAAAAATCAAATAATTAATAATACAAGACTAGCTAAATTATATATGACCTGGATAGAGTATTATACAACCAGTATAATTCAAATACATGAGGATTAAATAAAAATACTTGAGGAAACCTCATCAAATCAAATAAAATTTTTCAGAAATTTGGATTTCTAATATGGAAAACTCTTCTATGAACAAAAGTGTTAGGAGACAAAAGTAAGGTGGTCTGGTAATTACAGGAAAATAAAAGAAATAAAGGACAAAACACGCGTCTGATGCTTGAAGCTATTTTCTGTCTGGTTAAGGTGTACATATTGGTGTGGCAGAGAGAAGGAAAGGCACAAAAAGCTACTTCATCCAAGTCTGATTTAACAACTTCTTCAAATGGTTATTTCAATTTCTCAACTAGAGTTGACAGGTACCTGGGCATCTATCCAATATCCAAACAACCATTCCCACAGGCAAGAAGGCAAGTTAATTCATGTCAAATTATAGGCAGTTTAAGCAAAAGAAAATATTTATCGACTGTGCACTGCATCAAAACTTTGATCAAGCATTCTTTTTTCAAATCCTCTGTCCTTTTTTATAATAGATACTTATCTAGGTATTTATTACTCTGACAAGTTTCTGCTATAATATCTTCTGAGATACCACTAAGAACAACATTTGTCACAAAAGAAGATTCCATATTGACTTGTTAACTGCCATTTCTCCAGTGTATAATGTTCAAGTCAAAGGCACTCTGAACTAGAGCTCACAAGACTCTGAGAATATTAATATGGCACACTATCAATAGAAAATGATGCACATAAACATAAATCCTCGAAGTTTTCACTAACTACCTAAATGTCCAAGGAAATGTTGTTTTAATAAAAAGACAAAATTACTTTTATGTTGTACAAAGCATTACAATATAAGCCTTTGAACAGTTCTTATTTACATTATATCCTAGAACTCAAAAATAAAGCATTTATCCAAAGGATTTGTTCTCTCAGGTCCAATCCCTATTGCCTCGATGATAATGTTGGTAACAACAGGTGAAAAATTTCCCCAGATGAAAAATACAAGGCTATTTAAAAAGACAACCATCCTTCTCCCAGGGATGCATGATTGATTCAACATATAAAAATCAATCAGTATAATGTACCATATTAATAAAGAAAAAAAAACTACACGTTCATCTCAATAGAGACAGAGAAAGCTTTTGAGAAAACCCAGCACTTTTCATGATAAAAACACTCAATAAAGTAGGCATAGAAAGGAATTGTCCTAAAACTGATAAAAGGCCTTTAAGAAAAACCCACAGTTAACATCATACTGGTGAAAAATGAACGCCTTCCCCAAAGATAAAGAACAAGATAAGGATACCCGCTCTCGCTATTTCTATTCCTCATTACACTGGACAATCAGGGGAAGGGCCATTAAGGAAGAAAAAGAAATACTGGAAAGGAAGAAGTATAACTCTCTCGATTTGCAGATAAAGAACACTAAAGAATCCACTAAAACACTTATTAGAACTTTTAACAAAGTTGCAAACATAAGATCAATATTCAAAACTCAGTTATGTGTCTGCATACAAGAAATGGTTAATCTGATAATGAAATGAAAACAATTCCACTTACAATGGCATCAAAATTAATAAAATATTTAAAAATAAATGTACCAAGTGTAAGACTTGTAAATTTAAAACTACAAAACATTGATAACAAAAATTAAAGATGATATAAATAAATTTAAAGACATCCTATGTTCAATTGAAAGACCTGATGTTGTTAAGATGGCAATATTCCTCAAACTCAACACAATCCCTATCCAAGTTCCAAATACCCTTTTTTTTTTTTGTACAGAAATGAACATACTTGATCTCAAAATTCATATGGAATTACAAAAAGCCAAAACAATCTTGAAAAAGAACAAAGGGGACTCACAGTTCCCAATATCAAAGCCTATTACAGAACTACAGTAATCAAGACTATGGTATGGCATAGACATATAAATTGATGGAATAGAATTCAGAATTCAGAAATGAATGTGCCTTTGTCCAGCTGAGTTTTAGCAAACATCCCAAGACAATTCAATGGGGAAAGAAGAGTCTTTTCAACCAATGGTGATGGGTCTAACTGAATATCCACATGCAAAATAATAAAGTTGAACTCTTACATTATACCATATGCAAAAATTAAGTTGGAATGGATCGAAGACCTCAATGTAAAAGCTAAAACTATAAAATTCACACAAGAAAATGTAGGAAGGAATCTTCATGACCTTCAGTTAGACAATGTTTTATTAGATATAACACCAAAAGCATAAGCAATGAAGAAAAACAAAGATAAACTGGACTCATCAAAATTTAAAAATTCTGTGCATAAAAGGATAATTTTAAGGAAGTGAAGAGATAAGCCACAAAAATGGGAGAAACATTTGCAAATAATGCATCTGATATGGCAGAAACTCCAGAATACATACAGACTTCAAGAACTGAACAATAAAAAGTAACTCAATTTAAACATGGGCAAAAGATTTGAAGAGATATTTCTTCAAAGAAGATATACAAATGACCAAACAAGTAGATGAAAAGATGTTCCACATCATTAGTCACTATGGAAATGCAAATCAAAACCACAATAAGTTACTAATGCACACCCATTAGAATGTCTATTTTAAAATTAAAAATAACAAGCAGGAATGTAAAATTGTGTTGTGAAGCCACTCAGAAATAGTTTGGAAGTTACTTATAAACATGAATTAACATGAATTCCATTCCTAGATATATACCCAAGAAAAACAAAAAGATATATTCATACAAAGCCCTGTGCATGAACATTCAGAGAATCATTATTCATAATATCTAAAGACTAGCAACAGCCTAATTTTCTATAAACTGATGAAGAGATTTAAAGTTTGGTATGTTCATTAAAATGGAATGTTTAGCCACAAAAAGGAATAAAATACTGATGCCTGCTACAACATGAATGAATTCTGAAAACACTATGGCAAAGAAGGCAGACACAAAAGCACATATTGTATGATTACATTTATATGCAATGTCCAGAACAGGAAATCCATAGAGACAAAAAGTTGGTTAGTGGTTGCCAGAGGATAAGGGGCTGTGAATGCGAACAGGTATTAGTTTTCTTTTTGGGATCATGAAAATGTTCTGGAAATGGATAGTGCCGATGGTTGACAACCTCATAACTATACAACAAAAATGACTGAATTATACAGTTTAAAATAGTAAATTTTATGGTGTGTGAAGAATTACACCTCTTAGGGGGAAAAAAATCCTAATTAATCCCTTAGTGCTAGCCTAAAAGTCAAAGTTCCACAATACCATTGAAGTGTGAAACTACTTAAGCATTAGATTTAGCCTGCTTTAGTCCCCAAAGAGCATAAACAAATTTAGCCAAGTTTGTCTGTTTTTAACAGACTTAGATATTCCTTTACATTCAATGTATCATCTATGCACATATTCAGCCTGGTTATCTTCTAGACAGCAGTCTCTCCCATGTTATATCACTAATATCCAAAAGTTCTCAGTTGTGCATCTCACATCAGGTTAATTTCCAAAATTAATACATAGCATAAATTCACCTTCTGCTGTTAGTCCATGCTTTCCATACATCTTATTCCTCTGTATCCTTTTCCTATAAATTATTTTCATACCCTGTGATAATTTCTGGATCAGGTAAAACAATTTTAAACTGTTTACAATTCCTTCTGGTTTACGATGACTTCTGTTGGGAGCACTGAATGATACAGAAACCTTATGAATAATAGACTAAATACTGAGTTGAATGTGGAAATAGAAAAATTCCTCTTTGTTCTCACTAAGAAGGCTGTAACATCTCAAGACAACTAGAATAAAAAAAAAGAATAAGAGCCTTATCACCATACCACACACACAAAAAAATCTCACCCTCATATTCTCAATTCTTTATCCAACATTTTACTCAATGGAAGCATACACTGAGCAGAGATGGCCAAAATATCTCCCACCTGACATGCTCTTCTGCAATGTGGCACTGAAACTCCTCCATTGACAAGTGGAGTCTATTTCTTTATCCCCCTAAATCAAGGGAAGTCCTGTGATTATGAGCAAAAGGATTCAGCAAAAGGAATCCTCTGCTACTTCCAAGCCGGTTCCTAGCATAACCCTTAACTGACCAGGCAGCTTCTGCTTCTGTCGCCTATGACAGTAGAAGTCAGGCGCCACATAAGAAGTGTGACTAGTATCACCATGCTGTGAAATACCCTGAGCATGTGCAGAAGCCCTGAGGCAAAAGATGCCATGTAGCCATATAGCCAGAGGCCAGGAGTACCTGAGCAGAATGTATGCACATGAAGAAACCATCTTGGTAGTGGATTATCCAACCACAGACACCCACCGCTGTCACCAAAGCAATCAGAGAAAAAACTACCTAAGAGATTCCTTCCTGAATTCCTGGCTCACAAATAAGTGAGCAAAATAAAATTATACACCTGAAACTTATATAAACTTATTAACCAATGTTACTCCAATAAATTTAACAATACTTTAAAATAAATAAATAAAAGGTAATTTATAACACATATACTAAGATCTTCCCTTTTTTAAGGAGTAATTTTTCAGTCATTATAAAATGTCACTTGTATAAGATCAGCTTCATTTAAAAAGAGTTGTCTATTAACAAACTGGAAGTTAAATTAGACTTTGAAAGTTCAACTATCTATTGGGTTGACCCAAAAGTCCATTATGTTTTTTCCATACAATGGCTCTAGTAGTGCTTAGTTGTGTTTAAATTCATTCGAAACAATTTTGTTAGACTATTGTGACAGCTATCATATCAGCATGCATTTAAAAAAAATCAAAATTGGTAAATTTTTGTGTAGCCATTTTAATATTGACAATGAAAGGAAATATGCAACATTTTTGGCATATTTGCTTTATTATTTCAAGAAAGGTAAAAATACAATTGAAACACAAAAAAAAGATTTGTGCAGTGTATGGAGAAGGTGCTGTGACTGATCAAACATGTCAAAAGTGGTTTGCAAAGTTTCTTGGTACTACTGACATTTTAGCCAAATAACTCTTCGCTGTAGGGCTGTCTTATGCACTGGAAGATGTTTAGCAGCACCCCTGGCCTCTACCCACTAGAAACCAATAGCAGAACATAGCTGACATACTCAAAATATGCAAACCAATTAAGTTATTGGTAAAAATGATAAATGTGTCTTTTATTTTATGGAAAAAAAAAAACCATACAGATGTTTTGGCCAACCCAATACCTCCTTAAGATTTACTTGAAAAAAAAAAAAGGGTAAAAAAATTTTATAAAGCAAAGTAAATCCATACAGAGTATATTCTCCAGTAGAAATATCATCATCAATCAGTCTTCATTCATTGTGCACTGTTTTATTCCAATAAAATAGTATTTCAAGAATTAAGCTATGCATATTCTCCACAGATTAAAAGGGAAAATTCTAATGCCTAAGTATATTAAATTTCAACTTAAAATTTGATTGGGACCCAACTTGGTCTTCTCTTATCATCTTCAACATTGGGTTGTGACTTAAAAAATAATAACAAAATTTAGAAAACACTACAACTGGTCTGCATGTTAAAAAGAGAAACATTTTAAAAACAAAATAGTAATATTTTTAATAAATTAGTAAATATTGTTTTTAATGATAAAACATATTCTCCTTTCCATTTTATGATGGAGAAGAAATAAAGAAACTAACAGTGTCTTGGCCAACATGCCACAGAAAACTAATAGAATATATAAAGAACCTACTCTTTCTGACTTCCTACCCAAAACAAAATAACAGAAGAGACCGAAAGAACCAATCTGGGAAGCCCCTCAGTACTCTCCCTAACACTTGCTTAATTCTCTGTATCAACTGCTACTACTAAATCTAAACTCTAATTACCAAAACCCAGGAAACTGGAGAAGCAAGCAAGGTAGAATAAACAGGAGCACAGAAGGGGATAATAACACAGAAGGGAATAATGATAACATCTGCATCAGCACATTAAACTCCAAGCTACATTATAGTTTATAGTCAATCAAGAAGCTGTACAATTTTAACACAGATTTTGAGCGCAGCTCAGATCTAAATGCTCAATTATATTTTCCAGGCCAGTGATTTACTATAAAGATAAGAAATTCACTATAAAACAAAAACTACTTTAAACCTTAGGGGAGAACCCTGGTAAGAAGGAGGGAGCCCAGTGCTAATCTCATTGTACAGCACAGCTAGCCACCTGCCATTGTGCTGGTTCTTTCTCTGACCAGAGTTATTCCAGTACATACAAATACTTGCACTACCTAGAAACATGGGGGATGATGGGTGGGAAGTAGTGCCCAGACAAACCCAAAGATAGTCCAGAGTATATGTCTCACAATCTAGCCATTATCCTAGCTGCCACTGTTCTGAGAAAACAGTGTTTTTAAAAATGCATATATAATATGCTAAAAGTAATGCCAAAGCAATATATTATTTCCTGGTATTTCTCCTTAACTATTACAATATTATGCAACTGCCAAAACAAGAAAAGAATGAAAGCAGAGCTACCATATTCCTCTTCCTTATGTGTCTGAATCAAGAAACAAAGTAGGTTAAGTGTTGTGCAGAATTAAGATGTCTCTCCAGAAATATCTGAAGTTCTACCAGAAAAGTTATATTTCAATATTCTACTGTAGATAAATTACTCAAGTTATTGATTTAAAAAAATCTTCAGGACAAGAAAAAAGAAATGTTGAAATCTATTTATTAGTTTCCTGAACAAACTTACAGGACAATAAAAATGAGTATATTTGCTGAAAATTTTACCAATATGTAACACTGGAAAAAAGTTTTCCCAGTGACCACATAATATGAGAGTTCATAATAAGAAAGAAAAGATATTCACAGACAGAGTACTACCAGAAGTTTTCAAGAATCATATTACAAAATGTTTTAAGAACAAAAGTGAAATTCCAAGGCATGTCACTCTGAAAAGGAACACTACACATTTTCACTTGCACTGCTCTCTCAGCTTGGGGTGTCGTACCTCTTCCCCATCTGTCTAACAAATTTTCATTTATTTGCAAGACTCAGCTCCTAAGACTTTCTTGGACTCTTTTCACACAAGGTCAAATCTAAAAATTCTTGCTTTGTGCCCCACAGTACAGCATTCGCATCATAACGTCTTTAAATCCCACAACTCTGAGACTCTGAGAACAGAAACCCCATCTTATTTGTCTTTGTATTGAGCATAGTGCCTGGTATATAGCAGGAGATACTATGTTGAATGCATGAATGAAGACAGTTCAGGAAAACTGCGAAGCCTAAAAGAATATAATTTTTAGTATACAACTATAAATGTAGACAGAAAAGGGGAAAAGGAGAAAGAGCAAGTAATATTCCATTGCCTAAATATATACATTGCTTAGAAAACTAGGAAAATGTGTGGTGGTGGAGGAGGTCCTGAACAGCCACAAACAGTTGAGTGTATCAAAGGGCCATAATCCCATCATCATTATAAGAAAGAATTATATGGAGTGACCACTTCAACTGATGCATTTTTTTTAATATCATAACCCGAGGGCATTTTTTCTTCTTCTTTTTTTTTTTAGAGAGATGGGGAGGTAGAGCAGGGAAGAGAAATAAGAGAGAAACATTGATCAGCTGTCTCCCATAGGCACCATGACTGGAGATCGGACCTGTAACCTTTCAGTTTATGGGATGATGCTCCAACTAACTGAGCCATACTGGCCAGGGCAACTGACATATTTATAAGGCCCTGGATGAAGAACAAACAGAAATGTAGATTTATAAAAAGGGCTAGACAAACTGGGCTTACAAAAAATAAAAAAATCTACAACCAACAGAAAGAGCTTTTAAAATTACTTTGATAAATACCCACATATCCATTTGAAAGAGACTTCTTACAAAATACCACAAAAGTCTTTTCTGGGTCTATTCAACATTGTATCACTTACATAGAAGTATAAAGCATATGCTCATAAATGGATAGAAGGCATAAAACTGAAGGTTGAATAGACTATATAATCAAATCAAGATTAAAAAAGATCCTCAAAGATTAGGGTAATTGGCTTAAGTAAAATTTAGTAAGAATAAACAGTATTAATACCTGACATCTACAGTATGTAGCACTTTATCGATTCCAACATGCTATTTTAAAAAAACACATTATTTAAAAAAAAACAAAACCCTGAGGTGACTATTATATCCTGTCTATAGATGAAGAAACTGAAAGTTAATGAGTTTCAGCGAGTTGACCAATGTAACATTTCAGCTAGGCCAAGAATATTAATAACATCCTAATCATCTCTTTTGCAATTAGATACAAAATTCCAACTGGACTAAAGTATGGAGGAAAAATGAGTTAAGACAAATAACTGCCATTAGAAAAATTAATCAGGACCAATAAAAACAATGAAAGAAAAAGAAATACTTGCCCTAGAACAATAAGATTAGAGGGGTGTCAAACAGCAAGTTTCCAATATCTAAAACACCATCCTGCAGAAGGATTACACTTGTTCAGTATGGTCAAGTTAATCTCAATTGGCAAAAACTGTAAGTAGCCAAATTCTGGTTCAAGAAAAGAGGGTCAAAACTTTCTAAGTCATTTATGCATCATAATTGGACATATTTGACCATAAGCTAAATAAATCCATTTGCCAGAATCTTTATAAGAAAAATTAAACAGACAGTTGGACTTCATCAAATGAGACTCTACAATGGTATCAGACATTATTTCAAAATGTACAAATGAACTTCTTGGAAAAGGTGGTTTTAATTTCAGGATTATAAAATTATTTCTAAGAACAATTCTTTTTCAGTGAAGATAGGTATGTATAGAGAGGGCTTTTTTTCCCCTAAGCATTTTTATTATTAATATTTAAACAAAAGGAAACATATAAAGTATATAATAAACACCCATGTACCAACCATGCAAATTTAACAAGTTACTCTGTCTCCAGTTATTTTAAATATTATATTACATACTATTACATATTACATAACTCTTAATATCTATATGTTATGAAGTATAATAAATTAAACATATGAATGCACTACCCATCTAAAGAATGTGAACACTACCTAAATCACTTAATATTTATCTATATATTCCCCCTTACCCTATCTCTCTGCCTTCCCTACCTTCAGAAGACTTTGCTGAATCTTTATCCTACATATTCCCTTCCCTTAAAACAAAAAATTATATGTAATATTTGACAGAGGAAACAAAAACAATGGACTAAAGATAGTTAATTCAATAAATGCTGTTGGAAAAATTAAACAGATACATGCAAAAAATGAAACTAGGCCACCTTCTTACACCACACACAAGAATAAACTCAAAATGGATTAAATATTTAAATGTTAACTCAAAACCATAAGAATCCTAGAAAAACACGGGCAGTAAAATCTTGGACATTTCCTGTAGCAATAATTTTTCTGATAAATCTCCTCAGGCAAGAGAAACAAAAGCAAAAATAAACAAGTGGGACTATATTAAACTAAAAATGTTTTGCACAGCAAAGAAAACATTAATAAAATAAAAACACAACATACTGAATGGGAGGACAAATTCACCAATACATCTCATAAGGGTTTAATATTCAAAATATATAAAGAACTCAAACAACTCTACACCAAAACAACAAACAATCCAATTAAAAAATGGCCAAAGGACCTAGATAGACAGTTCTCCAAAAAGGACATACCGATGGCCAATAGACACATAAAAAGATGCTCAACATTACCAATCACTGGAGAAATGCAAATTGAAACTACAATGAAATATCACCTCACACCTGTCAGAATAGCTATCAGCAATAAATCAATAAATAACAAGTTCTGGCAAGGCTGTAGAAAAAGGGCAACCCTTCTGGACACCCCTTCTGGTGGGAATGCAGACTGGTGCAGCCACTGAGGAAAGAAAGCAGTATGGAGTTACCTCAAAAAATTCAAAATGGAACTGCCTTATGACCAAGTGATTCCACTTCTATGAATTCATCCAAACAAACCCAAAACACTAATTTGAAAGAATATATGCATCCCAATGTTCACTGCAGCATTATTTACAATCATCAAGATTTGGAAGCAACCCAAATGTGCATCATTAGATGAGTGGATAAAACAACTATGGGTCATTTACACAATGGAACACTATTTGGCTCTAAAAAAGAAGAAAATTTGACTCCTTGCGACAGCATGATCAACCTGGAGATCATTATGCTAAGTGAAATAAACCAGTCAGAGAAAGACAAGTACCATATGATTTCACTCATATGTGGAATCTAATTAACAAACCGAACTAACATGCTAAATAGAGTCAGTCTCATAGATAAAGAGCAGGATGAAAGCTTGGGGCTGAGGGTTGGGAGGCAGAGGGTTTGAGCAAAAAAAAAAAGAAAGAAAAAGAATTCACGGTCATGGACAACAGGGTGGTGATTGTGGCAGGGTAGGGGGTGGGTGTAGGTAGAAGAGGGTATGGAAGGACAAATGGTAGTGGGGGAAAAAAACCAATAAAAATGAAAAAAAAATTCTCCATTGTGTGACTGTACCACAATTTACTTAATTCATTTTTCTGTCAATGAACATTTGCATAGTGTTCGTCAGTTTTTGTTTTGTTCTGTTTTGAATCCAAGCAAGTTTGCTATGAGCATTCCTACACATGTACTGGAGTTTGTCAATGGTATATGGATCTGGGTATGCTTATTTTTAATTTAATAAGGTTAGTGCTTTCCAAAGTAACTGTACCAATTAAAAAACCCCACATTACTGAGTGAGAAGTCCAGCTGCCATATTTAGCAACACTTAATATTGTAAGATTCCTTACTTTTTCCCAACATAGCATAAAATGGTACATTTAACATGTTTTCTTAATCTGGTCTTATTTACCTTCTCTTGATTACAGTGAGGGTAATTAACTTCTTATATTTATGTGCCTTATGTAATTCCTCTAATTTTATATATTTTATTAATACATATTTTATTTTACATAGGTTGTAAAAGTACAAAACATACATCCTCCTGACCTAAACTATGGAGCATGCATAAACAGAATAGAAGGGAACACTATCAAGGAAAGATATGCCAAGAAACTTCAACTGTATTTGAAATTTTATTTTTTTAAGTTATTACAGTTTTTTCCATTACCATTTAGTCCCCTTATACTCTCCTTCCCTAGATAATCACCACCCTGTTAGCCATGTCTATGAGCTTTTTTTCCTTTTTGCTCAATCCCTCCACCCCCTAACCACCCCGCAAAAAGCTGTCATTCTGCTCTCCATCTATGAGCCTGTCTCTATTTTGCTTGTTAGGTCAGTTTGTTCATTAGATTCCACATATGAGTGAAATCATACAGTATTTGTATTTCACTGACCTGGTAAATAATGGAAAATTATCTAATTTCTTGCATATTGTCTATTTAAATGTGGGGGCATGCTGAGCATCTTTTCATAGGCTTTTCTACATTTTGGAAACTATATATTCATGTCTTTTTCACACTTTTCTATTAGATGATTTATTTTTTTCCTTATTGATTTATAGTTCTCTCCCTACTGAGTGAAATTTGCCTCTTGTGTTTTACAAATATATTTTCTTGTGATTTTTTTTTTAATTTACTTAATGGAACTTCTTTTAGAATTTATGTGTCAAATTTAGAAGTCCTTTCCTCTATGTCCTCTCAATTTTAGGTCATGCTCAGACAGTCCTTATACATGCATACAATATTAAATAATTCATACATCCTTGACTCTGTTCTTTTTAAAGTTTCTTTTTTCTTTATACCTAAAAATTGTTTTTTAAAATGTATATATCAGTGTAATGACTCAGTTTTATATTTTATATGTGGCCATTATTTACCAGGTCAGTAGAAATTTAAAAAAGTTTGGTTACAAATATTTAATGAAGCTGAGTAAAAAAACACTCAATATAAACAAATACAAAAGTTTTGGAGAACAATTTGCCATCTTGTCATCTATCCATGTTTTTTTAGATGCACACAATATCAAATCATGAATAAAATGTAGTTGTATTATTATCTGTTAAACCGTTATAACAAATATAAATAAGATAAAGCTTATAATCATCTAATTGTACTTAAAAATTATAAGACATTAGTTGATCAAATTATGGTACAAGTATGACACTGAAAAGCATGCAGACATTAAAAACAATGACAACGTCACTGATCAGCAGAGAAATCCAAGGTAAAACCACAATGAGATACCATGTCACACCTGTCAGAACGGCTATCATCAATAAATCAACGAACAAGAAATGCTAGCAAGGATGTGGAGAAAGAGGAACCCTTTTGCACTGTAGGTGGGAATGCAGATTGGTGCACCACTGTGAAAAGCAGTATGGATACCTCAAAAAATTAAAAACGGATCAGCCATTTGGCCCCGCGATCCCACTTCTGGAAACATATACGAAGGAACCCAAAACATGAATTCAAAAGAATACGTGCTCCCCTATGTTCACTGGAGCATTATTTATAATCACCAAGATAGGGAAGCAGTCCAAGTGTCCATCAGTAGATGAGTGGATAAAACAACTATGGAACATTTACACAACTGAATACTAATCATCCATAAAAAAGAAGAAAATTTTAGACTTTGCAACAGCAGGTATGAACCTGGAGAACATTATGCAAAGTGAAATAAGCCAGTCAGAGAAAGACAAATACCATATGATTTCACTCGTATGTGGAATTTAATGAACAGACTGAAATAACAAGCAATATAGAGACAGACTGACTCATAGAGTGCAGGATGACAGCTATGGAATGAGGGTTAGCGGGTAGAGGGATCAAGCAAAAAGGAAAAAGGGCTCATGGGCATGGACAACAGTGTGGTGATTGTGGGAGGAAAGAGGGGATAAGGCGGATAAATGGTAACGGAAAAAATACAATTAGAAAATAAAAACAATGAGATCAAGCCACTTATAAAAGGCATAAAAATATATCTATTTTTAAATGAATAAAAAGAGTAATTCTACTAGACTTCAAAAAAGGTATGTAACACACATATGCCTATATGCATTGACATTTTATAAAAGGGTAAAAGAGAAATTGTTATAACAGTTACATCTCTAAGAAGCTACACTGAGAGAGTCAAAAAATGGGGGAAATACTTTCATATGATTTTGTAATTCGTTAATTTTTTAACCTTGAACATAAATTACTTTTATAAATTTAGAAATAGTTGATTTTTTTAAAGCCATATTATCATTTCTTAGTGCTTCTTAAAAAACTGGGATATAATTAACATGCAACATTATATTAGTTTCAGGTGTACAATATAATGAGTCAGTATTGGTATACACTGCAAAATGATCATTACAGTAAGTCCAGTTAACATCAATTAACATACACAGTTACAAAAATTAGTTTTCTTGTGATGAGAACTTTTAGGGTCCACTCTTTCAGCAATTTTCAAATATGCAATCTAGTATTATAAACTATAGTCACCACACTATACATTACATTCCCATGACTTGTTACCTTTATTAACTGGAAGTTTGCACCCTTTGAGTCCATGATGAGGGCATTAAAAGAAATATTTATCTAGATTTTATTTTATTTTTTTCATTTTTTTTCATTTTTTTTTCCTTTTTTTCCTTTTTCTTTTTTTTTCTTTTTTTTTTCATTCCATTTCAAATATATCAGCGGTTCTACATTATATGTAAAAATCACTCAAAAAAAGCTTTTCCTTAAACGAACCAACAAAGCCCAAAGAGAGTAGAAAAAGGAAATAATAAAGATTAGAGCAAAAATAAATGAAATAAGAGTTTTAAAAAAATCAATCAATGAATACAAGAGCTGGTTCTTTGAAAACATAAACAAGATTGACAAACCTTTAACCTTATTCATCAAGAAAAAAAAAGAGCCCAAATAAATAAAATCAGAAAGGAAAGAGGAGAAATAACTGACACCAAAGAAATACAAGGAGTTGTAAGAAAATATTATGAACTATATGCCAACAAACTGGAAAACCTGGACGAAATGGATAAATTCCTAGAAACACAAAATCATGTCCTAGTCAAGAAGGCAATGTATGGAAACAAAGCTCACCTCACATAACCACATCAAAATTACAACTAAATTATAGAACAACCATCACTCAGAAATCGAGTTGAATGAAGTCTGACTAATATGGAATTAAAGAAACCACATCCATCCAGACTGGTAAGAGGGGAAGAGACACAGAACAGGCTTATCTCACATCCACAGGTGATAGATAAAATTCAGGAGGGATATCTCAAGAGCATGGAGTGCAAGGACCACACCAGGCCCCAAGCTCAGGGTTCGAGGGCTAAGAAGATAGGTCCCCATAACTTCTGGCTACAAAAAAAACAGCAGGGATTGAATCAATGGAAAAAATTTCTGGAGTCACAAGAAGTTCCCCTTAAAGAACTCATACATGGATTTACTCAGACTCACTCCTTCTGAGGGTGGCCCTGGGCAGAACACAGATTGGGACTGACCTTGGCCTGCACCACTCGGAAAGCCCCAGAGCCTGCACACCTAGTGGACAGCTACAGACCATACTGGAGCACCGCCACCCTGCTCCTGCACAGCTGATCCTCCACAGAGGGCAGAGCTTGGTGGTCAGTGGTCACAGCCAGTCCTTGCAGCTGACTGGCCTGGGTAAATACCTCCCATTTATCTTCCAACAGCAGTCAAGGCTCAACTACAAGAGGAAAGTATATGCAGCTCACTCAAAGGGCACTCCTCAAGTACCCAGCTTGGGTATAGGGGAGGCAGTGCCCCTGGACCCTACAGGACATCTATCATACCAGGCCATGCTACCAAGAAAGGAAGTCATAGCAGCTCTCCCTGATACATAAAAACAAACACAGGGAGGCTGCCAAAATGAGGAGAGAAAGAAACATGGCCCAAATGAAAAAACAGTTCAAACTTCAGAAAAAGAACTAAACAAAAGGGAAATGAGCAGTCTATCAGATGCAGAGTTTAAAACACTGGTTATAGGATGCTCAAGAAACATAGAGAGGACCTCAAAGTATAACAAAGATCCAGTCAGAAATGAAGGATACACTAATTGAAATACAGAACAATTTACAGGGAAACAGTAGAGTGAATGAATCTGAGAATCAAATCAATGATTTGGAACATAAGGAAGCAAAAAACAACCAACCATAACAAGAAGAAGAAAAAAGAATTTTAAAAAATGATGATAGTGTAAGCAGCCTCTGGGGCAACTTCAGGAAATCCAACATTATCATCCTATGGGTGCCAGAAGGAAAAGAGGATAAACAAGAAATTGGAAATCTATTTGAAAAAGTAGTAAAACTTCCCTAATTGGGTAACTTAAATAGACATGCAAGTCCAGGAAGCACAGAGAGTCCCAAACAAGATGGATGCAAAGAGTTCTACACATCAGAATTAAAATGCTGAAGGCTGAAGATAAAGAGAGAATCTTAAAAGCAGCAAGAGAAAAGAAGGTAGTTACCTACAGGGGAGTTCCCATAAGACTGTCAGCTGATTTCTCAAAAGAAACTTTGCAAGCTAGGTTTGGCAAGGAATATTCAAAGTCATGAAAAGCTGGAACCCACAGCCAAGACTGCTCCACCCAGCAAAGATATCATTTAGAATCAAAGGGCAGATAAAGAGCTTCCCAGACAAGAAGAAAACTAAATGAGTTTATCATCACGAACTATTATTATATGAAATATTAAAGGGACTAATTTAAGAGAAAGAAGATCAAAACTAAGAACAATAAAATGGCAACAAATACATATCTAACAACGACTGAATCTAAAACACAAACTAGGCAATCAGGAAGAACAGAGACAGAATTGTGGATTCAGAGAGTGTTTTGATGGTTGCCAGGTGGGAGGGGGGTGTGAGAGAACGGGTGAAGAGGTGAGGGGATTAAGTACAAATAGGTAGTTACAGAATAGCCATGGGGATGTCAAGCACAGTATAGGAAACAGAGTCACCGAAGAACTTATATGCATGATCCATGGGCATGAACAATGGTGTGGGGATTGCCTGAGGGAATGGGGGGGGGTTCCAGGAAGAGGGGTTACGGGGGGGGGAAACTGGGACAGCTGTAATAGCATAATCAAACAAAAGCCCTGGCCTGGATGGCTATCAGTAAAATAGCAGGATACAAAATTAATATCCAGAAAGCAGGTACATTTTTATATGCAAATAATGAACTAGCCAAAAGGGAAATTAAGAAAACAATCCCTTTCACAATTGCTTCAAAAAGAATAAAATACCTAGGAATAAATCTAAACAAGGATGTAAAAGATCTGTACGCAGAAAATTGTAAGACACCAAAGAGAGAAATTGAAGAATACAAATAACTGGAAGCACAAACCGTGTTCATGGATAGGAAGACTGAATGTCATTAAAATGTCCATACTACCCAAAGCAATCTATAGAGTCAACGCAATCCGTATCAACATTCTAATGACGTATTTCACAGAACTAGAACAAATATTTCAAAAATTTATATAGAGGCCAAACTTTTTGAATGGTGGTACAACTCTCTCTCCCAAAGACAGTTCAGTATTATTATTTTAACTAAAAATAACTGCTGACACATTGAAAATCAGTAGCAAAGTTATAGCAACAGTCTATAGCGGAAATAACAGGAGGTTTGAAGGCAAGCAAAAACTCAAGTTCCATAACATGTTTTGCAAAGCTAAAGTGTTTCAAATTCCCCAGTTAAGAAGCAATATAGGGAGTTTCTTACAAGCTAACCATATATCCAGCTGTTGTGTTCTAAATGAGTTGCAAGCTTACATCCACACAAAATCCTGTATGTGAACATGTATACCAGCTTCATTTTAATTAATAAAAACTGGGAAAAAAACAAGATGTCTTTCTTCGATAATTACATAAACAAATTGTGGTACATCCAGACAATGAAATATTATTCAGAGATAAAAAGAAGTGAGCTATCAAGCAACAAAATAAAATTGAGGAATTTTAAACGCGTATAGTAAGTGAAAGAATCAAGTCTTAAAACAGGTACATACTGTTAATTCCAACTACATGACATTCTCGTAAAGGCAAAACTGTAGAAGCAGTAAAAAGATCAGTCGTAGCCAGGAGTATGGAAAAATGAAGAGGTGGAACACAGGACATTTTAATCCAGTGAAACTATACTGTAATGGTGGATCTATATCATTAAGCACTGTGGGGCAAAGGTGTCTTTACAATTGTTTGTATGGGAAATAGTACAATAATTAATAAATACTAATACAAGAATAAACTCTGTTCATGTACGTATAACTATTCACCTACTTTTGCCCTACCCTGTACATTTAGCAAAACCCACAGAGTGTACAACACAAAGGCTGAAGCCTAATGTAAACTATGGGCTTTAATAATGATGTATATCAAGTCCTGGCTGGTGTAGCTCAGTGGACTGAGTGCCAGCCTGTGAACAGAAAGGTCACTGGTTCGTTCCCAGTCAGGGCACATGCTTGGGTTGCAGGCCAGCTCTCCAGTTGGGGGAATATGAGAGGCAATCAATTGATATATCTCTCACACATTAATGTTTCTCTCCCTCTCTCTTTCCCTTCCTTCCCCTCTCTCTAAAAGTAAATAAAATGTATAATTATTTTTTAAAAAATGATGTATCAACACTGGTTCATCAGTTTTAACAAATGTACTGCAACAATACAAGATGTTAATAATACATAAAAGGGGAAACTATGGTCAGAAAGGGGGAGACTGCCATATTTTGCCATGTATAATGCGTACATTTTGCGCAAATTTTTGAGGGAAAAATAAGGATGCGCATTACATATGGGTAGTACTAAAACATGGGAGCACATGCTGCACAGCAAAACACAGTATATGAGAACTGTCTGTACTTTCTGTTCTATTTCTCTAAAACCCCAAAAATGTTTAAAAAAGAAAATCCATGAATAGCAAAGCTATATGGGGGATCTCAAAGGTCCATGAAAGGGAAGATCCCAGAGGAGTGTGGCTAGGAGTTCTAGTTAAGGTGAGACAGAAACAGGAGATAAGAAGTAGCATCGGAAGGGTAGGCCCAATACCAGATGCACTAGCTTGGCTGGGGAAGGGCCTTGTGAACAAGGGATACTCTTGGTAAACTCACATTGATCCATATTTTGGATCACTTATCCAAGCTCAGGCATTCTTCAAGTCTTGGTTAACTGGAATGTTTCTCACTTCAGGGTCAAAAGTGGCCAATGGAAAGGAACCAAAATAAACACCTAACTATGTGTCAAGGTTAACCTGGGAAATTATGTGAGCTGTTAACTGAACTGCTTCTCTGAATCAGCAGGTACTCTAGTTTTAGAATCTCACAGGAGGCAACCTGAAGTTCGGATTCTTCTCAGAATGGAACGAGGCAATTCTGAATATATCATAAAAAAATAAGAGTCTCAAGCTTTGGAAAGAGCCAAAATGTCAGAGCTTTGTCCACATGCATGTGACAACCTGATAACTATCAAACAAATTCAGCATGTGTCCATCAGAATCCCAGACTATTGATAAATCTCAGGATTCATCTGATTTAAGAAAAATCTTCCTGAGTCACCTTGGTGTTCTTTACCTAGTCAAATCTGAGTGTCTTTTCCCTGTATCTGTTCATATGATATATATGCCCCCCACCAATGATAAATGAAAGGATGACCTTGCTCTTTGGGAAAGACAACTGTGAAAGAAGTAGCTATGAGTGTGGAAAACAAAAGCCACCTAAAATTCCCCCACCAAAACAGTCTGTGGAAGGCCTTTATCTGGAGGCCTGGAACAGATCCTGAATCCTCAGAACCCCAGAAGCTTGTGATATGGAACCTCAAGATCTCTCTTGATGTGGTTCTTTAAATAACCATACCAACCATGGTCTTCTCCAATGCCTTTGTTCTTACCACCATCTTTCTTACTACGAAGTTCCACACTCCATGAGGCAACTATCTCATTGCCTCCTTGGCCATAACCAACCTCTTGGGTTTCATCTTGGCCACATGCATCGACATCACATATACCAGCATACCCACACCTAGAAATGGAGCCAAATCCTAGGTGACATCTGACTGTGTTCTGGCATCTATGTGCTGCATGTCCTCCACCTTGCATTGTGGTATCATTGCTCTGAACAAGAACTGAGCCATCACCCATGCCAAGGAGTACAATAAACGTCAGCAACAGGTCCTCCATGGTCACCGTCGTCTGGGCCATCTTCATCTGCATGCATCCTATCACTCTTCTCTCAAATCTTCTACACTAACTACTCCACATGTGCTTGTCTTCTACATCCTGTCCATGCTGCATATCATCCTCTACACAGCCTCCTGAAGCCACCATCACTTCACCAGCGCCCAATTCGCCACGGTTCACTCTACTCCCACAACCCTGGCCTCTAGAAGCACTCAACCAACTCCCCCTGTTTGCCAACCACATGAAAATCAAGTATGCTAGTAGTATCCTAGAGCAAGAGTGTATTTGTAGCTCGAGAAAAGAGAGCCATAATATAATTAGAGTTCTTTTGAACCATAAACTGTCTCTAAAACCACCGTTCCTTTTGTTTATTTCACATGAATCTAAAAACATAGGCTATTTTTATTTAATCCCCAAACAATGGTCCAAAAATACATCAGAAATGCTGATTGTGCTCATCTTCATTTATATGGCAAAATATGTAGACAGAACATAAAGGCTCTAAAAACTAAAAATGACAGGCACAGAGGTAAATATCTAAAGAAAATCAGTAATAATTTACACCAGTTTTGAAAGCAGCTGTGTTATACCTATTTAATAACTATATGAAGACAAATATGAGTCTGTAAGATGACAAATCAGTGAGACAGTATAGTGCACTAGAAAGAGCAAACATACAGGCCTTCCATGCCTCCTGTAAAAAATAAAAAGGACAAAGAATAACACACACGACATTTTTATGATGTTCTAGTGTCAAAAAGTTTTAACACCAACTTCTGGTAAAGATGGCAGAGTAGAGCTCTGGCCTGTGTGGCTCAGTTGGTTGGTAATCATCCCGCAAAACAAAAAGTCGCCAATTCAATTCCTGGTCAGGGCATAAATCTGGGTTGCAAGTTTGGTCCCCAGTCAGGGCACATATGAAAGGCAACCTATCAATGTTTCTCTCTCACATCAGTGTTTCTCCCCTTCTCTTTCTCCCTCCCTTTCCCTCTTTCTAAAAATAAATAAATGAAACATTTTTTTAAAAAGATGGTGGAGTAGGTAAACACTGCACACCTTCTCCCATTACAACTAAATTATACAACTGCCTTGAGAACTACCTGAAGACTAGCTAAACAGAACTATTAACTAAGGATATAAAAAAGAAGTCACATCAAGACGGGTGGAAGGGGTGAAGACACAAAACAAGCTGATCTCACACTCACATGTGGCAATTAAGAATTGGAAAGGATGTCTTGGCTGAGGAGTTATCCACTGAGGAGTAAGGGGTCCCAGCCCCACAATGGGTTCCCCAGACCTGACTACCAGTATAGGAAGAGTCCCCACAGTATCTGCCTATAAAAATCATTGGAAATTGTGTCTGGGTGAGAAAGAGGGATGCTATAGACCCAGGCATCCTCTTAAAGGGTCAGAGCAAAGACTTCCTCACATATATACACTCACCCTGGGCTCTGGGAAAGAAACAGCCACTCAGAAAGTACCAGGGACAGATGGGGAGGAACTGAACTGTCTGTGAAATACAGGGGTGGGCAAAACTAGGTTTACAGTTGTGACTACATGAAACAGAGAGTCTCTTTCTTTGTTGAGCTCTCCCCCCACACAACCAGCAGTCACAGACTGGTGCCAAATCTGAATCTATGTTAACATGGCTAATACTGCTCTTGCCTCCCCCTGGTGATTCCCTGAAACTCTGCCCCACCCAAATCATGAACTTACCCACACCTCTTTTAGTGGCTCTTCCACACAAGTGACTGGCCTCAGCCCACACTGCAGACTTTCTTAAAACATCATACAAGCAGCAGGTGGCTTTGGTGTGCCCTGTACCTCTTGTTAAGCGGCCCTACACCGGGCACTAATGTCAACTGGCCTCACTGCACAGCACAGCATCTCCCACAAGCTTCCAAGCTGAGCACAGGCAACTGCCAACTACACATTACTTTGTAGCTCTTACCAGGTGGCCCTGGGCTGGGGTTAGGCAGCAGTTAACCTACACCAAAGCCCCTCCCCAGGGGCCCCAGAACCAACACACTCAGTGACAGCCTTCAGACCAAACTAGACCAGTTGATTAGCTCCAAAGTGACAAAGCCAAAGGGTGAACTCAGCAGGCACCAAGGCCCTATTAAAGTGAGCCCCACTCCATGCGACATGTGCACTGTAGCCATGGCCACTCCTCACAGCCAGGTCAATCCCATTTACTAACGTGCCGATAGCAATCAAGGCTCAGCTACAACAGAAAGGCATACATAACCCATCAAAGAGACAACCCTGGAGAACCTGGCTCAGATGACCAGGGAGACTGCACTTTAAGTCCACTCTGGCAACACTGGGAGACATAGCAAATCTACTTAACTAACAGAAGCAAACACAGGGAAGAAGCCAAAATGGAGAGACACAGAAACATGTCCCACAGTGAAAGAACAGAACTCCAAAAAAAGAACTAAAAAAAATGGAGGCAAGCAATCTTAAAGATACAGAATACAAAACACTGTTTATAAGAATGCTCAGGGAACTTAGGAAAAGACCAGATGAACTCAGTGAGTACTTATACAGAGATAGAAATCAGAAAAAGAAACCAGTCAAAAATGAAGAATACAATAACTAAAATGAAGAATACATTAGATGGAAACAACATCAGATTAGATAAAGCAGGGGATCAAATGAGCGACTTGAAAGCCAAGGTAGCAGAAAACACTCATTTAAAACAGTAAAAACAAAAAAGGAATCGCCCTGAAAAAAACTGAGGATAGTTTAAAGGACCTTTGGGACAACATCAAACACACCAACATTCACATCATAGGGGTACCAGAATAAGAAGAGGGTGAGCAAACATGAGTTTATTTGAAGATATAATGACTGAAAATTTCCCTAATCTGGTGAAAGAAATAAACATGTAAGTCCAGGAAACACAGAAAAACCCAAACAAAATAGAGCCAAAGAAACCTGTATCAAAACACATCATATTTAAAATGCCAAAAGTTAAAGACAAAGAAGGAATATAAAAAGCAGCAAGAGAAAGATATTTTCCTGCAAGCATTTCTCAACACAAATTTTGGAGGCCAGGAGCAATTGGCAGGATGTGTTCAAAGGGATGAAAAGTATATACCATGCTCACAGATAGAAAGAATCAATATCCTTAAAATGTCCTTACTACCTAAAGTAATACACAGATTCAGTGAAATCTTTATTAAAATACCGATGGCATTTTTCACAGAACTAGAAGAAAAATCCTCAGATTTACACAGAATCACACAAAAAAGCCCATAGCCAAAGGAATCTTGAGAAAGAAGAACAAAGAAGAAGGTATCACATTACCTGAAATCAAACTGCACTACAAGGTATAGTATCAAAACAGCATGGCACTGGCATAAAAACAGACGCATAGATCAATGCAACAGAATAAAGATCCCAGAAATAAACCCACACCAATATGGTCAATTATTTCACAAAGGATCCAAGAACATACAATGGGGTAAAAAGAGTCTATTCAATAAATGGTGTTGGGAAAATTGGATAGATACATACAAAAAAAAAAAAAGAAAAAAGAAACTTGGCCACCTTCTTACACCATATACAGGGATTGGCAAAGTGGGTTTACAGTTGTTCATATGGACAAATACAAATTAATAAATAATACAAGAATAAACTCTTGTACTCACAACTATAAACCTACTTTTGCTGATGCCACATAGCAATAAACTCAAAATGGATTCAACACTTAAGGCTTGAAACCATGAAACTCCTAGAAGAAAACATGGGCGATAAAACCTCTGACATTTCTCTCTTAGCAGTATTTTTTCTTATATATATCCTCAGGGACAGGAACAAAAGAAAAAGTAAACACATGGGACTACATCAAACTAAAAAGTTTTTGCACAGCAAAGGAAACCATCAATGAAACAAAAAAGACAGCCTACTGAATGGGAGAACATATTTACATATGATACATCTGATAAGAATATCAAAAATCTATAAAAAATGTATATAACTTAACATCAGAAAAACAAACAATCCCATTTTAAAATGGGCAGAGGATCTAAGTAGACACTGCTCCAAAGAGAAGAGACAGATGGCCAACAGACATGAAAAGATGCTTGACATCATTAATGGTCAAAGAAATACAAATGAAAACCACAATGAGGTATCTCCTCACTCTTGTCAGAATACTTATTATTAATAAATCAACAAACAGGAACTCCTGGTGAAGATGTGGGAAAAGGGAACCTTTATACATTGTTAGTGGGCACATTGGTGTAGCCACTATGGAAAACAGTACGCAGGTTCATAAAAATTTAAAAATAGAACTACCATATGAACCAGCAATCCAGTTTCCAGTATTTAACCAAAGAAATCCAAGACACTAATTCAAAAAGACACATGCATCCCACTATTTACAATAGCCAAGATATGGATATAACCTAAGTGTCCATCAATAGATGACTAGATAAAGAAGATGTAGTACATATATAAAATGGAGTATTACCCAGCAATTAAAAAAAGGTGAAATCTTACCATTTGCAACACTGTGAATGGACCTAGAGGGAATTATGCTTAGTGAAATTAAGACAGAAAAAGAAAAAACACCATGATTTCACTTACATGTGGAATCTAAAAAACAAAATAAACAAACAAAACAGAAACAGACTGATAGATACAGAGAACAAACTGATGGTTGTTGGAGGGGGCTTAGGGACTGGGTAAAAAGGTGAAAGGATTAAGAAGTACAAAATGACACAAAATAGTCATGAGATGTAAAGTACAGAATAGGGAACAGAGTCAATAATATAACTATGTATGGTGTAAGGTGGATACTAGACTTACTGGGGGAATCACCTCATCAGTTATACAAATATCTAACCATTATGCTGCACACTTGAGACTAATATAAAATTAAATGTCAACGGCAACTTCGAAAATTTTAAAATTAATTTTAAAAAGAAAAATAAAGAAGTATTAAAACTAGACAGAAGTGGTGGCAGTACACTAAATGCTTTTTTGGATTGTTTAAAATGATTTATCCTGTTATATGTATATTTCACCTCAGTAAACAATAAATACATTAAAAAGTTTATTTAAAGTAATGTTTTAATGCTTATTGCCATCTAATACTACAATGGGGGAAGTGCTGTAAAGGGAAAAAGCTGCCTTTTGGAGTAAGACCAACCTTATGTCAAACTATGAAGTTACCTCTTTTTAAAAGCTAAACAAATTTGTACAAATTATGTCTGAAGTTTCTTTTGGGTTTCTTTTTGTTTAGGTGATAGGAATAGAGAAGCATGGGGCGTAGGATGCCAAGGTGTAAAAGTGTTTCCTTAGTAAGTACTGAAATTATTTAATGGGTCAGGACCAGCATTTTTTAAATTCCTTTAAGAAATGGTAAAACATAGTTCAAAGTATTCTCATAAGTTAAAGTATATTTGATGAAAGGTTTAGCTATAGCCTCTAAAGACCTATACTACATGTGGATACAGATGAATGTGTCCACTGAGCCACATGTAAAATACATGACTTATTATGTGTCATGGTCTAAAAATTTAGCTCCTGATTTGAGATAGATCAATCAATATCTAAAGACACTGCCAAATGAATGGATGAACTAAACAAGATTAGAGATATAAAGTGGCTAGCATAAGTATTGCCATTCTATTTTTGGGAATTGTGATTATTTCAGGAAAATAAGTTTTAATCCTAACTTCTAACCTCCAGTCACAGTTAAAAATTTTTTAAAACAATGTATACCTAGTTAAAAATAAGATATGTATCACTTCCAAACAGCTTTTGGGTTCTAACCTATATACTTGTTACTTAGCAAAATCCACCATTACAAATGCATGTCTTCTCATGTAACAATTCTGCTTCAAGGAATTTACCTATAAATATACTCCATATATGTATACATTAAACATGTACAATACTTTGTAACTGCAGCATTACTTAGGTAAAAGCAGAAATTTTAAGCAAACCAAACATCCCCTGGTAGAAACCTTGTTAAACACATTAAAGTATGTCTATACAGTGTTTTCAGTAACAATGAGTAAACCCTTGGAAGAACTCCAAAATATATTAACAGAAGAAAAAGAAAGAAACAGGCCATAAGGAATGGTAACATCTGGGTTAAAAGAAACATTTTTGTGGAAAAAAGTAAAAAGAGGTAAAAGTAAAAAGAATATTTCTGTGTATAGGTAGACTGTTTCTGGAAGAATATATAAAAAACAAGTAAGGGAAAGTAAGCAGTTGGGAGAAAACAGTGAGGAAAAATATATATATATATTTATATCTAGACACACATATACATACACATGCATAAAAATTTAAAACATATTAGCATCAACTAACAAGATGTATTCAACTGATATTTAGAGGGATCAAATTTTTATGTTTACCTATAGGAAGTAAATGGAAAACCAAACTAATATAAAATAGGACAAATACAGGACATGGTCCTCTGTATATAAAAGAAAAGCTGATCTTGAGGTTTAGAAAAGAGTTTTATTCCCTGGCTATTGTTAAAAGTTAAAAATAAACTAGGATAATGTCAAATATTTCTAATCCATCATATCATCTCAATGGAGATGAATAATAACTACCAGTGTCCACTATACTGTTACCTCAAGGGCATCCATTAATTAAGCTAAAAAAGAAAAAAATAATTAGTACTTATTTATTCCAAAGTTAGCCTCTTTCCAATAATGATTAAGGTAAAATGAAATTCTTCCTTCCTTTGACACATGTACACTATATATTAATTTTAATAGCATGTTTTCCATTCAAAACTTTAGTGTTATTAATCATGTAGATAAGTTGCAACCATCCCAAGTCCATGTCATTACAGTTCCAAGACAGAAGTAGAAGAATGTCAATGTAAACACTGACAATTTACAAGGCACTTTTCAGAAACAATAGCATGCAAAATACTAGTGAAGATACGAATGGTGTTTACTCAATAATTCTAAAAACTGAATATGCTGAGCAGTTTTAAGAATTTACCTATTGCAGTAATAGTTTCAAGTACTAATCACAAAAATATAAACAGAAATGAGAAAGACATTTTGACAACATTTAGGTACAACTCAGTGGTATGTATATATGATGTATGCCAGATGAACACAGAACACCTGCGCTTACCTTCTTCTGAAGAACATTAACCTTCCGCTCCTTAACATCCAGCATGTCCTTGAGGTCATGTATTTCACCAGCTTGTGTTCCCTTCTCCTCAGCCATATCCTGAATTTGTTTTGTCTTCTTATTAAGCATGGTTTCCTTTTCTTCCAAACGCAATCGAAGAGCATCCACCTGAGAATGTAAGATTTTTACAAATGATAAAGAGAACTCCCTCCAAATACATGTGTTTAGTTGCCTAAATGCTACTTTAGAACTTTCATTAGAATCAAATAAAATGCTACTCTAAAAATAACTATTACTATTTAGAAATTAACCTTAAAATTTTGTGAGTGCTTTTATAATAAAAATAAAATTTATATCCATTAAATTACCATCAGATGACAGCAGGATAAATAAATCTGAATCAAGAAGATAAAATGGAGAATTGTTACAAAGCTGTTGAGTTTTGCTATTTCTATAAAAGTAGCATAATCTAGAACTAAGTTTCTCAAACTTTATGTGCATTAGAATCACTTGGAGCGTTTAAACAGACTGCCTGTCAAGACATCAGAGTTTCTGTTTCAGGAGGGTTGGGGCTCAAGAATTAGCATTTCTAATTTCTGTTCCCAAATGATACTACACTGCTCTATAAAATCTAATACTGGAAAGAAACCATAAGCATTACCAAGCATGACACTTGCTGTATCAGATAATACAATCTCGCAAGAAGACATGATGCTTTAAGTCAATCCCGTAATGCACTTAGATATGTGTACAAGGCAAAGCAAAGGTCTACTTTCAGGTCACAAGACTAGTCAGCTGAAGTCTCATATCCAGTTCCCTTTTTTCCCAAAGTTGAACAGCTTTTGTTGGATATAACTGTAAAATAACTAGACATCTAATGATAAAACTTATTTTTAAATCTACCCACAGCAAATTTCTTTAAGCATTCTCATATACCAAAATTTTTTTTCAGTTTTTTGCTTTTCCACTAAGAATTTATAATTCAACAAGTAGTTACACATTTGGTTACAGTAAAAAAAAGGGCGGTAGATTCCTTACATATTAAGAAAGTGCTGTTCAGTGGGAATATGAGTCATATATGAAAGTCACATATGAAATTTTAAATATTCTGTGATAATAGCTACATTAAAAAGGAAAAAAGGAACAGGCAAAATTAATTTTAATAATATATTTTATTTAAACTAACCTATCACAATGTTGTCATTTCAAATGTTTAATCCATATAAAAAACTATTCATGAGCTATTTCATATTCTTTCTTTCACTGTCTTCAAAGTCCAACGCATACTGTATTATCACATCTCAGTTTGGACTAGCCATATTTTGAGTGCTCAATAAATACATGTGGCTGGTAGCTACCGAACTGACAGTGCAAATCTAAGACATCAAGCATGTTTCTGTAAAACATCTTTAATCTTGAACTTGTCCTGTAATATTGTTCGTATCTGAGTATGGATTAACCAACAAAGAAAACAGGTAATATAGATAATGACTCATATTTAGAGTAGAGCAAAACTCTCAAGAAAGATGCAATATTGTAACGAAACTATAAGTTATCTGAGAACCAATACTGTGTGTATTTTGGTAATGATTGCTCATTATTACAGAAAATGTCCTAGGTGACTAGTCTCATTTACGACTGCTATAGTTAAGTCATTATGTACTTACAAATCACATTGAACTATGCTGGAAAGGAAAAAATGTAAATTAACCAGCTTTCACTCTGTTATACTACATTTCTACCAACCACTTAAATGCCATCAAGCCAGAAATTGGGGAAGCAATCACTTTGGGTACCACTTATAATTCTTCACAAACCCTATCAATAAACCCTCTTTAACCTCTAATATTCCTCTACTTTACCTTAATAAATGATACATGGTTAACCATGTTATTTTCTGGAAGGGTCCACCTAAGAACTTTCAAACTCTGAAAATCTTATTTTTGAAACAATTCTTTTCTTTCTTCCATGACTACTAAATATATTCTTTGTCCACAAGGTAACCTCTGATCTATCATCCCTATCTTTTTCGTTATTGATCTCTATTCTGGTTTCCCTTGTTTTTCTCCTAGCCTGAGCAATCCTCTCAAATACAGCCTCATATCATCCCTTTTTGGTCATATTTATTTTACAAATATTGAATTCTATATTAAACCATTTTCATTCTATCTTTTAACTTCTGAACCCTCCTGTATATGGTCATATACTCATATGCTTGCCAATTGTAAACACAGTGTATTAAAAATTCTCACAAATTCTATCCTCAAGCATTCTCCCTGTGGAAAATTTCACTCTCCCATGGCCACCTGGGAAACTAGGCCTTAGAGAGGAGAGCAGGCCCAAGATATCAGAGCTATAAATAAGTGACAGAACAGGAATTTAAGATTAAATGGTCTGTCTACAGATTCTACAATCATAATCACTAAGTCTGAATTACACTCCTCCCTCAGAGCTAGACAAAAAGAGTATATAGTGTATGATTTCATATATATAAAATTCTAGAAAATGCAAACTAATTGCAGTAATAGAAAGCAGATAATGGGTTTCAAGGGATTGAAGGAGGAAGAGGGGAATAGTGAAGAATATCAGAGAGGGGCAAGAGAAAGGATCACAAAGAGGTACAAGAAAACTTTAGGGATAGTATTATCTTGAGTGTGGTATTGAATTTACAGGTGCATATGTCAAAACTTACCAAATTGTACATTTCAAATATATGCAATGTATGTCAATACATTTGTGCAGTTTTTTTCAAAGCAAAATTAGAAAGCATAGTATTACTATAGGAATGAGGCAATAGCCCTCTGCAACAGAACTCAGCTGCAGATTCACACATATGTAAAACAGAGGTGACACTGTAATCAGTGAAAAGAAGACAATAGAGTATTCAGTAAATTGTTTATAGAGAACTGACTACCCATATTGAGAGTGGGGCAAAAATCCCTAACTCATATAATACACAGAAATGAATTCTGGGTGAATTAAAGGTTTATGTAAGAGAAGCAAATCTTTAAAACTTCTAAAAGGAAATATAAGAAAATACTTTTAGAACATCGATGCATGAAAGGATTTTTTTTTAAGTCACAAAAGAGATATATCATGAAGAAAAAATATTGATAAATCTGGCTAGGTTAAATTTAAAACTTCTGCACATCATGATACCATTTTAGTATTTATTATTTTATCTAACAGAAATCAGATTGATGGTTGCCAGAATGGAGAGGGGCTGGGGGACTGGGTGGAAAAGGTGAAGGGATTAAGAAGTACAAATTGATAGTCACAAAATACTCACAGGATGTAAAGTAGAGCATACTGTAATAACTATGTACAGTGCCATGTGAGTACGTGAAATATCAGGGGAACCACTTTGTAAAGTATCTGATTGTCTAAACACTATGCTGTGCACCTGCAACTAATACAAAATAATACTGAATACAAGCTGCAATTGAAAAAAATAAATAAGTAAAATGTAGAAATTTTGTGAACTGGCCAAAATTAAATATGACTCAATATTAAACTTCAGTTTTCAAAGCTTATGACCATTTACCATTGCTCCCCCAAAATTCAGTACTTAGGTATAAATTTAACAGAAGATGTATATAATCTATCTGTTGAAAATTACAAACAGCAAATGAAAGATATCCAAGAATATGATATGGACGGTAAACTTGACGTGTTAAGATAGCAGTCTACTTAAAGTTTTCGTCAGAGACAAGGACACAGAAAAGAATATTCAGCAGTGATTTTTTTTTAAATGCATTTTACTGACATATAGCAGAACCACAATAAGCCAAGCCCAGTGAATCCAAGAGATGTTACACTAAAAAGGTCCAGTTTGGGTGCCCAAATTCAGCACTGAAAACCTCAGCACAAGAATTAAAATCCAATGGAAAGATGAATTATGTGATTTACCGAGTTTTCTAATGATCCTTTCTATAGTGCAAGAAAACAAAATCTTTAAGCTTTCCTCAGTTGCTTTTCATGAAATGCAGAATTTAAATGTGCTGGTCCAGAGCTCTGACATAAAACAACCACAAAAACCACTTAGCTACTACTATATTAATTGCTCTAAATTCTAAACTGATTTTTTGGTTTGGAGTGAATTAAAATTCATAGTATAATTTTGTGTGAGGTCCTTATTTTCCAGACCACAAAAAACATACTCAAGAAAGCACATCAGAGACTAGCAGGACACAGTCATCACCCTAACACCGTTCCCAGCAGGAGGAGTAAGACCTTGTTTATTCACATCAACTGTGCTGGAGTAGCAGCATGCACCCAGCACATACATGCACATATATACATGCATGTATATATACATACATACTTTTTAAAATATCTTCTTTATTCATTCACCTATCATGGACACCTAGGTTGCTTCCATATCTTGGCTATTGTATGTAATACTCTAATAAACATACAGAAACATTTCTCCAAAGAAGACATACATTAATAGATGGCCAACAGACAAAATGTAAAGATGCTCAACATCACTAACCATCAGAGAAACATAAATCAAAACGATAATGAGATATGACCTCACATGAGCCAGAATAGCTATTATTAAAAAGTCAACAAATAACATGTGTTGGCAAAGATTTGAGAACAGGGACACTTTGTGCACTGTTGATAGGAATACAAACTGGTTGGCCCCTATAGGAAACAATGTGGAGATTCCTCAAAAAGCTAAATATATGATCCAGCAATTCCACTTGTGAGTATTTATCCAAAAAACAAACAAACAAACAAAAAAACAAGTAAGCCTTTTTAAAAAGGCTATTTCAACAAACTACATTAAGCTCTGTTTGATGCCACATACATGACAAAAACCTGAAGAGCTCAGAAAAATATCAAAAAGACCATTTCACAGTACAGTTTAATTGTACTTTGTTGACCAAAAATAAAGCTGCAAATTTATATAATCTAAAAAACCAACATTAACATCATCTCCACCCACTTTCCCTTAAAAATGTAGAGCAAACAAAAAAGACACAAATTGGCTATATAAAGTATATACTGTAATAAGCTATGCATCCCCAGCGGAAATGTTAATACTCTTGGTCTCTGCAAATCCAATAAAGCAGCCAGCCAACCTAGTTCTATCTTGACCCCTCTAAGCCAACACGTCAGTAATATCAGAATTAATATCAACTTAGCCTTAAAGCCCTGTCTGTGAAAACCCTTAGAATCAATGAGAAATTTCCACACTGGAAGGACCCTTAAGGTCACATGATTGAGTCTCTCATCTAAAACCTGAATCTCTTCATACAATATCCCTTTTAAGCAGGCTTCTAGAGTATTTTAACACCTCCAGTAAAAACCAGGTAAGTGGTTCCTCTCTAGAGTATGCCCACACTCTGCTTGTAACAGCTATAGTTAAAAAACAAAACAAAACAAAACAAAAAAAAACCTCTCTCTTATCTTGAAGTAAAAAAAAAAAAATGCATTTCTGTAGTTTTATCCATCAGCCCAATTTGGCCCAAGTTTGACCCCACAGGCCACATTCTCTTCCACTTAACAGTCATTTAGATACATTCAGGCTAGCATGCACTCCAAAGAGTGTTACTTTTCCAAGCTAACCTTCAAGTGTTCCTTGACATGCCAAGGTGTCAGATACTTTCAGTCTGAACATGCTTAAATATGCCAATGTCTATTAAACCATTGTACCTAGAACTCAATATTTTAAGTGTGGTCTAATCACCTCATCTTTATTCCCAGACACTTCAAGTACAATCGAAGATTAAAGATTTGTTGGGGGGGTTTTCCAAGGGAGGGGGACAGCCACTAGGATTACTTAAGTAGACTTTTGTTTTGCTGTTTGTTTTTTTTTAAACCTAGATTATTTTTGGCATCTCTTTTTTTTCAGAGAGAGAGGAAGGGAGGACAGGGAGAAAGAGAAAAACATCAATTGGTTGCTTCTTGTAGGGACCCCGACTGGGAATCGGGCCCGCAACCTGGGTATGTACCCTGACCAGGAATCCAACCCGCAATATTTAAGGCTATGAGACTACACTCCAACAAACTGAGCCACACCAGCAAGAGCAGTGCTTTGCTTGTTTTGGTCTCTATGGTTTTGTTTCATTTTGGTTTTTGCTAGCTCTTTGCTGAAGAAAGGGATAAAAAAAACCCAAAGATTTTTATAGTCACCCTTTTAAATTTTATCCTGCTTGACTTAGCCCACTAGTTTGCTCTTTATACATCTTCTGGAATGCTGAATTTGTTATTAACATGCATATTATGCACTCCTCTCCCATATTTTTTTCCAATTCATTAATAAAAATATTTGACAAGAAAAAGTCAAGGTTAGAGAAATAAGAGATACTACCAGACACTTACATGTAGGTTAACATACATGATTAGACACCATCTTTTGGGAAAAGTCATTTTACAGTTATGAAGAAACCTAATTATCCTTTTACCCAGCTTACATTTCCTCATCTTATTTGCATTGTATTGCCAATGCCTTGAAAGGTATAGATCTACTGTATCTGCCATATATTCCTGATCTTCCAGTCTTCCTTGCAAAGAAGATAAAATGAGTCTGAGATGACCTAGTTTCAGTGGTGATTTTTTAGTAATCACTACTTAATCTTGAAGGTCTTCCAATATTCCATTCTAAAAATGAACTTAGGAAAAAAGTATATTGTGCATAGATGTGGCAATACCCTTTCTTCCTTTTTTTTTTTTTTTTTGGAAAATGAAAATAGCATTTCCTCAAAGCTAGCCTCAAAAACCTCTCTTGCCTTCATGACTGAAGTTATGATGATCAATAACAGATCAGTAACTTTATTTGCACCTGGGATTTAACTATCCTAGCCAAAAAGACAAAAAAATTCGTAACACTTCTCAAACTGAGGAGACTGTTATGTGAAAATACAAACTATGGATACATAATACCATAGGTAGTAATGTTGTAATAAAATATAAATGAAATCCAAAATCAAAAATGTGCAAACTCTGATTCAATAGATCTAAAGTAGCTCAAGATTTAGAGTTTCAAACAAGCTCTTATATGAGCCAATACTGCTGGTGTTTAAATCACACTTTGTGTAGCAAGGTTGTAGATTTCTTGGACGCTTTCTTATAATATCTCTTCACACATCTCAGGCTTCATTTTCATTTTTCCACTCTTGAAATATACATCCTACCCTATTCAGCCCCATGATATTCTTCTTAATGGGAAAGACAAAAACAATCTAGATGTGAAATGTTACCTGCTCTATCATCTAGCAGAATTACTCCAACAGGTAGCAGCAACTGATGAGGTTTTCCTTTTATGATCTTTTTCCAAAAGTCTTCACTTTTATTGGATTAAACCTCAACTGATTTAAGAGCTCAGGTTGAATGGTACTGTTGTTGTTATGCCTGTGCCAAACTATTATTTTGATGTGTGATTATTTTCTGTCATATTAATGTCCTTTTTCAACTATTCTTTCCTGCATCTCATTCCTTCCTTCTAGATAAAATTTTTCTTTTTAGCAGTTCTTCCTATTAGAAAATTCTCTTGGTTTTTGTTAGTCTGAAAAATGTCTTTATTTTATATCTACTAAAGAATGACAGTTTAGCTGGGTACAGAACTGTAAGTTGCCAGTGTTTTTCACTAAACTTCAAAGATTTTACTCTACCATACTCTTGCTCCTGTTGTTGTTGAAAAGTCTGCTGCTGTCCTAAATGTTAGTCCTTTATCACTAAAGTTTTCTCTCTGGCAGCTTTTAAGATTAGCTTACCTATGATTTCATTAGGATGTACGTAGGTGTGGATATTGTCCTGCTCAAGAAAGATTTGCTCCTGACCTGAAGATCCTTTCCTATTATCAAGTCAGAAATACCCTCAGGAAGTATCTCTTTTAAAATTACCTCCCATCATTGTACAATAAGTTAGACTTCCATTTTCACAAGCTTCTCTTTAGTAAATTGTATCTTTTTATCTGTCCTTCTGCTCTCTGAATAGTATCTCCTTAGAGCTGTCTTCCAATTCACTAATCATCCCTTCAGCTCTTTTTAATTTTCAATTTTACTAATAACAGTGAATTATTTGTTATATATTTCATGTCTAAAATCCTGTTTTATTCTATTACAAACTGCCTGCTATTATTTATAGTATTTTGCTTTTTGTCCGTGTTTTCAATCCTTCCTTCATTCATTTAATAATAATAAATACTGAGTGTATTATGTACATATATAAAGCCATTTAATTGTCATGACACCTGTGAGGTAATGCTATTATTCTTCTCATAGTTGAGAAAACTGAAACATAAAAAGTATGAGCTTATGTAACAAGTGGCAAAGCCAAGATTAAAACACACTAAACAGTGAGTGCTACCTTTACTACACTGCATCAGCTTTTACTCTCAAACAGTCCTGAAACAACACTCCAATAAGTTACATCTGCTCATCCATTCTGAAGAGCGCTCCCATGCTTATTAGTCCATCCTTTAAGTCATTAAATTTACAGTTTAATTCATTATACAATGTTCCTAAGGGTCTATTTGTTTTGAATCTTTTTCTTAATTTTTATATAATTTATTGGGGAGTCATTGGATAATCAAATTATATAGGTTTCAGGTGTCTCATACTATAATACAATATCCATATACTGTATTGTGTTTACCACCCAAAGCCACCTTTTGTCAACATCCTTTTTACCCTCTTCTACCTCTCACTGCGCCCCCTTCCCTCTGGTAATCACCATACTGTTGTCTGTGTCTATGAGGGGTTTTTTTGTTTGTTTGTTTGCTAAATCCTTTCACCTTTTTAACCCAGCTCCTCAAACCCTCTCTCCTCTAAAAGCTATCATTCTGTTCTCAGTATCTATGAATCTGTATCTATATTTCTTAGTTTATTTTATTCATTAGATTCCACACATAAGTGACACCATATACTATTTGTCTTTTTTCTGACTGGCTTATTTCACTAAGCATAATACTCTCCAGGTCCATCCATGCTGTCCCAAAAGGTAAGAGTTCTTTATTTTTACAGCCAAGTAGTATTCCATTGTGTAAATGCACCAAGGATTTTTATCCACTTGTCTACTGATGGTCACTTAAATTACATCCCAATCTTGGCTATTGTAAATAACAATACAATAAACAGGGATGCGTATATTTTTTCAAATTAGTGTTTCAGATTTCTTCGGGTTATATTCCCAGAGGTGGAATTGCTGGGTCATATAGCAGTTCAATTTTAAGTTTTTGAGGAGAAACGCCACACTGTTTTCCACAGTGGATGCACCAATCTGCATTCCCACCAACAGTGCAATAGAGTTCCCTTTCCTCGAATATTCACCCAACGCGATTTATTGATGATAATCATTTTGATAGATATGAGGTGATATCTCATTGAGATTTTAATCTGCATCTCGCTGATAATTAGTGACATTAGGCATGTTTTCATATGTCTGTTGGCGATCTGTATGTCCTCTTTGGAGAAGTGTCTATTTACCATATTTTACCATGTATAATATGCTCCCATGTATGTGTGCACCCAGGTTTTTTGCCCAAACTTTCAGGAAAAAAAATCTTTAAATTTTTTTAATCCAAAAATGTACTTATTTATTTCTATTTAGAAACAAAACTGCTTATAGTATTCCAGGGTATTATTTTGCATATGGATATTGTTATTGCTTTCTACAATTACACTTTTAACATAAGAAAAATTTTAAAAATTATATAGATACAGAATTAGTACTACCCATTTATAATGCACATTCATATTTTTCCCTCAAAAATTTGGGCAAAAATGTACACACTATACATGGCAAAATATGGGAGGTTCTTTGCATATTTTTTCAAATTATATTTTATTAATTATGCTATTACAGTTGTCCTGATATTTCCTCCTTTGCCCCCCTCCACCCAGCACTCCTCCACTCCTTCAGGCAATCCCTCCACTTTATTCATGTCCATGGGTCATGCCTATAAATTCTATGGCTACTCCATTTCCTATACTGTACTTTACATCCCCATGGCTGTTCTGTAACTACCTATTTGTACTTCTTAATCCCCTCGCCTCTTCACCCATTCTCCACAGCCCCTCCCATCTGGCAACCATCAAAACCTTCTCCATTTCCATGATTCTGTCTCTGTTCTTCTTCATTGCCTAGTTTGTTTTTCAGAGTCAATTGTTGATAGATATCTATTTTTTTAAGCCACTTTCATGTTCACAGTTTTGATCTTTTTCTTAAGTCCCTTTAACACTACATATAATAATAGTTTAGTGATGATGAACTCCTTCAGTTTTTTGTCTGGGAAGCTCTTTATCTGCCCTTCGATTCTAAATGATAGCTTTACAGGGTAGAGCAATCTGGCTGTAGGGTCCCCGCTTTTCATGACTTTGGATTATTTCTTGTCAATCCCTTCTAGCCTGCAAAGTTTCTTTTGAGAAATCAGCTGACAATCTTGTAGGAACTCTCTTGTTGGTAGCTTCTTTGCTCTTGCTGCTTTAAAGAGTCTCTCTTATCTTCAACCTTTGGCATTTTAATACTGATGTGTCTTGGAGTGAGGCTCTTTGCATCCATCTTGTTCAGGTCTCTGTTCTTCCTGGATTTGTATGTCTATTTTCTTAACCAAATTAGGGAAGTTTTCTTTCACTATTTTTTCAAATAGAGTTTCATTTTCTTGCTCTTTCTCTCCTCCTTCTGGCACCTTGCAAAAGTTGGACCTCTTGAACTTGTCCCAGAGGCTGCCTATACTATCCTTGTTTTTATGGATTCCTTTCTCTTCTTGTTGTTCTAATTGGTTGTTTTTTGCTTCCTTGTTTTCCAGATCATTGATTTGACTCTCGGCTCCATCCACTCTACTGTTGTTTTCCTGTAAATTGCTGTTTAATTACTGTACCCTTTGTTTCTGACTGGATTTTTTTATGCTGTTGAGATCCTCACTAAGTACCTTGAGCACCCTTATAACCAGTGTTTTGAACTCTGTATCTGATAGATTGCTTATCTTCATTATGTTCATTTCTTTTTCTGGAATTTTGATCTGTTATTTCCTTTGGGCCATGTTTCTTTTGCTCTTCATTCTGGCAGCCTCTCTGTGTTTGTTCCTATGTATTAGGTAAAGCTGCTTTGACTCCATGTCTTGGTAGTGTGGCCTAATGTACTAGGTATCCTGTAGGGTTTCAGTGGCACAGCCTCCTGTATCACCCAAGCTGGGTACTGGAGATGAACCCTTCATGTGGGCTGAGTACACCCTCCTCATGTAGTTGAGTCTTTGTTGTGGATGGCATATCAATGGAAGGGATTTACCCAGGCCAGTCAGCTGCAACGACCAGCTGTGACCACTGACCACCAACCACCACCCTCCATAAAGGATCAGCTGTGTAGGGGCAGGCTGGTGGTGCTCCCAAGTGGTCTGTAGTTGTCTATTGGGTGCACTGGCCCTGGGGTTTCCTGGGTGGTGCAGGCCGAGGTCAGCCCCACCTGTGTTTTGCATGGGGCACCCTGCCTGAGCTTTAAGGCAATCTGAGATGGCTGCTTTTTGTGCTGGGCTTGGAGATTCCCAGGCAAAGCCAAGCTGTGAATGTGAATTGGCTGCTGCTACTGCTGGACCTGGGGCTCACTGAGGCCAGCTGTTGCTTGTTTGAGAGGATTTAGGAAGTTGTGAAGCATGAACCACAACCAGCCACTCATATGGAAAAGCAGCTTGGGAGGGACCAAAGTTGGGTGGGACCAAGTCTCTGGGGGATCTCCAAGGCCGGTCAAACAGTATTAGCCAAGTTGATGGAGTCTCAGATATGGCACCAGCTTACTGGCTCTGTGGAGGGAGGGTTTAGAAAAGGGACAATAGCCTCTGCACACCTTGATGCTAAACCGCCAAACACTTCAGTTTCTCCCTGTATACCACCGGTGCCTTTCAAGCTGCTATCCCAGTGCTAGAGCTCAGAGGGAGTGAGTCTGATTAGGTGAGTCTATGTGTGTGTTCTTTAAGAGGAACTGCTTGGGGCTCTAGCAGTTTCTTCCACCAACTCAATCACCGCTGGTTTTTGCAGCCAGAAGTGAGGGGGACTTATTTTCCTGGCACTGGAACTCTTGGTTGGGGGGCCTGGTGTGGAGCTAGGACTCCTCGCTCCCAATAAATCCCTCCCAAATTTTTATCTATGACACATGGGTGTGGGCCCAGCCTATTCCATGTCTGTGCCCCTCCTACCAGTCTGGATAGATGTGGTATCTCTAATTCCATAACTGTCGGACTTCTGTTCAACTAGATTTCATAGTTCTCAGACTTCCATTCTATTCAATTTCATAGTTGTCAAACTTCCATTCAACTTGATTTCTGATAGTTCTGAGTGATGGTTGCTCTATATTTTAACTGAAGTTTTGGTGTGGTTGTGCAGAGAGGTGAGCCATGTCTGCCTATGCTGCCATCCTGACAGGTAGTCTGGTCCTCTGCATATTTTTTAATTGGATTGGTTGTTGTTTTGGTGTTCAGTAGTTTGAGTTCTTTATAAATTTTTGATATCAACCCCTTATTAGACGTATCACTGGTAAATATGTTCTCTCATTCAGTGGGTTGTCTTTGCATTCTACTGATGGTTTCTTTTGCTGTGGTAAAACTTTTTGTTTGATATAGTCCCATTTGTTTATTTTTGTTGTGTTTCCCTTGCCAGAGGAGATATATTAGACAAAAATATTGTTAAGAAATATCTGAGATTTTACTGCCAATGTTTTCTTCTAGGGTTTTTATGGTATTGAGTTGCACATTTAAGTCTCTAATCCATTTTCAGTTTATTCTTGTACATGGTATATTAAGGTAATTTAGTTTTGGGGGTTTTTCTTGTTTGTTTTGTTTTTTTGCATGTGTCTGTCCAATTTTCCAAACACCATTTATTTAATAGGCTGATTTTACCCATTGTATGTTCTTGCCTCATCAAATATTGACCATATAGACAAGAGATTATTTCTGGGCTCTCTTCTGTTCTATTTATCCGTATGTCTGTTTTTAAGCCAGTACCATGCTGTTTTAACTACTGTAGTCTTGTACTATGGTTTGATAACAGATAGCATGATTCCTCCAACTTTGTTCTTTTTCAAGGTTTTTGTGCCTACTCACAGTCTTTTGTAGTTCCATATAAATTTTTGGATTATTTGTTCTAGTTCTGTGAAATATGCCATTGGTATTTTGATTGAAATTACACTGAATCTATGGAATGCTTTGGGCAGTATGGAGATTTTTATGATGTTAATTCGTCCTATCCATGAACATGGTATATACCTCCATTTATTTGTATCTTCTTCAATTTCTTGCTTCAGTGTCTTATAATATCCTGAGTATAGGTCTTTTACATCCTTAGTTAAATGTATTCCTAAATTGGGTTGGGGCTTTTTTTGTTTGCAATTGTTAATGGGATTATTTTTTTGGGTTCTCTTTCTGATAGTTCATTCTGGTGTACAAAAAGTGATTCTGAGTATTTATTTTGTATTCTGCTACTTTTAAATTTATCAATGCCAATAGTTGGGGGGTATTTTTGTTTGTTTTTTGTTTGTAATCTTTAGGGTTCTCTATACCCAGTATCATGTCATGTACTATCCTTACTTCTGATATTGGGTCAGGATAGATTAAATTCTATAGGTGATTAAGAAATCTGTGATTTTAAGTTTACTGTAAACTAGGCTTTTATCTATAAAATCCATTTGAACTAAGCTGAAAGCATGTCCCCTATGAGCAGCTATGTATATTCAAACTCAAAAGTGCTTGAGAGCTTTTTCCTTCAACTCAAAGGCTAGGTGATTCTGTCATACTTTCTCATACTGTCATACTGTCAATGTTGGTAGAACTTTTTTTCTCATCCACCCTTTCTCAGGAGTCCTGGATTTATGCAAGCACTTCAGTTTCAACCTCCTACCCTATTTAGGGCCAAGGTCTATGTGCTATGCACATGTCACCATTGAAATCCAAGCTCCTTGGGTACCAAAACTAGTAACCCCTCAGAACAATGCAAGTATGTTGTCCTTGTTGACAGATGCTCAGTGTTAGAAATGAGAAAAAATACAAGTATCTGCTCTGTCACAGATATCAGACAAATCAATTCTGATGTGAGTGTGATAACAGACCAGATTCATCTTACTCTCACAGTAGTTACACAGTCAGAATTTCTACTTTCAAACTTTTATCAACTTGGAAGAAGAACTAAATTACTCTTATCTCTCAATTCAACTGAAATTATCATTGGTCCATGCAAAGGTCCACTATTGTTTTATTTTTCTTTTTCCATTCATATCCAATATCTATTCTGCCTTCAATATACAGGCACTCTAACATCTTTAATATGTTCTTGAACTGCATGTATCTTAGAAACATAGTTTATTTTGTATACATGTTATTTATATAAGTGCTGTATATTTCATTCTGTGTGTATATATTACATCATATATACACACACACATATATACATATATGTGTGTATCTCTCTCCCCCCGCCCCAGTCCTATGAATATTTCTAGAACATTGCTTTTGACTTTTACATAGTATTCAAAGGTATGCATCCACTGAATTTTACTTTTCTAATCTCTCTAGTAATAAACACTTTGATTGCCTTCAATTCCCTGTTCTGTAGTGAATATCCTTATATATGTCCTTACGTAAGCCAATGGAACATTTTCTCCAGGGAATATATTCAGAAGTGGTATTACTGGGACCAACTATGCCACCTATGTTCCTGTTAGCTCAAACCTTTACAAGTAATACACATTATTTCATTTTCTAATGTTTATCACTCTGATGAATGGAGTGTAGTATTTCACTGTCTTTGAAATTTATTTTTGTTTACTAGTAAGACTGAGGATCTTGTGCTATATCTTAGGTTTCCTTGTCTTTTAATTGCATATTCAAATCCTCTCCTCCCTCCCTATAATCTCTGTCTTTTCCTTACTAATTTGCAAGCTTCTTTTTTTAATTCCGTGTTTCAATCTTTGGTATTCTCAGAGGTACTGAAAATATTTTCTCCCAATCAGTCACCCATTTGTTAACTTTTTCAATGGTGTTTCTTTCTTGAAAAGAAATACTTAAACTTGAGGGAATCGCCTAAAATATGCTACCTAAGATATAACATGTTTGTTGATTAACTGTGTACAGTTCTTCTTTTATATTGAGGTCTTGAATCAATCTGGAGTTCACTGTTTTATCTGGTATGAGACGGGTATGTCAGTTTTCTAAGAGTTGCTCAAGTCTTACTAGTTTATGATATCCTCTCAAATACTGACTTCAAATTTCTTATTTTTTTCACAGGTATTCTTGCCCATTCCTATGTCAGTACCACACTGTCCTATGGTATAACTATGGTATAGTGTTTTCTTTGGTTTGATTTATTATTCTGTGATATATTGTCAGACTTAACAGAGCAGGTTTCTCCGTTTTCTTTTCCTTCACTTTAATGTTATTTGCCCATAAAAATCTTTCAAATTTTTCATTGTAGTAAGAAAAACATAACATAAAATTTGCCATCTTAACCATTTTTACATGTATAGTTCAGTGGTGTTCAGTACATTCTTGTTGTTGTACAACCTCCAGAACTCTTTCCATCTGGGACAAAAATAAAATTCTGTACCATTAAACAATCCATTCCCCCCACCCCCAACACATAGCAACCATGATCCTACTTATCTCTCTATAAATTTGACTTTTCTAGGTATCTCATATGAGTGGAATCACACATCTTTTTATCACTTATCGATGTAAATTCTAAAATATAAAATGAATTCTAAAAAAAATAAGATATTTTCACTGCAATTTCAAAAAAAGAGAAAGAATGAAAGAAATTATATTAACTTAGGGAGAAGTGATGTTCTTACAGTATTAAATTATACCACCTATTGATATGGTATATCTCTGGATTTGTTTTTCTTCATATCCTTTGTACAGTCTTGGAATTTTTGCATTTTCTACTTTTGGAACAGCTTAAATTAAAAAATGATTACCAATTTTTTAATGTTTCATAAACTTCTCCTGGAAATCCATCTGGGCCTTCAGATCTGAGAGGGAGTTAGGACTGACACTGATTACCATTTTAAAATCTACAATGATTGTTGTTCATGTTTTCTATTATCTCTTGTAATTACCTTGTCATTTTCCATAAATGTGTTTATTTCTCCTAAGTTTTTAGCTTATTAGAAAATAATTATGTATAATTGTCTTTTATTATTTTTAAATTCTGATACTATTAGTTATTTCTCCTTTATCATTCTGTAAGACATGTTCCTATCTGACCAACCTTTTAAAATAACTAACTCTTGGTTTGGTTTGGTTTGATCTGATCCTCTATTGATTTCTGACTTAATATCAACTACTTCCTATTTCTTTGGATTTAATTCTGTTGCTTTTTTCCCAGTATACTGACTTAAATGCTTAGCTTATTTGCTTTCATTCTATCTTATGGGGTTAAAAAAAAAAAAAAAAAGGTAGGGGATTAAGAAGTACTAATTGGTTGTTACACAATAGGCAGGGGGATATAAGGTACCAGATGGGCACTTGAATTATCAGAGAAACACTTTGTAACCTACATGAATGTCTATCCACTGTGCTATATACCTGAAACTAATACAAAATAGTGTTGAATATAAACTGCAATCAAAATAATGATTTAAGTAAATAAATAAAGACATTTCCAGCATCATGGTAGAGTGAGAAAGAGCCATCATTTTGCCCCTTAAATTTACAAGTCAAACAACTATAGCTCAACAAAGTATATCCTGCTCAACACACAAACACACCTGAAAGATCCACGCCATCAGAACATCTAAGTGGGTATTGAAATGAGTAGGGGAGGCAGAACAGGGGAGGGAGGATAAGAACAGGGACAGTGGCCAGATATGCAACTTGGTGCCCGCTGCAGCTCCAAGGAGCAGGGAAGCAGAGAAACTGGGCTGCATCCCCTACCCTACAGCCTGGAGCATAAGAGAGGCAGAAGCAGCTTCTCTCACAGAAAAGGCATCTCAGTTCTCTTCCCCATTGTGGCAGAACTGTGTGGAGATGGCCGGGAACCTTTAAAGAAACCAGCAGAGGTCACAACCATTATTGGCAGGGATTGAAACTGCAGGATGCCCACCTATCCTGCCTCTCCTCCCCGACACATACTCCACATACCCTAAAAGAGTCAGGAAAAGCCAAAAACACAGCAGAAAAGGAGACAGCTCTGGGGGCTCGCAAAACCAGTTCTCCACAGTCTACCACATACCCCCCACCACAGGGGTGTGCTCCATAACCAAGGGGAAGTGGGCGCAGAGAGGACACCCAATAGTCCACTTTCCTTCATCATAGCCCTCAGGCCGTGCAATCCCAGAGGCACAAATAGTACAGCTAAAACAAAACAAATACTTGCGCTTTGGCACCATCTACTGGAAAACAAAAGAAATTACCCTACGTATCAACCTGCTGAACTGTCCAGAACAAAGCAAAATCTCCACAAGAAAAGAGATAACTACCTCAAATGTGAAAACAAAAAAATCAATCCATCAAACACTGTGAATGGCCAAGTTAACCTGGGAGTGCAGGGGACAAAAGGTCTTCAGAAACCAAACTCAAAACCATGGAAGACTGTGATTTAAATGACAGAATTCAAGACCACAGTTATGAAGATCCTCAACAAGGAAACAAAGTTTCCTTAGTACAAGGAAACTCAGACATACAGTTCAATAAACTCAGGAATAAAATTAATGAACAAAGAAGTACTTTATTAAAGAGACTAAAACTATAAAAACAAAAACAAATTCTGGAGCTAAAAGAACTCAATAAATGAGACAAGGAATGTATTTAGAGAGCACTGGAAACACAGCAGCCCAGGTGGAGAGAGAATTAGTGAACTCAAGTATACAAACCTAGAAATGAGCCCGCAGGAAGAAGAAAATTAGTTAAAAAATGAAACAACTCTACAAGAATTATCTGACTACATTAGAAAAAGGAATCTAAGGTAATAGGTATACCAGGTAGAGTAGAGGGAGAAAGAATAGATAGCTTACTCAAAGAAATAGTTGATAAGAATTTTATATGCCTAAGGGGGAAAAAATGGACTTTAGAATAGAAGAAGCTAACATAATACTTAATTATATCAATGCAAAAAAAAAAAAATCATCTCCAAGATGGACTTCATTCAAACTGTCAAAAATTAATGACAAAGAATTCTTAAAGCAGCCAGTGAACAGGGACGGTGGGGCTATTGCGGGGGGTCGGGTTGGAAGACTGTAACCACACAAAATAAAACCATTACATTATCAGATTTCTCAGCAGAAACATTACAAGGCAGAAGGGAGTAGAAGAAAATTTTCAAAATATTTAGAGAGGAACAAACAGCTGAGGATATTATATACAGCAAAGTTATCCTTTAGATATAAAGAAGGAATAAAGGCTTTCCCAGACATACAAAAGCTGAGCAACTTTGCTGCCAAAAGACCTGTACTACAAGAAATGTCGAAAGGAGATGTTCTACGAAAAACAAAAGTATACAAAACTTTGAGCAAGATAATTAACAGACAAAGGTATGAAACTACGAATATACTTCAGAATGGGTTATTAAACACTCAATTACAACAAAGTTTAAAGGGGGAAACAGGGCATTAACTATATCTATACCATGTTGATAACAAATACATGATATAATAAGGGATAATTTGTGATAATAAAATCATAAAAGGGGAGGAGGAAAACAACTGAAAGGTATGGATGAAAGAAAATAAGAGTCAATCAGGAAAAAGATTATTGTATGCATGAGACATTACATACAAACCAACTTAAATGGTAACCACAAAACAAAAATCCAAAGTTGAGACAAGAAATACAGAAAAAAAGGAGAAATGGAGAAAAAAAATCATAGAAAACTGCCAACTAAAATAGCAGGCAGAATCACAAGGAAAAATAAATGATGGAGATAGATAACAACCAGAAAACAAAAAACAAGATAGCTGTAGTAAGTCTTCATATATCAATAATCACCCTAAGTGTAAATGGACTGAACTTATCAAAGAAACAAGGCCTAACTACATGCTGCCTAAAGAAGACTCATCTCAGCTCGAAAGACAAACACAGGCTCAAAGTGAATGGGTTGAAGATGATACTTCAATAAATGGCATCCAGAAAAAAAGTAAGTATAGCAGTATTTATAGCAAATACAATAAGATTCAAGATTTTAAAAAAGCAACAGGAAACAAAGATGAATATTTTATAATGATAAAGAGAGCAATTCATCAAGAAGATATAAGATTTATCAATATAATCTACACCCAACTTGGGAGCACCAAAATACTTACAGCAATTACTAACAGACGTAAAGGGAGGAAATGACAAAAATGCAATTATAGTAGGGTAACTGGATATCCAGACACATAGTCAAGTAGAAAATATTAGCCTTAAATGACAATGACACATTGGAGCAAGTGGACTTGATCTATATTTTTAGAACTTTCCATCCCAAAATGACAGAATACACATTATTCTCAAGTACACATGGAACATTCTCAAGGACAGACTACATAATGGAACACAAAATTAGTCTCAATGATACTAAGGATGAAATCATACCAACTCTATCTTCCAACCAAAATGGAATGAAACTAGAAATTAGCCATAAAAAGAAAGAAAGAAAAACCTCATATATGTGGAGATTAAACAACATGCTACTAAACATGCTAATTCATCAGGTCAATGAAAAAATAAGATATCAAAAAATACATAAAGAAAAATGAAAATGCAACATACCAAAGTCTTATAACAAAGGATTTACAGCAGAAGCCACATCAAGACTGGTAGGAAGGGCAGAGAAGCAAAAGGGCTGGCCTTTTCCTATGGGCAGTGGCTGAGATTCTGGAGGGGTATCTCAGCTGCAAACCCCTGAGGAGCTGGGGTCTCAACCCTACACCATGTTCCCCAGCCCAGAGCACTAGAACTGGGAAGAGGCATCTGCATAATATCTGCCTGTAAAAATTAGTGGGGTTCTGTCTTCCAGGAAGAGATAAAAACCTGCCACAGATAGAAGCATACTCTTACAGGGCCAATGTACAAAATATTGTTCATAGCCACTAACCCTGGGCTCCAGTGGAGGAAGGTTGGAGTGGAATAGAGTCATGTGACAAAAGACTAGGGTATACAACTCTGGGGAAAGAGCCGAAGGAACAGCCAGGCCTGGCAGAGGCAGCCACAAGCTGTGTATCACTTTGCAGTTCCAAACAGGTTGCCCCGGGCCAGTCACAGGCAGCATACAACTTTGGTGTACACTAGAGGCCCTCCCAAATGGTCCAGAACCAACACACCCAGTGACCAACTTCAGACAACATCAGAGCAGAATCCAACTAGCTCCACAAGCGGCATATCCAAAGGGAGATCTCAGCAGGCACCAGACCATGGTGAAGCAAATTTCACTTTGTGTGGTCTCTACTTTTATCGGAGCTCCTACACTGTGGTATGTGTTGATCCTCACAGCCAGCCAGCCTGAGGGTTGACCACACACACAAAGAGGCCATCAGCAATCAAGAATCAATTACAACAGTGGGCCCTACATAACCTATATATGGTACATTCCTGGAACATCCAGCTCAGGTGATCAAAGAGATTGCACCACTGGATCCCATAGGATGCCTATTGAGTAAGGCTACCCTACCAACACTGGGAGTCATAGCAGATCTACCTAATACTTAGAAACAAACACAAACAGGCAGCGAAAACTATAAGGAAGGGAAACTAAGAAAACAATCCCACTAATAATTTCATCAGAAGAAAAATACCTAGGAATAAATTTAACCAAGGAGGTAAAAGACCTTATTCAGAAAGTTGTAAGACACTAAAGAAGACAGAAATAAATAGAAAAATATACCATGTTCATTGATAGGAAGAATTAACATCATTAAAATGCCCATACTACCCAAATCAATCTATACATTCAAATGCAATTCCTATAAAGATATCAATGGCAAATTTCACAGAACTAGAACAAATGTTTCAATAATTTACATGTAACCACAAAAGACGCTCAACAGCCATAGCAATCTTGAGAAAAAAAGAACATAGTTGGACAAATCATACTACCTCATGTCAAATTATACAACAATGCCATAGTAATCAAAACAGCATGATGCTGGCAGCATGATCAATAGAACAGAATAGATAGCCCAGAAATAAACCCTCACCTAGAGAGTCAATTAATATTTGACCAAGGAGGCAAGAACATACAATGAGGTAAATACAGTCTATTCAATGAGTGGTGTTAAGAAAATCAGACAAATATGTGCAAAAATGTGAATTTAGACTACCTACTTACAACATACAGAAGAATAAACTCAAAATGGATTAGAGACTTTAAGACTTGATAGCATAAAAATTCTAGAAGAACATACAGGCAGTAAAATCTCTTAGCTGTAATTTTTTTCCTGATCTATGTCCTCTGGCAAAGGAAACACAAGAAAAATAAACAAGTAGGACTACATCATCCTAAAAAGTTTTTGCACAACAAAAGAAACCATCAACAAAATGGAAAGACAACCCACTGCCTGAAAGAACGTATGTGCCAATGATACATCTGAGAAGTGGTTAATATCCAAAATTTATAAAGAACTCAAAAAAGTCAACACCAAATAACAAACAATCCAATTAAAATATAGGCAAAGGACATAAACAGACACCTCTCCAAAGAGAATACAGATTGCCAACAGACACACGAAAATATGCTCAATGCCACTAATCACTGGGGAGATGCAAATTAAAACCACAGGACATATCACCTCACACCTGTCAGAAGAGTTATTATCAACAAAAAACAGTATTGGCAAAGATGTGGAGAAAAGGGGACCCTTGTGCACTGTTGGTGGTAATACAGACTGGTGCAGCCACTGTGGAAAACCACATGGAGTTTCCTCAAAAAATTAAAATTGAACTGTCGTACGACCCAGCAATTCCACTTCTGGGAATATAACCAAAGGAACTCAAAACACTAATTCAAAAGAATATATGCATCCCTATGTTTATTGCAGCATTATTTACAATAGCCGAGATTTGGATGCAGCCCAAGTGCCCATCAGGATACAAGTGGATAAAAAATGCTGTGGTGCACTGACATGATGGAATACCACTTGGCTATAAAAAAGAAGTCTTAACTTTTGGGACAACATGGATGGACCTGGAAAGTATTATGCTTAGTGAAATAAGCCAGTCCAAGAAAGAAAGATAGCATATGATTTCAATTACATGTGGAATCTAGTGAACAAAATAAACTAACAAAAGTAGAAACAGACTCACAGATACAGAGACTGACAGCTGTTAGAGAAGAGAGGGTTTAGGGAGATGGGTGAAAAAGGTAGAGAAATTAAGGAAAAAAAAATTCTGGTAGACACAGACAACACTATGATGATTACTAGAGGAAAAAGGGTTAGTGGGTGGTAGAAGAGAGTAAAGGGATAAATGGTAAGGAAAGGAAACTTGACTTTGGGTGGTGAACACACAATACAATATACAAGTAACGTATTAGATAACTGTATACCAGAAACCTATGTAATTATATTAAGTAATGTCATCCCAATAAATTCAAAAAAATTAAAAAATAACATAAAATTTAAAAATTAGGAACAAGAAAGTGGGCATAAAATAGAAAAATACCAGAAAACAATGTAGCCAATGTTAAAAATCCCTGGGTTACTAGTGAGATTAGCCCCAAGTGTCAGTCAAAAGTAATGTGCTACACAATTTACATAATTCTTAACTGCAATGCAAGAAAAATGTCTTGCCTAGCCCATACCAAGATTCTAAATACTAAGTTAAACAACAGAGATCAAATAAAATTACCTGTAAACTCTAAGGTATTTAATTATAACCCACTGATAGTTAATATTTCCCTCCAAATTCAGATGAGACCTACACAATTATACATCTATTCTAGCCATATTAAGCTCAGGCAGTTGGTGTATCATTATCATCATTTAAAGATAAGAAAATGAAGTATTAAAGAGGTAAAATAACTGATCCAAAGTCCCATAACTAATAAATATAGAGAGTTCTGTTACAAGCCAAGTCTAACTCCAAAGCTGATGCTTTTCACCATTATGTTACTAAGTTCTTACCACCTCTGTGCAGGTCAACAGATTTAAAGAGGTGTTCATAAAAAGAAGCAATTCCACTGACACTATATATTGTGCATTGCCCAACATTAGACAGCCTCATTCCCTGGATCCTTAACAGGAAAAAAAAAAAAAAATCACATCTTTTCCAATGTCCCTTTTTCCTTAAAGAATGTTAAAATTTAAAAAACCTTCTTGGTCCACATTCTTTTTCATATGTGCTTAATTTAGTAATTTGAGAGTTAGATCAAAGTCTAGGATAGCTGCAAAAAGAAAGACAAAATCAATTAATATTAAATTACAGAATTATGTGAGAATTTTCAAAGAGTTGATTCAAACTACCTATTATGGGCCCTAACATGAAAAAGCTGCTTTGACTGCTGTCAAGTGTCATCAGAGTAATTTAAGGAAAAAAGGTAAATGCTAATAAGAAGGTACATTATATTCATATAATCATCCGAAATTCAAAGAGAAGTTGTTAGCTTATAGAGTGTTACATTTTAGGGTTAGACAGACATATCTGAGCAGTTGTCCAAGTAACTTATGAGGTAATCACTGAAGTTCAGTTACACTCACAATGGCTAAAAGCAAATATAAAAACCATTCAAGAATGACCACAAATACCGTCTTTATTCTCTATGGTACAAGAGACCAATTGCAAGCCCATCTGTGTGAGACTTAGTTAATAAAAGCATTATTTGAGAGGGACACAAAGAGAAGGATGGATTGCTGAGAGGAAAAAGTCATTTATTAGAATGTGACAAGCTTTTAAATATTTGCACTATCATTGACTAACTGCCTGGTTCTCTGGTTCGCACACCTGCTGCTTCCATCCGAAATTATCACAGCAGCAAACTTGAAAGTAGGCTCATGTTTAAGACACTCACACCCTCTTCTGACCCTTTTCAAGTACTGCATGCATACCAGTTACTGAAGGGAAAAACTAATAAAGCCATAAATTAATAATTCTGAAGGTAATATTTTCCAGATAATTTAAATTTGAAATTACCTAAATAAACCTAAATTTAGCTTAATAAAAATATGAAAGAGCATATCTTTCTTTTCATTATGCTAATGGAAAGAAAACCAACTATGTTCTCTTAACATTTTAAAAGTTTATCTATTACCTGATTTTATTACAAAAGAATTCATGGACATGGATAACAGTGTGATGATTGCTGGGGGGAGCAGAATATAAGGGGACTAAATGGTAATGAGGAAAAAAATACAATAAAGATTAAATTTTTAAAAATTACCATGATGACAGCTGACTAACTGTGTGTGTCAGCTCCTGTGTGTGAACAAACTAGTTTAATCCTAACAACAACCTTATGAAGTAGGCACTCATCTTAAATATGTAAAGTGAGGCACAATGAAGTTAAAAATAACATACCCAAAATCGTGCACCTACCTGGGTAGTAAGTGGTAAAGCTAAAGTTCAAACTCAGTAACTGTGACTCTTACTAACTGTGAGTCTTACTTATACCCAAAATATTCCTCTGAGGTGGAATGGAATTGATACAATAAAATAAAACATGATTAAAGTAGAAAAGAATTTTAAGTTGTAAGGAAAATTATAAGTAAGCCATCCAAATCTCTCGTTTTCGACAAAATACCAAAAGGAACAAGAACATTATGTGAAATAGTCTTGGTCGTTTTCACATTCGTCTTCACTTGAAAATTCTGATCTTCTGGGCGTCTATGATGTTTTTATGCATTCTTTTTACTCCCCATTTCTTTTTTCCTGCAAACTATGCCCTTACTTATCTAGATCTGGTTCATCAAAGGAAAAAACTAATCCATACTGTATGCTTTATTTTTCTTCTGTAAAGCAGAACTACTTAACTATTCCTACCTCAGTGAAATACTGAGATCTTTTAAAAATATGTACATTAAGACAGTAAATCCAAATAGCATCATCAATTCCTCCTCGTTGCTAATTAATATATTTTTATCTGTCAGGAAATACTTAAGAGTATTCCTACTTGAAATCAGGGCTGACAGACTAGGTAATCTAAAATTTCTAAAAATCCTAACTTTATTTTCAAATAGAATATGAAGGTATATTGTCCAATGATTGCAGTTCAAAACAAGCTCTATCTAGAACATTTCTAGATTCCACAGTTTGCCTATTTAAAGCTATTTATAATATCAAAAATTCCGAACACTTAATTACCAAAACATCAGGTAAAGAAGCTCACTGTCATTCATGACCAGAAAGTTTACCATGGGTAAAGAACAAAAGCTTCATTTAAATTTCTTTTTCACAACTATATTTTCATTTCATAATGTTAATTTAAAGTGTACTTAGAAGAACAGACTTAATGAAAATCCAAAATATTAAAAACATATAAACTGCACCAGTGTTAATTTGTTAGATCCAAAAACAAGATCGTTATATTTTACTACAGTAACAGATCACATTGCTAAAGAATTAATCGTAAGATTATTCTTATCTCCCAAATTTAAGCATACCGAAAACAGCCCAGGTAACACAAAGGAAAAGATGCCAAGGAACCAACTCCTTGCAAATCCCAGAAGTATTTTTACCTCGGTCTGCAGGATGGCAGCCCTTTGTTCCTTAGCAGTCAGGGACTCCTTCAGCACTTCAATGTGTTGCTTACTGTCTGAAAACTGGTTCGTAAGAGTTTCTAGCTTTGTCTGTAGAGCTAGTAGTTCTGTGTCCTTTCTGGAGAGCTCCTGTTTCACCTGACCAATCTACAGAAGAAAACAAACTCTGTAAGGAAAAAAGAAATGAAACAACCACCTCTGATCTGGATCTCTGAGAGACCTAAGTCACAAGATATGAAACTAAAAGCAGCATTAATTAATCTGTTTGCATCATCCAATTTTAGATAACCGCCCCCCACCAAAAAAAAAGCTTATTTGATTAATAAGGAAATTTCTAGTTTTTATTTATTGTATCTCCTACACATTTTTCAAAATCCCTTAGAAAAAGAACGGAAAGAGAAAAATCCCAATTCAATTAGATGACTATGAGAAAGCAGTAGACATATGAACAACACTGTTCTGATAAAACAGTTTTTCATTTTGTGAAGTCAAACATCTTCAGAACATAAAGCAGGATTAGTGTAGACATAATTCAGAAGGAAAAAAGAAAGCTCCTAGTATTGCTATCTAAATTTAAATTCAAAACCTGACGCTGATGTATTTTTATTTTTTCATTAATTTTTTTCTCAGTCTCAAACAAAAGTTTACATAAAATTCTTATCACAAAAGCTACTTTGTATAAGGCAGCATAAATATGTGCTTTTTAAAAATCCTATAATTTTGATGAGGTAGGACTTTCGACCTATAAAAAAGATTCCACTTACAAAGTTATATCATTTACCACATGCCATTCTAACTAAATGAAGATGACCTAAATAGAGACTGCATAAATCTCATTCTGTAAGAATCTACACATGTAATTTGACAGAGTAATCCATAAGTCAGTAGGTGCATTCATTCTATAAATTTCTCAACTTAGAAAAAATTTATTTCTAACATCTCCTTTACATTTATGTGTTTCTAAGATTTTTAAAGTAGTCTTTTATTCTAAATGTAAGTTGAATTCACAGAGATCAGATTTGCACTTTCATTATGTCTACTACCTAGCAACGTTAACTGCACTGAAAGTTAGATTTATTATTTAAAGTATAAATATGACAACAGGCCAGTAATTTTAGTATCACTGATGAAACAAAAAGTATTTTTTATTTTTTTAAATTGAATGTATATAAAGTACTTTATTGTAATAACCTTATGTATAATGGACAAGCTTTCCAGACCTATTTTCCATGAGGAAATATAAATTTCAATTAAAACTAGAGTTTTTAAAAACCCTACAAATAAATCTCTAATTTCCTCTTCTGTTTCAGCAAGAAGACAAGCATTTTTCTCATATGTATGAAATCTCCATTTACAGAAATAGTTATTCGATCAACGAATATCTGTTTACTTATTGCATGCCAAGCAGTTGAGGACACTAAGTACATCAGTGAAAGGTAATGGTAAATGGCAACTATTTTCATTCTCTTATATAGATATGTAGCAGGAGTTACCACATCCTCTAATGGTATAGTATCTCTCATGACATTCCTTTATTAACAAATATCAAACATTAATATTATCCTAACCCTAACATACACAATGCACCAAAAATGCACTTGCATGAATGAATATTCAGGAGGAATGTTCAAAGTATTATCACTTCCTCAGCTAAACAACTATGTATGGCTTAAAGATTACTCAAATTTCTAATCATGTGATCAAAAATAAATTTAAAATCTCAGTTTCCACCCTGGGCAGTGTGGCTCAGTTGGTTGGAGCATCGTCTTGTACACCGAAAGGTCATGGATTCAATTCCTGTCAGGGAACATGCCCAGTGACAGTTCAGTTCCCAGTCGGGAATGTACGGGGCAACACACTGATCTCTATGTCTATGTCTATGTCTCTATGTCTCTATGTCTCTCTCTCTCTCTCTCTCTCTCTCTCTCTCTCATCAAAAAAACAAATCTCAGTTTCCTATCATCTACATTATTAATCTTCTAATAATGTTACACTAACCATAAAAACTGAGAAAATATTCTAAATGGAAAGCAGAGTTTAGAAGCACAAATTCTGCTTAAAAGTTAAGAATACCAGGCTTTGCAGTCACTTAACGCATGTGGATGAGTGTTTCTTTTACTAGTTATTTTACCTCTCTAAGCCTTGGCTAGGATCCTAATCAGTAATATGGAGAGAGTAAACCAGTGCCACTGTGTTGCTCAGAGATTAAATAAAATAACGTATGGAATGTGTTCAGCCTGTTGTTTGACTAAAAAAAAAATGAAGTTAATTAATAGTAGCTGAGAATAAAAAAGTGAAGTTATGGATTAACTTCTCCTCTAGACTATACATGGTTACCACAAACCAAATTAGACCCTTTCAGACAAAACATTTCCCTTCTCTATCTATACTATAAAGTGGTCCATCAATAGCAAACACACCAAATTAGCAAAAGGTATTTTTTAATGCTGCATTCCAGTCTTATCCCACAATTATTTTAAAAAGTGCAGTTTTTTCTGACACTTGTATGTCAAATGTGTACACAGCCTAGGCAGGAGAGTGAAGAGCTTAGAAGCACAGGTTCTGGAACCAGATTACTTACATAAAAATCAAACTCTGCCTCTTACTAGCTGTGTTTCCTAAGCACCACTCTATTACCTCAGTTTCGTCATCTATAACTTGGGGTGGATAATACATCTATGTTAGTAGGTTATATAATCTTATAATAAGTGCTCAAGGGTTACCTATTTTATTATTATATTTTGTAATGAATTTTAAGTTCCTTAGAAAAAAGAATGAACTAGATTTAGAGACTTTTAATAAGTTTCATGCTTATTCTAATTTACCAGATAACTCTAAACAAGCTAATCACTTTCTACACATCTGTTCTAAAGGAAGTAACATTTGTTGCAAAATCACCAAATGGGGTCCTAAAGATGATGTCTACACATGAAGATAAAGCACTTTACTCCAAAATTTCAAATTCAAATGAGTACTAGGTGATGGACCTGGAACATCTGCCTACACCTAAGAAGAAAAAGAGACTACCATTCTCATAAACCAACAAGTCTCTAGTAACAGGAAAGAAGTTGAGAAAAAATAAGCTTTGAAGTACCATCCATACAGTGAACACAGCAACAATAAAGAACCAGGTATAGGGCTTTCCGAACACAGGAGGGCTCACTGCACACAAGGGACATATGGTTCAAACTGCTAAAGAGGAGTTGGTTAAAGAGCAGAGCAGCCTGGTTAGTGCCAGTACTGGGCAAAGCTGCCAGCCATAGAAAATGAAAGTATAAGCCACCCAGAAGCCAGAGCTAGCAGGGTCCCACTGTGGGATCACTGCACACAAAAGGGTAAATCTTACGGCAAAGACCTCAGCCTGAAGACCAGCTGCTTTCTTTTTCAGCTCCTCCCCTTGAGCCTCTTTCGAACTTAGTTCCTCCTTCAGTTGCTCTACCTGTCACGACATTGTTATTCTTTTTTACTTATGTGTCAATTTAGATCTCATTATCTGCTTTTGAGTCAGAGCAGTAACTGGAAATAACAACAACATATAACACAATCAAATCTGTTACCCTAATTCCCTCTTCAAAGGACCCTGTATGGCTTCTCTATTTTTGCAATGTTTTTAAAATGAACATTCCAATGTTCTAATCAGCAAATGGGAAGCAGAGCTTATACTTTAATACATTTTGTTCTCAAATAGGGCTAAAACTCCAAACTAACAGTAAGTTTGATATGTGAATTTTTAAGTTTCAAGTTTATATGAATTGGCAGAAATCACTGACAACAGCTTCTTAAAATAATAGAGAAATATTCTGCAGATTTATATGCCAGGTATGAGTAACATAGTAAGAAGCCAGAAACTGGAGTTGGAGTTATAATTGTATCATTCATTCCCTTAATTTTCACTTCTGAGAAATCAGGGAGCTAATACAATTGGTATATGGCAGGGGGAAGGGAGATACTCATTTTCTAGCTAATATTTTATAATTACAATTACAATTTTTAATTAAGCCACAAAAACCTGATAAATTAGTAACTGTAATAATTAAATCCTCCAATTTGCCAAAAATGGCTTTAGATATAAAGAAAGAATATTGTGACTGAACTTATAAGTACAGACTGACATGTCTCAGTGACACCTATCTTACTTTACATATACCTCAAGCACACGAGGGAAACAATAAACTTGATACAAATGGATCTTCTCCAAGAGACAGAGCAAAGGGCTTTCCTTTATGGAATTGTATTTGAAGAAAAAACATGATTTTATTTAAGCCATTTCTGGGGAAAAAGGGGGGCAGTTGGTGGGAGGGAGCTGGGTCCACCCTCTGAGGGTTTTGACTTTCAAAATGCTTTCCAAAGGTAAAGAACTCAGCCCTGGCTGGGTAGCTCAGATGGTTAGAGCATCACCCCCGTAACATGAAGGTTGCAGGTTTGACCCCCAATCAGGGCACATACAAAAATCAACCAATGAGTGCATAAATAAGTGGAACAATAAATCAGTGTTTGTTTTCCTCTCTTTTTTCCTCTAAAATTAATAAATAATTAAAAAGAAAAGAGGTAGAGAACTAGATGTCTCACTTGAAAGAATTATTTTAGAAGTATTCTTCCCTGAAGTCTGATAAAACAGTGTGAAGTTCTCCATCATCTCTAAGGATGTAGACAGAAATAAGAATCAATTTTTCAAATGCTGTTTTAAAACTGCAGTATCACACACCATTACCTTATTTTTCATAAATTTGGAATGACTCCGATAGACCTCCATTTGCTTCATTTCTTCCTCCCGTTCTTCAGTACTCAAAGCCCCATTCGATTTCAGCATCTGAATTTCCTCCTCCAAGTCTCGGAGCCCACGTTCCATAGAGGAAATTTTTGAATCCTAAAGTTAATGTAAGATTTAGATATTAAAGTATTCTCAAAATATCAGAGAAGTTAAACAACCCAGTCTTAAAGATGTTAAATTTAATAAAAGTAAATGTGCAGGAAAACTGCTGTCTAGTAACTGATGCCTTCGTTCTAAACTATATCCTTTATGGTAATTTGTGTGAAAAGAGAAGGACCCATATCTATGGTATGATTTTTTCCTCTATCTCTTCCTCCCATCTGCACCCTTTCAATTAAAGTTGAGAGAATTAACTAAAGAAGTAAAAGCAATAGAAAACTGGTTAAAGTTTTCCTGTCCTTTATGGTCAACAAATATCTAGTAACAATTTTTGTAACATTAACAGTAAAATCTTTTCTAGATATATCTTATCATTTTATTTGTGACTCCATAAAGGTTTATTTCTGCCCACAAAGAAAGGGGGAGAGGAAGAAGTGTTAGAGGGTTTCAAAGATTTATACAATGTGTATAATTATATTTATGATAATTAAGATTTTATAACATCCCACTGCAGAAAAACAAAGGAATAAATAATCACATTAACAGTTACAGTTTATTGTAATAATTTTTTTTAAAAATCACTGTCCTTGTAAGTCACGACCACCATAAATATATAGTAGTAGAACATCTTTCCATATTCAATTTCTTGGTTTTGTTTGTCACAATATCCAGTAATTATTTTAGATGCCATTAATAACAGGAAGATTATTTTAGATGTTGTCAATTACAGAAAAATTCCTACATAGAATAGCTATATTTATAGCAATAGTTGCATATGCTTGTTCACCTAAAAAATAAAGACCTTAAAGGTAATCAATTAAGTATAGTTTTATTTTATTTGGAATTTAGAGAAGCCATTCCTTTAGAATGGTAATTTTGAGAATGACTTCCTGTTGCACTTTAGCTCAAGGACTGCTGGGTTGATTTTCCTTGCTATCATAATTCTTAGAGCATCCAGATTAAGGATTTATATCATGAAACAACTACAACTAGCTATTTTCAGATTCAAGGAATAAAGGAAGAGCATGTACTCCTCTGTCCTGCATTACTTTACCTTTAAAAATATCACAATAAATACTTTCTTTTACAATCTATTCGAACTAAACTTATATTTAGTTCAAAATTAAATCTATTAATCAGTACAATCACAGACATTCTCAACCTAAGCCGGAAATTTTTTTAATTATTGATATTCATTTCTAATCTTTTTTTTAATTGTTCAAATACATTCGTCTCCATTTTCCCACCACCACTTTCCCCTGACCCACCCACCCCCACCTCCCTCCCTCAATCCTTCCCCACTTTAAGCCAGGATTTTTATTTGCTCATTTAAAATTACTGGCCTCAGACAACTACTTCAATCGTGCTATCTGAAAATTCACTTTTGAAATGACTATAAATCTTCCTGGAGGTATCAGGATGTAGTCCCTAGAGAATGACTAAAATACTAGGCATATGTACGTGATTAACCCACAAATGAAAAAGGGTGAAATACAGTTCACCTCTGACATTAGCCTGGGTGTCAATGAAAGGGGGCCCGTGGAACAAACAAATGTATTTCTAGTACCACAGGTGCTCCATACAAGGCAAAAATAGCCTTTAGCTAAGAACTCCAGCTCTGCATATCATAGGCAGATTCTACCTCTACAACGTCCCTACAAGGAGCTTGCCAAGATATCCATTATCTCCCCTAACACCAACACAGATAGAGTGGCAGCTCTTGACCAAATCAGCACCCCCACTACCAAGGCATGTACCATAAAAGCTTCTCCCCCGCAAAAAAAACCTGCCAGGCTATTCTCTGAAATCAGGCCAGAAAATGAATGCCTGATATGCTCAACTAGTTCCAGCCCCAACTCACCAGTACTCAGGCTGGCTTTACTGGGGACAGGCCTTTCGATTCCCTGGCCCTGGTTCTTCCATCATTAATCAACCAATCTCACTAAATATACTGAAACCCTGTTCCTTATTATATTTCCAATTCCTCAACTCTTTTTTCAAAAGTTGTCTCCCTATTCCAAGTAATACATGGCCTTCCCAAAAGATATACTGTCCCCAAACTCTTTCTGGTGAAGGTCCCTTATCCCCCGGTACCACAAAGGAACAAGGGAAAAGTGTAGGCATCCTGGTTCCTTGATGCTGTTCCCCTTTAAAGCTCCTTTTTACTCTCCCTTCCTCACTGCTGCCGTCAAGGGACTGCCTCGTCACTTCTGCCCATTTTAAGAAGCCTTTGCCGCCAGACCTTGGCGCCAACCTTCTCTACAAATGCCTCCTGCCACCATGTTAGGGTTTCCTTGTCTGAATTCTTTGATGTCCTTAATCCCAATGACCTCATCCTCCAGTCCACTTTAGCTATCTAGTTTATAAGACTCCGGATCCTTTTGTTACCCAGGACTCTCTTCCCAGGCCTGTCACACTGTGACTCTCATTATCGGCTTTTCTTCGACCTCACAGAGATCTCCACTTCCCTAACTTTTCTATTTCTCGAGCCCATCATTTTAAATTCTCTTCCTTCCTACCCAGGCTACATTCCTGTGCTGATCATCCAAACAGCTCCTTCACCATCACTCAGTTTATTTGCATCCCAATACTTCTGCTATACCTAGCCAGTAAAACTCTAACCCTAGAGACATAGAGTAATTCTCTTTTGCTCCTCCACTGCTAAAGGAAAAAGAAAATAATAGAGAAAAAAGAGATGATGAAGCATGAGAGGGAAGAAGAGTAGAGAGGGAAAAGATGAAAGGAGAGAAGAAGCTGGGAGAAGGGAAGAGGAAGGGGGTAAGAGGAAGAAGAAAAAAGGGAGGGACGAAGGAGAAGGAAGAAAATTACATCACCTCAAAGATGATTTCTGGGCTCTTTTATTGTGTATCAATTATCTTTCTTTCCCATTTCCCTTGACGACTACTCTAGATCTTCAGAATTCTCTCAAGCTCATGCCACAATCTCAGCAACTTAACTACTTCACTTGTAGTTTCAGCAAAACATCCACCTGAACCAACTGTGCCATGAGAATCTCAAAATTTCTTGCTTCTTAGCAGAATGGCTAAAGGTTAACAGAACTTAAAATAGACCCACTACCAATTAATACCATTAAATTTCCTCATTTTTTCAAAAGATGAGTAAAATAATTCTGTGACTGTAGGTAATGATTCCAGACTGTGTTTTAGTCTTAGGTTTTAATAGGGATCTGGAATTAATATGTATAAATAAACCTGTGGGAAATGTGAACATTGAATTAAACCTTTCTAAAGGTTCTTTTCAAGACTACTGATTGTCTAACTACAAAGAATCCAGAACCTACTAATTTGGAACTCTTATCAACAAATTTTAAATGAAGGCCCACAATGCAAAACACAGTGTCAGATTTTTTAAGGGATATGAAGGAGAGAGAGAGAGACAGAGAAAAAGAGAGAGAAGGAGAGAGAGGTGTCCCTATTGGTAAGAATTTTTTAGCTTTCTTAAGAAAGAACATGTTAATAAAAATAATAATAGCAAAGCAGCAGCTTTCACTGATTGAATGTTTACCATGTGCCAGGTCCTCTCCAAAGTGTTTTACTCTTTTAACTGATTAAACCTCAAAACATCCTATGGGATGGGGTACTATTATTATCACCATTTCTTGATAAAGAAATTGAGGTGGAGAAAGCTTAGGTAACTTCTTCTGTGTCATTCAGTTGATCAAATAAAGCCAGATTCTGAATCTAAGGAATTTAACTCAGAAGGCAAGCTCTTCATCACCAGTTGCCATACTATATAACCTAAAAATTCTAACCACTCATTAACTGAAAGCAGAGGTTTTCAAGGTATGGCCATGGAACCCTGAGGGTATCCCCCAGATCTTTTCAATAAGTCTGCATAATCAAACTATTTTCTTAATAATATTGGATTGGTTTTTTCCATTAAATCTGTATTTAGTCTGTATGGTTTCTTCCATTAAATAAAATACACATTTTTCATTTTCACCAGTAACTTCACTGATTTGGATATACTGAGTATGTAGGCTACCTCCCACAAGGCATAACATTGACCGTTCTCAATTAATGTCTCAATTTGATCGCTATCAACTTCAACTGGTCTACCCAACCACGGGGCATTGTCCAACAAGAAAGAAACTTCTCAAACCACTTTTGACACGTTCAATTAGTCAAAGCACCTTCTCCATACACTGTACAAGTCTTTTTTTGTGTTACAGTTGCATTTTTACCTTTTGAAATTATAAAGCATAATATGCTGAAAATCTCGCTTATTTCCATCTTCAATATTAAAATGGCTATACAAAAATTCACCAATTTTGATAAGTTTTGTTTTTAGTGCATACTGATATGACAGCTGTCACGGTACAATCTAACAAAATTGTTTCTAATGAAGTTAAAGACAACTAAGCACTACTAGAGTCATCTTACAGAAAAAAGGAAAAACACAAACTTTTTGGCCAACCCAATACTATGATTTTATTTGCTTTTTCTACTGTGTTAACGTTTTGACTCAAGGTATAAAAGTACTGGTGGGAAAAACCATTAGTGCCTTAGGACAACAGGGAATAGCGCCACGGGGTGGCGGTGGGGGGAAGAAAATTTTTTTTTTTTTTTTTTTTTTTAAATATGGGTTTGGCAGGGGCCTCTATTTCTGTTCGTCAATTTTGTATATGTGCTCCCGAAGCGAGCACGGAAGAAAAATTTTTAAGACTGCTTTTAAGACTGCTTAACTTGACCCCGGTTGGGTAGCCCAGTTGGTTAGAGTCATCCCGATACGTCAAGGCTGCAGGCTCAACCTGTGGCCAGGGCACATACAAGACTCAACTAATGAATGAATAAAGGAGTGGAACAACAAATTGATGTTTCTCTCTCTCTCCCCCCGCCTTCCCCTCTCTCTCTAAAATCAATACGTAAAAATAATTAAATAAATGAGCACCTACCTTAATATCCTGGGTAACTTTATTACTTCTATTAAATCTCAACCCTTGAGCACACATCTTTTTGATATTCTATGTGATAAAATGGGAAGAGCTAGGCACTTTTGCTGCAAGAGGTATGATGACTGTTCCCAGGAACAGCAGTTGTATGCTTCTTTGAGTTGCAAGCTAAATTAGGTACTTTTTTCATAGCACACTAATTTTACTAGAAAGAACATCTAACAGACAACTATGGTTACTCAGACTTGATATTTGGCAGACATTTTCTTTAAAGTCAAGGAAATGAGCATGTCATTTTAAGAGTATAAAGGGGTCCTGAGATCAAAAGATTTGAAAATAGCCGAGTTAAAGAAATTGCTGGACGACCCTTTTGGTTCAGTATGAGTTATGTATTACAATTAAAAGGAACTGAGACTGAAGTTCTTTTAAAATATCATTTTCATTAAGTATTACTATTTCTTTTCAATTTACAAAATGACTAAAATATTATTATATACTACTTTCTAAAACTCATACGTGACAGACTATGATCACTTACAGGTGTACTGACTCACAAGATTATTAGACTCTCACTTACCTTCATTTCAATAACAGTTTGCAGAGCTTTTGTCTTGGCAGAATCAGGAGCATTCTCAAATCTCCGATGCATCTCCTATACAAGAGAAGCCAAAAAAAAAGGTAAGTATCCTCTTTTTCACTCTCATTTAAAAAAAAAAAAATGGCTGGGGGGAGAGGGAATAATTGTGTACAAAAGATGATCACCCCAGCCCTATAAGAAACCCTGATCCCTCTGTGTCTCCCCGACCATTCTCTGTGACGCAGGTAACCCAGAGACTATATTCAGGCTAAGAAAGCATATGAAGGTCCCAATCTCTGAACACCTAGTTATTTAAAATTAGTCACACAGATCCCAGCTACTGCAACAGTTGAAACTACAGGACATCCCCAGGTTGGTGTGTCAATCTCCACATGACTCCAAAAGACACGAGGAATATAATCAGAACTCCAAATGATCCAAAATGAGAATTAGAAATATCCCATTTTTAAAAAGAGAAAAATAAGCAGTCACAATGTCTCTGCGTTGCACAAAGCTACCGCAAGCGTTCACATTAACAACACCCTTTCCATAGCTCCCACCCTCTGAGTAGCAACCCTCTAGCTACCTATGATGAAAATCTCTCTCCAGTGGGGCTACAAGTAGAAAGAAAAAGAAGCTAAGACTGTTAAATAAGTTTCCTAAGTAGTTCCTGTTTAGAAAATGTCAGAAAAACATGGCTATTTTTTAATTCAAATTTTAGTGAACTCAGGTTCCGGAAAAAAGGAAGTGATGGTAGTAATATCACAATTAGGGTCTCCAAGGACCACCTGAAGTTACCAGAACATCTCGGGCTATTTTCTTGTCCTATTTTGTGAATGTCTCTGAGTTAGTCAGCACTTCCAAAGTACCCTGGGACAGAAGCTAGTGACCCGAAAGAATACACAGGAGAATACTTTCCTACTGAGAGTGCTTAACCATAATAAAAAGAAATGTATATACTTTAATTATACCTTTCACCTAATTAATTCACTCTTGCCTGACGAGGAAGAATAGTTTGAAAGAACTAGAAAATAGAACTGCAAACTTCATTGAGTAACCTCTTCCTGAAAGAGTAGTCGTAATGAAATGACAGAAGTGCTAAACTATAAGCAGTCAACAGTTTAAACACCAATAATTTATGAACATCCACACTCCCCATCTGATTGCTGATACTATGGCACAAATCACTATTAATACATACCACCCTTTTGCTACCTCTCTTCCTAACTGAAGCCTTAAATACAGGGTCAAGCACAAATAATGTCCTTTTTTTATTGCAAAATCTTTTATTACAAAATCATAAGCATGTAATTCTATAATATAACAATATTACACTCAAGCACACTATATGACATTTTAGGTGAAATGTTCAAATTAAAACTGTAAGTTATTACACCCATATTATTACCCTACCAACCACACTCAAGCAGGCCTTTCTTCTGCCAGACCCTGTGAATCCCACTTGTGGGTGTTTAACAAACACCTCACTCTGCCTGCCCAAGACTAAGCACTGGTGGTGCCCCCCAAGCCTGCTCCATCCCAGTTATTCCGGTCAAAAACCAGTGAGTCTTCTAGATGCCTCTCTTTCTCTACCAAGCCACAGCCAGTCAGGAAATCCAGTTAACTTTATCTTCAAAGCATGTCCAAAATCCAAGCACTTCTTGACATCTTCAGCTGCTACTACCTGGAGGAGCCATGAACAAAAATATACCTTTTAATCCAACAACCTCCTTCTACTCAGTGTCCCCACTCTTTATCTTGCTTCCCTACAGTCTATTCTCAGAGCACTCAGAGTGCCCCTTTTAAATATAAATTTTATTTTGTCACTCCTTTGCTCGAAACCCTGTCACGCCTCACCATCTGACTCAAAGTAGAGCTACAGTCCTTCCAGTAGCCTACAAGACCCCACCTCTCACCACTCTTCCCTTAGTCACTGTGCTTCACATTAGACTCCTTGCTGTTCCTCAAACATGCTAGGTATTCTCCAGTTCCTTAGGGCCTTTACACCAGACGTTTTTGTTGCCCAGTCTCTTTTTTTCTCCTTCAAGTCTTGGCTCAAATACTTCTTCTATGTTATTAGGTTTATTAGTTGTGATAATCACATTGTGATTATGCAACAAAATGTTCAAATGTTTTAGAGATGCATACTAAAGGTTGTAGAGGTAAATTAGAACACGTCAGGAATTTGCTTTAAAATCTCTGGTGAAGAAAAGAAGAAAAAGAGAAAAGGGCTACATGAATCAAGTATAGCAAAATTTTGGTAACTGGCTTATCTGAGTGATAAGTATACTGAAATTCATTATATATTCTCACTACTGTTTTGAAACCTTCCATTAAAAAACTGATGTTTAGCCTTCTCAGTGTAACCTATCCTATTTTAAAACTTAAAACTGACAAAAGAACCCACATGTCCTTTCCCTTTTACCTTACTCTACTTTTTTCCCTTATAGTATGTATCCTCTATCATATTATGTAATTTGTTTACTTGTTATGTGTTCTGTTTATGTTCTACTTCCCTCTATAAGAATGTAAGTTCCATGAGGGCCAGTGTCTTTGTTTCATTCACTGATGAATCCAAAGAGCCTACAATAGTAGCTGGTACATTGGTAAGTGCTTAACAGATATTTGAAGAATGAATGTCCAATGTATGAATAATGAATGGCTACCAAATATTCAAGAATTAGGTAAAGAGAAAATCTTTTAACCCCTTCCTACTCCTGTGCTGTATTATATGCACTTCCTCTTTTTTCTCATACAGAATGCTACATAGCTGTCCTTTAACACTTACTACATTATATTTGAAATAATTTTCTTCTCTAACATACCAGACTGTGGACTTTTTTAAGGCAAAACTGTCTTTTGTGTTCCTCAGACACTGTATGATATGTAAGCAATCATTAAAAATTATTTCTCCTCTACATCCATTCTCTTTTGCTGAAGGAATGAATATATAAATAAATGAATAAATTATCAGCTGGTTTCCATCTTCACCATTCTACTGGACCACGTCCTTCACAATATCAAATAAAGGACTTCCTTGTTTCTAAACTTAATAGCTGCTGTCAGTCTACATCCTCTCTGAAATCCATCTATTAACTTTTTCTTAACCATATTGGGATTTAAGGGTGGGACATCTTTACAATTTTTGACTGGTTTCCAGTACAGAATTAACCTAGCTCTAAATGTATATTCTCTGCTCCTTCCCCTATCCTATCCACAGACACACATTTCCTTGGAACTCTTCTCAATCCTAGAGCCCCAATCCAGGGCCTCCACTAGCCCTCAGAGTAACAAAATGTGAATTAGAGAAAAGTACCAGCTCTGGGGTATATGTAACCTCACCATGAAGCATGGGTTAAGTTTCAAGCCCCACGTCTTCCATCAACAGGTAGCTCTTGTTCAGTGAACAACCTACACATGTAACCCTCCCAAGGTAGCCCTTCCCCAAATCCCACAGATCCAATTATAACCCTTCCAAGGATAACCTGCAAATCTATTTTCTAGCCCTGCCGTGGATGATCATCTATCACCCTCTTGTCATGTGATATTTGACCTCTAATCTTTGTTTGGGACTCCAAATTTTAAGACAGAGTCTACCTTCCACATACTTGTTTTCTCAACCTTTCTTGCAGTTAAAGCCCAAACACATAACCTGATCACCCTAATCAGACACATACATCACTTACTTTGAATCAGAATCTTATAACATGAAGAAGTAGCAACATGAATATCTAGAGACAATTCTGGCAATGAGTGGCAGAGGCAGCGGTTACCTCAAGCTTCCAGACTCAGGAATGACAGAAGTTCCAGTGGTTGTGAGCAGTGTCAATGACATCAACGGAACAAGCCACTGTGCCTGTGCCCTTTACCAATAGTAGCACTCTCCTCACCAAACCAATAAAAGAGCATGACTGAGGTGAGGCACTGTATTTAGCTATATAACTTCTGACCCCGTTCTACAGCCCACCTAGGGATTCTGGGACCTACATATTCATTCACTTATTCATATCAGGAACTGTGCAAAGTCTGGCAGATATAATAGTGAGAAATAACAAAGGTGGTCCCTATTATCATAAAATTTTTAGTCTACCATGGAAAAAATAAATTTTAATCAAATAATCACATAACAGTTCATTAGAGTCACCAATGACCTCCACATTGCTAAAAGCTATGATTCATCCTCTCTCTTCAGCTTACCTGATTTATGAGCAGCATGTGACATAGTTACTCAGTCCCTCTTCTTTATTATACTCTCTTCCCTTGGCTTCCAAGACATGACACTTTTTCCTCCTATTTTACTAATTTCTTTTCTACCTAACTCCTTATGAGTGCCCTAGGCATCAATCCTTAGTCGTCTTCTCCATCTTACTAATTCCCTTGGTGTTCTTACCCAGCTTCGTAACTTTCAACACTACCCACTTAATAATAACTCTCAAATTGTTCCTCCCGCTAAAATCCACACTTGTAATATACCATTGCCTCCTTAGCATCTTCATATATATATCTAATAGGTATCACACTGTTAATATGTCCAAAACTGAGCTAATTTTTCCTCTTTAAACTTACTTCATTTATCCCATCACAATTAATGGTACGTGCCCACCCAGTTGTTTAGGTCAAAAACTTAACAGTATCCTCTTTCTTACGCCTGCATCCAAGCCATCAGGAAATCGTGCTGTTCCTATTTTCAAAACATCTCCAGAAACTGACCACGTCTTATTATCTCACTGACATAATGATCTGAGTCACCATAATCTCTTGCCTGGATTATAGTAACAGTCTCCTGAAGTTGACTTCCCAGTGCACAATAGGACAGTTAGAGTGTTCTTTCTAAAACAGAAGTCAGGGCACACGCCTGGGTTGTGGGCAGGTCCCCAGCTGGAGGCATGCAAGAGGCAAATGATCAATGTATATTTTGCACATTGATGCCTCTCTTTCTCTCTTACTCCCTTTCTAAAAATAAAAAAATATTAAAAAATAAAAAATAAAATAAAGCAGAAGTCAAACATGCTTGACATTGTCAAAAGCTCCTCATTTCACTCAGCAAATGTCATAGTCCTTATGCTGGCCTAGCAGGCCTACATGATCTGGTCCCGTTACTTGCCTGGCTTCATCTCTCACCATTCTCTTCCCCTTGGTTTCCAGACACATGAGCCTCCTTGCTTTTCCACAGTACATCGGTCCTGCTCCTGACTTAAGGCCTTCACAATCATTGTTTCCTCTGCTTAGCTCTCTACTTCCCTTAACTATTTAAGTCTGTTCAAAAGTCAAATTCTCAGAGGCCTATTCTTATTATTTTATTTGAAACTGGAATTCACCTCTGACATATACTTCCAATCTCCCTAACCAAGTCCTACTTTTTTCTTAGCATTTATCACTTTCTAATAGTATATTACTTATTATTACAAACATAACAACTATCTCAGGGGTCTTTTTTCTTTTTTCATTGTCTGATATAGAGCAAACATTCAAACAATATCTAACACAATGGTATACTCAAGTATTTGTGAAATGAATAATTTTTTTAAAGTTTTATTTATTTATTTTTAAAGAGAGGGGAAAGGAAGAAGGAAGAGAGGGAAAGACACATAAATGTATGATTGCCTTTCATGCACCCCCTACTGGGGACCAGGCATGTGCCCTGACTAGGAATTGAACCAGTGACTTTTTGGTTCGCAGGCCTGAGCTCAATCCACTGAGCTATACCAGCCAGGTGAGTAAATACTTTTTAAATAACTGTATGATTAATATGTGAAAAGTGTTACAAAGAAAAATGTCCACAGTACCATAAGAGAAAAAATGTGATAGATCTTGATCAATTCTAGAGATCTTGGAAAGCTTCCTAAAGAATAAGTGAGAGCTGAAGAGTGAGTAGGAGTTAGAGCGGACAAAGTTCAACTGTAAAAAGGAAGGAGAAAAAAGAACTCAAAGTTATGTTGTCAGCCAACTAAAATGCAAGTTGTGAAGACAAATGGAAGTTGAGAATCTGGACTTGTCCTGATGCAGCTCACATACCCCCAGAAAGTCTTTGTGAACTCCAAAGTGCACAAATATCCTAGCTGACAGACTTCTGGTCTATACCAGCTCTTTCTCTTTCTTCACTTCCCATTTGCTCTTTTGTTTTAATTGTAAAATATTTCACACATACAAAATCCCTTTACTAACCTAACTTCTTTCACTACCTCTCCACTCAAACAACTCATCAAAATCACCAGTGAATCCCACGTTGCCAAACCCAATGGACACCTCTTTGTCTTCGTCTTCCTAGAACTCTCAGGGGCATTCACAGCAGTGGCCCACTCCCTTCTACATATAAGTTTTCTCTTGACTGCTATGACACCACACTCTCTTTTTCTACCTTTCTACTTCCTTCTCTGTTTCTTTAGCATGTTCTTGCTTCTAAATTAGGCCCCTAAGTACTATAGTGACCAGGGGGTCAGTCCTAAACCCTTTACTCTTTTTCTTTAAACACTAATCTACTATATTGCTTAAAATTCAGTTGAGAGTCTAGTGAATTTCTAGGCCTGCCTTCTGTTTTAATTTCAAGACTCACATGTCTAATTGCTCTTTTGCTATTTCTCATTGGATGTCTAATAGAAAACTCAAACAATTTAAAAAAACAACAACAACAACAACAACAAAAAACCACACCTCTTGATTATCTCCTTCTTAATCTGGTAAGTCTCATGAAAGATGAGTTTTTCTCCTCTGGTTAAATATGGCACTATCCTCCCAGTGGCTCAAGTCAAACACAAGTGTCTCATTTCTCCAAGATCTTCATTTCCCACAAGCACTTCCAAAGCAGGTCCTAATTGTTCTATGTTCAAAATATTTCCTGAATTTATCCATTTCCCTCCATTCCCATTCTAGTTTAAGTCTACATAACTACAATAGCCTCTAGCTACTTTTCTTCTAATTCCTCTGTCCATTTTCAAGAGAGCACTGGGATAATCTTAATAAACCATCAAGATATAATGGCACTAATTTGTTTTAATGCTTCAGTTTCCCATTTACTTCTCACTCCCTACAAAATCAACACAATTTGATCATAACAGAAAACTGGCACTCCTGTCCTAAACTATTTTAAAATTAGACAAAATGAATAACTGTTTTCAGACCTTAAAAATCAAGCAACAGATTCAGAGAGGAATCAAGATGGCAAAGGAGTGAGTGGAAATCACACTGAACTCCTCCCAGGACCAACCTGGAATTACAACTAAACTGGGGAGAAATCACCAGGAACAAACAATTGAACAATAGGAAGAGAGGAGCCTTGTAACCTCAGAGACAGAAGAATCGGCTTCAGCACAATCTAACTGGTAAGGAGTGCGGTAGAGAATCAAGGAGGCGGGCAGAGCACCCACGGGTGGCAGCACCCGAAGGATATTGAAATGGCCTGTTGGATCCCCCTGAGAAGAGAGGGGTCTAAACCAAAAGTGGGGATCTCTAGCCCACAACACCAGAGTCCAAAAGATACACAGAAAACAGCCAGCTGCGAAAAGCGACACGGTTGCTCTCTGCCAGAGACAGGCAGCTGGAGATGCAAAGAACCGTTTAAAGGACCAACACATACATTTTTATTTGCAGCCACTTATCCCGGTCTCCGGCAAAGGTGGGGGAGAGTGGGCTAGAGACGCCTGAGGAGAGACTGGGGAAGGAGGCTTTGGCGAAAGGACTGAGAGTAGCCGGTGGGATCTTGGTGCTGATTCATCCCCCATGCGGCAGCGGCCATCTTGCTCAGGCAGAGACCACTTCCCCTGAACAGCACCAGTGTCAAAGGACCCAAAAGCCCTGCTCCCAGGCGGGATTCCACCCCGCCCTGCGCTGTCTAACCCGCCCGCTGAGTGCAGAGTGGCAGCCACAGAAAGTACATCCCTGGCTAAAGGGGGGCACAGAGAGGTCTGGAGACACTTGAGGAGAGACTGGGGATGGAGGCTGTGCGGAGAGAAGGGAGGGAGTAGCCAGCGGGGTCCCAGTGTGGACTCCTCCCCCATAAGGCAGCAGCGTGAGTGCACCCAATAACCCCACCCCCAGGAGGCAATCCGCCCCGCCCTGAGCTGTCTAAGGCGGCCTGCTGAGTGCAGAGTGAATAGATTAACGCCTGAAGGAGACAGCCACACACAGTAGGTTACTGGAAGTCTCGAAAAGACTGCCTAAGTTCAGACAGGGTCGGCATCTGACATCATCAGAGGCAGATCCAGAAAGTAAAAACAGAGGTCTCCAACCACAGAGGTCCACACCACAAAGTCAGGAAATCAAGACAGATCGACTTAAGACGCAGAAGCAAAAGAGAAGAGTCTCACGAACAATGGGAAGACAAAGAAATACGCCCCACTCGAAGGGAAAGGAGGAATCCCCACGAAGAGACCTACATGAAATCGAGGCAAGCAAGCTATCAGATAGTGAGTTCCAAACAACGGTTCTAAGGAAGCTCAGTGAGCTCAGTGAGCTCAGAGAGAATTACCAAAAACTACAGGGAAACTATGAGGAACTAACTGCAAACTATATCAGCATGAAAAAGGACATAGAAACTATCAATAAGACCCAAGAGGAACTGAAGAATACAATTTCTGAAGTGAAGAACACAGCAGAAGGAATCAAAAGCAGGCTACATGAAGCTGAGGACCGAATCAGCGAGCTGGAGGACAAGGTAGAAAAAAGCTCCCAGAAAGAGCAAGCAAATGAGAAAAAGACTCAAAAAGCATGAAGAGGCATTGAGGGACATGAAGGACAACCTGAAACGTAATAATATCCGTATAATAGGGATACCAGAAGAAGAGGAGGAGGAAGGGACAGAGAACCTGTTTGAAAAAGTAATGAGGGAAAACTTCCCTAACTGGAGGAGAGAAAAAGTCACACAAGTCCAGGAAGCACAATCCAGGTCCCATTCAAGAGGAACCCAATGAGGCCCACTCCAAGACACATTATCATTAAAACGGCAAACATCAAAGACAAACAGAGACTCCTAACGCAAGCAAGGGTAAAGAGCTAGTAACATGTAAGGGAGCCCCGATAGGGCTAGCCGCCGACTTCTCAGCAGAAACACTGCAGGCCAGAAGGGACTGGCGAGACACATTCCAAGTATTGAAAAGCAAACGTCTGTAACCAAGACTGCTCTACCCGGCAAGGCTCTCAATTCAAATGGAAGGCGAAATAAGGAGCTTCCCAGGCAAAAGGAGGCTAAAAGAATACACCTCCACCAAACCAGCACTGCAAAATACGCTAAAGGGACTGCTTTAAGATGAAGAAAAAGTTTCTATGAAAACCCAGTTCCTTTCAGAGTTGCCAATATTTTTAATACTCATTAATCTGATTGTGACAGTGATGTTATTTTAATTGTTCCTTTAGTATTTGTTGAAACTAAACCTGTCTTAGTATATTTCTTGCCTATATCTATTATTTTAAAAAAAAGCTTTAAATGACTTTTTGGTATTCTTTATACATTTATTGGTTAAAGGTTTGGAGAACTTTTTTCCCTTAAGAAAAACCAAATTAACCATGTTTTAGATGCGTTGTAAATACTTTCCTGTTCTAATCCTTGTCCTTTAATTTTTTATATGTATATTACTATATAGTCTTAAATGTTTAATATAGTCATATTGTCAATATTTACTTTATAGCTTCTGGTGTTGCATATTTTACTTCAGGTCATGAAAAATATTAGTTCTGTTTTCTTCTGAAACTCCTTAAGATTCTACATACTGATTTTTAACTCACCTGAAAATTTCTTGTAGAATGTGTGATATAGGGCTCTATGTTTGTTTTATTTCAAGTAATAGTGGTCCATGCACCTTATTTGTTGAATTAGCCTTATTTTATCCATTGATTTGAAATATCAACTTAATCATATGTTACATTGTTTGACAGATATATACGTTTGTCTCTAGAATGCTCACTATATTCCATTGATCTAATTGATTACTTCTGTGCTGGTGTCATGTTGGTTTAATTGCTGAGACTTTATAATGGTTTTAAATTTTTTTAAGATTTTATAATTAACTTTGACATTTAAAAAATAAATAAAATCAATCTGCATTTAAGAAAGAAAGAGAGAGATGGAACTCCTACCTTTTGCGACACCATAGATGGAACTGGAGGATATTAAACTAAGTGAAATAAGCCAGGTGATGAAAGATTAATACCATATGATCTCACCTATAAGTGGACTCTATTCAACAAAATAAACTAATGAACAAAATAAACTACAGGCACGGAAACATGGAACAGACTGAAAGTGACCAGAGGGGCTGGGGAATGAGAACAATGGTAGAAAGAAGGGGAAGGGACTAGACAAAGAACATGTATGAAAGACCCATGGACATGGACAACAGAGTGGGAATTGACTGTGGGAGAGGGGCTTGGTGGGCTGGTGGTGGGATGGGTGGAGGGCGGTAAAGGGGTAAAAATTGAGACAATTGTAGCAGAATAAACGTGATGTATAAATAAAAAATAAACTTTAAAAAAAATCAAGCATCAAAGGACTATGATCCTTTAGAGAAAAGAAACAAACAAGGTGATGGCCCAGACTTGCTATCTGGTATGTGATGCAAGGTGAGGAAACCCAAACAGAAAACAGCAGTCTTGCAGAGCTCAAAAGACAGATTAACGTGTAAGACTCCCAAAGACAGTGGAAGTGTATAGAGCAGAGTAACACAGAGAAGCAAGCTAGCCAGAAAGGCAGTAGTGTCTAATCTGACAGGGGTCCCCTTGAGTCTTTAGTCACATAGTAAGTGTGCATGCACAGGGCAAGGCTCCACAATGTCAGACAAAGAAAAACTACTGAGGACAAAACAACTACCACAGAGCTACGAGTTAAGCAACTACCTGCACTGACATGGGGCTGGGAAAAATTCAAGTTCCAAATAGCCCAAGTGGAGACAAAATCAGAAGCACTCAGTAGAGATACCTGAAAGGCCAAGTCTTAGGAGCAGAGCTCATCCAGCTCTAGATGGAAAGCTATCTAGAATAGCCCTAACAGAGTATTCAAAAGCAAGTCTTAAAAGGATCAAGTTAATTCACAATTACATTAACTCTTGCAAGACAAAACACTTCACTAAGGAAGACAGTAAAATCTAGAACACATTAATCCAGGACAAAAATCTGAACACGTTAGTTCAGGTCACAATAATCTCTCACCTGCATTAAAACAAACAACTCTTCAGCTTCCTCCCAGCCTCCAGCTTGTCCACATTTAATCAATCCTCCACACTGTAAACAAGGTAATCAACTGGGTACACAGGAGGTATTTCACAATATTTGTTCAATAGATGAGTATAAAACTTTAAAATGTACAAGCTAAAATGAATACTGCTAATTATAAATAATCTTTATTAATAAAATCCTGTAACCTACACATTGCATTTTTATTTTGGTATTTCTGTATCTACTTGAAAATATTAAAACTGCATTTCTTTGAAATACCTCATAATTCAGATACTGAACTATTTTAATTGACCTCATTCCCATTATTTAATTCCACATTAGGTAAATTTGCAAATGCTTTAAGGTGAAACTATTATAATTTCATTTTTAACCCTAGTAAGCATGTAAGCAAAACATAAAGAAAACAGAAATCCATTTGAATAAAAAAAAAATCCTTCTATGCTAAGGAACTAGGATGCATTTTGAACCATGTAGGCATAAAGCTTTCCTATGAAGACATTTTAAAACCTATATCATTCATAACAAATTTCCGTTCAGAGGCCTACATAAAGATCATTACGAACACACCTTGCAGTCAGTGAGCTGATAAACCTCCCCTTTCCCAATGAGCACTTCAAGCCTCTGACTCATGCACTATTAATAATGAGGAAAGACTCTGGAAATAGAAGTGAATGTACTGTTCAAACAAATGCAAGAAGAGGAACATGCTACTTGCTCACTTCATTTAGTTTCTTTTGGCCTGAACGTTTTCATTCAAACAAATTTAAAGTACAGGTAAAATTATCTGGCTCTTGTTCCACTGTCAGTGGTGGTAGATAGTAGAAAATGTGTTCATTTTCTCTCATTAACTTACTAAAGAATAACGACTAATCTAGAGTTAGAAACAAAAATTTCATTTATCTCCTTCTTTAGTAGTTTCTTTCTTTTCAAAAATAAGTCAACTTTTACTTACACAACCGAGAGAAAGGGTTATTTGTGATTAAAAAGTCCTGCTTACATCTGAAATTTATTTTCTTTAAGTTTCAGGTATCAGCCTCCAAAACCCTTGGTTCAAGGGTAGAAGCTCCAGATTGCTTTTGAAGTCCTTTCATGGATTCAATCCTTCACACAAGTTCTAGGTTTACTATACTCACAACCAAGAGAAAACAGAAATAAAGAAAAAGGGAAGGGTAAACAAAAATAATCCTCACTACTTTTTCTGTATCTTAACTCAGCCAAGGTCAGACAGCATTGTACTTTAGCCTTTTACCATCTCTAGTAACAGCATTAATCTGAGAAAAATGTGTCTTCTGTCAAAATGGAAATGAGGCACAAATTACAAAAATAAGGGAGGAGAAATAACTTGAATAAATAAAATGCTCATTTTCCAAAATCACTACGAAAGAGCAAACCCATTAAGGGACTCCTTTTTTCTTTTTTAATTCTTCCTATTCTTTGTTATTTCTAGGGGGGGGGTTTCTATATGTACATATATCTCTATTAATTTTTCCCCTCCCCTCTCCTCTGCTTATCTCTTAGAAATACCAATAATACAGACAGGCATTCTTCAGACATGCTAGTTAGATTCAGGAATCCTAGCCTAGAACCTAGTCAAATATTAAGAATTTTAACATCGAACATTTCTGCAAACCCTAACATGAGGGCAGTTGTGCTGACAAGATTTGCTGATTGAAATATCTAGAGACAAAAACTAGCATAAGTGTTATAATGTTTTAAAACAAAATCATATTTTATTCATCATATAGCATCTACATTTTTAAAAAGAGGAGCATATGTAGGTCTGAAATATATTACTTTCTGGCCTATAGATAATACTTGATATGCATCTGAACTGCAGATCCAAAAATTCCATAGCCTACTTAGGTGATGTTCTGCCAAAAGACAGAAAACAAAAATTTGGGTCTCAAACTTTGGTGTATAATACAATCACTATAAAACTTGTTAAAGCTCCACAGGCACAAGCCCCAAGCACTAACCAAGACTTGCCTGTAATTCAATATTTGCCCAATAGATGTCTTCACTCTTCTATCAATCAAAAGAAAGGCTACACTAAGCAATATAAAATCTAACAGTAAGTAGTCACATAATGTAATTTTGGTACAAAGTGAAAAGAGAATGCTTAATTTAATTTTTTTCTTATTTGGCCTTTATTTGGGGTATTTACCAGTCATCTACAGAATCATGTTCATAAAGTAACAAACTAATCACAAACATTACTGGATATAAATGCCATTTTTATGTGATCGTATTTCATCAAATCTAAGATGCCACTGATTTTAAAACATACCCAGTGTTTTATGTGCTGGAAAGAAAAGGAGGAAATGGCTTCAAATAAATCATGACACAAAGCTTTATTACTCTGAATGTGTATTTTATTCTGATTGTAAGAGTCCTTTTTTACTTATTTAGCCATAGAGTTAAATCATGTATCATTTCGAGTTATTTTTATGACTTTGTCCATACCAATAACTTTTTCTTTAAATGTTGATTCACAGTGTAACGTTCTAAAGACATGCTCAACAACAAATTAAAAGTCAACAATAAATACCATGATGCTCGCACCATCAACTAAAGTGATAACAAAATGGACAGCTATGATTATGTTTGTGAATGCAGAGGCAATCAAATTTAGGAGGAGTGCAACATTGCTGGCAAAGACTGTAAAGTGCTACCAAGAGTAAGACTTAACTCAATTTCGCATTGTTAAAATGGGAGAAACTCTGAGTCTTAGAAGTGATGAAACACACATTTTTAAAAGATGGACAATGATCCAATAACTAATAAGACCTCTGATATCCTGGCACTGCCAATTCATTAAATTCTTTTCGCCCTTCATGAAACGCTAGTGATATAATGTACAACAGTCATTCCAAGTCACCATTCACCTAACCTAGATTAGAGCTATTAGGTTTTTTACTAGACTTCCTTATTTACTTGACTATCCCTTTCCCATTTATTTGCAACACAACCAAGTAAATTTCAAAAGCTAAATGAGATCTTATCACTACTCTAATTAAACACTGGGATGGTTTTCTCCTGTACTTTGAATAAAATTGTTGCATCATCTGCAAGTATCATGAAGGCAAGTGCTCTGTCTCCTAGAGGGCAGGTATTTTCTTTTATTCACTGTTATCTCTCTAATGTTTTGCACATGGTTAGTGCCCAATAAATATCTGATGAATGCGATGAATGAATCTGGCCCTGGGTACCTCTTCAAACTCTCATCTCATGCCAGCGTTCCCCTAGGGCAATATACTTCTGCTCTCTAGCCTCCTTGCTCTTTGCTCAAAATTATTTCCCATCACCCCTTTGAAATTACTAACCCTTCTTTATGAAATGATTTTACCCCATAGCTCGGCAAGACTGTCTCCTTGTCTTTTTTCAGATCTCCCTTAAAGGGCACCTCCTCAAAGATGCTTACCGTGTTTAGAGAAATCCCCTTCCCCAAAATAATTAGATTCCACTCAATTTGTTTATTTTATCTCATAATTATCAGTTTACTGTCTCCCATTAAATGTTTAAGTTCTAGGAGGGCACAAACCATGTGTTCTGGCATGAAAAATGTATAAATGGTCCCTATTCCAGAATTAAATATATTGTATATTAAAGGCTCAATAGATATTTGTTGAATAAGTGAGAAAGGAAAGGTGATACCAAGTCTGTGGCACCTATCTGTTTTGGAAACAATCTTTTTATATTAGTCTAGTCACCTGTTACTAAGCTTTACCCCAAATTATGATTTCAACTTTTGTTAATTTTATTTTCTGACAAATTTAATTCTTTAAGGTTCTTGTGATGGCAATAAAAGAGCCTCTCCTATCTCAAGATTATATTAAAAGCTTTTTACTTACATTTTCTTCCACTGCTTTTATTTCTTAAATGTAGTTCTTTATTGCATCTGGAATTTAATCTAATATAACTATGTAACTGTTTTCCAAATGGATGGCCATTATTCCAAAACATTCATCATATACTTAAAACCATATTATTACTGAATTCTGTTCTATTGATGTATCCATTGCTGTGCCAGTTTCATTGGGTTTAAAATATATATACAGTTTCAAGATATGCTTAATCAAATATTCCTGCATTGTTCTTATAAATAAACTGCAACATCACTTGGGCATGTTTCAGGAATATTCCCTTTGGGGTTACATTGAATTTACAGACTTGGGGGAAAGTGGCATCTTTACATTAATGTACGGTCTACACTGCAATGAAAATTTAGACCTGTCCTTTCTGTTATAATTACTGATATTATTTATTCCATTTCCTAATTCTAATTGCACTGCCTAACACTTCCAGAATAATGTTAAGTACTGATGAATACAACCATCTTTGACCTCTTCCTGACTTTAATGGGTATGTCTACTATGCCACAGTATGCATGATGTTGGTTCTTAATTTGAAATGTGTTTACAGTATGTATTTATTGTGTTATTTACTTAGATCATGTTGTAAAAGTATCATTTGGTTCATATTTTTAGTTCATTGGTTTAGTTTACAATCAAAATGTCTGCAAGCTTTGTCTAATGTCTTTGAGACAGCCATCAAATCCCACAAGGTTCTCTTTTTATAACTGTGTGTAATATATTGAGCCATTGTGGCATTCCCGGAATAAATTCCTTTTGGTCAGAGTAGTATCCTTTTATCATAATGTTGACTCCCTCTGCTAATATTTTATTTGTAATTTCTATATCTTAACTCATAAGCAAAACTGGTTTGGGGATTTAGTTTGCTTTCTGCCTTTCATCAGATTTTAATATGCAGGGGTGAAAAACTGGACATGCTATCCTTCCTGTAAGCTCCAGGTATAAACTTCTTTGCCTAGATTTCAACTTACTCAACTAACATTTCTTGAGTACACACTTTTAGACACTGTCAATATAAAGATTAAAAGACAAAAACTCCTGATGCAAAAAAATAAAATTATGTGAACAATGAAGAAACATATGTAAATATACTATAACATGATTGTTTCATCTATATATGTGTATGAAGCTGCACGAGGAAGACTTCACAGAATCTAAATTTGAGCTAAATCTTAAAGGTAGTGGGAGAAACAAAAGAACAAGCTTTCTAAACATTTGTTTCTGAAGCAATCATCTTCACTTGCTCTTAAATAATTTTAATTTGTATGACTGTTTCCTATAAGATGGTATATATTACTAATGGCAACTGGAATTGAGTGTTGGTATGACTGACAAGACCTATATTTCTTTCCACATTATGTACGTAAGTGGGACTTGGTATTTGTAGAGCTTGTTATTTGAAAATCAATCTTCAAATAACCAGTCCGATTTAAATTCATGGTTTTTCTACCACTTATTCAAATTTACCACATTGATTGTTCTCTGCCAGAATAACACAGTAGCTTTTCACAATACTTAACTATTCACTATTTATTAGCCCCAAAACTCAAAAATAAATGGGTACAGGTTGAAATATTCAGAAGAGATGCTGTAAAAATGTAACATTCAAAATCCATCATGATGATGGTATAGTTTTCATGATACATGCTATTTGAAATTATTATAACTTCTCTAACAATGTTATATGGCCAGACTCTGACTTATCTCATTAAAATATAAAATTTTTAAAGTAAAGTGAAAGAAATTCAGAATGTGCCTATAACATATAAGTTGACAGAAAATTTTCTGAAACAGAATGATGTGGTAATTTGAAGAGCATAACAAATACACTGCTAAAGATTAATTATAAGAGTATAGTATATGCTGTTGGGAGGATGAACTGGTCCAATCACTCTAAAAGACAAGATTATTCAAAGTTTCAAAAATACTAACACTCTTTGAAAACATTTATTTACAGGAATTTATCCTTTAAAAATGATGTTCAGGGATATATAATTAAGGTCAATGCAGCACTGTTTATAATGCTGAAAAATTAATAGTGATCTAAATTTTCAACAGTAAGAGATATTCAAATAAATGCAATGGAACATTATACACGCATCTGAAATTATAAACTCTAATATAGTGACAAAGAAAGATGGTCAAGATAAATTACCAAGAAAAGCAGGTAATATTACATTACGCATAGCTGCACTAATACAGGAGCCACTAACTGCAGGTACATGCTTAAACTGAAATTTGATTAATTAAATTTAGTGTTAAATTACTTATATTTAAATAAAATTTAAAGGTCAGTTCCTCGGTCACCCCAGACACATTTTAACTGCTAAATAGTCACATGTGGCTAGTGGCTGCTGTAGTGGACAGAGCCCATATACATTTCTATTATCACAGAAAGTTATATTAGACAATACTGATAAATAGTTTTCAATCTTTTCAAGGAAAATATAGAATTAATGAAAGAATATATATACAACAAAAATGACTGCAAACATATACATAATGAAAACTGACAGTTATCAGGAGGTAATAATACTTTGGTTTAAGTTTTTGCTCATCTATTTTCTAATTTTACTGTAATAAACTACAACGGATTTACTGTGTAAAAAATTATTTTTAAAAAACAGTGAATTTCTCTTTCAAAAATAAAAATGTTTTCACAGTGAATATTTCAGACTTTTTTGCAAAAGGAGAAATTATGGAACGAACTGTAAATTTAAAAGTATTCTTTTAAAGTTGCTATTTTGCTATTTGGTGAATACTCCTGTTTTTCAACCTCCTTCATCAAATTTCATTTAAAAAGGAATCACTCACACTGGCACTAATACAGTTCTAGGTTGTTCTCTTCCCTATCCAAATCCTAACGTTACCTGCAGACTCTGACCACACAAAGAGAATTACAGCTATCAACTTTTTAAATTCAGTGGAAGGTGAGTTCTTCACTTATGCTTTTTTTAAAATGAAGCATTATCTAGAAAAGTAAAAAATTACTTTTTTTTACAATACTCACAATGGTCAGCTGAAATCTGAGTTTACTCTCTAAAAAATAAGTGACATTGTGCCTATACAGCATTCTTTCTCATTGAACCTCCATGGCAGCAAATGACTTTTTACCTCATATATTTTACAGCAAGGCAACTTCCATGAAGCCACAAGGCAAGCATCCATTACTGCTGCCAAGAGCTTTATAGGCACACCGAAACTGAAGTTACCACTCATTTTCTCTAATTTATATTTTAAAATTGAGCAATAGTTAGCTACTCTGATTCTAGTTTTGTTGTGTGCATCTCTGAACACATCAGAAGATAAGTAGCAAACAAAGAAAATTCTGTGCCCCTCTAGCAACAAAATGAGTCTAAAAAACCAGGAAGAGAAAGAAAGGACCGAGAAAGTCATCAAGCCAGTATACATATACGAGTCAATGTCATCTCATACAAGAGAACAAATCAGAATACAAAGCAGCAAAACACTTATGTACCAAAGAAAAAATTCCCTTTCACTAGCTCAGTAGAGACTATAAATTTATCTAGGCCAAGATGCTGACTAATCATGGATAAAAAGCCAGTTAGTTATAACAATTGAAAAAAATGGTACTCACCTCTCTCAACATACTGTTCTCTTTTTCCTTCTGCTCCAAAAGGCTTTCTAGGTGGTGGACATGCATCTCTGCTTCTGCCAGTCGTCTTGTTCGCTCATGGTCTTCCTCAGTAGCCTTAGCAGAAAGTCCTTTGCTCTGCAACATCTCCAGAAGTTTCTTGATGGATTCATCGCGAGCATTCAGGGTTTGCTTCTGAGTCTCAATGCGCAGTTCCATTTCCTCCAGAGTCTTTCGAAGAAGGAATAGCTCTTTGGCCTGTCTTTCATGTTCAGCATGTAGCCTCTGGAAGTTCTCTTCTGTTAGCTCTGCCACACAAGGTTCACCAGTCCGACTGCTGCTATCTTGCTGAAATAGCTGATTCAGGTCCCTCTGGATCCGTAATTCATCTTGGAGAGCCTGGATTGTCATCTGCATGTGCTAGGACCGAGACAAAAAGCAAAATCCCAAATCAGCTTTCCTCCTCAAGCATCAGAAACAGGGTAGATTGGGGAACCCAAAAGCAATTATCAGGTTTCTCAGAACCCTGCATTTAGCCAATCAGAGTTCACGTTATTCTGTTTTACATTGTCTTTTAAAAAATGATTGCAATAATCTGTAAAATATCAGTAATTTAACTTATGTTTATCCCCAAAAGGAAACATGTATGGCAGCTCCTCATTTTATATAAGCCATGACAAAAATAAAGACACTGTTCAAAATAAGTATTATTACATAAAACTGAGGGGAGGGGAGAGAGAGACATGGGAGATCCACAGGAATATAAAAATATCACACAAAAAAAATTTTATCAAAAAAATGACTTTTAATAATTTACCATTAAATTTACACCTTAAATAATAACCACTAGCATTTAATGAGTAGTTTCTACATACCAGATTGTGCCAAACACTTTTTATGTGTTAATTCCTTTAATCCTCATTTTGAGACATACACTATTATTTCAATTTTATTGATGATGGCACTAGGCTTACAGGGATCTAAATAACTTGGCCAACATCACACAGTAAGTGGTACATCTTAGATTTAAAACAAAGCAATTTTCTCAGACCACTGAAACAAAGATTACCAGAGTTAATAATCTGAAGCTTTAAAAAAGGCTCTGCCTATGTAAGCTCTTTATACAGGGAACACAACAATACCGGAGTGTAATTAAATGAAGATGTGCAGTTAAACTATTAAAATATTTGAGAGGGCACATCTTTAGCCTATACCCCTAATGAACGTATATGAACCTTTAATCTCAATAAATAAATTCCAGCACATTATACAAAGAATCTAAAATATGTAACATCAACAATCTTATGTTTAGAAAGGAAGAAGCAACAATAAAAGATCCCTCTTTGTATTTAAGGTATCAAGGCCTAGCACTGCCACAGTAGAAAGAATACCAACCCATAATCAAAAGATGTAAATTTTAGTTCCAGGTCTCATAGTAACTACCTACGTAATTTGGGACACATTGCCAATTTTCTGGGTTTCAGATTCCTCATATTTAAAATGAGGATATAAATACCTGTACCATATTTTCACAGAGTTAATAATATCATGAAAATCTTTGTATTGTATGTTTTAAAACATACCTTACTTATTTTGGCATACTGCAAAAGGGCAGTTATAGTAATTATCTCAAAGAAATTATTTGCCAAGTGTATGAGATGTATGTGCAGAGATCATCACTGTTGTTTATAATAGTGATAAAATTTTTAAAAATCTAAATGGATATTAATAGGTGACAAGTAAATGAGGAACATCCACACAATTTAATACCATATATCAATTAAAAAATAGCAATACAAATTTATATTTACTAATGAAAACTATGGCCACAATATATTTTAAGTGTAAAAAAGTAGGGTATGTATTAGCAAGTATAGAAAGATCTCAATCCTGATATTTAAAAGAATATATACATGCAGAGAAAAATCTAAAAGGATATAAACAATTACCAATGACACCTCTGAGTATGGGTAACTTTCACGTTTTTTCATACTCTTTTATACTGTCTAACTCTCCTACAGTAAGCATATAAACATTTTGTAATTAAAAAAAAAAAGCTTTTACCAAAAATTAAAAAAACAGACTTCAAAGATTTCTGATAGGTGGAAACACCGTGTTCAATCTGCTACCACTTTTGTTTTCTTTTTAAAGAACTATAATTACTATTTATTGTAAATTTTGAAATAGTCACTAGAAATAAAAAATACTTCTAGAAAGTTATATAAGCAATAATTACAATTAATGATTATTTTTTTAAAATAATCTGGAATGACTGAAGGACAAATTTTAAGAAGGCTGTATTATATGTATTCTATTCCTCTTGAAAATTTTTAACTGAGGTATGGCTGACATTGAAATTTTTAAAAAACAGCTTTATTGAGATATAATTCATATGCCATATAGTTCACCTGTTTTTTCACCTATGGTTTTCAGCATATTAAAAGTTGTACATCAGTTCCTACTGTCTAATTCTAGAACACTTTTCATCATTCCTAAGAGAAATTCAGAACCCATTAGCAGACAGTCACTTCCTATCTTTCCTTCTCCTAATCTTCCTTAAGAAGGAATGAAACTCTGATACATACTACAATATGGATGAACCTTGAGGATATTACACTAAATGAAATAAGCCAGTCACAAAAGGCAAATATTATATGATTCCACTCATACGAATTATCTATAACAGTCAAATTTATAAAGACAAAAAGTAGGACAGTGGTTGCCAGGAGCTGAAAATGGGGAGTAATTGTTTAATTTGTATAGAGATTCAATGTTACAGGATGAAGAGTTCTGGAGTTTGATGGTAGTGATGGTTGCACAACAATATGAATGGACCTGATGCCAGTGAACTAACAGTATGCTTGAAAGATGTTAAAGATGGGAAATTGAAGATGATATGTAAATGTAAGGCATATTTTACAACAAAAAATATGGGTAAGATGCCTCCATAGAATTCCATTTAATTATAAAATAATTTATTTATAACCATTAATAATATTTATGTTGGTTCTCATTTATCACTATTGTTACAGGCACCTTCATATGTATATCTTTGCACATGTATCCAAATTTTTCCTGGGAATCAATTTTCATAGGCACAACCACTTGACTGGAGGGTAGGCAGCTATAATTTTGATACATATTACAAATTATATCGAAAGGGGGTCTGTACAGATTTAAACTTCCACCAAACAGTGTCTGGGAGTGACCATTTCCCTATACCTTTGACAACATTAGGTGTTTTCTCCTCCCTTCCTCCCCCCCTCTTTCTGGCATTTCTTTGATTGCAAGTGAGGCTGAATATTTCTTCACACATCTACTGGCACTTTGTATTCCTTCCTCTGTGACTTAGTTGTTCTTATTCTTTGCCCATTTTGTTATTGGGACATTTAACCATTTTCCTAATCCATTTTAAGAGTTTACATAATCTTTTGCCTGCTGTGTATGTTTCAAATATATTTCCAAGTCTGTCATTTTTCTTCTATCATAGTTTATAGCAGCTTTTAAATAGAAAAAGATTTTAATGTAACAATATTAACTTTTTCTTTTATAATTTCTGGTTTTGATTTTATGTAAGAAGTAAACTTTTAATTCTGACAGTCTTTGAACTCTTGAAAAGCATTGCTTTTTCTCACCAAGAATAAATTTACAATAAAATTAATTCATAAATTAAAATTGATAATTTTTAAATTATGATTTTTAAAATGCACTTAACTGTCAGCATTATATTTTAAAGATTCTTAACAGCTGCTGGAGTTCAAAATCCTTAATAAAATAGTATGTCAAAATGCTAATCCTCTGAAGTCTATAATCAACCCTAATTTCCTTCTTTCCCTTTGGAATTCAAAAAATTCAGAAATTAATTTATCCCAAAGGAAAATATCAGAAGTTAAATTCAACAGTGAAACTGATTTCTAGGTACTAGTCCTCCTTTTTTGGATATTCATCACCATTCATTCAAGTCAGGATAAACTGTTGATGACAGCTAACAGTCTCACATACACTTAAGCATTCATGATTAAGTCTAGTAGGGCAATTACTATTTTGGCGAAGAAAAAATGCAACTACTGCCCTGGCTGGTGTGGCTCAATAGACTGAGTGCCAGCTTGCGAACCAAAGTGTCACTGGTTCAATTCCCAGTGAGGGCAAGTGCCTGGGTTGGAGGCAAGATCCCCAGTAAGGGGCGCATGAGAGGCAACCACACACTGATGTTTTTCTCCCTCTCGTTCTCCCTCCCTTCCCCCATCTCTAAAAATAAATTTAAAAATAGAATCTTTTTTAAAAAATGCAATTACCAATGCATCTGACTTCTTCAGATCCACTCACACTCATTTTACTATGGTATACAATCAAAACAATGCTAAGGGCACACAGGAATTTTCTCCATTGAAATAGGAAAAAACATTCCTGCTCTAGGCTATATTCAAGCTAGATTTACTTTATAAAAGTATTGCTAAACCCTTGGGAAAAGAAAGAAGGAGGCTAGAAGCCATGCTATTCTTTTTCTAGCACGTTTGAACAGAAGATAAAATGAGTACATCTGTACATCTCAGAGATGTTTATAATGGTTAATTTTTTTAAAAAAAAGCATGTATTGAATTTAGTGGAAACATTTCAGCTGTAAGATATTAGGAGAATTTCTCTTTGGGAATTCTGCTCTTGACACTCTCCAAAATGATCTCATGCTTTTCACATTCTAAAATTTATACCAACACACACTAGTCAACTTTTCACTCTAACACTCAGCTTGATCTGGAAAGACTGGAAAGTGTTAAAAATTTACTCCAAGAATTGTGTAATTATTACACCAAACTACAGCTTGATGAAATATTGTGAACAATAGCATTGAAAATTCTTCAATCTCTGAGAGGAACGATGACTTTTATTTAAAAAATAATACATCTATAAATATGACAAGATCTCAACTACTCTTTGTATATTTTAAATAAATATCAGAGGCTCTTATGAAGCAGAACTTTCAACAAATAAACTATCATTAGGTTCTTGGAACAAAAGAAATGTTTTGATCCAATTTATCCTGAGTTCTAAAAGTTTTAGTTACAGAAAAAGAATGTCGTAGATACATAAAATTGGTCATCATTTACAAACAACATATCACAAAGAACTAAATGAATGATTTGTAAAGGTGACTATGTTAAATTAAGGATAATTTTTTTCTGAAACATGTATATACATAAACTTTATTAACTCAAGATGCAAAGGAGCTCATAATAATTCTTACTAAAGTCATCTGAGTCAAGCTTCCAGCTTTCACAGACTATTTGATGCTCTACTCTGTGCTGAAACAACAATGTATCTCTAAGAACAGCATTTATCCGACTAATATGCAATTTATATCTTTGTATGTATCTTCAGTAAAAACATTCTAAAACTTAGGGCTGTCATCTTTTTACTCTGAGGAACAACACAGTGCTTAATATAGTTAGTATTCAAATTTTTAATGAAAGGTTGACAAAAACAAATTTTGAGCAATTATTTTGAAAATAAATGGTTACTGGATAATAGATGCAAACCAAACCCCTGTAAGAAAAGAAAGATTTTCCCCTCTAATACAGTGAATTACTCTATTCTATAACAATCACTTCTTTACCAGCCAACACAAATAATTCCATCTTAAATTTAATCTAGACAAAATACATAGTACAAATGTTAATTATAAACTCTGAGTTTATTTATGTTTGATCTAAAGTAAATAGATAATTTTCAGATAATTAACAATCAACAAGACTCTTTCATACTTTTAGTACTACAAAGTACACAAAAAGAATAGAGCTCCTATCTAAAAATAAAGCTTATAAATTTGTAAACACAACAATTATATACATACACATGCTTACCTGTACTATACCCTATTATAAGTTTTAAATTAACTATATTCAAAAAGAGAAATGTGACACATTAAGCATTTACTATACATGCAATATATTCAAATAAAATTTAGAACCTATGAGCTGGACTCATGAATATTTACTATGAAAAGAAAGTGTTCTAATTTCTATCATTTTAGAAGAACCTTGGTAAGTAATTTAATGAGTCTGAAGCCCAGAGGCTGTGAAGGAGAGTCTCTAAGGTAATTCCTTTCTTCTAATGATTAGTCTAGTTGTCTTTCAGTTGATGACAAGGATTTATTTTCTATACAGCAAAACACACTGTAAACTCTCAAATATTATACCAAAACCAAGTCCTCAGTTAAATTTAAACAACAGCAAGAGACACACTACAATGCAAGAAACAATCACACCAGAACTTGAAGCTTATTCTCCTTTTAAGGAAAAAAAAAAAAGAAGACACTGGAATCAAGCAAATGAACAAGAAATTACACTAGAATTTTAGAAGCTACTCTCTGCTACTGAATCCAAGAAAAATAGGAGTTTCTACCATTAGGCTAGCATAACCCAGAACTGAAGTTAAAGACATTTTTTTTTAAATGCTATAAAAATGGAGAAATCCTAAGATGGTAGTACAGTCTATATGGTATAGGCTCAACAAAATAATCAACAACTCAAGTAACAATAAGCAGCTTTTCACAAGAGTTCTAGTAATCCCAAATAGCTTTTAGTTACCCAAATCCCATACTATTTATTTACCTCTTAACCTCTTCCTATGCAATCTCTTCTGCCCTTTCCCTCTCTTTTTTTTCATGCCTAGCTAAATCCTCCATTTTCATTTTTTTAAGATTTTATTTATTTATTTTAGAGAGACAGGAAGGGAGGAAAAAAGAGAGGGACAGAAACATTGATGTGAGAGAGATATGTAAATTGGTTGGCTCTCACACGCCCCCAACTGGGGACCTGGCCCGCAACCCAGGCATGTGCCCTGGCTGGGAACTGAACCAGTGACCTTTCAGTCCGCAGGCCAACACACAATCCACTGAGTACAGTAGCCAGGGCTTGTGCTTTCATTTTTAGATCAGGCATCACCTCCTCTAGAAAAGCCTGTTCTGACTCCCAAACTGAAAGAGCAAGGAAGGAATTGGTAAAGTACAGAAGTAAGAAAAGACAGTACTCCAGGAGAAATTACAATATTAAAAATATCATACTAAACAATGTCAAGATTGAATAGATTCATTCCATTAAAATAACATCAAAATATTTTTTAAAAATCTTTAAAATAAAATTGACTAGTAAAGGGATCCTATAACAACTATTTCTACAATGTTTAAAACTTGAGAATGCTCTGCAGTTACAGCCTTTGCAGAACTGCAATGAACCATAAAAATACTATTGATTCCAGCAGCATTCTAAGTATCAAGCTCACTTCTTTTCTAATTCTGTACAACCCAAAAGCTTTAAACACCTGAAACAAAAACAAATGAGGTTAACTAAATTCCCAAATTTAGTCACTGAAATACTGGTAACTGACTCAACAACAAGAAAGAGGGTAATGAAAAAAGAGGTGGGCCTGGCCAGTGTGGCTCAGTTGGTTGGAGCACTGTCCCCTAAACTAAAGGGTCATGGGTTCAATTTCCAGTCAGGGCACACACCTAGGTCGCAGGTTCTGTCCCTAGTTGCGGTGCATACAAGAAGCAACTGATCAATGTTTCTCTCTCACATCAATGTTTCTCTCTTTCTCTCTCTCTCTCTCTCTCCCTCCCTACCTCTCCCTCCTTTCCTTTACCTCTCTCTAAAAATCAATAAACATGTCCTCAGGTGAGGATAAAAAAACAGAGAAAATAAGAAAGAAGTAGGTGAAACCAATCAGCTATGAAAGTGTTAACAGCTAACACTGACAATGGCATTCCTGGGAGTGAATTCTGCTGAATGCACACACACATTGGAGGCGAGAAGTCTGGCTAAGTGAAGGCAGTCCGGCTACATTCAACGGTAGCACATAATAGAAGGCCTGCTGACAGGAGTTAATGTCTGTGTAAAGCACTGAAGTCACTATGTACCCAAAGCTTATCATAAGCTATAGAATTTCTTTTCCCCCCCTCCTTTTCCTCCAGAGAACTGGAAGTGAGAAAGTCTGATACTGAGAAAGTACAAAAAGATCATGACCTGACAGTCTTATAGAAAAGCATTCATGTACAGAGCTATTATTTAAGATGCTTTCACATACACTATAACAAAAAAATTTAAAATTAAGATGAAGCCCAACAAAATTAGTTGCATAAATAATTCTACCTGAGGGAGAAAATAGCATTAAATGTGTATTGTATAAACAACATCAATAAACCCGAATAAACTGACCAAAATCATTCACATCTTTGTTCAAGACATATTTTTAGTAATGTACTTTCCTATAAAAATAAAATCTAGAGGCTTCCAGTCAAGCTGGCAGAGTAGGTAATGCTGTGCTCACCTACTTCCATGACCACATCAAAATTACAACTAAATTACAGAGCCACCACTCTTGAGAACCAGCTGAAGACTAACTGAACAGAACACCTATGTAACTAAGGATGTAAAGAAGCCACAATGAAACTGGTAGGAAGGGTGGAGATGCGAAATGGCCAGGTCACACACCTACTGCATGGTCGTTAGGAATCACAGGGATATCTCGATTGCAGAGGTTCCCCATGAGGAGTAAGGGGTCCCAGCCCCACACTGGACTTCCCAGTCTTGGCTATCAGTGACAGGAAGAGAAATTCCCATAACATCTGACTGTGAAAACCAGCATCAATTGTATCCATGAAGGAAAGGGAGCAGCTGAAGACTGAGGCAAATCTCTTTAAAAACCCATGGATGGACTCACTAGCTCACAAGTACACTTGCTCTGAGCGCTGGTGCTGGGGCAACAGCTCAAGAAACACCAGGAACACATGAGGAGGAAATAAACTGACTAACTTCAGGGTAAGCGCTAGAGGGGCAGGGGTTGGAGCAACTTTCTCTGGAGTCGGAAACGCTCACAAGTGCCACTATTACTCTGTCCTCCAAAGTAGCTGATGCAGCAGAGGCAAGTACCAAATCTGTGCTCTCCATTAACCTGGCTAATACCATTTACTCCACCCTGGAGATTCCTGAGATCCCACCCCAACCAATTCAACCACTAAGTGTGACCCTCTAGGTTCCTCCATAGGAGCATCCTGCTTTAGATTGTACGTCACAACTTTCCAAAAATCTCTCAAAGATGCACAAGCCCTAAACAAGCAGTGGGTGGCCTCAGCATGACCTATAGCTCTTAATTAGCAGCCCCAGGCAGAACAGAAAGGGCAACCAGTGTAAACGTACACTGTAACTCCCATCAGGTGGTGCCAATTCTGACATAAGTAGCAGCCATCCTGGGCTTAAATATCACTTCAACTAAGCAGCCGCAAGCCCAGTACAAGGAAGAGCTGGCCTCAGCTCATATTGTGGTGCCCACCTAGATCAATCCCACAGAAAGTGGCATCCAGCCTCTGTTCACAACATAGCCACTCCGAAGTGCCTCAAACCCAGCAAAAGTGGCAACCTAATACACCTCACTCTGTAGGTCCTACCAAGAGGCCCGAAGCCAGGTACAAGCAGCAAACCTGGGCCTGCACCGAACCACCTTGAAAAAGTCTCTAGAGGCAACACGCCAGTCGCCAGTTTCAGACCACACCAGAGAACCACACAACCAGCTCCACAAACAATACTTCCAAAGTACAAACTTGGCCTAGCTCACTAAAGTGACTCCCACTGAGGGGTCAGCCCCCAAACAACAGCTTGTCTGTTAATCATGACCAGTCCTGATACCCATTGACGTGCCAACAGCAATCGAGGCTCAACTACAGCAGGAGGGCGCACACAGCCCACAAGAGGAGATTCCATGAAGGACCCAGCTCCAGTGAGGAGGGAGTATGCACCACTTGGCTCCGCAGGACACCTTATACATAAGGCACCTCTGCCAAGAAAAAGAGACATAGCAGATCTACCAAATAAATAAAAACAAAAACAGGGAGTGAGAAAAAATAAGAAGAGAAAGAAACATCTCAAATGAAAGAAGAGGACCAAACTCAGGACACAAATGAAAGAACAGGAAAGAACTAAACAAGGTGGAGGCAAGAAATCTACCAGATACAGAGTTGAAAAGAGTGGTTACAAGGAAGCTTAATGAACTAATGAAAAAATAGATAAGCTCAGTAAGAACTTCAACAAGCAGGAAACATATAAAAGGACATAGAATCATAAAAAAAAGAACCTGTCAAAATAAAAAATTCAGTATCTGAAAAGAAAAATAAATACATAAGAAGAAATAAACAGCACATTAGATGAAGCAGAGGATCAAATGAGTAATTTGGAAAACAAAGTTGTAGAAAACCACCAACTGAAACAGTAAAAAAATAAATTCTAAAAATGAGTAGTTGAAGGGACCTTTAAGATAATATTAAGCACACCAATATTTGCATTATAAAGATACCAGAATGAGGAGAGAGAGAGAGACAGCAAGGGATTGAAAAACTACTTGAAGACATAACGACTGAAAAAGTCACTAAAATGGCACAGGAAACATACAAGTTCAGGGCACAGAAAAGACCCAAATTAAGACGCATCGTAAATTGGATTTTTAAAGATGGCGGAGGAGTGGAAGTCACACTGAACTCCCAGGACCAACCTGGAATTACAACTAAACTGGGGAGAAATCACCAGGAACAAACAATTGAACAATAGGAAGAGAGGAGCCTTGTAACCTCAGAGACAGAAGAATCGGCTTCAGCACAATCTAACTGGTAAGGAGTGCGGTAGAGAATCAAGGAGGCGGGCAGAGCACCCACGGGTGGCAGCACCCGAAGGATATTGAAATGGCCTGTTGGATCCCCCCTGAGAAGAGAGGGGTCTAAACCAAAAGTGGGGATCTCTAGCCCACAACACCAGAGTCCAAAAGATACACAGAAAACAGCCAGCTGCGAAAAGCGACACGGTTGCTCTCTGCCAGAGACAGGCAGCTGGAGATGCAAAGAACCGTTTAAAGGACCAACACATACATTTTTATTTGCAGCCACTTATCCCGGTCTCCGGCAAAGGTGGGGGAGAGTGGGCTAGAGACGCCTGAGGAGAGACTGGGGAAGGAGGCTTTGGCGAAAGGACTGAGAGTAGCCGGTGGGATCTTGGTGCTGATTCATCCCCCATGCGGCAGCGGCCATCTTGCTCAGGCAGAGACCACTTCCCCTGAACAGCACCAGCGTCAAAGGACCCAAAAGCCCTGCTCCCAGGCGGGATTCCACCCCGCCCTGCGCTGTCTAACCCGCCCGCTGAGTGCAGAGTGGCAGCCACAGAAAGTACATCCCTGGCTAAAGGGGGCACAGAGAGGTCTGGAGACACTTGAGGAGAGACTGGGGATGGAGGCTGTGCGGAGAGAAGGGAGAGAGTAGCCAGCGGGGTCCCAGTGTGGACTCCTCCCCCATAAGGCAGCAGCGTGAGTGCACCCAATAACCCCACCCCCAGGAGGCAATCCGCCCCGCCCTGAGCTGTCTAAGGCGGCCTGCTGAGTGCAGAGTGAATAGATTAACGCCTGAAGGAGACAGCCACACACAGTAGGTTACTGGAAGTCTCGAAAAGACTGCCTAAGTTCAGACAGGGTCGGCATCTGACATCATCAGAGGCAGATCCAGAAAGTAAAAACAGAGGTCTCCAACCACAGAGGTCCACACCACAAAGTCAGGAAATCAAGACAGATCGACTTAAGACGCAGAAGCAAAAGAGAAGAGTCTCACGAACAATGGGAAGACAAAGAAATACGCCCCACTCGAAGGGAAAGGAGGAATCCCCACGAAGAGACCTACATGAAATCGAGGCAAGCAAGCTATCAGATAGTGAGTTCCAAACAACGGTTCTAAGGAAGCTCAGTGAGCTCAGTGAGCTCAGAGAGAATTACCAAAAACTACAGGGAAACTATGAGGAACTAACTGCAAACTATATCAGCATGAAAAAGGACATAGAAACTATCAATAAGACCCAAGAGGAACTGAAGAATACAATTTCTGAAGTGAAGAACACAGCAGAAGGAATCAAAAGCAGGCTACATGAAGCTGAGGACCGAATCAGCGAGCTGGAGGACAAGGTAGAAAAAAGCTCCCAGAAAGAGCAAGCAAATGAGAAAAAGACTCAAAAAGCATGAAGAGGCATTGAGGGACATGAAGGACAACCTGAAACGTAATAATATCCGTATAATAGGGATACCAGAAGAAGAGGAGGAGGAAGGGATAGAGAACCTGTTTGAAAAAGTAATGAGGGAAAACTTCCCTAACTGGAGGAGGGAAAAAGTCACACAAGTCCAGGAAGCACAATCCAGGTCCCATTCAAGAGGAACCCAATGAGGCCCACTCCAAGACACATTATCATTAAAACGGCAAACATCAAAGACAGAGACTCCTAACGCAAGCAAGGGTAAAGAGCTAGTAACATGTAAGGGAGCCCCGATACGGCTAGCCGCCGACTTCTCAGCAGAAACACTGCAAGCCAGAAGGGACTGGCGAGACACATTCCAAGTATTGAAAAGCAAACGTCTGTAACCAAGACTGCTCTACCCGGCAAGGCTCTCAATTCAAATGGAAGGCGAAATAAGGAGCTTCCCAGGCAAAAGGAGGCTAAAAGAATACACCTCCACCAAACCAGCACTGCAAAATACGCTAAAGGGACTGCTTTAAGATGAAGAAAAAGTTTCTATGAAAACCCAGTTCCTTTCAGAGTTGCCAATATTTTTAATACTCATTAATCTGATTGTGACAGTGATGTTATTTTAATTGTTCCTTTAGTATTTGTTGAAACTAAACCTGTCTTAGTATATTTCTTGCCTATATCTATTATTTTTAAAAAAAGCTTTAAATGACTTTTTGGTATTCTTTATACATTTATTGATTAAGGGTTTGGAGAACTTTTTTCCCTTAAGAAAAACCAAATTAACCATGTTTTAGATGCGTTGTAAAATCTTTCCTGTTCTAATCCTTGTCCTTTAATTTTTTATATGTATATTACTATATAGTCTTAAATGTTTAATATAGTCATATTGTCAATATTTACTTTATAGCTTCTGGTGTTGCATATTTTACTTCAGGTCATGAAAAATATTAGTTCTGTTTTCTTCTGAAACTCCTTAAGATTCTACATACTGATTTTTAACTCACCTGAAAATTTCTTGTAGAATGTGTGATATAGGGCTCTATGTTTGTTTTATTTCAAGTAATAGTGGTCCATGCACCTTATTTGTTGAATTAGCCTTATTTTATCCATTGATTTGAAATATCAACTTAATCATATGTTACATTGTTATATATATACGTTTGTCTCTAGAATGCTCATTACATTCCATTGATCTAATTGATTACTTCTGTGCTGGTGCCATGTTGGTTTAATTGCTAAGACTTTATAATGGTTTTAAATTTTTTTAAGATTTTATAATTAACTTTGACATTTAGAAAAATAAAATCAATCTGCATTTAAGAAAGAAAGAACAAAAGAAAGAGAGAGATGGAACTCCTATCTTTTGTGCCAACATAGATGGAACTGGAGAATATTAAGCTAAGTGAAATAAGCCAGGTGATGAAAGACTAATGCCGTATGATCTCACCTATTAGTGGAATCTATTCAACAAAATAAACTAATGAACAAAATAAACTACAGGCCTGGAAACATGGAACAGACTGAAAGTGACCAGAGGGGCTGGGGAACGAGAACAATGGTAGAAAGAAGGGGAAGGGACTAGACAAAGAACATGTATGAAACACCCATGGACATGGACAACAGAGTGGGAACTGACTGTGAGAGCGGGGGATGGCGGTGGGATGGGTGGAGGAGGACAAAGGGGGAAAAATTGAGACAACTGTAATAGAATAAACATGATTTATAAATAAAATAAAAATAAAAGATGCTACATTTAAAAAAAAAAGACGACGCATCATAATTAAAATGACAATTGCTAAAGACAAAGAGAGAAAAGCAGTGTCATTGCATACAGGGAGACTCCAGTAAGATTATCCGCTGATATCCCAAAAGAAACTTTGCAAGCTAGAAGAGATTGGCATAAAATATTCGAAGTGATGAAAAGCAAAGACCTACAACCAAGATTGCTCTAACCAGCAAGGCTATTATGTAGAATTAAAAAAGAGATAAAAGAGTTAACCAAACAAAAAATAAAGTTAATGAAATTCATCACCACTAAACCGGTGTTTTTGAAAAGTGTTAAAAACACTTCTTTAAGAAGATCAAAAATATGACTTGAAAAATATAGGAAAAAAAGGATTTTCATTAACCAAGACAAACACTTAGTAAAAGCAGTGGATCAACCAACTATATTGCTAGTACAAAAATTAAAAAGCAAAAGTAGGAAGATCATGTGTATTACAACAATAAAGTAAGAAATACAAACACACACAAGAAGAAAAAAAAAGACAAAAACATAAACATGCAGGGAGTAAAAATTGTAGTGAATTTAGAAAGTGCTGAACCTAAGTGACCATCAACTTAAAATAGGTTGCAGTAAAGATAGTTTGGTATATATGAAACACATGGTAACCACAAACCAAAAAATCTACTAGAGATATACAAGAAATAAAGAGAAAGAAATCCAAACACAAGTAATAAAGAGAAAAAAAATCCAAACACAACAGTATAAAACGTCATCAACATAAAAAAGAGCAAAAGAATTTTTAAAAGGAACACAGAAGAACTACAAAAGCAAACACACAAAAATATAGTGATGACTAATCTACCTATCAGTAATTACAATAAATGTAAATGGACTAATTGCTCCAAATCAAAGACCTACCAGAGACCTACTGCAGCTCAAAATGGATACAATCTCAAAGTAAAGGTTGGAAAAAAGATATTTCATGGATATGGAAATGAAAAAAAAAGGCTGGGGAATCAATACTTATATAAAATATAAGACAAAATAGACTTAAAAACAAAAGCTATAATAAGAGACAAAAAGGACATTTCATAATCAAAGAAATCAAACTAACAAGAGAATATAACCCTTGTCAACATCTATGCACCTAATGCAGAAGCACCTAAATATGAAAAGCAAATATTGACAAACATTAAGGAACAGATCAATAATAATAAGGGACTTGAACACCCTGCTGCGAACCAATGAACAAACTATCCAGACAGAAAATTAACAAGGAAACAGTGGTCTTAAATGAGACACTGGGCCAGGTGAACTCAATCGCTATTTTTAAGATATTTCACACAAAATCAGGAAAGTATATATTCTTTTCAAGTACACATGGAACATTTTACAAGATTAACCATGTTAGGCCACAAAGTCTCAATAAATTTAAGAAGTATGAAGTTATATCAAACAATTTCTCCAAAAACAATGGTAAAAAAACTAGAAATCAATTACAAGATAACTGAAAAACACACACAAATACAGAGGCTAAATAACATGTAACTGAACATGTTATTTAATGGGTTAACAATTAGAAAAAAATAAAAGGCACCTTGGGACAAATGAAAATTAAAACACAATGACCCAAAAACTATGTGACACGGACAAAGTAGTTCTAGGAGGAAAATTCACAGCAATGCAGGACAAACTCATGAAACAAGAAAATCTCAAATACACAGTCTAACCTTGCAACTGAACTAGAAAAAGAACAAAGCCTAACGAGTAGAAAGGAAAAAATAATAAACATGCGAGCACAAATAAACATACTAGAGTGTAAAAAAAACAACAGAAAATACTCATAAAACCAAGAGCTGGTTCTTTGAAAGGTAAACAAAACTGATAAAACTTTAACCAGACTAATCAAGAAAAAAAACAGAGGGCCCAAATAAACAAAGTCAGACATGAAGGAGAAGGGACAACCAAAAGCACAGAAAAACAAAGAATTTTTAAAATATTCTACAAGCAATTATATTCTAACATTGTGGAAAAACCAAGGAAAAAAAATGGATCTATTTTTAGAAACATACAATCTTCTAAGACTGAATCAGGAAAAAAACAGTAAATTTGAATAGACCAAAAACTACTAATGAAATAGAAACAATATTTAAAAACCTTCCAAAACAAAAAACAAAAGTCTTGGACGAGATGGCTTCACAGGTAAATTTTACCAAACACTCAAAAAGAATTAATACCAATCCTTCCTAAATTATTAAAAATATTGAAGAGGGTGGCATACTCCCAAACTCATTTCATAAGGCCATCATTACCCTGATACCAAAACAAAACAAAGACATTACAAAAAAAATTACAGACCAAAATCACTGGTAAGCATAGAAATTTTCAACAAAATATTAGAAAACCAAATTCAGCAACAAATTAAAAACATAATTTGCCTGGCTGGATCCTCAGTGGGTTGAAGCATCATCCTGTACACAAAAAGGCTGCAGGTTAGATCCCTGGTCAGGGCACATACAGAAGGCAACCAATCAAGGTTTCTCTCTCACATCAATGTTTCTCTCTCACATAAATGTTTCTTTCTCTCTTTCTCTCTCTCTCTCCCCCCCCCCCCCCACTCCATTTCCTCCCCAACGCCCCACACATACATCTTCTTCTCTAAAATCAATAAACATATCTTTGGGTGAGGATTTAAAAAAAAAAAATCATTCACCACGAACAAGTGGGATTTATTCCTGGGATGCTAGGTTCGTTCAAGAGCTGCAAAAACATTAATGTAATAAAACATATAAACGAAAGGAGAATAAAAATCATAGGCTTGTATCAGCAGATGCAGAAGCAGCATTTGAAAAAATTCAACATAGATTTATGATTTTAAAAAACTCTCAGGATGGAGGAAAAGAAGTGACTATGGTAAACATTCCTTCATAAAGGCCATACATGACAAACCCACAGTTAACATCATAGTTAATAGTGAAAAGCATAAAGTTTTTTTCTTTTTTAAAAAATTGTATTTTATTGATTATGCTATTACAGTTGTCCCAATTTTTCCCCCTTTAACTGCTCCACCAAGCACCCCCACTCCCTCAGGTCACCCCTCCACCGTTGTTCATGTCCACGTGTCATGCATACAAGTTCTGTGGCTACTCCATTTCCTATACTGTACTTCACGTTCCTATGGCTATTTTGTTAATTCCCTCAACTTTTCACCCATTTCCCCATACACCCCTCCCATCTGGCAACCATCAAAATGCTCTCCGTATCCATGATTCTGTCTCTGTTGTTCTTGTTTGCTTAGTTTGTTTTTAAGAGTCAATTGTTGATAGATATGTATTTATTGCCATTTTATTGTTCATAGTTTTGATCTTCCTTTTCTTAAATAAGTCCCTTTAACATTTCATATAATAATGGTTTGGTGATGATAAACTCCTTTAACTTTTTCTTTAAGACCATGAACAAGTCAAGGATGCCCATTCTCACCAGTATTATTCAATGTAGTACCGAAAGTAATAGACACAGTATCAGACAAGAAAAAGACGTAAAAGGTATCCAAATTGAAAAGGAAAAAAGTAAAATTGACATTATTTACAGATAACATAATACTATATCTAGATAATCCTAAAGAGTCCGGCAGAAATAAATAAATAAATAAATTCAGTAAAGTAGCAGGATACAAACTATCCAGAAATCAGTTCAATTTTTATACACCAATAACAATCAGAGAAAGAAATTAAGAAAAGAATCCTATTTACAATTGCATCAAAAAGATTAAAAATACCTAGAAAAAAATTAACAAAGGAGGTAAAAGATCTGTACTCAGAAAGTTGTAAGACAATAAAGATACTGAAGGCACAAATAAATGAAAGGCTGTACCATGTTCATGGATTAAAAAAGGTAATACTGTTAAATGACCATACTACAAAAATAAATGTAGATTTAATGCAATCCCTATCAAAACACCAATGGCACTTTGCACAAAACTAGTGCATACAGGAGGCAACTGATCGATATTTCTCTCTCACATGATATTTCTCTTTCTCTGCCCCCCCACCCTCCTCTCTCTCTAAAAGTCAATGACATAGCCTCAGAAAAGAACTTAAAAATAAATAAAATAATAATACTGTGTTTCATATTTGAAAGCTGCTAAGAGAACAGATCTTCAGATCTTAAAAATTCTCATCACAAGGGGGAAAAAAAGCGTTTTTGTACTTATGTATGGTAACAGATGTAAATGAGACTTATTGTGGTGATCATTTTGTAATGTATACAAATATTAAATCATTATGTTGTGTACCTGGAATTAATATAATGTTATACATCAATTATAGTTCAATGTTTTAAAAAATGTATTGGAGATTTATCCACAATGATACACGTAGCTCTAGTTCATTCATTTTATGAACTGCGTAACACAGGTTCATGAAATCTTATCCAAATTCTAAAATCCAAAACACTCTAAATTTTTTCCTTAACTTATTTAATGGAAAAACTTGCCTCAGTGGTTATAAGGCTATTTATCATCTATTTATCCAATTTAATAAGAATATTCCTAAGTTTTACTACAGATACATTAATATGTTTGATTATTGGGTATTGCCCACACCTTAGTGGGAGTGTTGTTACACAGCGTACAGTATATATACTGAATTATCTTTACAAAATCTGAAAAAAATCTAAAATCCAAAATACATCTTCCCTAATTATTTTAGAGAAACAGACTGTATACCGATATTCCATTTTATAAGTAAATACAAATTTATCTACTCACCTAACGAAGAGCAATTAGGCATTTTTCTACTTTTTTCACTATAATACAATAATGAACACATGTACATCTATCTCCCTGTGCAGTCACACAGAAATGGAACTACTCGGTAGTACAGTTTGTCTTAAACCTTACCAGTCAATTAAACTTACCTATTTCAATTTAATACCAAATAAGGTACATAATGTAGATGATAAAAGGAGTCGGATATCTAGCATGGAACTTTCCTATCTATAAAGCCTTTAATCATGAAATATTTTCTATTCATCATATAACCATTTTCCTAGGAAGATCTTTTGGTGGAAATGGATTAAGGTGCTTTAAAAAAATTTTAAAAAGCCAAATGATTCTGTATTCAATTCCATCAATAAGGAATAAAGGCAGAATATTTTTAAAGAAAGCTGTTAATTGTGAAGCTGCTTTAGCAGAGCCCTAGCTTCATTCTGAGGCTTGAGATTTTTTTTTTTTTAAAGAAAACATTCTAACTATAGAATCTTTTCTCTCTGTAAGAAGGAATGACAGGAAGAAAACAAAAAAAATTGGAAAGAATTTCAATTTCTCTCCTCTAACTCTATATCCTAAAATGACATCTTTCCCTGAGGATCCCCCCAAAAACAACTACTTTTAATCTTAGTACCAAAATTTTGATCTCAAATATTTCTATAAATCTATTTTAGAGAGAAAAACCCTGAAGATTTGAAAACAATGATAATCAACAGTTTTCCCTTTGTCCCTTTAATAGCTGCAAAAAAAAAATAAATAGGTTTCCTACTGAATCAGGTACTTGAAAAATAAGTCACCCAGGGATACCTGATTCAGTTACTAATGTTTAAAATATTTTTAAACTAAGTATATGAACTTGGAGCGATGTGTCTATAATTCTTTTTTCTGACAGTTTTTACAAGTTCTTTGATCCCCATGGTATAGGAAAAACTGGTACTTTAAATGAAACTACTTATTTAACCAAACACTGAAGAACAGAGAAAAAATACTAATGTATAACCCCTTGTTGGTGGAACACATATTTTAGTAGCTATTATTTGTCAAGCATTTATGCTCCCTGCTAGAGCTCCCTACCATGGTAGGTAGGCATAATAAACATGGTCTGTGTCCACATAAAGGTAGGTAAGATAAATAACAGTAGATAAAATAGTTGTTAATCAAAATACACACACACATGCACACACAATTATAACTGCAAACAAGGATAAAAGCTACAACTACAAGGTAATAAGTAAACAGGGAACAAAAAGATCTGACCCGCCTTGGGATGTTTAGAGGAAGTTTATCTAAGAAAGTGGTTTGGGGACTGAATGAGATTTGAAGAATGAGTTAACTTCTGTTAACCATTTAAAGACACTTTCCTATGAAGAGAGGATACTTTTGTGAAAATCCTGAAGCATAGTACATCTGAGGAATTAAGGACACTAAAGTAAAAAGGACTTTAAGAAAGTGTGGCAAGAGTTTTAATGAACTTTAAGGGCAACAGGAAGCCACTGTAAAGTTCTGAACAGTGTATTATCATCGCCATCACCATCATTAATATTTATCAAGTGCCTGCCACTTGCCAAGCACATATTATCTCATCAGATTCTTACAACAGTCACATGAGATAAGAATTATTATAACCATTTTACAGATGAGGAAGTTAAGGTTTGGAGAGACTTAGCAACTTGCCCACTGTCACACAGCTAAGTGAGTGGTGGAGCCAGGATTCAAACATCACATGTAGATTCAAACATCACATGTACGTTTTTAAAAACTAAAACTGGCTGCAATGTGGCTACAAATTAAGGAAAAAGAGAAAGACTGTAGGCAATTGGAAAGCTGTTGCAGTAATCTAAGCTACCAATGATGAAAACCAGACTAATGTAGCAGCAGTAGGTATGGGAAAATGAATGGCTTAGAGAAATACAGAGGGAAAAAAATCAAGAGGATTGTACCAGCAGGGTGAGAAATGAGCGAGTGAGGAAATCAAGGAAGATTCTAGAGGTTCTGATTTAAACACCCTGGACCAGTGGTGGTGTCTTATAAAGAAATGGGGAAAAAATAGGAAACAACCAGAATTGAGATGAGCTCATCAGTTGACGTTAAAGTGCCTTCAAGATGTTGAGAAAAGATTTCAAGTGAGAAATTGAGTATGTGGGTCTGGAGTTTGAAGGAACGATATGAACTAAAGATAAAAATGTGGAGACACTGACATACAGATGTTAATTGAAGCCACAATAGTAAGTAAGCCTCCCTAGGAAAAGAAAATGCAGTAAAAGGAGAAATCGATAGGACTGATCCCCCATTAAATGGATATACAGTATGAGAAGTTGGCAAAGGAGTCAGGGAGTGAGTAGAAACAGAAAACATCATCACAGAAACTAAAAGAAGTAGAAGGACCCTTTCTCTAGGTTAAGTGGAAAACAAAGACCAATAAGATTTGCCTCTGGATTCAATTCCTGGTCCTATCAAGAGGACTTTAGTGAAGTTACTTAAATACTCTTGAGTCTTAATTTATTAGTCCATATACTTTGAACATCAGTATAATCTGCAGGGTTATTATAATAATTATCAATAATCTATAGAGAGGGCATCTTATCACATTGTAAATTATCAATAAATGGTAGTTACTGTTGTTGTTGCTTGTAAAATCAAAAGGTGTAATTGGTGGCTGACCAAACCAAACTCAGTGAAGCCTAGGGGTTTTGAAGAGCATCTTCTATGAATGCCTGACAGAGCAATACTGGGGGATCTGAACTCCCTATTTCTGTCTCCATCAGAACAGCTGTTTTCTTTTTATTTTACTTCTTAAAATAAGTTCTATTTATTTATCAAAATACTTGTTTGAAAATAAGGGCCTGCAGCTTTAAAAAATTTTTCAAAAACCACTGACTAGATCATCTCAACAGTCCCTTCAATTCATTTGGATTATAGCTTACAATTCTGCACCAAAGTAAAATATGTAAAAATTTTTTTAAAAAGCCTGTCTAGTAACATAATCCTCAACAGAAACTTTACAACTTATGAAAATTACTTAATTAGAATAATGCTTATAAATCAATTAGCTGTTGACTGAAAAATGAACTCCTTCAAAAAAGTAGAAGAGAAAATTAGAAGCCAGAGACATAACACATGACCCACATTACCTTTAAATGTTTAAAATACATACACATACTTATAATGGAATCACTGTGTGATATTCCACCACAAGGAAAACTGAAAGCAACTAATTTATTACCACAAATTTGTTCAATAAATAAATGTCCTCATTAACACAGTATTTCCTTAGTTGCCAGTATAACACAAATAAACCAATCAACCTTTCAGAAGTTATTTCCTTCAACATATTCTTCATGAGGTGAGCAGTTAAAACGAAGAGAACTATTGATCCACTGTCATCTCTATTAAGTGCTCAAAATGTTTTTCATTCACTATGTCATAAGAATCCCAAGAGCAATGCAAATGCACACAATTTAATTTATTTTTATTTTTTTTTAAATCCTCACCTGAGGATATGCTTACTGATTTTAAAGAGAAAGGAAGGGAGGTGAGGGGGAGAGAGAGAGACATCAATGTGAGAGAGAAATATCGATCAGTTGTCTCCCATATGCACCCAGACTGAGGACTGAACCCGCAACCTACATATGTACCCTGACCAGGGATTGAAACCACAACCTTTAGGTGCACGGGACAATGCTCCAACCAGCCGAGCCACCTGGCCAGGGAGAAAAGCATGCGATTTTAAAATACATAAAAGGAAAAATACAACTAAAACCTTTACACATATAAAATCTGTCTTTGCTGATTTGCTGACTGATCTGCCATTGGATATTCTAACTATTAGCAAATGCTATCATTTAAGAGAATAATTTAATATTACTAGAGTGTAAATTTCAAAGTGGTACTTAAAAAGGATATTATACAGTATATATATGATTACATCCTAAATGAAAAAGACATCCAGTGTCTGGGATCCAAAATCTTCAAGGTTCTATAAAACTTCTGTCCCATTTTAAGACAAAGTATTAGGATGTCTGTGCCACAGAGTTTCACGCTAAGTGTCCCTGAGAATTTTCAGCTGCACCAGAGGAGCAACTGCTCAAAAGACAGGACTAAAGAATTTATGGGATCATTACCACAAAGAGGGCCAGCCAGACACAATGATAAACATGAAAAGGAATTATATAAATAATCAATGGAATAGATTATTTCCATAAGAAAACGGATATTAAAGAAAATTTTAAAGGTACTAACTTCTGTGGAAAAGGCTGGTGAGATTTTTTGCTCTAATTAGCATTTTCCTTTACGCAGACATATCAAAACTACAAGTAATCTGAGCAAGTTAACCAACGTTATTTTTCATGCAAAAGAAAGATCTATGTGAGTTTAAGGTGGCTTAAGTCTTTTTCTTCACTGTTCACACAGTTGCAATATTCAGCAAACAAATAAAAAACCACTGATTATAAGCCTGAGGTGTTTCAATGGCAATATGACACCAACCATAGTGCTATTAATCCTTTATCCTCAAAGACAAGAATAATAAGAACTATCAATAAAGACCAAACTGTGGGAGTAATAGGAGCTCAGTAATCCTCCTCTAAGCATTTGAGTAAAGAAATTTATTGGGATTATGCACAAAGTCAGCAATTACAATGAAACATTTAGGAAGGGAAAGTCTGAAAAGAAGAAAAGCTAATGTGTTAGAGAACTGAATTAATAAAACCTAGAACAGTATTTCTTTTCCTCACTCAAGCAATTTTAAATCTTATAGCTGGACTATTAGCACATTTTAGTAAGAGCACACTATGAACTCGAAGGAAAATACTCTAATGCCACAACTTTATAATATTTAAAACTAATTGTGTGAGTAGTTTTTTTAGTATATTTCATTATATCACAGTTGCTCCAATTTTCCCCCTCTGTCCCCCTCCTCCTGGTACCTCCTTCCCTCCAGCAATTACCTCCCCTTAGTTCCTGTCCATAGGTCATGCATATAAGTTCTTTAGTTTCTCCATTTCCTATACTATTCTCAAGACTATTTTGTACCTACCAATTATGCTTCTTAATCCCTGCACCTTTACCCTTCCCCCCCCTAATCTCCCCCTTCTCCCTCCGAGCTGATAAAACTCTAAATGATCTCCATTATCTATGACTCTACTTCATGTTCTAGTTGTTTGCTTAGTTTTTTTAGATTCAGTTGTTGACAGTTGTGTTTGTTATTTCACTGTCCATAGTTGTGACCTTATTTTTCTTAAATAAGTCCTTTTTATATTTCACATAATAATGGCATGGTGATGATAAATTCTTTTAGCTTTATCTGGTCTGGGAAGCACTTTATCTGCCTTTTTATTCTAAATGATAGATTCGCTGGATAGAGTCACCTTGGATGTAGGTCCTTGCTTTTCATGACTTTGAATACTTCTTGCCTGCAAAGTTTCTTTTGAGAAATAGGCTGACAGTCTTATGAGAACTCCTTTGTAGGTAACTCTCTCTGCTTTTCTTTTGCTGCTTTTAAGATTCTTTCCTTTTCTTTACCCTTTGGCAATTTAATTATCATGTGTCTTGGCGTGGTCCTCTTTGGGTCCAACTTGTTTGAGACTGTGTTTCCTGGATTTTTATGTCTATTTCCTTCACCAAATTAGGGAAGTTTTCTTTCATTATTTTTTCAGATGGGTTCAATTTCTTGCTCTTCCTCTTCTCCTTCTAGCACCCCTATGATTCGATGTTAGTACATTTAAAGTTGCCCCACAGGTTCCTAAGCCTCTCCTCATTTTCACATTCTTGTTTCTTCTTTCTGTCTGGTTAAATGCTTAGTTATTCCTTTTGTTCCAAATCACTGACTTGAATCCCAGCTTCCTCCCCTTCCTTGTTTGTTCCCTATATATTTTCCTTTATTTCACTTAGTGTATCCTTCATTTCTTCCTTTATTTTGTTGCTATATTCAATGAGTTCTCTGAGAATCCTGATCACCAATGTTTTGAACCTTATATGCGATAGGCTGTCTATCTCTGTTTTGTTTAATTCTTTTTCTGGGGTTTTGTTCTATTCTTTCATTGGGGCCATATTTCTTTGTCTCAATTTGGCAGCCTCCCTTTGTTTGTTTCTGTGTATTAGGTAGAGCTGCTTTTACTCCCTGTCTCATTAGTGTGACCTATATAGAAAAGACACCTGTAAATGTGCGGGGCGGAGCCTTAGGTAACTGCCAGGGCAGGGCAACCCAATTCACCACTTTGTGGCTCTGTGGGGGGTAAGGGGGGTTGGCTCGGAGAGGGGTCCATGCCATTGCCTGGCTTCTTGAGGCCTGACAGGCATCTGCCCCACTTCCAGTCACCTCATCCACCTCACTTATGCGACTGGCACTCTTTCAGCAGCAGCTGTGAGGTTTGCGTAAGTTCTAAGCCCTCAGTGGGCCCTTTAAGCAGCAAAAACCCAGCAGTTTCTTCTGCCAGCCCAGCCCCAACTGGTTTTTAGTCAGAGGTAATGGGGGTTTATCTTCCCAGTGCTGGAACGCTGGGCTGTGAGGCTGGCCTGAGGCTGGGATCACTCCCACACAAGGAATCCCTTCCAGTTTTTATCCACCACATATGAATGTGGGACTGTCCACTACACTGCCACCGCCACCTCTCCGCACCACCCCACACCGCCTCCTCTCTGCCCTGGTTCCGCAACTCTGCCCTTCCTACTGGTCTGGATGAATGTGGCTTCTTTAAAACCTTGGTTATCCGACATCCGTACAGCTTTGATTTTCTGACTGTTCTCAGTATTATTTATTTTTGAGAGCTGGTTTTAATTCATGTTATGGTTGTGTGAGAGGCAAAGCAAGTCTACCTATGCCTCCATCTTGACTGGAAGTAGCTACATGTGTTAGTAATTTTAAACTCAGATTACTTTTTGTTTTAGTTGATAAAACAAATTTTATAGTTTGTTGTATAACATTCAGACACACCAGGTACAGGGCCTCCGCAGTGATGGGAGAGTGTCACATAGAGAGAAACTGATTAATTATGCAAATATATTAAGGATAAGGGCAGCCAAGTTTCTCACTGTAGAAAAAAGGGAATTACCAATGTAGAAAGTTAAAAAAAAGAAAGAAAAACCCTAGAATGAATCCTCCAGTGTTGGATTGCAAATGAAAATCTCAGTGTGAACTCATGATTTCCAATATATAAAGATAAATATTATAAATATAAATATAAATGTGTGTAGATATATATGTATATGTATGAATATACTCATGAGTGTGCACCCATGTACGTACACACATGTTCCATAGCTCTGTCCACTGTGAGCTACTGGGAGTAGCAAACTCTAAATAGCAGTAAGCACACCTTAAGTTCAAAACTTGGCTTCTAAATATATTCCACTGAATGGAACCAAGGCTCCTTAAGGGAATGGCTAATTCCAGGCTGAGGCATGGAAGGAAGTACAAGGTGAGTTTGGAATCTCCTATTATGCCAGAAAGAAAGTACTTAAAGAATATTGATAACTTGTCAAATAGACATAGGAACAAGGTTAAACAGACTCGAAGTGGCAAATTCCAGGACAAACTAAGCATTAAAATAAATAATGATGGTTACATACAACCCACTGAAGAAAACAGGATCCCATAGGTTCACATAAATACAGAGAGTTTGACAAAGAATGTGATATTTATATAGTCTTGAAGTATCTCCTCATAAAATACTTATTACAAACAGAAAGAGAAAGTACAGAGTAGAGGAACCCTGACCTTAAGTGATCAAAGAGATCCTAATCAGTAATGGGATGAATCAAAATCATGAGCCACGTCACAGGAATACTGCATTTACTTCTGTGATACTCTGTCCAATAATATACAACCTGAATATATCATGAGGAACTATGAGACAAACCTAAAGCATAGTCTATAAAACTAGTGATCTGTAATCTTTAAAAGTGTCAAGGTCATGAAAGTCAAAGAAAGACTGAGGAACCATCCTAGGTAGAAAGACACATGCAACCTACACTTCTGAATTGAATCTTTTTCTATAAAAATCACTATTACACCTACTGATGAAACTTGAGTAGAGTCTGAGGATTAGATGGTAGTACTGTAATAAAGTTAATTTCCTGAATTTGATGGTTGTATTGTGGTTATGTAGGAGGATCGCCTTGTAGATGGACCTTTCTTCAAACTGGAGATTGCAATTTTTAATTACTCAAAAAATATGATGGGAAGAAATTCCATCCAAAGTAGAAAAAATTTAAAAATTACACTGTAGTAACCCTGACCAAAAAAAAATGTGCATAACTTAAATGAAAAAAAAAATTTGCTGGAAAATGTAATGAGGTTTTAATCAGTAGAGAAATACACTATAAATAGTTCCAAAATAATTTGTAGGTTTGACAAAAAAACTGAGTGTGATTGAGAAAAATGTTTCTAAAATTCATCTGTACTTTATTCAGTAAATCTAAAAATATTTATTGAATGCTTACTACAAACACCTCAGGTGCTAGAGACACAGCAGTAAAAGCAAGGAAAACAAGGTACCTTCAAGGAACTGATATTTCAGTGACACAGACAGTTAAAGTGCAAAGAATGTTACTTACTAATTGTGATTAATGCTATTGAAGAAACAGGGTGTGGCAGATTAGGAGCAGAATGTCCTTTAGACAAAGTGGTTAAAGAAGGCTAAGAAAGTAACATTTAAGCTGAGACCTAAAACAGCCAGCACATAAGAAGAGTTGGGTAAAAATATCCGGCAGCGAAAGAGTTGAGAATGGCAAATATACAGGGTCGGGCACAAATAACACCTCTTTTTTTATTACAAAATCATAAGCATGTAATTCTCTAACATAACAATATAACACTCAAGCACACCATATGACATTCTAGGTGAAATGTTCAAATTAAAACTATAAAATATACCGATATTATTACCCTACCTACCCAACACCGCTGGCCTTACTTCTGCCAGACCCTGTATGTATGTATGTATGTGTGTATGTGTGTATGTGTGTATGTGTGTGTATACACATACATATATATATTTTTTTTAAGGGAATTATTTTCAAGGTCTAACCAGTCATGTAATACAAATTATAAACCTGTAATAATTAAGTCAATGTTATGCTGGAAAGCAGATCAATGGAACAGATCTCACAATAATTATGCACTTAATAATGAAAAAGGGAAAGGTGTCACAAATCAAAAGGACAATTGGTAATGCATTGCTCAATGTTAAGTTTTTCAATTATTAGGAAAACATCAAAATAAATATATTTTCCTCACAAAAAAATTACAAACTTAATTCCAGAGAGATTAAAGAAAAACTATAAAAATTCAAATTAATTAGGAAATAAAAAGACATAATAAAATACAGACATAATTATATTCAGATCAAGAAGGCCTTTCTAGCCCTGGCTGGTGTGGCTCAGTGGACTGAGCATTAGCCTGTGAACCAAAGGGTTATTGGTTCAATTCCCTTTAGGGCACATGCCTGGGTTGTGGGCCAGCTCCCAGTGGGGGCCGCTCAAGAGGCAACCACATACTGATGTTTCTCTCCCTCTCTCTTTCCCTTTCCCCTCTCTAAAAATAAATGTTAAATATCTTTATTTTAAAAAAGGACTTTCTAAACAAAAATGAAATGTGAAGACTTCCAGCCAAGATGGAGGTGTAGGTAGATACAGTCTGCCTCCTCGCACAACCAAAAGGCCAACAAATTTAAAAACAAAAAATCACCAGAACTGTCAGAAAATCAAACAGTATGGAAGTCTAACAACCCAGGAGTTAAAGAAGAAACATTCATCTGGACTGGTAGGAGGGGCAGAGACAGGCAGCCAGGGTAGAGAAGACGCTCACAGCAAGGTGGCGGCTGGAGGACCAGGGAGACAAGTCACAGGCTGGTGGTCTCACATTTGCATGTGGGTAAGCCACGAGGAACAACTGGGGAGCAAGACAAACTATGGAACCCAGGGGTCCAGTGCGGGGGACAGGGGGGGAAGAAAGCCTCAGAAACCGTAGAGGTAAAAACCTGTGCGGGGTGCAACAGGAGAAACTTCCAGCCTCACAGGGGAGTTCATTGGAGGGGCCCACAGGGTCCTAGAATATACACAAATCCACCCACCCAGGAACCAGCACAAGAGAGGCCCAATTTGCCTTTGGGTATCAGGGGAACTGACTGAAAGCCAGATGAGCCAATCAAGCAAAATTGTTCCCTCTCGGACCTCTCCCCGACATACAGCACCACAATGCAGCAGATGGGTTGCCCTGCCCTGGCGAATACCTAAAGCTCCACCCCTTACAATGTAACAGGTGCACCAAGACAAAGAAATATGGTCCAAATGAAAGAAGACATCGAAACTCCAGAAAAACAACTAAGCAATGAGGAGATAGCCAGCCTATCACATGCAGAATTCAAAACACTGGTAATCAGGACGCTCACAGAAATGATTGAGTATGGTCACAAAACAGAGGAAGAAGTGAAGGCTATGCAAAGTGAAATAAAGAAAAATCCACAGAGAAACAGTGAAGGGAAGGAAACTGGGACTCAAATCAACGATTTGGAACAGAAGAAAGGAATAAACATTCAACCAGAACAGAATGAAGAAACAGTAATTTAAAAAATGGAGGAGAGGCTTAGGAACCTCTAGAACAACTTTAAACATTCCAACAACTGAATCATAGGGATGTCGGAAGGAGAAGAGGAAGAGCAAGAAATTGAAAAATTATTTGAAAAAATAATGAAGGAGAACTCCCTCTGTCTGGCAAAGGAAAAAGACTTCCAGGAAGTCCAGGAAGCTCAGAGAGTCCCAAAGGAGCTGGATCCAAGGAAGCACACACACCAAGGCACATCATAATTATATTACCCAAGAGTAAAGATAAAGATAGAATCTTAAAAGCAGCAAGAGAAAAGGAGACAGTTACCTACAAAGGAGTTCCCATAAGAGTATCAGCTGATTTCTCAAAAGAAACCTTGCAGGCAAAAAGGGGCTGGCAAGAAGTATTCAAAGTCATGAAAGGCAAGAACCTACATCCAAGATGACTCTATCCAGCAAAGCTATCATTTAGAATGGAAGGGCAGATAAAGTGCTTCCCAGATAAGGTATAGTTAAAGGAGTTCATCATCACCAAGCCATTATGATATGAAATGTTAAAGAGCCTTATCTAAGAAAAAGCAGATCAAAACTATGAACAGTAAAATGGCAACATACTCACAACTATCAACAACTGAACCTAGGGGAAAAAAAAAAAAAGGGAAACTAGGCAAACTAGAACAGGAACCGAATCACAGAAATGGAGATCAGAGGGGAAGGGGCAGGGGAAGAATGGGAGAACATGTACAGGGAATAAGCAGCATAAATGGTAGGTACAAAATATACAGGGGGAAGTTAAAAATAATATAGGAAATGGAGAAGCCAAAGAACTTACATGTACGATCCATAGACATCAACTAAAGAGGGGAGGGGGGGAAATGTTGGCAGGAGGGGGGTGCAGTGTGGAGGGAAATAAAGGGGAGAAGAAAATGGGACAACTGTAATAGCACAATCAATAAAATATACTTAAAAAAACAAATGTGAGAAATTACCAAAAAAAAGTTTCCTTTGCCAGATTAAAAAAATTTTCAGCCATTATTTCTTCAAATATACTTTCTGCCCCTTTCTTTCTTTCTTCTCCCTCCCAAACCCCTATAAAGTGGATGTCAGAGCACTTGATGTTGTCCCAGCAGTCTTTTATTCTATCCTCATTTTTTAAAATTTTGTTTTCATTTTGCTGTTCTGATTGGGTGATTTCCACTATTCTGTCTTCCAAGCCACTAATCTGTTCTTCAGTATTAACGAATCTTTTTTAAATCCTCATCTGAGGATATTTTAATGATTTTTAGAGAGAGGAAAGGAGAGGTAGAGGAGGGGAGAGATTAAAACATCAATTGCTTGACTCCTGTACACATCCGACCAGGGATCAAACCCACAACCTAGGTTATGTGCCCTGAACAGGAATCAAACCTGCAACTTTTGGTCAATGGGACAACACCCCAACCAACTAAGCAACCTGTCCAGCACTGTATTAATTAATATTATGTCAATTCCTTCTGGTGTAATTTTTATTTAAGTCATTGTACTGTTCATCTATGATTGGTCCCTTATTATATTTTCTCTTTGCTGAAGTGCTCTCTGGATTCCTCTATTCTACTCTCCAGTTTGTTGTCGTCTTTATGACCATTTCAGTGAACTCTTTATCAGGCAAACTGCTTATCTCCATTTCATTAGAGTTTTTCTCTGGATGGTTTTCTTGTTCATTCATTGGGGCCATATTCTTCTGTCCCCAATTTTGACTTTGTGTTTTTCCTGTAAGTAAGATGAAACAGCTCTCTCCCCTACTCATGAAGAAGTAGTCTCTGTGTAAACTGTATGTACTAGATGGATTGGGCAGGCTGGTTGTATTTGGGGAGGCCATGTGGAGTGCCTGATGTGCCACCAGACCATAAGAAACGGGTTCCAGGCAGGACAGCCAAATACACATAGATGCAGCAGCTCCTTATTATTCTGGTTGTCCATATCCAGAACGGAGTCAGAGCAGAGCAGCCTGATGTGTGCACACTTCCTGCTGATCTGGGCAGGGTTGTCTGATGTGCCCTCAGCATGCTGTGTTAACTATTGCCTGAGCCAGGTCTGGGCAGAACTGCACCCTACTAGTTCCGTACTTGCTTCATACAGGACAGCTCCATGTGCACACATCACAGCCCTTTGCTAGTGCCGCACGTTCTCTTGGTTAGGCAGCTATATGTGCTTATGAGACTTCACCCTACTAGTTCTGCACTTTCCCCAGGCAGGAGAGCCCCACGTGTCACGCAGCAGAAACCCACTATCTCTGCAGCCCAGCATATGGGCTTTGCTAGTTCTCTACTCTTCCCAGATTGAGGGGGTTGGGGGGCCTCACATGCACAACCCAGTAGGTATGTGCAGCTGCACCCTACCATACCCACCAAATCAGTCTCCAGGTGGAGGGGCCATGTGTACATGTGTTATGGCACCATCCTGTGCCTGCTGGCACTAGCTCCAGAAAAGCTGGGTAAGGAAGCACTACAGCAACCTATCAAGTTGGACAGAGCACCAAGTGCAAGAAAAATGTAAACAATGGCAGTTACTGGGTCCTCCAGTACTGGAGTGTTCCTTCAGCTTTTATGGTGCCCAAACTATTGGGCTGGTGAAAAAGTGCATTTGGTTTTCTCTGAAAGATGGCTCTAGTAGCACTTAGTTGTCTTTAACTTCATTTGAAACAATTTTGTTAGACTGTATTGTGACAGCTGTCATACCAGCATGCATTAAAAAAAAAAAAATTGGTGAATTTTTGTGCAGCCATTTTAATACTGAAGATGGAAGATAATAAGCAACATTTTTGGCATATTATGCTTTATTATTCCAAGAAAGGTACAACTACAACTGAAACACAAAAAAAAGATTTGTGCACTGTATGGAGAAGGTGCTACGACTGTTCGAACATGTCAAAAATGATTTGTGAGGTTTCGTGCTGGAGATTTCTCACTGGTGATGTTGAAAGCAATCAAATTGAGACATTAATTAGAACAATGAATGTTCTACCACATGGCAGATAGCCAACATACTCAAAATACCCAAATCAATAAAGTTGTTGCTGAAATAAAAAATGTCTTTTATTTTATGGAAAAAAACCACACGGACTTTTTGGCCAACACAGTATCTCCATGTGGTCTTTCTCTTCTTTGTTATGCAGAAGCTGTTCAATTGGCCCTTGGTGTCTCTTAGGAGGAACTACTCTAAATACTGGCATACATTTGATGTGTTCTTGGGAGGGGGCGAACTCAGCTCTTATGCTGCCATCTTGAACCAAAATTAACCATTTTAAAGTGAAGGTCAGTGAGGTTTAGTACATTCACACGGTTTTATAACACCACCTTTTCTTGTACCAAAATATTTCCATCACTCCAATGTAAAACTCCTTATCTGTTAAGCACTTTCTCCCCACTCTTCCCTCTCCACAGCCACTGGCAACCACCAGCTGGTGATTTATTTCTGTGGATTTACCTATTGCAGCTATTTCATGTCAGTGGAACCATACAATATGTGACCATTTGTATCTGGCTTTTCACTTAATATAATGAAAGTTTGGAGGTATATTTGCATCATAGTATGTATCAGAACTTCACTCCTTTTTACATCTGAATAATATTCTACTTTATGTATATACCACATTTTGTTCATCTATTCATCTATTGATGGATATCTGGACTATTTCTACTTTTTGGTTAATGTGAATTATGCTGCTATAAACATGTATATACAGGGACTAATTTGAAAATTGGTTTTCAATTCTTTTGGACATATACCTAAGAATTCAGGGTCATATGGTATTTCTAGATTTATCTTTCTGAGGAACCGCCAAACTGTTTTCCCCAGTGGCTGAACCATTTTACATTCTCACCAGCCATGTACAAGGGTTCCAATTTCTCTACATCCTTGCTAACATTTGTTATTTCCCTTTCTATTTTTCACCATATAACCATCCAAATGAGTGGGAGGTAGTACCTCAATTGTGGCTTTGATTTGCATTTCCCTAATGAGCAATAATGTTGAACCTCTTTTCACAGTACTCATAATCTTCATACATGTAAGAAATCCCCTTGTTATGAGTCCTGTTTCCACAAGGTGAGAGTGGAAACTCATATTCCCACATTTCCTTGTGGCTTGACCCAAGCACGTGATCTAGACTCTGGCAAAAGAAAATATGCATATGGGACATATAGAATTGAGAGCAAAGAGATTCTATTTCCATTTGTACTTGTGCAGATGGTGACAAATAGAGGACTCCAGCTCTGGGAGATGGGAACAACAAAGTTTCCCAGTGATTATAAGGTCAATTTTTGGCTCATAAATAGCATCAAAGCATCAACTGAAATATTTCCTTCAGGGTCCAGTGAAGCAACAGCAATGGTGGAGGTTTCCTCATCAGCATAGTGTAGAACACTGTAGAAGCTAAGCCTAATGCCTAATTCTCTGGCCCTACCAGCAATTCCATGAGCTACTAAATATCCATTTGATAAACTCCATTATTCTGGAAGAAACATTAGATTTATTTTACCTAGCTCCACACTGAATACCTAGAATAAATGTCAAGTAGTTACATAGAGGCAGATTTGGTTAAATCTAAGACAATTTCCTAACATAGATGTCTACCATTTTTTTTTAATTGAATAAATTACCTTAAAACAGGGTAAACAACCAGTCACTGCAAATTTAATGTTGATATTACATCTGCAGGAATAGTGTGAAGGTGGATGGAGAGTTGAACAAGACAACCTTTAGTTCCTTTTCTCCTCTGTATTATACAATGTTTACTATACAAATTTAAAGATAAATATCACACATTTGTAGCCCATTAAATGTCACTCAAATATTTACTAATTTATCAGCAACTAATTCTAAAATCACATAAATGTTTAGACTAAACCTTACTCTTCATTATCCTTTACTATATAAAGGGAAAAAAAGGAAATTCAGATAAACAAAGAGGAAGAAATCCATAATCCTACTTATCTGAGAAAATTACTGAAAATATTTTGGTGGATATCCTTCAAAACATTTTTTCTGATGCTGAAATTCACTTATAAAAAAAGATTACAATAAAAATAAAAGTAACAGCTAACATGTTATCAGTGCTTACCACAGCCCAGTCCCTGATCCAATTTTTCCCCCTTATCCCCCTCTACCCAATGTCCCCCAACTCCCTCAGGCAATCCCCACACTGTTGTCTGTGTCTATGGGGCATGGACATATGTTCTCTGGCTAATCTCTTCACCTTCTTTCATCCAGTCTCCTCTCCCCGTCGCCTCTGACAGCTGTCAGGTCTGTTCCATGTTTCTATGCCTCTGATTCTATTTTGCTTGTTCCTTTACTTTGTTCATTAGATTTCACATTAATTGAGATCAATCACATGGTATTTGTCTCTCCCTGGCTGGCTTATTTCACTTAGCACAATAGTCTCCAGGTCCATCTACATGGTTGCAAAAGTCTCCTACTTTTTTACTGCTGCATAGTATTCCACTGTGCAAATATAGCACAGCTTCTTTATCCACTCATCTACCGATGGGCACTTAGGCTGTTTCCAGATCTTGGCTATCTCAGGTAATGCTGCTCTGAACATAGGAATGCATATATTCTTTTGAATTGGGGTTTCAAGATTCTTAGAATATATTCTAAGAAATGGAATCACTGGGTCAAAAGGCAGTTCCATTTTTAATTTTTTGAAGAAACTCCATACTGTTTTCCACAGTGGCTGCACCAGTCTGCATTCTGACCAACAGTGAGTACACTAGGGTTCCCTTTTCTCCACATTATTGCCTGTTGTTTGTTATTTATTGGTGGTAGCCATTCTGGAGTAAATGTTCTATGTATTTTAATTCGTAATTTCCTCACATCTCCATCATGATGCACTATTATTATTTTCCTTTTACCAAAACACAGAGAAGAATAGTAAACTGCCCTAGCTCAGTTGGATAACAAGTGACAAGGCTCTCCGCTGGGACAAGGGCTGGCACCACATAGTTCTAACCAATTCTAATTGTTCACCTAACAGTCTAAATACATACTTTGCACTTTAACATTATGACTCTATACTGCTTCCAAAAAACTGATCATAGTATATATACACCAAGGATATAATATTCCCCTAATATATATAATAATATATATATTATGAATATCTTTGCATTTTAATAATTTTTTCTAAATCCTGAAAATGTGGGAAATACACTGCATAATTTAAGATATACTGATTTTTTAATCTACAATACATTTGAAATACCAAATTTAAAGAAATCCTTAACATTAAATAATATCTCAGTTATATGAACAAGTTGAACCTCAGTGAGGACACAGTTTACTCATGATCTTGAAGCTAGTCTAGGCCAAAATACTCCAGAATTCTGCCCCTTCAAAAATTCACCTTTATGAATCCCTCTTGCTATATATATGTCATGATAACATGGTTTGCTTTTTTATCCTCATCCAAGGACATGCTTATTTATTTCAGAGAGAGAAGAAGGAGGGAGAGAGAGGGAAAGAAACATCGATCTGTTGCCTCTCATTCGCACTCCAACCAAGGACCAAACCTGCTACGCAGGCATTTGACCTGACCAGGAATCGAACCAGAGACCTTCTAATTTATGGGACGATGCTCCAACCAGCTGAGCCACACCAGCCAGGGCCATGATAACATGGTTTTAAACTCCTCAAATGCATACCTGTTTCTCTCTTTCTCCCCCTCCCCTTTTCTTAAAAAAAAAACAAAAAACAAAAACCACTGGGCATTTATGGTAGGCACTCAATAAATACTTACTGATAGTCTAGTTAGACAATATTATGTTGAAACAGAAAATATGCAAAAAACAAAGGTCCTGTCAGTCTCATCCTTTCTCTCATTAAGAAACCATACAGATACTCACAAAGCATTCCACTCCAGATAATACACAGTGACCTACCACAAGAAAAACAGCTAACACTGCCACCCACTTTGCCTAAATGCTGAATCGGCTGCACTAAGTTCAAGTAAATATACAAACAGGCAAGGTTCAAATAAAGTGAACGTTTTAAAGAGAAGAATGGAGCAAGAACCCCATTGACACACAAATGGAAGGCAAAAACAATTACCTTAAAGGGCTGGCACCACGTAGTTCTAACCAATTCCAATTGTTCATCATACTACACCATGTGCCCCTGTCCTGGACAAGCATTCAGCCTTAGAGCAGAGAAGGCCTTTGCGGCCTTTCCACAAAGAAGGAAGTCAGTTACTTACTGATGTTACATTCAAAGTTTGGCTAATCCTCATGGATTGAGAATTTTAATAGTTCAAACTTTGAATACGTAATTTTTATAGCATACAACATTTAAAGTAATATCCTCTCTGTAACTTCTGAGATTCTTATCCATGAATATGGGAGATTCAGTTAAAAATAATAAGCTATATATTTTTTTCTGGGTCTAGAAGACCAGTACACTAAAGATAATACAGCTACTGTTCTTTGATATGCTGGTCCTAATTATTGCAAACATTTTAAAGATGAGCAAATACCTAAAAAGTCAAAGTAACTTAAAGATCACACTTCCATTTTCAAGGAAGAAAAAAAAGTAGCGACTTCCAGGGAGAAGAGACCATATCCCCGGACTGTATGAAAACTGAAGCAAACACCTCAACAATTTGCAAGTTCTCTGCCTTTACCTGTCTTCTACTCGCTGCATATACTTACTATGTGAGCTGCAAATACAAGCTGATCTCCCTGTTCAAAGAAAAATGGAAAGGATACTTTGTGAGTAAAGAGAAAGAGTTCTAACAAGAGGGAACAAAAAGGAAAGCAAACAGCAAAAGAGACTAGAAATAGAAACAAACAAGTGTGTCAACAGGATAATTACAGGAAAGGTGATATAAAGAATGGATGAATGGGTAGGAAGGGAACAAACGGAAGTTATACAAGGATTTTCATCAAACAATAAGTTCATACTTTCATAAGTCATGTACAAATCCTCACTTCAAAGAACAGTGAGGAAAAATCACAGAAGTTAGCAAGTTCAAGGAATCCTGTTTTTAACTCCAAAATGAAAAGATACATAGAGGTGATTAATAATGTCCTTCAGAAGATTATTAAAAAAAAACAGCATCGCTTCTAATTCACAAAACAACATGGCTGGGGAGATCTCTATCATATTGAATCACCTATTTAATTCATGACCAAAAGCTAGGCAAGACTAATCAAAACTACCTTAACTGTTCCAGAATGAAACTGACAGCCCTGATTATAACTTCAGTGTTTGTTGAATTAATAATACCATCAATACTTTTTTCCTCTCAACCCATATGTCAGTTAGTTATATTTAGGGAGAATAAGCTGTTTTACAACTGAACAAATGTACAGTAAATGGAGGTAATCTGGGGCTTTCTCACCCAGGTGTCTGGGGAACTAAGATAAGTAGTGTTCTCACTGCCTTGAGACTGGGCCCAATAAATGGTTCCCATAACACTGAGCGGGCTCATGTGCACAGAATCTCTCTGTTACACAGGTTGCCTGCTCCCTGCCAACTTTTGTCTGTCTTCAGTATTTAAGGGGGTAGGAGCTCCCCGCTGGGACACAGGAGAGACAGGGGACATGCAGTGTGACATGCTAACAGTTTGCAGCATGCGTGGATGGCCCACCCTTGAATAAAGGCATGTCAGACATCCCAACGGCTCCATGAATATTGTTCCGTCTGCCCAAATCTTGAGTGAACCTGTCAGGTCTTGAAAGGTGGCAACACAACATATGATACAGATACCCCTTCAGGTCATGAGCTCCTACGTTTTTCACAATATTGTCGAAGTTTTTATACCACCGTATGTAGCAGCTTACCTTTCTCCTCCCAGGTTTCTAGACACACAAGTAAATTTAGCTTATGAAATCTGTGGACTATTCAAATAAATTATTTAAATAGAAAAACAGGATAAAATGACTGCATCTTATAATTTCATTTGTAAAAATATGTAATATTTTTTAATGTTTTTCTCAGATTGAACATATAATCCAGACTGTATTTTTTCTTTGTCCTTATTTCATTTTGTTGCCTAAAACACTAATCAAACAAGCTAAAAGAGCATAGTTGCCTCCTCAAGATTATAGCAGTTTAACCTAAAAAACACTATCCCCCCCCCCGCCCAGAAAGTTGCCAAATTTCACTCACTGTACTCAAAAGTGCAAATTAAGATACATCAGCCTATTAAAACCAAAAAGGAAATGTTAATTCATAATGAATGTTTCTCCACACACCATTAACATTTGCTAATTCAGAGTAATGGATACATGGGTTTATGGTGTTTATTTTTAAAGTGTTCTGGATATATGGAGAGAAAATACATCTAAGTTTATTGTTCTAGGTTTCTAACTTCGTTGACTAGATTAGTGTTTCTTCAAGTGAGATGCCTGGACAGCAACACAAACATCACCTGGGAAACTGTTAGAAATACAAATTCTTGGGCCCCACCCCAAGCCTACTCAATCAGAACCTCTGAGGGTGGGGCCCAGCAATTTGTGTTTTAACAAACCTTCCACATAATTATGATTCACACTTAAGTCTGAGGACCTTCTGACTACATAAATATCTTATCATTCACCAAGGCCAGAAAACAGATAAGCAAGCTGGAACAGAGGAGAAAATTAGGATAAACAAAAAAGTCTTGGTGCTTCACCAATTCACCTCTTTTCCCTCCATCCTGCCATACTGCTAGGTGGCCACTGTTCCTTATTTCTAATTCTACCCAGAAGATTCATGCAGCACTCAAGAATTTGTTTCTTAGTCTATTTACATTGTACTTTTTTAAATCTCTAAATTCTCATCCCAAAATATACATTATGATTATATTACCAGGGAAAGTTTTAAAAATATTGACACCCAGGTCCTATCAATTACCAATAAAATCAGGTTTTTCTAGGGGTGGGGACTAGCCAAAAGTATCTTTCAAAGCTCTTCATGAAATTCTAGTGTGCAATCAGAACTGAAAACCACTCAGTCTAAATGAAAGTTTTTATCTCTATTTGCATGTATTTGTCTATATTTCTAAATGCAATGAGAAAACTACTTGTATGAGAATCACGAAAGGCATATTTCTCAAAATGGTATTCGAGATAATATCCGGTGATACATTTATGACCTTTTTTTAAATAGCTATGTATTTACTTTTCCAGTTATTTATTGTATGTAATATGTTTTCCATGTAAGACAATGAGAGTTCCATTTAAAACAAGATTCCATTTTTTAAGAGACAATTATTTTTTAAAAAAACCACACAAATACACTAAATGAAGAATGGTACAAAGGACAGGGCAACACTGCAAAGACAGTAAGCCAAAAAAAAAAAAAAGTCTGATAAACCTTGACCAATATGCTTATTAAAAATACAGATTCCTGAGTCCTACCCCAGCAATCCTAAACCACAAACTTTGGGAGTAGAGCCCCAAAACTTACATTTTTAACAAGTGCTCCCAGGTGATTCTTATTCACTTACGCTTGAAAAATGCCCCAGTGAGAGATATTTGAGCCTTCTGCCACGAGGCAGAGAACAAGCTGAAATGCAAAAGGCAACCCCTTCATTCCATTCATTTTACCACTACCCCTTCCTGGTCTCACAGACGGGTACGCTGCAGCTACATCTGTGGGGCGAGGAAGAAGTACAACTTCTGTTGCAAGACTTAGATCCCATCCTGACTTCCCATTACATCCTTTTATTGCAAGTCTCCCAGAAACCAGAGCTCATTCTAATTTCACTCTCTTCTTTTCACCCTCATCCTCCTTAACAACAGCCCTATGCCTGGAATATTGCCATTTCAATATGACCTCCTGGTCCATGCTCATTCATCCTTCCAGCTATACTCTGTGAAGCCAAATCTGTAAAATTGTCACAAAACACTGGTGCAATCTAATCACCCTCAGGCTATATTCGTACTCTCAAATTCCAATGATTAAGAATCTCTATCTATCCAAATTGTAAATTGTTTTTTAAATGTTCGTATATCACCTCACTAGGCAGAATATTGAAATAAATTTCAGTTCACATATCATTAGTGATAGCCAGTGGTTCTCAATCTTGACTACACACCAGCATTATCTAGGGAGCTTTTAAAAATCCCCACATGGAGGCATGTTCTAGCCCAAATTAAAGAATCTCTGGGGGTGAAGGTGAGGCAAGGCATCTCTCATTTTTTTCTTAAGAGATGCCAACATGCAGCCAAGGTTAGAACCATGAGCTATTTTTTCAGCTAGAAAGATTACCAAGACAGATTTGGAGACTGTCTGCCATGTGCAAGCAACACTTTTACCATTACTGTACTCGATTCACTTAGTCAAATAAAGAATTTCACAAAACAGTGACTTTTGAGGACTGAGATTCCAAGTTCCAACAGTAACAAAGGCAATATACAAGTATTTGTTTATATTTATCTTAAGCACTTTTTGTCAAGAAATACCCTGCATTTGTTTACTGATTTAGTGGGTATTTTTTAAAGCCAAACACCATAGCTCCAAATCTGAACAGAATTTTTATAGAATTAAACTGGCTCAAAAAATAAAATAAAATAAAAATTAAATTAAATAGTGAAATTCAAAAAACAAAAACAACAAAAGAACTAAACTGGCTCATATTTTGACTAAGATAATGGCATTTATATCCGCCAATGGACAAGGGAGATACTGAGAAAGAAAATTAAAATGGACAGGTATTACTGTCCATTTCTATGTACCACAAAGCACATTCAATATAAGTTCAATACCACACATGACAATTTCAACTGTTTTTGGAGTCTTTGTTATATAAATCTGGTTCATGATCATATTCATTATATTCAGTAAAACTAGATCTACTTATTCAGTATCCTGTGCAAAGAGACTGAAATCTAATATACTATAAATCTTTTGAGTATGTAAAATTCAGATTTAGAAACCTCATGGTAATAAATATGCTACCAAAAAATACATACTATACAACATAAAGTGAAAAGCATATTCTAAAAAAAGTAATAAAATTTACTTTACTCTTGACATGGCAAAGAAATAATGTTGAATTTAGGAAGCTACAATTCTTCTAATAAAAGAACACCTGGCAAAGACAGTCACAGTTGTATCCACTTCCTGCCATAAATGCCAGCAGCAAGTACATCCAATTTCAAGTTCCTTTGAAACCAATTGAGTGGGCAGAAGACAATCATAGCCAAAATGAGGAACACACGGTATTCATTCTTTGGAAAAAATCAGCAGTGAATTACAACCAGGAGGGGAAGCCATCTGTCACAAGAAAAAGAAATGCCAGTAGCTGTCCAAAACTACAGTATGCCACCTCAACCTGAGCAGAGTCAAGCTTTAAATTTTAATTCCAGCTAACTCTTGTGATAAGCAACAGTTTTTAAAATCATTGAGGAAAAAAAGACTACCAACACTGTAATTCTACCAGTACTGGAAACTCTCTCTCACTATTAGTAAGAGCAACAACACAGCAAATAGAAATCATACATATGCAAAAATTCAGAAACAAGTCAACATTTAAACAAATTCAATTCTCTCTAGTATAGAAAACACTGGCAGTTTTATCTGCATTATATTCCTAGCCTATGAACATCCATCCCCCCCCCAAAAATGTCAAAATATAAAGGTAAAAATGACCCACAAGGGGAAAAAAAATCAACTTTTACTACTGCCCTACCCCACGCCCCAATCCCCCCTCCAACCACCCTAATTATCACTTTCCCCCCTGGAAAGCACTGTAGTTCATTCTTCAGGATTCCATCTTTAATAAGGTAAAATCATTGGGCAATTAAATAGATGTATTTGAGAAAAGATTCAAAAGTGCCAGTCCTATCTTCTGTACGGTCTTAAATCCACTAAAATCAGTTTCAGACATAGTAGGTTTCTAGGCATCAGAAGATCACAAAACTAAGTGTATTTATTCTTTCATGACAAAACATTTTTAAATTTCAAAATACAGATGTTTAATTCATAAAAAGTATAGCCGCTAGATCTCAATTTATTTGAATCAGCACTTTATATTGTCATTAAAATGCATAAAAGATTTTTTAAACACAACCTATTATTTGTGAAATTAGAATTAGTCACAGTAATTCTAGTTCAGCTATTTATTTGCTAATGTTCCTTCCTTCATTTAAGCAGTATTCGTAATCATACTTCCTCCCCTCAAAGCCTTATTCTCTTTAAGAAAAACAGTAATTTCTTTTAGAATAAATTCATCTAAATATCCAACTACTGGTAATCTAATTTTTCTTTAGCATACAAAGCCATGTTTATTCTGAAAAAGAATGGCCATGAAATTTTTTTAATTAAGCTATATATGCATACTTCACTCCTAGGAACATCATAATAAATATTGATGATGATGATGAAGAACAAAATTAAGTTATCCTCCACGAAGTTAATAATACAATTTTACTGTTCTAATTATACCAAAAATAAAGTCAATTTAGGGTCCTAAAAAGACATATATATTTGCTCAAAAGTTCATTAAGTAAGACAACAATAAGCAGATCACCTCAATCAAGAAACCTCTTGGAAAAATCCAGAGTCAAACAAAAAAAAAAAATGTTCACGTATCATGAAGTAATTAATGTTCACTTCTTTTATTCAACTATTCAATCATAACATTTGAATAAAGTTACTTCCCTTTCTTTAAATAATTAAGGTAAACGTGAAGAACATATTCAGTGTCCTAAAGTGTCCTCTTTGTTTCTTTTTTCTGACAGCCTAGGAGTACAGTAGGAAGCAGCACAGACAATGGAACACACTGCTTGAGTTTGAATCCTGCTTCTGCCACTTTAACAGCTGTGTGACAGTATCAGTAAAATAAAAATAACAGTAACTATCTCATAAGATTGTTATGATGATTAATAGTATAGGCAGAGCACATAAAACAGGGCTTGCTCTTTAGTAAGTGGTAGTAGTTGTAGTCTGTTATCATCAGCTATTCTGTTGTCAAAGTACTCTCCATTTGATGCAATACACCTATCAAGACCTTTTTTCCACTGCTCAAAACAGTTTTTGACCTCATTAATTTTAGGCCTTCTTCTACTTCTGTCATTTTTGTTTCACCTCTTCCATATCAACAAATCATTTCCCTTTGAGGACTTTTTTCATTGGGAAAACAAACAAAAAAAAAAGTCGCTTGGGGAGCAATCAGCTGAATAAGGAGGGTGGGACACGGCGGTCATGCTGGTTTTTGGTCAAAAACTGAATGTTCAGTGCAGTGTGGGCAGGTGCACTCATAAATCACCCATCACGAAATGGGCAAATGCGCTGTAAGAGCCTTCAAAAAAATTCACTGAAGCCAAAAGCAGCCTCTCACAACACCAGCTGGTACACCAATACAGATTAAGTCCCTGGAATACTTACCTAGCAGGGGAAGCCTGTACTACAAAGGACTCGCCCTCTAAAAGATAATTCTGGGATTTTTGGGGGTCTCCTCTCATATTAAATTTTTCAGGTTTAGCACGTCGAAACTATGCAGCTACACCGTCATTGTGGGGAAATGGTTATACGTAAATAAGTAATCATGACTGTATTCCAAAAACACTTTATTTTTTAGACATCGAAGTTTGAATTTCATTGTGCCACAAAGTATTATTCTTCTTTTGATTTTTTTCAATCATTTAAAAATGTAAAAACCATTCTTAGCTCATGGGAGATGTACAAATTCTACAGGCAGCAGAATTTGGCCCACATGTCAAATGTGATGGCCTCTGTTATAAACCCAATGCTTCTTCAATACCAGTACATGAACAAGTTTTCATCAATCCTCAATAAAATTGTCACTGTAAAATTAAAAGCTATATATTTTCTTAAGGAGAATTGTCCTATATTTTGAGGTTATACAATTCCTACTCCTTAAGTGTTAAAAATGTCTTTTTCTAGCCCTTGCCAGGTGGCTCAGTTGGTTGGCACATCATCCCATACACCAAAAGGCTGCCAGTTTGATCCCCGGTCAAGGCACATACCTAGGCTGTGGGTTCCATCCCTGGTCAGGGCACGTATGGGAAGCAAATGAATGTTTCTCTCTCACATTGATGTCTGCCTCTCTCTCCCCTCCTTCCTCTCTCTCCCACTCCCTCTCTCTAAAATCAATAAATATATCCTCAGGTGAGGATTTTTTTTAAATGTGTTTTCTTTTATAAAATGGCAGTAGGAATATATGGTCATTATCTTTTTTTAATTGTCTTTATATGACAATTCCACGTCAGCTTCCATCCCCCACCTTTTTTTACAGGGTGTTGTTCATTTTTTCTTTTGCTAGTGTGTGAAATCCAAGTCTGGGACTCATTAATTCAAAGCTTCCCACCTAATCAAAACAAGAGAAGTACTTCTCAATGTGTAATTTACATATGCCAATATAGATCAATTATTTAAACTAATCAAATTACATCTTTACCATCTGCACAACTGATCACCTATACGTCTTCTCTGTCCTTTCTCTTAGCCTAATGTTAACTCCTTCCCAGAAGTCTTTGGATCCAATGAAATTCACAATCTTGTGAAAGTTAAATCTTCTTCATAGCAGGCACATAGTTTAAAGTATTTGTGGAGAATTTTGGGTCCAACTGACCAGCCAGAAACTCCTTACCACAGAAAGAAAGTAGAGCAGTAAAAACATTATTTCCAGAAATATTACATTCCTTTTGGGAAAGCACTCTATAATTCATGAATGAGTCATTGTGGAAATGAAAATGTTAAATAATGGGTATGACTGTAACTGAAAATCCTGAGAGCTAATTTCCCTGCTCACAGTTCTTGGTAGCTCCTTCAGGAATATCATGCTACTCTGGTAGTGATTAGTTATCTAAATGAAACTTATTATTCATTGTGACCCACTTTCTAGAAATACTGTATAGGTGCCATGCTACTATTTCCATTCTCATAGCAGATTATAAAGTACACTTTATTCTTTAAAGAATGTTATATACTATTATTTGAGTTTATAAAATAACTGACTTCATTCTAATTCAATTAACATTTATTAATGTCAGGTAGTCTTACGCATCATTTTATACATATTATTTTCTTTAATGTCATTTAACTATCACAACAACCACAAAAGCATCTTCTCCATTTGACACCTGATTAACTCACATGAAGGCTCTTTGCTCTTTATATGCAAGCATTGATTTTATGCTGCCTACTTTGGAAAGAACATCCCTAGTCAAGTATTTCTAATTCCCAGGAGCGCTTAACTTAGTTAATATGAATCAACTGAATTAGGGCCTTAAAATCAAGCTGAACATACGCTCAGAAAATTCCATTAGAATAAATGACAAAAAAAAAATCAGATAATTTTATAAGAAACAATCTCTAGAGTCTACCTTTGTCCAACTCTCTGTGCTTTTACAGATGAGAAAACTGGGTCTGAAAAGATAAAACAGTGTGCCCATGATCATAAACCAAGTACTGATCGGCAGAGCAAGGATCAAAATGAGAATGTCAGTCTCCTTTTAAAAAATTCAGTGTCCTAGTGATTCTTAAGCTCATCAGACCCAATGCCACCCCTTTCCTTTTATAACAAATATTTTAAATGTGCCCTTTACTACCCAGAAATTTTTAGATATTAATCCCACATGCAATCACAAAAATTAGAGAGGAATGGCAGCCAGAGAGGTCACCTTGATCTCTCCCCTTGAAGTTTCAGTAACTTGAACATCTGTAACTCAACAAAGGATTCCCTTGCTCAATGTACAAACATGCTTGAGAAATCTGAGGACTAAACTAAAAGTGAGCAAGTGGAAGCAAAAGGAGGAAGTGAGAAAGGAGGAGGGCTGAGATGAGCCACAGTGCAGCCCTGCAGCCTGGAGCTCATGGCGGGCCTCACACAGACAGGGGAAGAGCCAGGTTGTGGCTGGCACTCCCTCGGCCAGGAGTAGCATAGAGATTCGATGGTCATTCCTGTAAGACTAAGCAGGACAAGCTACAGCTGGGCCCAGAGACCTGAGCAAGGATACAGCATGAAGATTTAGCCAGTGGTCAGCATTTTTGACAGAGAAACAAAGCCACAGGGCCTTGCCACCCCATAGCCTCCCAGAACTTGCCTCCATTAACCCTTGGTGTTAGGTTGCAGAGCATATTATCTGCAAATCAGAGAACTAGTACTAGAGAGTAACTTTTTTCCCTCAGCAAAAGATGCACTCTATGATCAGTGCTGGGGTTCAGGTGCAGGGGGGGAATCCACAGAAGTGCAAGTTTGCCATTAACAGGAGGGCAAAACAACAAAGAAGCTGGCCATTTCCCCCAGTGCAGCCCGCCCCAATGCATCATGGCTACTCTGACTGCAGTGCCTGGCTGTGGGATCTCACTTCCACTGGAAAGTGGAAGACCTCTTCATAATAATCTGCTAGAGAAGTGCCACTCATACATGGATGCCTAGAAAGAGAAGAAATCTGTCAAATACAATGGAACTTTGGTTCTCAAAACTTAACTTGTTCCAGAAGACTGTTTAAGAACCAAATTATTCAAGATGGGAGATATTCAAGAACCAAGGTTTGACTGTATCGGCAGAACACGTTGTCAGGTCAAGAACCAAAGATTTGTTCAACTACTGAGACATTTCTTCCGTGAACCACTTGGTCGAGAAATGAACTGTTCAGGATGGGAGACATTCGAGAACGAAGGTTTGACTAAACCGTGAATAACCATGGTGGCAAAGCATCTCAGAAAGAATATGAAAAATCTTCAGAAAGCAAACTTAAAGACATGTAAATATGTGATATAAATGACTGAGAATTCAAGATTTCAGGTCTGTAAATACTCAACAAGATGCAAGAAAATACTACAGGCAATTTAGTGCACTGAGAAAACAAATCAACAAACAAAATGAGTACTTTATCCACAAGACAGAAATCTAAAAATGATGTAGAGGGAAGAAGAAAGAGACTTAAGTATAAAAAAATTACTTTATGAGAACTATCTGACTCCATCAGAAAGAGCAATATAAGAAAAATAAGCACCCCAGAAGAAGAGAGGGAAAAGGGGACAGCCTATTCAAAGAGCTAATGAGAACTTCCCAAACCTATACAAAGAACTAGATCCTTGAATGCAAGAAACAAACGGAACACCTAGCTGCCTCAATCCAAAGAGGCCTTCTCCAAGGCACATTGTATTAAACTGTCAAACATGAATGACAAAGAAAGAATTCTCAAGACAACGAGGTGAAAGAAGAAAGTAACATAAGAAGAAAGTCCATTAGGTTATCATCAGACTTTTCAACAGAAACTCCACAAGCCAGAAGAGAGTGGAACCAAATATTCAAACTACTGAAAGAGAGAAATTACCAGCCAAGAATAATATATCCAGCAAAGTTATCCTTTAAATATCAATGAGAAATAAGGACATTTACAGACATACAGAAGCTGAGGGTATTTATCACTAGCAGACCTCCACTGCAGGAAATACTCAACAGGGTATTTTACCTGAAGCAAAGACCAATAGGTCACAAACTACAAGTAATATCACCAACAAACCCACAGTAAAAAGAAGGATAATTTGTGACAATAAAAACATAAAAGGGATGGAGGTAAAGGTCTGAATTTGCCAAAGAGGATTGAGATCACAAACATACAAAACAAAAAGTACTACTGTATATATAAAATTTTATTTTCATAAACCTAATGGTAACCACACACCCCCCCCAAACTGAGAAACTGAGACACATGGCTTAAAAAAAGAGGAAACAGAGGAAAGAGTAGAATACTACCAAACAAAAACAATAGACATAAACACGAAGGAAAAGAACCAATGGAGGCACAGAGCTCAACAAAATAAAAGACAAAGTGGCTATATGAAATCCTCATACATCAGTAATTACCCTAAAGGTACATAGGCTGAAATTACCAATAAAGAGGCAAAAAGTAGCAGACTTTATCAAAAAACAAATCCCAACCATACACTGCCTTCAGGAGAAATACAAATGGCCAACAGATATATGAAAAGATGTTCAACTTCACTAGCTATTAGAGAAATGCAAAACAAAATTACAATGAGATACCACCTCACTCCTGTTAGAACTGTTCTTATCAACAAGACAGGTAATAATGTGTTGGAGAGTTTGTGAAGAAAAAGGAACCCTCGTTCACTGCTGGTGGGAATGTAAACTGGTACAGCCACTATGGAAAACAGTAACGGTGGTTCATCAAAAAATTAAAAATAGAGTTACCATATGATCCAGCAATCCCTCTTCTGCGAATCTACCCAAAAAAACTCGAAAACATTTCCTCACAAACATATATGCACCCTTATGTTCACTGCAGCATTATTTATGGTGGTCAAGACATGGAGACAACCACAGTGTCTTTCGATAAAGTACTGGATACAGAAGATGTGGTATCTAAATATACAAGGGAGGAAACCTCCAAAACAAAATTTAAAAAAAAAAATGTGTTATTTACTCTTACATGTTTTAACTTCGGTCACCTTCAAAGTACTCTCCACTGATGCAAAAAACATATCAAGATTTTTTTTTCCACTGCTCAAAACAGTTTTTGAACTCATCAATTTTAATGCCTTCTAGTGCTTCTGCCATTTTTTGTTCACCCCTTCCGCATCAGCAAAGTGTTTCCCTCTGAGGACATTTTTCATCCAGGGAAACAAACAAACAAAAAAAAACTCACCTGGGGCAAGATCAGGTGAATAGGGAGGGTGGGGCACGGGGGTCATCCTGTTTTTGATCAAAAACTGCTGAACACTGAGCACAGTGTGGGCAGGTGTGCTCATAAATCACTCTTCATGAAACGGGCAAATGCACTGAAAGAGTCTTCAAAAAAATTTTACTGAAGCCAAATGCAGCCTCTCACAACAACACCTAACAAGGGGCCTGTACTCCAGAAGTTCCATTTTTTTGCGGGGGGAGCCCCCCCGCATACACTTTGAAATACCACTCAGTAAGAAAGAAAAGATGAAGTAGTGCCATTTGCAACAACATGGATGGACCCTGAGAATATTATACTAAGAGAAATAAGCCAGTCAGAAGACGCTAAGAACCATATGATTTCACTCACATGTAGGATATAAAACAAACTTACAGACACATACAGCAGCATGGTGGTTACTAGAGGGAAGGAGAGGGTAAAGGATAAAGGGGGCCAAATATATGGTGATGGAAGATGATCTGACTTTGGGTGGTGGGCATATAATGTATCATAGAAATGTACAGTTGAAACCTACATGATCTCATTCACCAATGTCACCCCAATAAATTTAATTTAAAAATTAATATAATGTTCTATGAAATAAAAAGAATTTTATAATAAAATAACACGTATGTTAATGTGTAAATGCTGCAGACAGCTATACTAAGACAGATGTACACACAAGGAGAAGCTGAACTGGTGGCCAAACTGGCCAAAAACGCAATGCTGCTATTGAAATAATTTTCTAAAATGATAAAAACACTACATAACATTTAAACAACAGAACATATAATCTTGCATCACCTTACACAGTAGCCCACTGTTAAAAAATTTAGTGCATACTGTAGCCATTGAAGAGATGCCAATGTAATTATGTACATTTATGTAGTTGGGATCCAGGCTTAACTCATTTTATAAACAGATTTTTCACCTACACAAACTTCTGGCAAGACATTTGAAAATCATATGGAATGAGGGAGAACTTTTCAATATGCAGGGCTTCCCTAAGCGCTGCAGGGTATCTAGCAACCCAAGGCCCTCTCTACCCTAAATCCAAGAAATGCCTTCTGCCTCCAAGATATTTTGGCAGCCAATGTTACCAGAACTTTCCAACAATTGAGAAAAAATATACTACAGCTTGAAAATAAGTACCTATCTTCAGAAATACCAAGGGGAATTCAGGAATTTATCTATTACCATTTAAGTAGGTCCCCTTTTACCTGTTTTCTATCTCTTGTCTTATAGAGAAACAAAAAATATAACCCTTGAATTTACTTGATAGGAAAGACTGGAAACACTCATTAAAGTATGCTTCTCTCTGAATGTAACTGAACAAAAAAAACACAGGTTCAGCTGCCTGTCACCACAAAAACCAAACTCGTGAGGCAAATGTTGATACAAAAGGCAAGAGGTTTTACTCAGATGTTGCATTGTCTGGAAAAATGGCAAGCTCCCGTCTCAAAGCCCATCTCCTCTTTCTGCCATGGAAAACGTCCAATGGTCCTCAGGATGACCAGGACATAAGCCAGTGTGCAGAGTCCTTGCTCCCACTTAAAGTACAGTCCTTTGGAGCCTGTAGGCAGCAGTTAAGTGGTCACAGTCCCCATCCAGGTAGTTTAGCTTGTTTCTAAGCTGCTGTTCTTTTCCCAGTTCCTCCTGGAGCCTGCGTGTGGAGCCCACACAACCATGACCATGCGGCTGCAAGGGCTGCAAGGTCTCATACTCCTGGGAGAGCATGTGAACATACCGTCCAATGCACCACCCCATGGGCAAGAGAGACACAGAGAGTCCCTCCTGGAGGCCCTGGACCACGTGGCCCATGAAGAGAACAGGCAAGTACACTGTGTAAGTCCAGGTCTTAAGCAAGAGCAAGAGCCAAGACTGTTTCTTTGTTCCCCTGGGATTATATTAGTTTGAGAATGGGATGAGCTAGTGCTTTCTCCAAATGACTAGTCAACTTCCCAAACTTTTCCACATTTCAAGTTGGGCCACCTCCCAATCAATCCCTTCTTTTCCCAGGCTAGTCTGACAGGCCTCTCTGGTCCAGCACCTCCCGCCTCCTATGCCATTTTGATTTCTATGACACATGTGCCAGCTTTCCCCTGGTCCCATCCCTAGTCTGGTAACAGAAGGAAAGCAAGTGCTTTTCCTAACCAATTATCCTGCTGGCTCTTTGTACACCTGGGCCTTACCCATTGATCTTTCTAGCTTTCTGCCTCTCAATCTTGGAACCTTCCCTGGCCATCATCTTGGCCAGGTGGGGAAGACTCCCAGGCACTATGGACAGACTGTCTACAGGTAACACTAAGAATTTGGCACTTATTCTAAGTTCCTATGCCCATAAAAGAGAGAAGAGCCATGTGGAAAGAATAAATTACTAATTATTCAGGTTATCAAATCTCTGAAAGATAATCAAAACTAAGAACACTTTCTGAATATAACGTTTCTATTTCTCAGCAAATTTTTAAATCCTATGCAACAGTTTTCACTTAGCTCCCAAAAATTATTTTCTTTGTAACAGACGAATACTATAGGTTTATAATGTAAACACAATGCGATCACGTAAAAAGTTGTATTATGCTTAAATAAATATTTACCTATAAATAACTAATCAAAGTAGTTTCGCTTTCATTTTAATATCACTATCTCAAACCAACAACAGAAATAATACTGGTGTACAAAGAAAAAAATATACAGGGTCTAGCACAAGTAACACCACTTTTTTATTACAAAATCTTTTATTACAGAATCATAAGCACGGAACCCTGTGAGATAACAATATCACACTCAAGCACACCATAAGGCATTTCAGGTGAAATCTTCAAACTAAAACTATAAATTATTACACCCATATTATTCCCCCACCTACCACACTCAATCAGGTGTTAATTCTGCCAGACCCTATAGAAAGTACCTGTCCTAAACTCTTTACCCAAACAGATAAACTCTAGCATATCATTATTTATATTTTTGACAATGAAAATGCCTGTATTAGACACATATCTCCTCCTATATTACACAAAACATGAAAGAAAAAATCAATATAAACAATGAAGAAACTTAACCTGAAAAAATGCTTCCTTCACTTATGCTTTTAAAATACTATAAAAATTAAGGACTAAGTCTCTTCACCCGAAAATTTTGCAGTATGAAGGAAACTTAGAGGTTAATTTGCCCAAATCCCTGCTTCAGAACAAGAAAAAAAAAAAGTATAACAAAACTGTGACAATCTCTCATAATATCTTATACTGGCAGTACCAGAAAATAAAAATGCATAATTTCTATTTTTTACCATACAGAGAATTTTAAAAACCAAATTAAAATGAAACATACAAACTAGTATGCTTAAACATGTATAATGCAACTTTAGCAGAAGGCAGCAGGTATCATGGACTCAACCCTCAAAAACAGCCTCTTGCTCTGGCCACTGCGGCTCAGTTAGTTGAAGCACTATCCCATAAACTGAAAGGTTACAGGTTCTATTCCCATTCAGGGCACATGCTTGGGTTGTTGGCTCAGTCCCTGGTCAGAGCATGTATGTGAGGCAACCAATCCATGTTTCTCTCTCACATCGGTGTTTCTCTCCCCCAATTCCTCCTCTCTGAAATCACTGAGCTTGTAAGTCCTTAGGTGAGGATTTAAAAAAATAGCTTCTTATTTTAAGCTTAATGGGATGGGGAAAGAAGATATTACATTCCTCAAACACAAATTAGGTAATAAAAAGTTACAAATATTTCCCATGGGAATGTTTTACTATAAACTGTCTGCCAATATTCTTAATCTTTAAAACTGAGCTCTTTTAGAATTTTGTAGTGCTTACTAATTGTTTAGCAATACTAGTAAGAGATTCCCACTGTCAAGAAATTCTTGATGATTTGCTCTCTTCTTTTTCAGGGCAACAAATTATAATATTCAAGTACCTCTCACAAGATAATTTTTAAAGTATGCAGTGATTCTTTGAAATTTAGGTCCTCCTTTATTTATGAATGTGGTTGTATTAAACAGCTCCCAGAGAGCGTAGGAACAAAACTAAGTATTAGGAAGGACACAATTACAACCAAAATTGATTAATACATCCTTTTCCTTTTTTAACTTCTTCACAGTAAGAACTGGGTAACTGATGAGACAAAGAGGAATCCTTACCACAAAACACTCAATAAAGTAAAGAGTTACTAGTTAGCCAACTATAACTACTGGCTAAAATAGCCCACCCTAGGAACCTCTCCAAGGACAAAGAACTCTATACCATCAACAAAACAAACATCAACAAAGAAACACCTATCTTTTGACCACTTTCTCTTTTTTTAAAGATTTTATTTATTTATTTTTTTTAAATAGAGGGAGAAAGAGAGGGAGAAAGAGAAGGAGAGAAACATCAATGTGTGGTTGCCTCTCACATGCCCCCCACTGGGGGGACCTGGCCTGCAACCCAGGCACATGCCCTGACTGGAAGTTGAACCAGTGACCCTTTGCTTCGCAGTCTGGCGCTGAATCCACTGAGCCGCACTAGCCAGGGCCTTCTGGCCACTTTCAATTGGTTCTTTCTTTCACTGATGTTTCTACTAAGGCTTACGAAGTATTTCCAGAAATTTATTATCCTCATATCCATTTTATCCTACAAAATAAGATGTAGTTTGAAAGGAAAAATCCAGGAAAAAATAAAGGTATTCTTTAAATATGTTTTCTAAATCTAAATCACTTTAATTTTAATGTTATTTTGGGAGTCCAAACACTCAAGAAAGCAAGTTACCACCTCCTAAATTTTCACATTGCTTTCAGATTTATTTCTAGTTAAGGCAATTCACCAGAAAAAATATATATAATGGTGCAAAGTTGGTACTCAATATTTGTTAAATCAATGAGTAAATATTAAATATTAAACACTAAAACTAATATTTAACAATGGGTGAACAGCTTCATGGCTTGTTAGAAAAAAAGCTGGCATCTCTAATCACAGTTAATACCTGAGAATGCACAACCAAAAAAACATTAATAACAGGTCTCAAAGCAGGATTTTTATTCAATGTGCATGGATAAACTCTTTCCAAAACTTTGAAGTACTCTTTTTGGCTTTCTAGAAGCTATCTCTATTATGTTAAATTTTGGCCAATGAATTTTGGCCAATGAAGTTTATCTAGTATTTTCCCATTACTCTGTGTTACTGAAGAAATAGTGTAATTTCCTAAACCATGGTAAAGAAGTAAAAGCCTGATTAATGTCAGACACCATGATATTTTATTACATTAGTAAACAGATAAAAAAAGAGGGGCATTATTTAAAGAATAATCTAGTCAAGACCTTTAGTGGAAACCTCTTATCAGAGTCATAAAACTCCTTTAGAATCATCTCTTCTGCCTGGAACATTCTACCCCAGACAGTCACAACATTAATGTCTCTCTTTGCTCAACTAACATCTTCAAAGAGACATAAAACACTTTTTCTACATGCGTAAATATAATGGTTGTCTCAATGATCACCATTTTAACTTAAAGGACTGAACTGACAACCTATGATTTATTCAGTCTCAGTGATAGGCTGAATTTTTCTCCAAAATTAAGAAAACATCTCTACCAAACCAGCACTCCAAGATATGCTAGGGGGACTGGTTTAAGCAGATGAAGGAAAAGAATGAGACAGAGAGGAACAGAGGTACAAAGAGAAAAGATGAGTAAGTTTCTATCAGTAATATCTCTCAATGTCAATGGACTAAATGCCCCAATCAAAAGACACAGGGTAGCTGCATGGATAAGAAAACATGACCCACACATATGCTGCCTACAAGAGACCCACCTCAGAGCAAGAGACCTACACAGATTGAAAGTAAGGGGATGGAAAATAATATTCCAAGCAAATGGGCATGAGAAAAAGGCCGGGGTTGCATTACTTGTATGAGACAAAGTAGATTTCAAAACAAAGGCCATAAAGAGAGACCCAGAGGGGCACTTTATCATACTTAAAGGAAGAATCTATCAAGAAGACATCAACATTGTAAACTTATATGCTCCCAATAGAGGAGCCCCCAAGTTTATAAGGAAATTGTTGGATGACTTCAAAAGAGATATAGACAGCAACACACTGATAGTAGGGGATTTCAACACCCCACTGTCAAAAATGGACAGATCTTCCAAACAAAACATCAATAAACATATTGTGGCGCTGAATGACACACTGAATCAAAGAGACTTACCTGACATATATACAACCTTACATCCCAAAGAAGAAAAATACACATTCTTTTCAAATGCTCATGGCAGTTTTTCAAAGATAGACCACATAATAGGACACAAAGCAAACCTCAGCAAATTCAGGAAAATTGAAATAATACCAAACTTTTTCTCAGACCACAAGGGATTGAAACTGGAAATCAACCTCAAAGAGAAACTTCAAAAACTTGCACACTCATGGAGACTGAACAGTAGACTATTAAACAATGTATGGGTCAATAATGAGATAAGAGATGGAATCAAAAAATTTCTGGAAACAAATGAAAATGAACAGACAACAGTCCAAAACCTATGGGGCACGGCAAAGGCAGTCCTGAGAGGGAAGTTCACAGCAATACAGGCTTACCTAAAAAGGACAGAAACATTTCCAATAAAAGACCTAACGCTACAACTTCAAGAACTGTAGAAACAACAACAAATAAATCCCAGAGCAAGGAGAAGGAAGGAAATAGTCAAGATTAGAGCAGAACTGAATGACATAGAGACAAAAAGAACAATTCAGAGGATCAACCAATCCAGAAGCTGGTTCTTTGAAAAGATAATAAAATTGACAAGCCTTTAAGCAGACTCATCAAGAAAAAAAGGGAGAGGACCCAAATGAATAATATCAGAAATGAAAGAGGAGAAATAACAACTGATACCACAGAAATACAAAGGATCGTCAGAAACTATTATGAACAATTATATGCCAAGAAATTTGAAAATCTAGATGAAATGGACAAATTTTTAGAAAAGTATAATCTTCCAACACTGAAGGAGGAAGAAACAGAAAGCTTGAACAGACCGGTAACAGCTGGGAAAATTGAAGCAGTCATCAAGAAACTCCCGGCACACAAAAGCCCAGGCCCGGATGGTTTCACAGGAGAATTTTACAAAACATTTAAGGAAGAGCTAACCCCTGTCCTTCTCAGACTATTCCAAAAAATCCAAGAGGAGGGAAGACTCCCAGACTCCTTCTATGAGGCCAGCATCACCCTGATCCCAAAACCAGATAAAGACCCTACAAAGAAAGAAAACTACAGGCCAATTTCGCTGATGAACATAGATGCTAAAATCCTCAACAAAATATTGGCAAACCGCATCTAGCAATACATTCAAAAGATTATCCACCACGATCAAGTGGGATTCATCCCAGAGATGCAGGGATGGTTCAATATACGCAAATCAATAAACGTGATACATCACATAAATGAAAGACAAAAACCACATGATCATCTCGATAGATACAGAAAAAGCATTCGATAAGGTACAGAACCCATTTATGATTAAAACACTCAGCAAAATGGGAATAAATGGGGCATTCCTCAACGTAATAAAGGCCATACATGAAAAACCTACAGCCAATATCATACTCAACGGGCAAAAACTGAAAGCTTTCCCACTAAGATTGGGAACACGCCAAGGATGTCCGCTCTCACAGCTTCTTTTCAACATCGTATTGGAAGTCCTAGCCACAGCGGTCAGACAAGAGAAAGAGATAAAAGGCATCCAAATAGAAAAGGAGGAAGTAAAGCTATCATTGTTTGCAGATGACATGAGAGTGTACATAGAGAACCCTGTAGACTCTACCAAAAAACTCCTCAACCTAATAAGTGAATTTGGCAAAACAGCAGGATACAAAGTCAACATTCAGAAATCAAAGGCATTTTTGTACACCAGCAATGCAACAGAAGAAGAAGAAATCAGAAAAAAATACCATTCGATATAACAAGAAGAAAAATAAAGTACCTAGGCATAAATTTAACCAAAGACGTAAAAGACCTGTACGCAGAAAACTATACAACATTGAAAAAAGAAATTAAGGAAGACACAAATAAATGGAAGCATATACCATGCTCATGGATTGGAAGAATTAATATCATCAAAATGTCCATACTACCCAAAGCAATTTATAGATTCAACACAATTCCTATTAAGATACCAATGACATATTTCACAGAAATAGAACAGACATTTCAAAAATTTATATGGAACCATAAATGACCCCGAATAGCCGCAGCAATTTTGACAAAGAAACGCAAAGTAGGAGGGATCATGATACTGGACATCAAACTCTACTACAAAGCCACTATACTCAAAACAATCTGGTACTGGCACAAGAACAGACCCATAGACCAGTGGAACAGAATAGAAAGCCCAGAAATGAGCCCAGGTCTCTATGGGCATCTAATATTTGACAAAGGGGGCAGAAGCATAAAATGGAGCAGTAATAGCCTCTTCAACAAATGGTGTTGGGAGAGCTGGACGGCTACATGCAAAAAATTGAAATTAGATCATCAGCTGACACCATACACAAAAATAAACTCAAGATGGATAAAAGACTTAAATATAAGTCGCAACACCATCAAAGTCCTCGAGGAGAACATTGGCAGGAAACTCTCAGATATCCCACGCAGCCATTTTTTCACTGATATGTCTCCTAAAGCAAGGGACATAAAGGAAAGAATAAACAAGTGGGACCTCATCAAAATAAGAAGCTTCTGCATGGCAAAAGAAAACATCAGCAAAATGAAAAGGGAGCCAACCCTATGGGAAAATGTATTCGCTAATGATACATAAGATAGAGGTTTGATCTCCAAGATATATAAAGAACTCACTCGACTCCACTCCAAGAAGATAAACGATCCAATCAAAAAATGGGCAAAGGACCTGGGCAGACGCTTTTCCAAGGAGGAGATACAGAGGGCCCCAGAGGCATTTGAAAGGATGCTCAGCATCACTAGCCATCAGAGAAATGCACATCAAAACCACCATGAGGTACCACCTCACACCGGTCAGAATGGCCATCAGAAACAGATCCACAAACAACAGGTGCTGGCGAGGCTGTGCAGACAAGGGAACCCTAGTACACTGTTGGTGGGAATGCGGACTGGTGCAGCCACTGTGGAAAGCAGTGTGGAATTTCCTCAAAAAGCTGAAAATGGAACTGCCTTTTGATCCAGTGATGCCCCTGCTGGGACTATACCCTAAGAACACCAAAACGCCAATACAAAAGAACCTATGCACCCCAATGTTCATAGTAGCACAATTGACAATAGCCAGGTGTTGGAAGCAACCTAAATGCCCATCAGTAGATGATTGGATCAAAAAGTTATAGTACATATACACAATGGAATACTACGCAGCAGAAAGAAAAAAAGAACTAGTAAACTTCGCGACAGCATGGATGGAACTGGAGAGCATTATGCTAAGCGAAATAAGCCAGGGGGCGAAAGACAAATACCATATGATCTCACCTATAAGTGGAACCTAACCAACAATACAAAGATGCAAGGAAAATAAGACCAGCAACACTGAAAGGAAAAGAAATCAACAGAGACAAGAGGGAAGGGGGGGGCAGGGAAAGGGAAGGGAAGGGGAAAGTCAAGGAACATATAGCAAGGACTCATGGACAAAACCAAAGGGGAAGAGCTGAGGGAGGGAAGAAGGGAGGGGGCAAGGGAAAGTGGTGGGGGGGAGGCAGAGACAAATGTATTTGGAAAAATAAATTAAAATAAAATTTAAAAAAATAAAAAAACAACAAAAAGTGGTTATAGTAGCAGATCATTTAAAAAAAAAAAAAAAAGGAAAACAAACCTGACACTTCAAAGACAATAATTTACAATATTTCTTCCCATGATAAAATTTGAGCTTTCAAGCAAAAATTAGAATTTCGAAAAACTTTTATCTCTGGGAAAATTTGAAAACTTTGGGAATCTGGTAAGGTTGACAGCTTACAAATACTTAGTCTTTTCTGATGAGACAGGAAGTAATATTAATAAATGTGAATTTTTTGAATTTGTCTAATGAAATGTGTCAACATTTGGAAAATCTGCATAACTCAATGAACCAATATTTTCCAAATGACCGATACACAATGTTACAAAATTAGGAAAAAGGATATGTATTGTTCATGTGTATATTCTACATGTAAAAGAACTATTCAAAGTGCAAGACAGACCACTGTTTCGTAATGTAACAAAGTATGGAAAGCTCAATGACAGGGTTTGGGATTCCACACTGCAAATAACTTACCACCTGCTGATGAAAATGTTCTAAAACTGGGTTATGGTTATGGTTGAACACGTTGGCAAATTTACTAAAAAAATAAATCACTGAAGTACATACCTAAAACTGATGAATTTTAAGGTATATAACAGCATACCTTAATAAAGTGTTAATGTTAAAAAAGATACAACCACTTGTCAAATTCTGGTCTGGTTTCAAAACAATTCACAATTATTTCATTTTTTTTTAAAGGTTTAGTTTATTCTCATTTGAGAGATAAAGGGAGGGAGAGAGAAAAACACTGATCAGCTGCCTTCTGCATCTGCCCCAACGGGGAAGTGGCCCACAAACTCGACATGTGCCCTGACTGGGACTCGAATGGGCGACCTTTTGGCTGTGGAACTATATTCCAAACAAATGAGCCACACTGGGTAGGTCAAAACCCACAAATACTTTAAAAGTCTTTTAAAAATAATTCTGCTTTAACTTACATATTTATGTAAGACCTAATTTTCTTCATATACTTCAAGCAAAAAACAAATTGTAGCAGACCACTGAAAGTACTGAGTTGGCCAAAAAGTCTGTATAGTTTTTTCCACAAAATAAAAGAAACATTTTTCATTTTCACAAATAACTTTATTGATTTGGATATTTTGAGTATGCTGGCTATCTCCCGCATGGTAGAACGCTGATTATTCTCAATTAATGTCTTAATTTGATCACTATCAACTTCAACTAGTCTACATGACCATCAAGAGCATCAAAGAGTGAGAAATCTCCAGCAAACACCTTCGCAAACCACTTTTGACATATTTGATAAGTCACAGCACCTTCTCCATACACTGCACAAAACTTTTTGTGTCACCTGTGTTTTTACTTTTCTTGAAATAATAAAGCATAAAATGCCAAATATGTTGCTCATATTCTTCTATCTTCAATATTAAAATGACTACACAAAAATTTACTAATTTTGGACTTCTGGCCAAGATGGAGGTGTAGGTACATACATTTTGCTTCCACACACAACCAAAAAGACAACAATCAATTTAAAAACAAAAAAACAACCAGAACTGCCAGAAAATCGAACTGTATGGAGGTCAACCAAGGAGCTAAAGAAGAAACATTCATCCAGACCAGTAGAAGGGGCAGAGCTGGGCAGCTGGGGCAGAGAGGACATGCAGCAAGGCCATGGCTGGGGACCAGGTGGGTGAGGCACTGGCTAGCAGACCAGGCAGTCTCACATTTGCATGCAGATAACCAGTAGGAACAACTAGGGAGCAAGACAGACCACAAACCCAGGGTTCCAGCACAGGGAAAGAAAGCCTCAAAATCTCTGGCTGTAGAAACTTGTGGAGGTTGCTGTGGCAGGAGAAACTCCCAGCCTCACAAGACAGTCCATTGGAGGGAACCACAGGGTCCTAGAATGTACACAAACCCATCCACCCAGGAATCAGTACCAGAAGGACCCAATTCACTTGTTGTTAGCCAAGAAGTGACTTAGAGCTGGCTGAGAGCCAAGCAAGTGGCACTGTTCCCTCTCTGACCTCTCCCCCACATACAGCACCACAATGTGAAGTGGCTTGTCCTGCCCCAGCAAATACCTAAGGCTAAGACCCTTACAACGTAACAGGTGCACCAAGACAAAGAAACATGGCCCAAAACAAAGAACAGATCAAAACTCCAGAAAAAGAACAAAGCGACAAGGAGATAGTCAGCCTATCAGATGCAGAGCTCAAAACACTGGCAATCAGGATGCTCATACAAATTATTGATTACAGATGCAAAATGAAGGAAAAAATGAAAGCTATACAAAGTGCAATAAAGGAAAATATACAGGGAACCAACAGTGAAGGGAAGGAAATCAGGACTCAAATCAACGATTGGGAGCAGAAAGAAGAAATAAACAACCACAGCAGAATGAAGAAACAAGAACTCAAAGAAATGAAGAGAGACTTAGGAACCTCTGGAACAACTTTAAATGTTCCAATATCCAAATCATAGGGGTGCCAGAAGAAGAGGAAAAGCAAGAAATTGGAAATTTATTTCAAAATATAATGAAGGAAAATTTCCCCAATCTGACAAAAGAAATAGACATGCAAGTCCAGGAAGTTTAGAGTCCCAAAGAAGTTGGACCCAAGGAAGCACACACCAAGGCACATCATAATTACATTACCCAAGAGTAAAGATAAAGAGAGAATCTTAAAAGTAGCAAGAAAAAAGAAGACAGCTACCTACAAAGGAGTTCCCATAAGACTAGCAGCTGATTTCTCAAAAGAAACCTTGCAGGCAAGAAGGGGCTGGAAAGTATTCAAAGTCAAGAAAGGCAAGGACGTACATCCAAGATCATTCTATCCAGCAAAGTTATCATTTAGAATGGAAGAGCAGATAAAGTACTTCACAGACAAGGTCAAGTTAGAGGAGTTCATCATCACTAAGCCCTTATTATATGAAATGTTAAAGGAACTTACCTAAAGAAAAAAAAGATCAATACTATGCACAGTAAAATGACAACAAACTCACAACTATCAATAACTGAACCTAAAAAACAACAAAAACTAACCAAACAACTAGAACAGGAACAGAATCACAGAAATGGAGATCACATGGGGGGTTTTCAGCAGGGTGAGGGCCAGGGGAAAATGGGGGAATAGGTACAAGGAATAAGAAGCGTATTTGGCAGATACAAAATAGACAGGGGAGGTTAAGAATAGTATAGGAAATGGAGAAGCCAAAGAACTTATATGTACCATCCATGGACATGAACTAAGGAGGGAGGGGAATGCTGGAGGAAGGGGTAGTGCAGGGCAGAGAGGAAATAAAGGGGAGAAAGAAATGGGACAACTGTAATAGCATAATCAATAAAATATACTTTAAAAATTCATCAATTTTGATGTTTTTTTAAACGCATGCTGATATAACAGTTGTCACAATACAATCTATCAAACTTGTTTCAAATGAAGTTAAAGACAACCTAGTGCTACTAGAGCCACCTTACGGAAAAAAACAAAACAAACTTTTTGACCAACCAATAGAAGCTGACAGGAGAATCTGCTATCTTCTATTAAGCCAGACATTAGAGACCTGCAAAATGATTTTTCATTAAAAATGTTATTTATGTTTACATTTAATGGGTTTATTTTTATATATACTAATTTTCTTTAATTTCTATTTTAGTCCCTAATGTGGCAAATAATGATAGGTAAAGCCTATATAAAGAAAAGCTGCTTGGGACTCCTTAGTAATTTTTAAAGATGTACAATTTTCCTGAGGTCAAAAGTTTGAAAGTTACTGCTAAAGGGGACCATAAAAGTGCTGAGGGCTCATCCAACACCAGAATGGTTATACAAGGGTGATTTCAAAGCAAAATAGCTCACTGCATATCACACACTCTGGAAGTATTTAAGCCACCAACTACTGTTAAGAGATGGTATACAGTGTGCAGGTCAAGGCTAATCTTTTTTCAGTCTAAGGTCTCCACAGATGAAATGAAGCTGGACAGGTGTCATTTCAGCTCCACATTCTTCACCAATTGTCAAAATGTAACAGAACTTACCATGAGCCTATTAGGTAGAAAGCACTGCCAGAACAAAGACAAAGGGAGGTAGTTTCAGTAACCATTATTGCTAATAATAAAGAAAAATAAAAGGAAGATCTATGTTAAAGACTAACTTCCCAACTCCCGAAAGAAAAACGAGTATTTTTAGAAAGGCACATGGCAGCACAGAAAATGAAAAAAATACCTACAGTTCATAAAAGCATTTCTAATCTTAACCATAAAGGAAGAACTAAATATTTCCAATACAAAGCTAAGCATTTCCTTGCTGAACGTACTTTTTCTGCAATATTTTTCTTTTTGAAAAATTTACTCCAAATTTCTCACTTATAGGTGCATGATCTTCAAGAACTTACTGTTAACTAACATAAAAAAAAGGACATCAATTGTTGGGGACCACTCTGTGTGGTATCGGAAATTGCAACCCTGCACGAGCCAGGTGTTGAAAAGGGGCCTATAAGTCTCGGCCGAAAACTGGAAATGCTAGGTGGCAGACAGGACCTGATAGAAGCACCAAGGGTGCCCTGGGAAATCTGGCCTAAACAACGCATTATATTCACTGAAGCTTGCTCTGTTTCGCACTGCCCTGATGAGGAAAACTCAAGTGTTTAGTCTCAAAACAGGAGAAAAAATTCCTGAGCCCCTGAGTCTTAGTTTAATAATCATCTGGCATCAATACATCTAACAGACCCTAAGCCAAGGCTGATCTATGTATTCCTCTTACTGTTATCTATAGCCCTCTAATGTGGATTGATAAAATTTGCACGTATGCTGTATACCCTGACCATATCATTCTCAATAAAAGTCATTTCAGAGAAGGGCTCAGGGCATTCCCACTAGAGGGACTCGCCACCCCTTTCTCTTGACAGGCAAAGATGTCTGGAACAACTTGTTATTTCATCTGCAGCAAACTGCGGGACTTCGTGGGATGGGGTCCCCCACAGTCTATAACCAGAAGATCATTTATCACAGGAATATAAAATATTATTGACCATTTTAAATGAATAGTAACTTTCAGGAACTGAACAGTTCTTGAGTGAATCACAAGTTACTTGCTTTCAAAGAAAAATACAACAGAGATAGAAGACCAAAACACAAAAACTGCTGGGTGAGAAAATACATATAAAATGTGTACCATTTCATTTAACAGCTTCTCGCTTCCTCCCTAATCCTTACTCCCACAAGCAGAGCTGTAAGTTAACTAGATCAGTACATTTTCCAACATTAACAAGCATACATGTAATAACATCCCTGTGCATGTGCTTAAGATCACGATCATTAGGCTCTTATTTCCAAATGCTTATGAAAATTTTCTACTCAAATCGTTAAAACTAAATTCACCATTTCTTACTCTGTCTAATTCTACTTTCTAATCTCTATCCATTTTTCCTCAATGGCAAAAACATATCCCCATGATTTTCATTGTAATCTTCTCTCTTGCCATCATAGTCCATATCCATATATTTATTTGAAAATACCTCATGGATGTGTACCTTCTTCTCCACTCCCATTGCCCAAATTAATCTAGACCTTCTACAACAAAATCATTTGCTCTCCTTGCCTTCTTTCAATCCACTCTGCTGACAGCAATATAAGCTGCCTCCTAAATAGTGTCTATTGTTATGTCATTCAAAATTCTTCTTCAAATAAGTCAGATTAGTAAAAATATTATGTCCTGGCTGGTGTGGATCAGTGGACTGAGCTCCAACATAAAGGTCACCAGTTCAATTCGCAGTCAGGGCACATGCCTGGGTTGTGTGCAGAAGAGGCAACTAATCAATGTTTCTCTCTCTCTCCTCCCTCCCTTCTCTCTAAAAAATACATTAAATCTTTGGGGGAAAAGTATTACATACTTATAAAGGATAAACTGAATTATATCTTAATAAAATTTCACAAAGGGAAAGAGGGAAGGAGGCAGTAAGGGATGGGGGGATAAAAAGGAGCGGGAAGGATGGTGGGAAATTCTAAATGGCTCTCCATGAAGTACCACTTCACGCCATATCATTTCAGGCATTCTGAAGAACTGAAAGACACAGAGCACTCACGCAGCTGTCAGAGTGACCTCCCCATAACTGACCCTCGTAGTGGTCAAGGATTACTTTGTGAACTGACTCTTCCATCAAATAGATACAACTTTGTGAGAAAATATATTCCTCCATGGAGCCAAAACCTAAAACCCTAATATTTGCACTTATTTTTCCAGTGTCAACCTTCCAAAGAAAACACCAAAAAAGAAAGAGAAAAAAACTCCCTTCTACATGGTTGCCCATCAAATACAGAGTATAACTGAAATGTCACACATTTCGTCTTCTTTAATTCCCTCAACCATCTGTTATACAGCATGGAGTCTAGGCCCTTCAAATACTCTTCTGGGCAGAAAAAGCACCTGTACCATGATGTCAAATTCCAAAGCAGTATGATTTTAAAAAGTAAAATGGAACTATGACTGCCCTTGATCAATATTAATGTATCTAAAAGCTAAGTTCATATTCTGGTTTCTTTTGCCCAACAGAATAGTGGGTTTCCCAACTCATATTTAAGTTGCTATCTGCAAAGTAACTGTAAATTAGCAAATCCCTAAAAACAATTCCACTTCACTGGTATGAAATCACACACTAGACTGCACTGTGAAATGCAAGAAGACAGTAAAGGAAAAAACAAAACAAAGCCAAAAAAAAAACCCTGCACTCCTCTGGAAAATTCTCTTATTTCCTCACAAATAAGCCTTCTCAGATATTTGCACATTTTTAATTAAATTCACTGAATCATTTTACATAGTACTCCACTACATCTCAGATAAACAAACTTACCAACTCTACAAGAAGCCAATTTTCAAACCTACTTACACAGCTGCGTACGTGACAAGATCCAATGGATGGGTTGCTTAAATTTCTGTAAGTCACATATCACATGAACATCTGAAAGTGACTGTTAACTCCTCCCCAAAAATATGTATCTAGTTTACATCTGATTTAATTTCTTCAGGTCATTCTGCATAGTTTCTTTAACATATCCCATATCTGGCACTCTAAAAAATACCAAAACTATCTGGAAAATAAACTAGGCTACTGATTTACCCACAATACTCTGAATAACCATTCATAATTCATCTCTATGTTAAACCAGAATTATCAAACAGGAAAGTTAAACAAATAGTCCAAGACACAGATCCTAGGTTTTAAGATCAAACTTTCAATGACAATGAAACAATTAGCAACTTCACAAAAAAGCTTAAATTCAAATAATAATGGCTTTTATCACGTGACAAATCTAGACACAACCTAAAACTATAAAAATATTAATAGTCTCCTGTGTCCAAATAGTAAGAACAAATGACAACACAAAAATTCACACAGGGTAAGTTTATCTTTTCACATTTGTGACCTTGAAATTCTCTTGATCCCTAAATAAATAAAACCAGAATCAAAAAACCTGAATCCTAAATAAAATCAGACTCTAAAAATAAAAAAATACAAAACAAAACATTAAACTCTCTTGCCACACTATAATATTAAACAGAATGTATTATGACTACACAAAATTCCAATGGAAGGGCTTTAAAATAACCAAAATAAGCTTCCAACTATAATCAACGTATAGAAATATCACAAGGCATAATAACAATAGAGGAAGTATGACAATATCTCATTCGATGTTGTTTAGAATAAAATAAAAAATATAAATCCTCCAAAGCCTTAGCTTTGGCATTCAAGCACACCCACAGCTAGATTTTTATTCTTCATCAAGCAAACATACTAAAAGCCTTCCTCACTGTCAATTTTAAAAAAGAAAAAAGGCCTTTCCTGTTAAAACATACATTGTTCCATCTTTACAACGACCAATATTGAAAGTTCAGTAACAAAAACAGTATGAGACATAAAAACAGTTGGGTATTTATTTTAGAAACACTCGTCTACAAGGACTCCACAATAATGAAGCATACACATTAGGCAATTCTGACAAACGTGGTTTGGCATTTGATAGGATTCTAGACCAAGATCTCTAAGGCCCAAGCAGAACAAACACTTAGAGTGCATCTACATCCCCAGTCTCAAAATGGAATGGGGATATTTGTTTAATTATTGTAAATCCTATTAGACCAATCTTCTTTTTAAAATAGAAAATGTCTGATCTTGAGGGCCATGGAGGGTATAATGAACAGAGTTTAATTGGGCCCACTGCTGGCTCACTATAATCTATTAATTAGCATTCTCAGTTCTCTATATCTCATTGCAGTATTTCACTTTACTTTAAAATTGCACCCTTCGTTTTTTGGACCAAAGATATACAATTTTAGGACTGCGTGATAATTATAGTGGGTGCAGGAATAATATATTCCTGCCAGCCTTGGTGTTTAATTAGGGCAAGGGGCGGAATCTAGATAAAGCAGTGTTCACCCTCCTTCAGTACATACGGTTTTTTTGGCATCATAGTCCTACGGGCTGTTTCACTTTCACTAGGCTGAAGTGCTGAGTCCCTACTATAGTCTTTCCAGAAGATTCGAATATTTTATCTTTGAATGTAGCTTGATAATTAGGAAAGAATTGCCATTGCTTTTTATCCACACAGCTTTTGAAGTATAGGCATTAAATAGCTTTCTTAATTTTTTGAAAATTGAGAAGTATACCAATAATTTTTTCCTCGTTAAAATAGACATTTCCAAGTTGCTTCATAATAAAAACTATCTTGGTGATAGACATATTTTCAGCATCATCAGAAAGGTACATTGGAGGCTAACTAATTCAGCGATAAAACCAGTAAACTCAATTTGACTTCCACCAAAATACACTTTTAATTATTTATTTATATATAGATACATATATATGTACACGCACATATACACACATTATATTTACATTTATACATACACATAATCTATTCTTAAAAGGTATAACTTTTAAAGGAAAAGTATTTATTCATGCATAATTTTTACACAATATTTATAAGTTATAGTTCAGCCACTTTTGGGGTCAATGAAAATAAATTGTGATTTTTATATTAATGATACATTTGAGATTGGACAATACTCAAGTATGATGCACTTTAATGCTTCACTCTCTAAATAAAGTATTTCATATTTGAGCACTGATATGCCACCAGTACATACTCCAAATTTATCAGTCTCTAAAAGAACCTAATATCCACCCAGTCTCTAAGACCTAAGCTACACTGATACTTTACCACAACATTAAATTAAGCAAACTCCACAACATTAAATTAAGCAAATTCATTGCTCCTCTCTTGATGTTTACAATTCAATGCCAAACTAGAAAAATTTTCAGAATGTACCATTACTTTATATTTAAAAATGATCAACTTTTCACATTGTACTTCACTTCCTGCAACTTAAAGTTTAATTGAAGAAATAGTATTTCCCCAGTCTGTTGACATATCCTCAAGTATTTTATCTTGATCATCAATGATTCTCACGGTGAGGAGACATCAAGACCACCTGCGTGGCTTTTTATACCTAAACATATCTAAGCTTTTAAACACCTTTTTTCCATATACACATTCCTTCTACTGAGGGTCACTGTCACAGTTAATAATCATTATGTATAGGAGTCTGTCACAACCCTGAGATGTAATATGGCAGAAAAAAAAAGATGAACAGCACTGAGCCAAAAGTGAGTCTGGGGCTTACCACCCAAAACAATCCAACTCCGTATCTTCTTTAAGTAACCAAAGTAGTAGATCTGAATGCCTGAGCTGAGTACTAATAATGGATAATAGAATAGTAAAACAATCATTGTAAATTAGATTTACTTCATCAGAGACAGAGATCATTTGTAATTCCTTCTTTACTTTTTAAGCATCATTCATGAACACTGCAGAAATCCTAATAAGTTTATTACTTTTGTCATAACTTTATTAATCTAACCCAAAAATAAAGTCTAATACCAACAATGAGGTAAGAACTTTAAAATTCTCCCTTAACAGTATAGAACTTTTTTAAGAAGGCAAATAATTCAAACTTGTAAGTTTAAGAAAAGTTCTAAAAGTGTTTTAAATATAAGGTATGATTAAGATTTTAATTGCTGCAGCTTGAATATGGTTTGTCCACAGCTCTGCACTTACATGTCACTGAATGTAACATGTCTACGGCCAAAACATAAACTATTACCTGAAAGAGGGCAGAAAAAAATAACAAATGAGTGTTTCTTATATCTAATAAGACAGCACTTAGCTCCTGAACTGCAAAGCCCACAATTGTAATGCCTAGTTATCTCATTTATTTTCTAGAAGCAACTAATCACACCAAGTTGCCTTTCTTCCAACTTAAATTTGTTAACTAAATAAAAAAGTTACATAAGCATCCTGAAGTTAAACTATCATGAATATCGACAGAAAGAACAGCTCCTCATTGTTGTCAAGAAGAGATGGCAAAAAGAAAAAGAAGAAAAAAAATATCAAGGCACAGGACCAGATCTGATAAAGAACAAGAAACAGAGGACAGAAAATATTAAATAATAAACAGAAAGAAAAAGGAACCAAGAAGGGATAAACCTTAGAAAGAAAAAAAGAATGGCTCCATTCACTTACATATATAAATTCAGAGAGTAAAAGTAAACATACATGTAAAACTAACCTGGTTTTCCTCCTGCACAACCCTATAGTGTTCCTTCCAAATAGTGATTTTGGAAGCTTCATCTTTTCTGAGGGCTCGTTCTTTCTTCAGCTCTGGGCTCCAGAAGGTCTTGATGCTATTCATTGAAGAACTTAATTTGCTCTCCTTTACTTCCACATCCTTCCGCAAGAGATCATTTTCCCTTAATACTTCCTTTAGCTGTGTCTGCAGATCCATGATTGTGTTATCTCTTGCCTGACGAAGAGAGTGCGGAACAGTAGATGCCATACTCACAGGAGGGAGGTGATGCTCTCCAAATGCTATGGTGTCACTAGCAACCCCACTGCTAGCTATATTGGGACTACTGCCCATAGCAGTCATCCTAACACCATAAGGAAGACGTCCCCCAGAACGGCCAAGTGTCATGGTGCTTTTAGGGGTTTCTGAACCCACATTTTCATGGTCACTTAGGTACATAGGGCCAGACGTGGCATAGGCAGCATTTAAGGACTGGATATTCTCCATTGAAAGGGTTTTCCCACTGCCACCTCCAACACTGCTTCCAGAACTCCCTCCTGTACTATTGGTTCGACGATGACCCAATCGAGGGGAACGTGGAAGCCTAGGTGAACGCCCAGGGCTCTGGTTGCTTGGTTCCACCTTCCCAACTGAGCGAGCGCTTCCATACATGGTTACAAGATGAATTTAGGTTCCAGGAAAGGTATAAAGCGAAAAGCAAAATATGGAACTCCGTGAGGTTTCTCTTTGACTGCAAGTTTGCTTAAGGCTAATCAGAAATAACAGGTCCTCAGATGTCCAGTCTTGAAGAAATATCTTGCACCATATCTGTAACAAAAAGATCACACAGTAAATTCTTCAATAATAACCAATTTCTCTTCTAAGAAACTTTTGATTACCTCCACTTGAGGAAGATCTCCCTTCTATCCTTTATTTACTCATGCATTCGAAATTTGTGTACAGCACAATTTATTTTGTAGAAAAAATCGTTCTAAAACTATTTCACATGTCTAAAAACTGAATACTGAAACCATATCCTGCAAATGGAAAAGAAAAAGTGATTGACAAGGAGAAGATGAAACTGTTTGAATACCTGACTTTCTAACTAGAAAACCCAAGACTATCAAATGGTAAGTTATTAGAACTAATAATAAAACTCAACAAATTTGACAGACACAAGAACAGTAACATCTTCCTGCACAGCAATAATAACAATTAAAACATACGATTTTTTAAAAATCCATTCACAATAACCATAAAAATACTTCAATATAAATCTAACAATAATATGAAAGAATTTTTTTTAAAAAATTACAAAACTTCACTGAAAGAACACCGGAACAAAAAGAAAGATACCCATGTTCATGGGTGAGAAGACAAACACTGTAAAGGTGTCAGTTTTTCCCCAACTACTTCAAATCCCAATGAAAATCTCTACAGGATTCTTCACCTAAGTTGACTCTAAAATTCAAATAGAAAAGTAAAAGTACAAGAATAACCAAAATAACCTGAAATAAAAGAACAAAGAAGGAATATATCCCCTAAACAGAAAGATAAATTACAGGTCTACAATCCTTTATTTGCCATCCAAAAATCCAGAAAGATCTAAATATAAGGGTTTTTTTTTTTCCCTTTTTAATTCACTTAGTAGCAAAACCTGACCTGATCTCAGGTCACTTATTGTTAATATGTATCTCACTTAGTGTGATCATTCTTACACTTCACTAAGAAAACAATGTGTAGGATTACAGAATACTGCATAATGCCCACTGGGTACTTGTGGGAAAAATTCTGGACTCCAAAAATTATATCTGACCCCCAATCTTTATCATAAGGACTTACAGTCTCTTAAAGCTATAGAAACTAAAAATGTATAGTACTGGTCCAGGAACAGTCTAAATTATATATGAGTTTAGTATATGCTAAAAGTAACATTTTCAAACAGTGAGAAAAGGACAAATCATTCAGTAATGGGGTGTGAACAACTGGTACCCTTGGAAAAAATATACCTCATCCCTACTTCACACAGTACAGAGAAATAAATTCTATGCACATTAAAAATATAAATTTGAAAATTATTAAAAGTGTTAAAGTAAAACTTAGAATAATATCCTGTGAACCTGAGTTAAGGCAGGGCTTCTTAAATAAGAAACAAAAAGCAAAAACCATTTAAAAAAACAACAAATATTTAATTATATCAAAATGACAAAATATTACACACAAAAAAACACTATAAGTGAAATTAAAAGGAAAACCAAAAACTGGGTAAAAAAAAATATATCTAACATGTGTATAATAGATCTGTACACAAAATATATAAAGAATTCCTACATGGGAAATGCCAAATTTGAAAGAGAGGTGATTAGAAGGGAGGGGAATTTAAAGGGAAGTTGAGGGAGCGGGGGAAATGTTTGTGGAGGTTTTAGTTTCACTTATAAATCTTAATACTCATACTACAATAAAACTTTAATTTTTAAAAAAGAAAACATGTTTGTACACTACATGTTATACATGTTTAAGTATAATTAAAACAAATTTTAAAAACATACATCACAGTCATCCTGCTTGCCGTATCTCTCTCAGATAAAATCAATACAGATCTAAACTAGATCTCTGTGATTTCCTACTATCATTCTATCAAAGAACTGCCTTAGGTCAAATAACAGGTTTCAGAATATTAAAAAATGCTTTCCAAAAATCCACTGTTGTGTAGAATTGATCTTAAAAGTACGCCTTTATTGAAAATGCTATCCAAGCAAATCACATGGTCTATATATTCTAATCAGATTTTAAAGGGTCTGTCCTGGCCTGGTAGTTCAGTTGGTTGGAGTACCATCTCATACACCAAAAGGCTGAGGGTTCAGTTTCCAGCTAGTGCACTTATCTAGGTTGTGGATTCGACCCCAAGTCAGGGCACACATAGGAGGCAACCAACTGATGTTTCTCACATGGATGTTGCTCTCTTTCTGTCTCTCTCCCCCCAACCCCACCTCCAGTGAGAATTTAAAAGAAACAGGTTAAAATAAAGATCTTCAGAAACATTCATATGAATACATTGACAGTCTCATTTCTACTTGGCCAAAAAGTTCATTTGGTTTTTTCCCTAAGATGGCTCTAGTAGCACTTAGTTGTCTCTAACTTCATTCGAAACATTTTTGTTAGACTGTATTGTGAAAGCTGTCATATCATGATATATCAGCGTGCGTTTTTAAAAAACTAATCAAAATTGGTGAATTCTTGTGTAGCCATTTTAATATTGAAGATGGAAGAAAATAAGCAACATTTTTGGCATAATATGCTTTATCATCTCAACAAAGATTAAAAACGCAACTAAAACGCAAGAAAAGATTTGTGCAGCATATGGGGAAAGTGCTGTGACTGATCAAACATGTCAAAAGTGGTCTGCTAAGTTTCATGCTGGAGATTTCTCCCTGGCAATGCTTCATGGCCGTTTAAGTTGAAGTTGATAGTGATCAAATTGCGACATTAATTGAAAACAATCAACGTTCTACCACGTGGCAGATAGATGACATACTCAAACTGTCCACATCAATAAAGTTATCGGTGAAAATTAAAAACTGTCTTTTATTTTACGTAAAAAACTAAACTGACTTTTTGGCCAAACCAATACATGTGATCCAGGAAAGAAAGCATTAGGGTAACAATAAGCAGAACAGGAAATCAAGCCCAAACTTTTAAGGTTTCATTAGAAAGAGCAAAATTACACCAAGTTCAAAACTGCAACATTCTAATGTTAATAATGTTATGAAATTCCTTTCCAGGGCTAACCTAGCTCATGAAGTAAAAATTCCTTTTCATGATAAATCTGACTGCAAGGTAGGTGACAAGTAATAATAATCTACATATTACCGTTTGAGTGAATTCTATTTCAAGATCAGAGAGAGATGCAAAGCTTTTTATTCTTCCTTCAGTAATCTGAATAGTGCTTAAAATAAGAGCCTTTTCTTTTCCAAAACCTTTGGAATAGTAACAAAAGCTAACATTTATTTAGTGACTGTTTACCATATGCCAGGCACTGTGCTAAGAATTTTATAAGATTTCGTTTACTATTTATAAGCCCCCTATAGCTACTGTTATGTCCATTTTACAGATGAAGAAAATAAGACCTATATTGTTAAGTGACTTATCGAAAGTCATGTAACTCTTAAGCGTAGGGTCAAGATTTGAATTAGGCTCTTTACTACTATGCTTAACCACCATCATGTGCTGATGTTAACATCTCAAATGTTCACAGGATATTAAAGGTTTTCCCAGTTTTAAGGCAATGTGTCCTGCTAATCTAGTTCTAAACCTAAACTTAAGGGCGCATCCCAGGTTTTCCAGGTGTAAAGTTCAAACCATCACATTTATCTTCTATTACAGAGAAAGCTGGGGATCACTTAGTAAGTTATATTAATGTCTAGCCACTATACTGTACATCTGAAGCTAATATAATATTAAATGTCAACTGTAATTGAATTGTTTAAAAGGATACTTTTAAAAGATGGTGTACAAAAGAACAAAATAAGAAAAACCAACAAAATAAGGAGTAATAATTCAGTCTCAGCCACCATACCATCAGAACTTTAAGCTGCCACATTCAATTTAAAAATTCTCAAGTGTGCTTTGTGAAGAACTCTTTTTTTCATGTAGTCCAGTAACTAAATCACACCGAATAAGCTAAGATTCAATAACAAAAATCCACAATAAGCTTTCAGTATTAGCAGGGGCATTCTAATGTTCAAGTCACTTTCAGGTCCAAATAGCATTTGCATTTAGAGTCTTTGTTATTATCAGAACTATATTCATTTATAAAACAAGAGGAGAAAATTCACCAGCTCTATCTAAAGCCCTCAAACTGGTTTTTTAATCTCATGAGCTTCAGGAAGGATAGTGTTTAAAAATATAAATTTCTTTTAACAATATGCCAGAAACACAACCACAAAATAATAATTCTTCCACTTTGAACAGATGACAAAACAGAATTTTGGCCAAAAAAAAAAAGTTATTCTGTATGATTCCATTGATACAAAATTCTAGATCTAATCTATTATGACAGCAAATCAATTTGAACCTGGGGATGGGGATAAGGAGGAGGAGTGAATCATAAGTAGAAGGAAACTTTTGGGATGATGAAAATGTTCATAATTTTGACACTGGGTAAAAGTTTCACAAGCACGTACACATCAAATCTCATCAAACCGTATACTTTAAATATGTTCGGTTAATTGTACATAAATTATATCACAAAAGCTTGAAAAAATAATTTCACATTCCAAACTCCCTTGCCCATGATTAATCCAAAAAGAAAAAGAAAAATTCTTTGCTGACTGTATGCCTGGAATCCTAATTGCTGCTGGAGAAAATCATGCAGCTGTTCAGTTTGAGCCCATTATGTTGCCGTCAGAGACCTTAAGTCCCTCAGCTTCCTATCCAATATTTTGTTAGTCCCTTTCTAGTATCTGTTGTGGTGGTGATTTCAAACTGTCTGCCTCTGCCTATGAAACAGAACATGCTGCTCTTGGCTCAGAGATAAAGAACTTTATTACTTAGAGCAGCACAGCAAGCAGTATAACCATCAAGTCTGCAATGGCTCCTTATCACTCCCAAGTCCCATAAGGTGACACAGAGTGACCCAGATAGATGCTACATAAGGAGTGGATTTGCATCACAGTTGAGGAACAATAAGCCTAGGGAATCCATCAATTTTATAATAAGCAGTAAGTAAGCCTGTCTCACCCAATGGGAGACATTACCTCCTCCATCAAGGTGGCTTGCTGCAAACACAATCCTGAGAAACAGCCCAGGTTGAAAGCAGTCAGGGTCTCACAGTCTTAGTACACCCAGCAAGGTATGCAGCAAAGAAGAGCACCATGGAGGAGTCACTCTCTTGACAAGTATTTGTGGTAGTCTTAAGGTATCTCCACTAGTTCTCTAGTACTCCCTTAAGAGAGGAATCAAAATTCCTCTCTCTCTGAATGTGGACTAGACTTAGTGATTAGCTTCTGATCATGTATCATTTCCAAGACTATCCCACAACAGACAATGGGGCTTCTGTCTTGGTCACTCTCCTGGATCATTTGTTTGGAAGAATTGCCTGCCATATTGTAAGGATATTTAAATTACCTTACAGAGTGAGCCACACAACAAGGAACTGAGGCGTCCAGCCAACAGCGATGTAAGATAGCTTGGAAAAGTATCCTCCAATCCCAGTCAAGCACTCAGATGACTGCAGACTTAGCTCACATCTTGATTGCAACCTCATGAAATACCTTGAGCCAGAACCATTCAGCTACACTCTTCATCAAAACTATGAGATGTTGTTTTTTTTTAATCCAGCAGGTTTTGAGGTAACTTTTTTATACAAGAGATAATACAGTGCTGTTTCCTAAAACTCATTCCAAGTATACATATGCATACACATGTGCATACTGAATCACAATTTAAAATGTGTTTCTTTTTTATAGGTTCTAAACACCACTGCCACAATTATTTTGTAATATAAAGATTTTCCAAGTGGGTCAGGAACCCACAGGAGTCTCTAAGGCCCTTTCTGGACATCCATGAGAACAAACTTATTTTCACAATACTATGACGTTATTTGTCTTTTTCACTGTACATTCTCACAAATGCATACTATTGTTTTCCAGAGGCTACAATAAGACATGCAGTATTATCCCGATGATAGCTAATGGAATGTGTTTTTGTATACTGTTATGTATTAAAATTTTCTCTGTTTTACTCTCTAATATGATAAATAGTAATAGATATAGGCTATATAAACATAAGTTATTTAGGGTTCTCATTAATTTTTAAGAGTATATAGGGATGCTGGAACAAAAATGTTTAAGAACCACGGCACTAAAATTTAAATGACAATCTCACACACACCAACACGCCTTTAGATTGCTTCCCAAAATAAGAATCTATATTCCTTAGCTGTGCATACAGGATTTGTCATGATTTGGGCTTTGCCAACCTCTCTTTAGGCAGGTTACTTTTGAACCACTCTCCTTAGCATGTGACAACTATGACCAAGTACCTAAAATTTACTGAAATAGGCTCTCTTGCTTTCATGACCATCCTCTTCCCCATCAACTGTTTACTACTTATTCTTCCAAACTAAGTTTAATAGTTACAATCCTAACACAAACCCTTAAATCCCTTAGTCAAATTGAGATGCCCCTCTTATGGAACCAGCAGCTTTTAAAATAATGTATTTACTATGGTTAGTAACTTCCACAAAGGCAAAGGAATGTCTCATCTGCAAAACCTAACAGAATGCCTAACACAAATCAAGTATGCAATAAATGTTTGCTGAATCTACAAGTTAGCCTAAATTCAAGTAAAAATCACTAAGATAGTTTATTATATATTCAGAAGATGGTAGTAATCTTCAAATGTGTTTATGGAAAGTGCTACTAAATGCAATGTAAAACAAATATAACAAAAGTCTTTTATCATTTCCATTATTTTAATAAACTTTGTTTTTAACTGTAACCAAGTTCCATGAATTGACAACCTCCTTCTCTATATGCATTACTATGTATTTTTGACCCTAATATTATGCCCTGAAAACGTACTGAATGGTCAAGATTTCAATTTTTAAAAAAATAAACTGTTCTTACATGAATAAAAAGAGAAAATTCTGTAGCTAAATCTTAATTCCAAGAAGACAGTATAAACTCAACAAGAACAGACTAATGCCTCTCATCTCCTGAGTAAAAAAAATTAAAATTCACACAACAGAGCAATCGTAATGCAGAAAATATGCCTATTGATACCAATCTGCTCTCAGTGGTGAAAGCCTCTATGAAACAATCTGTCAAGTTAATGCTATAGCCACAGACATATTAAGTACTTAAAATTAGTTTTGCTATCCTATATTTTAAGTCTTTAAAAATACTAAAATATATCAGCACAGTATTTAAGTCTCCACAACTTTGCCCAGATTTGTTTACAAAAGTTTCCTAAACTCTAACTCTGACAAGAACATTAGCAGAAATGTGGTTTATCTTAACTTCAGTGCTTGTGAACACCACAATTCTACCATTAATTCATATTTCCATGTTCCCATAAAAAAACTATGATTTGGGGGCTTTTCTATTTTTCACCAAAGAAGCTTTCTTAACTCAAAGACAGCCTAAAAGTCTCAAAATACTGGGTTTCCCTTTCAAGAGAAAGCACATGTTTTTCTCAGGATCAAGAAAACTAAAATTAATTCCATTTTGGTGATAAATACAAGCAAAGTTTTTTTTCAGGTATACAAGAAAATCAACATTTAAAGAGACTGGACTTATTTTTTAAACAACAGAATCATTTTTTTACTTTCCCAAATGAAGTGGAATGTCAGAAGTTAAAAACACAATTCCAAATCACGAAGCAACAACAGTGCTCAGAATACATGGACGTAGTAGTTTTTATATTATCTTCCCTAATGGTGTTGCCCTTTGTATTAAGGCATATTAGTAACAGCCCTTTGTATTAAGGCATATTAGTAACACTGTGCTCAAGTGTGAAACTTAAAATGTGACCTGAAATCTTTTCTGTAGAGTAAGTGTAAAAATGTGCAGTAGCAAAAATGCGAGGCATAGATCTTAAATACATTTCATCCTAACGAGCGCCCTGTGAAATAATCCTTACTGCGCTCCTGAGACTTAGTCGTCCAGTGACAAGTAGGAAAGGCTTAGACAGGCTCAGCTCCACTATTTAAATGTACTGTCTTCAATAAGTGACCATTTCAGAGCCTCTGTATTTTCACCTATGAAATGGACATAATATCTTTTTCAAAGGATAGATAAAAAGATCAAATCAGTAAATAAATATAAAATGCCTGGTTCTTGATAGGTTTTTAGTGTCAGTCATTACACTTCTAGGAATTCCCTACATATATTTTCACAAAAGTGAAAAACTAAATAACAATAAACTGCAGAATTCTTTGAAATAACAAGACTCTGGTAATAACCTATAAATTATGGGAATAATGTGCAGCTATTAAAAAGAATAAGGAAGTCTGTATGTACTGGTAAGAAAAGAAATACAAGATATATACAATATATTTTTTAAATTTATAAAAAGAAGAATACAAGAATCTGTGGGGAAATTTTTTCATTTTTCTTTTCTGTACTGAGGTTTTAATATGAATTAGTTTTATAACTTTAAAAGTAATTATGGACCCACACTTATTTAGACTACTCATCTTTGACAAAAGTGCAAAGGCAATACAGTGAGAAAGTAAGGCACTATTCTGAACAGTACATTATCATGGCCACTGGAGTCCGTTCTTGCATTGCATAATCACTTCACATGGGGACAGAAAGCAGCTTCTCCATGATTCTCATAGGCCTCTGGTCTTGATGGGAATCAGAAGAGGAGAAAGCTTTACTGGAACAAACTACAACTGCTGTTTTTCTGGAAGTCACAAATAGTACTCTCTTCTCCCTCCCCTACTCTTCCAAATTGCTGTTTTCATCTCAGCGTATCTTAGTGGCTTATCCAATAGCAACCCAAACTTTCATTCCTATGAGTCCTAAGCCCTTGAAAATCATATTCATCTCATGTGTCCATTGAGGCAAGAGAGTACCAAAAGGTACCCAACTGGATCATGTAGATTCTACTATGTGCATTAATCCCTGCCCCCATTATGTTCATAACAATGAAAAATTACAATCTAAATGTTGAGCAATGTGGCATTGGCTATGTAAATTAAAGAACAACAATAAAGTGGGTTATTAATTGTAATGGGTTGAACAGTGTCGCCCAGAAGTTCATGTCCACAGGCTTATGTGGCCTTATTTGAAATAGAGTCTTAGCAGATGTAACCAAGTTGAGTTCATATTGGATCACGGCAGGTTCTAAAGTCAATGACTAGGTGTCCTTCTATGAGAGAAGAGAGCTTGAGATTCAGTTACAGACACACATGAAAAAGACCATATAAAGACAGGAGCAGAAATTAGGTGATGCAACCAAGCCAAGGGATACCAAGGGTTGTCAGGAGCCACCAGAAGCCAGGAAGAGGCAACAAGGGATCCTCTCTAGAGCCTTCAGAGGGAGCAAGGCCCTGCCTACACTAGTTTTGGACTCCTAGCCTCCAGAACTGTAAAAAAATAAATTTGTTGTTTTATGCTACCAGGTTCTTAGTATTTTGTCACAACAGACCTAGAAAATTACCATCTCATTATAAATAATGATGTGGCTCTATACTTAATTTTAGAGAAAGATGTTTGTGATCTATTGTCAAATCAAAAAGGAAAAGAAAAAGTTATAAACACAGATCCCACCTGAGGGTTGTTTTGTTTTGTTTTTGTTTCTTTTAGGTCTTTTAGGTCGTGTATACCTAGAGGTATACAACTCTAGGTAGTAAGGTTTCTGGTGACCTCACTTTCTCTTCAACTATTTTTCTTTGCGCACACACTATTTTTATAATCAGGACAAAAGAAAACTATTTGGGAGATAGGTGGTTTAAAGATATAAAACTGAAAGGGTATATTGCCATAAGATAGGGTTCTGGATACTAAATTCCCACTACCACTTCTAAAATAAAGCCAGAATCATTTCCTTACAGCTAAATTCAATGGATTCTCTTTACTTCTACTGCATTTGACCTACTGACCGCATCCATCTTGGGTCTCTCTATTCTGCTTTTCTGGTTTCCCTACTGTCCTCCAAGCCAATTCCTTTTTCATACATTTTTCTGACTCCTCGTCCTCTGTCTACCTTTAAAACACTGGTATGTACCTTAGAGCTCCTTCTTCAAACATGTCATTGCCTCCCACTATTTTACTTTCCCTGGGAAATCTTATCCACAGCCATTGTTTCAACTGGTTTCAACTATTAACTACTTTAGGTAGGTACTTATTTTAGTTTAGGTTTTCTTAATCAATATTCCAAACTCTGGCTTCTCCCTTGGGCTGCAGACTTACATGACCAACTACTCATTGTACGTTACCTGCCAAGATTTCCCATAGACAACTAAACAGTTCTACCTAAGTGCGTATTTTCTCTACAACATGCCCCTCTTCTCCTATGTTCCCTAATTTGATAGAATTCATTTTAATCCTCCTTTTTCACTCCTCTATAAAACTCCCCTTAACTAATCAGCCACTGTGTACCATTAATTGTTATCTTTCTAATATACTTCTTTCAGCTCCCTGCAACTACAACCTCATCCTTTCTAGCCAGTACTATCACAGCATAACCTCCTAAATAGCCGCCTTGCCTAAACAGTGTTGCCTCTTTTCAATCTATTGATGATTCTTAATTTTTCCCAACCCAACATAGTAAAGGGATATGACATATTATCTTCATCCGTAAGAGCAGTTATTTTGATATACATTCTCAAATTGAGGGTAGGGGGCATATTAGAAACTCCAGAGGCCAAAGGGTCATTTTTCATTTGATAAAAGCCTCATATTCTAATATCTTCTGTTTTCTCCCTCTATACCCCACTGAGAATCAACATACATTGTATGCCTTTTCATTTTCATTCCAGTGTTTTTAAGTGATATAATTCACATAAAATAAAATCCACTATTTTAAACCATACAATTTTATGATTTTTAGTATTTTCACATGCTGTGCAACCACACCACTATCTAATTGCAGAATACCTTCATCATGGCAAAAAGAAATACCATTAACTCATAAGCAGTCATTCTCCAAGTCTCACTGGCCAGGCCCTAACATACATCCATACAATATGAGGCTTTTTGTGTCTGGTCTCTCTCATTCAGCATAACGTTTTCAAGGTTCATTCATTTTGTAGCATGTATCAGTAGCTCATTCTGTTTTGTGATTGAATAATATTTTGTTGTATGGATAGCCTACATTTTGTTCACCTATTCATCAGCAGATGGACATCTGGGTTGTAGCAATTCTGAATACTACCATTGGGTTGGCCAAAGAGTTTGCTCGGTTTTTTAGTTAAAAAAAAAAAACAAACTAAACACATTTTCATTTTCACCAGTAACTTTAATGAAGAACATATTGACAGTTTTGTTCCACTACTTGATGCCATCTTTCAGACAACTTCATAATTCCATCTTCCCAAAACTTTTTATCTTTTTGAGCAAAGAACCATTCCAGGTGCCTTCTGAAGCCTTCCAGGGAATTGAAATTTTTTTCCATTGAGAGAATTTTGTAAAAACCAAAATAAATGGAAACCTGAAGGTGCAATGTCTGGTGAATACAGCAGATGAAGCAGAACTTCTGGGCCAAACTCTAACAATTTTTGCCTGGTCATCAAAGAAACATGTGGTCTTGCATTATCCTTATGAAAGATTATGCATTTTCTGTTGACTAATTCTGGATGCTTTTTGTCAAGTGCTGCTTTCAGTTGGAACTAATCATTTTGTTTTCCAGAAGGAGCTCATATTATAGGACTCTCTTCCAATCCCACCATATATACAACAGCACCTACTTTGGATGAAGACCACCTTGTGTGGTTGGTGGTGGTTCATTTCACATGCCCCGCAATCTTTTCCATTCCACTTATTGTAAAGTATCCACTTTTCATTGACCATTGCAATTTGTTCTTAAAACAGAACATTTTCCATATGTTTAAGTAGAGAATTACATGCAGAAATAGAGTCAAGAGGTTTTTTTTCACTTATGTGGCACCCAAACATCAAAGCGATTAACATAGCCAAGCTGGTGCAAATGATTTTCAACCCTGATTTGGATATTTTGAGTATATCAGCTCTCTCCCACATGGTATAACATTGACTGTTCTCAACCAATGTCTCAAGTTCATCACTATCAACTTCAACTGGTCTACCCAACCATGGAGCATAGCCCGTCGAGAAATCACCAGCACAAAACTTTGCAAACCACTTTTGACATGTTCAGTCAGACACAGCACCTTCTCCACATACTGTACAATCTCTTTTTGCATTTCAGATGTTTTTACCTTTCTTGAAATAATCCAGCAGAATATGCCGAAAATGTTGCATATTTTCTTCCATCTTCAATATTAAAATGACTACACAAAAATTCACCAATTTTGATAAGTTTTTTTAATGCATGCAGATATGAAAGCTGTCGCAATGCAATCTAACTAAATTTCCTAAATGAAATTAAAGGCAAAGAAGCGCTACTAGAGCCATGGTATGGAAAAAAACTGAACGAACTTTTTGGCCAATCCAATACTATGAGCAAGTTTTTGTGTGGACATACATTCACAATTCTCTTAGGTATATAACTAAGATTGCAATTGTTTGGGCATATAAAAACTCTGTTTAACTTTTTAAGGAAATGTCAAATTGTTTTCCAAAATATCTGCAATATTTTACATTCTCATTAGCAATGTTTGAGGGTTTCTAATTTCTCCACTTACTCATCAACATTGTTACTATCCATCTTTTTTATTATATCCATCCTAGTGGATGTGAAGGGTTATATTATTGTGGTCTTGATATTATGACTTTTCATTTAAATAATACTCTTCAAAAAGTTTGGGGCCAAATATATTTGATATCCATTTTGGTGCCATATGGTATTAATATACTTAACCTGTGACATTAATATTATTATTACGTAAGTAATACATGCATATAGAAATAAAAACTAAAACAATAAAAAGTCTCCTATCCTCTCAGTCCTCTTCATTAGAGATAACTATTTTTGACAATTGTTTTTAATTCTATTAATTATCTGCATAACTCTAAATTAGTTAACTTCTGCTTCACAGCATTTATTACCACATAATATGCAATTTGCTACACACATCTCTGTTTTGCTTATTGTCACTCTCCCTCGCTTGAATGAAGGCTCCATGAGGACAGTAAATTTTCCCTTATCTGTTCACTGCTCTACCTCAGCACCTAGAATCAGGCCTGCACACAGAAGGTAGTCGATGAATATACAGGGGTGGGAAAAAGTAGGTTTACAGTTGTAATACAAGTAAATAATACAATAATTAATAAATAATACAAAAATAAACTGTTTCATGCACTCACAACTGTAAACCTACTTACCTTTGCCTACCTACCTTTGCCTATTCCTGTATATTAAATAAAGGAATAAATATCTATTTCTTTTCATCTAAATCTTTAAATACATTTCTTGAGTCTCACCCCATAAAAGGTGAGGAATTTTGTTCATAACCCCTTCTTTACCCAATTTTTATTGGATTACAGTTTATTTTTACTTTTTCTAATGATTCACATAATTTTAACTAATATAACTTCTGTTTCTTTTTTTCTCTATCAAATTCAAACTTTTAAATCACCACTCCAGTATAAGATGAGGAATCTAGGATTCAATACACCCTGCTACATCCCATTAATCACATACACCATTACTTTTACATTGTCGCAACATTTAATTTTTTTATTTATAACTGTCTCCTTTACTTTGTCTACAATTCTATAAATAGAAAGCCAATAAATAATTTACATATGATAGAATATTATAATATAAATATTATTCACTGCAAAACCAGGTAATAACTGGGACTATAAAGAATACAATTGTTTGCTCCCTAAGATTTATTACAACTTATAATTACTTGCTTTACATGTTTTGTCAGTATTTCTTAGTATAACATAAACTCTGTTAAAATAGGGTTGTTGGCCTTGGCTGGTGTGCTCAGTGGGTTGAGTGCTGGCCTGCAAACAGAAGGTTGCAGTTCGATTCCCTGTCAGGGTACATGCCTAGGTTGTGGGCCAGGTCCCTAATTGGGAGCATGCACATCAATGTTTCATCTCCCTCTTTTTCTCCCACCATCCCTTCCTTTCTCTAAAAATAAATAAAATCTTTTAAAAAATAAAATTAAAATAGGATTGTTATATACAGAGACACACCCCTTGTTGATTAGTGTGTTATCCACAATACTACCATACATGGCACATAGCATGGATTCAATAATTATATGTTTATAGACAGGTGGATACTTTGTGGACGGAACGGGAGGGGAGAAAAAAAGAGAAAAGATCAGGCCATCAAGGATGTCAAAGACAGTCAGCTTTAGATATTAAGTATCAGAATATAACATCCACTCTCCAGTATCAATCTGCAACAGAGTTAATAAAAGGAAATAAATCTGTATATCCTATAAGCTCTACCAGTCCAGCAAATGTCAACTTAGGGTTAGAACAAGAAAGAAGTACTCTGTTTCTGTTATTTTATAATTTTTACAATAAACATTTATTGTTTTTAATAACCCATTTCTTATTTTTAAAAGTCATCTATATGTTGGGGGGAATGAGATACTGGGTTTTCCTCACTTAGTTCTTTTAATAAAGTTCCTTCTAGAAAACTTCGATTTTAACTCCAAACAGGAAAAGTACTATTCTATCCCGTAACAAGAATATACAGATGGCCATAAAAAAGTAGTAACAAAATAACCCACCCCAAAGTCTCCAAAAGGATGCAGAAAAATGCTTCTGAAACAAAAAAGGAAAACATGAAAGGTGGAAGAGACATAGCTATGGAGGTCAATTCTTTGTGATTTAGGGTTTTTAATGTCTAAATCCTACTTCCCATATTCATTACAAATCTCCATGAAGTCTTAAAACAAGAACAAAACTGAGTTCACCCCTGGCCACTACTACGTATGCACACACAGAGCTTGTCAGCTAGGTGAGAAAAACCATTAAAAGAAAAATACTAGAAAATTCCAGAATCATTTTTCCCTTCAAGAACAGAATTGGTCTCAATACCTATATTGAGAGAGAACACCAGCCAGCCTGGCCTCACCCCACAGACACCCATATACACCCACTCAGAATCCTGGAGTATACCCAGAAGCCTAAAAATAAAAACACTTATACATACGATGATTATACATCAGCCTTTAATTCTCACTCTTCCCACAAATAGCTATAAGCATAACATTCAACTGCAAACAGTAGTCTCTCACTCCTTTCTCACAGATTAGAAGGATAATAATAGCTTTCTACAACCCAAGTCTTCAGTAGAACACCAAATATTCATAAATCAAACAGGAGCAGAAAATCCTTTAATGGCAACATAGTAACCTACGTCAAATTAATTACAATTAGATAGGCAGACACTGATGTGCTATGACATATTTTTAAATTGAACTAGAAAATATAATACAACAGCCATTAGCTACTTCAAGTATTATATGAGAAATTCTGACCTAAATCTCAAAATTACCATGCAACATGATGTGATGGGTTATACTAATCACTAATTAGCATTTATTATCAGAAAATGAGTTGACTATTTTAAAATACTGTATTTCAACATTTTTAAATATTCTGTCCATTTTGTTAAAGGGTTATAACTGTCACTAGGGGCAAGAAATATGCTGCTATCTTGGGGACTCTATGAAAAGATTAACAATAGACCAAAATTTTTAAATCGCATTCAAGTACAATTTGACAGAATCTATCAAATAAATATTAAATGCGCATACCCTCTTACCTAGAAGTCTCTCTTTTAAAATTATTCTCTATAAGACCTATTTCACATGTTCAAGGTTATATGTGCAATAATGTTCAATTATTACATTATTTATGCCAGCAAAAAAAGAGAGAAAGAACTAAAATTTTCACCAACAAGAGGTGATTAAATAATGGTATCTCCAAACCATGGAATAAAATACTACCAGGAAAAAAACAAAAACAAAACCAAAAAAAACCTTCGGTAAATGTCTATATCTGACTACCTCCAAAACAAATCTATGATATATTGTGAAAGGGTGAGAGGAAGCAAGTTACAGAACTATATATAATATAATCCCACCAGTATACAAAAGTACATACATATGTATGTTTATATATACACAGAAGTTATTTGGGTAATAAGCTATTTCTGAAAGGTCAGACGAAGCCAATATTTCCCTCACATGTATACTTTTCTTTCTTTGTAAATTACTTTTATACACACACACACACACACACACACAGAGTCACTATAAACTACTTTTACACACACACACCGTCACTATAAATTACTTTTATACACACACACATACACACTGTCATTATAAACAAAGTTTAAATGAGGACCTCAACCATTCACCAGTATTACATGATAATTATTGGGCTAGGCCCGAGGCGGATCAAGTCTCTGTGAGTAGCAGGAGGTTGGGGCAGGGGGAGGGCGGGGGAACCTACAAGTTAAAGAGCACAGATGTCTCTGCTTCCACCCTCAGAATGTAGCGTATCAGGTTTCCAACACCAGACATTCAGGTTGTATGACCTTAATCTGATTCTTCTAGAGACCTAAAATTACAGAACCCTGTGGCTAACGCAGCACTGTTTTGGTGGCATACCCACCAAAAAGAGCACCTCTGCTAGGAGCAGCAATGGCACTTAAAACTATAATCAAGTTAATTGTGTTTTTTTTAACAATTCTTACCAATCAGTTAATCAAGTTAATTGTAAGGTCTCACCATGAGTTCTCAGCAGGACAAATATCTTGTCAAGCAGAAACTTAGAAGCAAATACAAGGCTATTTATTAATCATAGCTGTTCTCTACTTACATCAGCAATCTGTGCCACTTTGAAAGAGTCAAGTTTTAGGTTGTGTAGCCTCCCCAATGGCTCCAATCCTCACTGATATCCTAATTTCTTAAAATCCTAAAATATTAAAAACTGTCTGTATTGTAGTCATATTATCTTTCGTTTTTATACCCACATCTCATACATTATGATCAGTTCCACACAAAGTTCAACAAATCCTACCAGACTGATTAAACTGTATGAACAAACACAGTGAAAAGATACACACGTTCACAAGCCAATATCCACAGGTCTGAACTCCAAAAACCTCTAAAAACCCCTAAATTTCTGAAACTAATTTGGTGGCAAATGCACACCTGAACTGATACATCAATACCTATGTGTTTGATGAAGGACCTGGGAGACACTCCCAACCTTGCTTGGAAAATTAGACACTATATAGATATGCAGCATATCAACTTTCTTAAATTAGAAATTCTGAATTCCGGCCCAAAAGATCTTGGCTATAGATATTTTTGGATAAGATAAAACATCCACATCATAAAGACATATATAATCAGGAAGAGCTACACAAGTTTTTAACTCTAATATTGTGTATCTTAAACCAAGTGGTGGGTATACAGGTAGCAACTGTATAACTCTTTTTGAATGTATGAAACACTTCCTAAATTTTAGAATTTTAAGTGAAAAATTAAAAGTACACAATGTTTTATCTTCTTCCTTAATAAAAGCACTTAAAGTGTTTGTTTTTTCCTTTGAAATAATAAAAGCATTTAGGAAGCAGCAAGTTTGAAAATGGTTAAGGGTCTTAAAAACATTCATATTTTTTGATCCAATAATTCCATAAACAGGAAACCAATATACTTAAATGATCCAAAATGCAGAGAAAACCAGCTACATTATGAATTATGATATACCGGCTTTATTAGTAAAATTCAACTGGGAAATGTTTACGTGAAACCTTTATGACTTAACATGGCACCTATGAAAAAATGTATTTACAACCAATGTCTGATAAAAAAAAGTTTATAATACAGTAAATGAAAGTGGAAATACATTTAACATACTCATTATTTTGTAAATATATATATATATATATGAACAGCAAAAAAAAAGGGGGAAATGTTTCTTTTCTTCTTAAAAGTTGTCAAAATTTTCCAAGGGGGCCTCAGTTCATAGCAAAACCTCTCCTTGTTGTTTCCAATCCCAGTTCAGGCAGCTACCAACCACAGATCACCCTGCAGCTCCTACTGGCTGGTCCTGGGCTGGACACAAGCAGTGGCTGACCTGGTCCTGCACAAGAGCCCCTCCCAAAAGGCTCAAGAACCAACACACCCAGTGGGCAGCTTCAGACCAAAACAGAGCAACCACCCAATTAGCTCCACAAACAACATCCAAAGACTGGTCTCGGCACCAAACTACTGGGGCACACCACAGTTCGTGCAGTCAGCCCCGACGCAGCAGTTTGTCATCTGCAGTTACGGTTACTACTCACAGCCAGTCAACCTGTGGGTCAGTCCCATCCACAACATGCCAAAAGAAACCAAGGCTCAACTACAACAGGAGAACACACACAACTCACACAAGAGATACTCTTGGAACACCCAGCTCAGGAGACCATTAATACTGAGCCACCGAGCCCCACAGACACCTACTGCATACGGCCAAGACTGGAAGACGTGGCAGATCTACCTAATATATAGAAACAAACCCAGAGAGGCAGCCAAAATGAGGAGACAAAGAAACATGTCACAAATAAAAGAACAGGACAAAAGGGGGAAAAAAAAGACAAAAAGGAAGCAAGCAATCTACCAGATAGAGTTCAAAACACTGTTTGTAAGGATGCTCAATGAACTTAGGGAAAGAATAGATGAACTCACTAAGAACTTCAACAAAGAAACAGGAAACACAATAAAGGACACAGAAACCATAAAAAAGTCAGAAATGAAAAATTCAATTAAGAATATACTAGAAAGAATCAACAGCAAATTAGATGAAACTGAGAATCAAATTATCAATTCAAAGACAAGGTAGCAGAAAACAATCAGAATGAAAGAAAAAGGAATCAAAAAAAAAATAAGGATAGTTTAAGAGACCTCTGGGACAACATCAAGCATACCAACATTCACATCATAAGGGTAGCTGAAGAAGAAGAGAAAGAGCAAGAAACTGAGAACGTATTTGAACAAATAATGATGGAAAACTTCCTTAACCTTCCTTAACCTTGAGAAGGAAATAGACACACAAGTTCAGGAAGTACAAAGTCCCAAATATGATGATCCCAGAGAGGCCCATACCAAAAGATAATTAAAATGCCAAAGGTTAAAGACAAAGAGAAAATGTTTAAAGCACCAAGAGAAAAGCAGTCAGTTTCCTACAGGGGAGCTCCCATAAGATCGTCAGCTGACTTCTCAACAGAAACTTAGCACACCGGAAGGGACTGGCACAAAATATCCAAAGTGATGAAAAACAAGAAGCTACAATCAAGGTCACTCTACATAGCAAGGCTATCATTTAGCATCAAAGAAAAGGTAAATAGCTTCCCAGACAAGAAAAGGCTAAAGGAGTTCATCACCAGCAAACCAGTATTGCAAGAAATAGTAAAGGGACTTATTTAAAACTAAGGGGAAAAATTTTAAGTTATGGATGATAAAATGGCAACTACATAACTATCAATACTTGATTAAATGTAAATGGATTAAGTGCACCAATCAAAAGACAAAGGTGACTGAAGAATAAGAAAACAGGACCCACAGTTATGCCACCTATAAGAGACTCACTTCCAATCAAAACAAAACACAGACTAAAAGTAAGGAGATGAAAAACGCTAATTAGTACAAACAGAAATAGAAAAAAAAAACTGGGGTAGCAATACTTACAGCAGATAAAATAAACTTTAAAAATAGCTATAAAAAGAGACAATGAAGGACATTACATAATAATAGAGATGAGTCCAACAAGAGGATATTACCCTTGTAAACATTTACATACCCAAAGCAGAAGCACCTAAATATATAAAACGAATTTTGACACACATAAAGGGAAAGAATGACAGTAATACAGTCATAGTAATAAACATTAGCACCCCACTGGCATCAATGGATAGATCATCTAGACAGAAAATCAATAAGGAAAAAAACAGCCTTAAATGACACCTTAGTCCAAATGGATCTGATACTTTTAGAATATTTCACACCAAAACTGCAGAATACATACTCTTTACAAGCACATATAAAACATTTTCCAGAACAGACCACATGTTACACCACAAAACAAGTCTCATTAAATTTAAGAATAATGGGATCATACCAAGCATCTTTTTCAATCACAAGGCTAAATAACATGCTATTAAAAATGAGTGGGTTAACAATCAGATCAAGGAAGAAATCAAAAGATACTTTCAGACAAATGAAATAAAATTACAAGAAACTAAAACCTAAACAGCCAAACTAAAACAGCCAAAGCAGTTCTAAGAGGGAAATCTGTAGCTGTACAACCTACTTCAAAAAATAAACAAACCAAAAAAAAGGCAAATCAACAATGTAACCTTACACCAAAAGTAACTACTAGAAAAAGAAGAACAAACAAAGCCCAGTCCTCCAGGGGATTAGCACAGGGTGAGTTCACACCTCAGGCTGCCATTTCTGGGCATCTCTGCAGGAGCCATCGCCTCCTAATCTCATTCAGGACCTCTCCCCGCTGGTCACACTGCATGGTCATCCCAGCCCAGTAACAGACATGCTGAGCTTCTTCCAGAGAACACTCAGGCGTTGAGCAACGCATAAAACGCTGCGAAGAAAGTACTCTGAGAAGCTCAATGAGGGGCTACACACATTCCTGCAGCTGGAGAGTCTAAGTCCACCATCATGTGTTGGGTGTCCCCTCTGGATGGTAATGATGTTAGTGTGGACTTGCAGAAAATAGCTAAAGGTCAAGAGCTGTTTTATCAGATTATTTACCATTTGGACCTTAATGAAAGCTACCATTTGGACTGAGATTTATGGATTTGGCACAAGCAGCACATTGGTTGGATGGCACAAATAGTATCAAAATGGCCCTGACCAGTATGGCTCAGTTGGTTGGACATCATCCTTAAAAGCAAAAGGTTGCCAGTTTGATTCCCAGTCAGGGCACATGACTGGGTTGTGGATTCGGTCCCCGTTCAGGGCACCTACAGGAGGCAACTGACTGATGTTTCTCATGTCAATATTTCTCTCCCTCTCTTCCCCTTTCCCTTTCCCTCTCTCTAGAAGTAAATAAAATCCAAAGTGTAGTAAAAAGCATGTAAAAACTGGTTCACCCTATTGTCTGTATTTTCAAGGTAAGTTTTATTCCTTTGAACCAAATAATCTTCATAAAGAGCTAACTCAGTATTATTTGTTCTTCAATTAATTAAAACAAGATATTCTCAGTGGAAAATTAGAGTGTCCCTTTGATAAAACAGTTCAGTTGGCAGTATATAATCTGCAAGCTTAATCTGGTAACTCTTGCTAAGCATAGTCCTGAACATGTAGCTGAGTGATATCTCAGGAGAAGATTTCTCAGGATATCTCAGGAGATTTGTATTTGTGAATGAGATGCCCATTTTCACTCCACCCCATGCCATCCAAATAGATCGAAGTTAAAAGAATCAGACACACTAAAAGCACACTCAAAATGAAGCATATCCAGATGTGATATATCAGTCTTTAGTGATATTTTTCTAAGGTGACCCATGCCTTAATTTCAGTTAAGTGCATAAAATTCTATACTTTCAATTAGTATAATTTTCCATTAAAAACACCTATATGTTGAGAAACACAAGTATTTTCATTTCCCAATGGCCTAGAAATCACATTAATAATGTGATTCATTTACAGAGATAAATCTGAATGGTTACTTTTGCATGTTTAACTAGTTAATCAATAGTTACCTGAATGGTTCCATTACTACTGGATAGTTGTACAAAATGGAAAACGTGTTTACTTTTGTCTTTTCAATTTTCTCTGTTTTCTCTTTTATCTCACGAATTTAATAAATTTCCCAATTTGCAACAGTCTAATAATCTGGCCTTGTACAACCTTTAAAATAAAATTCTGATGCCAAAACAAACAAACAAACAAACAAAAAACACAAAGCCCAAAGTGAAGAGAAGGAAGGAAATAATAAAGATCAGAGCAGAAATTAAAACAGCATCCAAGAAAACACTACAAAAGATCAATGAAATCAAGAACTGGTTCTTAATGCAATAAACAAAATTGATAAACCTTTACCCATCAAGAAAAAAATTGAAAGAGGACCCAAAATAATAAAATCAAAAGTGAAAAAAGAACTGGCACCACAGAAATACAAAGAATTGTAAGAAAATATTACAAACAACTATATGCCAATGTATTGAACAACCAGGATAAAAAGGATAAATTCCTAGAATCATCCAATCTTCCAAGACTGAAGAAACAGAAACAGAAAATATGAACAGATTAATAACTACGAAGGAAATCAATCATTAATCAAACTCCCAACAAACAAAAGTCCTGGACCAGATGGCCTCACAGATGAGTTCCACCAAACATTCAAAGAAGAATTAACACCTATGCTTCTCAAACTAATCCAAAAAATTCAAGGAAAAAATGCTCCCAAGCTCATTTTACAAGGCCAGCATTACCCTGATTTCAAAACCAAAGACATTACAAAATAAGAAAAATATAGGCCAATATCCCTGATAAACATATATGCAAAAAATCTTCAACAAAATATTAGTAAACCTAATTCAGCAATACATTAAAGAGATCATACACCATGATCAACTGGAATTTATCCCTAGGATGCAAAGTTAATATCTTGCAAAATCAATTTAATATCCTCAAACCAATCAACATGATACATCACATAAATAAAACAAAGGATAGAAATGGTATGATTGTATCAATAGAGGCAGAGAAAGCTTCTGACAAAATCCAAAATCCATTTATGATATTTAAAAAAAAAAAAACCTCTCAGCAAAATGAGAATAGAGAGAACGTACCTCAACATAGCAAAGGCCATTATGACAAACTCACAACTAACATCATACTTAACAGTGAAAAGCTAAAAGTCTCAAGATTAGGAACAAGCCAAGAAAGACCACTTTCACCACTTCTATTCAATGTAGTAGCAGAACTTCAAGCCATAGTAATTAAACAATAAGAAGGAAAAAAAAAGAGATTCAAATTTTTTAAGTAAATCTGTCATTTGTAGATGGCATGATACTATGCAGAGAGAACCCTACAGAGTCCACCAAACAATATTCAAAAATTGGTAGCATTTTTATACACCAATAATAAACTTTCAGGAAGATAAGAAAACAACCCCATTAAAAATTGCATCTCAAAATAAGTTTAACCAAGGTGGTAAAAGGCCTGTACTTGAAAAATTAAAAAACACTGAAGAAAAAAATTTAAGATACAAATAAATGGGAGCATATTCCATGCTCATAAATGGAATCAACATCCTTAAAATGCCCTCACTATCCAAAGCAATCTTAGATTTAATGTAATCCCTATCAAAATACCTATGACATTTTTAGCAGAACTAGAAAAAATAGGCCTAAAATATATATAGAATCACAAAAGAACTCAAATAGCCACAGCAATCTTGACAAAGAAGAAAAAAGTTGGTGATGTCACACTACCTTATATAAAACTATACAAGGCTATAGTAATCAAACAGCGTGGTACAGGCATAAAAACAGACACATAAATCAATGAAACAGAATGGAAAGCCCAGAAATAAAAGGTGAATTAACCTATGACAAAGAAGGCAGGAATATACAATTGAGTAAAGTCTATTCAATAAATGGTGTTGGGAAAACTGAACAGATACATGCAAAAAAATGAAACTAGACCACTTTTTTACACCATACATAAGAATAAATTCAAAATGGATTAAGGGCTTATATATAAGACTCGAAATCATAAAACTCCCAGAAGAAAACATAGGCAGTAAACTCTCTGACACTATTCTTAGTAATATTTGTTGGATATGTGTCCTCCAGCAAGGGAAAAAGAAGAATAAATAAATAAATGTGACTGTATCAAACTGAAAAGGTTTTGCACAGCAAAGGAAACCATCAACAAAATGAAAAGACAACCTACTGAATGAGAGATTATTTACCAATGACACATCCAATAAGGGGTTAATATCCAAAATACATAAGGAACTCATACAACTTAAAACTAAAAAGACAATCTCATTTAAAAATGGGCAATCTGTATTAACACTTCTCCAAAGACAATGTACAGATGGCCAACAAACAAGAAATGTTCAATGTCACTAATCACCAGAGAAATGCAAATTAAAACCACAATAAGGTATCACTTCACACCTATCAGGATGGCTATCATCAATAAATAACAAAAAAACAAGTGTTGGTGAGGATTCAGAGAAAAGGGAAGCCTTGTGCACTGCTGGTGGGATTCCAAATTGGTACAGCCATCATGGAAAACAGTATGGAGGCTATTCAATAAATTAAAAATGGAACTACCATATGACCTAGCAATCACACCTCTTGATATTTAAAACAATAATTCAGAAAGATAATAATGCAAAAATTTATATGGAACCATAAACAACCCCGAATAGCCTCAGCAATTTTAAGAAAGAAACACAAAGTAGGAGGGATCACAATACCGGACATCAAACTCTACTACAAAGCCACTATACTCAAAACAATCTGGTACTGGCACAAGAACAGACCCATAGACCAGTGGAACAGAATAGAAAGCCCAGAAATGAGCCCAGGTCTCTATGGGCATCTAATATTTGACAAAGGGGGCAGAAGCATAAAATGGAGCAGTAATAGCCTCTTCAACAAATGGTGTTGGGAGAGCTGGACGGCTACATGCAAAAAATTGAAATTAGATCATCAGCTGACACCATACACAAAAATAAACTCAAGATGGATAAAAGACTTAAGTATAAGTCGCAAACCATCAAAGTCCTAGAGGAGAACATTGGCAGGAAACTCTCAGATATCCCACGCAGCAATCTTTTCACTGATATGTCTCCTAAAGCAAGGGACATAAAGGAAAGAATAAACAAGTTGGGACCTCATCAAAATAAGAAGTTTCTGCACGGCTAAAGAAAACATCAGCAAAATGAAAAGGGAGCCAACCCTATGGGAAAATATATTTGCTAATGATACATCAGATAGAGGTTTGATCTCCAAGATATATAAAGAACTCACTCGACTCCACTCCAAGAAGACAAACGATCCAATCAAAAAATGGGCAAAGGACCTGGGCAGACGCTTTTCCAAGGAGGAGATACAGAGGGCCCAGAGGCATTTGAAAGGATGCTCAGCATCACTAGCCATCAGAGAAATGCACATCAAAACCACCATGAGGTACCACCTCACACCGGTCAGAATGGCCATCAGAAACAGATCCACAAACAACAGGTGCTGGCGAGGCTGTGCAGAAAAGGGAACCCTAGTACACTGTTGGTGGGAATGCAGACTGGTGCAGCCACTGTGGAAAGCAGTGTGGAATTTCCTCAAAAAGCTGAAAATGGAACTGCCTTTTGATCCAGTGATTCCCCTGCTGGGACTATACCCTAAGAACACCAAAACTCCAATACAAAAGAACCTATGCACCCCAATGTTCATAGCAGCACAACTGACAATAGCCAAGTGTTGGAAGCAACCTAAATGCCCATCGGTAGATGATTGGATCAAAAAGTTATATACATATACACAATGGAATACTACACAGCAGAAAGAAAAAAAGAACTAGTAAACTTTTCGCGACAGCATGGATGGAACTGGAGAGCATTATGCTAAGTGAAATAAGCCAGGGGGCGAAAGACAAATACCATATGATCTCACCTATAAGTGGAACCTAACCAACAATACAAAGATGCAAGGAAAATAAGACCAGCAACACTGAAAGGAAAAGAAATCAAGAGAGACAAGAGGGAAGGAGGGAGGGGAGGCGGGAAAAAGGAAGGGAGGGGAAAGTCAAGGAACATATAGCAAGGACTCATGGACAAAACCAAAGGGGAAGAGCTGAGGGAGGGAAGAAGAGAGGGGGCAAGGGAAAGTGGTGGGGGGTAGGCAGAGACAAATGTATTTGAAAAAATAAATTAAAATAAAATTTAAAAAAAAAAAGAAAGACTCAGAAACATGGAAAAAAAGAAAGAAAGAAAGAAAGATACTGCATCCCTTTGTTCACTGCAGCTGTATTTATGATAGCCAAGATATGGAAGCAACCTAAGTGTCAATCAACAGACAACTGGAAAAAGATGTAGTGCATATGTAAAATGGAATACTACTCAGCCATAAAAAAAAAAAAAATGAAATCTTACCATTTGCAAGAACATGAAAGGACCTAAAGATTATTATAAATGAAGTAAGTCAGAAAAAACAGATTTTATTTCACTTATATGTGGAATCTAAAAAACAAAAATAAATGAACAAATGAACTCATAGACACACAGAACAAACTGATGGTTATCAGGTGGGAGGGTGCTTGTGGGGGCTGGATGAAAAGGGTAAAGGAATTAAGAAGTACAAAATGGCAGTTACAAAATAGGGGGATGAAAAGGACAGCACCGGGGATACAGGCAATAATATTGTGAAAACTATGTATAGAGTCGGGGGTGTACCAGACTTATCGGGGGATCACTTCCTAATTATATAAATGTCCAACCACTGCACGGTACACCTGAAACTAAAATAATATTGACTGTCACCTGTAATTGAAAAAATAAAAAATCAGTCTAAATTTTAAAACTGATAATTCAATTACTGGAAAACTTTTAAACATGTCTGGGACTAGTTGGGCATGTGAATCCACTTTTTCAACAGTAAATTTTATAAAACTTAAAATACAAATCAAATATTTCTGAGAAAAACCTAGCATCTGAATTAAGATATGCTATAAAAGTGTACAATTGATCTCAAAGACTTAATTTGAAAAAATAATGTAAAATTGCCCGTTAATAATTTTTTAAATATGTTTCAACCTGTGGAAATGACATTTTGGATGTTTTGGGTTAAATAGAATACATTATAAAATTATAAAATCTAATAGTTTCTTTTTACTCTATAAATGTGGTCCCTAAAATTTTAATTACGTGTCTCACATTACATTTCTACTGGACTTTCTAGAGGTTCCTGTTGCCCCACAATAGCCATCAACAGGCCAAAGATGGCATCGCCATTCTAGCTCAGTGCAGCACCTTCTCTGACTATGGAATTGGTCTACATCTGATGACGACTGGGTGGTGGTAGTGCTGACTGTATCTGACTCACAGATCCCTTAAGATATTCTGGAGCCAGAGTTCTGGGAGACTGGAGAATACCATCTATTATTTCGACTCTTCTCTGGGGGAAAAATAGTAGGTACAGATACTGTAGACCAGTGCTGTGCACCAGAACTTTCTGTGACAGTGGAAATGCTGTTTATCTGCACTGTCCAATACAGAGGTCACTAGTCCCATCTGGCTATTGAGAACATGCAATAGTGCTAGTGCGACTGAGGAAGTAAATGTTAAATCTTATTTCATTTAAATTAGAGTAAATTTAAATAGCCATATATGGCTTGTAGCTACTGTACTAGCCAACACTGCTTCTAGCCCACCTTCTCCATCTCAAAGTCTGGGAGTCACCTTAGTCTCCTCCATCCCCATCAACTCTCCTTTCCCCGCCAGAAGTATACACACACATACACACACAGATACTGAATTACCCAGTCCTGTGTTCTTTAAAGCTTTCAATTCTGTACTCTTCTCTATCTCCACTGTCACTGCTTTCCTACCCAATGCCTCTTAGTTGACCCTTAGACTCAGGAAAGAGGTAAAAGCTAAAGACAGAAAAATGAACACCCAACATACAGATAAAAATGAAATATAAGAAATGAATCACATCTCTTCCACAGAAATTCAAATACTTAATGAATGGGTAGAAAAGGTTCAACAAAGGTGACTGAGAAAGAGAGCCTAGAGACCCAGGAAGAAAATCTGAAGCGTAATCTAAAGACCCCAAAAGAAGTGAGTTTTACAAAAGAAGAAGAAATCAACTGTGCCAAAGGCTGCTGTAACAGGCAATCTTGAAGAGGGCTCTGAAATATCATTCAGATGAATACATCTCTGCCTCCTAATATTCAAGCTCTTGTGGGATCCTCCTCACCGCCATCCCCATCCATCCCTTGTGTGTGTTGGACCAAGTAACTTCCTTCTAATGAACAGAATACAGCAAAAATGCTAGAATGTCACTTCCTAGATTAGGTTACAAAATTACTCTAGCTATTATCTCCCCTCCCCAACTCCTCCTCAAAATTCTCACCCTAGGAGAAGCAAGGTCCCGCGTAGCTAGTAATCCTACGCAGAGACCCAAATGGCAAAGAGACTGATTTCTCCAGCAACAGCTAGCAAGGACCTCAAACCTGCCAAAGGGCAAATGAGTGAGCTTGGAAGCAGACTCTCCCCCAGTCACCGCTGAGATGACTGCAGTGCTAGTTAACATTTGATTGCAGCCTTATGATTGACCCTGAATCAGACACACCACACTCAGATACCTGAAACACAGCAACACTGAAACAGTATATATTTGTTGTTTTAAATTTGGGGGTAATTTTTTCCTCAGCAATAGACAACCAGTAAGCTGCTAAGAGGACAAAAAATTGCCATTGTCTTTAAAGACATCAGTAATCCTAGCAAAACAGTTTTCAGTGAAATTGTGGAGACAGAAACAAGACAAAAATAGTCTGAGAAGAGCATAACTGGTGCAGAAATGGAGATGTATAGCAAATGTAGACGATTCTTTCAAAAATGTCTGCCTGTAAAGGAGAAAACAATTTACAGCAAGAGTTAGAGAAAGTATGAAGTTGAAGAGTTTTTTGTAAAGATGAGAGAGACTTTTTAAAGTTTAAGTGATGATAATAAAAAGCTAATAGATGGAAAAATACATTCTCAAAGAACTTTACTGCATTTTCAAGAAACTGCTCTAAAAGTTCTCACTATCTCTCTGCCTTAACTGAAAACTGGATTTCCCAGGACTCCTCTTTCCACGCAGCCCTTTCAAAGGGAGGCTATTAAAGCTCTCATACTCCATTCCCAATATTGGAAAAAGAAGCTGTTACCCATCGTTCTTCCAATGCCAACTCCAGACTATCATTCCTGAATCGTCATGTAAAATCCTTGTTACTCTGATTCTCATGCTACTCGGCAAGTCTTCTACCTCTGCCTCTTTACTACGACCTAATAACCACCTGGACTTCCTCCACACTCATTGAGGATATGCTGACTACTACTTCATATTGTCACTATTTTCTATGCCACCACTCCTGGGTCATTTCAATACACACAAGAACGAGTCACCTAACACCAGTTCCTCAAAGCTATCATCCTCAGTAAGCAACTCTCTAATGTCTGGGTATAGCCATTTACAACCAGTTGTGAAGTCAGTTATATTATTATCCATTCATTCATCAAATATTTAGTAAGTACCTATTATTTGCTCAGTAGAGAACACATCACAGATGATCCCTGTCTCATTAAATCTAAGACTTACTTTTTCATATCTTCCACAAGAATAACATAAAAAATAGCTTAAGTGTAGATACACCACAACTATTACATTTGTTTATTTATCAGTCCAGGAACCACATCAATTCTAGAAAACTAGAATTACTGTCTGATGTGACCTAGTGAATACATGCTGAATCCTAGTGAACACTATTTCCCTTGACAAGGCTTCCAAAACTACCTTTTAAATAATCTATTCTAAAATAGTGCCAGAGTCCAATATTAGATTCATTAATCCATAAATGTATAACCATGCTGCCCAACACAGTAGCCACTAGTCACAATAGCTATTTAAATTAATTTCAATAAAATTAACAATTCAATTTCTCAGTCACACTAGCCATAGTTCAATAGGTGCAGGTAACGAGTGGCTACTATAATGAATGGTAAAGATACAGAGCATTTCTATCAGCACAGAAAATTCTACTGGACAGTGTTGACCTAACATTTTTGGCATCCACATCCTTCCTCCCAGAAAAAAACTTAAAATGATAGGTGTCATTTTCCAGTCTCCTGAAAACTCTCTGGGGATCCACAAACATCCTAAGAAATTCCATTCCATCATTACCATCAACATCACCGCTCGTCATCATAAGAGCAGTTAATTTTTATTAATTACCTACTATATTCCAAGCACTTTATTAAAAGTTTTGTAAGTACTATCTGCTTTATTCTTCACAACAGTTACATTCCCATTTTATGAGAAAATTCCCATTTTAGAGATGAAAAAATTAACTGAGTTTTAGATAATAAAGTAACTCACTCAAAATTAAACACAAAGAAGTGACAGCTACCCATAGGCAGTTGAAGCGAATTAATAATGTAATTATTTTGCCCTTTTTAGACAACACGCTTTTAACAAAAAGACGTGATACCAACACCTCACGCCGGCACCTGACATTTCAAATTACTTTCAGATCCCCTAATCTGCCCTATAGCTTTCTTGCCTTAGGGTTCCTCGAATGCTAAATTCCCTCTGCTTGCATCCTTCTCATTTGACCAAATCCTACTCATCCTTAAGATCCCATCTTAGATCTTCCCACAATCCAGTCGAGGGATCCATTCTGTGAGCTGATGTAGAAAACTCTGTATGTCACCAATTGAACACCACAAAGTCCTGCTAATTTTTCCTCTTCTCATACTAATATGAAACTCCTCAAGAATAGGGGAACCTATCCCTTATTTATCATGAAATCCCTCTGGTCTAGCTCAGGACTTGGAATACAAATGGTACTCAATAAACATTTGCTAATTGAAGGAATAATAGAACAGGACACTAAGATAACCAAATCACTTCACCAGGATCATGGCCAGGCAGCTCAAGTGGTTATGGCATCGTCCCGCTTCACCAAGGCTGCAGGTTTGATCCCTGTCAGGGCACATACAGGAATCAACCAATGAATGTGTAAGTGTAAAAAAAAACCTAACCCTCTCTCTCTTAAGTAAATAATTTTAAAAATCATTTCACAAGTATTTACTCAAATAAAACGTTATCTAATTTGACTTTTACACAAATCTATGCTTCTATTCTATCACGGAATGTTAAAAGTATGAACTAAATGGTTTCACTGCAGATTAGTTGGTAACAAAGTATTTCACATTTTTCCCCACATAATAAGCAAACCAATACTTAAAAACCAAAGGTCAGTGGGGTGACTGTTCATGAGTTTGGGATTTGTTTTGGGGGTCATATAAATGTTCTAAAATTGGTTGTCAGGATGGTTGCACAAACAAAATTGAATTATACTCATTAAATGGGTAAATTGCATGTCATGTGAATTATCTCTCAATAAAGCTATAAAACAAAGTTATGAAACAAAAAGTCTGCATCTAGATTAAATTATGAAAATATATTAACACTTCAAATAACACCTGAAAGATAAAAATACTTGTTATATTTATGCAATTTTTAAATAGCTAAATGCCATATTATTGCAAAATATTTCACTGATCAGGAAAAAGAAGAAACTGGAAATAGTAATTACCTTCAGGATGGATGGGATAGGACTTACTTTTCCCTGTGTATTCATTTATACCTTCTGATTTGGTACTTGTATTACCAATTTAAAAAAAAATACACATAAGATTAATAACGAACAAAGTCATATCTCTGCTTAGTGCAGTAAAAGTAGGTTCTCCCAGGCTGCCTCCTTTGTTCCGAAAAGAATATATAAATCAATCCAGGAATATCTGTCTCATCTCACACTAACAAGCATTTAGTTATTTCTCTGGTATTAGACATTATAATCAAGCAGCATTCTCTCTTATTCAACACTCTGACATACACTTAAACAATGATACAGTTGATAATTCCCTCCTTGAAAACTTCCTTTCCTTCACTTCTAGTACATCACACTCCTCCAGTTTTTCTAACTCAATGCCTCCTATCAATCTCCTTTACTGGGTTCCTCCTCATTTCCCAAGAAGATAGCTAGAAAGTAAGTTCAATGAAGGCAGAGATTTTTGTCAGCTTTATTCACTACCATATCCCCAAAAGCTAAAAAAAAGTGCCCAGAACTATACTCAAAAACTTTTAAACAAATAAATGAATGAAACACTGTACCAAGACATGTTGAAGGCATAGTGAAGAGCCATAGAAATACATTGCATACAGCCTGTATTTTGTTTACTTGTTTACATTATCTTTCTCTGAAAATTGGTAATTCATGTACTAATTATTATTTGATTAACCAAAATACTTCATTCCCTGGTCTTTCTCCCTCAATGGTTTTGACACAGTATGTGTAAAATGAGCATTTAACAGGTCTTATACTACTTCTAAAAGCATAAATATAGTGTAGAAAAAGAGCAGTTGTTGCTATTACAACCTTCACTGTTGTTTTGTTTCCAGTATTAATGTTGAATTAACAGGCTGACATACTCATCCAACTTTAGTAATGAAAAAAAAAAAAACCAACAACACTTAAGCAGACTCAACAAGGATATCACAGTAATGACCAGCAAGTGACATTTCTTGAAAAGTAAATTGTAGGAGTTTTACTAAATCAAAAAGAATATATGTGCCTGTGTTCACTGCAGCATTATTTACGATAGCTGAGATTTGAAAGCAGCCGAAGTGCCCATCAGTAAATGAGTGGATAAAAAAGCTGTGATACATTTACACAATGGAATACTACTGGGCCATAAAAAGCAGCGGGGGGGTGGGGGCGGCCGGGTGCAGGGGAGAGAATCTTATCCTTTGCAACAGCATGCAAAGACCTGGAGAGAATTATGCTGAGTGAAATAAGCCAGTCAGAGAAAAACAAGTGCCATTTGATTTCACTCATATTTGTAATCCAATGAACAAAATAAGCTAAAAAAAATAGAAAAAGGCTGATAGAGAACAGGCTGACAGCTGTCAGAGAGGAAGGGGGTTGAGGGTCTGGGTGAAAAAGGTGAAAGGATTAAGCAAAAGAAAAAGAGAAAAAAAAAACCTTCATAGACACAGACAACAGTATGGTGATTCCAGAAGAAAAGGGGACCTGCGGGGGATAGAAGAGAGTAAAACGGGAATAAATGATGATGAAAGGAAGCTTGACTTAAGGCACTGAACATACAATACAACATACAGATGAAATATTACAGAACAGTATACCTGAAACCTATATAATGTCATTAACCAATGTCACGCCAATAAATTTAATTGTTAAAAGTGCAGGGGGTTTTTTCAGGCATTAGAGAAACAGATAATTTCTACCTTTACATTGTCCCCAAATCATATGATTTCATTCCCACAAGGAGAAGAAACACATCTTATTGTCAGCTATGCAAGTGTCATTTTAGCAATATATACTTTCACCTGGAATCTTCTCATTTGTCCCCTGTAGACCCAATTAAATCAAAGTATAATTTAAAACCCAAATCTAAACATGTGAATTCACATTTTTCCTTCTAAGTAACTAATCCAAAATCAAAATTACTCATGATACCAACTTACAATTTGATCTATATGAATACAGTTAAATATTTTATTTGTAATTACAATTGGACCACATCCTTTCTCTCTTAATAGCTATTGTAGCCTCTGTTTCTTGTAAGTCTCTTCAGGCAGAAGTATTTGCTAGAAGATAATAGTCTGCTCATTAAAGAAGCATGTTAAAAGAGGCAATGATCTGCAGCTACTGACACTGACATCTGTATAGCTCTCTCTTGGGTTACAGGAAAGCACTTCCCTGGCTATCTTCCCAAATAAATTGAGTAAGCCTTGGGAAAGTCACTGCCTAATTTCCATTTCATGACGGTTTCTCTTCCTCCATAAATGAATTATTGAGAGTCATGTCTACTTCATCCATTACATAATGCATGTCCATCACAGGACCTGTTTCTGAGCAAGAAATAGCTTACATTACACTGGTAGGTAAGGCTGTTGAATACTATAATCTCACGTGGAGCAGGAATCCAGAAGAGATTCTGATTTAATGTGCTAAATTGTGAAAGAATGATGTGAAGAACGCTGAATACTGTTTACTCTTAGTAATCTCTCTTTATGAAATGACAGACACATGCCCCAAATACGTCATTAAACAGCATTTTAAAGCTCTTGACTCCAAGAACATTTCTCAGAAATTGAGGGGTCTACCGAAAGGAAAAAATTATTCCACTTGATTCTTAAAGTGTTTAATAAAGACATCTGCAACTGGGAAATAATAAGTAATAATAGTGTTGAACACATAATGTCTAAATGTCAAGGTCTACTGAAAAACAAGCTGTTAAGGACAGTTGTACTTTAAAACATTTAAGCATTTTTCACATAATTAGTTCAACCGAATTGTTCAAATTGTTCCTTTTATCCATCCAAAGCAGTCGATCTTGACACGACCTGCAGCTATTACTCAGAAATGTGTCTTCCAAAGCAACCACCTGATTCTCAGGCCTTCTCTTAAGGGGCCAGGATAGAGCTTGTACACGTAGTGAAAAGAAGTCTTTTCTGCAATGAAAAGACTGGAAGGTAACACCTTTAAAGATCAAAAAGTGTAATGAGACTTATTTCCCTAATATTGCTACCTGAATGAAGCTGTCTTAACGCAAGATCTCACTCTTCTTGAAGGGTGTAAAACTTCAAACCCATCCACGCTCACAATTCACTCACTGAGCTAAAGCATAAGAGAATTCTCTTCCCTCCCCAACCCATCCACCCACCCCGTCAGAAGGAAAAATAGAAAAATAACCAAAACCCGAAAGCAGAAATGTGAAACCTAGTGCAGTAGCTTCTCCAACTGCCTCATAGGCAACATCCACAGCTCATCTTCCTTTTCAAATACAATCATCCGTCTCCTATCTTACATTTCCCAGAAAAAAAATCTTCATCTTCAACATTTTGTATCAATCACCCAAACCCACATATCCACCCTGACTGCACCCCAGTCTACACGGATCCCCAATTTCTCCATCTCGCGACCACCCTGCCCGCAATATCACTTCTCATCAACCTTCCACCGTCGTTTCTCCAGGCGTCCAGAGCCCCTATTTCCCACCTACCACCTCCCGCCCCGCGTTCCCCATTTCTATCGCCTCTGCTCCCGCCCAATCCCGGAGCTCGATTGGGTGGAGCCCTCCGGTGGGCTGGGGTGGGTTAAAATCGATTGGGGGTGGGGTCGCCCCTCCCTGGACTTCCCCATCCCCCCCCCGCCCCGGCCCCGAGCACGGATTAGTAGCAGAAGGGGTCTTGAAGCCTCACCTACAGCTCCGCCCCTCCCCGGGGGAGCGCTGCCCAGCCCCAGCCAGGGCCGTAAGGAAGAAGCAGAGTAAGAAAAGGCAAAACGCCTCAGGGCCAGAGACAGGCGGGAAGCTCTAGGTCCCGCCCGACTTCCAAGCTGCCGCCACCGCGGCCGTCTCACCCTGCTCAGGGTTGCTGCCGTTGCTGCTGCTGCTGCTGCTGCTGCTGCTGCTTCTGCTGCCGCCGCCGCCCCGGCGCCGCCACCGCCGCCGCCGCCACCACCACAGCCACAGCCACTGCCACAGCACGGCCCGGCGCCCGCCGACGTCACCGCGCCCCGCCCCCTGCGCGAGACACCTAGCCCCGCCCCCAGGCTTCGGCGGCCAGATGCTCGGAGCTCCACCTTCCCCGAGCCGGGGCACCTCGCTTCCCCGTGCCCTCCGTGAAGGCGTCTCCGTAGCCTGCAGGCCTCCGGCCCCTTCCAGAGAAAGGGGGGTTAGGGCCTGGGAAGCGAGGGTGACTCAGGCTCTGGCTATGGCTCCGCGCTGAAGCTGAGTCACGGGCGCGGGGCGTCCACACATACACACCCCCATAGGCGGCCCCTGTGGCCACGGGAGCGCAGAGCTGGATCCCGCTCGGAGAAGAGGCAGTAGGTGGGAGCTAGGAAAAGCGGTGTTTGTCTCCTCCTGCTTGCCGTAGGAAGTGGACCAGCCGGGCACGAAGAGCGGAATCGTGGCCTTCCCAAACCTTACGGTCGCCCCACCCCCGCTTTGGCAGGGCCCGTTACACAACCCGGAGACCCGCGCCGCAGTAGCTCGAAGGACTGGCAGTGCATTCCCGCCTGCGCTCTCACAGCCGCAGGGAGCACCCCGTGTCCGAGGGAAATTGGATTTTCCCCCACCCTTAGCTTTTGCGAAATGTGTCTCCTGAAATAGTAATATGATCTGAGACACGGCCCTGGGGAAGAAACTTAGGTGTCGCAGGAGACTCACACCAGCGTAGGTCGTTTTCCTGTAGTGGTTCTGATGCGAGAAAAGAGCCGGGGCGGAAATTAACGTCCACGTGCAGTCCGTGCGATGTGCCTGGTACTGTGTGCTAGGTTGTCTTACTTGGTCCTCACAACAGCAAGGCGGGTCTACCGGACAACTGGGGCCGTATTTTAGGGAACCCAGTGTTCCTGTATCACATCGCATTCCGGTTTCGTTTGCTGGAGCCGTGCGAAGAGGGTAACTGCATCCACTAATTTAAGAATGTGGGTAAGCTATCTCTAAATCAAGAACGTAAGAGTGATGTGAATTATATTTATTCCCAACCTTCTAGTATTTAGTAAAAGAATGTGAAATGCCCCTGAAAGTAGAATCATTTTACCCCTGCTTACACTCCACCACTACAACTAAGCAGTTTACACCTCATAATGCCCTAACATTTTCCAGTCTCTGCTCAGTGTTTACATCCATTCATTCACCAAATTCTACTAGTTCATCCTGCTGACGCTCGCTAATTGTTCCCTCTAGTGATCGTTAATGCAGTTCCCTTTCTTGCTGTATAGTCGCCCCCTTCAGTACACTCAGCATATGGCTACCAATGGTTAGGCTACCAAGTAAGAATCCTAAAATAACTGATTTTGTTGGAAATCTATTTACCCAGTAACAGCCATCGTTTGGCTGTTTTTCAAGAGAACTGAGTCATATCTTTCTAGTTTCCATTTTGCCACTTTCTACTTGTAGAAAATCATTTTACTTTTGAGTCCTACTTTTCTTAAGTGTAAAATGGTGTGTGAACAAGATGTCTTGAGATCCACCATATCCCTAACATGTGTGGATCTGGAGAATTCAGATGCTAAACACTAAGTTATGCAAACACAGGAACACTGTCAATATTACAGACTTAGAATTTTGTCTTTTATGTTTTGTTTTGTTTTGTTTTTGTCATTCCATTGGTTTTTTCTTATTTCCTACTCTGCCCCCAATATTTTTTTTAAACCTACATTTAGGATTTGTTTATTAAAGCTGACTAACTGACACACAAATTCATTGCCTCTTCTTCCTGAGACCCCATTAAAATACTTATAAAGCAATAAAAAAATCATACAAAACCATACAAAATAAAAAATGGGAAGGGGGCCCTATTTTTTTAAACTTCACACACCAAAACTAAGTGCAGTCTGACTAAACAAATTGAAGGAACCATAACGTGTAATAGGTGCACAGAGTGCTGCAGCCGAGAAAGGGGTCCATCTGCCAGAAGTGATTTAGAGACTGAATTTTGGAGACACAAGACAGCAAGAGTGAGAAGCAGGGCTGAAGCACAGGAAAACTAAATAAAGGTCTGTATGTGGAACAGCACAATAACTAGGCATTTATCCCAAGCTAGAAATCAAAGAGTTCTCATAATCTCCGGGGAGGAACCTGGGCAGCTATTTGAGCATTTATGACTAAGTAAAGCATTCTTCATTCTGGCAGACACAATAGCCCATTTCCTACCCATGCAATCTACAGTGAACTTGTGAAAGATGGCAGGACCCTCTTAAGTTCAAAACATTTCTAATCAGCATTCTACCTACTTCATCTTAAATATGAACAACCAACCAAGGATTATTAGATATTTAAGGGAAGTCTCCAACTTGAGGGAAAGGGGGAAGATAAACAGAAAATACAGGCACAGAGGAAACAGAGAAATGTATACAGTACATTAAATTTCTGTATTTTAAAGAAAACAAATATACAAATTGCAAGAGAAAATTAAAGAATTCGCAACAAAACTCTTTATAAAGTACTTCTGTCAATTAGTAGAAAACATGCCCACTCAGATATCAAAGCCTAACTTACCCAATACAGACATTTACTAAGAAATATATTAAAACCTTCATTATCAGAGCCCTCATTCTGCATCAAGAAAAATAACACTAAATTGCATCACTCTTTAACAATTGAGGGTGAGTTGCACAGAGTGTAGTATCTGTTACCCTGTGCCAGAATATTGTATTTCTAATAAAGTTCCTTTCCTCACTGGAGCTCAGTGTTCTTCTAGATGAGAATAAAAAAGCTTAAGTCATAATTTCTATGTGTATAAATTTAGGTAACTATAGGCAAAACTAAAATTTTCAAGATCTATTTAATTTTATTTGAGCATGTATCTGAAGAATATTTGGATATGTAATAAAATTGCATCATAACAAAAATGTAAAATTAAAGAAAAAGAGAAAATAGAAATAACCTTAGAGGACTAATACTACAAGAGAAAGAGAAAACAAAGTAAATAAAGGATGGAAAATTGTCCCAAAAACAATGGAAGAAATTTCCCAGAGCTGAAAGTATCCACTAGTACAAAGCACAAACAGAAGAAAAAAAAAGTGCAAAATATAATTAAAGAGAAGATCCTAAATTTCCAAAAAGGAAAAAAAGTGACTGAGTGGGCATTAGAATTCTTACCAGCAACACTAAGTATGAGAAGATAATAGACAAAGACCTTCAAGTTTCTGAGGGAAAAATTTCTTGAACTTCAAAATTCTTAGGAAAAAATTAATTTAAAAACTCAGTTTCTGCTGAAGTATTATTATGTAAAATAGCAGAATGAAAATATTTTCAGAAATGCAGAAGCAAATGAAGTTATCAGTTGGTTGGAGCCATTGTCCCACGCACCAAAAACTTGAGGGTTCAATCCCTATCAGAGGGTATACGTAGCTTGTGGGTTCGATCCCCAATCAGGGCGTGTACAAGAGGCAACCAATCACTATTTCTCACATCTCTCTGTCTCTGTCTCTCCACCCACCCCCACCCCCAGTCAATAAAGATATCCTCAGTTAAAAAAAAAAAAAAACTTGCTTGAAGATGTGCTTGAACAAAATGAGGTAGAAAATACAGTATCTGCACGCATTCAGAATCACTACATCTAATTCAAAAAGTCCCAAGCCCTAGGCTAGATTGTAATGGAAGGATAGGAGTTCTAGAAGAGAAATCTGAAAAAGAGGGAATTTGACTGAATAGTTAATTAGTGTGAAAGAGCTTAGAAAATGCTCTTTTCCGGTATTCACCTTTTAGATCCATCCTATTAATAAATTATAATCTTGCTATAGTTCAGGTGTAGCTTATAAATTATATGAATATTAACTCTGTACCCTAACATTAAGTCCATCTTCCCCTTCTCACTCCTCCACTCTCGCACTCTTCGCTCCTGGCAACTACCCTTCTACTTTCTGTCTCTATGAATTTGGGAAGATGAAAAAGTTCTGGAGAAGATGATGGTGACGATTTCAGATCAATGTGGATATACTTAATGCCATACAACTGTACACTTAAAATTATGTAAGTGGTAAATTTTATGTATATTTTATAATTAAAACTTTCTTAATCTTTTGTACTTCAAGGACAATGTTTTGGACTGAATTGTGTTCCTTCAAAATTCCATGCCCTTTCCCAAAAGGATAGGGTTCCAAGAACTTTCAAGTTGGTGAATACGCAAGGGTGTAGGGAAAATAGTAAGACTGCAGAGGTCATGGAAGCTCTGCACCCTTTTCCCATTCTTTGCTCTATGCTCCCTTCCATCTGGCTTTCCTGAGTTCTATCCTTTTAAAATAAACCAGTAAACTAGTAAGTGAACTTTTTCTGTGTTCTGTAAATCGCTCTAGCAAATTCACTGGGCCTGAGGAGGGGATCACGAAAACCTCTGATTTACAGCCATTTGTTCAGAAGTACAGGTAACAATCTGAGCTTAGGATTGGCATCGAGAGTTGGGAGGGAATCATTGGAGCCTCCAGTTAGTAGCCAGTTGGTCAGAAGCACCACTAACAATCTGCACTTGAAACTGGCATCTGAAGACACGGGGTGCAGTGTTATGAACTGAGCCCTTAACCTGTGTGGGATCTGATGCTATTTCCACATAGACAGTGTCAGAACTGAGTTGAACTTAGGACACCCATCTGGTGTCTGGAGAACTGCTCCTTGGTGGTGTGGGAAAACCCACTTCTAGGTGTATACCCAAAAGAATTTAAAGCATGTCTATACAAAAATACAAAAATGTATATGTGAATGTTATGGCAGTAGAAACTAATCATGAATAAATTACCCCCAGAAAATATAATTTTAAATAAATTCCTGTCTTGTGAGAAAATAAAGGAATTGTCCTCCAAGATTCTGGCTTATAAACAACGAATATTTATTTCTCACTGAGCTGGAAATTGACAGCTGGAAGGAGAGGTAGTTGGATGCTGTGTCTGTGCTCTAGGTACAAGTCAAATTCAAGTCAGTTCTACATGTCTCACATTCAAGGACCCAGACTAAAGGGTCAGTAGTCACCTGGGTTATATTTTCCTCATAATGGAAGGCAAGCACAAAAGAATATCAAGCCACAGAAACTCATTTGAAGCCTCTGCTCAGATGTGTCATTTGTCCTGTGTGCTTGGATTGCATGAACCAAAGCAAGTCACAACACCAGGTCCAACATAAAGGTGTGGGAAAGTATACTTTTCTCATTGAATAGAGGAAGGGAAGAAAAAAGGGAAGGAAAAAACATACCCTTGTATTTAAGAAAATTTTCTAAAACTTGTGCATACTACCTTGGGTTATATCCCATGGTAAAAGCTTAGTAAAGGGTCATTCCTTGTTCAAGGGAAAATTGGAAATATCGCCATTATTGTGGATGGTCCTGTACCGAGTTAAAATTAAGAAGTTCTATTACTGTAATAAGGAGGAAATGGCTATTGAAAGACAAATATCAATCTCTGCCACAAATTTCTAAAGAATGACTAAAGTTTAAAAATGTAGTAGACATATTAGATGCATCTCAAGAACAAATGAAGTGAAAGATACAGCTGAAGAAACTACCTGGAATGCAGCACAGAGAGACATAGAGATGAAAAAAAGAAATGGCAGGCAGAAAAGGCAACTTCCTCATTTAAATCTATTGAGAGTCCCAGAAGGAAAATTGAGAAAATGGAAGTAAACGTATATTCATATAAAGGTTGAGGAATTTATCCAAGCAAAGAACGACATAAATCCACATATTAGGAATCACTAAGAATGGTGGGCAGGATAAGGAAAAAGAAATTCAACCTAGATACATAGAGATGAAATTAAGAAAATAAACGACAACACATTTTTTTTCTTTGGACAATACATCTTAAAATCAGTTGTATATTAGTTTCCTATGGCTACTGTAACAAAGTGCCACAAACTGGGTGGCTTAAAATAACAGAAAAGTATTGTCTCACAGTTCTGGAGGCTAGAAGTCCAATATCAAGGTATCAGCAGGACTGTGTTCCCTCTAATCCAGTAGGGAAGAATCTTCCTTGCCTCTTTCTGTGTGATTTGCTAGCAATCCTTGTCATTCCTTGGCTTACAATGGGCAGCACTTTAGTCTCTGATTTCATTATCACTTTGTGTGTCTGTGTCTCTTTTCCTCTTCTTATAAAGACACCAGTCATGTTGGATTAAGAGCCCATATTCTGGTCTGCATAGCCCATGGACACAGACAACAACGTGGTAAAGGCTGGGGGCAGGGGACTGGGTGGAGGGGGGCAAAAGGGAGAAATGGGGGACATCTGTAATAGTGTCAATGATAAAAATAAAAGGTGAAAACATTGTAAAAAGAAAAGAGCCTACATTCTGCAATATGACCTTATCTTAACTAACTATATGTGCAATCACCCTATTTCCAAATAAGGTCACATTCTTAGGTACTGGGGGTTAAGGCTTTAACATATCTTTTTGAGGGATACAATTCAGCTGATAGCATCAGATAAATAAATAACCAGTTTACTTACAAAGGAACAGTAATTAGACTGACATCAGATTTTTTAACTCATGGCAGAAGCCACAAGACAGTAGAATAGTATCTTCAAGTGTTGAAAGAAAAGAACTGTCATCTTAGAATTGTGTACCCAGTAACTCTATTTTATAAGATCAAGGAAAAAATAAAGACGTTCAAATAAACAGAAGCACACAGTTTATTAGCAATGGATCTTCATTTTAAAAAATATGAAGATATTTCAGAAGAAAAACAATTCTAAAAAAAGGTCTGAGATACAGGAAGTTTGTGATCAAAAAAATTAGTAAACATGCAGGGATATATAAATGCACATTGTTTGTTTGCCCTGGCTGGTGTGGCTCAGTGGATGTGTGGCCTGCAAACCAAAGGGTCACTGGTTCAATTCCCAGTCAGGGCACATGCCTGGGTTGCAGGCCAGGTCCCAAGTAGGAGGCGCATGGGAGGCAACCACACACTGATGTTTTTCTCCCTCACTTTCTCCCTCCCTTCCCCTCTCTCTAAAAATAAATAAGTAAAAATCTTTAATAAATAAATAAATATACATTATCTGCTTATAACTTCCCAAAACGTATTGAAGAAGAAATGACTGTTCCAATAACAGATAAATTTGATATTAAAAGCTCTTCCTGTTAATAAAACCTAGAAGGTGTTACAGATCAGTTCTACAAAATATTCAAGGAACAATTGATTTTAAACTTATTCCAACTCTTCCAGAGAATTTACCAAAAAATATATATATATATGTATATCTATGAGAGAATATGTCCCCACTCCAATTCATTTAGTAAAGTTAATAAATATTGATGCCAGAGCCAGACAAGGACAGTAAGAATACTAAATTATAGAGCAACCATACTCACAAAGAAATGTGCAAAAATATTGTTAGTAGCAAACCAAATATAACAATGTATTTAAAAGATAGTATATTATAACTAAGTTGGATTTACCCAGGTATACAAATATGATTTAACATTAGAAAATCAATCATTGTAATTCACCACATTAACATAGTAAAGAAAAAACGTCAATAAATGCAAAAATTTTGTAAAATTCAATTCCCATTTATGATAAAAAAATTTAACCAATTACAAAGGAGAACTTCAATTTAATAAAAAGCTATTATTAAAATGCCTATAGAAAAACACTATCTTTAGTATAAAAGCATTTAAAAACATTAAAATGTTATTTTCAAAACCAGGAATAAGTGTGCACAGAAGTACAACCACATGAAGAAGCAACAAGAGGATAGACATCTGCAAGCCAAGGAAAGAGGCCTCAAAGGAAACCAATCCTGTGGACACCTCAATCTTTGACTTCTAGCCTCTAGACCTATGAGAAAATAAAGTTTTGTTATTTAAACCAAAATATATATAAATATATAAATGAGGAACAAGACAAAGTCATTATCGTTTCTTCCATTTAACATGTTATCATTGTCCTAACAAGAAAACTAATACAGGAAAAGAAATTTATAAGGATCAAAAAGGAAGAGACAAAATGTTATTATTCACAAATAGTATAACCGTTATCTGTAGGGGTATTTTTTTCTACACAAAAGAATTGACACACTAAACATTAGACTTAATGAAATAATTTAGTAATGTATCTAGATACAAGATAAATATATAAAAATCAAGCATATGCTACAGCCTGGTTAGAGAGAATAGTTTTTTAAAAGATTAGCAGAGAAAAAGATATGTAACTACCCCTAAACATATGACAAAGATGCTCAGCTTCAATTAAGATCAAGTAAGTGTAAATTAAAAGTACAATGAAATATCATCTCTCATCCTACTGGCAAAAATCCAAAGGCTTGAATTTTTTAACACACCGTTGGTGAGATAGTGAGAAAAAGTCACTAGCATGCATTTGTTGCTGGTGAAACTATTGGAATATAAAATAGTACAATACCCTTTTTGCCAGTTTACACTGCTGAGAAAGCATTGCTGAGTTCTCCCCTCCTGCAGTCATCATGTCTAAGTGAGAGTCTCCCAAAGAACGGGAACAGTTGCAGAAGCTCTTTATGGGAGGTTTGGGCTTTGAAATAACAGGTGAGAGTCTGAAGAGCCATGTTGAACAATGGGGAACACTCACAGACTACTTGGTGATGAGAGAGCCAAAACACCAAACACTCCAGAGGCTTTGGGTCTGTCACATGTGCCACTGTGGAGGAGGTGGGTGTAGCTATAAGTGCAAGGCCACACAAGGTGGGTGGGAGAGTTGTGGAACCAAAGCGGTCTGTCTCAAGAGAAGATTCTTAAAGACCTGGAACCTGCAACTGTAAAAATGATTTTTGTCTGTGGTATTAAAGAAGACAGTGAATAACATCACCTAAAAGATTATTTTGAACAGTATGGGGAAATTGAAGTGATTGAAATCATGATTAATGAGGCAATGGCAAAAAGAGAGGCTTTGCTTTTGTAACCTTTGATGTCCATGACTCTGTAAACAAGATTGCTATGCAGAAATACTGTACTGTGAATAACTACAACTGTGAAGTAAGGAAAGCCATGCCTAAGTAAGAGATGGCTAGTGTTTCATCCAGCCAAAGAGATGGAAGTGGTTCTGGAAACTTCGGAGGTGGCCATGTAGGTAGTTTTCGTGGGAATGACAACTTTGATCACGGAGGAAACTTTAGCAGTCAAGGCGGCTTTGGTGGTAACGGTGGTGGGGATGACTATAACGGATTTGGTAATGATGGAAGCAATTTTGGAGGTGGTAGAAGCTACAGTGATTTTGGCAGTTACAACAATAAAACTTCAAATTTTGGACCCATGAAAGGAGGAAATTTTGGAGGGAGAAGCTCTGGCCCCTATGAGGTTGAGGCCAATACTTTGCCAGGCCACTAAACCAAGGTGGCTACAGTGGTTCCAGCAGCAGCAGTAGCTATGACAAGGGCAGAGGTTTTCATTATTGTCAGGACAATAAAGCCTTCACAGGACAGGAGAGCCAGAGAAGTGACAGGAAAGCTACGGTTTGCAGCAGATTGGTGAACTCAGCTAGGCACAGTGGTAACAGGGCCTGGCTGCATCAAAGAAGACATGTTTTAGGCAATACTCATGTGAATGGGCAAAAAACCCAAGGACTGTATTTGTGACTAATTTTATAACAGGGCATTTTAGTTTTTGTTCTGTGGAAAGTATAAAGCATTCCAACAAAGAGTTTTAAAGTTTTGGGGGTTTTTCGCACCTGTGTTGTTGATTGCTAAATGTAATAGTCTGTTCATGACATTGCTTAAATGTGTCTTTTTTAAAAATGTGCTGTGTAGAGTTAATCTACTTTGAAGCCATCTTGATAAATTACCCCAACAGTATGAAGTTAAAATTCCTTCAGGGTAATGCCAGGTTCCATTTGAAATTTATTTACAACCTGCTTAAGCACCCCAGCCATTGTCTTCAGAAATCTTGGTGTAGTTAAATTGATAAGTTACTGTGCTGTGACCTGGAATTTACCATTAAAAGGGTCACCCAAGCAGAGTCATGGAGTTTATTTGGTTATTAATGATTGTTGGTACATCCTATGCAATATATCTAAATTGAATTATGGTACAACAAAAAATTATAGATGTGAATGAAGCTTATGTGTCATCTATTAGCATGTGTGATCAAAAAATGATTTAATATCCTCCTGAAAATAAAATAGTGCAATACAATAAAGAAATATAAAATAGTGCAATACAATAAAGAAATGGAATTAGAGAAAAGAATGAGGGAGATTTCTGTAGACTGATACAGAGAGACTTACAGAACATATTAAGTGCAAAAGAATATATACGAGGTCTGTCCAGAAGGTATCCAGCCATGTAATATGAAAAATAGAGACATTTTTTGAAGAAGATACAAGATACAAGAAACATTGTACAAAGGACAATGATACCTCAGTCCCCTTCAAAGTAGGCACCTTGGGACCTCACACAATTCTCCCAATTGCCATCAGCTGCACTGCCGTATTTTCTTGAATTTCACTGATGGTCTGAAATCTCTTCCTTTTCAAAGGTAATTTTTAGTTTTGAGAAATGCCAGAAGTCGCAGGGTGCCAAATCTGGGCTGTTGGGGGACTGAGTCACCTGGGTGATTTGATGTTTCACAAAAAGACTCTGCAAAGACGTGATGCATGAACAGACACATTGTTGTGATGAAGCTGCCTATCACCGACTGCCCATAACTGTAGCCTTCTGAATCATTTGAATAGTTTCCACAGAGGAATGCTCAGGCTTAAGGCTAAATCTGATGCATATTCGTAGTTCTACTCGCTCAGTCATTTTGAATGCGATGGGCACACAGTATACATGTTCATTCAATGGTGTCTGCTGCTCCCACTGACTAGTACAGCGAAGTCATCGTTGTTCATGCATGAGCATCCCAGTCTACGCTCCTTGGCAGCCAGGTTACATCAATGTCATGCAAACCTTTCTCATTATGTTAACAATGGCTGGACTTCCCGCCCCCCCCTCCCCAACAGACCTGGTAGTATGCTATTTTTTTGTAAGAAAAAAAAACTATTTGCTTATTTCCTCAAAAAGAAACACTGGGTGGCTTAAAAACAGAAATGTATTTTCCCAGAGTTCTGGAGGTTAGAATTTGGTTTCTGGTAAGGCCTCTCTTTCTGGCTTGCAGATAGCATCTTTCTTATTGTGTATCCTCATATGGCCTTTTTTCTGTGTCTGTGGGGGGAGGGGAGGGGTAGAGGGAGAAAGAGGCAGAGAAAGAGAGACGGGGAAGGGAGTAGGTAGAGGGAAAGGGAGAGGGAGGCTGGGAGAGAGAAGGAAGAGGAGAAAGGGAAGAGGAGAAGGGGAGAGAGAGAGAGTGCATGCTCTGGTGTCTTTTTCTCTACTTATAATGACACCAGTCATATCTGATTAAGCCTCACGCTTATGACCTTATTTAATCTTAATCACCTCTTGAAAAGCCCTATCTCCAAACATAGTTACATTGGGGGTTAGGACTTCAACATAAGAGTTTTGGGGAGCACAGTTCAGTCCATAATTGTTACCTCTAGGGGGTGAGTGGAATGCAAAGGAATATTGAGACCTTTTTCAGGTACATCTTTGTAAAGTTTTCTATTTTTAATCATGTATTTTCTATATTTTTCTATATTTTTAAGAAATTAATTCAAAAATACTGAAACAAATAAACCTAATTATATCAAATCAATATTTAACCACATTGACAAAAATTTCAATCATTTGAAGATATTTGACTACACACCCTTAGTGGTATGTAGTCTAATAATTACTAAGAAATTTTTAAAATTACTTAGATTTGTGTTTGATGGTATCAATAGAATAGTAATTTTGACATTATTTTGTTTTGCTTGTGGGATAAAGCAAATGTGTAAATATAACACTGTTATTATGGGAGATAGGACATTCAAATATGAAATAAGGAAAGATGAGAAGAAACCCTGTTGTGTTAGATTTAGAATCACATTATCAGTGTGAACTCAATTTTTCCTCCTAGTTCTGTCCACTAAATGAGTCTAGAAGCAAATAAATTCTAGCAGCAATGTACACATCTAGGTCATTGTTTCTAAATACTATTCCCCTCTAAATCAAAACAAACAAACAAAACAGAGCTCCTTGGAGAAATTACAGGCTCCAGGTTTGGGGGAAATATTAAACAATCTGAAGAATAATATTCTGAGACTAAGTGAATGAACTGAATAAAGAACTACAAAAGTGAAAAACTATTTTGACAGAAGAGAGATCTGGCAGACATCAACTTAACCAAGTGATTAAATTTAGCATGACTAATAATGGAACAAAATGACATTTTATACCTTCATGTGGGTGCAATGAAAAGTATACATCATCTACTTAGAATTCTTGACCAAAAAAAAAAAAAAATGGCTGAATCTAATCATTAGGAAATAATCATTTGGGAGGTGATCCCAGGAAACACTAGCAGAGGAATGGGAAAGTGAGACAGGAAAAGAAGGCATACAATGAAAGGATGTGTTATCAAGCTGGTTACCGCTTAAGAAACCACTTTATACTATTGGGGAATTCAGGAAATTAGTGTAAAATATGTATTTCAGAGTTATCCCACTCAAGAAGTCAGGGAAACTAAGATATTTATATGCTAACTTTTATTTTTAGTGATATAAGCATCACTGGGAACCTTGACAGAAGCAGTTTATTTGGGCGGTTGAATTGAATATGGATTGATTAGTTAATCATTATCAAAAAAAATAAGCTGAATCTAATCATTAGGAAATAATCAATCAAAGCCACTGTCAAAAACTATGAAGGTCCTGAGGTTTTACCCTACTTATAAGGCGGCAAATTAGCCTGTCACAGTTTTATGATGCAAGCAGAAGTTACAGGAATTTTGGGTGGGTCAGAGACCAAGGACAGATTCTCACAGCAATAAGAGTTAATCACAGTGTCATTATTTTCTTGTGGCAGTTTCCCAAACCCCAGTTCCCACAGGAAAATACAAGAGCCAGGTGATGTCTGCACACACTGTGGGTTAAATTACAGGAGAACGATCCCAAGCTTAAGCAGCCCACATTTTTTATAATGGGTTGTAAGCAAACGTGCCTGACTTTTGCATTAAAGGGAGACATTACCTTTATTATACTGGATAATAATAAACAAATCTGTCCTGATGGGATACATTATCCAAAGCTATTCACTATCCAAATATCTTTGAAGTGATAATCCAGAACAAAAGGACAGTGCCTCTGCTAACAATTACGAGACCACAGAGAACTATGGTCAGTAGCCAGTGCGTGGGACATTCTACAAAACAACTGGACTGGAATCATTAAAAATGTTAATGTCTTAGAAAATGCTGTCAGTGTTTCACCCGTATTCCATTAGCTTTCCCACTTCAATGTGCTCTAGTGGATGTCTCACTCCTAGTTTTGCATTTCTTTGCCTGACAGCTTTTTTCTTAAAACTGTCTAAGGCAAACCAGTGGGAAATTGGCCCTTACAGGAGCAGTCCTCAATCAATGACTAATAAAAGTTAGCATATAAATATTTTAGTTTCCCTGACTTCTTGAGTGGGATAACTCTGAAATACATATTTTACACTAATTTCCTGAATTCCCCAATAGTATAAAGTGGTTTCTTAAGCGATAACCAGCTTGATAACACATCCTTTCATTGTATGCCTTCTTTTCCTGTCTCACTTCCCGATTCCTCTGCCAGTGTTTCCTGGGATCACCTCCCAAACAAGCTACTTGTACTCAAATCCTGTCTCAGAGCCTGCTGTGGTAGAACCCAAAATAAAGCATGTCCTCATGGAAATGTCAGATATGCACATAGATATGAATATGAAATTCAGAAGAGAGTTTTGGGCAATTTGTGAATCATGGGCAAAGGTGGTATTTGTTCTGTGTATCTATTGCTGCAAGGAAAGATTACCCCAAAATTTAGTGACTGAAAACAACCCTTTTTTTTTTTTTTTGGTAGCTCACAATTTTGAGCTGGGAGATTCAAAATTGTCTCAGCTGGGCGATTCTTCTGTTCCACATGGCATCACCTGAGGTCACTCACTACACTGTATTCAGCTGCAAGATTGGTAGGTTCAGCTCAGATCTACCATAGCATGAGCCAAGATGAGAACACCAAAGGTGTGAATGAGGTCGAAGTCCAAGCACTGAAACTTTCAATGTTGAGAAATCAGTGGCTGAGGAAAAAACCAGCAACAAAGATTGGGGAATAGGTCATATGCTGCTGATAAATCAATAAGATGAGATATAAATATGGACATTGGATTTAGTGATATAAGCATCACTGGGGACCTTGACAGGAGCAGTTTATTTGGGTGGTTGAATTGAACATTGAACGATTAGTTAGGGAGAATGGGATGGGTGAATATGAAAGTTGTGAGTGTTAGCAATTTCTTAGAGAATTTCTATTATAAACAGAAGTGGGGAAATTCCTCAGGCACTGGTAGAGAGAGTGAGGTCAATGCTATTTGCCTGTGTTCCTTTCTCCTATTCCCAAATTCCACTTGATATCATCCACTTCTGGTCACTTCTGGTTTGGGACTTATGGGTAGAGGAGCACACTGGTTGGTATAACAATAGTTTGGGATCCTCCTTTATTATCTAATTTATTTCCAAACTGGTAAGATAAATAAACTTGCTTTAAGTATCTCCTAAAGCATTTTAAATCCAAAATTGCAAGGAGGAATATGAGAATTTTCATTGTATAGTCATACATAATATTACCTAACTTTACCCTGTGTATCTGAAGTTTTTTTACTCCTGATAAATGTCCATACTGTTCAGGTTATATAGAATTTGCCACAGTGAGGTTTATAGTTGCACTTTTACACTGAATTATATAACCGCAAATACTGGAAGGCAGTGTAGTGGAGTAGAATGGGCAAGGACTCTGGAATCAGACTGCATAAGTTCATATTATGGTTTAACCTCTCCATGCTTCAATTTCCTTATCTAAAATGGAAATAATAATAGTAACCACCTCATAAAATTATCATAAGAATTAAATGAAAAAAAATATGTGAAGTGCTTAAACCAGTAAGTACTTATTTGATATGTAGTAAGTACTTGACAAGGTTACCTACCACTATTATTGAGTAGTGAATCAGCTAGGATTGCTTTCAAGTGTAAGAGAATACCTAATTTACAGTGGTGTAAATTAGAAAGGTTGGTTTCTCTCATATGGAAGGCACCTTGGACATAGGTGGTACTTAAAATTGGTTCATTTCTACAATGCCAGGGGTTGGCCTTCCTTCAATTCCCTCAGACTTTCCATGATGGCTCAATGCCACCAATCATCATATTCTCAAACAAAGGCAATCACTGGCAGAAAGCAACGGGGCGAGGAAGGGCCGAGAGTTTCTTCTCCTGTGCTTTTCTCTTACCAGAGAGGAAGCCACGCCTCTGTGCCTTGTGTTTTGGCAGTAGGCGATCAGGATGTCCTCAGTACTATGCAGTGATGCAGTCGATCGATATGGGTGGAGCACATATTTACTGCTACTTCGGCTCTGAGGCCTCTGAAACCTTACATGTTCAAGAACAAACTTTGGACTTCTATCCCCAAATCTGCCCTTCCCACAGCTTCCCCATCTCAGTAGGTGGCAAATCCATTCTTCCAGTGGTTCAGGCCGAACACTGGAGTCCTCCTTAATGCCTCTCTCTTATACCTCACACTCATTAATTAATAAACCCCATCAGCTCGACCTTTGGGCTATGCCCAGAATCAACCACCCCCATCACCCCTGTCATTACCACATTAATCCGACCCCCCATCATTTCTTGCCTGGATTATTTCAATAGTTTCCTAACTGCTCTCTCTGTTGTCTTCACTATATCATCTTCTTGCTCAAAACATTCCAATACCTCTATTCTCACTCAGAGTAAAATCCAAATCATTACAATGGCCTATAATTCCTGCAAGATTTGATCCTCTCTGACTCTTTGGCCTCAGTTGCTACTCTCCTACTAGCTCATTCACCTTCGTGTACACTGAGTTCCTTGCTATTCTTCAGTCATACCAAGCACACTCCTACCTCCAGACCTGCTCCTTCTGATGGGTAGCCAAATAGCTTCAAGGCTTGTTTCCTCGTTTCCTTCAGACCTCAAAAGTCACCCCCTCGAAGCCTCCCCTGACCCATATACAGAAGAGCCATCTCTCCATGTACTCTCTTGACCTCTTATTCTGTTTTAATTTTTCTCCATCTGACATACTATTTATGTATATTTATATTTGTGAATGTACTATGATTATTTATTTGTTTATTTTCTATCTCCTCCATTGGAATGTAAGTTTTATGAGGGAAGGGACTCTGTTTTATTACATTTTATGCCTAGGGCTGGGAAGATAATAGGCACTTGGAAAAAACTTGCAGAATGAATGAATGAACAAGCAAACAATATTGGACATTTGAGTGGTTTCAAGCTTTATGTGTACAAAGTTTTGTGCGTACTCCTTCCATATTTTAAAATTCTTTTGTATATATTCCCCAAATGAGATTATTGAATAAGAAGGTAGGGACATTTTTGGCTTTTAATAAAAATTATCAAATTACTTTCAGAAATAATTAAACCAGTTATATAGTGGGTACCAGTTATATGATGCCTTTGCTAGGCATTATACATTTTTTTGAATTGTCACCTGAGGACATCTTTTCATTGCTTTTTAAAGAGAGAGGAACGGAGAGAGAGAGAGAGAGAGAGAGAGAAATATCAACATGAGAGAGGAACATTGATTGGTTTATTCTTATAGGCTCCCCAACCTGGGTTCGAATCTGCAACCTAGGTGTGTGCCCTGACCAAGATCAAACCCATAGCCTTTCAGTGTACGAGATGATTCTCTAACCAACTGAGCCACACTGTACAGGGCTGCTAGGCATTATACTTTTAAACTTTAAACTTTTAAAGGACAAGAAAACTTGATTATTTTTCTATATTATTTTAACCATCAATAGTACTTTTAATATAATATAATATAATATAAAAATATAATAGCACATAAATAGTACTTTAAAAAAATAAAATCTCACCCACAAGCTTTCTCACGTTTATTCACTGATTTGGCTCCGACCTATCCTTGGCAGACTATAATTAAAGGTGACCTTATTAACTTACTCTAAACACTGCTTACCTATTTTCCTCTATTAAGTTTCATAGAGGCCTCTCAAGTTCAGGATTTCAAATCCTATTTATTAGGTTTTATCTTAGGTAACGAATCCTCACACTAGAGGAAAAGGCAGTTTTTTCTGCCTCCATGACTAACCTTTTAAAAAAATGCCATGCCCCTCCTCACTGGGTTTTCTGTATGTATGTATGGATGTATGCATGCATGCTTATATATGTCCACTTAAGTATACATGATGTAATTGTATTTTCATAGACAGTAGTTATATATAGTCATATTTTTATTTGTTTCAAAGTCTCAGCAGGGGATGTGCCTGGCTTCGGTGATTGCTGAGAAAAGTAGATAATGTAACATTCGAATTATTTCTTCAGATACCACCTTGTCGTATGAGCCACCTACTCCCAAATGTTATTCTAAATTACCATTTGCAACCATTTCCTCCCAATGCCCACTCACAACTGCATTTCTAAATCTACAATTCACAGTTTATACTTTGTTATTGTTCTTTCCAGTTGTCATTTAAACCTAAGAGCTAATTATCTTTGTCAACCACTGTTCCTAATAGGCCCAACTTTCAAATTGCAAGAATTTTAGCAAGTTTTTTGGTTAAAAGAAATGTTCTCTCACTTTTTTATTTAAAACTATGGAAGATTCGTTACTGTATTTTAGTGTGCTAAGTAAGAATCCAGTGACCACGTTGAGCAAAATGAGATAATAAAATAACAACAAAAATCCCGGGTCATGTGGCTCCATTGGCAAGGGTGTTGACATGATGTGCCAAGGTTGCAGGTTCAATCCCTGGACAGGGCACATACAAGAATCAATCCATGAATGTATCAATGAGTGGAACACCAAGTGCCTCTCTCTTTCTAGTCAATAAATAAAAAATGTCTTAAAAATCAACAATAACAACAACAAAAGGAATGTGACTCTGGAAATAAAGACTTACTTAACATTATATCACTGGAAGTGTAGGTGGGACATATGAAGAAGATATTTCTCAGTTCTCACTGATATGACATGTAAGTCAATAGAATGGCAGCAAAAGTTTCTAAACTAATCACCATAAAAATATATAGATACAGTGTCTAGTGAACCTCTACATAGTTTTTTTCATTGTAGTCCTCCCAGATTTTTACTTCATACTTAATATTGTAAAACTATACTAAAATTCTTGTAATATTAACAACTATAAGAAAAAGTATTTGTGAATCTATAAAACAAATAAAATATTTATATATTTTTATAACATATTTGACATATGTAATACAATTAATACAATCCCATCAGATTCTCATTTAAATAAAATCAATAATTTTATCATTATGCTTTGGGTATGAATTAATTCTCATTGTTAGAACTCTAAATCATTTTTTGATTGGTGTTCTTGGGATAAAAAAGACTCATGAATTCTTCTTAATTTGTTCAACAAATATTTATTGAATTCTACTATGTGCAAAGTGTAGTCCATGGCAATGAGGATACAGTGAATAAACTGTCCTCACTGGGCTAATGTTCCTAAAGGGAAGAACTGAGCATGAGCACAGTTTTAAGCTTGTGTTGGTTTTCTACATTACCAAGAATGTGTCAGAGCTTTTCAAAGTCCCCTAGCTTTTTCTTTTAAGCTTTAGGTTAGTCTATGGTTGCTTTAATATTATCCACCAGCCCAGGCAGCAATGAAGTTAAACAATTACCTCTAAATATTTTCAACAAATACCTCTGGGGAAAAGGTGTTTAACCCTGGATAAGATTAAAGTCAGGCAAATGAAGGCAGCCTTGCAAGGGGGTCTTCTAGGGAAGCACCAGACAAATTAAGTGAGACATGCCCCAAAATTTTTTTAAAGCCAACAAAAGGCAAAAAACATGAGTTGCAGACATATAACAGAAAACTCCAAAATAATTATGGCTTAAACAAGATAATATTTTTCTTTCACTTAAGAAAAGGATGGAAGTAGATAGTGCAAAGACAGTATGGCAGCTCTTCCGTGTCACCAGGTGCCCAGGCTTCCATCTTTCTGCTTTGCCATTATTAGTTCACAGTTTCTAGTGTCAGAATCTCCCCAGGGTCCAATTTAGACACTAGTACTTACCTTCTCATATTCAGGAATAAAATGGTAGAATGAAAGAAGAGCACATCCCTTTATATTAAGGAGATTTCCAGAAGTTCCATGTAACACTTCTACTAATATCTTAGTAGCAAGGACTTAGTCTACTGTTCAGATCTAGATATAAAAAAAGTTGGGAAATACAGTCTCTTAGCTGAGTGTCTTAGGATTCTGTTCATGGGAGTGAAGATGATAGATTGGGAAGGTAATTAGCAGTCTCTGCCAGAGGGACAATTTAATCAGGAAGCAAATAGAGTTACCTATATGCATCAAGAGGCCTTAAACACAACACACATGCACACGCACATGCACACACAAAGTAACTATGTGAGGTGATGGATGTGTAAACTAACCTTATTCTGGTAATCATTTCACAGTACAAATGTATACCAAATCATCACATTATACATCTTAAACTTATAAAGCTAGAGGGGGAAAAAAAGAAAAATACAAAAATGTATATTGGTCTGTCTGTAGTTTCTGGCACAGAGCTTCTAAATCCTTTGTATAATATTCTCCTAAGTGATAACAGCCTTAGGAGCATCTTTTGTTCTAATGTTTGGTTCCTTACACAGATTTAGGAATCCTCTGGAATTCCCTGGGTGATAGGAGTGATTTGTTGCTTTTATTACATTTGCCTTTGTCAGTGAGAATTTTCTTTGCACTATTTTCTTATTCATATTCTTGATTATTTTTCTTCTTCCCCTTCCACCACCCATTCCTTTGATCACTTTTATGGCACTTGTTTAATGTGTAGTCTGTAGGGGTCATTTCTATTTCCTCACTTACCATTTTCTTAATTCTATCCAGGCTTCCACAGAACTGCTCTTTTCAGTCATCAAGATACTTTCTTAATCATTTCTCCATCCTTATCTTATCCCACCTCTTATCGATGTCTCACACAGTTGAACATTCCCTTCTGCTTGAAACATTTTCTTCTCTTTACTTCTGGAATAAAACACTATGTCGCTTTGCTGGAGCTGCCATAACAAAAACCACAGACTGGGTGACTTAAATAACAGAAATTTATTTTATCACTGGTCTGGAAGCTAGAAGTCCTAAGTCAAGGTGTGGGCAGTGTTGGTTTCTCCTGCGGCCTCTCGCCTTGGCTTGCAGATGGCAGCTTCCTCTCTACCAGAGTACCACCTGTATCTCTGCTGCGTGTCTCAATTTCCTCTTCCCATGAGACCAGGTAGATTGGATTAGGACCCACCCTAACAGCCTACGTTTAACTTAATCACCTCTTCAAAGGCCTTATCACCATTTACAGTCACATTTTGAGGTACTGAAGGTTAAAATGTCAACCTATGAATTTTGGGACAACACAAATCAGTTCATAATGAATACCTTCTTTGCTTTCTTTCTTACCTCATCGGCCATTCTCTTTCAATTTTATTTGCTTATTCTTTCTCCTCTGTCTTGCTTCTACCTGTTAGAGCACTCAGGATTCAGGCTTAAGGTTCCTTTTCCTCTTTACATATATTTTATTTTTATATTATCTCATCTACTCTTGTGGCTTTAACTATTATCTATATACCAATGACACCTACATATGTATTTCTAGCTCTGACCTCTCCCCTGGCTCTCTATTAGTATATTAAGTTGACATTTTCATTTGGATGTCTAAACAGATAATGTATTAAAATACTCAAAATACAATTCTTGATTTCCTCCAAAACTGTGCCTCCCCCTCTCTCCCCCATATCAGTAAGTTGCACCATCATCTACTCAAGTCAAGGACTACATAATATTTTCAATTCCTTTATTTTTATCTCCATTATCCAAACTGTGGTCAAGTCCTACGCATTTTCTATGAATGCATTTCCTGTATTGTTATCTTTTCTCCAACTTCACTAAGCTACTATCAACTCCAAATGGGTCACCCTCTATTCCCACTTGTTCCCCTATAATCCATTCTCTACACAATAACTGGAGTGATGTTTTTACCCACATTAGATCATTTATCTGCTTAAAATCTTTGCAGCGCTTCTCATAACACTTAGAATAAAACCCAAAATCTTTACCCTGATGTTATAAAGCTGATATGATCTGACCTCTGTGCCCTCCCTCCCTACGTCTTGTATTAATTTCCTTTTGGCTCATTCCCCAAACTCCTTCCTGCCTCTAGACCTTTGTATTTGCTGTTCCCAGAGAGAATTGCTCTTCCACCAAACTTAGCCATGTTCGTCTTCTTGTTATTCATGTATTGACATCATATATCACCCTCATTCAGTGTCATCATAACACTTTACTCAATGTTATTATCACTCTTTTCCCAGGAGAAGTAATTCTCATGACAGCATACACTTTATCTTCTTTGTTCACAGATGTGTTCTTAGTGTCTAGAAGAATTCTAAGTCATTATAGGTCCTAATAAATGGTTTAAATAAATAAAATTATACATTTAAATATAATAGGGTAACAGAGCAAATTTACGAGTTACTAAAATCAAACTTGGGTTTGACTTCCTACTCTGATACTCTCTAAGCTTGCCAATTACTTCATCTCTCTAAAATGCATTTTCCTTATGAAATAGCGATGATAACAGTAGGTTTGAAAATTAAATGAGATAATGTATATTAAACACATCATGCTGTTGAGTAAACAATGTTAACATTATATTTCTTTCTTTTTTTATTTGCTTATGCTTTTCTTTATTGTTATTCTATTACAGTTGTTCTAATTTATCCCCCCGTAACCTCCCACAGTCAATCCCCACACCATTGTCCATGTCCATGGGTCATCCATACATGTTATTTGACTAGTCCCTTCCCCTTCTGTCCACTCTGATCCTCTCCCACCTCCCCTCTGGCCACTGTCAGTCTGTTCCATGATTTCATATCTCTGGTTCCATTTTGCTCTTTAGTTTGTTTTGTTCATTAGTTTCCTTTTATAAGTGAGATCTTTTGGTATTTGTCTTTCACTGACTGGCTTATTTCACTTAGCGTAATAATATCCTCCAGTTCCATCCATGTTGTCACAAAAGGTAGGAGTTTCTTTCTTTTTGTTGCATAGTATTCCATTGTGTAAATGTACCACAGTTTTTTAACCCTCTCATCTACCAATGGGCTCTTAGGCTGTTTCCAGTACTTGGCTATTGTAAATAGTGCTGCTATGAACATTGGGGTGCATAAGTTCTTTTGAATTGGTGTTTCAGGATTCTTAGGGTATATTCCCAGCAGTGGAATCTCCAGGTCAAAAGGCAGTTCCATTTTTAACTTTTTGAAGAAATTCCATACTGTTTTCTGCAGTGGCTGCCCTAGTCTGCATTCCCACAAATAGAGCACTAGGGTTCCCTTTTCTCTACCTCCTCACTGGCACTTATAGTTTGTTGATTTATTAATAATAGCCATTCTGACAGGTGTGAGGAGATATCTCATTGTGGTTTTAATTTGCATCTCTCTGATGGCTAGTGATGTTGAGCATCTTTTCATTTGTTTATGGGCTGTTTGTACATCTTCTTTGGAGAAGTGTCTATTTGGATTCTTTGCCCATTTTTTAAATTGGATTTATTTGTCTTCCTGGTGTTGAGTCATATGAGTTCTTTTTATATTTTGGAAATTAAACTCTTATCCTATGTATCATTGGCAAATATGTTCTCCCATATAGTCAGTTCTCTTTTTATTTTGATCATGGTGTTTTTAGCAACGCAGAAACTTTTTAATTTGATGTAGTCCCATTTGTTTATTTTTGTTTCCTTTTTTCCTTTGCCCTAGGAGATATGTCAGCAAAAATATTACTATGTGGGAAGTTTGAAATTTTACTGCCTATGTTTTCTGCTAAGACTTCTATGATATCATGACTTATATTTAAGTCTTTTATCCATTTTGAGTTTATTCTGGTACATGGTGTAAGTTGGTGGTCTAGTTTCATTTTTTGCACGTACCAATCCAGTTCTCTCAACACCATTTATTGAAGAGACTATGTTTACTCCATTGTATGCTCGTGTCCCCTTTGTCAAATATTAGTTGACCCTAGAGACATGGGTTTATTTCTGGGCTCCCTATTGTGTTCCATTGATCTCTTCAAAATTTCTCTGTGAAAGGATTAAATCATATGCCTAAATGCATCTTTCTCTGGTGAACAGAGTGACAGTGACTTGATAAGCTGCCATCATGCAATAAACAAGGAAAGGAGACCAAAAGAATACTTATCCCCTGGGGATCATGAATGAATTCAAAGCAACAATTTTATTATTAGATTTGGAACCTGGCCACATTACTAATGCTACTATAGTGATACTTGAGGAAAATGCCACCTAACATGCTGAAGCCAATCTTTCCTATCACTGAAGTACACGACCCAACTCCAGTTTATGTAAAATAAAAGAACCTCTGAATCACCACCTCAATTTCACACCACCCGGATCCTTCCAATTTTAGCTTGCATTAAGCATGGAGTAGGTAATAGATTTGCCTACTGATTAAGATCTTGGCCCTAATCACTAGTATTCTGCAGTATAGTATTTTCCAAAACTGGCTGTCACTATATTTTTCATTATACACATTCTTCTTACACTGTGACTTTGCCACTCTTCCCTGAGAGGGGAGTTCCCTTTGGATCTGGGAGAGCTATGGCTAAGATAGATGTTGAGTGACTTCTAAAGCTAGGTCATGAAAGGCAATATTCCTTCCCACATCCCTGGAATGCTCACTCTTAGAGCCCGGTCATATGCCATGAGCAATCCCAAGTAGTCTGTAGAAAGACCATATAGAAAGGAACTTAGGCTCCCAGACCCTATTCACAGCTGAAATCTGAGCTGAAAGTCAGCACTTCCTTGTGTGTATGTGTATGTATATGTGTGTATATGTATATATACATATATGAGTATGCTATGTATATTATGCTATATATAATCAAATATATATATAATTGATTATGCTATTACAGTTGTCCTAGTTTTTCCCTTTATTCCCCTCCATCCTGCACTGCTCTCACACCTGCATTCCAGCCCCCCTTCTTAGTTCATGTCCATGGATCATACATGAAAGTTCTTTGGCTTCTCTATTTCCTGTACTATTCTTATCCTCCCGCTGTTTATTTTGTGTCTACCATTATGCTTCTTATTCCCTGTACCTTTTCCCCCATTCTCCTGCCACCTCTCCCCACTGATAACCCTCCATGTGATCTCCATTTCTGTGATTCTGTTCCTCTTCCAGTTGTTTGCTTAGTTTGTTTTTGTTTTTATTTTAGGTTCAGTTGTTGATAGTTGTGAGTTCGTTGTCATTTTACTGTTCATAGTTTTGATCTTCTTCTTTTTCTCAGATAAGTCCCTTTAACATTTCATATAACAAGGGCTTGGTGATGATGAACTCCTTGAACTTTACCTTATCCGGGAAGCACTTTATCTGCACTTTCATTCTAAATGATAGCTTTGCTGGATAGAGTCATCTTGGGCGTACGTACTTGCCTTTCATGACTTTGAACATTTCTTGCCAGCTCCTATTGCCTGTAATGTCTTTTTTGAGAAATCAGGTGATAGTCTTATCAGAACTCCTTTGTAGGTAACTGCCTCCTTTTGTCTTGCTGCTTTTAATATTCTCTCCTTATCTTTACTCTTGGGTAATGGAAAGATGATGTGCTTTGGTGTGTGCTTCTTTGGGCCCAACTTCTTTGGGACTCTCTTAGCTTCCTGGATGTCCTGGACGTCTATGTCCTTGGCCAGACTGGAGAAGTTCTCCTTCATTAATTTTTGAAATAAGTTTCCATTTCTTGCTCTTCCTCTTCTCCTTCTGGCACCCCTATGATTCAGATGTTGGAAAGTTTAAAGTTGTCCCAGAGGTTCCTAAGCATCTCCTAAATTTTTTGAATTCTTGTTTCTTCATTCTGTTCTGGCTGAATGTTTATTTCTTCCTTCTTCTCCAAATCATTGATTTGAGTTCCAGTTTCCTTCCCTTCCCTTCACTGTTGGTTCCCTGTATATTTTTCTTTATTACATTTTGCATAACCTTTACTTTTTTCTCTGTTTTGTGACCGTACTCAACCATTTCTATGAGCATCCTTATTACCAGTGTTTTGAACTCTGCATGTAATAAGTTGGCTATCTCCTCATTGCTTAGTTATATTTTTGGAGTTTTGATCTGTTCTTTCATTTGGGCCATATTTCTTTGTCTCAGCACCATCTATTATGTTGTAAGGAGCAGAGGCTTAGGTGTTCCCCAGGGCAGGGCAACCTACTTTGCTGCCTTGTGGTGCTGTATGTTGGGGAGGGATCAGAGAGGAAACAATGCTGCTTTCTTAGCTCTTGGCAGGCTTTCAGTCACTTCCCCCAGTACCCACAAACAAATTGGGCCCTTCTAGTGCTGATTCCCATGCATGTGGGTTTATGTACATTCTAGGACTACACAAGCCCCTCCAACAAACTCTCCTGTGAGACTGAGTTTCTCCTGCCACCAAAACTCCCCACAGGTTTTCATAGCCAGTGGTTTGGAGGCTTTCTTTTTATGCACTGGAACACTGGGTTGTGCAATCTGTCTCTTGCCCAAGTTGTTCCTCCCAGTTAACCACATGCTTCGTAGGACCACCAGCTGTCGTCTTGCCTACCTGGTCCTCCAGCTGCCACCTTGCTGCATGTCCTCTCCACCCTGGCTACCCATCTTCACTCCTCTTACCAGTCTGGAATAATGTTTCTTCTTTAATTCCTTGGGTTTTGGACTTCCATACATACAGTTGGATTTTCTAGCAGTTATGGTTGCTTTTTGTTTTTAAATTTGTTGTCCTCTTTTTGGTTGTGCAAGGAAGCAAAGTGTATCTACCTATGCCTCCATTCTTGGCCGGAAAAACCAGAGTAGACATTTTCCTAAAGAAGACATACAAACAGTCAACAGGCACATGAAAAAATGTTCAACATTACTAATCATTAAGGAAATGCAAAGAAAAACACAGCGAGATAACTCTTCATGCCTGTTAGAATGGCCAATATTAAAAAGACAAGAAATAACAAGTATTAGTAGGGGCTCTGGAAGGAGAAGAGAAAGAGCAAGAAATTGAAAATATATTTGAAAAAATAATGAAAGAAACATTCCCTAATTTGATGAAGGAAGTAGACATACAAGTCCAGGAAGCACAGAGTCCCAAACAAGATGGGCACAAAGAGAACCACACCAAGACACATCATAATTAAAATGCCAAAGTTTAAAGATAAAGAGAGAATCTTAAATGCAGCAAGGGAAAAGCAGATGGTAATCTACAAAGGAGTTCCCGTAAGACTGTCAGTCGATTTTTCAAAAGACACTTTACAGGCTAGAAGGGACTAGCAAAAAGTATTTAAAGTGATGAAAAACAAAGATCTATAACTCAGATTACTCTCTCTAGCAAAGCTATTGTAATGGTGTGCAGAGAGCAACCCCCCACAATCCTTGATGGGGGAAGGGAAGAGTGGATGGTATGTTTAAGATACATTCCATAACAATGGAAAGCTAATAACCGTGCCCTGCTGAAGAGAAGGAGGCTGCCACCCAGGGCAAATTGTGTATGTTACTGTGAGAATGTTCATTGCCTCCTGACATAGCTGGGGCGGGGAGGGAGTGGTTCATGCTGCACCTGTGTGAGATGCAAGGGGCAGATGTGCACTCCAGATGCGCGTGCATCACTGGGAATTTTTGTCCTGAGTAAAGATGGCAACCAAAAGAAGGTAAATGATACTGGGGAACTGGCAAAAATAGCACACACTAATACACTACACGAAGGCCTGAATATGAGGCCACACAGAAAGTTCTGGGCCAAGGATTTAAATTAGGGTAGGCTAAAAGAGAGAAGAGAGAGGGCCACAGGGCCTGGAGTGAGAGAGGAGGTCCACCGGGAGGTCTGAAAATCAAGGAGGGAGTCACGAGGTGGTGGTGAGGAGGTCTGACTGGAAAAGACGGCAGCAGAGTTGGTGGTGCTGCTGCACAGAATCTGCTTAGCCACCCAGATTCCTGAGAGATGCTTGAAGCAGAACTGTGACTGGGAATGCTGACCTATAGACTTCTGCTTTTCTGAAAGACGGTACCTTTGAGTGGCATATTCTGAAACTGACCTGGCTTGGAAAGGAAAGCAGGACTATGTGTTTTGGGGTGTTTTCAAAAGGAGCAGGACTCAATGGCAGAAATATTCCATTATTTTAAACTTGTATAACCTTTAAATAAATAACCCCTTTCCTTTTTAACCACACTCTTGCATTGGGAAGTATGCTTCTTGGTGGTGGGCAATCAAACTTCACAGCTGTTCCAGAACAGCATTGGCAGGGGTCTGTAACGCTATCATTTAGAATTGAAAGGCAGATAAAGTGCTTCCCAGAGAAGGTAAAGCTAAAAGAGTTCATAATCACCAAGGCCTTATTATATGAAATGTTAAAGGCACTTATTTAAGAAAAAGAAGATCAAAACTATGAATATTAAAATGGCAATAAATTCACAACTATCAGCAATTGAACCTAAAAAACAAATTAAGCAAACAAGTAGAACAAAAAAATCATAGATTTGGAGTTCATATGGAAGGTTATCAGTTGGGAGGGGGAAGGCAGAGAATAGGAGAAAAGGTACAAGGAATAAGAAGTACAAATTGGTAGGTAATAGAATAGATAGGGACATGTTAAGAACAGTATGTTAAGGCACATGTAGATGCATAACTCAAAATCAGTTCTGGCCTTCTCCCTTACTAACAGAATCCTGACTTCGTTCAGGATGGTAACATGCTTGGATGGAAATACTCACCTTTCCAGGTAGCAGTGTCCCTGTGACCTTGTTTTGGACACTGTGACGTAAGTGTAATGCTTAATGGGGTTTCTACAAAAGCTTCTAGAAATTGTCAGACTCAGCTAATATGCCCTTTGTTTTTTTACTGTCTGGAACATGGATGTGAGGCTGAGGTGGAACAGCCACATAGTGATCTGGAAGCGAAAAGCCTGCAGATGAAAGGCACATGTTAAGAGGGTGAGTACAAAAGAGAGAAGGAGCCTGTGGCATTAATGACTTTATGAAACTGATATTCCAGCTTTAGATTAAATCTCTATACTTATTATGTGAGGAAAATCTACTTCTATTCAGTTAAGCCACTGTAGAGGGGTTTCAAAAATACACAAATAGATGCAATTCTCATTTCAATGACATAAATCAAGTTGATTCTTTTATTTTTTTATTGAGATTCATTAACCTATAACATTGTTTAAGTTTAAGGTGTACAATATGTTGATTTGCTACACTTATTGTGATATGATTATTACTATAGCATTAGCTAACACCCCGATCATGTAATTATCATTTTTTAAAAGTTTTATTTATTGGCTTGAGAGAGAGAGAGAAAGACAGACATCAATTTGTTGTTCCACTTTTTTATACATTCATTGGTTGCTTCTTGTATGTGCCTTGCCCAGAGATTGAACCTGCAACCTTGTGTATCTAGACGATGCTTTTACCAACTGAGCTACCTGACCAGGGCACATAATTATCATTTCTTTTTCATGGTGAATACATTTAAGATAGAGTCTCTTAGAAATTTTCAAGTACATACACTTTAATATTTAGTTAAATACTGTTAACTATAACCATAACACTCTGCATTATGTACCCAGAATTTACTCATCTTCTAACTGCAAGTTTGTATTTATTAGCTAACATTTCCCCAATTCCTGTATCTTCCAGCCTCTGGTAACCACTATCCTCTCCCTGCTTCTACAAATTTAGATTTCTTTAGATTCCACATATAAGTGATAATCATACAGCACTTGCCTTTCTCTGTCTGACTTATTTCACCTAGCATAATGTCTTCATGCCCCATCTATGTTATTAAAAATGGAAGAATTTCCTCCATCTTTATGGCTGAATAATATTTGACTCTGTATAAACCGTATCTTCCCTGGCTGGCTTGTTCATTTGGTTGGTGTGTCGTCCTGTGTACCAAAACGTTGCAGGTTTGATCCCGATCAGGGTGTCTATAGGAGGCAAATTATCGATGTTTCTTTCTCTCTCTCTCTCTCTCTCTCTCTCTCTCTCTCTTTCTCCCTTCTTCCCTCTCTCTCTAAAATAATAAGCATATCCTTGGGTGAAGATTAAAAAAAACAACAACACTGGCTGAGTAGCTCAGTTGATTAAAGCATCCTCCCAATAAACCAAGGTTGCTGGTTCAGTCCCTGGTCAGGGCACGGACAAGAATCCATCAGTGAGTGCATAAATAAGTGGAACAACACATCAATGTTTCTCTCTGTCCACCCCCTTCCTCTCTCTCTCTCAAAAAAAAAAAAAAAATCAGTACATAAAAAAATAAATAAACCACATCTGCTTTATCCATTCATCTGTTGATGGACTTGGGGTTGTTTCCTTATCTTGGCAATTGTAAATAATGCTGCAGTAAACATGGGAATGCAGATATGTTTTTTTATATCTGTTTTCATTTCCTTTGGATATATATACAGAAGTGGAATTGCTAGATCATACGGTATTTTTATTTTTAATTTTTTGCAGAACCTCCTTACTGTTTCCCACAGTGGCTGAACCAACTGACATGTCACCAACAGTGCACAAGGGCTCCCGTTTCTCCACGGCCTCACCAACACTTACTTTTAACTTCTTTTGACAATAGCTACTCTTTCATTTGGTTTGTAATATTTTTAATAATTCATAAACATCTTAGAATATGAATGGGATTATCATTTGATTTTTTTCACCTCATACATCAGCTTAAGTGTAAGAAAATTTTATGAAAATATTTTCACTTTACCAACTGTTAAGCAATAAATGAGATTCTCAAGATAAGTACAAATTACCGAAGGGGTCATCAGTTATTAACACTGTGGAAAAAGTATTATACGTTATATAATCTATCATACAAATGATAAAATAGTACTGAACCTTAAAGCTTCTTTTATCTTTTATTCTAAATAAACAATGACTCACGGAGAAAGGACATTTAAAAGAATAATCACATATGTATTATTAAAGTAGAAATGGTGAAACTTTCAGGATGACAATGTATTTAAATAATAACATTGTTGAAATTTTCCATCTATATTATCATGATATATTTATCTGATGAAGCTAAAACCATGAAGCTAATGCTTGAACAAGAATTGCATTAAAAACAAATTTATGTCTTTAAAATTTTGGCAAAATTTCACAACTTTGTCCATTTTAAAGCTGTTCTTCCTTATTTAGTCCAAAAATCAAATCCCAACCAGCAAGTACTGTTACCTCATCAATTTAAAGTTCCATCCACCAGTATTCCTGACCTATATGTTGCAGAGAGCATTCATAACATCCTCAAATAAAAATATACATATTTTATGAACATCAGGCAATCTCAAAGCTTAAAAGCTAAAGAAATATATTTTATTTTTTATCCATTTATTTATTTATTTATTTATTTTTAATTTATTTACTTTTTAAATACATTTGTCTCTGCCTCCCCCCCACCACTTTCCCTTGCCCCTTCCCTTCTTCCCTCCCTCAGCTCTTCCCCTTTGGTTTTGTCCATGAGTCCTTGCTGTATGTTCCTTGACTTTCCCCTTCCCTTCCCTTTCCCTGCCCCCCCCCTTCCCTCTTGTCTCTGTTGGTTTCTTTTCCTTTCAGTATTGCTGGTCATATTTTCCTTGCATCTTTGCATTGTTGGTTAGGTTCCGCTTATAGGTGAGATCATATGGTATTTGTCTTTCGCCTCCTGGCTTATTTCGCTTAGCATGATGCTCTCCAGTTCCATCCATGCTGTCACGAAGTTTAGTAGTTCTTTTTTTCTTTCTGCTGCGTAGTATTCCATTGTGTATATATACCATAGTTTTTTGATCCAATCATCTACTGATGGGCATTTAGGTTGCTTCCAACACTTGGCTATTGTAAATTTGTCTGTTTTCATTAGCTTGTTGCAATGGCACTGCTACGTATGTCCACTTATGTTTCCTAAATTCATTCTTCACTTAGTGGTCGCCAAGGGCTTTGAGATCTGGGAAAACAACTAACTCGATGCTTCAGTAAGATGCACCAGTACTAGGCCAAGGCCAGGACATGCTAGACTTGCGGGGCGTGCAGACCATGCCTGAACAAAGGACTGTGTGTGCCACTTACACTTAGAAGGTGGGTATTAATGAACTTGAACGTGGAGTATAACAACCATTCTAATAGGTATGGGGTGATATTTCATTGTGGTTTTGGCTTGCATTTCTCTGATAAATACTGATGTTGAGTACATGTTTTCTCATGTACCTGTTGGCTATCTGTGTCTTCTTTTAAAAAATGTCTATTTAGTTCCTCTTCCCATTTTTTAACTGGACTCTTTCTTTTCTTTGCTTTTTTTTTTTTTTGCTACTGAGCTGTATGATTTCTTTATAATTTTGGATATTAAGCCCTTATCAAACATATGGTGTTAAACTATTCTCTCCCATTCCATTGGTTGCCTTTTCACTTAAAAATGTTTTTATTTTAAGAAGTCTTTTAGTTTAATGTAATCCCAATTGTTTATTTTTGCTTTTCTTGATTGTGCTTTTGAAAGTTCATTCTTTTAAATGAAACATAAAAACTGAGATATTAGAGGGACAATTTATGAAGGCTGTGTTGAATATTTTAGACTGAAAGATAAAAATACTTACATTAAGTCATTTGTTCTCCTTCCTCCTCAACCCTCACATTCCACACCCTTCCCCCATAGGCATTTATGGGTGGATTACATGCCCTGGAATTCACAGTCTTAAGGAGGATACATACAAGTAAAAAAATAAATTACAGTACAACACAGTGAAAGTCTTATATAAATAAGAAATTTGTCAACAAGAAAGATTGAAATGATACCAGGCATAGAGCCCAGATTCTTGCAGATTTCTTTCAGAACTTAAACAATGGCGCCTCAGTTTTTCTTTCTGCCATTGATATGCAAATTATTTTCTCTGACCTTTGGTTAGCTTAAGAACAATTGCATACAGCCAACTCCTGATTTTAGTTTTTAAAATTTTTATTATTGAGTTGAGGGAAAGAGAGAGAGAGAGAGAGAGAGGGAAAGAGTGAGAGAGAAACATCAATTTGTTGTCCCACTTATTTATGCATTCACTGGTTGATTCTTGTATGTGCCCTGATCAGGATTGAACCCACAACCTTCGCATATGGGGATGCTGCTCTAACCAGCTGAGCTACCAGGTCAGGGCAACCAACCCCTGATTTCACTTGATAACAAAGGGAATTGATATTTCATGAATAATTAAAATCTATAGGAATTTCCAGATCACACTGAAAGAAATAATGTCAATCTAATCTACCTAATGTTTTACCAGAACTGCGGCAACAGAATAGGTTGTAGTTCTTTGCCCACTTTCTGGTAAAGGTATTAATGTATTGTAAAGGGCCAAACTGTAGTCATACAGAGGGAAAGGGAAACAAGCAGCCTGAATAATCCAACACTGAATATATTTTAGTGCCAGAATAAATAAATAAGGTGTACCTCCTAATATGAATAATAGATTAGCTCAACTATAAGTTCAAACATAAGAAATTGCTGATATGCAACCATTTTTGACCTGTAAAAATGGCTAATTCTTATAATTTAATGTCAGGCAAAAGAAGAAACACATCAGCAATAGGGAGGGGAAAAAAAAAAAACCTAGAGCAAATTTGCAAAAGTTCTGAACTCTGCCTTCTAGCGTTCATTTATTCAATAAATATTATTGACAAAAAATAAAGAAAAAACAAAAATAAAATAAAATAATAAATAATAAATATTATTGAGAACCCTACTGTGTACCAGGCTATTACAGTTCAGTCAATTAGCATATAGTGTTGAAATTAACTTCCACACCTGAGATGGAGCTGCTTTCCCCAGGTGCCATGTCAGCAAACCAAAACTGAGATAACCTTTGTGTCCCTGTAAATGCTTTGCTTGACCAGAAACCCAGTGTATCTGGTCAGCCAATCCACAAACACCAAGCCAACTCTGGGCTTTATACTTATTTCCTTGTTTCTTATTCATTTTCTATTTTTTTCTTCCTCATTCCTCATTTTTTATATAAAATCTTCCTGACTTCCCCCATTTTGCAGTTCTCTCTGCCCTTGGAAATGTAGGCTGTTGGTTTCACGAAGTGTTGAAGTTTGTTTTTATCACCTGAATTGTCTTCTTTAATCCTTTTAAACAACAGTATCTAAGAAGGCAGCATCATAGATCACCTGTGGAATGACACAGAGACAATTTTTAGCTTTTCTGAATTGCTTTTGTTAAATCATTAAATTCCAGTGTTGGAAAGGGACTTGGAGGGTATTAAATCTCCAGGAGTAAATACAGAACAAGAGACAATTTTATAGGATACAGGTTTGATGTAATAAATGAGGTAACCAAGTTACTATTGATCACTGACCCTCCTAAAACAATGAAGCCAAAGGGCAATCCTTTTTGACTGTAAAAAGCCTTCTCGCAGAGGAGAAAAAAAATAAGTTAAAGGTTAGAGAACTAGACTTAGTCCCACTTTTGTTGAAACTTAAAAAAGTCTGTAAAAATGATTATTTTATATTCTAGAGAGGCTTATATTTTATAAACCTCTTTCCATTAGTAATAATTTAGTTTTACATTTGCAGAAAGACCTACAGTATACAAAACTCTTTCACTCACAAGATTTTATTTGCTCTCCTCAAAAATGTTGTGAAGTGAATAGGCAGGTATGATTTCCACTTTAAAAGCATTTCATTTTATTTTATTTTTAAAATTTAAATATTTTATTGTTTATGCTATTACAGTTTTCCCAATTTTTCCTCTTTTGTCTCACTTCACTCAGCCCACCCCCTGCTCCCACAGTCAATCCCCACACAATTGTCCATGTCCATGGGTCAAAAAGCATTTCATTTTAACATAATTTCATTCTTAAAGAAAAGTTGTCAATAATATAAAGAAGTTCCGTATATACTACACTCAATTTCTTCAGCTGTTAACGTTCTATCACATTTGCTTTATAGCTATCTGTCTGTTGGTGTAAAATATTTTTTTTTCTGAACTATTTTAAAGTTTTTGTTTCCCTGGCTGTGTAGCTCAGTTGCTTAAAGCATAATCTGGATGTGCCACTGTTGTGGGTTCGATCCCTGGTCAGGGCACATGCAAGAATCAACCAATGAATGCATAAATAAGTGAAACAACAAATCAATAGCTCTATCTCCCACTCTGTTTTTCTCCTTTTCTCTGAAAATTGATAAATAAATTAAAATAATAAAGCTGTAGTCCTTTACTTCTAAATACTTCAATGTATATAAATATTTTAAACTAAGTATATTCTTTTACATAACTAACCCATACTTTCAAAATCAGGAAATTAACATCAGTATAATATTATTAGCTAATTTACAGACAGTATTCAAATTCTGACAATTTTTCTAATACTATCATTTATAGAAAAAGAAAATTCCAAATCACAAACTGCATTCAGTTTTCATGCCTCTTTAATTTTCAATCTGAAACAGTTCCTCAGGTTTTCGGCGGGGGTTTTTTTTCATTACCTTGACACTTTTGACGAGTACAGGCCGGTTATTTTGTAGCTATCCCTCAATTTGAGTTTTTCTGTTTTTATTTCTATTATTTAAAGTGAAAAAGATAACATTTCAAGTTTGGAAGATGGACAATAATTGGCACAGTCAAGACTAAAATTTGAGTTTTCTAATTTCAATATAAGATACTTCTAAAATAATAATAACTTAATTCATTTATACATGTTGTATAACTTAATTTTACAAATATTATAACAATTTATTATAAAAATTAATAAACAGATAACTCATTCAAAATGAAGTCAGGAAGCCAGAAGGGAGGGCTCTCATGTCCTGTATCAGTCTGGGACTACAGTCCATAAAAGAGCAGCCCTCTCCTTTGATTTTGTGGACTTGTGCATGGTTCACAATTAGACCACACGTCATGAATTGTAATTCTTTATTGTTCCCAAGTAAACCCATTTTACTAGAGAATATTTGGCTATATGTTTATGGTCAACATTATTTAGTGGCTTTTATAGGAAACCAAAGAAGACCCCCAAAAGCGCTGAGGCTGGTAGACAAACAGGTGAGGTACCATTAAGTAAAATGAGCTCACTGCTTCCTTGCCCAACCCTGAGTTTAAAAACGCGTTCTCTTCTTGATCTGAGTTTATACTCTCTTTGCATTTGGAAGCTCTCCAGGCTCTACTTGGAATCTAATATAAAGTTGTGACCTTTGGTGATCAAGGGCCTGTTTGTCTCTGAATACTCAGTTGGCACTTCAGCCTGACTCCTTATGGACCAGGATATTCCCACTGGAACTGTACTGGTATCTAACCTCCAATCTGTTTAGACATTTATGCAAAAAAAAAAAAAAATTAAATCGTTTAAATACTTTGAAGGTTCTCCCCCTCCCCACAGAAAACCCAGCAGATATATGTTTAAAAAGTGTGGTCCCTCTTTATGCACATTTTTTTTTCATTTTATCACAGTATAATATTTTGCATATTTTGTCTACCTGATACAGCTCATCTGTCCCCTTTTTATTTTTTAAATATATTTCATGGATTATGCTATTATAGTTGTCACAATTTTCCCCCATTTCCCCCCTCCATTTGGAACCACCATTCCCTCCAGCAATCACTCCCCCTTAGTTCATGTTCATTGGTCATGCATGTAAGTTCTTTGGCTTCTCCATTTCCTATACTAGTCTTAACATCCCTCTGTCTATTTTGTACTTACCAATTATGCTTCTTAATCCCTGTGCCTTTTCTCCCATTCTCCCCTTTCCCCTTCCCAGATGATAACCCTCCAAATGATCTCCATATTTATGATTCTGTCTCTGTTCTTGTATGCTTAGTTTGTTTTTTTTAGACTCAATTGTTGAAAGATATGTATTTATTGTCATTTTAATGTTCATAGTTTTGATCTTCTTATTTTTCTTAAATAAATCCCTTTACCTTTCATATAATAGTGGCTTTGTGATGATGAACTCCTTTAGCTTTACTTTGTCTGGGAAGCACTTTACCTGCCCTTCCATTCTAAATGATAGCCTTGCTGGATAGAGTAGTCTAGGTTGTAGATCCTTGCTTTACATCACTTTGAATACTTCTTGCCAGCCCCTTCTTGCCTGCAAAGTTTCTTTTGAGAAATCAGCTGATAGTCTTATGGGAACTCCTTTGTAGGTCACTCTCTCTGCTTTTCTCTTGCTGCTTTTAAGAATCTCTTTATTCTTAACCATTAGCAGTTTAATTATGATGTGTCTTGGTGTGGTCTTCTTTGGGTCCAACGTATTTGGGACTCTGTGCCTCCTGGACTTGTATGTCTAGTTCCTTCACCAAATTAGGGACATTTTCTTTCATTATTTTTTTTAAATAAGTTTCCAATTTCTTTCTCTTCCTCTTCTCCTTCTGGCATCCCTATGATTTGGATGTTGGTATGTGTGGAGATGTTCCAGAAGCACCTTATGCTATCCTTGTTTTTTTTTGAATTCCTTTTTCTTCTTGCTGTTCTGGTTGAATGCTCAATTCTTCTTTCTGTTCCAAATTTTTTATTCGAATCCTGGCTTCATTCCCTCCATCCCCTCCATACAGGTTACCTGTAGATTTTTCTTTATTTCATTTAGCATAACCTTCATTTCTTCCTGGGTCATTTTTTATTTTGTTGCCATATTCAGTGACTTTTTTGAGCATCCTGATCACCAATGTTTTGAACTCTGCATATGATAGGATGGTTATCTCCATTTTGTTTAGTTATTTTCCTGGGATTTTGTTCTGTTCTTTCATGTGGGCAATATTTCTTTGTCTCCTCAATTTGGCAGACTCCCTGAATTTGTTTCTGTGTATTAGGTACAGCTGTTTTGATTCCCTGTCTTAGTAGTGTGGCCTATTGTAGAAAAGACACTTGTAAGTTGTGTGAGGAGGAGCCTTAGGTGATCGCCACAATGGGGCAATCTCCTTCAAAGGGAGCCACTTTGTGGCTCTGTGTAGGGGGAGAGCTCGGAGAGGGGGCAATGCCACTGCCTGGCTTCTGGAGGCTTGCCTGTGGCACTCACCCTGTGACTGGCGCCCTTCCAGCTATCGCCCTGGGGCTGAATCCCAGAGCGGGTGGGCCTGCGTAAGTTTGAAGTCCATGCAGGCCTTTTAAGAGGCGTCTCCTGAATATCCAGCAGTTTCTTCCACCACCCCAACCTGCACTGCTTTCTACAGCCAGAAGTTACGGGGATTTATCTTCTTGGTGCTGGGACCCTGGACTGTGTGGTCTGGCCTGGAGCTGGGATTCCTTGCTCCCCAGATATCACTCCTGATTTTTATCTACCACGTGTGAATTTTGGACTGCTTGTTCTGTTGCCACCATCTCTCAACATCACACCATGTCTCCACGCCTCTCTGCCTGTCTCTGCATCTCTGCACCTACTCACCATCTGTAAATCCTCCGTTGCTGGACTTCCATTCAGCTGGATTTTCTGAGTTTTGGGTATTATTTATTTTGAGGCCTTGTTGTAAATCTTTCTGTGCTTGTGTGAAGAGGCGAAGCATGTTTAACTATGACTCCTTCTTGACTGGAAGTCCTTACGCACATTTCTAAACAAATGGACCAATTTAACCAAAAGTAATTTGAATACCAGTGGCCATTATGGAAATTTTTGAAATTTCCAAACTTACTTTTTTAAAAATTGAATTGGAAAACCATAATTCTGAAATTGGTAAAACTGAACAGAACATCTATTTCAAATGGTATTTTGAGTCTCCAAATGTTACCCAGAGTCTACCCTTGTCTCTTTGCAAAATAAAAATGTAAGATTAACTGAAGCAAACAAATGATGAAAGAAAGACAGAATGGCTCCCCAAGCCTCATGCTCTCGTACTCCTGCTTTTTGTCTCAGGCTCTGCCTCCAGAGGCATTTTCCCCCTCCTTTGAACCTGTACTGGTTACCTGTCCCTTTAAAATTAAGTCTACTGAGGATAATAATAAATCCTACGTCTCTTATGTTTCCTGGACTAAGGCCAAATTGTGATCCATAGTTAAAGAATTTTCTAAACTAAAGGAGGGCCCCCAACCTAGTTTCTCAGATTTACATTGGTTAGTCCACATGCCTGTTGGTGAAGGTCAAGCCAAACATTGTAAAAAACTTGTCTGATGCCAACATCCTGAAAGGGATTTAGAAAAACAAAGCCCTAACTTTGGGCAAAATGCTAGAAGACTCCGTGGAGACTGCCATCAAACAATTACAGTAGCTTTCCCAAAGCCTGTCCATTGGAACAAAATTCAGCCTTGCTCACAAAAGTCTGATGAACCCATTCATGATAACTACAATTGACTTCAGATTGTTTTCAAAGAAAATTCTGATCTTTTTTCAGATGCTGATTCCACTTCAGCAGCTTTTAATTCTGTTTATTAACAGGCTGAACCAAAACCTTCCTATTTTAATTAAAAGGACCAGGATGGAATGGGAAACAATGTCCACTGTAGATTTGGTTAATTTGGCAAATCAGCTTGGCCACACCGTAAACGAGTCACCTAAAATTAAGAAAAAAAATGCTAAAACCTTAATTTTCAATTCCAGCAAACGAAGGCCCCTATAAAGTAAAAAACTCCTAGTTTCTGCTATTACTTCAAAGAGCCAGGACATTGTAAATGAGATTGTCACAAATTTAAGCACTTTAGGTGCCTTCAGCCTTTTCACCAGCCTTTCCAACATCCAAATTCCCAATGACAGGGCTTCCAAGAACCACAAGGGTTCTTCCCATTCCTCTTCCTTAACCGGCTGGGAGAAACCACTCTCCAGTTTAGGAATGAATTTCTCTCTGTCTTTATTGACACTGGAGCCACACTCTTGGAGCTCGACCCCACTACTACTATAATGCAGCCCTTACCTCTGAGCACTAAACAGTTCAAATGAGGGAACCTCAAATAAACCTCAACAGGTGCTGGTCTCTGAACCCATCTCCTTTTGTTTGGACCCTTTGAGACATACTCACCCTTTTCTCCGTAGCTCCTCTGCCCCTATTCATTTTTGACTTCTTAGAAAAGTATCATGCCAGGATTTCTTTCTTTGAAAAGTGGAAAATAATTCTAGAATTTGACAGTAGCCATCAAAATAGTCAATCAGGGAAATTAAATGACCCTTGGACAACTTTTATTTGCCCATGTCTGGTGGCACTGTAACTGAATCTGGGAGCAATGATCATTTGTCCCTATTGAATCAGCCACCATCCTCTTTATGGGCAGAATCTTCAACTGATATTGGCAGAATCCACCGTGTACCTACTATCAAGACTCAAACAGAGCACTGAAAACCCCTTTCCAGAATCAATCAATCAATAATAGAAGATTACAAAACTCAGGGCCTCACTTTCCCCCGCAGCAGTCCCTGAGCAGCCCCTGTAATACTCCAGTGCACCTGTGAGAAAACTCAAGGGCTTGAGGGTGGACGTTTGTGCAGGACTTCCAGGCAGTAAACAACACTGTTCTCCCTTGACACCTTATTGTACCTAACCCTCATCCATCTCAACCGAAGGTAAAACCTTTACTGTAATTGATTCGTGCTGTGCATTCTTTAGCATTCCCACTGATGAAGAGAGCCAATACATTGTTGCTTTCAGTTAGGATAGAAAACAGTGCACCAGGATAGTAACGCCTTGGGGCTTTACTGAGAATTCTTATTTCTCACAAATTAAGAGGCTGATCTGGGGGATATAAAGTACCCTAGGAAGGCCTTGACCAGTGTGGCTTGGTTGGTTGGGATGTCATCTAGTGCACCAAAATGTTGTGAATTCGATTCCCAATCAGGGCACATAACTAGATTGTGGGTTTGGTCACCGGTCAGGGTGTATACAGGAGGCAACTGATGAATGTTCTTCTCTCTCTCTCTTTCCCTTCCTCTCTCTCTGAAATCAATGAATGTATCCTCAGGCAAGGATTAAAATATATAAATAAATAAATACTCTCCTAAAAATATAAATAAAAAAAAATAAAGTCCTTAGGGATTCTACTTTGTTGCAATATGTGAAAGCCACTTGCTTCTTTCCTTTTTCTCCCAAGTCTCCTCACAGAAAGACAGCATTCACTTGCTTAAGCTTTTAGCCTTTAAAGGACGTAAGATGGCCAAGGAAAATTGTGGTTGTGCAAACCCAGGTTAAATATTTAGGGCATCTGATAGCAGAAAGAAAAATGGCTGTATCTAGATTCAGATAGGCTTCAGGGTGTCCTAAGTTCACCAAAACCCAACACTAAGCATCAGCTGTGAGGTGTTCTCAGGCTAGTTGGTTATTGCCAAGGTTGAACTCTAAATATCACTCTTGTGGCCAAACCTCTGTCTATTTTCCTTAAGAGAAACAACCGTTATCCAATTTTATGGGAAAAATAGGATGACATGGCCTTTAAAACCTTAAAAAAGAATTTAATGAACTCACCTGTCCTGGGGCATCCTAACCATCAGATTCACTTTTTCCTTTTTATATATAAAAAGGAAGGGTACTCTCACCCCCAAACATGGGGATTACCACTGACCCACAGCGTATTGTGTCCGGCAACTGGAATCTGTGGCATGGGGATACCACTGCCTTTTTGGTTAAGGCCGCTGAGCAAATCATTGTGGGGTCCCCTTGTAGTAGAAGTCCTGAATTCTCACACCCAACAATTTTCAGTCAGCTACCCCACCTCTTATGAATTTTTTTTAAAGAATTTATTTATTTATTTTTAGAGAGAGGGAGAAAAAGAGGGAGAGAAACATCAATGTGCAAGAGATATATCAACTAGTTGCTTCTCCAATGCCCCCAGCTGGAGATCTGGCCTGCAAACCAGGCATGTGCCCTGACTGGGACTCAAACTGGCACTCCTTAGTTTCGCAGGCTGGCACTCCATCCACCGAGCCACACTAGCCAGGGCTGAAATCGTTTTACTTACTGCTCCTCACATAACTCTTTCATGTTGTAATAACCTTAAGCCTACTGCTTTTCCCTCTCATTATCAACAAAGCCCCTTGTGACTGTTTAACTCTGATGGATCAACTCCTGACCCCTCATGATGCTCTGCCGGAAACTCCTGTGAGTGACACCAACTTCTCATGCTTCTCTGATGGTTTTGTTTAAAAGGTGACAAATGGTAAATATTGTGCTAGATATGCAATATCAACACTCTTCGATGTAACTGAAGCAGCACCTTTGTCTTCGGCTACTAAATAAGGCCCGACAAGCTGAATTATATTTGCTACTAGGGCCTGTGCCCTAGCCAAAGCCCTACGTGTTTTATTTATCCTGATAGCAGATATGCTTTTGCAGTAGCTCATGATTTTGGAGTGTTGTGGAAGCAATATGGCTTCCTTACTTCCAGCAGAAATTAAATTGAATATGTGCCATGTGTTCAGGAACTGCTGCTTTTACCTGCTGCTTTGGATATTATTAAGATACCAGGGCATCCTAAACTTGAGCCTCGGGACCTAAGGATGTGTCACCTTGTTGATGCACTCTTAAGGAACGCTACTCTTAAAGGGACCAAGAACTGTCAATCTTCTGTCATTGTCCAAAGGGATATTTTGCCAAATGATAGCTTAGATAGAGAAGGCCTCAGAGAAGGAAAAATAAGGTTCAAAATCCAACAATTATCGGTCTGATTAAAAAAAAAAGAACAAAAGAAAAAGAAAGATCTGGTTTGGATCAGATAACAACCCTGTTCTACTGGACTCTAAAATGCCCCTTCATAACTACCGTACGTGCATTAAACCATTCATTTGTCACTGACAAAAATGATAGCATTTGTGAGTCAGTATTGGTGGGGAAATATTAATAAGGCCACAAAAAGTGCCTACCTCACTTGTCCCATTTGTCCAAAGTACAACTCAGGGAACCCTGTTCACAGTGCTTCCAGGCATTTTAAATGGCCTCATGGACCATTCAAAGACGGGCAAATGGATTTTATGCAGCTTCCCCTATCTCTTGGATATAAATATGTTTTAGTCATGTTTTCTCACTTACTGAAGCTTCCCCTTGTACACAGGCTACTGCTTCTTCTATAGCTAAAGTCCTTTTGAGAAAGATTATCCCTACCTGGAGAACTCCTCTTGGACACCACAGTGATGGGGAAACACATTTTACTGGTCAGATGATGGGACAAGACTTTGTTGTTTGGCTGGTTTTACAGCACTTTCCCTGTGCTGTAAATCCTCAGGTTTAGTGGGATGCACTAATGTCATTGTTAAGACTCATGCCCTGACCAGCATGGCTCAGTTGGCTGAGCGATCATCCAGCAAAGCAAAGGGTCACCAATTCGATTCCTTGGTCACAGCACATGCCTGGGTTACGGCTGGTCCCTTGTTGGGGCATGTGCAAGAGGAAACCCATTGATGTTTCTCTCTCACATAGATGTTTCTCTCCCTCTCTTTCTCCTATCCTTCCCATCTCTCTAAAAATAAAGGAATGAAATCTTTAAAAAAAGACTCAATTAGGAAAATTTGTAGAGATTCTCCAAATACTTTGGCAAAAACATTGCTCTTGGTCCTTCTGAATCTTGGGTCTACCCCTTTGGAACTCATAAGACAAAGACCATAATGTTCAATCATGGACTGCCTAACTATTTTCCAGTTAAACTTAACCATCGAATAATTAGGGAGTGTGTAGTGATCTTCATTGCTCTGCAGAGGTGGCTCAAGGCCAAAAGCTCAAGGCTCCAGGTTCCTGCCCCAATTTCACTGGAACAGAACCACTGCATTTCTCTATTTGGGTCACATCTACAATTTAATCTTTTAAAAAGTATTCTAGCCCTGCCGGTGTGGCTTCATTGGTTGGAGCATCGTCGTGTAAACTGAAGGCCACGGGTTTGATTCCTGGTCAGGGAATCAATAAATGTATCCTTGGATGAGAATTACAAAAAATTAAAAGGATTCTATTTCTAAGATTTTGAAAATATTAAATGAGATCATCTTTAAGCTTATTTCAATAGTGCTGAATGGAGGCATATGTAAGAGAAGCAGAGGTAAAGAACTATACACAGTTAAGCAAAAGAAAGAACAAAACCCAATGACTAAAATTATCCAGAAAAAGCAATTTAAAAAATTCAATAAACTTCAAAATAATATTTATGGGTTATTACATTAGGTCTAGTATCTATATCTACAGCATAAGTTCTGATATCAGTCCAGACAGATAGATATTAAATTCCAGTTTAATTATTGCTTTCTCCATGAAGTCTTCCTGCTTACTTTTTAGAACATCTTCATTCATCTAAATTCCATTATCTGGACTTCTCATCATTTACTTTTAGTCTGTGTTGTAGTTATCTCTGTACATGTCTATTCCCTTACTATATTGTAAGTTCATTAAGAGTAAGTACTGTGTTTCATTCTCTTTGGATTCTCTATAGTTCCTTGTACAGAGTTTTGCACATACTAAGAGCTCAATAAATACTTGTTGAATGACCACAGTAAAATGAGTCCCAATGAGTAAAATGAGTCATTATTTGGGAAACTAAAAATAAAACACTATCATATGAAAGAGGCATTCAATTTGTTCTGCATGGTCCCAAAGGACTGATCAAGAAGCACAAAATTTTGATATAGAAGCACTTTTTTCCAATTAGAGTTGTCCAAAAATAGATTTGCTGACTTGTGATGTGATGTTCCCTATCCTGAATGGTTTCTACCAGTAGAAATGGGATGGTTTGAAGATGCATAGGACTGAATTTTATTCACCTCTTTAGGTCTCTTAGTGGCAAAAGCATTAGTTCTGAAGCAGACCACCTGAGTTCAAAGTCTGGCTAAGCTACTACTACCTGGGTGAGTTTTGGCAAAACCACTAAATCTCTCTGTGTTTCTGTATCTGCAAAATGGGCATAATTTCTTTGATTCTAAGATGCAATTATTTTAACATTTCTGAAATCAGGATGCTTGTAACAGTTATTGTCAGCCAGATGGCAGTTGTGACATAATTTTCAGTTCATTTGTTCATACTTGAAATGAGATGTATGAATCTTAGTATACTGCATGTGTTGAGTTTGACTTCCTATTAAGAGATCTCTCATAGGATTACAATATAAATTAACATTAAAACTAAATGTTTTTGTATATGCAAAAAGACAAGGGGACAGCAGTGGGCTATAAATTTCATATTAGTGAACAAGTATTTACTGTCGATAGGAATTTTTTTTTTCTTTCTTGATGGTAAATAAAACAATGGTAAGTCTTAAATTTGACAACACATTCAGTGAATCTGGTATCTCACTTGTTACCTCAGGAGCTTATTGTAAAGGCTGTAAGAATTAAATGAGTTAATACATGCAAACTGCTTATAACAGGACCTGGCAGAAAGTTACTGCCATGTAAGTACTGTTGTTATATTTTTACATATTTAATCATTATTAATTTCAACAGTTATGCCCTCTAATCTAGCTTCTAGTAAGGTGTCATAAGTGATAAGGCTAAGAGGATTGCAAAAGGAAAACTAGGGGTTTCTCCAAGGAAAAAGAGCCTTGGAAGTTAGGAATCAGTGCCATTGAAGTAGAGGAAAGCAAATGAGAATACAGTGAGTCCTTGTAGGACAGACTCTCTAAACTCTTCTCAGTCAAACTGAATGTAAATGAAAAGACTCCAGAAATAAAAGCATCAAGGCTATGGTGGCAGCACTGGCCTTATCTCTCTTTCTCTTACTTTCAGCAGTTTCTGGATAGACCCACATTTCTCTTCTGTCATTTCCCTGCCTGGCAGGAGTTCCTCCAACTTCAAGTTAAATTGCTTGTAGAAGACTCACTTCATTCTCAACAGTAACTGATTCTGAAGCAACAGGAAAAGAGCTAGTGCTTCTCCAAACTTCTTTGCCTGCCCTGCCTCAAATTCAGCTAAATAACTTTTCCCAGGGAATAGATTTATTGGCAAAAGATGTTTTGCATTGAAGCAGGGTAGTTCTGATCCCAGCTGGCTCAGTCCCAGAACCACTTGTTTAGATATTCAGTCCACAGTGTGCTTTGTGGAATGATAATTATTGAAAGAATGCAACATAGAGATTTCCACTTGACAACTGCTGCTTGGAGTTCTCAAAGCCCCTTGTTTCCTCATTAAGAAACAGTCAGGAGAATGTATAGAAAATTAAAGGCTTATTGGGTGTACTGGTTTGGCTGAGACCACACCTATGTATTAATCCTCTCCTAAAATGTCAGCTCCTGCTTTTCAACAAACCACAGTTAAGCCATCATCTATTAAAATGTCATTTATTTTATTCCAAGCATTAAGTTCACTCCTATGGCAACTTCAATAGGATAAACAGTGGGGGAAGGGAGGTAGAATGGAGGGAGTCTCTTTTGCTCAAGGATACCAGTGGGCTACAGAAATGAAGGATCAGTGAGCTCTGAAAGTATTTTAGATTGCTATCTTGCCTTCTCCACGTCCCTATCTTCTGGCCCTAAAAGCATAAGAATTACCCTGCAGTGACAACCCAGGTAGGAAAGATTTATTTTCAGTATGGCTGGTTTAAGTGTGTGCTTGAAGGCAGTTAATAAAAGCATCAGCCCTACTGGAAGCAGGTAGAATTTGTGCTGTTCACAGGAGTGCACTCTAAGACTATGGAATAATGTCTCTGTTACAAGGTGTGACTCAGCCTGTCCTGTCTCTATGTCAAAGACATATGCTTAGGATAAAGTATAATTATAAAATCCCGAAGCATCTTAGAAGATGCTTGATAAACACCAGGTGTTTTAATATGGCTAAGTTGATTATTGCGAGGCAACCTGAGGGAGTACCAGGACATCAGTCTGCTCTGAAATCATGTAGGTGGTGCTGAGGGCACTTTCTAGGAGAAAAACAATGTCTCAGCTGCCACTTAAACCTATATTTTTTCTCTTTATACAAGACAATACCTGCTTATTGTGAGGGGAGGAGATACAGAAATGTGTAAGTTTATAGCAAAAATAAAATCACCTATATTCCAATCACCCAGAAAAATCTGATGTTCCTTTTTGGTTTTTCTAAAAAATGAATACATACATAATATACATGATACAAAATTAGCAAAATATTGCATATATAGTATTTTTAAAATTTTTATTTGGAATTTCAAACTTATAAAAAGTTGCAAAAATAAAAATAGCACAGGTAATATCTGTATAGCCTTTGCCTGAATATGCTTTCTAGTTAAAATTTTACTCCATCTGCTTTATTATTTGTTCTCTCCATCTACCTACCTACCGACCTATCATCTATCTACCTATAATTTAAATGTAGGTTACATATAGTATGGCTTCCTAAGCCCTGAATACTTCAGTTATATTTCCTAAGAATAAAAATTTTTCTGTAACATAACCACATTTATCAGCTTTATAAATTCATAAATTTACATTGATTTAAGAATTTTTTTAAAAAAAGTTATTTTATCTACCATCCATATTCCAATAGCATCAACTGAGTAAAAAAAAAAATGTCCTTTATAACATTTTCCCCACTAGCACAGGACCTAGTCTAAGGTCAGATATTACATTTGGTTGTCAACTCTCTTCAGCCTCTTTTATTCTGGGACATTTTAATAGCCTTTAACTTTTCTGACATTGACAGTTTGAAGAATGCAGTGCCTCCCACCCCTACCCCTCATGCACACTAAAAAAAATTCACCGTTTCTCATGTTGTGTGTTCTGGGGTTGTGCATTCTCTGTTGGAAACCACATAGGTGATGCTGTGTCCCTCTCAGGGTGTCACGTCTGGAAATACAGTGCCCTGCTATTCTTCACTGGCAATGTTCACCTAGTCAAGGTTTGTACAATTTTTTCACTGTGTTAGTACGGTTTTCCCTCCTTTACTTATAAGTCTACAGGGAGACAATTTAAGATCATGCAAATATTTTCCTCCTCATCAAGATTTCCCTTTAGATTTAGCATTCATTGATAGTGCTTGCTTAATTCAATCATTACCATCATGGCTGCCAAATGATAATTTTCTAACGTAAGCATTTCCTTGTTTGGTCCAGTAACATGAGACCTCCCTTTTCCTCACTTATATATCTATTATTTTATTGGGAAAGACTCACTCATTATTCTCAATACACTTTTCCACATGTCAAAAAAAGGCACATAATCTATTAGTACACTCCCCCCTACCCCCACTCCGTTCACATTTTATTTGAAGCTCTTCATCTTCCTTTCCACTGCGGACAGCTGGCTTTCCAGCCTGCTGCATAGCTGCTTCCTGAGATTTTTGCTTCTTATCATCTTAGGAATTTCATGACTTTTTTTTCTGTTTTGGATCTCTTTTCTGAATCATGTGCCTTCTTCTTTCTGAGCTTCTTCTTACATTTTGATGGAGACAGTCTTCTCTAAACTTCTAAGAAAAGGTAAGCAATACATTAAATTTCTTTTGAGCACATGTGTTTCTAAAAATACTTTTACTTTAAAAAATACAAATATCTTTACTTTTTCCTCACTTTATTGAAAGTTTTGATACTGAATTCTAGGTTAGAAGTTATTTTCCCTCAAAATTTGACAGCACTGCTTTAGTGTCTTTGGCTTATTGCTGGGGTGAGGTCCAATGTCATTCTGGTTCCTGATAACTTTTGATGTTACCTGATATTTTGTATGTAATGATACTTTTTTTTGTTTTCATTTAAGATATTTACTCTACATTTATGATCCAAACTTTCTCAGTATAGCTTTGTTTAAATTCATCATTCTGAGCCCTGGTGTGGGACCTTTCAATATAAAGATGTCTTTCAATTCTGAAAAGTTTGTGTGTATGTTTTTCTCCTTGTTAACTGCTTCCTGCTGTTTTCTTATTCTCTCTTTCTGAAACACCTATATATCAGATATTGAATTTCCTTGATTGATGCTTTAATTTTCTTATTGTTTCTCTTTTATTATCCATCTTTGTGACCAACTTTCCAAGTTTCCGTAAATTTATCTTCCAACCTTATAAATGGCATTTTTGTTAGTTATACTTTTAATTTTTAAAAGCTTTCTTTATCTAACAAATTTTTTTTCTTAAAACATACTGTTCTATTAATGAACAAAATACAATATCTTCTTAACTTAGAATATTATTTGTGTATATAGTATTTGCCATTTTTAGTTCATCATTTTTATTTTTATTTTATATCTTTATTGTATTTTTCCATTAGCCTTTAGTCCCCTTATACCCCCCTCCCTCCCGCAATCACCACACTGTTGTTCCTGTCCAGGAGTCCTTTTTCCATTTTGCTTAATCCCTTCCCCTCCTCACCTCCCCCCACTTAGCTGTCACCCTGCTCTACGTCTGTCTCCATTTTTTTGTTAGTTCAGTTTGTCCTCATTTTTCTTTGTTAGTTCAGTTTGTTCATTAGATTCCACATATGAGTGAAATCTTATAGTATTTGTCTTTCTCTGACTGGCTTATTTCACTTAGGATAATGCTCTCCAGGTCCATCCATATTGTCTCAAAGGGTAAACCTTTTTTCTTTTTTAAGGCCAAGTAGTATTCCATTGTGTAAATGTCTCATAGTTGTTTTATTCTCTCATCTACTGATGGACACTTGGGCTGCTTCCATATTTTGGAGATTGTAAATAATGCTGCAATGAACTTAAGGGTGTTTATGTTCTTTCGAATTAGTGTTTTGGGTTCCTTTGGATATATTCCCAGAAGTGGGATCACTGGGTCAAAAGGCAGATCATTTTTAATTTTTTGAGGTGTCTCCACACTACTTTCCACAGTGGCTGCACCAGTCTGCATTCCCACCAACAGTGCAAAAGGCTTCCCCTTTCTCCACATCCTCACCGCCAGCACTCCCTGTTTTTGAATTTGCTGATGATGGCCATTCTGACATGTGTGAGATGGTATCTCACTGTGGTTTTAATTTGGACTTCTCTGATGATTAATGATGTTGAGCATCTTTTCATATGTCTATTGGCCACCTGTATGTCCTCTTTGGAGAAGTGTCTATTCAGACCCTTTTTCATTTTTTAATTAGGCCATTTGTATTTTTGGTGTTGAGTTTTGTATATACTTTATAAGTTTTAGATATTAACCCCTTATCAGATGTATCAGCGAATATATTCTCCCATTCTGTGAATTGTCTTTTTATTTTGTTGATGATTTCCTTTGCTATGCAAAAACTTTTCAGTTTGATGTAGTCCAATTGTTTATTTTTTCTTTTGTTTCCCTTGCCTGAGGAGATATGGCCCATAAGAAAATACTACAAGCAATGTCTGAAATTTTTGCTACCTATGTTTTCTTCTAGAATTTTTATGGTATTGGGTCTAACATTTAAGTGTTTGGTACATTTTGAATTTATTCTTGTGTGTGGTGTAAAAAGGTGGTCTAGTTTCGTTTTTCTGCACGTGTCTATCCAATTTTCCCAAAACCATTTATTGAATAAACTATCTTTAGCCCATTGTATGTTCTTCCTTCCTCTGTCAAATATTAATTGACTATAAAGGTGTAGGTTTATTTCTGGGCTCTCTAATCTGTTCCATTCATCCATGTGTCTGCTTTTATGCCAGTACCACACTTTTGATTAATATGGTCTCATAGTATAGTTTCACATTAGGTAGTATGATTCCTCCAACTTTGTTCTTCTTTCTCAGGGTCACTGTTGCTATGCAGGGCCTTTTGTGGTTCTATATACATTTTTGAAATATTTGTTCTAGTTCTGTGAAATGCATCTTTGGAATCTCGATAGGACTTGTATTGAATCTATTGATTGCTTTGGGCAGGATGGACATTTTAATAATGTTAATTCTTTTTATCCATGAACACAGTATATGCTTCCACTTACTTGTATCTTCTTCAGTTTCTTTCTTCGATGTCTTATAATTTTCTGTGAACAGGTCTTTTATATACTTGGTTAGGTTTACTCCTAGATATTTTATTCTTTTTGAAGCAACTAGGAAAGGGATTGTTTTCTTAATTTCCCTATCTGTTAGTTTGTTATTGGCATATAAAAACGCATCTGATTTCTGGGTATTAATTTTATATCCTGCTATTTTGCTGAATTCATTTATCAGTTCTCGTAGTTTCTTGGTGGACTCTTTGGGGTTAGCTATATATAGTATCATGTCATCTTAAAATAATGAGAGTTTTACTTCTTTCTTTCTAATTCTAATGCCTTTTACTTCTTCTTGTCTGATTGCTGTGGCTAGGACTTCCAGTACTATGTTGAGTAGGAGAGGTGAAAGCAGACACTTCTGTCTTGTTCCCAAACTTAAGGGTAACGCTTGTAGTTTTTGCTCATTGAGTATGATACTGACAGTGGTTTGTCATATATGGCCTTTACTATGTTTAGGTATTGTGCCTCTATTCCCACTTTGCTGAAAATTTTATCATAAATGGGTGCTGGATTTTACCACAAGCTTTTTTCTGCATCTATTGATGTGATCATGTGGTTTTTATCCTTCATTTTGTTTATGTGGTGAGTCACATTTATTGATTTGCTAATGTTGTACCAACCTTGCATTCCCAGAATAAGTCCCACTTGATCATGGTATATGATCTTTTTAATGCATTGCAGTATTCGGTTTGCTAATATTTTGCTGAGGATTTTAGCATCTACGTTCATCAGAGATATTGGCCTATAATTTTTGTTCTTTATAGTGTCTTTATGTGGTTTTGGAATTAGGATGATGCTGGACTTATATAATGAACTCGGGAGTCTTCCCTCCTCTTGAATTTCATGAAATAGTTTGAGGAGAGGTATTAGTTCTTCTCAAAATGTTTGGTAAAATTCCCCTGTGAAGCCATCCAGTGCAGGGCTTTTGTTTGTTGAAGGTTTTTTGATTACTGCTTCAATTTCATTATGTGTAACTGTCTGTTCAGATTCTCTGATTCTTCCTGACTTAGTTAAGGAAAATTATATGTTTCTAGGAATTTATCCTTTTTGTCCAAGTTGTCCAGTTTGTTGGCATATAGTTGTTAATAATATTTTCTTAAAGTCCTTTGTTTTTCTTTGGTGTCAGTTATTATTTTTCCTCTTTCACTTCTGATTTGATTTATTTGGGTCCTTTCTCTTTTTTTCTTGATGAGTGTAGTTAAAGGGTTAGTCTTGTTTATCTTTTCAAAGAACAAGCTCTTGGACTCATTGATCTTTTGTATTATTTTTTTTTATAGACTCTCTTTCATTTATTTCTGCTCTGATCTTTATTTTCTTCTACCCACTTTGGGCTTTGTTTGTTGTTCTTTTTTAGGTTCCTTTAAGTGTGATGTTAGATTGTTTATTTGAGCTTTTTCTTGTTTTTTTTTTGAGACTAGCCTGTAACGCTATGAATTTCCCTCTTAGAATTGCTTTCCCAGTGTCTTACAGATTTTGGATTGTTGCGTCCTCATTTACATTTATTTCAAAGTATCTTTTGATTCTTTCTTTGATCTCTTTGGTGACCCATTCATTGTTTAATAACATGGTATTTAGTTTCCATGACTTTGTGTGTTTTTCAGTGTTCTTCTTGTGATTGACTTCTAGTTTCATAGCATTGTGGTCAGAGAAGATGCTTGATATGATTTCAATCTTAGTAAATTTATTGAAACTTATTTTGTGTCCTAACATGTGGTCTATCCTAAAAAATGTTCTATGTGCACTTGAAAAGTATGTATATTCTGCTGCATTGGGGTGAAATGCTCTGAAGATATCAATTAAATCCATTTGATCTAGTGTATCATTTAAGGCTGCTGTCTTCTTGTTGATTTCCTGCCTGGAAGATCTACCCATTGAAGTCAATGGGGTGTTAAAATCCTCAATCACGACTATATTTCTTTTGATCTCTCCCGTTATATCCATCAGGATTAGCTTTACATATTTAAGTGCTCCTATGTTGGGTGTGTAAATGTTTACTAGGGTTATATTCTCTTGTTGGATTGTTCTTTTTATCCTTATGTAATATCTTTCTTTGTCTCTTGGTTTTAAAGTCTATTTTGTTGGATATAAGAACTGCTACCCAAATTTTTTTTCTTTTCCATTTGCATGAAATATCTCTTCCCATCCCTTTACTTTTAGTCTGTGTATCTTTCAATCTGAGATGGGTCTCTTGGAGGCAGCATATGTGTGGATCTTGTTTTCTTATCTATTCAGCTATCTTATGTCTTTTGGTCAGAGCATTTAAGCCACTTACATTTAAAGTGATTATTGATAGATATGTATGTAGTGCCATTTTATTGTTATACTGTTTTCCTGTTTTTGTTCCTCCTCTCTCCCCCTCGGCTCCCCCTCTCCTCCTCCTCCTCCCCTCTTCCTTCTTCTCCTTCTCCTTCTTCTTCTCCTCCTCCTTCTTCTTCTTCCAAGCCCTTTAACTTTTGTTGCAGTACTGGTTTGGTATTAACAAATTCCTTTAGCTTTTTCTTGTCAAGGAAGCTCTTTATTTCTCCTTTGATTTTAAATGATAGCCTTGCTGGGTAAATTAGCCTTGATTGTAGGTCCTTGCTTTTCATCACCTTGAATATTTCATACTGCTCCCTTGTGGCCTGAAATGCTTGTGTTGTGTAATCAGATGACAGTCTAATTGGTGTTTCCTTGTGGTAACTATCTGCTTTTCTCTTGTGGCTTTTAGGATTCTCTCCTTGTCTTTAAGCCTTGTCATGTTAATAATGATGTGTCTAGGTGTAGACCTCTTTGAGGACTCTCTGAGCTTTTGTGGACTTGTGTGTCTTTTTCCTTCATTAGATTAGGGAAGTTTTTGTTCATTATTTCTTCAAATATGTTCTCGATCTATTGCTCACTGTCTTTTCCCTCTGGTATTCCCACAACACAGCTGTTGTTACACGTCATGTTGTTCAAAATGTTTCTTAGGCTCTCTTCATTTTTTAAAATTCTTTTTTAGTTTTACTGTTCTGCATGAGTGTTTTTTTCCTACCTTGTCTTCCAAATCACTGATGTGATCCTCTTCTTCATCTAACCTACTGTTTATTCATTACAGTGTATTATTTATTTCAGATATTGCATTCTTTATTTCTGACTGGTACTTTTTTAATGCTTTCTATGTCTTTCTTCATGCTTTTGAGTATCCTTATAATTATTACTCTAAATTCTCTATCTGATAAATTGCTTGCCTCCATTTTCTCTAGTTGTCCTTCTGGAGAATTCTCTTGTTCTTTCATTTGGGGTCTGTTTCTATGTCTTCCCATTTTGGCTGCTTCTTTGTATTTTCCACCTTGGCTATTAAACTAATCACTCATCAAACTGATCAGTTGTTAAGCTAATCAAGCTGTCATCAGCAGCCTGATGGCTGAGGCAGACTAATTCTTGCAGGAGGGGCTCTTTCTTCCCTTCAGACTGATGCCACTTGGAGAGGAGCACACTTCCTGAATAAGGTGGCCTGTACTGTATCAGGAGTAACTCAGCACAGGAATCCTGGTGGCTGTTCCTTCAGTTCTCTCCCCAGAGTCACCAACCCCATGTTCTTATGCATCTCTAGTCTACTCTGCCCTCTCTCAGGCAAAGCCCAAGGTGAATGGCTGCAAAAAAATTTCTGTGTTGCTCTTTTAAGAGGTTCTCTGAATCCCTAGCCATCGTTCCCTGACAGATAGAAATCCTGCTGCTTTTCACAGCTGGACGTTACCTGGGTTCCTTTCCAACTCTGGGGCTGTAGTCTAGGGAGCCCAGCTTTGGGTTTAGACCCTACACTTCTCAGGGGAACCCCCTGGCTGCTGTAATATCCCTTAGCACTTCAGCTGCCACTTGTAGGAGCCCAGCCAGGCCTCTCACACCGCCTCAGCACTTCCTACCAGTATCATTCTGTGAAGTGTTTCTTCTGTCTGTCCTTGATTATAAGGTTTCTTGAACTTCTGGCCAAGATAGAAGCATAGGTAAATATGCTTTGCTTCCTCATACAACCAAAAGGAGGACAACAACCAATTTAAAAACAAACAAACCAGAACTGCCAGAAAATCGAACTGTATGGAAGCCCAACAACCAGGGAGTTAAAGAAGAAACATTCATCCAGACTTGTTGGAGAGGCACAGGTAGCAGCTGGGGTGGAGAAGATGTGCAGCAAGGTGGTGGCTGATGGACCAGGAGAGCAAGGGGGCAGCTGGCAGACGGAGCAGTCCTATATTTGCATGTGGATAAACTGGGAGGAACAACTAGGGAGCAAAACAGACTGCAGGACCCAGGATTCCAGTTTGGTAAATAAAGCCTCAAAACCTGTGGAAGTAAAAACCTGTGGGGATTGCAGTGGGAGCAGAAACTCCCAGCCTCACAGGGGCGTCTGTTGGAGAGATCTACAGGATCCTAGAATGTACACAAACCCACCCACCTGGGAATCAGCACCAGAAGGACCTAATTTGCTTGTGGATTGTAGGGGAAGTGATTGAAAAGCCGTCTGAGAGCCAAGCGTGCAGCATTGTTCCCTTTCTGACCCCTCGCCAACATACAGCGCCACAATGCACAACAACGTGGGTTGCCCCACCCTGGCAAATACCTAAGTGCACCAAAATGAAGAAATATGGCCCAAATGAAAGAACAGATCAAAACTCCAAAAAAAGAACTAAGCAGCAAGGAGATGCAGAGTTCAAAACATTGGTAATAAGGATGCTCACAGAAATTATTGGGTAAGGATGCAAAATAAAGGAAGAAGTGAAGGTTATACAAAGAGAAATAAAGAAAGATATATAAGGAACCAACAGTGAAAGGAAGGAAACCAGGACTCAAATCAAAGGCTTGAAACGGAAAGAAGAAATCAACATTCAGCCAGAACACAATGAAGAAATAAGAATTAAAGAACATGAGGACAGGCTTAGGAGCCTCAGGGACAACTTTAAATGTTCCAACATGTGAACCATAGTGGATGCCATAAAGAGAACAGGAAAAGCAAGAAATTGAAAACTTATTTGAAAAAGTAATGAAGGAGAACTGGCAATCTGGCAAAGGAAGTAGACTTCCAGGAAGTCCAGGAAGCTCAGAGAGTCCCAAGGAAGCTGGACCTAAAGAGTAGCATACCAAGACTTATCATAATTACATTACCCAAGAGTAAGATAAGGAGAGAATCTTAAAAGCAGCAAGAGAAAAGGAGATAGTTAACTACCTATAAAGGAGTTCTCATAAGACTAGCAGCTGATTTCGCCAAAGAAACCTTGCAGGCAAGAAGGGGCTGGAAAGAAGTATTCAAAGTCATGAAAGGCAAGGACCTATACCCAGGGTGACTCTGTCCAGCAAAGCTGTCATTTAGAATGGAAGGACAGGTAAAGTTCTTCTCAGACAAGGACAAGTTAAAGGAGTTCATCATCACCAAGTCCATATTATATGAAATGTTAAAGGGACTTATCTAAGAAAAAGGAGAAGATCAAAACTATGAACAGTAAAATGACAACAAACACAACTATCAACAACTGAACATAAAAAAACAAAATTAAAAACAAACTATTGTAGAGAAATCATCCTCAATAACCAAATGAACACTAGCTAGAGAGAAGCCTTTTTTAAATGTATTTTATTGATTATGCTATCACAGTTGTCTCATTTTTTCCCCCTCCTTTCTCCCCCTTTGCCCTGCACCTCCATCCCTCTACTATTCCCCACCCCTTAGTTCATGTCGATGGGTCATACATATAAGTTCTTTGGCTTCCATTTCCTATGCTATTCTTAACCTCCCCTGTCTATTCTGTCCCTTCCAATTATGCTTTATATTTGCTGTACCATTTCCCCCATTCTCATCCCTCTCCCTCCCTGCTTGATAACCCTCCATGTGATCTCCATTTCTATGATTCTGGTCCTCTTCTAGTAGTTCCCTTAGTTTGTTTTTGTTTTCAATTCTGTTTTTTAGGTTCGGTTGTTGATAGTTGTGAGTTTGTTGTCATTTTACTGTTCATAGTTTTGATCTTCTCCTTTTTCTTAGATAAGTCCCTTTAACATTTCATATAATATGGACTTGGTGATGATGAACTCCTTTAACTTGTCCTTGTCTGAGAAGCACTTTACCTGTCCTTCCATTCTAAATGATAGCTTTGCTGGACAGAGTCACCCTGGGTGTAGGTCCTTGCCTTTCATGACTTTGAATACTTCTTTCCAGCCCCTTCTTGCCTGCAAGGTTTCTTTGGCGAAATCAGCTGCTAGTCTTATGGGAACTCCTTTGTAGGTAGTTAACTATCTCCTTTTCTCTTGCTGCTTTTAAGAGTCTCTCCTTATCTTACTCTTGGGTAATGTAATTATGATAAGTCTTGGTATGCTACTCTTTAGGTCCAGCTTCCTTGGGACTCTCTGAGTTTCCTGGACTTCCTGGAAGTCTATTTCTTTCTCCAGGTTGGGGAAGTTTTTCTTCATCATTTGTTCAAATAAGTTTTCAATTTCTTGCTTTTCCTCTTCTCCTTCTGGCACCCCTATGATTCAATGTTGGAACATTTAAAGTTGTCCCAGAGGTTCCTGAGTCTCTCCTCATTTTTTTGAATTCTTGTTTCTTCATTCTGTTCTGGTTGAAAGTTTATCTCTTCCTTCTGCTCCCAATTGTTGATTTGAGTCCTGGATTCCTCCCCTTTACTTTTGGTTCCCTGCATATTTTCCTTTATTTCACTTTGTGTAGTCTTCTTTTTTCCTCCATTTTGCGACCATACTCAACCAATTCAGTGAACATCCAGAATTACCAGTGTTTTGAACTGTGCATCTGATAGGTTGGCTATCTGTTCATCACTTAGTTCTGTTTCGGAGCTTTGATCTCTTCTTTTAGTTGGGTCATATTTCTTTGTGTCAGCACTGCCTGTTATGTTGGGAGTGGCAGAGCCTTAGGTATTTGCCAGTGGAAGAGGGGTGGGGGGAGACCCAGGTTGCTGAGTTTTGATGCTGTTCTTGGGGGAGGGGTCTGAGAAGGAACAATGCTGCTTGCTCTCGGCCAGCACTCAGTCACTTCCCCCACTACCCACAAGCAAATTGGGCCCTTCTGGTGCTGATTCCCAGGTGGGTTGGTTTGTGTACATTCTAGGACCCTGTGGATCCCTCCAATGGTTTCTCTGGTGAGGCTGGGAGTTCTTCCCGCTGCCACAACCCCCACAGGTTTTTACCTCCACAGGTTTTGAGGCTTTCTTTTCCCTCACTGTAAACTTGGATTGTGCCATTTGTCTCACTTCCCAGCTGTTACTCTGGTTTATCTGCCCACAAATATGGGACTGCACAGCCTGCCAGCCTTCACCTCATCTGCCTGATCCTCCAGCCGCCACCGTGTCACGCATCCTCTCCACCCCAGCTGCCTGTTTCTGCCCTTCCTACAAGTCTGGATTAATGTTTCTTCTTTAGCTCCTTCATTGTCAGACTTCCATGCAGTTAGATTTTCTAGCAGTTCTGGTTATTTTTTGTTTTTAAATTTGTTGTTATCCTTCTTTTGGTTGTGGGAGGAGGCAAAGTGTATCTACCTATGCCTCCATCTTGGCTGGAAGTCTGTCCTTCAGTTCTATATGATAACTCTGTAGGGTAAGCTTGGTTGTAGGTCCTTGCTTTTCACCTCTTTGAATATTTCTTGTGAATCCCTGCTGGCTTGCAAATTTTCTGTTGAGAAATTAGCTGTCAGTCTTATGGGAGCTTCATGGAAGGTAACTAACTGCTTTTCTCTTGCTGTTTTTAAGATTCTCTCTTTGTCTTAAAATTTCTACATTTTCTTAATTAAAAATATTTGTTGTTAAAAATATTTTTATTGATTTTAAAGAAAGAGAAAGGGAATGTTTCTGTATGAGAAAGAGAAATGTCGATTTGTTGTTCTACCCACGTACGCAACCATTGGTTGATTTCCGTGTGTGCCCTGATCAGGGATCAAATCCACAACCTTGGTATATTGGAAAAATGCTCTAACCAGATGAGTTACCCAGCCAGGTCAACATTTTGCACTTTAATTATGATGTGTCTTGGTGTGGGCCTCTTTTTATTCATCTCATTTGGGACTTTTTGTGTTTTCTGGACTTCTGTGTCTATTTCCTTCACCGAGTCAGGGAAGTTTTCGGTCATTATTTTCTCAAATAGGTTCTCAATTTCTTACTCTCTCTCTTTTCCTTCTGGAACCCCCATGCTGCAAATGTTGGTATGCTTGAAGTTGTCCCAGAGACTCTTTATACTATTCTCATTTTTTTAAATTCTTTTTTCTTTTGCTCTTCTGACTGGGTGTTTTTGCTTCCTTATAGTCCCAATTGTTGTTTTCATTCTCAGTTTCTTTATTTCTGACTGGTTCTTTTTTATTGTGTTTAAGTTCTCACTGAGTTCATTGAGCATCCTTATAACCACTGTTTTCAGCTCTGCATCTAGTAGATTGCTTCTCTCTGTTTTGTTTATTTCTTCTTTTGGAGTTTTGTTCTGTTCTTTCATTTGTGACATGTCTCTTTGTCTCCTCATTTGACAGCCTCCCTGTGTTTGATTCTGTGTAATAGGTAGATCTTCTATGTTTCCTGGACTTGATAGATTGACCTAATGTAGGTATCCTGTAGGGTTCAGTGGCACAGCTTCCCTATTTGCCCAAATTGGGCATTTCAGGTGCTCACTCCTCATCACCCCATGTGGGCTGTGAACATCCTCCTGTAGTTGTGCCTTGATTGCTATCGACACATCAATCGGATGGATTTACCCCCAGGCCAATTGGCTATAAGGATTGGCTGCAACCACAGACCAGTCTGGAGGGTCAGCTGTGTAGTCACCTACTGCAAAGAGGACTTACTTCAGTAGGGCTTTGATGCCCACAGAGTCCACACCTTGAACAGGTTGCTTATGGTGGTGATTGGGTAGTGATTTGATGTGGCCTGAGCTATCATCCAGGTATGCTGGCTCTGGGGCCTCCCAGAAGGTAATGGCCATGGTCAGCCACCATGTGTGTCCTGCCTGGGGCCACCTGGCATGTGCTACAAAGTCATCGGCAAATGGCTGCTACTTGTCCTGGAGGTACCCAGTTGAGGCCAAGTTGCAAACCGAGACAGACTGCTGGGTCCACTTAGTTAGAGGTAGGGACACGTCAAGGCCAGATGTTGCTTATTTGAGAGATTTTAGGAAAGTCTGAAATGTGAGCCAAGACTAGTCATTTGCATGGAAGAGCCACTGGAAACAACTTAGGTGGGTCTGCAAGTTGGTGGGGCGGAGTCTCTGGAAATCACTAAGACTGGGCAAACAATGTTAGCCAGGTTGATGGAGACTCAGATATGGTACCAGCCTGCCATCTTTGTTGGGGGAAGGCTCAGAAAAGGAGCAAGGGCCTCTGCCAACACTACTGTCAGGCAGAAGGCTGCATCTCCACTTCTAGCCCTGATGCCATACAATTCATTTCCTCACTGAATGTCCCTGGTGCCTTTTGAGTTGCTGCCTCAGTGCTGGGAGAGAGTCAGAATAAGTCCATTTTTTAGCCCTTCAAGAGGAACCATGGGTCTCCAGAAGCCCTCCATCTCAACCATAATCTCTACTGGTTTTTACAGCCAGAAGTTATGGGGACTGTTCTACCTGGTACTGGAACCCTGGGCTGGGAAGCCTGATCTGGGCCTGGGACCTCTGAGTCCTCGGGGAGGGGATCTTTGCAGCCGAGATAGCCTTCCTAATTTATATCTGCCACACATGGGTATGGGACCAGCCCATTCCATGTCTCCACCCCCTCCTACCAGTCTTGATGTGGCTTCTTCTTTAAATCCCTTGTTGCAGGACTTCCATTCAGATAGGTTTCAGGCATTTCTGAATAATGGTTGTTCTGCAGTTTAGTTGTAATTTTGATGCGGTTGTGGGGAGATGTGAGTACCGCATTTACCTTACCTATGCTGCCATCCTGACTGGAACTCTCTATATTTTTAATATATATTGCCAGATTGCTTTCCTGAAGGTTGCGTCAGTTTATATTCCTGCTAGCAGTGTGAGAGTATCATCTACACTAAATATTATCAGAGAAACTTATATAAATGTGTTACCAGAAAGGGGACCAGCCTGGAGCAGCCTTCCTAGGGTCAGCTGGTAGTATGTGGGTTCTTGACTTAGTGCAGGAAAGATTTTTACAAAATGAGTCCAGGTGATTTTGAGAATACATTTTTTAAAGCTGGGGAGAGTGAAGTGAGGAAGGGCCTAGAAGAGAAGCAGCAACAGCAGAGAGCCTAGGTGGGGCTCCTCTGGCTCTCTAGAGATGTTATAGGAAAGAAGTGAGCTGATTCAGGGCTGCTTTAGCTCACTAAGTCAGAGAAAGAGTGGCTTGGAGACAAGCTGCCACTGTCCATTGCTGTCCTGGTTGCAAGTCTCATGGGGACCCTTAGAGTTTAGAAGATGCACACCTGTGAAGGAAAAAAAAAAAAAATTGGGGAAGGGAGAGCGGGCATTAGGTCCTTTGTTTTGAGTCTTTTAAGGCTGGGAGTTTAGGGAAGGTATTCACCCCCTTTCCAGGTGTGCTCTTTCAGTGCTGGGGTCTCCACTCATAGGGTGGCACCTGGGCAGGGGGTCGTTAGTCATTTGCAGCTGGTCCTGGTGTCACGCACCTGGTTTCGCTGCTTTTCTGGGCCTAGAGCTGAAATACAACTGAGGTCTAGATAATATCTCTAGGGAGGTGACCTTCTGTACCTGGCTGTAAATTGCTTGGCCAGTTTGTTCAGCTGTCTCAGTTTTCCCATTTCACTTGCCAAGGAATTTTCCTAGCTTCTTACTATCATGCCTCAAATGTATGAACATCATACAAGGTCAGCAAGAATATACATCAACTGATAACAATAGGTAAGTCTGAGCATAGGTCTGCTTTTCATGTATGAATTATCAAAGAACTATTTTAATTTCCTAATTTAAAATAGAAATGGGTACAATGATATGCTTATTTTAGTATGCATGCTTTTTACTTTTATTAAACTTTTTTCACATTATATTTCTCCTTTCGTGAAATACGCACTCATTTCATTTATCTATTTTTCTTGAATTGTTAGAACTATTTAAGTATGAACTCTCTTTACCATACATGGTAATGATATCCCCCCACCATTTTCTTCTTTACTTTTAAAATTTTATTTTCTACTTCCAGAAGTAAAAGTTTTATGTAGGTACTTATATCCATGTTTACAATTTATTTCTCGACTTTTTTACTTAGAAAAACTCTTCTCCATTCTGAAGTAGGATATTCATCTGTATTTTACTTTGGTTTTTGAGTATCTTTGTGTTTCAGATTTCACCCTTGAATTCAATTGTAATTTATTTTAGTATATATTTTGATAAGGAATCTCACCCAAATAGTTAACTAAATACCCCAACACCACTTTAAAAAGTAAGCGTTCTCTTCTTGGTTGACTTGAAATGACACCTTTATCAAATAAATTATTTATGCATTGGATCCGATTCTTGGCTTTTTACTCAGCTTCCCGTGGTGTTACTGGAAAGATTAGTAGTCATCCAGGAAATGAGTTGCTCTTAAGTGTTACTGTTTAGATAATGAACAGTCCATTTAAAAGGGATTTATTGAAACAACCAATTTGAAAACGTAATTTTTTTGCTATTCTTAGTACTTAATTTAGGGGTGTGTGATGACTACACTTTTTAATCTTATTTTTGATCATTGCTAATTGGATGTGCAAGCATCACCAGATGGCAAGGGACAGTTCCCAGGGATATTCTAAAGGACTCCTGTTTCACAAGTCCCACACATTCATTTCCTTTCTGTCCTAGCTAATCTAAGAAGTCATTAGGTGATGAGTGGTGGTGTGCCTTGGTTTACTGTACCTATCGGGGTGGAATCTATGAATGGCCCCGAGAACCATGTCTTTAAAAAATCTTTTTTTGTAAAAATTAATTGATATGAGCGTGGGGGAAGGGGTAAAGAAACATTAATTTGTAGTTCCCCTCAACTATGCATTCATTGGTTGTTTCTTGTCTGTGTCCTGACCCAGGATGATAACCACCTTGGCATATCCGGACAACAATCTAACCAACTGAGATACACCGCCAAGGCTGACAGCCTTTTCTTAGTGAGACTTAACATGTTTTTTTCTTGCCGTACCCCTACCGTGCAGGGATATGTATTGAGAAGTTCCTCCTCTGACCCACAGCTGCATTCTAAACCTGGAATGGGTTTGTGAAGTCCTGTAGGAAGACACGCAAAAAGTGGGCCCCAAGAAGCTTTAACGCATGCTCACTGGGAGCTTCCCCCCACCCCACCCCCACCTGCCCAGAGGCACCGGAGATCCGGGCACCGCGAAAGGAGGAGGTGCAGTCGGGGACTGCAGGCAGCGGGAGCGACGACAGCCCGGTCTAGAGACTGGAGGTCAGCATGGGCTCCCAGCTTGCTTCTGGCTTTGGACAGATTGCTTTGTGGCTGTTCTCGGATGTGATTTCCGGCTTCTTCCCCTGCTGTTGCTGTTCCTGCCCCTGCTCCGGGCTTGCTCTCGTAAGGGACCTTCTTCCCAGAGCGCCCTTGCGCTTCCTTCCCAGTCTCCTCCGCGGCTCCATGTAAACTCCCTTCCCTTGCGTTTAGCCTAGATTGAGCTCCCTGCGTGCACCGCGCGCTGCTGGAGGCGCGTAAGTGAGGGGGGAGGACGGCCCAGTGGGGTGGTTCTGGCTGGGGGCTGTGGATCTAGGGCGCCTCAGGTTCCGGGTAGAGTACCGGAGTGATGGTGGAGCTCGTCCTGCGGGTCCCAGCATCGTGATCCTGAGTCCAGAGGCCTGTAGTCAAGTACAGGAGGGGTTCAGGATCACGGCTTCTTGAGAGTTTTGTTCGGAGGGGCAGCGGTACAGGAAACTTGCACCAACCCCCGAAGTACAAAGCCCAGGCCCCCACCACAGGATGAGGCCCCTTACTGTTAGCCGTGGCGGTCCCTGTGCAGGCGCAGGGCCGCTGAAGGCTGCTTGTTGAACGGAGGGAAGGGTGCTGAAGTTTGCGTCAGCTGAAGGGCGGCGGCAGGAGTGGCGGCTGTTTGGAAAGAATGACCCATTGAAAAGGAATTTGACAGTTTGGCCTCGTACTCATCCTTTTAGATCAGTTTTTTAAAAATGGAGTACAATTCATAAACGATTAAATGTATCCTTTTAAAGTGAGCGATTCAGTGGTTTTTAGTATATTCACAAGGTTGTACAACCACCATTATATAATTAAAGAACATTCTAAGAAACCGGGGACTCATTAGCAGACACCTCTAATTTCGCCTTGCCCCCAGCCCCACTAATCTTTTTGTCTCTATGAATTTGCCAGTTCTAGATAGTTAACATAAGTGGAATCATACAGTATTTGTCCTTTGTGTCTGGTTTATTTCACATAGTATGTTTTCAAGGGTTGTTCATGTAGCATGTGCCAGAAATTCACTCTTTTTTTTTATTTATGACTGAATAATACAATAATAATCAGTTGTAGGGATATACCACATTTTGTTTCTCTATTAGTTTACAGGCCTTTTTCTTCACTTTTTGGCTTCCTACCTCTTTTAAGGTGTATTCCTTCACAGAACTCTGAGTCTGAGATGCAAACATTTTAAAACTAAATTTAACTCTGGGATTGGGTCAAGTATTTCAATGACCCCATGTTAGGAAAGTTTGTCTTTCTGAAGTCAGAACTGATGAGACCGTTAATTGTAGTGGGAACTGCGTGCAGTTCCCATCAGAGATGCTGCTGTGTAATGTATGCCATGACGTGTTACTTGTGTATGAATTGGGTGTGGTTGCAGATGAGTGTGTACGAAAATGCAACTGAGACAGCTGTGGAGAGTGGTTTTACCTTTTAAAAAAACCCATACCGCGGCCCTGACTGTTGTGGCTCGGTTGGTTGGAGTGTCCTCTGGTGAACGGAAAGGTCTCAGGTTCGATTTCTGGTCAAGGCATATCTGGGTTGGGGTCCGGTCCCCAGCCTGGGTGCATGCAAGAGGAAGCCCATTAATGTTTCTCTCTCACGTCGTTGCTCCTCTCTGTCCCTTCCCCTCTCTCTAAAATCCATAAGCATGTCCTCAAGTGAGGATAAAAAAAAAAAAAAGCCTATACTTGATCTTTACAAATTTATTCGCTAGGATTTCTTTGAAACCCCAAATCCCAAATTAGTACTCAGGGCACTTTTGCAAATGTGCAGAGCGCTGAATAATTTCAGTTGCCCAATGTGCCTGTTCCCAGTTGAGGTTAAACCAGGGAAACCAGGGGATGCTCTGTCTTCTTGTTTCAACTCTTATACTGGAAACGAGAGTCCTTGTTGCAGGTATATTTAATGCCAGGGTTTTTGTTTGTTTGTTTTTTTCCTTTCACATTTTGTGCTTTTTGTTGGTGATTTCACTGCATAGAAAGGACTCCAATCATATTACTGAAAGGCTGTCTTGTTTAGCAAGAAGGCTGTGATGTGCCTTGCAAAGACAAACTTCTTTTAGATAAGCTTTGTTCAGCAGAGAATGCAATGTTAATGAATCAATAATATATATTAAATAAGGTGCCATTAAACGGAAACACACATAAAACAAGGTTATGTATTGACTGGTTGGCAAACTGTCGTGTCTAGAGGCTTGCAGGAACCTAGCCCTTTATTTTTCCTAGGAGCAATGGTTTGGAATTTGATCATTCAGCATTCATAGAACATAACTGCTGTGAATAACAAGAATTGATTGTATTGCCAATTTAAATATTCAAGGCAGAAAGCCTGGTGTGAATATTTTTAAATCTCTGTAACTTTTAGCATTTTTTCACTTAAGATATTCATTTTTAATACCATACTGGCAGTTTTGAAGTGGAGAAGCTAAAATAAAGCTAAAATGTTCTTTATACTGTGTGCTGGGTAGGGACTACATTAAGTGCTGGAGATTCAGTAGTTAGTGTGTGTCCCCTCTGTTCTCGAATGACTGAATCAGAATTATGTGTGCTACATGATTTCATGTATGTCTAACATGATCTGCAAACACAGGATTAATTCTATTTAGAATGTAGTTAGGAGATGACATCTTGAGATACAGTTCCTTTTTCTTACTTAAAAAAGATTTTTCCACTCTTGTTAAACTATTTTTTGTATCACAGTGATAGCAGCATGTGTATAAATGAAAACAGAAGGGAAAAACCCCCTCAATATCCAATCCTGCTATTGATCCGCATCCATCACTGAGTCTTGTCAGTTCTGCCTCCTGTGATGCATACCCGGGGCCATCCTCTCTCTACATTTCCATGGTCCTTGAGCCTTTATTATTTCCGTTCCGGACAGTTGTAACACAGACTCCTAACTGATCTTTCCCTCAATTATTTGCTGTTGACAAAGACCCTTCTGAGGCATAAATATAATTTTATCACTCTCAGCTTAAAATTCCCATTGTTTTCCATGGTTTACAAACTAAAGTTCTAAGCTTTTGAAGGTGATTTTTATTACTCTTCATGATTATGCCCTCTCCTGTATTTAATACAAAGAAAAGAGGTCAGACAAAAGAGGAAAACTTCCTTATGTAATATGCTTCATACCCTTATTCTTTCCTCCTTCCACATGCAATTAGGAATGTTTCTAGGTATAAGGAAATGGATAAGAATAAAAATGTGTCCAATCTTATTTACCTTCCAATATCCCTTGAATTCATCTATTTCATGCTCACAGCCACTACCCTAATTCAAGTTCTTTCCCCTTACCCCTACAAAGCTTTTATTTTTTTCTCCTACAAGTCTTTTTTTGGTCATTTTTATTTTCTGGGGAGAATATCTATCAGAAGAATTCTTGGGTTATGTGGCAGAAGCATATTTAATTTCTTAAGTAGTGATCAGATTTATTTCCAGAATCATAAAACTGTAAGGCTTCTAGAAAATATAGAAGAATATCTTCTTGACCTGAGAGTGTGCAAAAGATTTCTTAGCCAAGACCCAGAAAACAATAACCACTTAAAAAAAAAAAGATAAATGGGATTAATGAAAATTTAAAACTTCTCATCAAAGGCAACTCTAAGAAAATGAACAGGCAAGCACTGACACCTCTCTGACAAAGGGCTGATGCCCAACGTATAGAAAGAGCTGTTAGGTTCCAGGCCTGGGACCAGGGGTCTGTGGCCTGCCACTCACCCTCTGGATCTATGGCTCTGTCTTCGAGTTATTCCCCCCTTTTTCAAGAAGGGTAACGTGTTTGCAGCCCAGTAGTTTTATCTCCCTATTGCCTGCCAACAGTGTGTGAGAGGTCTAATTTCTTTACATCCTGCCAACTTTGGGCATTGTCAGTCTTTATTTTTAGCTATTCTGGTGGCTATAGCGCAGTATGTTACTATGATTTTAATTTTAGTTGTTGATTAGGATGATATTGAGCATTTTTTCCTGCACTTGCTGATATTTGTTTATATTCCTTTGTAAATGCCTATTCACATCTTTTGCCCAGTTTTATTATTGAGTTGTAGGAATTCTTTATATATCCTGGATATTAGTCTGTTGTGGTTGCCTATTTATTTTCTTAGAGTTTTTTAAATAAGAGAAGTTTTACATTTTGATGTAGTCATATTTCTAATTTTTTTCCTTTTATAGTTACTGCTTTCTGAGTACTTTTTAAGAAATCTTGGCTACTTCCAGGTTGTGAACACATACTTCTGTATTTTTCCTGGATATTTTATAGTTTTAGCTTTCATAATTAAGCCTATGATCCATCTCTAGTATCTGTGAATAGTGTGAAAATATTTTGTGGCAAAAAAACAAGTAAAATTTTTTTCCCATATAGATTGTTGTTCCAGCATTATTTGTTGAAAATGCCATTGTTCCCTGGCTTGGTGGCTCAGTTGGTAGGAGTGTCATCCAAAAAGGTTGTGAGTTCAATTCCGGTCAGGGCACATACCTAGGTTGTGGGTTTGGTCCTCAGTTGGGGCACGTACAGGAGGCAACCAATCGATGTTTCTCTCTCACATCGATATTTCTCTCTCTGTCTCTCTCCCCCTCTCTCCCTTTCTCCGTTCCTCTCTCTAAAATCAATAAACATATCCTTGGGTGAGGTTAAGAAAAGCCATCGTATTGTAGTGGTCCCATTATTAACGTTCAGATGACTGTATAAATGGCCATTGGTTTCTGGACTCTCTTTTGTTCTTATATATATATATTTTTTTTACTTTTTGTGGGGAGAGAAAAACTTTGATTTTGTTGTTTTGCTTATTATGTACTCATTGGTTGTTTCCTGTATGTGCTCTGACTGGTGATTGAACCGCAGCCTTGGACTATCAGATGCTGGTTGGCCAGGGCTGTGGACTCTTTTCTGTTCCATTGATCAGTCCTTATCACAGCCATACCGTTGGATAGGATTGGCCAAAAAGTTTGTTTAGTTTTTTCTGCACAATGACTCTACTAGCATTTAGTTGTCTTTAACTTCATTCAAAACAATTTTGTTAGGTTTGTCTTGTGACAGCTGTCATATCAGCATGCATTTAAAAAAACATCAAATTGGTGCATTTTTGTGTAGCCATTTTAATACTGAAGATGGAAGAATATGTGCAACGTTTTCAGCATAATATGCTTTATTATTTCAAGAAAGGTAAAAACGCAACTGAAATGCAAAGAAAGACTTGTGCAGTGTATGGAGAAGGTGCTGTGACTGATTGAATATGTCAAAAGTGTTTTGTGAAGTTTCTTGGCACTATTGACATTTTGGCCAAGTAATCCTTTGCTGTGGGGCTACTTTATGCATTGGAAGATGTCTAGCAGCACCCCTGGCCTCTACCCACTACAAGCCAATAGTGGGAGATGCCAACATACTCAGAATATCCAAATCAATAAAGCTATTTGTGAAAATGAAAACTGCAGTGTCTTTTATTTTACAGAAAAAACTAAAAAGACTTTTTGGCCAACCCAATCATTATTGTAGTGTTATCATAAATCTTTACATCATGCAGTGTAGGTCAGTAACTTTGTTGTTTTTGAAGTTTGATTTAGATAATTTAGATCCCTTACATTTTCAACATAAATATCAGAATCATCTTATCAGTTTCTCCAAAAAATACCAATAGGCTTATGATTGGGATGGCATGGAATCTTTAGGTTAATTTGGGAAGAAATAACATCTAAACAGTATTCAGTCTTCAAATATATGAACATGGTACATCTCCCTTTTTAGATAGGTCTTCTTTTACTACTCTTCTGTTTTCAGTGCAGCAGTCTTACACATCTTTCATTAAAATTACTCCCAAGTATCTTTTTAAAACTCTATTGTCAATAGAGCCATCATTTGTATTGTTACTCTGTATATAATGTGCCCTTTTCCCCCCCCTACTGCTTTCAAGATACTCTATTTTTGGTTTTTAGCTGCTTGCCTATGATGTGTTTAGGTGTGGTTTTCTTTGTATTTATCGTGCTTTGAGGTTTACTGAGCTTCATAAATGTATACATTTATGCCTGTCACCCAACTTGGATGTTTTTCAAGCCATTATTTTTAAAACAAATTTTTTTCCCATTCTCTTTACTCTCTTCTTTTGCGACCTCAATCATATGCATATTGACCATTTTGATATTATCCTACAGAACCCTGAAGCTGTTTCATTATTTTCAGTCTTCAAGTTCACTGTCTCTTTTTTTTATCTCTACTTTTTTCATTCTGTGAACGGGATTGACAGTTGGGATCATTTATGAAATTCCTGGTTCAAGAGAAGTTCCTGCTGCTTTGTAAGTGTAGTGAGTAGAAGGCTTTTGGGGGAAGATAGTGTCATGTCCTCTGACTTTTGAATTTTCCCTTGTATTACACAAGATCCTGTATTTCCCCTCCTTTTCCCTGTATAGTTTCAAAAGGATTCTTGACTCCTTATAACCTCTTCTCCCCAGAAACATTGACTTTACAAGACTGTCTCATTGAGTTCTAGATTATTCCAGTCTACCAGAGTGCTTTGTCAGTATCTTCATACTTCGTGTGGATTTTCTTTCTCTAGGAGTGATTTTAATTTCACTCAGGCTCACCATCATCCTCTTCCCTCTTCTAAGCATTTCCCTTCCAATCTGGGGCCCACCTTCCTCTCTGTAAAGCCTTGGGATGAGAGTTTGAGAAATATCGTCACCAGAAATTGATGTTTACTTTTCCTACTTCCAGGCTAGTTGAAGCTTGTAGTATTTTCAGTCTTCTAATTATGTTAGAAGATACAGGCTATTTGTGATTTTAGTAGTTTTTCTTTTGGCCTGTATAGCTTTTGGAGGATGTATTGGGATGTTTGGATTTATGTAGCTACCGTAACCTTGACATTCAGGGATACTTTTCTAATATTTTATTTTGAAAAATTTGAAGACTTCAGGAAATTACACAGTGAATACCTGCATATCTTTCATCTAGATTCATAAGTTTGATACTTTTCTTTATCTTTTTCTCTTCCTCTCTTCACGCGTGCATGCATACACACACACACACACACACACACACACACGTTTTTAGTTGAATGATTTGAAAGTTGCAGAAAACACTCCAGTTTACTCTGATACTTTATTTTGTATCTCCTATATAATTATGATAGAATCATCACAACTCAATCAGTTTAACCAGCATCTAATATGCAGGCTGTCATCAGACTTCCCCACTGTCCCGATAATGTCCTCTATCGCCTTTTTCCTGAGGTAAAATCCTATCAGGGATCACACAATGCATTTTAGTTGTCATGTCTCTTTAGCCTTCTTTATGCTAGAAGACTTGACTAGACTTTTTGTTTTACTTTGTTCTGTTTTTTGAGACGTGGACGTTTTTGAAGAGTCCAAGCTTGTAGATTTGAACTTGTCTGATTATTTCCTCACGATCAGAGTCATGATTAGATTGGCAGCATATGACCTAAGTGATGTTGGGACCTTCTCGGTGCGCCCTTCAGAAAGCACATGGTTTGACCATTATTGGTCGCACTATGTTTAATTACTTGATCAAGGTGGTCACCTGCTAGATTTCTCTATTGTAAAGATATCTTTTGCTGTTCACTGCTCCACCCCCTGCATTTTTTTCTTCAAGTGAAAGTAGGTTATTTGGGAGATAAGCCCAGGACGTAGCGGCAGAGAAGTGAGATGGGAAAGAAAAGTCATTCAACAAAGATATGTCGTCAAGCCAGTTACCACTGGTGGGCAACTAACCCTAATGTCACTGGGGGATCTCTGGCGCCAGTGTAGAACTCATGTTCCACAGCATCTCACAGAAAGGGTGAGAATATGGGCTCTTTACACACCAACTCCTGTCAGTCATTGTTTGAAGCTCCTCCCAAGGACATCAGTTCTGTGGTGCGTTGGAAGCATTAACAGGTGCAAAATGGGCCCTGAACGCCAAAGGATGCCTTTAGGTAAAGATGAAGATGTTGGCATTTGGAAGTTAGGCCAGGGTGCCCTACTGTGGTAGGAGCTGAAGGGAAAATTGGCAGAGCATTCATAGTGTCTGCTGTACCTGGGTACCCCAGAACCTGGAGCTTGAGGCAAAAACTTGTATGCCATTATGTTTTCAGGAAGTGCACTTCCAGGAAGCAGAAGTGAGGGAAAGAGGAATGGAGAGATGGAAGATTAAATCAGTTCTGGGGTACATTTCCAAGCTGGCGACCCCTTAGTAACAAGTATACAACTGATTGCTTGATTTCCTAATGCTGTCTCCTAGGAAGATGTGTAAAGCACTGAATCCCAGGACAATCCACCCAAACGAAGGAGATTTGCCCCTTTGCTTCTGTATCTCATTGGTAAAAGCTTTGCTCCATGGTACATTTACTCCCCAAAACTCTCAGATTGTGCATGTGCATCAGGTGGGTCCCCCATGGAGGTGAGAGGCATCTAAAGTGAGCAATTGGGTTGTGCCTCTGTGTAGTTGGTTAGAACCCATGCATATCTGGTCTGCCTCATCAGCTGGGATGGAAAAAAGTAACCAGGGACCTCAGACAGGCAATGCCAGGGAGGCTTGAAGTGCTGCTGCATAAAATGCACTTGATACATTTGGATTCTACTTTTGTTAAACAAATATACACTTACATACACATAAAACACATACACAAACATAATCACTTATAAAAGTATAACATTCATCTCTTGCTGGTGGGGATCCAACGAAAGTTTATTTCCACCCATATTTTCTGATATGTGATTGAAGCTTTCTATAAAAATATATTTTAATTTTATAATAGGAAAGTAGTCATGGACAGTTTAGAAAGGAAGGCAGAGCAGTAAGCATTTTTTCAAAGTAGAAACTGGGAAAAAAGTGATTCCATGCTTTATTTTATGGGCAGAGGCAAGGATTGTCCTTTTCTTCAGCAAAAGGTTGAATCTTTTATGATCTTGTGTAGAAAAGTAGCAACAATTGCTTTTTAAATGTAAGAAGTATAACTGTTACCTTATAAAATTAGTTTCTAAAGAATTAGAATAAAGAAGAATAAAAAATTTAAAAAAAAATTAATTCTAGGCAATTCAGAAAAAGAATTAAAACATAATTTGTCTGTATATCCTGCATTATGTATTGGGTTGGCCAAAAAGTGTTTGGTTTTTTCCATAACATGGCTGTAGTAGCGCTTAGTTATCTTAAATTTCATTCAAAACAATTTTGTTAGATTGTATTGTGACAGCTGTCATATCAGCGTGCATTAAAAAGAAAACTTATCAAGATTGGTGAATTTTTGTGTAGCCATTTTAATATTGAAGATGGAAGAATAGATGCAACATTTTCAGCATATTATGCTTTATTATTTCAAGAAGGGTAAAAATTCAACTGGAATGCTAAAAAGATTTAAAAAGTGCAGTGTGTGGAGAAGGTGCTGTGACTGATTGAATGTGTCAAAAATGGTTTGTGAAGTTTCATGCTGGAGATTTCTCGCTAGACGACTCTCCACGGTTGGCTAGACCAGTTGAAGTTGCTAGTGATCAAAATGGAGACAATAGCCCTGGCTGGTGTGGCTGAGGGGATTGAGTGCTGACCTGCAAACCAAAGGGTTAAATTCCCAATCAAGGTACATGCCTGGGTTGTGGGCCAGGTCCCCAGATGGGAGCATGCAAGAGGCAGCCGCACATTGATGTTTCTCTTCCTTTTTTTCTCCCTCCCTTCCTCTGTCTCTAAAACTAAAAAAAAAAAAAAAAAAAAAAAAAAATCAAGACATTAATGAGAACAATCAACATCACACCACGCAGATGATAGCTTATATACTCAAATATCCAAATCAGTGAAGTTATTGATGAAAATGAAAAATGTGCCTTTTGTTTTATGGAAAAAAAACCCTACGGACTTTTTGGCCAACCCAATATTTCATTCATTCCTTCATTTATTAATTTAATCACTAACCAGACACTTATATTCTTGACCCCCTTTTATAGGTAAGACACTATGTTAGTCACTGAGGTGCCAAGATAAATCCAGAGGAATCCCCCACCTTCTAGGAGCTGACATTGGAGTGGGAGAAAATGATTGTGACAGAGACAGTACTCACCAAATATGCAAATATTTGCTTATATTTCCCAGTCTCCATCGCAGTTGAGTTGGGCCATGTGACCAGTTCTGTCCACTTCTGGCCTAAGTCAGCTATGACCTGGTGTGACTCCTTCAACTTTCTCTACTCCTGACTCAATGACTTTGGAGGTCACAGGCGCTACGTGACACAGCTATGAGATGGACTAGGCCACCAGATTGCAGTAGATTGTTATGGAGCGAGATATAAAACTTTATTGTGTTAATCAGTTCCCTCCTTTTTTTATAGAGTAAAATATACGCAACATCAAACTTACTTAACCTTTTTAAAGTATGTAATTCAGTGGCATTAAGTCCATTCACAATGTATATGCCCTTTCACTTGACGGGTGCTCAGTAGAGACTTTGTGAGTATCCTGTTCCCCCACAACTTTGAGCGTCCAATGATGAGTCTTGCTGGATGCTGCTATTGCCACAACATTTTAATGTGATAAACTTATGAAGTTGATCTTACCAATATTCCCTTTTACAAATGAGGAAACTTGGGCACGAAGAGCTTAAGTAATTACCCAATTTAAGTAACTTACCCGACGGAGCTGGATATTGAGCCACATCTGACTTAACATTCAATGCATGCTTTATAGCAGGAATTGGCACACTATAGCCTGGGGGTCAAATCTGCCACCTCTTTTTTTAATAAAATTTTATGGATTTTAAAATCCTCGGCATTGCCTGTCTGAGGTCCCTAATTACACGACTGTGCCCATTCATTTACCTCTTGTTCACGGCTGTTTTCATGCCAAAATGCCAAAGTTGAGTGGTTGTGGCAGAGACCAGATAGCCTGCAGTACCTAAAATATTTACTGTTCAGCATTTTACAGAAAAAAGTTTGTTGACTTCTGCTTTATAGAGTAGGTATTTACATTTTATTTTTGTTTTTATTAAAATAATACATGCACATGTTTGAAAATCAGATAGTGTTAAAAGCTTTGTTTTGTAAAGGAGGCTCCTGCTGCCACCCCTCTTCCCATCGCCGCGCCTCAGAGACAGATGCATTGCAGTCTTTTAACTGTCTTTCCGGGCCTTTGCAGTTAGTTACACCCTAAATAATATGAGTGTTCCATTGTTTCTTGATGTGTCCATTTTAGATCCTAACTATTAACTGACCTAGTTTAGGCCACTATCCTACTTTTTAGTGCTATATCATAAATAAATTAATCATTCTTAGCTGATATATAATGTTTTATGATCATTTAGTTTTCTGCATTTTCCTCATAATGTATATAAGAAAATTAACATGAATTTAACAATAACTAACATTTTACTACTTAATGTATGCCAGGCACTATTCTAATGCAGTTTCATGTAGTAAATAAAAAAATAAAGTAGTTTCATACATGAATGTTTATAGTACTGTTGTTATCTCTATTTTCTATTCTAACTGATCATCAGTTAGAGGAATTATGTGATTTTTTTTCCCCCTTGGTCAAGCACCTAGTAAGTGATAGAGCCAGAAGTGGACATTTATAACTGGAGCCCTTAAACATTATGTTATAATGCCGTGTGGAGAATCATACTTTTTGGCATTCGTAGATGGGTAGTTCTATTAGCAAATCTGAAGATTTATAACACCTAGGTTTGCTGATGCGCCCGCTTTGAATCTGATTTGGGACGCATTTAGGAGGAGTCAGGTAAGCGGATCAGCCAGTGGCAGGTGCTTTTCCTGAGAGGAGTTCGATTTTCTGATGGATTATAAGTTTGTACAGCCTCAGTCTAATGTGCTGGCTCTCAAACTTGAGCTTACATCAAAATCACCTGGTGGGCTTGGTCAAGCACTAATTCCTGGGTCTCACATATACCTTCTGATTCAGTAGGGCTGGGGTGGGGCCTGAGGTTTCCCATTGCTAACAAGTTGCAGGTGAAGCTGATGCTGCAAGGGACCAAACCGGGCTAATTCCTGGGTGTGCGATGTCTTCTGTGTTGCCTGCTCTTGCTCTCTAATTGTTTTGTGTCTGTTCGTCTTCTCCTGCCAACCAGCTCGTTGGCTCCCGGCCAACAGCTCCGTCACTGGGGCCGACATTCTTTTGTTGACTCCGCAGAGGCCAGGATCCTGTTGCACAAATAGTAGGTCGTAATAAGTTGATTGCTTGCTCTCCTTTAGAGTGTTTTGTGATTTTGAATTTTTCATTTATAAACATTATAATTGTAATGTATATTTATAATGCATTCTCATTATAAAAAATAACCTTTAATAGCACTACCACCCTTGCAAAAATTTTAGCAGAAAAGTAGAAGCAGCTCCTAAAGGATTTTCAGGGGATATGAGATTGTAGCTAAGCACTGAGGAACTTAGTCCTTGATTGGCGCAGTGTTCAGAAGTATGTAAAGTGACTTGTAGGATATCACATGTAGATGTTTTACCTGATTTTTAGTAGGGGATCTTGCTAATGGCATTCTTTGAGATCTTTTTTTAATCTTCTGTTTATATAGAAGTCAATCAGAATCAACATGTCTGGGACTGAGGAAGCATTGCTTGGAGGCCGTGACAGCTATTCTTCTGCTGGTAGCAGCTCTGTATTATGCTTTGGACAGGTAACTGGGTTTTTCACACCTGCAAAGAATGAAGTTAAATGAAAAAGCTATGAGGGAGCAATTAGTAGAGCACCATCACGTACATATGCATAAGCTATTTATTATTATTAGTTTTTCCTATAGATATATTATTTCAGAGCCTTTGATGAACTCTCAGGGTATTTTGGAACTTTAGTATCAAAAGACTAACAGTACTGGGGATTACATTTAGCTTTAAATTTTATTTGTGTTTGGGTAGATTATATATTCATATGATACAGCATTCAAAATGAGACAAAGCCTCTTAGTGAACAGCTGTACTCTTTCCCTATCACTCCTGCCCGCCTTTCACCCAGTTGTCTTTTTTGGAGGCACCCAGAGTTTCTGATGTCATTCTTTGTAACAATATTGTGCATATTAAAGACCTTTTTGCTTTGTCCAGTCATATTCTTTACCGGAAATCTGTTTGTGAGTATTTATTTCATCTAAATGGGACAAAGGGGGACAACAACCAAGGGGACAAAAATCCAAACATGTTGTAGTATATTTATCTGTGAAGGATGAGAAGCTGTTCAGTGGAAGAAGAGGTACACAACTTTGGAGAAGACAGTGGAAGGAAGACTCCCTGTCAGCTTTCTCTCTTCTTCCTTTTTGCCTGTATAAATGTCATATGCAGACTTGGAAGTGGGAATTTTTAGTTTCCCAATTCTGGCATGAGAAAATTTTGTAGGGATGGTAGTAACAGCTAAGGCAGTGGTTCTCAAAATGTGGTTCACTGACCCCTGAGGATCCATGAGACCTTGTCAAAGTCCATGAGGTTAAAAATATTTCCATAATAATACTAAAATACTGCTTGCTTGTTTTCATTCTCATTCTCCCATGAGTGAATGGTGGAGTTTTCCAGAGACTGCATAGCATGTAGTGATACTGCTCTGATGGCAAGTGGAATGTGTGTCAGTTTTGATTCTTAACATTGACATATAGAGCCTACATAAACAAAAGCTCTTAGGGTCCGTGATTCTTTTTAAGTGTGTAACAGACTGTGGAGTCCAAAAAGCTGGAGACTTGCTGACCTAAAGAATACTGGAAATGTCAGTTTAATTTTCTTTCTGTATTATAGTACCGATACACAGCAGAGGAGTACCAGGCCATCCAGAGTGCTCTGAGGCAGAGGCTGGGCCCAGAATACATAAGTAGCCGCATGGCTGGAGGAGGCCAGAAGGTAAGAGAGTTTATATACCTGAACAGTGAGTTGCCCGTGTGGCTGACTTCTTCATTATTTTTTAATATATATTTTATTGATTATGCTATTACAGTTGTCCCATTTGTTTTTCTTCCCTTTGTTTCCCTCCGCCCTGTACTCCCCTTCCCCTATCATCCTCCCTGCCCCCTTAGTTCATGTCCATGGGTTGTACATACAAGTTCCTTGGTGTCTCCATTTCCTATACTGTTCTTAACATCCCCCTGCCTATTTTATACCTACTATTTATATTGCTTATTCCCTGTGCCTTATCCCCCATTCTTCCCCCTCCCCCTCCCCTCTGATCTCCATTTCTGTGATTCTGTCCCTGTTCTAGTTGTTTGCTTAATTTATTTTTGTTTTTGTTTTTGTTTTTTTAGATTCAGTTATTGATAGTTATCATTTTACTCTTCGTAGTTTTTTGATCTTCTTCTTAGATAAGTCCCTTTAACATTTCATATAATAAGGGCTTGGCGATGATGAACTCCTTTAACTTGTCCTTGTCTGGGAAGCACTTTATCTGCCCTTCCATTCCAATGATAGCTTTGCTGGACAGAGTGATCTTGGATGTAGGTCCTTGCCTTTCATGGCTTTGAAAACTTCTTGCCAGCCCTTTCTTGCCTGCAAGGTTTCTTTGGAGAAGTCAGCTGATAGTCTTATAGGAACTCCTTTGTAGGTAACTGTCTCCTTTTTTCTTGCTGCTTTAAGATTCTCTCCTTATCTTTACTCTTGAGTAATGTAATTATGATGTGCCTTGGTGTGTGCTTCCTTGGGTCCAGCTTGTTTGGGACTCTCTGAGCTTCCTGGATTTCCTGGGACTCTATTTCCTTGGCCAGATTGGGGAAGTTCTCTATTATTTTTTAAAATAAGTTTTCAATTTCTTGCACTTCCTCTTCTCCTTCTGGCACCCCTATGATTCGGATGATGGAACATTAAAGTTGTCCCAGAGGTTCTTAAGCCTCTCCTCATTTTTTTGAATTCTTGTTTCTTCATTCTGTTCTGGTTGAATGTTTATTCCTTCCTTCTGTTTCAGCTCTTTGATTTGAGTCCTGGTTTCCTCCCCTTTACTTTTGGTTCCCTGTATATTATTTTCCTTTACTTCATTCTGTGTAGTCTTCTTTTTTCCTCCATTTTGCGACCATACTCAACCAATTCAGGGAGTATCTGATTACCAGTGTTTTGAACTGTGCATCTGATAGGTTGGCTCTCTGTTCACTGCTTAGTTCTATTTTTGGAGCTTTGATCTGTTCTTTCATTTGGAGCATATTTCTTTGTCTCAGCATTCCTTGGAAATCATTGGAAGGGGCGGAGCCTTAGAAGTATTTGCCAGGTGGGGCCATCCAGGTCGCTGAGTTGTGACTGTGTGGGGGAGGGATCCGAGAGAGAACAATGCTGCTTGCTTGGCTCTCAGCCGGCTTTCAGTCACTTCCCCCGCTACCCACAAGCAAATTGGGCCCTTCTGGTGCTGATTCCCAGGTGGGTGGGTTCGTGTACATTCTAGGATCCCGTGGGTCTCTCCAGTGGACTCTCTGGTGAGGCTGGGAGTTTCTCCTAACACCGCAAGCCCCACAGGTTTTTATCTCCACAGGTTTTGAGGCTTTCTTTTCCTGAACTGGAACCCTGGATTGCGCGGTCTGTTTTGCTCCTCAGCTGTTCCTTGGTTTATCTGCACGCAAATGGGGTACCATCCAGTCCACCAGCAGCTGCCTTGCTGCGCGGCCTCTCTGCCCCTCCTGCCAGTCTGGATGAATGTTTCTTCTTTAGCTCATTGGTTGTTGGACTTCCATACAGTTAGGTTTTCTTGCAGTGCTGGTTATTTTTTGTTTTTACAGTTGTTGTTGTCCTTCTTTTGGTTGTGCAAGGAGGCACTGTGTGTCTACCTACACCTCCATCTTGGCTGGACTCGGCTGACTTCTCCGATGATCTTGCCAACTCCCTCTCTGGCTCCTCATAGAGTCAGAAGGCTTCTTGTTCATTGTTGCTGGATGTTTTCTAGTGTCTTTGGGAGGGGATGGCTTCTAGCCTCTTTTGTCAACTGAAGTGACCCAAGCATTGTCTTGAGACTTATATGCCTGCCATCATAGGATTTTTACACAATCTTTTAAAAATACGTCTCATGCCATTTGTTTCTAGTTTTAACTCTTTGTGTGTTTTTGGTCCTCTGTAACACATGTCGACCTGCGATGTATACTTTTTTGGAAACTGAGTTTTGGAGACTTAGGCCAGTGGATATCTTTACTCTTGTCTAATGCCTTGAGACAGGACATTGCTTCTATCTGGCTCCTTCAGGAAGGATCTTTGAAATAAGTTCACTGAGATTTTTTCCTGGAATGTTTAAGGGCAATTTTGCCGAAAAAGCTGGTAAGGAGTACTTTAAGTAAATTTTGATATACATATAAGTATGGCAAGAAATTTTAACGAGTTTTTTTCTTTAATTTTTTTTCAGGTGTGTTACATTGAGGGTCACCGGGTAATTAATCTGGCCAATGAGATGTTTGGTTACAATGGTTGGGCCCACTCCATCACACAGCAGAATGTCGGTGAGTATGCTTCCTGGCAGGGTAGCTTCCTCATTTCCCTTACTTGGCATTGTCTAATTTCTGATAAGAGTGCTTTGTGGGTGAGGATGTCGGGTAGGTGTATTTGGTTTCCAGCAGGAAGAATATGGATGAAGCACAGGGATCAGTATCTTCTCCTACTGGTTTCTTTCCCACTCCCTAGATTTTGTTGATCTTAACAACGGCAAGTTCTACGTGGGAGTCTGTGCATTTGTGAGAGTCCAGTTGAAGGTGAGGGTGATGGAATGGACTTGCTGCCTCCAAGAGTCAGGAGGGTGGTGAGAACGAATGTGCAGGTAGGGGGGTCTCTGGGCTGGGGCACAGCCCGGCTGGAGAACAGGCCCCAGGGCTGGGTCCCAGCCAGTGTCCCTTAGGATGGTGGTATTCAGACCTCCTTTCCCATGTGACCCCTGAAAGAATTTTGAGAAACTCTTTTCTGTACATTTTTAAGTTGATACTTAAAAGATTTCACCATAAATATAAATAGTTGTAAGAGTATATTTTTAAGCATATTGTGAAATTTGGCATTCTAAAATAAATCTGTTATGTCTTTTTATAATGTACCAAATGATTCTAAATATCATAGAGGATTAAATACTGTCATCTGTTTAAAAAACACATAAGCAAGCTATTCTTTAATCATAAGAAATTTGATATTGTTTCTTTTGCACTCATATTTTCATTCTATTCCTCCACTGGTTTTTATCCTAATATAATATATATTTATCATTGAAGTCTTTTTTTATTAATAACTTTATCATACTTCTCTGCCTCTGTGTGTGTGTATAAAATTAAATTTTGGGGGGTAAATTTGCAGTGACCTGAAGGCTCTAAATAATAAAAAGTTTCTTTTGGACTGACTTCATGTTACAGATATTATTAGTACATAATTGATCACTGCATTGTGTTTACGTGGAAGAGACAACATAACTTCATCAAAATTTTTATACTTAATAAAAATTATATGGAAAATGCATTTCTTAATGAGATGGATGACGCTGTTTTCTTCTTTTTCATTCACTTTATATATCCATAGTTTAATTTTATTCCTAGACAGAACATTCAGCATTAATTCTATTCTGACTTTTTATTTGTATGAATAGTACCGAAAAGCTTTATTCACATAAATAAATGGGGAATAGAAAGTTTGTATAGTGCCATTCATTTCTTTGAATGCTTTCTGAGTTATGTCTCCAAATCATCGAGCGCTGCCATCAGAAATTATATCAGTTCTCTAGATGCTAACAGCTTGATCAGCTCCACCTTCGCTGTTGGCGAAAGTCAAAAAGTAGATACCACATGTCTTGCGAAAGGATTTTCTGTCCAATCATTAGAGTCTGTTAAATACAGTACTTAAAATTTTCCGTTAACTTGATGTGCTGGGGTTTTTATTCCTTTGGGTAGTGCACCTTAGTGAGATGTGGGGCAGGTTGGATATGCACATTTTTATGTAGAAGAGGAAGCAGGAGAGGAGAATTGTCTTGACCACAGCCGCAGGTCCAAGCAGATCAGGTCTCGGAAATAGCACTGGAGATTGATTCTTCTCAACTCATTGCCTGCGTGCCCTTTAGCAGCAGGGCCCTGGGTTACGTGTGCCCAGTCTGGGCACTGCTGTTTGAGGAAAAGAAGAGCTGTAGCACCAAAGGGACAAGTGCAGCTTTTCACGTTAGACTTTGAACGCCTTTTCTACCTCCAGGACGGTTCCTATCATGAAGATGTGGGCTATGGTGTCAGTGAGGGCCTCAAGTCAAAAGCCCTGTCTTTGGAGAAGGCCAGGAAGGAGGCAGTGACAGACGGGCTGAAGCGGGCACTGAGGTAAGCAAGAGAGGCCAGAGTCCACTCTGTTGCGTTTTAGTGCTGGTTTCAAAGTGGTTTTGTTTCTTTAAAAAGGTAATATATTCACATCATTCAAAAATCGAAACACTGAAGTTCGCCCTGCTTTCCTGCTTGCTCTCTCTTGTATTTTCCCAGTGCTACTCTATGCTTTGGTGTCCCTTTTTGGGAAGAAGTGGTAGGATACTATGTTCTCTGTTCTGTACTTGATTTTGCACTTGCTTCTCTTCGACTCAGTAATGTATTTGGGGCCCTTTCCACATGAGTACATAGAGAGCTTCTTCATTCTCTTTAACACACCTAGATACTTCTCGTTTTGCATATGTCACTTAGTTGACTTAGTTACATAGTGCAGGGTCATTATCCGTTTTGGGTCATAGATACCTTTGAGATTTGAGGTGAATTGGGTCACCAGAAAAATACATGTATAAACATTCACCAAAAATTTGCAGCACCATAGCCTGTATATCCCAAGTAAAGAACTTTGGTCATGGAGGACCTCACCCCTAATTGTGTGTGGCTCACTATTGTTGGGGTGGGGGCAGGGAATCTGCTCTGGAATTTGCGCCCCACATCAGACTGTGTACTGGGGTTTCATGAGTGGTTTTTTAGTCTTTTCATATTCATTACCTCTTGCTGAGGACAGCGATTTGTGACTGTCATGCCCACTGATGTATTCTGACAGCCCAGTCCCGTGCAGGAACATGGCAGGTCCTCCGTGACGAATTTTGAAGGCATATTAGGGCCCACTCTTCTGCTGCCATTGAGAAGCAGCTTGCACAGAGTTGTAGCTTTCTTCTCTGATACTGACATGTAACAGTCCTCAACCCTGTTTCTTTTTTTATTTCTTACCCATAGAAGCTTTGGCAATGCACTTGGAAATTGTATTCTGGACAAAGACTATCTGAGGTCACTAAATAAGCTTCCACGCCAGGTATGTTACAAATGAATGAATGGAACATATTACAGTAAAGATATAACTAATTCCCTTGTGTCACGGGTTGAGTGTTTGGGATTGAAGAGAGAAGTGAAGACTCAGCTACTTAGAGGGTCTGTGGTATGCATTTCAGACTTCTTTAACAGAACTTGCAGGAACTCATCGCCTTATTTCACAGCTAAAAAGAACCGAAGCCTGGAGAATTTGTGTCACGCCTCTCTCGTATAGAGAGGACTGTGGCTGGGAATGGTCTGTGAAACCTTAAAGGGAGCACACAACCCTCACCAGCACTGCTGCTGTTTCTTAGAAGCACTCAGAACCTCCCTTTCCTGTTCAACCTTCTTGCTTTTCCTTAATTCTGGTGTCTTTCCGATTTAGATCTCCCTTGTTTTTTGTCAGTGATCTGATCACTCGCCTTTGGAGAATGGGGTCTGGAGCGTTCCTGTGGCCTGGTGCAGTGTAGCTGTTTCCTCTGGCCCCCGCTGAGGTCCCCCAGTGCCGCCGCCTGGGCAGCGCTCCCGCTCCTGTACTGGAGGGTTCTTCTTCTTGTGGGGCCCCTAATAGACGTGTGTCAATTGGCATCTGTCAAAACTCCATTTATTTCCTTTTTTAGATTTTTGTTTTGTTTTAAAAGATTTTATTATTATTATTTTTTTAGAGAGAGGGGAAGGAAAGGAGAAAGACAGGGAGAAAAACATCAAAATGAGAAAGAAACATTGATTGGTTGCCTCTCATATGCACCCCTACCGGGGACCAATCCTATAACCCAGGCATGTGCCCTGACCAGGAATCAAACCAACAACTTTTCGCTTTGGGGGATGATGCCTGACCAACTGAGCCACACCGGTCAGGGCTTTTAAAAAAAATTTTTTATACATTATTGTACATACTGAGTTTGCTAATGTTTTGTTAAGGATGTCTGCATCTATATTTATAACAGATATTAGTCATAGTTTTTCTTTTCTCTTTTTTTATGGTAAAAAACACATAATAAAATTTACCATTTTAACCGTTTTTCATTGTACAGTTCAGTAGTGAAACAGATCTCTAGAACTTTTTTTATCTTGTAATACTGACACTCTATACCCATAAAACAACTTCCCCTTTCTCCCTTCTTCCAGCACTGAAAACCACCATTCTCTGTCTGTTTCTAAGAATGTGATTACTTTAAATGCTCATCTAAGTGGAAACACAGTTTTTGTCCTTTTGTGATTGGCTTATTTCATTTAGCATAATGACCTCAAGTTTCACCTATGCTGTATGTAGCACGTCAGAATTTCCTTCCTTTTAAAGGCTGAATAATATTCCATTGTGTGAATATAGTATCATATTTTAGGGTTGCTCCTATCTCTTCACTATTGAGAATAGTGCTGTTATGAACATGGGTGTGCAAATACCTCTTTAAGACCCTGCTCTCAATTCTTTTGGATACATATCCAGAAGAGGAGTTGCTCATTCATTTCAGTGTTATATTTTTAAGGGAAATACTGTTTTCTATAAAGGCTGTACCATTTTTCAGTTCAATGAACAGCACACAAGGGCTCCAATTTCTTCACATCCTCTACATCCTCACCAACACTTGTTATTTTCTTTTTTTTTTTTTTTTTGATAGTAGCCTTACCAATGGGTGTGAGGTGATATCTTATTGTGGTTTTGATTTCCATTTCTCTGATGATTAATGACGCTGAACATCTTTTCATACGTTTATTAGCCATTTGTATATAATCACTGGAGACATGTTTGCTCGAGTCCCTTGCCCATTTTAAATGGGCTATTTTTTTCTTTTTTTTTAATATATATATTTTACTGATTATGCTATTACAGTTGTCCCATTTCTTTCTTCCCTTTATTTCCCTCCACCCTGCACTGTCCCACCCTCCAACATTCCACCTGCCCCGCCCAGCTTAGTTCATGTCCATGTGTTGTACATAGAAACTCTTTGGCTTCTCCATTTCTTATACTATTTTTAACCTTCTCCTGTCTATTTTGTACCTACTATTTATGCTGCTTTTTCGCTGTACCTTTTCCCCCATTCTTCCCCCTTCCTTTCCCCTCTGTTTTACTGTTCATAGTTTTTGATCTTCTTTTTCTTAGATAAGTCCCTTTAACATTTCATATAGTAAGAGCTGGGTGATGATGAACTCCTTTAACTTGACCTTGTCTGGGAAGCACTTTACCTGCCTTTCCATTCTAAATGATAGCTTTGCTGGACAGAGTGATCTTGGATGTAGGTCCTTGCCTTTCATGGCTTTGGAAACTTCTTGCCAGCCCCTTCTTGCCTGTAAGGTTTCTTTGGAGAAGTCAGCTGATAGTCTTATGGGAACTCCTTTGTAGATAACTGTGTCCTTTTCTCTTGCTGCTTTTAAGAGTCTCTCCAAATCTTGGGTAATGTAATTACGATGTGCCTTGTGTGTGCTTCCTTGGGTCCAGTTTCCTTGGGACTCTCTGAGCTTCCTGGACTTCCTGGAAGTCTCTTTCTCCAGGTTGGGGAAGTTTTTCTTCATCATTTGTTCAAATAAGTTTTCAATTTCTTGCTCTTCCTCTTCTCCTTCTGGCACCCCTATGATTCAATGTTGGAACATTTAAAGTTGTCCCAGAGGTTCCTGAGTCTCTCCTCTTTTTTGAATTCATGTTTCTTCATTCTGTTCTGGTTGAATGTTTATCTCTTCCTTCTGCTCCCAATTGTTGATTTGAGTCCTGGTTTCTTCCCCTTTACTTTTGGTTCCCTGTATATTTTCCTTTATTTCACTCTGCGTAGTCTTCTTTCTTCCTCCATTTTGTGACCATACTCAACCAATTCAGTGAGCATCCGATTACCAGTGTTTTGAACTGTGCATCTGATAGGTTGGCTATCTGCCCATCACTTAGTTCTGTTTCTGGAGCTTTGATCTCTTCTTTTATTTAGGCCGTATTTCTTTGTCTCGGTGTGCCTTGGACATTTGGAAGGGGCAGAGCCTTAGGTATTTGCCACGGCTGGGCCACCCAAGTCACTGAGTTGTGACTCTGTGTGTGGGAGGGGTCCAAGAGGGAACAATGCTGCTTGCTCGGCTCTCAGCCGGCTTTCAGTCACTTTCCCCGCTACCCACAAGCCAGTTGGGCCCTTCTGGTGCTAATTCCCAGGTGGGTGCGTTTGTGTACATTCTAGGACCCTGTGGGTCTCTCCAGTGGACTCTCCTGTGAGGCTGGAAGTTTCTCCTGCCACCGCAACCCCCACTGGTTTTTACCTCCACAGGTTTTGAGGCTTTCTTTTCCTGAACTGGAACCCTGGATTGAACGGTCTGTCTCGCTCCCCAGCTGTTCCTTCGGTTTATCCGCACGCAGATGTGGGACCACCCGGTCTGCCAGCCGCTGCCTCACCCGCCCGGTCCTCCCGCTGCCGCCCTGCCGCGCGTCCTCTCTGACCCGGCTGCCCGTCTCCGCCCCTCCTGCTGGTCTGGATGAATGCTTCTTCTTTAACTCCTTTGCTGTCGGACTTCCATGCAGTTTGATTTTCTGGCAGTCCTGGTTTTTTGTTTTTAAATTTGTTGTTGTCCTTCTTTTGGTTGTGGGAGGAGGCAAAGTGCATGCACCTTCGCCTCCATCTTGGCTGGAAGTGCTTAGGCGATTTCAAATGACCTGTCTTCTTTATTCTTCCTGTGAAAGTCTGCTGTAGAACCTCTCTAGCGAATTCTTCAACTTTGTTATTGTATTTTTCAGCTCCAAAGTTTGCTTCCTTCTTTTCTATAGTTTTTCTTTGTTGATTATCTCATTTTGTTCACACATCATCTCCCTCATTCCGTTCAGTTGTCTGTGTTCTCTTTTAGCTCACTGGGCAACTCTTGACAGTATTTGAAACTCTTTGTCAGACAGTTCATAGATCTAGATTTCTTTAAGGTCAGTTTTTGTTTGTTCCTTTGGGCCATGTTTCCCTGTTTCTCTGTATGCCGTGTGATCTTTTGCTGAGATTTGGGCATTTAGAAAAACAAACACTTCTCCTAGTCTTTATGTACTGATTTTGTGGGGGGAAGACTTTCAATAATCAGCCCAGATAGAGGTTTTAGGGTGTCTCAGGGCTTTTATGATCTCTTTTTCCTCTTGCCATCTGATTGCAGAACTGCAGCTCCGCTGGACTATGGTGCTCACTTCTGTGTTTAGGGGCTTTCAGACTCTGACACTGGTTCCATTAATGTTCTGAGTCTGGTGAGACAGGAACCAATGCTTTGGGCAGCCCCCAGATAAGCCAGGACATTGGACACACAGCCCACTCTTTGTGTCCATACTGAGGGGAGAGCCCAGTGTCGGAGGTTTTCTCCTGGTTGCACTGCTCTGTACTGGGTAGAGGCAGGGGCACAGGTGAGCGTGCAAAATGCTGTGAATTTCCTACCCCTTTTGCTGGAATCTTTTTGAAGTTAAAAAAAATTTCAAGTACAGCTGACATTCAATATTATGTTAATTTCAGGTGTACATCATAGTGGCTAACATTTATACAATTTATGAAGTGATTCCCCTGGTAAATCTAGTTCTCAGCTAGTGCCATGCATAGTTGCTACAGTATTATTGCCTGTACTCCCTGTGGTGTACTCTATGTCCACCAGATTATTTTGTAACCACCCATGTGTGCTTCTTAATCCCTTTACGTTTTTCACCCAGCCCCCTAACCCCCATCCTGCCTAGCAACCATCAGTTTGTTCACTGTATCTGTAAGTTTGTATTTGTTTTGTTTGTTTCTTTTTTTTTTGAGATTATACATATAAGTAAAATCACATGGTATTTGTCTTTCTCTGTCTGACTCATTTCATTAGCATAATACCCTCTATGTCCATCCCTGTGGTTACAAATGGTAAGATTTCACTCTTTTTTATGGCTAATATTCTGTTGTATATATGTACTGCATTTTTATCCAATCGTCTATTTATAGATACTTAGGTTGCTTCTATATTGTATATGGCTATTGAATATGAAATGTCCTTCTTTGTCTCTTGCTATAGCCTTCGTTTTATAGTCTATTTTGTCTTATGTAAGCGTTGCTAGGCCAGCTTTTATTTTGCTTCTATTTGTGTGAAGTACCCTTTTCTATCCCTTTACTTTCAGTCTGTTGTGTCTTTTGATCTGAAGTGATTCTCTCATAGGCAGCATATGTAAGGGTCTTGTTTTCTTATCCATTCAACCACCCTGTCTTTTGATTGGCGCATTTAATCCATTTACAGTTATGGAGTTACTGCAGTCATATTTTTGATATTCTGTTCTTCTTCTTACAGAAGTCCCTTTAGCATTTCTTGTAACTCTGGTTTGGTGGTGATGAACTTCTTTAGCTTTTTTCCTGTCTAGGAGCTCTGGAATGTTGTCTTGGTTGTCTGTTGGACTTAGTGCTATAGCTTCTGAGCTGGTCACTGGAGTTCTCACAAAGGTATCCTAGTCCGTACATTGTTGTTAACCCAGTGTCTCTGTCGGGGAAGGAGGGCCTGGAGCTTCCTAGTCTACCGTTTTGCTGACATCACTCTATTTCTTTTCTACTCTTATTTTTTTTAAATGAATTTCTTAAATGATACAAAACATACACGCAGAAAACCGTATAAAACATAATGGCACAGCCTGATAAATTTTTAGAAGTGAACCTATTTGTACCCCCAATAGAGAAACAGACGTTCCCAGAACCCCACACCCCATTTCTCCCCCATTCACTACCTTGAGTTTCTCTTTTCAAAAATAACTTCTGTCCTAACTTCTCTCTGACTTCTACCCTCAGAGAGTATTTTTCCCATTTTTGAATTTTATATAAATGGAATTGTACATTTGAGCATTATAAAAATTGCAGTATTAGAAAGTACATGGAGACATGTAGACAAGCGCACATAGCATGGAAGGTTCAGCTTGAGGAATTCTAAAACTGAACACACCCACGCACGCAGCATCTGCATCGACAGAACATGACCTGTATCCCAGAAGGCTCAGTTGTGTCCCTTGCAGTCACTGCTAACCCCTCCCCTTGGCACTACCAAGGAAAACCACTTTTCACAAAAGATTAGTTTTGATTATTTTGCACTTTTTGAAATCAAACAGCTTTGTGTCTGGCTTTCATTCAACATGTTGACGAGATTCATTCCTGTTGCATGTAGCTTTTTCATTGCTGTGCACTTTTCTGTTGCATGAGCACACCGTAATTTTTTTCCCATTTTGATTTTAATTCATCTTTGAGATGATTGTGTAGCTTTAGCATTCTTGTACGATGTCTTTTGGTGCGCGCACACACATATTTATCTAGGGAATCGCTGGGTCGGGTCAGAGGACAGGCAAACACTCAGTTTTAGTCGAGCCTTCCGGTTTCCCACTGCGGTGCTAATGTTGCCACATCACAGTGTATCAGAGTTTCAGTTGCTCCATCTCTTTGATAGCACTTAGCATTGTCCATCTTTTAAATTTTTCTCAAAACTCATTTCTTGTTTTTTTCCAAATTTTTTTATTGTGGTAAAATATACATAACACAATTTACCATGTTAACTATTTAAAGGTGTACAGTTCAGTGGTATTAGATACATTCATCATGTTGTGCAGCCATTACTACCATTTATCTCTATAACTCTCTCTTCTTGTAAAATAGAAAACTATCATTAAATAATACCTTCCTACTCCACTAATCGTACAGCCCCCTTCATAAGCAAGAAAAATCAACCACCAGTCCACTTTCTGTTTGATTTTGACTGCTCTGTGTACCTCATATAAATTGAATCATATGTATTTATCTTTTTGTGACTGTTTAACTTAGCGTGAGGCCCTCCATCCATGGTGTAGCATAAGCCATTTCTTTTTAACCTACTCATTTACTTTCCAATGTAGATACTTCATTTTCAGGTTATTTTTATCAAAAGGTTGTCAACTCAATCCCTCATTTTCAATTATTGTATCAGTATCCATATTATGAACTGAGAGAGAAGTTCCCCCAAGTGAAAAAACACTTAATTTCTGTAGGGCTCAAGGCTTGTTAGTAAAACAATCTGCTGTGCGCCACGAGACACCCCGTCTTTCTTCTCTCACTCCCTCGATGCAGCAACAACTGCAATGGGAGGGTTCCCTACAGTCGTAGCTCACAACCTACGTCAGTGATTTCCAGGTTTTCTTCTTCCTGTTACTTGAAGAGCACTTAATTGTGCCACAGCCCACCTGGGCCTTTTTCTGTGATGCCTTGTATTTGCAGGAGGAAGTTCTGGCAGGAGGGGCAGAGAAGGTGTAGGCCGCCACAACTGCTGTGATAATTTCCGTTAAAAAAAGAGAAAGATAAAAAATAGACAGCACCAGATTCAGTTGCCACGGAAAGATTTAAATTAGATTTTATAGACCATTTGCCCTAAATCAAAACTAAAATAAATTTTTTTTTTCAAAAATCATTAATAAAGTAAAATTGTTTTATTCCTCATTTAATTAAAAATATTACTTGAAGTGTTGGATCTTTTGTCTCAACTTCTTAGGACCTAGAAGGCATGATGGGGAAAGGATTTTCAAGTGCTGTTTTCTAGGACTCTCGATCTTTAAGGCAGGGGGAGGGGAAGCGCAGTTGGAAGAAGTATCCACCCTCCTCTCTTGCCTCATTAGTTACCTCTTGAAGTGGATTTAACTAATGCAAAGAGACAAGATTTTGAACCATATGTGGAACAAGCAAGATACAGCAGCTGCCGACAGAACATGGCTCTGGGACCCCCAAAACCACAGGAGATGACCTCCCCCTGCCGACCAAGCCACTCAGATGGTCCCCATGTTGTGATACAGGGAGACAAGGACAGCAGCTCCCGGTGCGTGTCCCGAGTTCCCCGCTTTCCTCTTCTGCCTTCTCTACCTTCAGAGCCAGCACGCTGGGTTGTGTGGCCTCTCCGGAATTGGGTGCCGTATTCCGTTAACTCAGGAACTCATTCCTACCTGTTGCTCTTCTGCTGCAGAAGCCTGGCGTCCTCTGCTGTGGGGAGGGATGCCACCTACCAGCGGAAGCTCCGGCAAAAGCAGTTGCAGCAGCAGTTCCGGGAACAAATGGAGAAACAGCAGCAAGTTCAACTCTCAGCTCCATCCACTGAAAAGAAGAATCAGGGTTTGTGAGAATCAGGATGGGAGCAGAGGCCCCAGGGAGGTGTACTGTACCTGGGGGCTGCTTGTCAACTGAGTCCCGATCCTCTGTGGTCTGGTCCAAGCTGGAGCTCAGTAGGCCTTCCCTCAAGTTGCCCAACTGGATAGATGAGTCCAAAAAAAATTAAGATAGTGAAATCCTGCCACGTATTTCCCCATTTCTAAAGACACTAAGGAAATGGGCCTTGACAAAACCTGGAACTAGAAATTTCATTGTACACAACGTTTGCTTCATTTTCTTTGGCTGTCTCTGCATTACAAAGCCTTTCTGAGCTGTCTGAATATAAGGAAAATTTGCTTATGAAGGTAATGGCTTTGACAATTATTTATCTATGAATTTTAGTTTATTTCAGAGTCCAGATTCAGTGGGAGCCATGCATAGAGGTTATTTTTGGTCTTTCCCAGAGTAGAAACAGGAAGGGCTAAGCCCAGACTAATTGGATTTTTGCCCAGTTTCTCCCTAAGAATGATGAAGGAGTTCATAGAGGATTCGCTTTCATTAATATTTCCCTCAGCACTGAGGCTGAAATTAAGTTGGGGGGGAAAAACAACTTACTGTGCTGGGGATGTTCTTAGTAAGAATTATTCTAGACATATACCATGTTGTGCTGTGTATAATGCTTTCCTGTGTTTAACATGCACCCATGTTTTAGGCCCAAACTTTCAGGAAAGAAAGTTTTCATTTTAATTTTTTAATTCAACTTTTTATGTATTTATATTTAGATACTTGTTTTTTGTATTATAAAGGAATTTTAGCATCCCTTTGTGAACATATTATAGTACAAGAAATTTTATGTAACAAATAATTACAAAACACAAGAACAGATACAAGGTATTTTAGGTGCTGCCCATGTATGATGCGCATCCTTCTTTTCCCCTCAAAAATTTGGGCAAAACAGTGTGCATTATACATGGCAAAATACGGTAGCTTCCAGACCGTTGCAGAAGCCCGTGGGTGGGAGAGGGGCCCAGGGTGGGGAGTCCTCCAGGCCTTTTCCCTACCCACATGACCATTCATTGTTTTTATTGTTTTTTTCTATATTGAATTTCTATTAAAGATTTTCTTGGAACAAGGGTTATAGCTTTAAGAAGTGTTCTAGTAACCCTTCTATTTTTGCCACTAAAGGAGAAGTAAACTGTTTCCCCCCCCCAATTTGGTAGGAAGACAAAAGGTGGTTTTAACAGGTAGGACTGGAATGCAGGAACCTTGAGTTCTGCTACTGGCTGCGCTGTGAAGCAGCATACTCTAGGCAGCTTTGCACTTCTGAGGCTGCCCCGTCCAGCTGAGTTCTGTGGTCTCTCCCTCTGAACTGTCGCAGAGCTGCCTGCACCTTCTTTGAAGGACAGCACTTCCATGGCACAGGGTGCAGAACCACTCTTTGAGAGCGACTTCCCTGAAGGTGAGTAGGGCCTAAAGGAATGCTAAGTATTAATTAGGACATACTTGTGAAATGCATGTAAGTTACTGTGCTGGATACCTCTGGTACTTAACAAATGTATTTTAAAAGCAGCATAGAAGTCCTTTCTGTTTTATAGCCCCATGAAGTTTTAGGAAAAAGAGGGCCCAGAATGGGTTGATGGCAGTTTTGCCAGTAGCACAGATTCAGCTCCTCTATTTTCCTAACCTGAGGAGCTTCAATGTACTTTTAGGGGTTGGGGACAGAAATTCTAAAAACTATCATAGGGCCCTCATGGCATAGGATTTCACATGACCTGTTGTTTCCAGTGCTTTATGTGAGAACACTTCCTTGTTTGCCGATGCTCCATTTTTCTGTGCTCTCTGTCCTTGCAGACAGTTTTGAAATATGGGCTATGGCTCCAGATGCAGGGGACAGTGTTGCCAAGCCCTTGTCTACACCAGAGCCCCAGCAGACTGCCGCCATGCCAGTCCTGAAAAGCCAGATGGTGACCCAGAACAGGACCCCACAAAGCCTTTGCCACCAGAACCCACAAGCAAAATCTGAACCTTGGCACCTCCAAACTGCCAATGTTAACGTGACAGGTAGCAAAGTGTTTTAGGAACAAAAATTGGAGAACCTGGGTTTAATCCTATGAATTTTGAAGGAGAATATTCTACTTAAAAAGTAGGATAGAATCATGACGAAGTGTTAGCAATATAACAGACTGACAACCATCAACAACTGGAACTCAAACAAAAACAAAAACAGAAACAAAAACTAAGCAAACAACTAGAACAGGAACAGAATCACAGAGATGGAGATCACATGGAGGGTTATCAGCAGGGAGGGGAACAGGGAGAATGGCGGAAAAGGTACAGGGAATAAGAAGCATAAATGGTAGGCACAAAATAGAGAGGGGGAGGTTAAGAATAGTATAGGAAATGGAGAAGCCAAAGAGCTTTTATGTACGACCCATGGACATGAACTAAGGGGGTAGATTGCTGGAGGGAGGGGCGGTGTAGTAGGGAGGGGGATAAACGGGGGGAAAAAAAATGGGACAACTGTAATAGTATAATCAATAAGATATACTTAAAAAAAAAGAAGATAATTGGTTTGAGAGCCAGAACTTGTCCTTTGAGGTATTCACTTGAGCCCTTGATGGTAGTGGGACATTCTGACGTGATCGCATCAGAGATTTTCCTATGAAAAGTGGGCCTTTGTGATTATTAGTGCAACTTGGTCTAGAAAAGTTAACAGAAGGGTATGTTCCTCATAACAATTTTCAGGCTTAGGTTTTTAGTTGAAATTCAGATCATTACCTAATACAATTCAGAAATTACTAACTGTGAGTTGACTTTAAAATCAAGGCAACTATATCTTAAAAGCTTTTTCTTCCATAGGCAACTGTGATTCCTACAGGAAGAACCCAGACACGAAAAAAAGGAAATTGGATCCATCTTAAAGAGCTCAGGTTACATCACTGGACTGTCACAGAGGGACATTAGAGAACTGCTTTTTGGCCATGAAATTATTCATCATTCCTAGGGAATGAGCTTTACTGCCAAGAATTTACTTGCTTCATTCTGAGCTTTCTCAAAGGATTTGACTATTGGAGCCTACTGCAGGTAAAACTGAGCAGTTGGAAAACAAGTCCTTTAAAAAAGCTTACCACACACTGCAGAAGGCTTTGGGGGGAGATTAAAAACCTTTTGAGTTTTTGAGGCTCTTTATTATTTATTGCTAACTATTGTTAATAAATGTGTAACTTTACGGAATCACCAGTGGCTACAAGTAATGTAAGCACTGGCTTTTTTAAAAAATTTTATTTGTTCACTTTTTTTTTCCCCACTACCAGTTATTCATTCCCCAAATCCTCTTTTAAACAACCACCTGCATTAATTATTGTTGAGTGATCTCTGTCTTCTTTTGCGTTAGGGCACCAAGTTCTAACGTTGTCCATGTGAGGGCTGTGCCACGTTCAGGACAAAGCCCACAGTGGGGTTTTACTACTGTGCATCAACCCAGGCTACTATCCCCTTCTATGACAACCTCTTGTTTAATTAAGGAAACAATGACCTGAGGCCAAAGAAGACACATTTCAAGAGCGCAAAATAAACCCTTTACTTCATAACAAGATAGAAAATATAAGTAGCTGTTTATTTTTTTCCCTTTTCAGATATGTTACAACCCACCTTAACATAAGTTGTTTTTCCATGGTGCTTAATAGATGTTTTAACAATTCTTTCTCTTAAATGAGTTTGTAAGTTTACTTTTTTTTTAAGATTTTATTTATTTTTAGAGAGAGGGGAAGGGAGGGAGAAAAAGGGAGGGAAACATCAATGTGTGGTTGCCTCTTATGTGTCCCCAACTGGGAACTTGGCCCGCAGCCCAGGCATACACTCTGAGTGTGAATCGAACTGGCAGTCCTTTGGTTTGCAGGCCAGCACTGAATCCACTGAACCACACCAGCCAGGGTACAAGTTTACTTTTTAAGGTGCATTTTGGGCTGTACCTCTCTAATCTTGAGGGAGTGGCTTTCATTATTTTTTTGGATAACAGATCCATCTGTGGGGAGCTGGGAATCTGAGGCAAGGAACTCTTAACAGAAGGCTGTCAAGCCATTTCTACTCCTTGGGAAAATGAAGAGGCAGATTCGGTCACATAGTCCTCTTTTGATTTTGATATCCTTACTGTCTTCTTCAGAGTAAACATTTTTATCTGCAGTATAACCTCACTACAGGTCAGAATTGTGACTAAAAACAGTTCTTGAAGTTAGGAATCCAGTTATAAATTGCACACAAAACAGGGCTAATGAAATCATGAAAAAGGAACTGGCTGGAAATGAAACCTCACAACTCAACAAAAGCAAGTTTGGTTTATTTGAATGGTTTCATTAAATAAGTCTACAAAGGTAACAAACTGAAGCACAAAGTGCAATTTTACAAGAAGCGCAACACCCAGAGTTAGTGCAAAATGTACAATTAACGGCTGCGGAGAAACCCAAGGTTTGAATTCAGTTTATTCATTTTTTAAAACAGTGTACATTGTTAAATAATGTAAGGAAAACATTTATAATTCAGAAAGATTTTTTTAATGTGGAAAAAAGATACTCAAAGTGTACTATTAACACAAAAATAATTTAAACATTTCAGTAGCACTAGTTCATTCCTCTAGGCTTCAGTTATTTCATCCACAGGAGGGAAAAATAATCAACAGTAAATAAAACCAGTTACTTTTTTTGTGAGTGAAGAGATCTCAACATTATTAAACCAAAATAACAAACAATGTGCTGCATTTGGTTTGCTCGTTTCTCTAGTAGAAAATATTGTTTTATTCATCTTAGGTGGTCCATTTCTTATTTATTTGGCCACCTTCTTTGTTCTAGCCTTACTCTTTCCATCTCCCCAAGAATTGTAAGCAAATAAGTAAACAATTTTGAAGGAGGGCTTGGAACCCCTGCCCTGTTCATTTCTACCTTTTTAAAATCTTCAGCTTTCATTTGTATCTTTGGGGCCTAGGCTAACTTAAGGAGACAGGGCCGACAAAGGAACAGGACCATTGAGGTGGGTAAGAGGTTAGAATATGTCAATTTCCCAACTCAAGAGTCAAGACAAGAAGCACCCCAAAATTAAGGTTCCTAGCTCCCCCCCCATCTTCTGAGATAATAAAGATCCCAACATAGCCAATTAGGAGAGTATTTCCTGAAAGCTCTGAAAATAACAGAACTGCCCATTACAACTAGGCATAGCTAAATAATACTGGTTGGTTGCAGTTACTACTTAAGGAGAATATTGTTACTATGAAATGCAAGAATATCAGTTGCAATTGCAGAAATAAAGGTGGCATGAAAGATGTGATCCTGCAACCATTTGAACATTATACAGGAGAAGAGCAGGAAGAAAAAGCATTCTTTCCTACAGTGCTTAATTCAGATGTGGGTCCACTTTTCGCAAAAAATAAAAAATATAGTACCCCCAAGCTGAGAAATGCCTGGTACATTTGCAACTAGAGGAAAGCAACCCAAATAGTTCTTAGAGCAACTTTCTCCATCTATGACTTTCCACTACCACGTTTCCCAGCTTAAAAACCAGCTCCCATTCGCTTCCCTTTATGTTCAGCCATTTCTTCTAGGCCTGTTCAAGCCCAGCTCAAACGAGTAAGGCTTATGGCATCCATTGGCCAAGTATCACATATCTTCTAAACAAATTTGTTCTCTCACTTTTAGTCTTTTTCTTTCACATATCACACATCACCTTATCTTCAATTGCTCAGTTTTGTTCCAGTACCCCCTCCTCAAACAACGTTCTGCTTTCAACCACTGATGTCAACTTAACTTCTCACCCTGCTCATCTTACACCTGCTCTAGACAAAATTGTTAAATGACTTATTTAAAAAAAAAATTGTTCAATTTCCCTTTGGCATCATCCACTGCTGGGGTCACGTGGACCTTAGATTTCCTTCCATATGCCCTTTGCTGATCTGGGGGTCTGATGAGAAGTTGATGCTAATGGCAGAAGCAATAGAAGTCCAAGGCACTAAAAAATCCAGCAAGCAATACTGGTTGAACAGAAGTATTCAAGTACAGTAATTTATACAATTTTACATTCACATTTATTTATCTAATACAATGGAAGTACAAAGGAAAAAGTTAAAGTGTCTCAATAAGTAAAGGACAGAGCTAGCTTTTTTTCCAACGTTTTAAACCTTTCATATTTTCATCTTAAAACTACTGTTGTCCAACAACATTCATACATCACAGTGTTTCCACATCAAAACTGATGGCAAGTTACATGTCCGCAGGGAACTCTTTTTCTTTTTTTTCCTAATTGCTAATGCTGCAGTCAAAGCTGCTAATATTTGCTTAAAGCACTAATGACCTATCTTAAGAAAGGGCTAAAACCTCAGTCTCCTGGTGTTTTCCACTGGGTTCTAAAGAGAGAAAAAAGGAAAGGGAAAAAAGTGGGGATTGGGTGGGGGAACAGGGTAGGAGAGAGCCCAATACTTTTTTTTGTCTTCTGGTTTAGATTTTTGAGGGAATAGGGACTTGGGGCGGATACCCAAATTAAGAGCTCCACCCACTTGAAAATACAGATGGGGTTTCGTTTTCCATTGAGTGCTCTAGTAGCTTTCTGATAAAGCCTTTCTCTTTGCTGGCCCTCGCTGTGGGTACAGGGAAACAGGAAAACACAATCTGAAGCTGCCCCACCACAAGAAAGCTGCTCCTTCCTTCTTGTCCACTCCAGCTGATGGCGAAGGGGGAGAAACACTCTCCACCCTGAGGGCTCTAAGCAGTATTAAACACATTCTTTTCTGGCAAGAAATAATCAGTTAAATGAAGCACTAGTAGTTAGCAAATAATCAGTTAAATGCAGCACTAGTAGTCAGCATTCCCTCTCCTGCCCCCAAATCTACTCAGTGAATGTCTCTAGGTCTGACTAAGTGGTCCGCAGGTTGGAACCTGGGGGGTTGCTGATGGATTTCTGCAAATTGCTGATGTTGAAATTCTGTAAGGAAGCAGTCCCTACAGGCGGGAACTGCCCAAGCGGCTGCGGTGTGGGGCCACCTGTCCCGCTCCACTGAGTGCTAAAGGGTGGAGCCGGAAAACTGTACTGCTGCGGTGGGCACATGGACTTGGTGAAGTGACCTAGAGAGGTAGCTGATGCTGCAGAGATGGGGGCAGAGCCGCCCAGGTTTGAGGTCATGGAGATGCACAGCTGACCGGGGGCGGAGAACTTCCTTGCCATCGCAGGGCCCTGAAAACAAAACAACTCACTGTAAAGTATGGTATGAGCATAATGTGCACGAGTGTGAAGTGGGCAGTACTACAATACAACTTGACCACAGGGACTACTGTAATCTTACAAAACCTTTCAATTATTATTGGCTCTTTACATTTACCAAACAGGGGTGAGAATAGCCATTCTGACTGGCAGGGGGCGGTGTGGTGCGTGCGTGTCTGTGCAGTGGCACGCAGTTCACGGTATCAAAGGAAAAGGGAAGAAAAAATGGAATCGACCAATAGGGAGAGAAGGACTCAGGGAAGGAAAAATCAAAGGGTACCTGGGTGATTTTTTTCCTGTTTTTCTACAAGTGTTAAACAGTTTTAATTAAGCACTAAAGAAGGTCATGACCTGAAATGTTAATAAGCACTAGGCCAGGTAGTTTATATCGTCTCCAACTCAGATGTGCTAACTGGAACAAAAGGGAAAACTTACCTCATAGTTCATATGTCCCTTGCTTCCTCTCCTGCCTGAAAGATTCATGGCATCTCGGGCCCAATTGTCTACCAGCTTGTGCAGGTCATCAGTGAATGTGCCCTTCCTGCTGGAGGTCAGGGCAGGAGGCTGAGCTTGGGCGGCTTGGCTGTTCACTGTTCCCCCAACAGTGTTTGTGCTGCTGGTCCCTAGGGTTAGAAGCAGCAATAGAATATAACCATTAAAAGGCATTTGAATTTAATTTAATGAACAGGAAAAGCACCACAGAAGGATGACTGGCAAGCCACAAAATGGGGAGAGGATGGACTGGGAAGCCATGCAAGAAAGGAAGGGAGAGTCCAAGGTCTTACTGAGCCAATGCTTTGGCATAACGTAATGAAACCAGATTCTCTTCAGGGCTGCAGGAAGGCTCAACAGCTCAGGATGACGGTCGGCACAGAGGGCAGGGACCTCTTTCAGCGCCTCACGCAGCGCCTCAGAGCACTGAAGCTCACTGCCAGGGAGCGTTCCCAGCCTCGCACGGATGAGGGAAGCGTGCGATGGTCAGTGAGGCTAGCTGCTCTAGAATGTTGCAGAATGCAGGGTAAAACAAGGTGATTTCTTGAGCACTGGGGCAGGATTCAAGTAGGAGTTACAGAAATGCGAAAACAGGTGCTTGCCCAGGAAAAGAAAGGTTTCCCAAACCATACTGACACTGCGGTAATCTTTAGCCATTCTTTAGTAGAAAGAGGTGGTAAAGAAAAACAGCAAGCTCTGTTCAAAAAAACTTTCACCTGGACTCATGAACACAAATTTGTAAACATAAACTTGGGAGGAATTAAGGCTTCAACCTCTCCCAGTTTCCTATGAGTGAAGGACCCAAGGTCGCTCGCAAGGAAAGTTTATTGTGTGCCTGAATCTTTCAACTCCAGGAAGGCAAGCTATTCCTGAAGATGACCTAAGTTTCAACTGATTCAAGGATTCTCAGCCCTTCCGCCCCCCACCTCTTCCCAGAAGAGCGAGCAATCTCATGTGGAAGCAATGGGAACATTCCGCTGAGGTAGGGGTGCAAAGGGGAGGAGGAAGCTTTGAGGTATGAGGAAGGAGCTCTATTTCTATGGTTTGATGAGAAAGAAAGGAGTCTGTATCCTGCCTGATTTCGGCTCTGCTGGAGGGCACACTGAAGATTATGCGAAGAGGCAAGTTTTAGGGAAGAGGGAAAGAAGAGTCATGGTCTTGTTTTATAACTCTCATCCCCACTTTCTTACCAAGTTTCACATTTGCTGCAGAATAAATAAAAGGTACTGAAGTTGTGAGCCAATAGGCCTTAAGATATCCAAGTAATGCTGGGGACTCAATAAATGCATCCATCTTCCGGCTTTCAAGGTCAAAGCAGCACCAGAGCGCAGCAGCATACCTGAAGCAACTCTGCCATTGAAAAGCCCTTTATGATCCATTGCTGGCCAAGTTTATACCACACTACCCAGGGAATGGCACACACAAGCATGTCTGTACTTGAGTAACAGCTAATTCTGAGGTGAAGCTGCAGAGGAAGGTCACATGCTTCTTAACACCAAGGCAAGACATGGAACTACTGCAGCGTGTGTCTTAGTTCCCTCTCAGTGCCCGCTGGAGCCACAAGGGGATTGCTATTGCACATACAGTGTAAAGGGAAGAATAAGTTCCCCTACGGTACAGGAAACCCAAGTAGACAAGTATACAAGCACAGGAAACAGCCTTCCTCGGCCTGCAGGAGGGAGACAGCGGTGGAGTGGGAAGCAGAGGCAGCGAGGATGGCAGTGGTGATGGTGAAACCCAGAAGGCAAGCGTCGGGCATGCATGAGGACTAGCATCCTGCTTGAGTGATTACTGCTTGGTGGCCTGATGCGCTTGATCAGACAATCAAAACAAAAACAGAAATTATCCCAAGTGAGCAGGGTTGTCAAAAGCCAAACACAAGAAGCTCTGTCGAGGTGAACACAGCTTACTCACAAAGCTCATGCTGGGAGTCACAACTCTCTAGTCTCATGCTGTCGCCTTTCATGCTCTGAGGCCCCTTTATTAACCAACTTTCATTTTTCATTTTAATCTATATTATACAATACTGGGTTCTGAAAGTGGGGCCTATAACATGAGGAAGAGTCTACCGAACAGCTGACCTTCTTGTACTGGCTTCTGAAACAGACCTTCCCCTTTAAGAAGGAAACAAACACATTCCCTTCCTACCAGAAATTAGCTCCTGGGAAAAGCTGACTATAAAAACTAGGAGAATACATAGTGCATTTAGTCCGTTTTAGTAATAAAATGTTTAAGAACATCTGTAATACAGATATTTCTGAGAACACTGTGCGCCTTCCAGTATATGCTGACTCACCTCTAAACCTTTCTCAGTTCTGCTGTAAAGCTCTCAAAAGTAGTGTATGCTCTACCACCAAAAATCTCTTTTTCCATTTTCTTGTGCCATAATACCTGTCCCCATGTTGCCAGAGCCTAGTAACAATAACCTATTAGCAGCCACAACTTACTGCCCAGTATACCCTAAGTAGAGTGTTTTCTGGTTGACCCTCTGGGTGGCCTGCAGGGTTGGTGAACCGTCTGCACTTTAATGAAAGAGCAACAATCTAAGAAGCCAAACTCTATAGTGTCACGTTTCTTGCCTCACCAACCTAGCAGACATGTGTGCTTTGACCACTGCTGATTTTCCAGTGGCGGGCACATATTCGCTGACTAAAGAACTCTTTCTCCAAGGAGTCAGGAACCCGGGATCTCTGTGCATATCCATGGACACATCCAGCCATAACCGTCACAGAGGCAGGCTCCTGGGTCACCACTGAAAACACTGACTGTGAGGTGGTTTCTTAATCTGGACGGATAGCCACTCGTCAGCAATTAAGCATGTTAAAGAATATTATTAGAAAAGGGTACGGAACTAGAGAGATGGAAGTTGAGAATCAGTGAGTTGTGAGGCTTCAGGGTTCAAAGAGCTCATGGATAACAGGCTTTGCGATCAAGGACCAAAAATAACAGAAAAAAAAGATAATTACTACAGAGCTGGTTGCAAGGACAGACTTTTTTCACCATCTTCCCTGAAGCACAAAGAGAGAGCAATGTGTTAAAAATAAAGAAACATCAGTGTAAAATATTTAGATCTCCAAACAGCACACAAAGTCCCAGCAAGAGAAAGCAGGAGGGGAGACAGACTGGTAGGACCTGGAGCCCTTGCCAGAGATGTAGTTCTATGCGCTGTACCTTCCTGGCCTTTAGCCTTAACTTGGTTATCTGATGGACTGTGGTACCTGGCTGACAGAAGCTGAGTTTCCATACCCAATCTTTGTATCTAGAAGAGTAATGCCCTGCATTAAGGTTCTGGGATGGAGGGTGGGGGGCGGGGGGCACTCCAGTCTCTCAGATCTCACTGCTTGAATTTCAAATACCCAAGCAGTCTTTCCATTGACCCTGTCCCACTTTCTGTTTCTCCTGCTGGGTTGTTAAAAAGCACTCAATTAAATGCATTAGCAATTCCACCACAGTAGGCTGAGAGTACCACTGTTACAGTTTTCACATAATTTAAATTGGCTAATACATTTCCACATCCTAGACATACATACTAACGCTTTCCCCTCTAGAAAGGTCTTTAAAAAGTATATGGAAAACAAGCAACTTTTGAACATAAATAAAGCATTAAGGCAAGCCATGCTTCCAAACCATTATCTATTTTGAGAGCATAGAATAATGCATTCAAAACTATTAAGACCTCCATGCCTATAAGCACCTGTTTTTTCTTTCCACATTTGCTTTAAATCTGCCTCTCACAATTCGTTCACCAAGGCTTATAAGATATACACTGATGTGCCTTCAACAGATGGTAGGGCCTCATTTTAGACCCAGAAGGAAGAGGTAAGAGTTAATATTTTGAAACACTTTCATTTGAACAACAGTGTAAAATACCACCTACCTTTAAGAGTGTGATGAGGCTTTACTGAACTAATTTGAAGTGGTACATGTCACATTACAAAAGGCCTTGGTTCTCATTATTCCCTCTTAGACATTTCAGGGGATATAACATAGGCCAGACAGGTCACACTCTACTTTGAAACACTTGTCTCCTGTTAACATCTTTTCATCTTTCTAGCTGGACATATTCATTATATGCTTATTTAAGTGTCACGATGCTGATATGCTTGGTCCAGGCTAGTTTTTCCAGAAAGTTATTGATCCGAATGCTGAAATATCACACATGCTTCCAAAACTACCAAACTGGCTAATGTCTTCCACATCCTTTGTCAAATAGCTCTGGACTAGTGATGTGTGAGGGAGGCCCAAGGACCTCAGAACCATACTCAGAAACAATGATGGCCTCTTAGCACATGCATTTAACAAGCACTTCAATAACCACATCAGAAGTTTGAGGCCTTAACAGAGATCTTTATCTAAATTCTAGCAAAAGGTTTTCTACATGAACCTTATTTTTGTTTATTAAATTTCATTTCAATATACATTTACTGATTACTATGCCACATAGACACTGGCCAATCATAGGGAAATTGTGAGCTTCCCCAGTGCTGCTTTAGCAACTTTATCTGATTTGTACAACCCTAGAAGACAGGCATCATCTCCATTTCACAGATGGGGAAGATGGCTGGAGAAGTTGGGTGACTTGCTATTGTGTCTTATTTTTAAGAAGAAAGCTGGAAAATCCCAGCAATTACTGCATTTTGCCATGTATATAATGCATACTTTTTTTGCCCAAATCTTTTGGGGGAAAAATAAGGATGCACATTATACATGGGCAGTACCTGAAATACCTTGCATCTGTTCTTGTGTTTTGTAATTATTTGTTACATAAAATTTCTTGTACCATAATAGGTTCACAAATAAATGCTAAAATTCCTTTATAATACAAAAAACAAGTATCTAAATATAAATAAATACATACATACATACATAGATACACACATAATTGAATTTCAAAACTGAAATGAAAGATTTCTTTCCTGAAAGTTTGGGCCAAAAACACGGGTGTGCACGACACACAGGAGCGCATTATATACAGCACAATATGGTAAGTTAAAAAGGCCATTTTCACTTGCAGGTGCTTGGTTTTGGTCTTAATAGAATAAATGCTTTATAAAATAACTACACTGGAACCCTTTCAACCTCTGATTTTATGAAGTTAGAAGGTAGTGGTGGTGAAAGGATTCACTGAAGAAATTCTAGCATCTTTTCAACTGACAGGTGGTTAGGCTTGGTCGATCAAAAAAAAATTCCAACCTCCTCTGAAAAATAGAAAAATAAGGTAAAACTTCTACCTGCTGCCAGAATCTAAGTGCCTCAGTGGTCAAGATGCTTTCTCTCACTTCCAGTGACAAAGCAAGGGACAGCACTGAAGGGACTATGAAGTTCAGTCTTCATTATTCTAAAGGCCCCAGCAGTCTATGTAGCCTGACACTGTATCTTCCCTGTCATGGATCTATAAAAAAGCAATTCTGCCAGAAAATTGTTTTGAAATTTATAGAAACCTATTATTTCTACATCTTTTATCATAATTAACACAGGGACCCAAACTTCTGAGGGTAACAGTAGTTCAGCCAAGCCACGGAGTAGATGATATACAGAGACAAATGAAAATGAACTGTATGAAACAGCAGATCCAAGCAGCAGAAAAACAAGGACAAGGAAGGAGTAAAGGTGTTACACACAAAGAGCCAAGCAGGGCGTACTCAGAAATCGGGTCCTCCTGCCACCAGGTTTGAATGTCACCTGCTCAGATGCACAGTTAAACTTCGCACAGCCTGTGAGGGGGGGAAAACAGGGAAGAACAGAGAGAAGAGACAGAACACAACTACATGATGTTAGAAACTGGGGGCTGGAGTGGTGAAATGCACTACAATGGCACACAGAAGAACAAGCTTCTAGGGAAAGGTCAGATATACAGGATAGGAAAATTAGGCCTCAATTCCCTCCATCTGCAAAAAGCTGAAGCTCTTTACAGTGGGAATAATGCTAGCTAGTTCGCACTCTTACCAACAAGTCCATTTATCTTGTGAAGAGACAATCTAACCTCTAATTTTCAGCAATATTGTGGCAAAAGTATCTACACCAGCTATCCATGTTTTTTTCTATTCTTTTCCACCCAGACACCCAACTCCTTTCAAGTCTCCTTCTAATGTTACTAGAAGCTCTTTCCTCTTCAGGAATGTTTTGAATGAGCATTAATAAATAAAACCAAATTGGAAAGGTAGATTTTATACATAAAATTGAGTTGTAGGGCTATGAGTTCATCTTTGCATGCTACTCCTATACTTAGAAGTTTAAAAAGTCTACAATGGCAAATCCCAAATGAGTCCTTCATATTGGTCACAGATGGTAACTTTTTGCTGGAATCCCTTGAAAAGAAGCTATCTCACCTGATGGAGTGCTGAGCACACCTCATCTAATCATCACCCTCCAACCATTCAGCCCAAAGATCCTTGGAAGTGTGCAACACCCAAGCAATGATCTGGTCAGGTGGTCTTCCAAGCCACCTTAACAACAGGCTACTCCTCATGCTTTTGTCCTGGATATGGCAATATCTCCTTTTAATGTTTTTGGAAGATGATGGTTTCTTTCATTTCTTACCTTGACCTGGAGCAGAAAGGCTTGGTACTGAAATGGCACCATCACTGGTGAAGGCTGAATAGAGGTTGTCACTGGAGGGAGATGGCTTAAGGGGCTGTAAGAGCTGATTCTGCCCAGTCTCTGGGATGCTGCCAGGAGGCTGGAGCGTCTGCTGGGGGTGCAGGACTGAAGCTGCTCCCTGGCCAGACGAATTACCTGCCAGAAGATAAGATGGCATGAGGAAACCTGCAGAGCTTTCCCAACGCACTTAACGGGCACTGTCCTTATTCCTCCACTTTGTCTCACTGAGTGATTAATGGGTCAAAAGCTATAATGAATGAACTAGCAGGAGGGGAAGTGAGGGATAACATGGGAATCAACAGTTAATACGGCGACAGGAAACTACCCTGAGAGATTTGTATCTTTAGATAACCTAGATAGTTCACAAATCTCACCTGCATAAGACTAGGATATGTAGTAGATACGAGAGAATTCCATTTCGCCGTTCCACAACTGCCTTTTGGATCATCATACAAATAGGTTTGGCAAGCAGTATCTACTTAATTTTTCTTGTAAGCAGGTGTCAGATCAAGTACAAAAGAGGAATCAAAAACTGATGTAGGTGACTATAGTAATGCATATTTAAAATTATTCTTGGTAGCTGGCCTTTGGTCACTAGTCAAGTGCCTTGAAATTAACTAATTTCTCCATTCCCTAGTAACTAGTGGAATAGAAGTCCACTCCAAAAAATATGGATCAGAATCTGAATTAGCTGGTACTCCTATAATCACATCTACTATAATCTCTACTACTGAATTGTTTCTAATATATTAGAGGAAAGTTGGGTCTCTAAAAGCTTCCAGAGAAGGAAAACTGTTAAGGAGTTTGCAACTGTTCTCCTACATATTTATATTAGACCTGCAGAGCAAATATGAGCATAACTATTTTAGACTTTCTCATTTTTCAACTGATTATCTGTCAACATTACCATAATCACATCAGAGGGTAAATAAAAATTGTCTATCACAATCAAAATATACCTAATATTCATTATAAGAGATTATGATTTAACTATTTCTTTTCAATTACAAACACCGAGAAGTTCCTTATTCCAATGCAGGTAAATGAAATAAAAACTTCAAAGAAATTACCACTTAAGACATACTCAAGTACCTATATGAAATTTATATTCATCCCAATTGCAATTATGACCCAGTTGCATTCATTAAAAGAAAGAACCTAACTGAACTCTACTAAGTAGAAATCAATGTACTTTCTTCCAAGTGTCCAAAAGTTTGGGGAAATATATGAGATATGAGTTACATTTAGCAAATATAAATATAATTAAAAGCTAAATGTTTTATCCATAAGAACAATGATAAATAAAGACTACTAATAGATAGCAATACAGATGACAATGGAATAGGCCATCGTACTCGCCTAGTCTACTTCCACAGACTAAAAAAAGAGGTACTATATATATATATATATGGGGAGTAGAGAATTAAGGAAGTAAGAATATTAGGAAAGTCAATCAAGCTCTTTTGGAATTTAACAAAAATAACAAGTGTTCAATAGGTTATATTTACTGTTGGAAACAGAAACAACAGATAGGACAGCCACAGCAGACCTGGTCCAGGGCTGTTTACCTGAAAGCTGGGGGCTTTTATTCCCCAAGGAACTGTTGCGACTAGATTTGCTGCCTTTGCTTTTAGTGGGTCGCCTCCTTCTCCCGGAAAGGGGGGCAGCTGGGGGAATAATGACGGCAGGGGGAACCTTGCCCAGTTTGGTATACAAAGATTCAATTTCATGCTTCTGGCGACTTTGCAGGTCTTGAATCTCTTTAAGATGTCTATGAAAGATAACCAAACATAATTAAAAAATATTACAACCACCTTTGTTTAAACAAAAATCAACCACATATTCTTTAACCTCCATTCAAGTGTTTCCATACTTTTGAATCTTTTCCCCAAATGTATTTAATCTAACTTCTACTACCATGAGATTCTAGTTTGTCTACTACCACGGAGGCCTTGCCGGCCTCCATTACTCAAGTCAAAATCCAACAAGTTCCCAGCCAGCAAATGGTTGATGTGTTAGGAGAAAAAGATTTCCTGGCTTTTGAGACTATACACAGGAGTACTGCATTTGCTACTCTGATTTAGTCTGTCAAATACGACCAACAAAACCTTCCAACATAATCTACATTAGGCTAATGGTGATATAAAATGATATTAATAAAATAATACAGTAATGATAATATGAAGGTGCTGACGAAGTTCTATAACTAGAACTGCTGTGGGTCCTTATGAGTACGGGAGCCCCAGTGAGAACTGCATTCGTAACTACCTTATCACCCTCTCTTTAAAAAAAATGAGACATAAGCATATTGTAGTAAACAGAATACTAATATAGGCACCAGGAGTTAGGTCTTAATTCTGCCATTATTCTTTTGTAAGAGAAAACATACTCACTTTTCTCGTAGCCGTCGCAGCTCTAACTTTAAGTCTTCATCTTCAATATCTGACTCATTGTCACTACTCATGTAAGAGGAATTGAGCGAGTTACTAAGGCTTTGACTTAGATTTTGGATAGGGAGGCTCCTTGAGCTCAGTTGATGGGGGGAGTGTGGACTCCCTGAACCATCATCCATATCCCTACTTAAGAAGGCAGCCTCCAAGTCAGAAGATGGCCCATTCAGATGTGAAGGCTCTGATAGTTCAGGCTTTTCTTTCTTTGGTATCACAGCAGGAAGAACAGCTTGTTCCAAATCCACAAAAGGAGGAGATGTCATTGGTCCCTCTTTCTTTGCCTCAGTGGTCTTATCTTCAGTTCTTGATACAGAGAAACGACCTACTTTGTTTGCTGTCGTTGTCACCTGAAAACGTCCAACCTTGGTAGGCTGCCCAGTTTCTGACTTTGCTTCTGAGGCAGGAGTTTTGTGGACACCATCTGGGATATCTGAAGAGATACCATGGATGGTTAGCCCAGCAGGGTCTGGCTTCACCAGGGTACTCTCTGGACTACTACTTGATAGCACTGAAGACTCTGAAGTGCTGGATTCAAAATGAACAGACTTTGTATCTTCTGACTTATTTTTACCCTCTTTCTGGGCATCATCCATTGCAACTGAAACCTGACAGAAAGAGACCAAAGTGAGACTTTAAAAAAAAGGCCCCAATATTTAATTTTTAGAATGGACCATAAAAATAAACAAATAAATAAAGGAATCACTTTATTTCCTAGTCAGTAAGTAGGCCGATTATTTGTTTACATAGTCCCTCCATTTTTCATTGTGAAAATAAACAGAACACCATTACAGAGAACCATGTATCTTTACTGAGATGTACAGTTTACACATAGATTCTGAGTGGCTGGCTAAGCGTACTAAGTAAATTACTTTCATGTCACAGGACTCACATTCAAATCTTAGTAAAAATGTAAGTAACAGCTGGTCACAGAGTTTTGAAGGTTGCTTGTAAATAAGAAAAACTAGAAAGATTAAATCCAATGCATGTTAAATGCCAGCTAAGTTTCAAGAATCAACATGACCAAATGCTATCCACAACTCTAAGTGCTATCATGAAAATGTTAACCCTGAGAAAGATACCAACTGAGAAGGGCTCCTGGTGGCTAACTGGTCTCAAATTAAAAAAAACAAAACAAAACACAAAACACAGAACCTAGCAGCCATTTATTCCTACATTAGGGCCTCTCATGGAAACTGTAGTCTAGGGAGAAGCCTGTACTGACCTACCTCCTTCTGCACTACCTGTCTGCACTGTGTTTTTGCCGTCTGAGCCATCCCTTATAAAGGAGTTCCTGGAGTCCTGTTTCAACCAATAGGACTGAGGCGCTCCCCATCCAATGAGAGCTGAGCAGTTATAGGCCCATCAACTTCTTCAGCAACCAATCAGAGCAGCTCTATCCTGACCAATCAGGACAGTGTCTTTTGGATAAAACTTCCAGGATTTGGAGTACTCATTTGCATAAGGATGACCAATCAGTGACCAGGGGCAGGGACTTCTGTCCATCCAAGTCAGCTCCCTTCTGGCTCTGGGAGTACACTTTCCCTTTCCAGTAAAGACTGAAGACTGTGTTTCCCTGATTGAGATGAAATCCTAGAGATATCCTGCTGGAGAAGAACAGGGAAGACCAGAGCAACACAGCGCAGACCAGCAAGGAGCAGAGCAATCTAGCAAAGAGGGGCCTGGCACCAGTGCTGCCTTGTAGGCATTCTGTACTGTATTACAACCGTGCTGTTTTGCACTGAATAAAGTTTTTTTTTTTCATTGCACTCTAAACTGAGGCTTCCTATTGGTGTTGAATTGGTGCTAACCATAGGTTGACGAGAATAACTGGAAGGTAGTTGTTAAAGCAGTATTAAAAATTATTTTCAAAGCTTGTTTGGCACTACATGCTAAGAACCAGAAAATGTTCACTCATTGGGCCAAATGGGAAAATAAAATGATGTACCACTTGACGCTGACCCAGTATTTTCACTTCAGAAATTAATCCTAAAATGGTAATCCTAGATGTGAAAAATATTTTTATGTACAAAGATGTTTATTGCTACTTTAGTTATGTAGGAAAAGCAACCTCATGACTAACAACTGGATAATGATTAGGTGAAGCAGGGTCAATTTTAGATATACACATGTACAGGAAAAAAGGAATGGAAGGAAATATATCCCCAAGAATAATCCTGGGGGAAACAGTAAAAGCTATAAAGTGCTATACAAAAGAAATATATTATCAAACTGGCAACTTTGTCCCAAAAGGTAGGTAATAATTTTATTGAATATACATTCCCCCCCAAAGGGAATCAAAGCAAGGAAAAGCGACTCTTACCTGAAATCGCCCCGTCTTAAAAACACCAGTTCCTGAACTAGTTGCTGTGACTTGAGACACTGAAACAAATAAATGAAGTAGGAAAAGAACTTAAATTAGTATCTTTGGCTAGCTTCTTTTCCCTTTGGCCAGAAATACAGCAAAAGGAAACTACGTATCAGATGAGGACAGTTGTTAGAGGCAAGCAAAGTTTCTTTACCTCCCTTTATCCTTAGGTTTTGTTCAACAAGGGGAAAGTTTTTGTTTGCTCTCCTATACAAGATCCCTTTAGTATGAAAGATTATATTGGTCGGGAAAAATTGTCCAAGTCTGAAAATTTACCATTGACCCTCTACCTTTACTTATACATGTATGTTGATATGGTATTGTTTGAAGGAGTAAGTTACCTACAGAAGTCCTCCTTATCCACTGGTTAACTTTCAGTGGTTTCAGTTACTCATGGTAATTCCAAGTATATATATAGAGAGAGAGAGAGAGACAGAGAGAGAGAGAGAGAGAGAGAGAGAGAGGACATTCACCTATCTTTTATTATAGTATATTGTTAGAGTTGCTCTATTGTTTATTAGTCATTGCTGTTAGTCTCTTATTATGCCTAATTTAAAAATTTAAACTTTATCATTCATATGTATGTATAAGAAAAAAACCACAGTATAAATATAGGGTTCTGCACTATGGAGAGTTTCAGGAATCCACTGGGGATCTTGGAATGTACCCACCACTGAAAAGGGGGAAGTACTGTATAACCAAAGCAGCTTAACTACAATATTAAGAGACACTATAAAAACTAAGGTTAACAGACAGATATACTTGGTTATTCATATTCAAAGATATAAATAAATGAAGGGAACAGTAAGACTTTTACCTAGGATATTAAGACCCATTTTTAAAACAAAACCCAGCTATGACAAACAAGTTAGGTAACACTTAGGCAAAATTCTAGAACAAGACAGTAAAGGTGTCAGAATCACCAGTAAGTAACTTGGAAGTCACCTACGTCCTCTCTAGGGACAATCACTTGTTTGAGTTTCTTTCCAGAGATAATGTAGAATCTATACTAGCATTTTTTTTATTTTATACAACCAGAAGAACACTGATTTGGATATTTTTATTTAATGATATAACTTAGAGATCATTCTGCATCAATGTCTCATTCTCTTTAATGGATGCATAGCATTGTACTATATGCACACAACATTTAGATACAAATTTTTATTTTATTTTAAATTTTAATTTATTTTTTCAAATACATTTGTCTCTGCCTCCCCGCCACCACTTTCCCTTGCCCCCTTCCTCTTTCCCTCCCTCAGCTCTTCCCCTTTGATTTTGTCCATGAGTCCTTGCTGTATGTTCCTTGACTTTCCCCTTCCCTTCCTTTTCCCCACCCCCCCCCTTCCCTCTTGTTTCTGTTGGTTTCTTTTCCTTTCAGTGTTGCTGGTCTTATTTTCCTTGCATCTTTGTATTGTTGGTTAGGTTCCGCTTATAGGTGAGATCATATGGTATTTGTCTTTCGCCCCCTGGCTTATTTCGCTTAGCATAATGCTCTCCAGTTCCATCCATGCTGCCGCGAAGTTTACTAGTTCTTTTTTTCTTTCTGCTGTGTAGTATTCCATTATGTATATGTGCCATAACTTTTTGATCCAATCATCTACTGATGGGCATTTAGGTTGCTTCCAACACTTGGCTATTGTCAATTGTGCTGCTATGAACATTGGGGTGCTATATAGGTTCTTTTGTATTGGCGTTTTGGTATTTTTAGGGTATAGTTCCAGCAGGGGAATCACTGGATCAAAAGGCAGTTCCATTTTCAGCTTTTTGAGGAAATTCCACACTGCTTTCCACAATGGCTGCACCAGTCTGCATTCCCACCAACAGTGGACTAGGGTTCCCTTTTCTGCACAGCCTCGCCAGCACCTGTTGTTTGTGGATCTGTTTCTGATGGCCATTCTGACCGGTGTGAGGTGGTACCTCATGGTGGTTTTGATGTGCATTTCTCTGATGGCTAGTGATGCTGAGCATCCTTTCAAATGCCTCTGGGCCCTCTGTATCTCCTCCTTGGAAAAGCGTCTGCCCAGGTCCTTTGCCCATTTTTTGATTGGATCGTTTATCTTCTTGGAGTGGAGTCGAGTGAGTTCTTTATATATCTTGGAGATCAAACCTCTATCTGATGTATCATTAGCGAATACATTTTCCCATAGGGTTGGCTCCCTTTTCATTTTGCTGATGTTTTCTTTTGCCATGCAGAAGCTTCTTATTTTGATGAGGTCCCACTTGTTTATTCTTTCCTTTATGTCCCTTGCTTTAGGAGACATATCAGTGAAAAGATTGCTGCGTGGGATATCTGAGAGTTTCCTGCCAATGTTCTCCTCTAGGACTTTGATGGTGTTGCGACTTAAGTCTTTTATCCATCTTGAGTTTATTTTTGTGTATGGTGTCAGCTGATGATCTAATTTCAATTTTTTGCATGTAGCCGTCCAGCTCTCCCAACACCATTTGTTGAAGAGGCTATTACTGCTCCATTTTATGCTTCTGCCCCCTTTGTCAAATATTAGATGCCCATAGAGACCTGGGCTCATTTCTGGGCTTTCTATTCTGTTCCACTGGTCTATGGGTCTGTTCTTGTGCCAGTACCAGATTGTTTTGAGTGCAGTGGCTTTGTAGTAGAGTTTGATGTCCAGTATCATGATCCCTCCTACTTTGTGTTTCTTTGTCAAAATTGCTGCGGCTATTCGGGGTCATTTATGGTTCCATATAAATTTTTGAAATGTCTGTTCTATTTCTGTGAAATACGTCATTGGTATCTTAATAGGGATTGTGTTGAATCTATAAATTGCTTTGGGTAGTATGGACATTTTGATGATATTAATTCTTCCAATCCATGAGCATGGTATATGCTTCCATTTATTTGTGTCTTAATTTCTTTTTTCAATGTTGTATAGTTTTCTGCGTACAGGTCTTTTACGTCTTTGGTTAAATTTATGCCTAGGTACTTTATTTTTCTTCTTGCTGTATCGAATGGTATTTTTTTTCTGATTTCTTCTTCTTCTATTGCATTGCTGGTGTACAAAAACGCCTTTGATTTCTGAATGTTGACTTTGTAGATTAAAATTTTTAAATGTACCACATTTTAAGAATGTTTCTACTGATGAACATTAAGTTATTCAAACTTCTTGTCATTATAAAAATGCTCTAATAAACATTTTCTTTTAGATATGTGGAGGAAATACCTAAGAATGGAAGTGCCAAGTCATTTCCATTTAAAACTTTAACAGACATTACTAAATTTATCTCCATAGAGGCTGTGCCAAATCATCGGTGCATATTAAATTTCCGAATTTACCAATGAGAAATAAGAAAGGCTATCACTTGTAGTTTTACTTCCCATTTCTGTTATCATAAAGGAAGTTAAATATTTTCATGCCTAAGTTTCTTTTTTCTGTATCTTTTGATTATTTTTTGGTCCATGCTAAATTTATAGAACTCCTTATATTAGCAAAGTACCCCTTTTTGTGATATGAATACACACATACATTTCCCAGTTTTCATTTATCTTTAGACCTAATGGCATGTTTTTTCCATGCAGAAAAATTTAAATCTGTTAGCGCTTCTGGGTTGTGTATTAAACATAACACCTTTCTCCATATGAGGCATCAGGCAGCTATAATGTATGGACCAAATTCAACCCACTGCTTGTTTTTGTAAATAAATTTTACTGGAACACAGACACTCACTTATTTAGGCATTGCCTGTCAATGCTTTTAGGCTACAATAGATCTGAGGAGTTGTGACAGAGGCTGTACTGCTGGCAAAGCCTGAAATATTTACTTTCTTGCCTTTTACAGAAAAAGTTTGTTGATCCTGCTCGAGTTTAAAAACAAAATTCCTTTTATGTTTTCTAACAGTACCATTTTATGATACCATTTTCTATCTCTGATCCATTTGGAATTTATTTTGGTCTAAGGCTGGCAATCTATCCTTGCTTTTTCCCAGATGGCTGTCCAGTTGTCGCAAACCATTTAATGAAATATCCCATCACTTTATGAATTAAAAGGCCAGCTTTTTCATATTCTACATTCCCTTATACTTTTTCCATTCTTAGACTTTATAATTTGTTCCAGTGATTTTTGAGTCACTTATTTTAAAAAGAGAGCCAATTCCCTTGAAAATATTTTAAGGTTTTAAGTGAAATTTAGCATTTAAGAAAGACAGGAAGAAGAGCATTTAGGTAATCTTATTTATAGTTATACAGGAAGTACATTTGTGTCTGGTGGAATTGAGAATAGATATATTATAAAAAAGGGAAAATTAATATTAAGCATGTGCTATTTAAAAACCACACTGCGTAAGTATAGCTCACATTTAAGTATTTTCACTTTTAAATTTGATTCTGAAGGAAAAGGCAACAAAACATAGAACTTTCAAATTTCCTAGGTTCTGTGGGACTGATGATTTTGTGTAGAGACTCACTATAAAACTTTAAAACAGCAGTAATTGATGTGAACTTATGACTAAGCACATGGTGAAAAAAGTCCTAATAAAATATTTAAGTTGCTGATATAAATAACTTTTGCAAAATTAAGTTGGAACTATGCCTTCCTAAAGAGATTATATTTTATGGGCATGCCAACATTAAAGACTCAAAAAATAGACAAAAATAATGTTTAAATTGATTAATTGATATCTTACATTTGTATTTCTACCATCCATGCTATTCAAGTTTATCTCTATCTCTATATATTCAGTGTCACAAAAGCCAAGAGGTTATCGGTAAATTAACTTTTATATATATGTGTGATCTTCCTTGTCTGTCTTAGCAAGAATCTAGCCTAGTTAATAACAAAGGGTTTTATGCTAAGAAACTGCCACTACCCCTTGCATTGTTCCCCTCAACAATAAAAACAAACAAAAAAAGTAAAAGATTCATTAATTTGCTAATATTACATGCTCTTGGATATTAGCATCAGTGGTCCTTGGTCATGAAATACATAAAAATGTGCTTTAAAATAGTCTCAAGTACACCTACATTCTGAAGAGTGTGTCTCTGAAACAGTAACCTTTAAAATCAATTCTAGGGAAGTTTGGAAGTGGTAATATAAGAGGAAGAAGGGTGCTTCTCACCATCCTTCTGAGGCTGTGCTCCTGCTTCTGTAACTGCTGTTGGAGCCACCACGGACACAGACTGCAAAACACATACAGAGACACCACAAAATCGTTAGCTTCAGTCACTCTTCAAGTTTTATCCTGCTGCCCTTCCTCTGGTGTTTATAAAGGGCAGACAGAAAGATAGTATATTGTGAACAAACACTTATGCCTGAGGAAATTTTCTTTTTCTTTTTTTTGACAGCCTAAAAATAAGTCTAATGTAAAAAGAGATTTTAAAGAAGAAATTGAGTCTTAACCCTTCTATACTGCTTTATTAACTTTTTTCTCTGGTATACTTTTGAATATATCTTCAATATTCATGGAAAAAGTAGTTTTAATCAGAACATTATTGTGTCAACACACCTAAAAGGAAGAAGTTAAAACTTTAAAGTATAGCTTCCTCCAAAGCACAAATACGAAATTCACAGGATTGGTCTGTGGTGTAATTCTACACCACAGAGAAGAAAGAAGAGCATCTTTCAAATTATGTATTTTCCAGTTATACTACTGGGTCAGTGTTCATTTTTCATTAAACTCTCTCATTTCTGTTGGCAGGAACAAGCAAAGACTAAATAGGTGTTGAAGGTATTAACAGTCTAGGTTACAGTTTATGTTCTAGGAATACAATGTATTAGGGTTATGGAAATATTTCATTAAGATTTTCAAAACTTACACCCGCTGCAGATGTCACCGCAGTAGTCTCTGGACTAAGTGCTCTTCTCAGCTGAGCATCAAGGTCTTCCAGAGGTTGCTGAGGCTGAATGAAAACAACCACAGTAATTATAGGTCTTTGGCATATTCAGTCTCTGTATATGCCCCCTTTATGTAGAACACACTGTTGTATGCTTTAGATTGACCCAACATAACATGTGTCCATTCACTGAACATAAAACTCAGCATACTAAGTTCAACTCAGTTGTATTGCTTGAATGATTTACCAGTCTCTCAAAATTTTATTTCAACCTTTCAAACCTTAGAATCGTCATATATTTTTTACAGTTTCTAAGTCTTCTTTTTCACTTTTTATGTTTAATGTTACTTTAAGTGTTAGAAAAGCTGTTTATTTGTCCTCTCCTTAAAAATATGTTCTGAAAAATGTATCAAGATCTGTTGGTAGAGTAACTGTATCACCTGTTCCCTATTTTCTTTTTCAGTTTGGTACATCTTTCTGAGAACTTGTACTTACAAATAAAAGATGGCATTAGTATATTCTATCACTATCAAAGGATATTATTTCTTTCTTTAGCTATTAACAATCTATACTCTTATACCCTATAGATGGCAGCAAGGAAGAACTGGACATCTAAGTATTCGATCCTATTTACCAGGCCTTATTACCACCCACCCCAAGGCCGTAACTTTTATCCTTTGCTAGAGTCTAAATATACATCTGTATTAGCTTCCATCATCCTATTCTTCTATAGTCTTTACTTATGTTTTTCCCTGTTTATATGCAGGCACTACCCACTTACCTTTCCCCTTCCATGTCTTATTGCTGTTTCTTATCACACTTAAAGCCCTCTTAGAAATCTGAATACATGTTTTTTAATGAGAAAACAGATTTAAAACTCCTAATTTACAGAGTTCCACAATGCAATTTTTTTCAAAGCTTAGTGGCTGATGGAGTGGGTTCTCTTTTGGAGTTATTACTTTATTATGACGAGTTCATTATATTAGGTTTTACTGTATATTTGAAGTAGAGATAAATTCAGACTTCTCAAATTAGCAATTTACTATGTTTTTCTTATATATGATTCTGAAACTAAATTATTTTAGGTTTTTAGTGTTAAAATTTCCTAATCTAGTTTTAACATTTACTAGCTTGATTCACAGAGAAACTTTTTATGGTTACATGGATGCATCATCAGTACTTCCTATGGGAATTCAACTAAATGTGTGGGGTGGTAGAGTAGAATGGGAAAGGGAAAAAAGTTTAAATACTGCAGGCAGGTCTGACCACCATATCCAATGGGCAGAAATGAGTGTGAGAAAGGAATCTCACATTCATGTCACTGGTCTCAGCTCCTCTATGAGGAAATCTCATGTCAGCTGAGCTCTGTGATTTTTGTATTTAAAGATAAATATATATGAGGTGGGATGCCCAAGAAAGTGAAATTATCTTCTAGAGGGCAGGCCCCTTGTAGTACAGGCTTCCCCCACTAGGTGAGTGTTTTGGGAACCCATCTGTATCAGCGCATCAGCTGGTGGTGTTGTGAGAGGCTGCATTTGGCCTCAGTGAATTTTTGTAAGACTCTTTCAATGCATTTGCCCGTTTCAGGAAGGGTGATTTATTAGTACACCTGCCCATACTACGCTGAGTGTTCAGCAGTTTTTGACCAAAAACGGCATGACTCCATGCCCTACTCTCCTCTTCACCTGATCTCGCCCTGAGTGACAAATTTTTTGTTTCCCTGTATTAAAAAAGTCCTCAAAGGGATAATTTTTGCCAATGTGGAAGCGGTGAAACAAAAAATGACAGAAGCACTAAAAGGCATTAAAATTGACAAGTTCAAAAACTGTTTTGAATGGTGGGAAAAAAGTCTCATAGGTGTATTGCATCTAACAGAGAGTACTTTGAAGGTGACTGAAATTGAAACGTGGGAATACACAATTTTTAATAAATAAATTCTGTTTTTTTGGGGCTCCCCTTGTATCTTTCACGAAACAGTACCCTTATACCCACCCATCTGTATGTAAGCCAATTACTTACTTAGGTGGTCGTTGAAAGAAATGTCAAATTCAAGAAAAAAACTGGCTGCACTTAACTCATAGAAAAAGGGTATTATCAATTATTAGTATGGTACCCTTTCCTAAGGAGCTTTCTAAGTTACTTTTGTTTACATGTAATTCTTTACTTCCATGATGATCTAGAATGAATTAGCTCATACTTGAGAGCAGTTATATTTCTCTGGCAAAATATCAACTTAGCTATTTTCTTCCTTTGTCAGATATGAAAAAATGTTAAATGTTTTCTAGATGACTTGAAGCAACATTATAAACAAATAATATGAAGCTTCTCACTTTAAATAGGGCCTGGGTCAGTTAGCTTCACTGTTAAAAGAAAAGCTGTTACAAAGTCAAAACCAAAGAGAAGCCAGAAGCCAATATGCCACTGTGGAGAAGCTTTGTGAAAGAAAGTAATAGGGGTTCAAAAAGAAATCTGCCCAGTCTTAGGGCACCTGAGTTAGTGATGGTCCCGGAAAAGGTGGCAGCTGCTCACTGGATGGAATACCAGCTGGAAGTTCAGTACCCAATGGCAGCACCTACAGACAACAAAGGGAAATTCAAGTCCATGAGACAGTAAGAGTAAAGACTGCATATTGGAGAACAAATCAACTAATTCAAATTCAGAAGCATAACAATAAATATATCTAGTTAAGGCATGCTTGTCACCTCGGTTACACTCTGGTAGCTACAGTAAATAAAGGACATTATAATCATGATGCTATTGGAGGCATTACTATGACATACCAATAAAAGGGATAGCAAAATTTAATAAGACGTTATTTTCTAGGGAAAATGGAGAGAACAAAGGCAGTGTTGACATGAGAGGCACAGTCCAGATATTTGTGAATCACTAAATTGGTTAAATAAGGCTTTTCCAAAAACAAACAAGACTTTTCTGAGAAAACAAAACAGTTCAGAAATAACAAAGGGGCAGATCTGGTAACAAAAAGCATCAGAAATCCAATATTATCAAATGATTTGTTCTTTTGTCTGAGAGAAGCCTCTATATTACCCTACTGTGAAAAGAATCTCCCATCAATGGCAATGCATAACCGCAGTGGAAAAAAAGTACAGCCTTGTTACCAGAGGTCAGAGAGAGTGAAAGATGGCAGAATGAGATGAAATCCACCATAACACAGTTAGAAAACACAATCTAGAGTATTTTATTCTTAGGAGTAGATTCTTTTCTTATCCTCTGAATCAAATTTACCACCAAGTTCCAATTTTTTATAAACCTCATATTGTACATCTGTGGAATCTAAGCAAAGAGGAAAATTTGCTTCATACTCATTTTAAAACAAAGATCACAAACTGCTGCTACTATATATAATTACCAGCGGAAGCATTTAGCTCTTTTCTGGGATACAGATTCCTTCAGTTTGAACCGATTAGGAATAAATGCCTATAATTTTACCTATTATAAATTCTTAGAAAATCATACAGTACAACTAACCCCAAAATCCTGCCATATTTCAAAAGGAAAACTCTCTCATGTTTAACATACATATATCCTAAAATCATCTTCAATCAATTTATTTAATAAATATCAAGTGACTACTATCAGCCAGGCATTTTTATAAATTCCTTTGTAATTTGCAAGGCTGAGTTGAAAAAATGCACTTATTAGAAGGAAAAAGTGACCATATTTATCAAACTATTTCAAAACAAGAATCTTACCGGAGCCTTAGTTAAAGGTGGCTTTGATGGAACAGTCCCAGGTTTTGCTCCTGGAGTAGTGCTGACTGGGGTAGAAACCTGCCCAGGTGTGACCACTGGTAAAACGGGCAAACCAGTTGCTCCTAAGGGCAAACTAGTTGGTGGTAAGCAAGTACTTGTAGTTGAAGTCATGAGTTTGCTGGGTGCAACAGCAGTGGTTGGGATGCTTGGTGTGATACTGGTCTCTACTACTAGTGATGTCTCCAAAGAGACGGAGGCATGCTGAGTTCCAGATGAGCTGTGTTCACTAAAGAGTGACCGCAGCTTTTCTTCTAGAGTCTTTATGTCATCAATCCCAGCTTTTGGTTGTTGTGTATCCGCATCTATTTCAGGACAGTGCGTATGTGGCTGGTTGGGAAGCAAAGCTGGTTGAGGCTGACTATGAATTAGTGTCTGCTGTACGGCAGGCACATTGGCAACAGGCTGTACCAAGGGTGGGACACTAGGTACTGGGGGTAATAACGGTGTAGAAGTGGGCCCTGCTGCTTGGGAGAAGACGGGAGTAGAAGCCATAGCTGAGGGGGTGACCAAAGGGTGCACTCCACCAGGCTGAGAAACAGAACTAGATACTAGTGCTCCAGTGGAAGAGGAGGAAGATGATCCAGAGAGGGATAAAGCCAATCCAGTTGAACTGCTATGAGATGTTTTATCAAGTGAGTGTGCACTAACCACCACTGTTTCAGCCAGAGTGGGAGCAGAGGTGCTGCTGCTAAGCTGAAGAGAAGGCTGTGGAGCTATGCTTGGGAACGGAGTGGTGGCAGAAATTGAGGTTAATGTGGCTGCCCCTGTAGTGCTGACTGCTGACTGCTGAGATAATACAGGTGAAGGCTTGGCCTCCGGGGCAGTAGCACTGCACGCTGCAGAGGCTGAGGTTGTTGAAACTGGCATAGAGGGAAAAGTGCCTGTACTAGAAACAATGCTCCCAGCTGTCAGAGCCTGAACTGACTGGGATGTTGCTGATGTTGAGACAACAGTAGGTATTGTGATGCTTGAGACCACGCTCGAAAGGACTGGTGATTCAGACGCAGGTGGTATAGGGAGACCACTTGAAGTTACACCTGTGCAGGTGGCAATCCCTTTCCCAGGAGGCACTGTAATCTCAGACTGAACTACTGATGTGGAAATGTCATTAAGAGGACAGCTAGTTACAGGCACTGATGCTGAAGGTGTGGTTCCCGCTGTAGTTGGGACTCCAGCTATGCTACCCATGGAAGGAGGCACTGCTGGAAATGTTGGTCCTGTATGACTAAAGTTGGGAGGCGCTGTATTGGGTCCTTCTGTCATCTGGGCATTTTTAAGTTCAGAAAAGGCCTGCTGTAGACTAAGGGATGAAGCAGAGTGAGACAAGTTCACTCCAGCACCATGAGACGTAGAGGCGGCAACTGCAAAGGAAAATAAAAAATTCAGAACCAGTCCATTTTAAGAGTGAATTTCAAAGACTGTCCTAACAATGTATTTTTGGATTATCACCACTGTGATATACCAACAAGGTTTAGAACCTCTCCCAAGGAAATGACAAGTTCTAAAACTGCAAAGTAGTTTGATCAAAATCTAAATCAGCATGTATATGAAGTAACTTCAAAGGACATACAATAGTACTTAAATGGAGAAACAAACACATACTACTGTCTGTATCTAGCTATGGTTATCCTTTTTGGCTCTTTCTCTTTAATCTTCTCTATTCATTACCTATTTCCTTCCTCCATATGTTTCTCTGTTGGTTAGAATACCAATTTTCTATTCTTCTTCATTGTCTATGTCATCATTTGAACAACTGCTAGATGACCAAGCTTCCTGTACAACAGGGATGCTGCAGAATTTATAGAACTATGTGGTAGAAGCAACTCCTTACCCGTATCTGATGTTTCACTGGTGAAAAGTTTTGACTCTCGTAATCGACTTTCTGGCACAGGACTTACTATAAACCGTCTTCCGGCAGAATGAACAACTTGAGTTAACGAACTGGTAGTAATGCCTGGTTTAAAAGAAACAAATCACTTCATTGCACTATTTTTATATATATTGCCACTGACATGAACCTTCAAAATTTCACCATTAGCACACAACTGCTTTGGTCAATGGTAAAAGCAAACATGGAAAGAAAAGAAATTCACCTATTTGCTGTGGCATGGAAGATGCAGGAAGTGGTTGTTTGAACTCTCCTTCCAATTTCTACAACAAACAAAAGTAATTCAATTCATTCTCAAATGTAAACTTAATTAGGCAAAACAAAGTGCCACACGCAAAGAGAACATAACTGTCTGATTATCTCAGAGGTGTAACGATATCACTGGACATTCTGCAGGGCAAATTCGGCACTACAGTAATATTTTAAACAAACAAACCAACCTTCGCTACGGGAATGGTGAACCTACTTGAGAACCTGAAAAGCCATAGTCATCCTTTCCCTGTAGACTCTCCAATCCCTGGTCACCCTCTGGTTCCACACTGACATCCTCACTGAGCATTTCATCAGCTTTTTCAATAATTTCCCGCACTTGATCCACAAAAGACTCTCTCTCCATTGCTAGAATAAAGTCATTGTTCACCTGTGAAAGAAATGTGATGTCAGTCTGATTAATACACTGTTTCTCAAGCTGTAAGTCATTCAATTACCAATTTCATGACTTCTGCCCTATCTGCATACCACCTATATTTTTATTTACTTAATATAAAAATTAGTTCTTTAGTATCTACTGGACACGTTCTCGACAAAAACATCCTAAATCACAAGTCTGGTGTACTAAGTTATATTCACATCAAATCAAATGTATAACTTTAAGAAAGATTACAAAATACTGCATATTTGCCCTGGGCACTGGATATTTAGATCAAGTACTAAGGTAAAATTGGAACTCTAAACGTAGACATACCATAATTGTTGCTATCTCCTCAGGGTTGTCGCCATCTAAATCAAATTTGAATGTAACCATTTTCCTATTGTGAGTCTCTAATTGACATTCTACTACCCGATCTCCTTTATTTGAAACCTAAAAAAGAAAAAAGAAACAGCACTTCATACCTCAGAAGACCACATTCATTGACCTTGATTATTGAATTTGAGAAAAAGTAAAGCAGATTATCACTTAAATTTAAGCCTGATGTTACCACTATTCCTGTCACTGGGACTCTGCTTCTTAAACCGGTAGCAAGAAAACCTTAAGAAACTGTCAGCCTTTGAGATACATACTTATCTTCTACTGAAGAGTCTGGAAGAAATGTAGGGCCCTTGTTTTACAAATTAAAACCATTCTTTTTCTAAAAGGTTCATAGAAATATGAAATTTAACAGTATCGTTTGAGTGATTAGGCGATCCTGAAGTTTCATCAGTACACCTGAGATGTGAAATATTTAAAGACTTCCAGTTAAGATGGAGGCCTACGTAGACATGCTTCGCCTCCTCACACAACCATAGAGAGAATTACAACCAAACCTCAAAACAACACCTAGAACTGTCATAAAAGTGAACTGTATGGAAGTCTGCCAACCAAGATTTAAAGAAGCCACGTTTAGGACTTCTGGCCAAGATGGAGGCATAGGTAGATAAACTTTGCCTCCTCGCACAACCACAAGAAGGACAACAACCAATTTAAAAACAAAAAACCACCACAACTGCCAGAAAATTGAATTGCATGGAAGTCTGACAACCAAGGAATTAAAGAAGAAATGTTCACACAGACTGATAGGACAGGCAGAGATGGGCAGCCAGGGTGGAGAAGATGCATGGCAAGGCCATGGCTGGTAGACCGGGTGTTCCCACATTTGCGTGCAGATAAACCAGGAGGAACAACTGGGAAGCAAGACAGACCAGTCACTCCAGAGTTCAGCGTGAGAAAAGGAAGCCTCAAAACCTCTGGCTGTAAAAACCTGTGGGGCCTGTGGCAGCAGGAGAAACTCCCAGACTCACAGGAGAGGTTGTTGGAGAGACCCACGGGGTCCCAGACCTACACAAACCCACCCACCCAGGGATCAGCACCAGAAGAGCCCAATTTGCTTGTGGGAAGTGGGGGAAGTGACTGAGAGCCAGCAGAGAGCAGAGCAAGCGGCACTGTGTCCTCTCTGACTCCTCTCCCACATTCAGTGTCACAACACAGGGTAATGGGTTGCCCCGCCCTGGTAAATACCTAAGGCTCTGCCCATTGAAACATAACAGGAGCTCCAAGACAAAGAAATATGGCCCAAATGAAAAAACAGATCTAAGCTCAGGAAAAATACAACTAGGCAATGAAGAAATAGCCAACCTATCAGATGCAGAGTTTAAAACACTGGTAATCTTGATGCTCAAAGAAATGGCTGAGTATGGTTGCAAAATAGAGGAAAAAGTGAAGGCTATGCAAAGTGAAATAAAAAAACACAGGGAACCAACAGTGAAGGGAAAGAAACTGGGTCTCAAATCAACGATTTGGAACAGAAGGAAGAAACAAGAATTCAGAAAAATGAGGAGAGGCTTAGGAACCTCCTGGACAACTTTAAACTTCCCAACATCTGAATCATAGGGGTGCCAGAAGGAGAAGAAGGAGAGCAAGAAATTGAAAACTTATTTAAAAAAAAAATGAAGGAAAACTTCCCCAATCTGGCCAAGGAAACAGACTTCCAGGAAGTCCAGGAAGCACAGAGTCCCAAAGGAGCTGGACCCAAGGAAGAGAACACCAAGGCTCTTCATAATTATATTACCCAAGATTAAAGATAAGGAGAAAATATTAAAAGCAGCAAGAGAAAAGGAGACAGTTACTTACAAAGGAGTTCCCGTAAGACTATCAGCTGATTTCTCAAAAGAAATCCTGCAGGGAAGAAGGGGCTGGAAAGGCAAGGACCTACATCCAAGATTCCTCTATCCAGCAAAGCTATCACTGAGAATGGAAGGGCAGATAAAGTTCTTACCAGATAAGGTAAAGTTAAAGAAGTTCATCATCACCAAGCCCTTATGATATGAAATGTTAAAGAAATTTATCCAAGAGAAAGAAGATGATCAAAACTATGAACAGTAAAATGACAACAAACTCACAGTTATGAACAGCTGCACCTAAAAAACAAAAATAAACTAAGCAAACAACTAGAATACAAACAATCACAGAAATGGAGATCACATGGAGGGATATCAGGAGGGAGCGGAAGGGGTGAGTATGGGGGAAAAGGTACAGGGAATAGAAACATAATTGGAAGGTACAAAATAGACAGTGGGAGGTTAAGAATAGTATAAGAAATGGAGAAGCCAAAGAACATATATGTACAACCCATGGACACGAACTAAGAGTGGGGGAAATGGTGGTGGGAGGGGTGGTACAGGGCAGAGGTGTATAAAGGGGAGAAAAAAATAGGACAACTGTAATAGCATAATCAATAAAATATACAAAAAACAAAACAAAAACACCTAAGCAAACAACCAGACCAGGAACAGAATCATAGATATGGAGATCCTTTGGAGGGTTATCAGCTAGGAGAGGAAGGGAGAGAATGGGGGAAAAGGTTCAAGGATTAAGAAGCATAATTGGTAGGTACAAAACAGACAGGGGATGTTAAGAATTGTATAGTAAATGGAGAAGCCAAAGATATTATATGCATGACCTACGGACATGAACTAAGGGGCAGGGGAACTGCTGGGGGGAAGGAGGGTACGGGGTGGAGGGGAGCAAAGGGGGAAAAATTGGGACAACTGTAATGGCATAATCATAAACATTTTTTGAAAAAATAAATATTTAAATAATATTAATGATATGAAACCCACAAATTAGCAATACTTACATTCAAAATTCTCAATTTTGGACGTGAAGTCTTTTCATGACGAGAGCGACTTCTTACAGATTTTCTGTAATGCCGTTTTGTGGTTCTCCCTTCATGCCTTCCACTGGATGATGGGACATTCTCATTGCCATCGCTCATACCAGAAGCAACATCTGAATGTGCACTTCAAAAAAAAAGAAAGAAAGAAGTTCAGTTTACAATATGAGATTTAAGATTCAGTATTTTGAAGTTTCATGGCATCCTACCTACCAGTCAGGGATAGAGAATTTCACTTTTACATACCTGTCTATAGAAGAGACCACAGTGGTAGGCTGGGTAGGCTGTGGCAGTGCTACTGGAACTGGCTCTGGAGGAGCAGCAACCTGAGAGACTCCCTGAGTACCCTGTGAATAAAGAGAATAATTCAAATCTTGGTAGTAACAGATTTTATTTATTATTCACTATTCCAAAAAGCTACTCATTTTTTTCTTATCCCACCCCTCCCAAGTCCTAGAAGCACTAAATTTACTAGTAATTCTCAATATTCAGCATCTACCAACCATGGTCTTAAAATTCCAAAGGAAGTTTCTAAAGCTAGTTTCTGATATAGACTGCATGGTGTGATATCAGCCAACATAGTTGCTATGTAGTGAGAAACTATAATTTGCCATGCAGCCAGCATCTTACCAGAAGTGTGCAATAGGGCAGGCAGAGCAAAGTGCAAAGATGATTCAGATCTTTCTCCTAGTAGGGCAAAAATGATTACTGGGAGCACAGCAGGATAAGATATTCTTACGACTGCCAATGGCAAGAATTTGTGAAAGGAGAAGAATAATGGCTAAAGTACTAGCTAGAGAAGTGAAGTGCTAATAGGGTTAATCTTCTCCAAGGCACACTCACTTCCCAACAGAACAGCCAGTGGCAACAAGGCCCCCACATTGGCATTTCATTATGCTGTAAGAAAAAGTCATTCAGAAGTTAGTTTGAAATAGTCTCCAAAATTCTAAACCAGGGAACCTATGTTTCTCCTTTGTAACTTTTATCCCATTATATACATATATGTTTTGGATATGAACATGCAGAAATTCCATTTACCTCCAGAGCTGCTTGCTGGGAGGATGTAGTGGGGGCTTGTGCTAAACTCACTGATGGCTGGGACACTTGAACCTGTCCTCCTATACTGCCCACAGGAACTAACAGATTTGATTCCATATAAGGCTGCACCACTGTAGGAAAGTAACCTGGTGGAGCTAATGCTTCTGTGGGCATGGGAGGGGATAAGACTGTAGAAGGGATGCAAGCAGAAGCCACGCTGGAAGAGGGAGCAATATTTGAATCTCCTGGGTATTGTGGTGGCAGTCGAGGTGGGAAGCCCTGTGACAGAAATGAGGAAGGTGAGTTAGTGCAGGTCGGGTCATCAAATTAGCAAAACAGAAAGACATGCCAAAAAAAAAAAAGGAATGCACACAGCAAAGAAGAACAGTAGTAGCCCAATCTTTTTCTAATAATATAAAGAAGATTTAAAGATGATTCTTGAAATGAAATGGCAGACCAATTTCCATTTAGGGGACAGGACTCTACACCTATACATTAAATTGCTGGGTTTTTCCTCCTAGAGACTGTTTAAATAGGAGGAATAGACACAAGTCCTTTTAGAAAAATATCTGCTTTCTAGTCCATCTTAAATGAGAGAATGTAAAAACTCTTCAAGGTGTTAGTCATTACAGTCATTTCCTGACCTGCTAATCTTCTAAATCCAAGCCCTAAAGCTTTTTATTGATGCCATTTTGGCTACTCTATTTATTCTTCTTTTTAGAAAAGCAGCCGGATATACTCTTTATCTAGCATTCAGTTACCTTATACTGAGTTTTAAAGAGAAATATTTATCTCCCAAGAGATGTCATGAGAAAAATGGAATTGAATCATTAGACATCATCACCCTATCCTTTCTCAGAATTTCACTGTTTTAACTTCTCTAGGTGAGATCAGCAGCTATTGTTAAAGCTAGTTATTTTAATAATATTCCATTACTAGATTTTCAAGTCCTTGATGGTCTACTATTACAACCAAACCCTCTGGTGCCCTCCTTTTTGCTAGCCAACACAATACCTGGTACAGAACATCTCCAGAGGGAAGTGGAACCTCAGCAGCTTGTCCAAGGTTAGCTGGTATTCCCATGGACTGAACTGCTGGCTGTAGAAGCTGTGGCTGAACCTGACTTGGCAGCTGAGCCACAGGCTGCAGAAGGGTTGGAAGCTGACTAGAAGCCACAGTTGGCCCCCCTGCGATCGTAGCTGCTGTAGCCGATGAAGCCAAGGTGAGCAGAGGCTGATTAATGCCAGCTGCAATTGTGATGGGAAGGGCTGAGAAGCCTGTTTGAGCTGCAGACACATGAGGAGCCGATATAGGAATTTGAGAGACAGGATATTGAGGGAGTAAGGAAGTAGGGAGTGGCTGTCCCATAGGGAGGAAATGAGCACCAGAATGGACTGGAACAACTGAGGGTTGTGTTGCAACTGGGATCTGAGGTTCGCCTTGGATAGTTGGTACTGGCTGGGAAACTGGAAGCTGAGAAGGTAAAGAAAAACAAAACAGACGGATTTAAAAAAAAAAAAGAAAAAAAAAAAAAGCAAGGCCACCAAAGCAAGATTTATGTATTAGCCAAAAAGAATGAAAATTTAAAAAACAAAACCCTGAATACATTAGTGTAAGTTAATATGCCACATAAAAATAGGGAAAGGATAGCAGGATACAAAGAGGCTTATAGATTGTTCCAAATCTTTGTGGAAAAGTTTGCTAATGCTTCATTGTTCAACAACAAAACATGGACCCTTCCACCGGCAAGGTCTTTTTAATAGCTTTTGTTGAAAGATATTTTCCAGACCATAATTTACTGGCATGTTTGCTGTCTCTAAATCTATGACTACTATTACAATATTTACCAAAAATGCAAATAAACTTCTTCCCAGTGGAATTAGATTTCATCCATATTGCCTGTAACACAGGCCTATAGAAGTAGGTATAATTATATTTCACTGATTCTAGGATGCAGTCATCCCTCTCCATCACCTTGTCATTTTAACATTTCTGAACCTGAGAGATATCTTACAATTAATGGTGTGTCAGTACTCAGTGATACATAATATAATGGTGCATTTTACAATTGATAGTATCTCAGAGCGATTAACAGTATGACAGAAACAACACGTTGTATCACAATAGAAGCACAGCAAGCACCAGTGTTGAAACTGGAAAAAAGGCATTCAAAAGAGCATAACTTCATCTACAAGGCACTTTTCAAGTGATTGGAAGGACGTCTTAGAAAAAACACCATTCCATATAAGGGGTTTTTATGACTTACTGTCAGCAGACAATGAGGGACAAAACAATGCATAAATCTACATGAAAATAAAGCATAGCTGCAGACTTGGAATATTAAACATAGCTGATATAATTCTCAATAATGTCATAGGTTCAGTTACCAAAGCATATTTATTAGTCTATCAGTTCAATTCTTGTCAAACTGATTTTAGACTGATAAACCTAAAAGTTAATCTTTTTTAGATTGCCCCTGCTCTCAGTATGTATCCATTTATATTAAGCAATGCATATGCACAAAAGGAGCAGTTTTTCACTTTTTTTTTTTGCAGGAAAAAAACAACCAACTTCAATATTTCACCATTAGAGAAGGCAGAAGCCTATCCACATGAAAGACAGGTTATGTGGAGTTCCCTTTTATCATACTTTTAGAAATTAAGTATTTACCTGTTTTCCAGCTGATACTTGAGGCAAGACCTGTGGAGCTGGAGGCTGACTCACTGGCTGTATAGTAGCGGCCTCACTGGAGGCTGATGTCTGTGGAAGTGAATACTGTACTGTCTGTTGCGGAGGGGCTGTCTGCTGTATTCCTTGCTGCTGAGAATAAAATATAATTGTTCAGTTTTATTTCAAGTCATTAATACCATGTTTTTAAGAAAGTATGTTTGCCTAAGTCCTTCAGTGTCCGTAAATAATAATAATTTTAGTAATAAAGACATACACACACTCAAATTCATCAATTCTCCTTTACATTTCTCTTCTCTTCTAGCGTTCTTTACTTGTGATGGTACCACCAAGAACAATTACCAATGTTACAAAACTTGAGTCACCACTGGTCCTTCACCCAACATTCCCTCTTACCCCAAGAGCAGGTCATTTATAAAGATCTTTAGATATCATATCCAAATAGGTCCTCCCTCCATCTTCCCACTCATTTTTCCTATTTCTTGGTATTAGCTCACACTTTTGTCCTCTATTAAAATTAATCCAATCTCCTCCTTCAATCTTTTTCCATTCATCTATTTTATACACCGTATAAATAATTTGCTTGAAAAAAAATAGCTCTGATTATAGCTACAAAATAGTGAGAAAAGCATTGTACTTGGAATTTTTGCTTTATAATTTACTAGCTGTAATACCTTAGAGATCGTTCATTTTAATGCCAAAATGATGTGCCCTTCTTTGAAAATAAGAACACTATCACTCAAGTCAAAGCAGGACAAAAAGAATGACACTTGGGAATCAAAGCATATGCTGGGCACTATGGTATAACACACCTGAACTTAATGATGATACATAATTGTACCCAAATCCTAAAATTTGTAAGAAATTAATGGCCCTCTTTCGTATAACAAAAATCTGACCTTCAGAGCTGGCTCTCAAGACTTTGTAATACTTATAACTAACTTAAAATTTTTAACACAAAAATACCTGTTTGTAATAAATATTTTAACCAATTCATCAGATTATAAAGTTAAAATGAAAATACCCCAACTTCATTTTTCAGTGGCAACCACTATTAGTGGTTTGGTGCAACACCTTTATGAAATTATTTTGTATGTATAAATGGTCATTTACACACAAGTACATTTTTCTTTGTTAAAAAAACATGCCTATTATTTAAATACTGTTTTCTAACACATTTTCATTTCAGTTATCAATGGCATCAATGTCCTAATACTGAATATTTTGGTTGATTTTTAGCAAAATAAAATCACCAGTGGTCATGTTCATTTTATTCTTAATTATTTCTGATAATGTATTTTTTTTTTAAGATTTATTTATTTTAGAGAGAGGAGAAGGGAGGGAGAAAGTGAGAGAGAAACATTGATGTGCAAGAGATATATCAATCGGTTGCCTCTTGCACATCCTCAACTGGGGATCTGGCCCACAACCCAGGCATGTGCCCTGAGAGGGAACTGTACTGGAGATCTATCATATCACAGGCTGTCACTCAATCCACTGAGCCATGCCAGCTAGGGCGAATGTATTCTTATTTTAACTTAAAAAAATAGGGAACAAATGGCCACTGAATTATATAAAATTTATTTTAAGCAGTTAAGATATAGCATACATGTAACAACTGCAACACAACTCTGAATATAAGAAAATTTCCCCAGTTTCCCACTGAGAAGAAAAATGAAAACCAAAAAACCTTTTTGGTCTACTTTACTATATTTAAGCTTTAAGGAATTTACATGAAAAAAACTAAAATTATCTAAGGCATTAATTTACACACATCAATAAGACTGCATAGTACATAAATATAGTAATTTAGAAATATCGCTTCCCCTCCATCATTAAAACTCTTCACATGTAACATATCAATGTCTTTATCATCAGTGGAGCTATATGCTACAGTATTCTGGAGCACACTTTCCCTTTGTATCTTGAGGTAAAACCTGCAGTGACAATTGATTTTTTTTGCATTTGTCTTACAGATTTATATGCATGTTATCTTTGTAGTAACTTCTTAAAGTAAGTAAGTTGTTTACAGTGACATATAAACCTGGAATAGTGAAGGTTTGACCTGGAATAGTCACTGTCCTAAGAATAAGAACCAAATCTATGTTTAATTTCCTGACTTTTATTTTAAAACCAATTCTGTCAGATGTTCTCTCTAAACATGTCCAACCACATACGTTATTTTTCAGGTTCTTACACTTGTTCTCGCCAGTTTTATTCCATTAATAATTTTTGATTATTGTTCAAAATAAAGGACATTGAGGGCCCTGTTATATGAAAGTATGATAAAAGCTAAAAGCTTGAATGTATGGTGATTCCCTTCTTTACCAAGGGAAAAGGATAATTTGAGGAGAAATCCCCAGCTTATATTTGGGCATATGATATTGTCCCCCCTGCCCCTGTGCCCTGCAAGTGCGGAATGATGCTCACATCAAGATTTGGACACAATTGGCTCATTCCTTTCCTTTTTCTTTTGGCTGAGAACAGTCTTTATTTTTACATCTGAGACTAACTCATAATCAGAGTCTAGTTCAAATTGTATCTTTTTCACATAGCCTTCCTGACATCCCCCTCCTTGCTAGGAAGTGATGTCTTTCCTTTCATGACATAATTGGGTAGCAGTTAAATGGGGAGTTGTAGAGTCAGACTACTTGGGATTAAATTGTGTCTACCTCTTATAAGCAGTATAAGATTGGGTAAATCACTCAGCTTCTTCAGATCTCATCTCAGTTTTTCCATCTGTAAAATGATAGTACCTTCACTTACAGGGTTCAATACAGATTAAATAAATATACAGGTTAGTGCTTTGTACATTGTATATAATGTTAGCCATTATCTTACTTGTTTTGTAGGAGTTGACATATCTGGTACATCTTGGGCCTCACGTCCTAACCTGTGGCTCTTCAGCACATGAACTCAATCAGGAAAAAACTTCTTAATTAGTTGGGGGTGTGTGTGTCTGTGTGTGTGTAAACAGTCAAAGATGAACAGTTTTATACCTATAAACTTTCACTCTTTGCTTAAAATAACTGAGAGCCATGCATGCTAATTGTACTGTAGAGCATTTAGGGAGAAGTGGCTCCTTTGGGTAGGCCAGTAGTATATGGTGGTTTTTTTTTGGTGTACAATCACACTGGCTAATAATCAATACATCAGCCAACCAGGCATTGTTTAGCAGAGTAACTTGGCACCAGCTTTGCTCATGAAACCAGTTCAAACCAGCCTGACTGAATACTATTTGTTGGACTACTGGATTAAAAAAATATTCATGATAAGAAATACCTAAAGACTCCACATGTGACCTATAGAAGAAATGATGACGCAGTGTAGCTCATTAGCTTTCTGTGGAAACAAAGTTTTCCAGTAGGAAGAAACTATTTTTGGTACCTCATTGAGGTATGTATGGCATACCACTAGAAGGGACTCAATAAAAAACATGAAAAGAGCAATCCCTTATTCATTATATTTCAAAAACCCATGAAACAAAGTAAATTTCAGCCAAAGTACATTTCTTGACTCACTCTAATAAAACTAGAGACATAGTTTCCTAAGGGATTGGGACCTAACCATGTAAAACAAAAATTACATCTAAAAATACACTACTTACATAGTACCTAAGGTTTACAATCTTTCTCTTTTATTTATGGAACCTCTGTAGCTAAAATAAATAAATGCAGCTTCTTGGGTACCTTTGCACAATCTTAAGTCCCCAGAGAACTTTAATATAGAAGAAAGAACACTATTTTAGAAATCTTGAATTCTGGCTTGTAATTCTTGGTTCTATCCACTTATAGGCTATATGACCCTGAAAAAATTAAATAGTCTAGACCACATATACTTGGCTCAATTTTATGACTCTGCTTAAATATTATGCTATATTTAAAATATGTCACAAAATAAAAGTTACCTAAAAGAAATCACGAACAAAAATTAATTTCATTTGTACTGTTGAGATAGCCATTTAGTCATATTTTTTCCCAGAAGAGTCAACAATCTAATTATTTTAACCTGACATTTATGGAATTACCCTCCATTGCCCCTGCACACTTTTCTCACCATTGAACTCAATGACGTTGTTTCATTGTTTTCTTTATTTCGTACTAAGTATGTATGTATATGTGCTGAAATATAAGATATACAGGGCCTGGCACAAATCACACCCCTTTTATTACAAAATCTTTTATTACAAAATCATAAGCATGTATGACTCAAGGACACCATATAACATTTTAGGTGAGATGTTCAAACGGCTGTCCACCTAGTGCAAGACATTCACGTACTCTACCAACCACACTCAAGCAAGCCTTACTTCTGTCAGATCCTGTATAACAAATTACCTTGGAAAAGAAAAAACAGAGCACACACTTGAATTTGCTGTTTATTGGTGTTTGCTCTGTGTCCAAAGACACACAAATTAAGAGAATGGTATCCATGAAAGTGCCTCGTCATCAACCCACTTTATATAACTTTCAATTTGATTTATTTTTATTTTTTAATTTATTGATTTTAAAGAGAGGAAGGGGTGTAGGGGGAGAGAGTAGGGGGTGGGAGAGAAGAGAAAAACACTGATTTGTTGTTCCACTTATTTGTGCATTTATTGGTTGATTCTTATGTTCCCTGACTGGGGATTGAACCCTAACCTTGGCTTACTAGGATGATGCTCTAACCAACTGAGTTACCCAGCGAGGGCTTAGTTTGTAATCCTACTGGGAGTTGTTAATAAAATTATACTAGAATTTAAGGTTGACACAAATGTGACTGTTCTGTTGATTGGAGTATTGTCCCATACCCCAAAAGCTTGTGGGCTCCATCCCCCATCAGGACACACACCTAGGTGGTAGGTTTGATCCCCAGTTGGGGTATGTGTTGGAGGCAATCAATCCATGTTTCTGCCTTCCTCTCCACCCTCCTCCCCCCTCTTCCTCTCTCTCTCTCTCTCTCTCTCTCTTTTTAAGGTTTCATTTATTTATTTTTAGACAGGGGAAAGGAGGGAGAAAGAAAGGGAGAGAAACATTAATGTGTGGTTGCCTCTCACATGCCCCAAACTGGGGACCTGGCCCACAACCCAGGCATGTGCTCTGACTGGGAATCAAACTGGAGACCCTTTGGTTCGCAGGCCGGCACTCAATCCACTGAGCCACACCAGCCAGGGCCACTCTCTTTAAAAATAATTAATAAAAACATATCCTTGGGTTAGGATTAAAAAAAAAGTGACTACTCAACTTAACTATAAATATATTACATTCAAATGCACATCTGGAAGAAAGGGCAGGAGCAAGACAAAGCATATAATTCCCAGCCCTTAAATTCTATAAGATGGAGGTGTTGATCACAGGGTTAAATATATGTATAACCAAACTAATCTTGCACAAGGAACATCTGATGATCTTAGACTAGTATCTTATGACTACATGATCACATGCTGGACCAAAAGCAGGCAATTTGTAATAAGACTTAAAAGATTTGTTTAAAAAATTAATAGAAACAGTAGCCAATCTACTATTTGGCGATTCAGAAACACTTTATAGGGAACTATCAATGAAATAGTTCACTGTGAAGTTTTTGTGATACATATAGTAACTATAAATTTTATTGGAAAGTTAATAAATATTCCATTGTGCCAAAAAAGCATTATTTCCATGCAAATAATTAACTAATATAATATCAGCAATGAACTACAAACAGTTAATTTTAGAATTACCAATGTTACTGTTAAGCACATCAACATTGTACTAAACTCTTGAGTTCTTGGAACCTTTGGGAACAAACTCCCCAAATCAGAAGTTGAAAAACAATTTTTTTAAGTTTCTGAAGTAGCTGTTCTTAGGCTTTTATCCAGTGCTTTTTAGTATAGAGTTTGATAGTCTACCGCACAAATTAGAAATAATTTGAAAGGAATGTAGTGTCATTAGAGTCAAGTACAATGAAAGCAGTGACAAAATGCTGGTAAAAGAATAAGTCATAAATGTAAACAGAAACAAAACTGATATTCTTTGTATTGTTAAATTATGTATAGAATTACCTGTTTAAGGCAGGTAGATTATATCAGTAACAATGATTCTTTTAAATTGTAATCTGTCAAATCTAGTAAATTGTTCAAAAATACATTAAACAAAAGAAGATTTTCTAAAATGTTACTGAACACAATACATGTTATGCCTCTTGATTTTCCTTTCAAAAACTTAGCAAGCCATTTACATCAGAAATCTAATTCAAGAAAGATGTGAAACAGTGTATTGGCTACAGCTAATCCGTAACATGTAGCAATGAGTTGTTCTCACCTGCTGAGAATGTTGTATGGTTTGGGAAGATGAAACCCCTGTTACACCACTTGAGGATGGCTGGCCCTGGCTCTGCCCCTGCACCTGAAGGAAAGAAGCAAATACAACAAATTAGAGAAGCCCTAAAGAAAATGCATGGAGAGGTCAGGCTTTTGCAATACATATTAAGATCCTGAGACTTTGCTGAGTAAGATGAAACATTAGCTTGATAAAGCATATATGCAAGAGACCACTGGGGCATCTTTTTAAGAAAAGTTTAGAGAAGAACATATTCTGACCCCAGGCAGAACTGCTGATAGTTAAAACTTAACCTACCACTTCTGCTCAGGCTATAATTTTAGCAAAAATGTAACATTCATAATAAAATTGTTATTGACAATAATCAAGAGAAAATGTAGTAAGACTGTCAATGTAGGGAAAAAATCTCAGTATGTGAACAATTACAGAAAAAAGGGTATTTGATAATGCTAATTTGGTTCCTTTTGCTATTTGTTGTAGTGCCATGATGACTTTTATCAAAAATGTAAAAAATCTGTTATCATCATTAACTGCCTAGAGTAAGTTCTCAACCAGGGGCAATTTTGTCCTCACCTCAGGGGACATTTGGCAATATCTGGAGATGTTTTAGTTTGTTGCAATTGGGGGATGTAGTAGCTACTGGCATCTAGTAGAGAGCAGCCAGGACGCTGTTAAACATCCTACAATGTGCATAAGAGCTACCCAAAATAATTATCCAAACTCAAACATCAATAGTTTTGCATGAGAAAATCTGACTTACAAAAGTCTAAGTTCAAAATAACAGAATATGAAAAACGAATGCAGGGCTTTGCAGAGGTAAGTTAAGAAAAAGGCAAACCTTTGCTGTTCCATTTCAGTTTAGAGAGGTTTCTTTGAAGATTACATGGATATGACATGACATTTCACTGCATCTTAACCACTCTAAGTATTCATTCTTTCTGTAATATGTCTGTAAATTAACTACCTGATATACATAATTTTATTTTGTGAAGTTTGAGGAATGGCTGGCAGTGCATTAAGATTTACAGTATAGGCTGACAACTAGTGTAATGATGTGAGGATACTGCATATCCATGCAGTATCATTTCCAAGTTTCTGGATCTTTTTGATCCTTGGTACTATTCTAAACAACTGATACTTTATGTACACTTTCAGGATTTTTTATGCACACATAGGAAGAAAGTATGAAGAATATATACTACTTTATAAGAGTGGAATATATAGAAGATCCAAACAATGTCTTAAATATATAATTTCAGTCTCCTACATAGATTTTATAAGGCTTATACTTTTGATAAAATGTATCAAAAATACATGAAACAGTTAATACTGATTCCACTTCTTGAATTCTATTATGTCCATTACTTGGTCTTTATTTGCAAGAGTGCTTAAGCTAATAAACATAGGTAACAAAATTTAAATTTGTTGATGTAAACACCAGGGCCTGAGATATCTAATGTTCCTTAGCTTGCAACATGCATCACAAATTCTCAAAACAAATTAAAAAAAACCCCCACCACCAACACTAAATTCTAACTTAGTTGCTAAAAATTAGAATTAGTCAATTTTATGGATGAACGTTTTATTTGGACATATAGTGACTTGTTCAATTGATGTCTTTTTAAAAAGGCATCTTCATTTTGTTAAAACAAATTCCTAAGATGTTCCCTTTCTGTCTTTTAAAATCTTTCCATGCTAATGAAAATTCTATGCATTGTTAGCATTACATAAAAAAAAAAAAAGGTACCCCCCCCCTTTTTTTTAAACTAGCCATGTTTATTTCTGGGGAGAAAGAAATATTTCACATTAGTATTTGTAAATAATGCTAAGTCAACTTTACATTATAGACATTTGCATTTTCACTGCTGGTTTTAAACATTCTACATATGGATAGAATTGATTTTGACAACTGACTAAAATTCTAGCTTTTGTGTTCTCTTTTCCAAGGGTTTGTATTTAATAGGTAAGTTACAAAGCTTCTCCCTCATTTTTTGGTCTTAAACACAAGTAGTTTAGAACACCCCTACATGGAGAAACTCTATTAATAAAATTAAATAATATTCCTCATAAATGGAAAGGAGGGATAGAAAACTTAAATGTAATGGTTCATAGTAGGGTAGCTTAAAAGAATAGTGGAAGTCTTCCTATAACCTGTGGATGGAGTGCAGATCCTCCTGAAGAAAATGAGGCAGATAAAACCTGCTGAGATGTGGTTCCTTGGGGGAAACAGAAGAAAAGTGGGGATTCTTGTAACAATGTCTGAGGCAGACGGATATAGGGTAATGAGACGTCAGAGCCAAAAGGTGCAGCTGCTCCCCCTGTAGGGGGAGGTGATTGAAAATCACTGGGGTCTGAAGAAGTAATTTGTGAGGAATCACTGGAATACTCTGGGCTTCCTATTGGCCAGTTCTGTCCGATAGGCTCTACCACAGACACGGTCAATTCTGGGGAATAATTATGCTGTTCTTCAGTCACAGGCTGCAGGCGGCCATGTAATCCAACTGATGGAGGAGGTGGTTCTTCCTGATTCAAGTCCACTGCAACCTGTCGATTTCGGTAAACACGCTGAGGCAAAACTCCCCCTCCTTCTCCTGAAGAGGAGCTTGGAGTGTGAACATGAAATTCAAATACACAATTGCTTCTGCTCTCATTATTATGAGTTAACACAGCAGGCGCAGAATGAGGAACAAAGACAGGGTGAAATTTCAAACGTGTAGCATCTGTACTGATAGGTGCAGAAATACTAGAGAGGGGAGATCCTGGACTCAATCCAGAATCTAATCTTAAATTCTGAAGGTGTCCTACCAAGAAAGCCTGTCCAGATGGAAATTCAAAGACAGAACTTGAGGTAGGACCCCCTTGTACTGGCTTCTGTTCAGGTATCTGTTTCATAGGACTTGACAGTACTGGTGAGTTGTATGGAATACCCTCATACTGTTCTGCCACCTGGGCCTGGTACTGTACCCCAGCTACACACAATGCTTCCTGAGGAATAAAACAGTGAGCTTCTTCTGGAAGTACTAGTCCAGGTCTATAGTCACTGTAAACTTGAGGTGTTTCAAACATAGACTTGACCTGTATCTCACATGGCTCTCCAGTTATTCTACTGGTTGTAGTACCCAGCATAACTATGGCCTCTGGTGTCCAGTTAGTTGGGCTGCCACCAGGTGGAAGAAGATTTTGGCCAACAGTCCTCAGCAGGGGTTGGAAGTGGTGAGTTTGGGCTTCCAGGAAGGAGGTGCTCTTACGCCGCTGAGAAATGGCCACCTTCGGTGGACAGGTGGGAGGTGGTGAAAAAGAAACTGGACGTTCATGAATAGTTGGGAAAAATATCTGTGATTCTGGGTATGTTGGGGTCCCCCCACACGGATGCACCATGGACTGAGGCTGTATCAACATGAATAAGACAAGTAATTCATACATTCATATGTGAAATTACATTTGACATGCACAACTGGGTAGCTCTGTGTAACCCTATGAAGTGGTTACACCAAATTTATAATTAATAAATAAATAACAATACTTGTAGAAATTATGTGCATAGTAAGAATCCATTAAATACATCCAGGGTCCATCAAATTATATTCTGTGGGACTCTGCATCAGATAAAAACTGCTTTTCCGTAACTTTCCTTTCTCAAAGGCAATGGAAGAATTTAACTTCCTAAGTGGTTATTCTATTTCTACCATACTTAATATTACTCTTAAGACAATATAAATTACATCAGTGGAAAAAGACTTAAAGACTAAGTGTTAAAGGAAGACAATAAAACCAACAATTTTAATAATTGAAGAAATGTGCTTCCATTTAAGATACCGTACAAAGTCTACCTATATTCTATATTCTTATTACCCTCTCCTGTTCGAGGCTTTAGAGTTATTTTCTTATCAAATAATTTTATGTCTTCTAAGTAGAAATCAGAAGAGACTTTTGGTGGACGATAAAAAATATGCAACCGAACTAGTGACAATGATGTCTTCCCCTGATCTATCCCAAACTCAATGTAGTGAATTTTACTTCATGAAATGTGACAGATGCAATATTACTAAATATCTATTTTTTGGGTACTAGTTAAGGGCTGAATAATTTGGTGTTCAAATCAGACAAAAAGGATAATATAAATAACAGTTGACTTGATTTAACAGGTTTTCTGGGGGTCCCAGAAGAGTTCAGCATTTGACTCTACATTTAGAATCCTACCTTGCCAAATGCAAACAGTGCACACTGTAATAATTCACTTTTATGGACTGTTTTTTAAGAGATCAGTTTCATTTTTTCAATAGGGAAGACCCCTATTAAGTTAGCAAAATAGCTCTATTGGTACTTCTTCGTAACAGCTAAAAGAGGGTTTCTATTACTATCCTACAGCCATAGGAACACTACACTGTTAATCATTCTCCTTGGTAAAAATCTGAAGATTTGGGGGTTGCTAGATCAGAATGTTAACTATATTCTATATCTGGAAAAGTAACAGCAAGGTCCCACAGTGTTTAAAACTTTAAAAGACAGACCTTTAATATACATGAATGGGGCCAAAGAAAATCATATGTACTACATATGTGTTTAACGTACTCATTAGAGTCAAGATCCCACCTTACTCAATCTAAGAGAAAAAAAAACTTTCATGAGGGAACATTATGTTGGCTTTTTAGTTTGCTGACACATCGTTTTAAACAGTTAACAAATTAAAACCAATTTTCACTCTTCAATTATTCTTCACTGACTATGGGATAAAAGAGATTCACCCAGCTTTATTAGCATCTCTTTAGAATAAAGTGAGGAGAAAACATGTTTGGGTAATGTATGATAAAGAGAAAATTTGCCTTTGATTAAGCCAACATTGAGTTTAAAATTAAATAATACACATATTCTTTACTAGCAGATGAAAATACAAGATTTTATATATGTCAGTGGGGGACAGGAGAACATTAAAAAAGCTCAATTTTATTGCACACACACTAATATGTGTGAAGGATGTTATAAGCATTCTCTCTCATTACCTCCTTGCTTTTTCCCCCTTACTGCCTTGTAACAAATAAATTCCTACAGCAAGAATTGGTATCCTAAAGCATAACATAGTACTAAGTTTAGTTCTGTTCTTTATTTAATTTTTATGAAATTATGAAAACTCTTTATGCCTGGATGTATTCATTGGTAATAAGTTTTCATTTGTCAGGAAGTTTATGGTTACATACAGTACTGACAAAGAGGGAAGGCAGGCTGGAGCGTCGGTGCTTGCGCTGAGAGGCAGAGTGCATAGGCAGGACACTCTCCAATGCTTTACAAAGCTTTTCGGCAAAAGTTTCCTCAGGGGCAGTCCGAAGGAGGGAAGGAGAAAGAGGTGCAGACAGCACTGGTGGTGGGGTGGAAGGAGCACTGGGAGAGATGCGGGACAGAGAGGGAACAGCAGAAAGATGGGGAACACAAACTGACATGCTACGGCCACGACGAGGCTAAACAGAAAACAAACACACACATGAAAAACACAGTACTTTGAAAACAAAATAACCAAATGTACAATGATAACAGGGCATAGTTGACATAAAGAAATGTTCTTCTTTTCCCCCCAATCCAATTTTTTGGGGAGAGATATAATTCCACAAAGCACACCTGGCAGATCACATTTATTCTCTCTACACTGTTGGTCAAGCACAGGCTTTTTTAAAAAAATGAACAACCATGATAATGATCAATTATCTTCCTAAATATTCAGAAATAACATGAATTGTTATGTGTATGAATAAGAATGAACGACTGAGGTAGCAGAACATACAGGGTAAACAATGAATGTTGGTTTGCAGTTTCTGCAAACTACTAGAGATTAAACAAGAATGAATTCTATTAGCTTAATGTACAATGTAAGATGTAGATTTTAAAACTGGATTATTCTGCAGGAGCTCTGGAAGCCTCAGAAACAGTTTCTCAATTTTATTTTAGAAGGCATCAGGTTAAAAAAGTTTTGGCTCACAGTATTTTATTTGTTACATTTGCTCATTTTTATCTATAAAGGTAAAAAGTCATTTTCTACTAGGAAAAGCATTAGCTTTCTAGCAGTAATTCATAATAAATATAGGAAACATTCTGTCTTTATACTAAAGTTGTCAGTAGAAAAATACCTTGCATGTGAATCTCTGAAACATAACTTTAAAATTTTTTTAGGCATATCAGGGATTCAATTTAGGTTTACAAATTTTAAGGTACCTTAACATAAAGGTTATAATATAGCTTATATAATATAGTAATATAGTAGTACATCTAATACTATAAGGTTGTCCTGGGCAAAATTTTTATTTCCTTTCAGATATTATAAGCCACACCTAATTTTATTTCATTTTCCAAAAACTGGCTGCACAGAATGCTTTGAGCCAAATTTGTGGCCCACCAGCAGCAAGTATGTAAGTACCATCCTATGATTACCTAGTTTCATTACTGGTTCTATCTTCCTCCACCCTTATTTCTCTTTTATTTTACTTTTAAAATTCCACATATAATTGATATATTATTATAAGCCACAATAAAATCTTTCTGGAATAAGAACAGAATTATACAATTTTTTAAAGTCCTCAATATTTAATAACTCTTCATGATACCTACAGAATATTGTCATTAAAAGGCAAGTCTGTCACTAACAGACTGCTTCAGAGCACCAATAAATATAGCTATGTTTGTGGCTCAAACATTTAAAATATTCATAAATGATTATTTCATTTCCTTTTCTAAAGTAGAGACTCAATGTTTATAACCCTGTAATGGCTGAAGCCAAAAGATTAAAAATAGTTTAACAAGTCTAGCGTGATGTTCAAGGGAAAAAATAACAAGATTAGAAACTGACAAGAAATTCTGACAAATCTTATTTGTCAGATCACAGAAATACATCTATACAGTCTTTATAAAGTTCTTCTAATCTACCTAATTATTTTAAATGTTAGGAAAATAGACTGTTAAAACATTAGTACATTAGTAGTTTTCTGTGTGTTACTGTGGCCATTCATCTTGAGACCTAGCCAATGTAGGACTGATGAATGGACTCTGAAACAAACAAACACTTCTTATCCCAAGCTGTAGGATAAAAGACCAGAGCAAGCAAACATATTTTCTTAACAGAGAAAGATTTTCACTTATTGAAGAGCAAGAATTCCACAAAATTCAGATTAAAAGCTTTCTGAGAAAGGGAAAATCTGCCTCTCTAAAGATCTCATAAACAAGTGCTATACACTTGTTTATTCTCCAATTATTCTCCAATTCTTTCCTGAGCCAGGTGGTGTATTTTATTTACCTCAGAAGACTTCACAAAGGGTCACCAAAAGAAATGGGATATTCTCTGATGATCTACTTTAACATTCTGTCTGTCAGAAGCAAGAGTGGCTAATGTAAAACATGGGGTAATAAATGTGTTTATGTGTGTGTGTGTGTATACATAAAGGCATAAAATACTTCAGGAAATAATCTCTACAAGTTGATTCTGAAAATAAATCAGTAAGAAAACAGATACCAAATAAAGGGGAAAAGCAAATGAACATATAACAGGGAAGGAACTTGTGTCCAACACAGACTTTAAGGAGGAACACACATAGCAATCGATTAAACACAAGCGCTAAATTAAATGGTCATACAAATAAGGGATTCCTTCACTCTATAGTACTTACATGCAGCATTCTATAATGGTCTGAAGGTTTTACCTGTGTTTTATACAGTAAGAAATCTTACAGAAAATACTTAGTAATTCTTTTAATAAGTAAACTTTTGAAAGACTCTTCTCAGCCCCAACCCCAAAACATTTGTATATCCAACTTAGGTTGCTCTGAACAGTTTCAACTCTAAAGTGCTAAAGAGAGCATTATCTTTAATCAACAGTCTAAATCTTGTACATAGCTGAACTTTCTCTGTGAAGAAATTAATTTCCACACATTTATTTTTACTCTATATCTATCCCCTCCCCTGCTGGAACTACTCTAATTATACTCTATAGTAAACCTATTTCCTTCAGAAATAGACTATTTGTATTTTCTACTTCAGGCTCATGCTGATGCCTGACTACTAAAAGAATTTGAATTTCAACGTATTATCCATTGGCTCTCATCATAGGCTTACACTCTCTTATACTGTTACTTACCATACTTGAGGGTGGATATACCCCATGGGGTTGAGATTGTGCTTGGACAACAGAAGCTGTGTGCCCGGGGAGTGTGCCAGTAGAATGTGCCTGTTCATGTTGTGAACCATATGAAACTGTCTGTTGGCTGCTCACTCGAGATTCTGTGAAGACAGAAGATCCCTGACCACTGTCAACAGTCCCGTCAGCTGAAGGAGAAATGAATTGCCAAAAGACAGAGAGACAAATCATAAAAAGGAAGTTCACATTTTCCCCATCACAAGCAGCATCAGATTTTTCCTTTGCATAGACCTGAACTAAATAAAAAATGAATGCTAGTTATTTTACTAAGTATATTTCTTTATTTAAATGAGGGTTCCATATGGAAAAAAGTTTTAGTATCTTTAAAAAAATTCCCTGGTTATCACAGACTCTTATTCTCTGACAAATAAGGGAAATAAAATGGAATGCTGTTAGTGTTAAGTTTGACAACTTTCAAAGTCTTGACTTTGGGGATCAGTGGGTTCTTAGTATTAGGCAGGTAGTTCTATTAATTTTTAGCAGTCTCATTAGTTTCTAATTTATACATTATTCAACTTTGCTAAAAGAACTGAATCAGATTAATGGGTTTAATTATAAGTGGCTCATTTGTTCATTTTTCATTATTAATTATATTTCATTTTAAGGAACTGAGAATAGTAGAAATCTACAAATTGGAATTTCCAAGATGAAGGGACCTATAACATCATCTTATATCCTAATCACATTTCTTCACTGTCCCATCCTTTTTTTCTATTAGTCATGGACATAAGAAAAGAAAAGGTAGATGGCAACCATATCAAACTTACTATATGTTGGATTCATAATTAAAAACCAAGAGGCCAGTGCAAAAGCATTAATAAGATAAAAAGTCAATTAGGAGTATCCTTAGCATGTGTCTCCACTTCCCAAAATACTTACATAACACAGATATGCTAGGTTGTTGGTACTGTAGTTGTTGATGTTGGTCTGCCTCAGGTTCTTCAGGCTCTACTTGTGTAGAAACTGAAGCTAAAGTGGCAGAGGCAGTAGGTATGCCAGTGCTAGCCGAAGGGAGCTGCTTGATTCCTGCCTGGGAAGCACTTGATTGTTGTTCTCCTTGCTGTTTGAAACTGCTCTCTTCTTGCTTTCTTTTTTCTTGTTCCTCCCGCACCAACTGCCGCTGCTCTCGTTTTCTCTTAATTAATGACACTCTATCTTTGATGGCTTTCGCCATGGTCTTGTGATCGCCTTCACAGACATACCCAGACTCTACCTACAGGATTAAAAAGTGCATTTAGCAAGCTGTAGGGTATCAAAAGAAAACAAACCAAATAAAACAGAAAAGGCACTTTTGGGGAGTAGAGAAGAAAAGGAAGAAAGGACTCTCTAAGACATGGTTTTAACCAAACTGTGAAATTATTGGTCTACATTATGCATTTTGCCACCATTTTTGTAGATATTCATAATGTGGGTGCCAGGATCTTTGTAGAAAACAGATGGGTGGGTGTAGCTTTACTTCTTACAACAAAACAATGGGGACCCTCAAACCAAAGTTTTTTTTAACCAAATAGGACTCATTCTATCCTATTTGCTCTATTTCCCCACTTACACATAACCATTAATATTAACCTGTGTTGCTTTTACTTCCTGCCACTAGGTAACCACTTAATCAGAATAAAACTACTGTGGTAAATATGTAAAGGTGAAAAAAAAAACCCCAACAACTAAAAAACCTCTAACAGTGCAAAAAACTAACAAAAATAAGCTCTCTTTCATACCTAAGCAACTGTTATTGAATGGTTCTTATAAATTCTAATATATATACTATAAGTATCTTTGCACAGTAAATGCCTATTTCAGACATTATGGCAGCCTAAAATTGGGGGAGTGTTTCTTTTAAAAGTAACCTTTTAGACATACTTTAAACAATGATTCACCAAAGGTAATCTACATAATTTATCTTGAAAACTCCCTTCAAAATAAAAAAAAATTATGATCTACTTATGGGGTTTATAGGGATGACTGCTTTTTTTGTTCAACAGTATCAATGTATGTAAATTTACGTTAATTTTTAAATGGCTAATTACTGCTAATTTACCATTTCTTGAGCAACATCTTCTGGTACATCTCTGTCCAAGTCAAAGGAAAACTCAATAGCTTCATTGTCTTTGTATTTTCCCTTTAATTTCTTAATATCTTCAATACGTAGCCATAATTTAATAGCTATCTTTTCTCCATCATCTTCTTCTGCTAATTCTACCCGCACCCCTGTTTCCTCCTGGAAGAAGGCATGGTTCAAAAGGTCTTTGATAGAGTATCTTCCAAAGAGAGAAAGAAAACAAAACAAAACATACAAAGTGCAATTAGATTGAAAGAAAATTTTCAAGTGTATCTGATTATTGTTATGCTTGAAATAATAAAACAAGGACTGTAAAAAGAAAAACAAGGGAAATTTTATATATCATTTCTACATTGCTCCATTTGAATAGTGATTATAGAGTTTTACTCTCATGTTATAGAATGTTATAAAAATCTCATATGTAACAATCTCATTTATGAATTAAGAACGGAAAGTGTTACTTTTTTTAATCTAATGATCCAATCTCAGTTAACAGTATACTAACAACAGCAAGTAATACAAAGAATACCAGAGTTTCAAAATACCACATAATCATTTATATAGCATTTATTGTTAACAAAAAGTCCTCATATGTACGATTCTATCTCATCATTGACCAATATCCAATGAGATATCCTAATTATTAGTAAATGGAGGTTCAGAGAGGTTGAATATCTTGTTCATAGTTACAAAAATTGTAAATGATGGAATTAAAACTCAAAAATAAAACTCCTCATTTTAGAATCATTACCTTCTACTATAGTAACCTTTATTTACTCCAATAAATTCTCTCAATTCCTTGTTCAACAATCTGTGTACTAGTTAAGCAGAATTCTAATTGTGGAACAATCTTTAGATAAATGGTCTCAAAATACCAGTAATCTAGTAAACTGTTCCATCCAGAAAAGAAACAGAATAACCTGTTTGAAGACTGGAAACAAATATTCTTTTGTTTATAGTTTAAAAAAAAAAAGTTCTTAAAGAGATTAAGTACTCTCCTTTCCAATCAGTGTATATAAAAAGAGAAACCCAAACTAAATTTCTACTAAAAAGTCTTAAAGATCATGATGTTATGCTCTTCCAAATAATGAAGTTACAAAAAAGAATATGAGACTGGAGAAGTGAAGATATGGAATTCTTTAATTTGGTTGATATATCTGATTGCTGACATTCTTTGGAGGTTGACTATGCTCAATTTACAATTTATGTTTGTACTGGCTGATCTACTTTTTTTAGGGGGGGCGGTGTTATTTTTCAAAAACAGACATTGGATCTTTGCCATGCCTGACGGGTGATGAATCAGCTATACGGCAGATCAGATACTTGCCACTCCTCTGAGAGAAGTCCTCTGTTAGTACAAATGACTAAGCCAGATTTCCTCCTAAGCTTTGGGCGAAGTTGTCTCTTTTTACTCAAAGAAATTTTGATGTTTTGCTCTTCTTCAATTCTGGCATAATAAAAGTAAATCAAGACCTGTATAGCTGAGTTGATTTTAAAGAGCCAAGATTTTATTTCACCTTTGAATTCAATGGGCAAAAAACGAAGGAACAGATATGCTGTGTTAGAGACTGAACCCTGAGTTTTATCGTGCTGATGCTATTCAGGGGGTGGGCAAAAGGTGGTTTACAGCTGTGAGTACACAAAACAGTTTATTTAACAAGTAAACTACAAGAATGGGTAAATAATGAGGGCCGGTAATTGAGCACTTATGGGACTGTACTATAGTGCACTGTGCCATTGTTACGTTCTTTTGAGTTAACAAAGCTATTGCAATTGTCATAACCTGCAAATCTTTTTCCATAATAACTGTAAACCTACTTTGGCCCACCCCCGTAATTATCACTGAATGTAGTAGTTATGTTTCAGGTGGTTCTTGTTTACTTAAACTCTACTAGTCCACAGTTATACAACATTTCAGTATATCAAATTTGAATACTACCTTCAATGGACAAAACTCTACTTTTGAAAGATACTACATGACATAAGTGGAGAAACTAATCACAAGTAAAATATTAAATATACCTCATATTGAGCACTGTATTCAGAACATGTTACATTTTAGGATTTCGTTAAAGCAACAGGTCAAAAGAGACACTTACCTTTCATCTTTGTTTTGCCGAATGCATCCTTCGATGATTTCCTTCACTTCAGGGATCGCTACTTTGTCAAAACTGGCTGGCTTGACCCCCTGAAAAACCATAAAAAGGGGGACAAAAACACATTATAAAAGCAGGGCCTTTGAACTCTGACTTTCAAATGAATCTTAAGGTTCCATTAGATTGCTTTCTTATCAACTTGGCTTTTTTCTGATTTCTCTGCAGGAGCTGGTTAGTGCATGCTGAGTTGAGTAGTGACAATTTAACTCTCATGAGACAACAAAAAGGAACAGCAGCAGTCACTTACTTCCATGGCCTCTATACGCAGCTGGGGAAAATGTTACGTTGTTGTCAACATCTTCTGCTGTGTTTCAAGTAAAAGGCCAAATATTCTAACTGGTTAGAGTATCTTATTCAACTTTGTTCACTAACACAGTAATCAACACACCATTTAAATGTTTTGAACAGTGAACTCATGTGTAGGCATGAATTTACATGCTCAGTTTGGCAGGTATCCTATTATTACAATAGTCTTTAACAAACTGAACAAATATAGAGGGAGTTAAAGGATATGGACTGGTTTGGCATGATGACTAAAGAGCAAACTGTCTTATACATATGAAACATAAAATGAAAAGTGACATATCAGACCCATATGAAAGACAAATTGTCCAATTCATTTCAGAAGAAAACTCAGTATCACTATTACATGCAATACTAAATAACAACACAATATTTTAGATCTTCATGAAGTGTAAATTTTTGCAAAGAAAAATTTCTGCAATGTGTTGAAAATATACTTAAGATATGAGAATAACAAAATACCTCTATCTGAGAAGTGGTATAGATAAAGCCATCTCATTACCTATACCTGACTCATGAATTGAGCTGAAGTAGTGACAGTGATACATTATCCAAGCAGCACCATAAGTCTATAAACACACAAACACCTGGAAATAGGGCAGATGAACTAGAAGTCAGAATATACATAAATTCGAATCATCTATAGTCTCAGTGACAAAATATATTAAACCAAAATTAGTGATAATTTGATAGACCAAATAAATGCATGTAATCTCTCCTAGATTGAAATAAAAAACAGTTGACCCTTGAAGAATGTGTGTGTGTGTTGGCAGGGGGCAGGAAGAGGACACACTGACCCCCACCCTGGAGGTTGAAAATCCACTTGTAACTTTTGACTCCCTCCAAAATTAGCTACTAATAGCCTACTGTTGACCTTACCAACAACATAGGTAATTAACACATATTTTGTATGTTTTATATATATATTACATACTGTATTTTTATAATCAAGTAAGCTGAGAAAATGTTATTAAAATCATAAGGAAGAACAAGTACATTTACAGTACTATATTTATTGGGAAAAAAAGGATTCGATATGTGTATAAAGGGACCTGTGTTGTTCAAGGGTGAACTAGTGTACATCAAATGGTTAGCTATAGAAGAAGTCTTTAAAAACTAGAGTTGTGGTGAAATAATTTTCATTATTTGTTCACTGCATTATTCAAAAGTCCTAATTTGAAGGATTCTGTCTCTAGAGCTAACCTTCCACGGGAAGAAACTAATAGGGCTGATCCTAAAGTTAAATCAATGTATTTAAATAGTTCACTTCTAAATAATGACTACAAAGATCACAATTTGTATTTTCCTTATTTTTCAAATCCAGCAAATTAAGTTTTCTACACTGGTCTTTGATTTCACATAATAATTCTAATGAAAACAAGAAAATAATGTTGCTGAAGCAAAAGGCTGCTTTAATTGAGAAAGATGGTATGGTATTTCAAACTAAGGCTTAAGAAAATAGAAACTGTTTTAAGAAAAAAACTGATAATGTACACTACAGTTCTCTGGTAGTTAAAACACTGCAGGTTTTGTTTTATATTTGTTTATAATTTTGTACAATAAACATGTTAAGATGTATAAAAGTAAATTTTAAAAATGCTACATATAGATATAACAAGAAAATAACCTAAAATACTGTATATTCAATTTGTAGAACATTCACTATTGGCAGAAAATTTTCTGAAAGACTGTTCTTTGGTAAAATCGGACACTAATACATAGTTGACATTTGCATGTAAAAACATTTTAAATGTACAGGAAAGTGGCTAAAGAGAATATAGAATATGATTAGGAAAATGTTCCTTTTTCCATAAATGTGATTTAGGGGAATAGTTTGACCTTCTAGCAGTAAACTCTACATATTAAGTCAATAAAGTACACATACACTGATTATATTAAAAAGACTTCTGTTTCAATTTACATAACACATTGGAAAGATGAAAGAATTTAACAGAAAAGTTGAATTCAGTGTGAATTGGACAAGCAGAAACAGCTAAGCTTCCAATTCCTTGTCTAGCAAATGAGAATACCTGTATAACCCACCTACCTATATTTACAGCACCCAGAATCAAATGATATATAGATTGAAAGCTCTCTGAATTAGGTTTGCTGATCTACGGCCATTTTGGAGTTCAAAGGTAATCACCAAAGATAATAAAGTTAGGGGGTAAAAAGCAGCAGAGAATTCTCTTGAATAATAATCACCAAGATCTACTGTGAACCTTGTTCCTCTTGCTAATACCACCCATGCAAATACATACACATTCATGACTTTACAAATAAGATTTCCTATTTACAAATAGAAATACTAGTTGGACAAATGAGTTATAAAGTCATAAATAGCAAAACCAGCAACTGTGTATCATGTAACACCTTGAATCTAATAGATTAAGCTACTTTCTCAACCTATAGCCAACTTTTACATATGAGAAATTCCATACCAAAGCTACTGAACATACACTTAGAGGAATGTAGTTTGGCCTTCTGGCAGTAAAACTCTACATATTCAGATGACACTGCTGCCTTAAAAAATGTACTGCAGGTGCCAAGGTAGCCCAATAAAACGGAGACACACCTTACCAGTCCAGGGGCTGGCACTGAAAGATTAAGGCTGTTTACTGTTACTCACTTAGATAATGAAAAAAGTAAAAAGAAATTTCACCAGTAAGCTACCATCAAGAAATCAGAATTATGAAAATATCTAGCAGAGGTATTCTCAATCATTTGAGAAGCAAGACTAGATAAGGACTATATCTTTTAAAAGACCCAAAAATGTAAAAATGAGTATGAAACCTCACTGACCCTTAAAGTGGTCTACAGAAAAGTCAATTGGGATATATAAATAGAAAGTTGCTTAGAATAAAGAGTACAAGTTTTCATATCATACTCATAGGCTTCCTGCTCTAAGAGATGAGAAAAGCCAATGTATTTTTAAATTTTTTTATAAATAATTTTTAATTTTAAAATGTTGGTTGAGGGTTTGAGGGTAAGTCAAGGGTAAAGGGGACCAAATATATAGTAATGGAAAATAATTTGACTTTGGGTGGTGGGCACACAATGCAATATACAGATCATGTATCATAGAAATGTACACTTGAAACCTATATAATCTTATTAACCTAACCAATATCATCCCAATAAATCTAAGACTTAAAAAAAGTTGATTGAGATTATTCTGAAACATGATTTTAAGCACCAGACAGAACAAAGTAATGATGAGAAAATGTTTTAACAATAAAAGGTTTATATATATCAATAAGAGTGATCAACTTAGAGCCTAAAAATCCTGTCACATCTTTTCTTTACTCCCTAATTTGGCCTCGCACAGTCCTATTCTAGTCCTGTTCTGACCAGTAAAAAGTTTTGCTCACCTATTCTGAATGAGGTTCAAAAACACAAAGAACACAATAATAAATTTAGCTAATATTTTATACATAAGAAAAATGAATAGAGACACACATCCTCTTATTCCATTCTTCCAGAGCCAGCAACCCACTGGCTTTAGAAATATTCTTGCTTACATTTGTAATTCACAGGATCCTTCTCTAGGCAGTAGTGCCGCATTATGTCTTTTGACATGGCACAGTAGCATGTTTCTCTGCATTATACAAAAGTACTTCTTGAACAACTAATGTATATACATTTAAGATATTTTTGGGACTACACAATACTATGCATTCTCTTAAAACAAAAAACAAAGGCCACTCTTAAGCAGAGTACGAAAAACCAAACAATTGCACAAGAGTTGATATAAATGATTACAAAATATATTTTTATTTGAACTAAGAAAAACATGCATTTTATAGACTGAGTTTCTCTTTGAATTCTTAGTACTTATGGTTTGCCAACTAGTATGTTGGAAGAATAAAGATGACTCATAATACAGAATTCTTCTGGTTCAATCTTCTAGTTCTTAAAAATTATCAGTACTTGCTTCTTAAAAGCTTAAGTTTCAAATGTGGTGAGTAACATTTAACTTCTAACCAGCAGGAATTGAGTAAAGTCTCCTTCCTCTTCACACAGAATGTAGTGTAAGTTAACTAAACTATAAAACTTCATTTTAAAAAGCATTCTGAAATCAACAATTTCGATACTTTAACTGAAACTTTCTACACATACCACCAAATGGCTATAATATACCTTTTATATATATTGAAAATTCTTACCCACCTCATTTACACAATCCTTTTGAGAGCAGCAGCAGCAATGAGAATTAACGATGAGAAACACTGAGCAAAAATCTGTCTTTGTAAAATCCATCAGAAAAGGCAAAATAGACTTGTTACAGTTAGAAGAAAATGAAGGTGAAAAACGGGTAAGATGTAAATTAACAGGGTAAATTAGCCCACAGCACAAGCAAGGCAGACATCAAAGTCAGACTGAAATATAATTTGTTTCACACTAGCCATGCTTCTCCAATTCTCAGATACGAATTTGCTTTTTTCAGCCAAAAGTCTTACTTATCCTAGACTAGCCCTTTAAACAAAACTACATTCTACACAGCCAGAAAACTGTTCTATTACTATTCTTCCTGCTTCTCCTCTAACAGCAACAGGTCCCTACACAAGCAAAATTAGATTTTTACTTGCTCAAAGCTCCACCCATTATGTCCACAAGTTCTGCCTCCTTGACATCAAAACCTACACTAGAAATCTATTTATCTAAACACTCCCTTCCCCCAATCATGTTGAAACTGCTTTTAAAAGAAAATGGGGATCGAGTTCAATGATTAAAATGTAAACTCAGAATATGTAGCCAAAAGAACACTGGATAGGAAATCATAATCCCTCTCAGTTTAATCTCTCATACACCAAGTCTATGTATGAGAGATTATTCTGGTGTAAGGGATATACACCATATCCCTTAAATTCACTTGAAAAGTTCTTCTGTTTACCTAACTTAAAAAGTGGTTAATATTAAGGTAAATGCCTAACTATTCTCTCATGGTACACTAAAAAAAATAAACAGCTCTGAAATGGTACTCAGAAGTATCAATAATGAGAATTTATTCTTCTTCCTTCCCTTCAATTAAAAAGCCTCAATATGCACATCTACTTAAAGACATTCCCATTTGCCAGGAAGAGTTCATGGGCCCTGGTAACTCCTTCTTTGAGTTTAGTGATTAAGAAAAGGTTTTGTTCACGGCATTAACAAAGATGGTAGAAAAAGTGCTGTTCATTGCATTGTTTTACCAGGTAATGAATAAAATCTTATCCCTTGTAATTTGGTAAGCTTGAATCCCCATCAAGACAGTGGGTACTAAGGCTCCAATTACTAAACAACAGTAGCATAAGATAAGGGCTTGGCAGGTATTTAAGAATACTTCTACTCTAACAACTAGAAATAACTATGAATTCTAACAAGCTATTTCAAAGTAGTTACCACCAATCTCTGGCTCAACACCATTCATCACTACCAAGTAGGGAATCTAGGATGTCAGGTAATGGTCCAGAAACATAGCAATGTGGTCCAGCATTATCTCTAAGTTACATGTCTGAACAAGACTGTTTAGGATATGGTTAACTAAATGAAAATGGAAGAGCTAGAGAACAGGTGCCTTACTTGATGCCTGCTTCATAGGTTTATCAGATATAAAGATGCAGGTAGAATTTTAAACTCTACTGAGCAAGAAACAAAAACAAAATGAGGTAGTTTTCAATATATACAATAAAAATACTGTTCACGTACAGATAACGAATTACATGTCTAAACTCTAATTTCTCATTCAGAAAGTCAGTGCCTATCTCCGGATTTCCCCATTTCCTTCAATGGCATCATCATTATTTCCATGTTCCAGACCAGAAAACTTACTCATTCTTGGATGCTTCTTCCCACAATATTTAAGTACTATTTTGCCTATGAGTTCTTTAACAAAGATAAATGTAAAAACTTCTGATAAGCAGTTCTGCAACTAATACTCTTACTGACTCCTCCAACAGCCAAAGATTTCTGGCCAGGCAAAATGTGGTTTTTACTGACTTGTCACCTCTCAAAATTGTCGCTTCCTTTGCATAATGATTGTGACCACCAAAGTCCAGATAATCAAAACTGTAATTACCTCTTTAATTAAGCTTAGACCAACTTAAGATATACCTCACTGTTTCCATTCTCTCCATCTCCAATTTGTATTTTACATTGTGGCCAGCTCAACCATTCGCCTTCATTTAATCATCTGATATTTAACCATTTCCAGTCATCTGACACCGTTTAACTCACATCACACTGCTCATAAATGGTTAACACTTCACATCTACAAGATGGCCACAGAATCAGAGATCTAAAAAGAAACTGCTCCCTGGCCAGGTGGCTCAGCTGGTTGGAGCGTCCTCCCATTCACCAAAAGATTGCAGTTTTGATCCCTGGTTAGGGCACATGTCTAGGCTGCGGGTTTCATGCCAGGTCTCCGTGGTCTCTCCAGTCTCCTTGGTCTCCCCAGTCTTCCCAATCTGGGCACATATGGAGGCAACTGATCAATGTTTCTCACAACGATGTTTATTTTTTTCCCCTCTCTCTCTCCCCCTTTCTGTCTCTCTAAATTCAAAAACAAAAAAACAAAACAAAACAAAAACCTTCAGGTGAAGATTAAAAAAAAAAAGAGTGAGAGTCCCCCCTACCTTGCCCAAATAACAAAATTGTGGGCCATAAATTAATACTATGTCAAAGTCAGAATTAATCCATTAATTCAACTGGCATGCATGGAGTGTCTAGTCTAGCCTAATCTAGCAGGTATCAGACACCTACTATATATACTGCATTATCTTCAGCACTAGGATAAAACAAAAGGAGTCTATATTCCACTGGCTAAGGGCCTAGTCGATGCTAAAGCAAAAACTGGAATCCAAATTCCACAATATCTGGGGTTCAATGTTACTTCTAGTCCATGTTAAAGTATGTTTAATGTCTCTAATCTGGTGTATAAAGCCCTCATAATCCAACTTCTCCCTACTTTTCTACTCCTGTCTACCTAAGATAAGTCTACTCAAATTGGTTACTTGTTCATTAAATACTTAATGCACATTTTCACTGACAAGTAGGAATACTCTTCCTATTCCCCCTTAAGTCAACTGAGTCCTACACTTCTTTCAAGGTATACCTCAAATCATATAAATCATATATAATGAGAAGGCGGAAATATGAATCTTTTGGTATATAAGATACCAGGAAACTCAAATATTATTACAATATACTTAAATATAGAAACCATTTGTTTATGCCCCACCAGTTTTTATTCTATACTCTAATGCTTTGTGAATTATAGATCAACATTCAGTGTGAAAAAGTAAAACCAGCTTTTCTGAGAAATCATGAAATAAAGATTTCACAATTGTTCTTTAGCACCTAAGCCACTGGGAATGATACCTAGAACTATTTGGTTTAAGATTAACAGTCTGATTAATATTAACAACCTTTAATCTTAATCAAATCACAGTAGAGTAATGGAATGACTCTGAAAATCATTCACAATGTTCCCAAGATACAGTTCATGATACACAATTTTCTTTTACATGTATAATCCAAATTTACTGAAATAAAATTTATAAAGGAACCATTTCAGCTAATTCCAGTGACTTAGATCTGTGATACTGCATAAAAACTTCATCTGCTAAAGAAAAATACACAACGTTTTCCTCAACTTTTCAAACCCTATCTAATCAGGAATCACCAGCCTCAACTGTTTCTGTAAAAGAAAAAAATAGGGTAAACTGCAATCTGTTATATAAAAACTAAAAGGAATTTTGCCCTAACTGCTTTAATTCTCTTTTCCCAGACAGAATGTTCAACCTTGCAATCCAAAGGCTAATAGAATCAGTGACAAGTAAAATTACACAAACAAAGTAATTAAAAATCCCCATTATTTCTAACTTGGTTGTTATAAGGCTGGATTCAGCCAGGTTCTTACTGGTTTGAACCATTAGTTTAGAAGAATTTGAACATACCTTACTATTCCATTGGAAAACAAGCCTCTTCAAACTCCCTACCAAATCCAGCTAGTTCTATCAAAGAAAATTAGTTTACCTCATTATTCCCCAAGGTTCATTACTCTCTGATACATGAAAGCTTGTATATTGCTCCAATCTAAAATGCACTACCCTTCATATATCCTTCATTGATGCTATTGCTTACTGTAGTTTCTATTCTTTTAACAGCAGACAAAAATTGTGCCAAATATACTACTACTCTTATCTGGATCTTCTCATTATGAACAGCAAAGATTTTTCAAGATAACTGAAGTTTTTCTCCTTTGAACTGAGATCTTGAATCCTTTACAAAGGGCTCAAAACTGTGATACAAGTCTCATGCTAATCATGTACTCAAAGTTTTTTCTCCTTTAACATCTAGAAAAGGTTAAAAAAACAAAAACAGGTAAAAGAAATAATTCCAAGGTTTGCATTTGTGTCATGTTAGCAATGCTTGATTTCTGACATTATTATTATTATCATTATCATTATTATTTTCTCCTGTTTTTTCCTTGGGCAAAATGCTTGCCCCCTGAGTCGACTTTTTTTCTTTTTTTCTTTTTTTACTTGTGAAGCTATTATCTACTGACTACTTATTTACCTGGATATAAAAGATTAAAATAAGATAGGATACTAGAGCATTTTCAAGGTGATTGGCAACAAGTAAGATGACACAAAAATGTAAGCTCATTTGCTCTCAATTAAAACTTTAAGTTCATTAAACACATTTTAATCACTGCAATTTGCTGAATGTCACTGGATAAAAGACTGGTACAATAGACAACTAATTTCACTACTAAGCACATCATAATGATGTTAAAGATAAGAATGACAAGTACTGACTGATAAATGTGTATCAAGTACTTTACTATGTTCTATATCCTTAGTCCTCATAAATAGCTTAGGCTCTGAGAAGTTAAAGAACTTGCCTAAATTATCATAGATACGAAATTCCAAGCAATGTCAGAATTGAACTCAAGCAGACTCAATTCCAGAGCACATTCCCTCCACAGGCAACATAAAATTGTGTTTCACCCCCTACAATTCTGTATTCATGTATTCATTTCACAAATACTGAGTGCCTATAACTTGCTTGTTTCTAAACACTAAGGAATACAGCAAAGAACAACTCAAATAAAACCCCCAACCCATAGAATTTGTATTCTAATTGGGGCTTTAGATAAATGCTGTAAAGCTGTGATAAAAGGCTATGAAGAAAAATAAAATCACAAAGGAACAGAAATAAAATGTATGAGCACTTAAGAATGTTTTATATAGGGTGGGTGAGGAAGGCCTCTCTGAGCAAGTAACACTTAGAGACTTGAATGAATTGCATATACAGAACAATGACATATAGCAGTTTATCATCAGTCTGCTATAGAATATGATTACTGAACAACAGTTCACATTTACCTCCTTCACATCGTCACTTACACAGACACGTTTAAATGCCCTCAGGTCACAGACTGTCATTATAATTGACATTTATGGATTCAGTATAGTATTTTGATGTAAACAGGAGATCTGTGATCATTACTACTATTTTGTAGATACATTATCGTGGGCTAGCCATCCTGGGCTTCAGACTGTTTATATATAAAGTATTGATAATAGTAGCATCCCCCCTCCTTCTCCCAAGAGTTGTTAAAAGAATTAAAATACATACGCAAAATGTTCAATGTAATATCTGGCATAGAGGGTGTATATTTATTAATATTTACACTGCTATAATCTACTATTTGCATGGCAGTACCACTGCAAGGTCAAACAGACTGTATGTAGTAAATTGATCTGCAGAGGAAAAGAGAAACCTGTCCTTCAGAGGCTCAGTTCTAATGGGGGGACAACAGTTAACATCAACAGAATTATTATTATGTTAATAAAACAGAGGTAGAATATGGTGGGATCACAGAAGAGGGAATGATATTGGCATGACTTTCTTCTAAGAATCCTAGAAATACTAAGGAGTACCAGAGCACTAAGGATACTGACTCATAATTTTGTACAGATTTGCCTCAGTATCCCTCTCATAGCAGGCCAATGAAGCACTCAGTTTAAATATACCTTCTCAGAAATACTATCTTGGACCCTTTCAAGGAGTTCAAAACTCACTACTTCATTATGTCTATAACATCCATCCACTTTATTGTAATTACTACTTCAGTGTTTACCTTCTCCACTAGAAAGTGGAGGAACAATAAAACATATTATCTCATTAACTGCTGTATCCCCAAACTGGCACATAGATGATGCCTTGCATTTAGGAGGGGTCAATTTACTAATTGACTAATTGGTTATACATAGTAAATCTGGAATGAAAACCAGAAATCTGAAGTGTCAGGGGTAAGTTTATATCAGGGAAGCCTATGGATAACCAAGCAGATTTCATTAATAAATGTGCAAATAGGTAGACTGATGCTAACATATACTTTTTAAAAGCAGACTTAAAAGGCAGACTTAAAAGAAAATAAAATACTTCAATGCACTTTTCAACAGTAATTACTATCATTTATATAATGATATAAATCATTGTATAGTCTAGACACTTAACTTGAATCCCCCATTTATATCAGCACCCAAAACAAAACTTCAGAGAATTAACAAAGGACATAGCCCTTTTATTCCTCTTTGGAAGACAGAAATGGAGGTTGGTGAAATCAAGACAGCTTTACTCAGTTGAGAAATATAACCGACAGTACAGAATAACAGACTGTAGGTAACACCAAACTAATTTTCACGGCTGAGAGGAAAAATAAAGTATAAGTATATGCCTGCAGTATACTTAGAAACTAATGATTCTAACAGTTCCTACTAACTTAAAGAACTATCAAGCTTTTTATTCCTTTTTGTACCCTGACTTATGTTGTTGTTTTTAGATGAGACGAGGCACGTTCAGGCTGGTATTGTCATAGACTTAGGTTTCTTTTTTTAAAGACAGAAATAATGCAATTAAATAGGGTTAAATTTCTTTGTCAATTTGGTTACTTAGTAAAAAGGTTCCATGAACGATGGAATGATAATTTATTCCAATAACATTTGGTATTGCATGATTTAGCCTACTTTTTATTTATTTAACCAAAAACAAAGTTACACAAAACTGAAAGTGACCTTAGGCGGTCACTGTTCCAGATCATTTCTCAAACTTTAATGTGTACATGAATCATCTTTGGATCTTATAAAATGAAGGTTTTGATTAGTTCATCTAAGATGAGGCCAGAATTTTATCTTTTTAACATGTGCCCTAAGGATGCAGATTTTGCTGGTCTGAGAACTGTACTTTGCATAGCAAAGATCTAAATACTAGTGATTCTCCAAAGTGTGGTATTAAGACCCTCAAGGGTCCCCAAGATTCCTTCAGAGGGCCTGAAAGGTACTTCCTTTTCCAAGGACATATCTGCACAAGGCCAGATTTTCTTCATACATTTCAAACAAAACAATATATTGCAACAGATTAAATGAAGTAGCAGGTATGAGAATCTGGTTTCTTTGCACAGACATTAAAGAGATCTGCAAAAAATGTAAAAATGCCACTCTTTTCACTAAATTTTTAAAATAATTTTGGAAAATGTTTTTTTTGTAAAATGCCAACAATGTCAGCATGTATTGGGCTTATTATGTTATTTCTTAATAAATTCATTACAAAATTCTGTGTTAATATTTAATATGGTAAACTAAATATAAAATAAACAAACAAAAGCTCTTTGGGGTCCTCAATAATTTTTAAAGAGTATAAAGGAGGATGGATACAAAAGACTCTGTGAGCCACTGAGCTTAATCATTCAAATCTGGTAGCTTCTATCTTGATCCTTTCTCAAAAGTTCTCAATGGACAGATCTCAAATCTCTACAAGTAGGCCTTTGCAATGTCTTAAAATAACCTTGCCAAGCTCTTTTATTTTTTTTACTTTTTAACAACTCACTGAAGTAAAATGTACACATTATATTTTGATACATATAGACATTCATAAATATACAACCACAATCAGGAAAATTATATCCACTATTCCAACTGTTTCCTTTGCCAAGTTCTTCATGTTCACTTATAATTTTTTGTCCTTATTTAGTCTCCTCTAAGTAAAAAAAAAAAATTGGGAGCACTCCCTCTTCCAATTATGCATGCAAACCCCTACCCTCAAGAAATGAAAAAGAATGGTTCTAAAAATGGAAAATGATGGGTCTCAATCAGAAAGGATTCACGACATCAGGACTATCTTGAAACATTTCGGAGATTAAATGAGAAATTGTGATTTGGTTCGTCCCCATGAAATCTCACGCCAAAGTGAGAGTAAACATAGGATAAAAATTATGCGGAAATAAATCAACAAAACAAAACACAGACCTAGCTCCATAATGCCGAGTTACTTAAACCAGTTATTTAGAAATTACAACTATGAGAATTAAGAACTGATAGGCAGGCATGTAAACAGATGGCATTTTTTCAAATACCTTGTAGTTCTAGAATGTTGACTCTATTATTGTTTTCTGCTCTATTTGAACCAACTATTTCTCCTAGTATATAAAATGTATTGCCTGTATATGTGTATCAGTTTCTACTTGCTACTATTCAATTTCACTTTAGTAGGATAATTTTGTTAATATTTCAAAGGTGACCTTAAGTTTTATTCCTCTGTTGCAGGGCAAATTCAACTCTCCCAAACTTACACACTGTCTAACTGACAATACTTACGATTCCTTTCTTTGAGATGTTTACTCTTCAAAATATTACTGAATGCCTACAATGTACCATATGCTATGTTATGAACACAATATGTATAAGCAAAGATTTAATAAACTAGATTGTACAATATGCCTTTTAAGACACCTGTTACATTCTTCCTGTTTCCAATTCTTCTGCAGAAGTGAAGGTGTCTATAGATTCATATAACTTCACAATGAGAGAAGGGAAGAAACTACAGAATTCAAAGGAAATAAAATTTGTTGAACATAACAATTGTGGTATATCCATAAAATGGAATTGTATTCAGCCATAAAAAAGGAATCAAGTACTGATTCATGCTACAAGAAACATAGATAAACCTTGAAAACATTCTGGTAAGTCGAAGCACCAGTCCAATCAAATCCATGGAGACAAAAGTAGGATATTGGTAGCCAGTGGCTGAGTAGAAGAGGGAATGGGGAATAACTGCTAATGGGGATGGGTTTTTTTTCTGGGGCAGTGATGAAAGGTTGTGGCCTTGGTGGTAATGACTGCAGATATACTATTATAGATATACTAAAAACCCCTGAATTGAACACCTTAAAATGATTTCAATGATGACTTTTATGATGTCAATTTTATCTAAAAAAAAAGAAAAAAAAACACTGAAAAACTGACAACAGGGTAAATATCCTACTAAGAATATAGAAACAGTGATATTGGTCTTTCTAGGTTCTATTAAACTAACACCAAAGCCTTCTTTCATTTGAAAAGGGGATTTTCTTCTCAACTGTGCTGGAGTTTACATTTGCAAACAAAGATACATTTGTTTATTAGACATATCTCAACTGCTTTCTCTTAAAAATCAACTTGTTTTCTTTACTTTTATCAAATAATTGCTTACATAAATTTTTATCTAATATCATGGTAGTGCTGTGCCCAACAGTCTAAAACATACTGCTTTTAGCCTGAGCCTCTGGTAAGCAACTTTTAATTAAGAGAGCTTAGTCATGTTTTTCACCTACTCATCCTACAGTCATGATTTTTACCCTGTTAATCATATTTGCACGGTTTGGGTTGATATACTATTCTTCTCTTGATAGATTTTAGATAATTGGTTCTATCATAGAATTTAACTTGACTTCTTTAAATAGCAGCATTATTTTTATACTTCATTTTATATAAAGAAACCTAAAATTCCATGATGCCCTGAAACATTTTTAGTACCAACCATTGTTTAGAGAAATGATCAGGAAGTGAATTCACAAGATTGATCAAAGACACTTATCACTAACTAATAGAGACAGCCCAAGCAATGCCTAATCAGTGCCTCTAACAGCAGCCTACAAAACAACAGAGCCACTGTCTGCTAGTTTACATAATGAAATCGACCCCAGTTTCAAACTGGAAATACTGCAAGAGCAACAAAGAAGGCTGGTGGCTGAGAGAGAGCAGAAAATATTTAAAAATGGATCTCTCTTATATATACTTTTCTCCTACTCTGTTCGGTATCAAAACATTCAGCATTGTTAGAAGGCAAATAAAGGATACTGATTCATAAACCCTTTTTAAAATCCGGAATGACTACCTCCAACTGTAATACTAGGTTTAAGACGTTATTTATTCTTAGGCCAATACTAAGAATAAGTATGGCCAGTGAAAATGGTTATTATACCAAAACCTCTAATGTTTTCACCAAAAAATTAAAGTGATAGTTCTATTCTTAATAGAAAGAAGACTGTACACAAATTTTCAGAGCTAGGAATTTAAGTAGCTACCTGCTTGCACCAAGATTCTCATATAGATTCTAAGTACAGAAGCTGGCTAGTAGCATTCTAAAAGAAGAATATTATCACCATATTTGCAGATTGGAAATTACTTACAGAACTCCTTTTTAAAAGATTTTATTTATTTTTCAGAGATAGGGGAAGGGAGGGAGAAAGGGAGAGAAATATCAACTGGTTGCCCCTTGAACACATCCTGACCAGAGGCTGAACCCAAAACTCGGGCAGTATGCCCCGACCAGGAATCTAACCAGCGACGTTTCAATTTTGCAGTATGATGCTCAACCAACTGAGCCACACTGGTCAGGCTACTTACAGAACTCTTTAAAGAAAACAAAAATTTAAGAAGCTCTGGCAACATGAGTTAAGAACTTCTTAACAGCAACTTCTTCTGTTAAAAGCCAGGCAGTACATATTTTAGGCTTCTTGACCCACACAGTCTGTTGCAATTACTCAACTATGCCATTATAATATGTACAAATAGACATAGATAATACAGAAACAAATCAGTGTGGCTGGGTTTTGTTAATTTATTTATGACACTCAAACTGAATTTGATATAATTTTCACACATCATGACATATTATTCTTCTTTTGATTTTCACCACTTAAAAAATATAAAAACCATTCTTAGTTGATGGGATGTACAAAAATGGGCAGTGGGCTGGACTTGGCCTGTGGATCATGGTTTGTAATCCCAGGTTTAGAGTATGATATAATGAAGAAAAGTAATAGACTGTAAGTTAGTAAATAAAATACACAAAGCATTCCACATACAAAATGTAAATTTTACAGTCTAAAATTTAAAGTTATGTACTTAAGCAAATAATCAGGTCTGTTGTTCAGTTAGATCTTATCTTCCTAGAAGATAAGTATTTACAATAGGTATTTGTTTTCATAAATATTAAATGGAATAAACAGCAGGCAATTATATAGTCCTATACACACTATTCTAAATGCTTTAAAATAATTTGGTTTTTGAACTCATAAGTAAAATAATCAATTACAAATAAAATTCAATGATTCAGATCAACTGAAAAGCTCTGCTCAGAGAATGCAAAGATCATCATGCAGTAAAGTCAATCACATAAAATGCTGTGAGGGAAGTCTGCTTATGTACAGTATAAGGATTCAATGGATAGCAGAAGAGCATGTAGAGAAGATAAATAGCATGTACAAATGGGTAGGAATAAAGAAAAGGATGTGACATATATGCAAGATACAAAGAGGACTGGCTAAATAAATAAAGTGTTTAGATGAAGATGAGGAATAGCAAAAGAGAACATTAAAAATTTGTACATGCTTTGGCAAAGTGGTATCATACAATGTAAGCTACCAAGAGATAGCAAGAAAATTCATAAACCACTCCTGAAAAAAAAAAAAAAGTGAAATTAGGCTTATGATGAGAATGCTTGCATCTTAAGAGTTATTCTTAAGTAAGAATTGCTAAACTGTAAGTAATAAGAAAAAAACAAGGAGTCACACCCTGGCCAAGTGGCTCAGTTAATTGGAGTGTCAGCCTGTAAAACAAAAGGTTGTGGGTTTGATCCCTGATCGCGGCATGTACAAGAGGCACCTAATCAATGTCTCTGTCTGTCTGTCTCTCTGCCTTTCAAGCCGATAAACATATCCATCCTCAGGTGGGGAAAAAAAACGATATGAAGAGTCACATACTTCCTACGGTCTCAAGAATTCTAAATAAAGGGGAAAAACATCCAGTAAATAGCCCACCCTATCCGCTCCCCTTCCCCAAAAAGGGGAAAACATAAATTATTATGCTCTGAGGGAAGAAAGGGTAATAAAAATAAAAAACCTGAACTTAGAATACAGATATAGAACTCTAAGAGGCAAAACACATGAGCTTTCTAAGGGCAAAACTGTGGAATAGTGTTTAAGACACTTATTAGAATTAAATGAAGGCTAAAGAAACTACATTTCCCACCTCCACCCAATCTGAGTTGAAAATCAATGCTTCAGAGAGCCCTATTATGAATTAGAAACCAGGGTGGGATGGTGTATGTGGCATTGAAAAGAGGCTGATAAATAATAAAGGCCTTAGGAGAGAGACTTGGAGACAGTAACAATAACGGATAAAATACCACTACTGTTAGAAAGTCAGGGATAACTTGAGAGTAATACTCTTTTTTATACAAACAATACCTATTTTCTTTTTATTGGGTATAAAGACCCTAATAGTTCTTACCATTCATGCTGAATAAAATAAATTAACTGCCCAAAGCAGTTCCACACCTACCACACAGCCAACTCATATAAACATACAAAAAAAGATGTTATAGGAATATTTACAGCAATTATAATTAATGAAGTAATCAAAGATTCCTCCCAAACTTTGTGAAGATATAAGAACTAATTTGATCTACGGGAAGCAAATGTTTCCTGTAAGTTTTTAGAAATATACTAAATTACCATTCTTATCAGCTATCCAAATCTAAATAAACACTTTATAATAACATCTTATATCAAAATTCAATGAAATCGCATCTCTAAAAATGAGTTAATTAGATACTATGTGCCTCTTGATGTAATATAATATGAAATACACAGAACCATGTATTATTCTTGCAAAAAAACCCTAAATTTTACCTAATATTTGTAAGTGTTTTCAAATTTGTTTCTATTAGGACCCCCATTATACCTTAAAAATTATTAAGGACCCCAAAGCCTTTTGTTTATATGTTATATTATTGCTATTTATCATATTAGAAATTTAAAGCTGGCAAAGTTTTTACGTATTAATTAAAAATTATAACAAACCTCATTAAATGTTGATAATAATAACCCTTAAAATAAAAAACCCAGTATTTTCCAAAAAAACACAAAAAACAAAAACCCAGTGAGAAATGTAGTATTGTTTTAAATTTTTGTAATCTCTTTAAATGTATGCCTTAAAAGAAGACAAATGGAAGGTCATATCTGCTTCTGTATTTAATCTGCTGTGATGACACACATCATTTGGCCTCTGGAAAACTACACTGCACACTTTGGTATGAATGTGTGAAAAAGTAAAATTATTTTTACATCACTGACAGCCCTCCACTACTTTAAAGTAAATTTGTGTTTACAAAAATGGAGAAGAGTAGAATAACAATTAAATGACATCATAAAAGGAAGCAAATCAATAAATCCAGAATGTGGAACATGCCTCAAAACAATTCATCCAATTCTTTCAACATATCAATAGAGCACAGAAAAAGAAAGTGGGAGCAATAGTTCTAGATAAAGAGAGAACAAAATGTCTTCTGTGGACCTTGATGGACCCTATTTTGAACACTTACTGTAAACAGACATCTCTGAAACAATAGAGAAAATATATGTATAGGTAGGATATTAAATGATCCAGAAATTACTGTTAATTTTTTTAGGTATGATATGGTTATACAAGAAAAAAAAATCTTTAATTATTACAGAAGCATAACAAAGTATTTAGTGGTAAAATGAAACAAAGAAAGAGGACAGATGAAGACAGTGTAGCAAAAATGGTCCTAATATTCCTGTTGCATGGAATAAGTGGGAATTCATTGTATGATTCTCTCTACTTTTATATATGTACCAATTTTTCATAAAAGAAAAAGTTATAAAAATATTCAATAAAATTACTTGGCTTAACTTTTGTGCCTTTTGTGGAAAGCCTCCACGTTCTTACAGTAAACTTCTTTCAGGGCTTTATATCACAGACCTAACAACTATGCTTCAGGTTTCAACTGGACAACTCTAGGAAATCTCTCTTTTGGCAGAGATGAATTACCATGTGTAATTTAAACTAGAAAAAGGTTTTAATTTATACCTTAAACATTGGGGGTACTTACAAATGATTTAATAATTTAGTATCTCCATTTTAAAGCATTCGGCAAAAAGTCTGTGAACAGAACAGCTTAATAGCATTACTTTTTTTTTTTTTTTTTAATTCTCACCTGAGGACATACTTAGAGGGGAAGGGACAGAGAGAAACAGCAATCAGTTTGCCTCTCATGCCAAACATGCAACCCAGGCATGTGACCTGATGGGAAATTGAACCCTCGACCTTTCAGTTTACAGGACAATGCTCCAACCAACTGAGCCATACCAGTCAGGGCTACGAGCATTATTTTTAACTCTGAAAATAACCTTTATAGTGGGAGAAAATGAGAACTTAGACATCTTATAATGAACATTTAAGTGAATGCAAGGAGGGCCCAGGATAAACTGGTACATCTTTGATCTTTGTTTGTTCTCACGGTATCATGAACAATCAATAACTCAACTTTCTCTTCTCCCAGCATCTCAGTATCCTCTCTCTTACTGCTCCCTTCTGCATGGTGTGATGTTCTACATCTTGGGATTCCTTCTTAATGTGACCTAAGCTCAGGAGTCATTGAGGGGAAGGCTTACACTGGTCACACGACGGTAGATCTGCGCAGCATTCTGGCACTCCGAGTAAGGGTATTCAGACGTGGCCATCTCAAGCATGCACATCCCAAAAGCATAAACATCAACGGATTCATCGTATTTCTCTTCATACATCTCAGGGGCCATGAACTCTGGGGTGCCTTGAATTAAAAGAATGATTCAGACTCAATACAAGTAAAAGCTGCAGGTGTTACTCACCTGGGGAAGAAGCAGAGAAGTTGATCTGCGAGACAGAATAAAGTGGAAGAAGGAAAGAAGGGAGGGGAATTAGGAAGAGGAACAAAATCTTAGTCTGTTTATCAATTATCTTAGAGGTCTTCTACTGCAAGGCCTTTATAGAAGAAACTAGAACAAGGTCAAGTGTCTTTATTTACTATTTCAAAATGGATTATTGTTGTACAAAGTCAAAATAGAGACTTGGATAAAAGATAAGCTGATATAACTCATAACAAAACAAATGAAAGGAAACGGTAAGAAACTAACAAGGAATAAAGTGAATATAATGGTATCTACCTGTAAGGATGATGGGTTAAAAAAGATCAAAATACTTGTCTGCCCCCTACTGTATGGTAGCTGTAAGGTTAATATTTAGCAATTTCCAGAGACATTTTTGGTTGTAACAACTAGGCAGGGGATAGAGGGTGTGCTACTGGCATCTTGTGAGTAAAGGCCAGAGATGCTGCTAAATAATTTTACAATGTACAAGACAAGCCCTTAAAACAAAAATCCCAGCTAACCCAAAACATTATAGTATTTAAGCTGAAAAACTCTGTTTCAGATATATCCTATCTTCTGAAGAGTAGGAGTAAGGAAAAAGTTGATAAAAACCAAACTTTCAGAATGAACTCGTATTTTCACATATTAAAAGAAAGTCTTAATAGACAGATATTTTTAAATATACATATATATCCAACAGACAATTTGAAAAACTAAAATACATATAAATCGTTTCTTTTATGTAGAAAACACACTATTATGTAATTATGTAATACTAAATAGCAATAGAATGATCTACTAAGATTGATAGTTATGTAAAATTTTGTTAAGAGTTTACTTTACTTTTCTTTATATAATTTACAAAAACACTGATAGTCTTCAAGATGACTCTAGAAGCATTAGGATAGAGAACTACCTATCTTATAAGTAGAACTTATTGCTTCCTAAGTTCAAATTATAAATTTTTGAAGGTTTTTTTATGTAATAAAAGCTCTGACAGGGCCCAGCTTCTAAATAAAAGGAATGTCAGAAAGCCAGTTAGTCTGCAAGGTACACTTGAAACATACCTATCACGCTCTTGGCAAAAGAAGCCCGCTTCAGGGTTGCCAGACCTAAGTCTCCAATCTTGACGGAGCCTGTAGGGCCAGTGATAAAGATGTTGTCACATTTAAGATCTCGGTGAATAATAGGTGGAGTTCGAGTATGAAGAAATTGAAGTCCTTTAAGGATCTGTCGGCACCAGCTTCTTAGAACTTTGATCTTCATCACCTTAAACCTTTTCAGGTACCTAGAAAAGGCAAGGTATACCGAACAGGTTATCAACGATATGAGTTTGCTGCTTTGAAGAATTCCATTAAATTCTAGCATATCTGAGATGGAAATATCAAATTTAAAATATTAAGATTCAGTAACCTTAAAGGCTCATGATACTTTTAGTAAGGTTAAAGGGGATGGGATAATAAGTGGTTGGAAAGCAAATTCTGATGACAAAGCACAAAAAAAAATTAATTCCTTAAAGTTAAATCATTACTAAAATGATTTTTAAAAAGTAGAGTTCAACTTCTGGTAAATGGTGAAGCAATTCTTACTGGACACAGATATAATTGATATAATTATAAACTCTAAGAAAAATATATACAAAACAACTACTTGAAGGCCCTGAGAGCAATCAAAATCAGGTACAAATTGGAAGGGAGTTCACATGAGGAAAAACTAGAAAGCACTGCTTTGAGCTTCCTACATTCTATACCTGAGCTGAGCTATGACTCCAATCTGACTATGTAAGTCAGCTCAAACCTAGACAGAAACCTGTAGCCTTATTTGCTGAGAGAAATAAAGACAGAGTTCAAGATAACCACAACATCTAGAACAGTGATGCCCAACAGAACTTTTTGCAATGACAGTCTATCCAAAACAGTATCCACTAAACAAATGTGAATATTTGTATTAAATGGAGATGAATTAAAATAAAAAATTCCATTCCCCAGGCACACCAGCCACATTTCAAGTCCTCAACAGCTGTATGTGGCAAATGGCTACCACATTGTGAATAGGGCATATTATAGAACATATTTATCACCACAGAAAGTTCTAATGAGCAACAGAAATCTAGAAAGTAAAGGGGGAAAATCCCATAAAGTATAGAAGGGGAGCCTCGTATTCTGCATATTGACTCTGCTCAAACCTCTGAAATATGTACATATGGGGAAGATTCCAAGCAGCCCAGTTAATGCTGAAGGAATGGAACAGAGATTTCTGTTGATGCTACCTATACACTATAAGGAGGATAAAATTTTGAACACTGAGTTCAGACACATTTTATCTGGAAATAGTCAAGAAAAAAATAAGGAGCACAAAAATGGTAAGATTACATTTTCCCCTCATTATTTTAAAAATACATGGCTAATTAAAGGAAAATTCATTAACACTGTATGCAGGGTCTATACAATATGTAAATGTAACATGAAAATTACAGCATAAAGAATAAGTATCAGGGATAAATAAAACTATATTTGAGCAAGTTTTCTTTGTTTTACAAGAAATTATATAGTATTAACTAAAAGCACACTATAAAAAGGTAAAGAATAGCTGCAATCTATAGAACAACTGCTTTAAAGTTGTCTATTGGATAGTAGATTAGAGACAGCAACCCTCAGCCCCACCCCGCCAAGGATGTTAACTAAGAAGCTAATATAGGAACTAAAATGAAATTCTATCCATTTTTATAAAGAAAACTAACAGTAAAGTTGCCTTTATGGTTAAGAAAAATATCAGATTCCTATCAGAGTGGTGGAGCAGGTACATGCCAGACTTGCCTATTCCCCCAACTACATCAAAATTACAACTGAACTACAGATCAATCATCATTGAGAATGGCCCAAAGACTAGCTGATGTCCTATAACTAAGGATACACAGAAGAAACCAGATCAAGGCTGGTAGGAGGGGCAGAGATATGGAACCAGCAGGTCCTACATCCGCATGTGGCAGTTAAAACTTGGAAGGGAAAATTCAGCTGCAAAGGTTTCCCCTGAGGAGTAAGGGTTCCCAGCTGCACACCAGGCCCCTGAGTCCATGGCTCCAGTGCCTAGAAGAGAAGTCTTTATAATTTCTGGCTGTGAAGACCAGTGAAGACTGTGGCTGAGGGAGACAGAGGGCTTCTGAAGTCCCAAGAAGTTCCTCTTAAAGAACCTGCTCACAGACTTACTTAGATTCACTTGTTCTAACCTTCAGTGCTGGACAAGCAGCTTGAAAGGTACTAGGGACTTAGGGGAGAAAATGAAACATCTAGCTTCAGGGCGAGGGCTGGAGGGGTAGCTTCCTCCCAGACAGAGGTACTAGCAGAAGCTGTTGTTCTTTTGCTAAGCCCTCCCTCTGCAGGTGCAGGTGGGAGCCATCTCTGAGTCTCCATTAACCTGGCTAACACTGTTCCCCATCCAAGTCGCTTCCAGTAGCTTTTCCATGCAATCTGTCTATGCTGCAGACTCTCCGAAAAACTCTCAAAGGTTCACAAACCCCAAACAAGCAGCACCTGGCCTCTGTGTACCCCAAACCTCTTGCTAAGCAGCCCCAAGCCAGACACTAATGGCAGCCAGCCTCCGTTCACAGTTTAGTCTTTCACAGGCACCAGAACAAGCAGCAACCATGTGCAGATCATTTTGTAGCTCCTACCAACTAGCCCCAGGCAAGGCACAGGCAACAGCTGACCTTGGCGTACACCTCCCAAGAGGCCCCAAAACCAATGAACATGGTAGCCAATTTCAGACAAGAGTATCTCCACAAAGGACACACTCAAAGTGCAAGCTTGGCGGGCACCAGAGCCTGAGCCTGTCAAAGCAAAAGCAAATTCAGCTCCGCAGGATCAACCCCTACGCAACAGCTCTTCCACTGTGAGCACGGCCAGTCCTCACAACCTGAGCCTGTGGGTCAATCCCTCCCACTGATGGGCCAACAGCAATCAAGTCTCAACTATAAGAGGAAGGCACACACAACACAAACAAGGGACACACCTGGAGCACCAGGCTCAGGTGACATGGAAGATTGCACCACTGGATCCCATAGGACACCTGCTACAGAAGGCCACACTGCAAAGTCCAGGAGATGTAGCAGCTCTACCTAATACATAGAAAGAATACATGAAGAAAGGCAGCCAATACAAGGACACAAAGAAACATGTCCCAAATGAAAGACAGAACTCCAGAAAAAGAACTAAACTACATGGAGATAAACAACCCACCAGATGCAGAGTTCAAAACACTGGTTATAAGGATGCTCAATGATCTGGGCAACAGCTTCGACAAAAAGATATCATACACAAAAATGGAGACAGAAAACAAACAAACAAAAAAGAACCTCTCAGAAATGAAGACTACAATAACTGAAATGAAGAATGCATTAGATGAAATTGATATTAGAGGAATTGAACTAGATGAATTAGATGAAATAGATTAGAGGCAGCAAAGGACTGAATCAGCAATTTGTAAGATAAGGTAGGAGAAAACACCCCATCAGAATGACAAAAAGAGTAATAAGGTTAGTTTCAGGGGCCTCTGGGACAACATCAAGTATACTAACATTTGCATCATAGGGTTGGCAGAAAGGAGAGAGAGTGCTAGGAACTGAAAACCTATTTGAAGAAATAATGACAAAAAACTTCCCTAACCTAGCAAGGGAAATATATATATATGAGCCCAGCAAGCACAGAGTCCCAAACAAGATGAACCCAAAGAGGCCCATGCCAAGATATATCGTAATTAAAATGCCAGAGGTTAAAGACAAAGAATCTTAAAAGCGGCAAGAGAAAAGCAGTTACCTACAAAGGAGCTCCCATAAGATGCAAGAAAATCTGCAGTTTATGATGATTTCTCATCAGAAACTCGCAGGCCAGAAGAGACAGGCATGAGACATTAAAAGTGATGAAAAACAAGGACCTGCAACCAAGATAACACTACTCAGTAAAGGTACCATTTAGAATCAAATGAGAGAGAAGGATCTTCCCAAGCAAGAAGAAGCTAACAGAGTTCATCACCACTAAACCAGTACTACAAGAAATAGTAAAGGGACTTCTTTAGGAAAAAGAAAAAAAGATTAAAAATATGACTAATAAAATGGCAATAAATATCTATCAACAATGACTTTAAATGTAAATGGATTAAATGCTCCAATCAAAACACACAGGGTGGCTGAATGGATAAGAAAACAAAAACCCTTATATATGCTTTCTACAAGAGGCTCTTCAGATAGAAAGACTCATACAGGGTGAAAGTAAAGGGATGGAAAAAGGTATTTCATATGAAATTCACAATGGAAATGAGAATTTAAAAAAGCTGGGGTAACAATATTACAGAATAGATTAAAACAAAGGGTATAACAAAAGACAAAGAACGATCCAGCAATTCTGGGTTTTTATCCAGAGAAAACCAATACATACATATCCACATGTTCATTGCAGCATTATTTACAATAGCCAAGATATGGAAGCAACTTCAGTGTCCATCAACAGATGAGTGGATAAAGAAGAAATAGTGCACATATACACAATGGAATATGACTCAGCCATAAAAAATAATGAAATCTTGCCATCTGTAACTAAATAGATGGACCTAGAGGGTACTGTGCTGAGTGAAGTTAAATCAGAAAGAGAAAGAAAAATGCCATATGGTTTCACTTATATGTGAAATCTTTTTTTAAATTTTCTTTTTATTGAGTTTATTTGGGTAACACTGGTTAACAAAATGATAAAGGTTTCAGGTACCCAATTCTACAACAAATCATCTGTACACCGTACTGTGTGTTCACCACCCCAGGTCAAGTCTCCTTTCATCACCATTCATTCCCCTATACCCGATTACACCTCTGCCCCACCACCAGCAATCATTACAGTGTTGTCTGTGTATGTGAGTTTTTTCTTTTTTTCCTTTTTTGCTCAATCCCTCCACACCTCCCACCACTATGCTCTCAAGAGCTGTCAGCTTGCTCTCTATATTTGAGTCTGTCTCTATTTTGCATGTTAGTTCAGTTTGTACATTGGATTTCAGATAGGAGTGAAATTATATGGTAAAAAACAAAATACACAAATGAACAAAACAGAAACAAACTCATAGACACCGAGAACATTTTCATGGTTGCCAGATGTGGTGGGGCTTAGGGGAACAGGTAAAAAGGAGGAAGGGATTAAGAAGTACAAATTGGTTTACAAAATATTCACAAGGGTGTAAAGTATAGCATAAGGAATATACAGTCAATAATATTGTAATAACTATGTATGCTGCCAGGTGGGTAATAGTTTTATTGAAGTGATAAGTTAGTAAGATATATAAGTATCTAATCACTATGTTGTACACCTAAAACTAACATGATATTGTATGTCAAGTGTAATTGAGAAATAAAAAATTATCTATAAATAAATAAATAAATAAATATCAAAATACAGTCACCTCTGAAGGGGGAGGGAAAGGCTGCCTGGGAAGAGGCATAAAAGCATTTAATGAGATACTGGAAATGTTCTCATATCTTAATAGAGTTTTGATTACATGAGTAAATGACATTGTCAAAACTCATTCAATGATACAATCATAATTTATGCTTTTCACTGTATGTAAATTTTATCATAAAGAAAAACAAAACACAAATATTGAAACTTTCACAAAGTAGATACTGAAGAGTTTACAGGTGAAGCAGACTAATGTCTGTAACTTACTCGCGATGAATAAAATTAAAGTAGATGAATAGTGGAATAATTAGATGAACATTATGTTAAAGAAAATGCAGCAAAAGTTAACAAATTAGAGAAGCTGGGCAGTGATTATATGTAGGTGTTCACTGTATAATTCTCTCAACTTTTCTGTGCAACTGAAAATTTTTATAATAAAATGGAGAAAAGTTGACACTGGCTTGTATCTCTTGCATCTATAAAATAATAAAGCATATAAAATGTAATAGATTATTTGTAAAGCTTGTATCTTATAACTTACTAAAATTAGGTAGAATCACTAGGATTTTCTATGTTAACAGTTACGTAATCTGCAAACATGGACAGTTTTAGTTCTTTTTTCTAATTTTATGCCTTTTACCAGTTTTCCCGTTTTTATGCTTTATTGCAATGTGGGTGGGTCCTCTAGAACAATACTAAATACAAACTAGGAAAAAGGCATCTTTGTTTTTGTTCTAAATCTCAGGGGTAAACAGTTAGGTATGGCCGTCAGATATGACTTTAGCTATAGGTTTTTCCGTGGATGTTCTTTATCAGAGAAAGTTCCCTCCTATTTATAGTTTGCTAAGAGTTTTTAGTCATGAATAGATGTTGAACTGTCGAATACTTTTCCCACATGTACTGAAATGATCATATGATTGTTCTCCTTTATTCTGTTAATGTGATGAATAACACTAGTTTACTCAATGTTGAACCAACTTTGCAATCCTGGGATAAACCTTATTTGGTACCGATGTATTGTAATTGCTGGACCCAATTTGCTACTACTTTGTAAAAGATTCTTCTATCTATATTCAGAGGGACATTGATCTAAACAAATTTCTTATGCTACAGTATCTAAGGTTTTGGTATTAGTGTTATGTTGACCCTATGAAATGAACTGAACAGTAATTCTTTGCCTCTATTTTTTGAGAAAATTCAACACACTGGATCGCAACATTTTATTATGATAAAATACAAATACCATAAAACTTACCATTTTAAAATACACATACCATAAAATTTACTATTTTAAGTCATAAGTACTGTATTTTGCCATGTATAATATACACTTTTTTGCCCAAATTCTTGAGGGAAAAATAAGGAAGCGCATTATACATGAGTAGTGCCCGAAATACCTTGTGTCTGTTCTTATGTTTTGTAATTACTTGTTACATAAAATTTCTTGTACCATAGTATGTTAAAAAATAAATGCTAAATTCCTTTATAATACAAAAAACAAGTATCTAAATATAAATAAATAGATAGATGGATGGATGGATTAAAAAATTAAAACACAAGTTTTTTTCCCCCTGAAAGTTTGTGCTAAAATCGTGGGTGTGCATTATACACAGGAGAATATTATACATCGCAAAATACAATATTCATATTATTTGCAATTATATCACCACCATCCATCTCCAGGAAATTCTTTTCATCTTGCAGAACTGAAATTGTATATACATTAGACAATAATTCCCCTTTCCCTCAACTCTTGGGCCCTGCCAACCACTATTCTACTTTCTATGTCTATAAAGTTGACCACTCTAGGTACCTCAAGAAAGTGGAATCATATATTCATCTTTTTGTGACTGGTTTATTTCATTTAGCATAATATCCTCAAGGTTCATTCATGTTGTAGCATGTGTCAGAATTTCCTTCCCTTTTAAGGATGAAAAGTAGTCCATTGTACATGTATATCACATTTGCTTCCACTTTTGGACACTTGGAATGCTTCTATCTTTTAGCTACTTGTGAATAATGCTGTTATGAACATGGGTATAAAAATATCTCTTCAAGACCCGTTTTCAATTATTTTGGGTATATATCCACAACTGGAATTATTGGATCATATGATAATTCTATTGATTTTAAAATTGGGATAAAATTGACATATAACATTATACTAGTTTCAGGTGTACCACACGATGCTTCAGATTTGTATACATTAAAAAATTATCCCCACAATTAGTCTAGTTCACATCTATCACCACACAGATTTATTTTCTTGTAATGAAAACTTTATAGAGCTACTCTCTTAGCAACTTTCAGATATACAACACAGTATTAAATATAGTCAACTAAGCTGTCCATTGAATCCACAGGATTTATTTATTTTATAATTGGATGTTTGCTGACCTTTTGGTCAGTGCCACCCATTCCCACTCCCAACACTACACTCCCCACAACCCGTCAACCACAATCTGTTCTCTGTCACTATGAATTTCTTGGTGGTGGTAGTGGTTTGTTTTTGTATGGATTTGGGGGAGGGGTAGCTTGGCTGTTTTATAGTTTTTACATATAAGTGAGATCCTACTGTAATAGTCTTTGTCTCACTTAGCATTAATACCAACAAGGTCTATTCATGGTGTCACGAGCAAATGGCAAGATTTCCTTCTTTTTTAAAAAAAAATTTAAAATTTATTTTGAGAGAGAATGGTAGGGAAGGAAAAAGAAGGAAAGAAACATCTAGGTGCAAGAGATACGGTACATCCATCAGTTGTCTCTCACACCCCACCAACTGGGGACTTGGCCCACAACCAGGCATGTGTCCTAACTGGGAATCAAACCAGCAACCTTTTGGTTTGCAGGCCAGCACACAATCCACTGAGCCACACCAGGCATGGCAAGATTTCCTTCTTTTTGAATAGCATCCCACTACACACACAGACACAGACACACACACACACACCCCGCCCCCGCTTTTATCCATCCATTGATGGTCACTTAGGTTGTATCCATATCTTGGCAACTGTAAACAATGCTACAATGAACATGGTGGTGCGTATATCTTTTCAAATTATTATTTTCATTTCATTTGGACAAATACTCAGAAGTGGAATTGCTGGATCATATGATAGTTTTAATTTTTGAAGAACCTCCAAACTGTATCCCATAGTGGCTATACCAATATATATTCCCACCAACAGTGCACAAGGGTTATCTTTTCTCCATATCATAGCCAAAACTTGTTATTTCTTGTCTTTCTGTTAACAGCCATTCTAACAGGTACAAGGTGGTTTTGATTTGCAAATCTCTAATAACCAGTGGCCTTGGAGCATCTTTTCATGTACCTGTTGGCCATTTGTCTATCTTCTTTGGAGAAATGTTTATTAAAGTCCCTTGTCCATTTCTGAATCAAGTTGCTGGTTTTTATGTCATTAAGTTTAGGGAGTTCTCATTATAGTCTAGGTATTAACCTCTTTTGAGTTAAATGATTTACAAATATTTTCTCCATTCTGTGATTTACTTTTTATTCTATTAATGTATCTTAATGCACAAAAATTTTTCATTTTCATGAATTCCACTCTGGATTTCAAAACATCTGATCTGGCATACCTTTCGGGCAATGCTGATAAACAAAATCATCTCCACTTTTGGTAGACAGTATTAAGTTTCTTTTTACTGATGAGAATAGTGACCCCAAGGTCACACAGCTAATTTTGAGACAGAGATGGCAATTGAACTCTTAAGCTTATTCTACTGCTATTGACTGACTGGCCACCCTATCTCTTAATATGCTATGATACCACCATCAGATAAATCTTTCTAAAGAAATGCTAATACAGTCCTTGACACATTAGGTACTCAATTGTTTCCTGAATTATTCAATGCATTGTATCACTACTACATCATAATCCGTTTCAATGGTTCCCTACCATCCTTAAATTAAAGCAGTAACTAATCTTTTGCCCTGCATTCAGAACTCTCTACATTTTTATCTCTAACATATAATATCTACTGGAGCCTTTTTCTTGTCATTATCTCTCTTTATAAATTTCCTATTGTTAACCAAAAGAGTTAACCTACAGCTAACTTTTTATTCTCTATTTTTGTACAACTCCCATAGCACCAGACCATTTAAAGAAAAGCCATCTATATTTAAAGCCTAATTTTAATCCTATTACTCTGACAAAGATCTTCAAGTTTACTCTAGCCACTAGGAAGTATCACTGTCTTCTCAACTGCTATTAAAATGAAAATGCTATTAATCAGCCCCCCCCCCCCCCCCCCCAAAAAAAAAAAAAGGACAGAATCTTGCCATTTGCGACAATGCATGAACTTTGACAACACTACAATAAATAAGTGAGACAAAAAGAAAGAAACCACAGAAAAAAACCCCAAGCTCATAGATATAGAGAACAGACTGGAGATTGCCAGAGGCAGGGAATGGGGTGAACAAAAAAGATGAAGGGAACCAAGGTAAAAACTTCTAGTTATAAAATAAGTAAGTCATGGGGATGTAATATATAGCGACTATAGTTAATAATACTGTATTGCTTATGTAAAAGTTGCTGAGAGTGATATTAAAAGTCTTCATTATAAAAAAATGTTACTATGTATGGTGATAAGTGTTAAGTGGACTTACAGTGATGATCATTGTGTAATATATAAAAATTTTTGAATCATATTGTACACATGAAACTAATATAATGTTGTATGTCAATTGTGTCTCATTTTTTAAAAATTTAAAAATCATTTTAAATTTTATTATTACAATTTTTAAAAAACTCCTCACCTGAGTATATGTTTACTGACTTTAGAAAGAGGGAGATGGAAAGAGGGAGGGAGATAAAGGGGGGTGGGAGGAGGAGAGAGACAGAGAGAGTGGGGGGGGGGAGGAGAGAGAGAAAGAAATCGATGTGAAAGAGAAATATCAATCAGGTTGCCTCCTATAAATGCCCCGACCAGGGATCGAACCCACAACCTAGGTATGTCCCCTGCCCGGGAATCGAACCTGTAACCTTTCGGTGTGCAGAACAATGTTCTAACCCATTGAGCCACCTGGCCAGGGCTATTATTATTACTATTTTATATAACAAATAAGAATATTGACCTGGCTGGTGTGGCTCAGGGGACTGAGCACTGGCCTGGAACCAAAAGGTTGCTGGTTTGATTCCCAGTCAGGGCACATGCCTGGGTTGCGAGCTTGGTCCTCATTTGGGGGGCGTTTGAGAGGCAACCACACATCAATGTTTCTCTCTTTCTCCCTCCCTTCCCCTCTCTCTGAAAATAAGTTAATAAAATCTTTTTAAAAATAAAATAAAAATAGGAATATTATCTAAAGTCACAAGAACCAAACTGGAAACGTGACAACTAGACATCATTTGTGCAGGAAAGACTTAACTAATTAACTGATAAATAGATAGATAAATAATCTTCTTGACACAGCATCTTTGAGTCCTTCATTACAGTTGACTCATGCCCAACTGCACTGAAGAAAAGCCTAGTAGCTGGAAAGTTCCAGCCTCATAACCATAACTCCTAATCAGCTTTTCATTGCTAAAGCAGTTTATATAAACTGACAACCAACTCATGGTTAAATGGGGTAAATGAGCATACTTATCCCACAGAACTGGAAGACTAAATGGTAAGAACAATGGCTGCTGAATATTACAGTATAGGAAGTTTTAGTTCATCAAAAACAAAATATCAATAAAGAGACAGAAATTGTAAAAAAGGAACCAAACAGAAAATCTGGAGCTAAAATGTAATGATAAGAATTTCACTTAAGGGTTTCAAAAATAGATTTGAGCAGGCAGAAGATAGAAGCTGCAAACCCAGAGATAAATCAATTGAAATTATCTAGTGTGAGGAGCAGAAAGAAAAAAAAAATAAAGAAAAAATCCACAGAGCCTAAGAAACAAGAGACATGTGGAATACCACTAAGTGTATCAACATATATGAAATGGGAGTCCCAAATAAGAGAGGAAAGGAGCAGAATGAATAGTTTTTAAAATATTGGCCACAAACTTCCCAAATTTGTTAAGACGTGAATATACAGAACTAGCAAAGCTCAACAAAATCCAGTGCAAAGAGATCCACAATGAGAAATGCAGTCAAACTGTTGAAAGCCAAAAACACAGAGAGAATCTTGAAATCACCAAGAAAAGCAACTCCACCTGTGTAAGATACACTGTGTAGGAAGAGGAATGGGCATTATTAACCTCTTAATGGGTACCAGGTGTTCTTTTGATGGTGCTGAAATGTTCAGGAACTCGGTAGATGTGGTGGTTACACAACAATGTTAATGTACTAAAATGTCACTGAACTGTACACTTTAAAAAAGTTGATTTTAGCCCCAGCTGGTATGCTCAGTGGATGGAGTGCAGGCCCGTGAACCAAAGGGTCACTGGTTCGATTTCCAATCAAGAGCACCTGCTTGGGTTGCGGGCTGGGTCCCTGGTTGGGGGTGCACCAGAGGCAACCACCTATTGATGTTTCTCTCCCTCTCTTTCTCCCTCCCTTCCCCTTTCTCTAAAAATAAATAAACAAAATATTTTTTAAAGGCTTTTAAAAAATTGATTTTATGTTAGTGATTTCACCTCATTTTTTAAAAAAATCTATTTTATTTCCATCACCTGAATGAAATTTTCTAAACCATATATTTCCATCTTATTTTTTATGTATGGGTGTTTGTTTCAATTTAAGTATTTATACATATGTGAAACAAAGGTAGAAACTAAAAAGGTCCAAAAAGCATATATTTTGGAATTAATTCTCATTCCTTTTGCCCCACTTGCCTCTGCAAAAGCTACCACGTTCCTAATTGTTCTAGATTCTTCCAGGTATGAATGTAGATTTGTTTTAAATCTATTTGCTTAGGACTATCATACAGTCGCAATTTGAACCATCCTCTGCTCAAATTTTGTCTTTCCTTATTTTCTTAACATTTTTCCTTTTAGAGTAAAATTAAATCTAATTCTCATTCCATGTCTCATCTTCTTTTCTCATATTTTCCACATTTTTCTGCTTTCTGATTTCTTCATATTTATTATTTTCTATCCAATCTAGTCAGCTGTTTTAACCTAACCGCTTAAGGTTTAATTTTAATGATTTATTATTTCTAGTTCTTTGGATCTCTTCTAATTATGCCTGAATTTTTTTTAATGACATTATATTTCTTCATTATGGTTTCTATTCCTTTTTTTATCACTTTATATTTGTATATACTTTATATACCTACATATATCTTTACTGACATCTTTTTATAGTTACATACTTACTTTGCAATCACTTTCAGAATTGTCTATAGTATCTTTAATTACTGTGGTACTATTTTCCAGTTATAGCTGATCATCTTTACTGGTTTATAATTTAACTGTGAGGTAATTTAATTCTACCTCACTAGAGACTGTTTTGTCCATGGATACTATGCCCAATGAAATACAAAAATGTCCCTTGGAGTTGTTGGATTCTGAAACAATTATGTTCATTCCTAGTCTTGGGATTCCTGCACCAAACAAGTAGTATAAATATAGATTAGAGAGCCATCTACATATGACCTGGGCATCTAGATATTTTTCCTCAGAACTCCTCTCTCATCCAAAGTCCTGCGGAGGGGGGCAAAATTCCTTGCAACTTTCACTCCCTGGGGTGCAGAGTTCTCCTTTACATGGATAATTCAGTAATTCAGTTTTTGGACACAAGCTAACTTCCAGTTTCCCTTTCTACTGAATTCTAAGGCCTTTAGTCCTGGCACAGACATTGAAACTCTAGTATTCAATCCTCAAGCTCCATAAGCAGTGTGAAATCCCAACAGAATGCCAGGGCATCAGCTCCTGTTTTGGCCTTCAGTTACTTCTTCTTTGCCTTTTATCTGGAGATTAGCCCACCCCACCCCCTTTTTTGAAGCTTAGATACATATTGAAAGAGTTTTTATTATATTTCACATTTTAATTTATTGGTAAGGGGGAGGTCATCCCATAGGGACTTAGCACATTCTGTTAACTAAAGCCCCTCGTTACAGTTTTTAAAAAAAGTAAACTGTTGTAGGGTATTCTTGTAGGGTGTGCCTGATAGACTGTGGACAATCCATTAAGTATCCAAATCAGTGAAAAGAATCTCAAGATGTAAGTGTACACAAAATTACTGTCATATAATTCAAATATTCAATATTAGAATATTTAATTCATTCAAATATTTAAGTTTCAGGCACAGTGGTAGGGAGAAGAGTCTAGTGGAAAAACAGGCACGTGAATGACAAGAAGTCTGGATGACTAGGATAAGGGCGTTGCCATCAATATTACAGAAGTTGGGTGGAAATTAGAATTTGCAGTGGGGAAATAATTAGTCAGCTTTCCAACATGTTAGTTTTAAGCATCCAAGAGCACATGTGAGTGACTAACATCCAGAAGATACAAGACTATGTTTCTAAGATAAGGGATTAATGAGCTCTGTAGCATTAACTAAAGAAAGTAATATATAAAATATACAATACACACTATAAAGACAATTTTTAAAAGTTCAACCCCTCTACAATAAATAATCGACACCATATAATTTACACTAGTTTCCCCTCTAAGTACAAATAGATACTCTAAAAGACCTGAGATTCCAGAGGCATACTCCAACTATTATCTTACAATTCTCTATAATAGGGAACAGGGAATTTCTGCATTTGACCTACCTGTATTTCTGAAAGAGATGATAGGTCTAGCTGTTTTGCTTCAATTTCTAACGCTATAGAAATTGAATTACCTAGTGATAAGGTTCACGATACAGTGTGCAACAGTTGCATAGGTACAGAACAAACTGCCTGATACAAGGTGATGTAGTAATAGGTAAAGCTTCTCAATAAGTTTCAACCTCATTTTAACCACTAGAGGGCTACCTTGTCAGTCATTTAATTTCTGATCCCTTAGCCATTCAATTTTAGAAAAACCAAGTTCTATGACTTAAAAAAAACTAGATTTATTCTGAAATAATAGTGTGTCATTTTAATACTTACCAATAAATAATCATCGAATCACTTTATACACCAGATGACGTTGTAGGCAGAAAAATGTTCTAATATACTAACAGTTAAAGGGACTATTCCCTATTTAGGACAACAAAAGTAGGACTGATAAGCCTAAAATAAGAGAACAAGTTTTCTCATACTTCTTGGTCAGTTTTTATATTGATGAACTTACGTTTTAAGTGTTCCAGATGTCATAAGTTCAGTCACCAAAACAATGCACTTCTTTCCTTTCACTGTGGATTCCCAGGAGTCATAGAATCGAACAATATTGGGATGCTGAAGACCCTTTAACATTTCAGCCTCTTCTTTAAATCTCTGCCTCTCAGACTTTGTTAACTTTCGATCCTACAATCAAAAATAAAAACAATGTGGTTTAAAATAATAAAACACCAAGTTACAGTTAAATTTAGATGGTGAACATACTAAATTATAATAATCAACAGTGTTAAAACAGGAACAGTGTAACACTAAGTTTACTAATAACTAATAACTTCATCAGCCTATCACGAGTGTGAAAACAGGCTAAACTATATCAAAGAAAATTCTGCATTATAAAGTCATGCTTGAGATTATTTTATTATCAGTACTATTAATGTATGCCTCAGATACAGTCTCATTCTGTTTGTGCAGTTAACTTGCCACTTACGAAACAAGTCATCTATTGCTAGAGATATGCAATTTAATAACATTAAACAAATATGGGTTTTGGATGTAGAAAGATGTAAACAAATTCTGGTTCTGTCTTTGCTTTGTTCAGAATTTCTCTTATGAATATATACCTTCACCTCACAGGGCTGTTTTAACAATTAAATAATCGACTTGGTATGTTTTCATCACATTTAAAGTACCTGGTGCTTCACAGGTTAGTTCCTGAGGTAAACTGGGGGGAAAGCACTTAATTTGTTGTTTTTCCCTTGACAAGGTCTCATATACAAACTCTGAATTGTTCTGTAAGTTAAAATTGGAACTATCTCTTTCACATTAATATTCTGTCAAAACATGTAATACATATTTTGATAAAATATTCTGGGCATACAATAAAGTAATGTGTCCATCATACAGTAAAAAAATTAAACATCACAGATAATAATTTAAAGTCCTCATCTACCATATTTTGCCATGGATAGTGTGTACTTTTTTGCTCAAATTCTTGAGGGAATATAAGGATGCACACTATACTTGGGTAGTACTACTTCCGTATCTATGTAAATGTTGTTAATTTTTTATTTATGCTTATGCATTAAAAGTGTAACTCTAGAAAGCAATAATGATATCCATATGTAAAATAATACCCTGGAATGCGATAATACGATAATCGGCTTGTTTCTAAATATAAATAAATAATTGAATTTAAAAATTAAAATGATTTTTCCAGATAGTTTAGGCCCACCTTGTGGGTGCACATTATACAAAGGAGCTCATTATACATGTCAAAATATGGTAATTAGATTGCCCTTCCCATTACAATTCTTTACCCTTGAATAACTACTACCCTGAATTTGAACATACCATTCCAAATGGGTTTTTATACTTTATATGAAATACTAAAATTTCATAAAATGATGTTACAAAGTACATACTCTTTGGAAGCTTGTTTTTTTCACTCAATATTGAGATCATCCATGATGGTATATAAGGAGACATTACAAGATAGCTACCATATCATTATAACTTGGATCTACTCATTATCACTGCTACACAGTTATTTGTTGTCTGAATATACAGGGCTGGGCAAAAGTAGGTTTATAGTTGTTCATATGGAAAACAATACAATAATTAATAATAATATAAAATAAACTGTTTCATGTACTAACCACTGTAAACCTATTTTTGCCCCATCCTGTATTACAATTTATGAAATCTCCTACTAATGAATCTCTAAGTTGTTCCACATTTTTTTGCCACTACCATACTGTACTGGTGTTGTAATATTAATCTCCTTGGACATACATTCAATGGTATCTATAGAACACATGTTCTTAAACTTGGGGTCCACAAAACCCTTTGAGGTAAGTTTGTGAACATGTGTGAAAACAAATCTTTATTTTTCATTTACCATGAATTAAAATTTAGTATCTCCTTTAATTATTCAATGTATACACCTAATAGCATTCAGTAGTACCTGTGATTTTTGGCACCAACAGGCCTAGATTATTTCCCTGTCACATAACAGTGGTCACAGATCATCTCAAAACAGCATTTACACAAATCATTACTTTGAAATTATGATAGTTATTAGACTTTCAGTAGCTTTTATTACTATGTACTAGTAATGCACAGTAATCACAAACTGAAAACTTTTTGATAACTATTCAATATTTGTTTCCATTATAATCCTATTTTATTACATGAACTTAAACACTATTGCGGCTTTCACCAGCCTTGAAAAGAGATCTGAAGCAGAAAAAAATATGAAGAATAACTATTAGGATACAAGGCTAACAACAGAATTGTTGGATCATAGGGCATAGGCATCTTCAATTTTCATAAATATCAAGAGATTTTTTTTCAAAGGGACGGTACCAACTGACTCTCCCAATAGCATGGTCTCCAACACAACATTATCAGACAATAACTTCTGTCAATTCAATGGGTGTAAAATCATATCCTGGTGCTTAATTTACATTTTTAGAATCAATAATAAGCATGAGAAACTTTTTGTTTCCTCGCAGACTACTTAAAATTACTCTTCTGTGAACTACCCAGTAATACCATTTGTTGATTTACTACCTTATTTGTATAATTTCTTAATATATTCTGGATACTAACCCTTTATTGATTTTATGAGTTACAAATATCTTTTTTTCAACTCTAGTTTGTATTTTCACCTTCTTTATGATGTCTTTTGATTTACAGATGTTTTTATTTCACTGTAGTTCATCTAACTTGTACTTTGTAGTAGGTAGATTTCATGTCTTCATAATTCTTCTGGACACTGAGACTGCACTTTTTCTTTCTAAAATATATATTTGTTTGTTTGCCACATTTTGGAACTTATCTGTTGAGGAATTTATTTGCATGGATAAAAGGACCAGCTATTACTTTTTTTTTCCCTGTATCAACCAATAACCCCAACACCATCTGGTAACAAGCCGTCTTTTCCATGTAAGTGCTGTTCTATTTCTGAATTCTATATTCATTTCCAATGGTCTATCTATTCCTGCACTAATAACACACTTTCTTAATTGCTATAGTTTTAAAGTAATTCACACTTGGTAGGAGGACGACTTTCTGTAGCATTCTCCCCAAAATTATGTTCTAAATTATGTTCTCATTTTTCCCATGAGACTTTTATTTTTTTAAAAGAAATATATCACAGGCCAACTAAAACTATCAGAATATTATCAAAAATTTTAATTAAAGGCATATTATTTGGGATGACATTGTAAATAACCCCTTTTCCCAAGTAACACATATTAATTTTTAAAACTTTACTGATGCATAATTTTTGTACCATAAGAAAATCACTAATCATCCTTCTATATCTTATACATTATTCCCCAAATTTTTTAGTTCTATACTATCTTTTTACTCCTTAAGCAGACACCATTATAATCATTATAAGTATTAAACAGTATATGCTTACATATCTTTGTTCACCATTCCATTTTGCTCCTTACTCCCTTCTCTGGGTTTAATTTTCTTCAATTTTGAAATGTATTTTTCAAAATTCTTTAAGTAAACATCCATTAGTAATATAATCCTAGGTTGTCTGAAATATTTATTTCATCATCTCTGTTAAATCATAGTTTAGATGGATCTAGATCATAGGTTGGTTTATTTTTCTTTCAGCACTTTTAACATATTGTTTCACACTGTTCTGGTATCTACTGTAGCTGTCAGTATAAACATCCTCCTTGTAGATTATATGCATCTTTCTCTCTGGTTTCTTTCTTTATTCTTTAAAAAAAAAAACAAAAAAAAACCCCAGACTTTTCTTTTGTTTAAATTGTGCTCTGCTGCACTTACTACCATGCCTTTAGTTTTATGTATGCATAATGTGGTTATTTATGCTTTTAAGCCAAAATTTTCAAGTATTTGTCCTTAGGAAAATTCTCAACTAGTATCTCTCTGAATATTGCCTCCTTCTAATCTCCATTCACTTCTTTGTAAGGTTACATATGTGTGTTTTTTTGTATATGGGGGGTGGGGGTGGGTGGGTGGGTGGGTGTGTGTGTGTGTGTGTGTGTGTGTGTGATGTTACTCTGTCCTTAATATTTTTTAACTTTTCTCTCATTTTTAATTTCTTTATCTTTGCTACTTTCTGGGTAATGTTCTTGGACCTACCTTCTCGTTCACTGATTCCATCTTGAGTTATATCTAATCTGCTTATTACCTTTTTTTTTAATTGATCAATTTTTGCAGTCTATAGGAGGCAGGGATGCAAAGGACATGTGTTAAGGTCTCAGCCCTGATCCAGAAATAAGAGATGAACACAAACCAGGTATGCACTCCCAACTGACCATACAAGTCTTAAGAAGGATCGGTATACAGCTGAAAGAGGTATGTATTTTAACACCCATAAAGAAAATAAAACCTAAATTCAAACAGCCAGTCACCAAAAGTACCCGCTGAGGGGTTTGATAAAGGAAATTCAGTCACCACTCCAGTCCCTACTTTCTCCCTAACATCATTAAACAAAGGTGGGGTCAGGGGAAGGCTAAGCACTTACCGAGGGCTTCAGTACAGAAAGAATGCTCCTGCCACTGTACTATGTGCAATGCCTGGAGAACAGGTTATTCCCTCCCCCTCAGATGTAACCCTACAAATGGGGTTTTAAATGAGTCATGTTAACTGACAGCTAAAATCGCAATCATCTCCTTCAACCTCCACAGGCCATGCCTACTTCATGAATAGGCAGGCTTTCCCAGCATCCTCCTCGGAATTTCTTCTCTCCCTGGGTCCTGCTCCATCTCCAAATTATCAGTGCAAGACTGGCCTCTCTCAAAGTTCCATAAAAACCCCTTTCACAGTTCTTTATCACTTTATTCCCACTCCCCACTAGAGGCTGTGACCATCTACAAAATCACATACCTTGTCCACTAAGACTGAGATTCATGGCAGCATAGCTATGTCATCCTGGATTATCCTCCTAAAATGTTCCTTTCCTGGAGGACTGACAGCCAATGGACAAGTCAATATAACTGAGGCCAGATGATGGAGGAAGTTGGTACTTAGTGAGTTTGTAATCAAAATGCATTTTCATTTCTTGAAGCTCTGTTTGGGTCTTCATCAAATCAGTCATTCACTACCCCTTCCAACACCATCTTGATGTTTTTGTTGTTTTTAGTCTTTAGTCCTTTTTCTTATAATATGACTTACTTTACAGACTTAATTCAATACCACTTTTAAGTTACTGGGGATCTAATTTTGCCTACTGTTTTGGCTGCTGGTATTCACTTGTGTGGTTTGTTTATCATGTGGTTATCTTAAACTATGATTTGTTTGTTGGAATATCTTCAGTTGTGGGTGTATTCCACAATCTCTAGTCTGTCTTTTCATTTCATTTTCCTCTTCAAAGAACAACTTTATTGGATCTCAATTCCAATAACTGCTTGGGCTTGAGATTTCATCTATCCTCAAATAGATAGTAAAACTATGCCTCTTAGTTAACAAGACTGGCTATTGTCTCAGAAAAGCCCTAGTGTCAATTCACACTTTTCCCACTCTGGTTTTAAGTTTCTTCTTCATTTTTAGACACTGGAGATTATCCTTATTCTAACAAGCTCAGTTATGCATTGAAAATAATAGGCTTTTGTTGTTCATTTCATCAAAATTTTCAAAACAGTATCTGGTGTTTCACAGTAGGAAGTTTTCAGCTTGTTTGGTTTTTCATGTACTGACAACAGGGTTTCCCCATGTTTTCTAAAAATCTTGTTTACCATACATTCTTAACTATTTTTCATAAGGAAAATTTATATAGAAAAAAGAATAAAAATCTAGATCACTTGTTGACTCCTTTACATATTACTGAACCTTACAGCAGCTGAATTAGGAAAAGTTATTTTAAAGAAATTATGAAAAGTTAGTTCAGTCTCAAAACAATTGGAAGACAGTGATTACACAAACCAAATAAATTTTATTATACCTATCATTAAGTGATATTTAATTTTTATGTTTTAATAAAAGTCTACCTATTTGATTGCTTTGATAAGTACTTTTATCTGTGTAGCACGCAATATTCACTTCAGTTTTAACAATTTTTGAACATCTTGAAAAATGTTTACTTAAATTTTAAACAAATGTTTGCATTCCTTGTGTCAGACAACAGGATATGATAAACACCAGAAACAAAATTTCTGCTGTTATAGACCTTCCAGTGTTAAGAGGCAGAGGCATTAATTTTATTAAGTATGATGAACAGAAAAGCATTAGGTACTTTGAGAGCTATCATAACAGACCCAATTCTTTACTCACAAATGTGCATTAACTAGAGGTAGCCATGTGAGGAAAAAAATGACTACCAGCAGGTTACCCCAAAGATTAAGTGAGATCCTGGGTATGAAAGCATATGAAAGCACCCATAGTTCTAGTCACATAATACTTGAAATGCTTAAGATATTTTGCTAAAGGCAAACTTGGGAATGTAGGATACATAATGGAAACATGAAGATTCAAAACATTATTAATAGTGAGCTATAAAATTAAAATTTATTGATTTAAATGTGTTTTGTCACTCAGTTTAGATCTTCTGGAAAATATATCAGACCACTGTAGCTGAAACATGGAATATCTATTTATTATACAGGATAAGGCAGTATATAATGCTTATTGGTAAGAGCTTAAATAAATTATGTAAGGACATATATTCACTGTTGTACAAATAAAAAGTTAACTTTAAGTCTCTTTTTTTTTCTTTTTTCTTTTCTTTGCCTTGGCTGAGTAGTTCAGTTGGTTAGAGCATCATCCCATATGCCAAGGGTGAGGGTTCAATCAACCTTGGTATATGGCTGGTGTATGTGCCCAGTCAAGGTGCATACAAGAAGCAACCAATGAATGCATAAATAAGTAAAACAACAAATCAATGTCTCTCTGCAAACCACTTTTCACATGTTCAATCAGTCACAGCAGCTTCTCCATTTACTGCACAAATCTTTTTTCACTTCAGTAGTGTTTTTACCTTTCTTGAAATAATAAACTATACTATGTCAAAAATGTTTTTTATCTTCAATATTAAAATGGCTAACACAAAAATTCACCGATTTTGATAAGTTTTTTAACTGTTACATACAATCTAACAAAACTGTTTCAAATGAAGTTAAAGACAAGTAAGTGCTACTAGAGCTGTCGTACAGAAAAAAACTGTATGAACTTTTTAACCAACCCAATAGATTAAAAAAAATACTGAACCTTTAATTGTAAAATGTTTTCTCTCAACTGATTGTATATAACGAGACAGAAATTGTTACTAAATATGAACTAAGACTGTAGCATAAATCATTCTACATTATTTAAATTTTAATTGTAATTTAAAATCTACTTAAAGATTTTTTCTATCTATAATCCCAAATTTTTAACAATGTTCTAAAGTGCACAAGGCTTGTAAATTCTTTCTGCTGAAAACTTGAAATAATTTACTTATGTCTTTCTCTACTACCACTACCCTATTTCATGCTATCATCATCTCTTCTAGATTCCTGCAATAGCCTACTAAGTTATTTCCACACATCTAATCTTATTCTTGTACAATGTTCCCTACTCTGTCCATATACAGCCAGAATATTTGTATGATTTTAATCAATTCTAAGGTATGTCTATTTAATTCTTAGAAATACAACTTGTCCTATTTTAACATTTTTGAAATTAGAATGTGTCATAAGATTAAGAGTTTTAGATTCAATGAAATATTATGTCCTGTTTAAAACTTTTCAAGAGCTTGCTAACAGCCTGTAGGATAAAGATGAAAATAATTGTGACCTACAAGGTCCCATATAATATATGGTCTTTGCCCACTCTTAAAGTCTACATTTCTTGTCATTCCAATCTCTTCCATTCTCAAACATGCCATACTTCTTCCACTTGGGTCCTTCAAGCATGCTGTTCTTTCAATCTAAAATGCCCCTCTATCCATCTTTATTTGCCTAATGTCCAGTCATCATTGAAAGATCAATTCATTTCCTAAGGAACGATAGGTTAAATCATCCACCCTCCACACTGATTTTTCAGGTTGGCCAAAAAATCCATTTAGCTTTTTCTGTAAAATGAAAGACAAATTTTTCATTTGCACCAAAAACTTTACTGATTTGGACATTTTGAGTATGTTGGCTGTCTTCTGCTATTGGCTTCTAGTGGGTAGAGGCCAGGGGTGTTACTAAACATCTTCCAATGCATAAGACAGATCCATAGCAAAGAATTATTTGGCCAAAATGTTAGTAGTACCAAGAAACTTCGAAAACCACTTTTTAAATGTACAATAAGTCACAGCACCTTCTCCATACACTGCACAAATCTTTGTGTTTCAGTTGCATTTTTACCTTTCTTGAAATAATAAAGCATAATACACCAAAAATGTTGAGTATCTTCAGTATTAAAATGGCTGCATAAAACTTCACCAATTTTGATAAGTTATTTTTTAAATGTACGCTGATATGACAGCTGTCACAATAAAATCTAACAAAAACTGTTTTGAATGAAGTTAAAGGCAACTAAACACTATTAGAGCCATCATATGGCAAAAACGTAATGGACCTTTTGGCCAACCCATTATATTTTTATAAACTATGTATATACCTCTTTCACAGCATTTAATCACAAGTAATATTACACTGAGGTTTATTCTAAAAGCAGTGATAAATGCTTTTTCAGTGTTCTCTCTTTAGCATCTTAGCATAAGGACTTGTTAATAACCATGTGTTGAATGAATCCATAAATGTGCCTTCCAAATACAAGAGTCTGTGTGTGTCTTTAACAGGCAGTTAGCATTCCCTCTGGGATAAAAGAAATTCCTACTCATAGGACTTAAAAGAAAGGTAAGAATTGAAATTGGGCTTCTGAGTCTCAGTAAATCTAACACAACTCAAACACAATGACCAATTTGTAAGAGTCACAGCTATTAGTTACCATATTGATTTTTAAAAATAGTGTGTAAAAACTCATTGTTAAAAAGATGCCAACTACTTATTTATAGCATAGTATAAATAAAGAGGAAAAACAAACAGACCTTCTTCCTCACCAATAATCTACAACCATTTCTTTGTGAGAATACAGTATATGGCAACCTTAAATCTCTATAAGGTTAACTTTTATAAAATTTGCACAGAAGTCACATATACTGTATATAGGAGCTATTTTATATATCATAGATTTTTATACTCCTTAAAATTATTTATGATTTTAAGGGGTCTGAGAACTATGCTTAAATCTTTAATATTAGAAATATTTTTTAAAAAGGAAAAAAATATACAAGGTCTGTCTGGAAAAAGTCCAGCCATTGTTAATAAAATGAGAATGGTTTGGCCAACACTGATGTAACCCAGCAGCCAAAAAGAACAGAACGGAATGTGCATGCGAGAACAATGACAACTTCACTGTATTAGTCAATGGGGGCAGTGGATGCTGAGTGAGCATGTATACTGTGTGGCCATCACATTCAAAATGACTGACCAAGTAGAGCAACAAATCTGCATCAAATTTTACATTCAGCTTGAACATTCCTCTGCAGAAAATATTTGGATGATTCAAAAGGCCACAGCTACAGGCAACCAGTGATTTGCAGCTTCATCACAACAGCATGCCCATTCATGTATCACGTCTTATAGCCCCCTTTACAGCCCAGATACGGTGCCCTGTGGCTTCTGGCTTTTCCCAAAACTAAAATCACCTTTGAAAAGGAAGAGATTTCAGACCATTGATGACATTCAGGAAAATTCAACAGGGCAGCTGACGGCGATTGGGAGAGCTGTGCAAGGGCCCAAAGTGCCTACTTTGAAGGGGTCTGAGGTCACTGTCCTTTGTACAATGTTTCTTGTATCTTGTATCTTCTTCAATAAACATCTCTATTTGTCATATCACATGGTTGGATGCTTTCTGGGCAGACCTCGTATGAACAGACTCAAAAAACTTTAGTATCTCCTTCAAATTTACATGAAAAGCAGAACAAGAATTACATGAAGATTTGATTTAAAGCTCATGTCTTATTCACTATACAAAACAAACATATCTTAGAAATTTGTAACGCTTCTAATACAATTTTCTTTTCTGAAAATCTATGTTGATATTTGTTATTAACTAAGGATCATTGAAAAGATCTAGGTACTCTACTAAATTTCTGAAGGTAAAATAAGAAATCAAAGAAAAAAGAAAAACAAAGAAAATATATTGTTTAAATGTTAGGAACTGTTAATCAAATTATCATGAAGACAATGGTATCAATCAAATTAGTTTTAGAACCGATTAGCCACGATTGCTTTTTAGTAATTGTCTCCAACATTATCAAACTGGATATTCCTGGGGGCTTGCTGAAATATTCCAATCACAGCATTCATTACCTTCAGTGCAAACTAGAGCTGATGCAGCTAACCTACTGTATTTGTTTCCTTCATTTCTATCCACCTACTTAAAATTGTTTTGACAGGCTAAATGAACAAAACCAAAGATCACTGTCACATGACCTCCCAGAACATGCACAGTTCCAAGCTGCTGAGAGTTGGAGGAGGGAGCTGGGCAACAACTAAAACAATTGTTTATTTCAGTACCATCCAAATAACAGTGCTCAGTAGATTATTTGCTGATGTAATTTCTTCTTGGGTGAGAAACACAATGCTAATATTTGGTAAAATGGCCTTACAGCAATTTGCACATCTTCAGTTCCTTGTTTTTAATAAGTTATTTTATTTTAAACATCCTCCAGAGGCATTTTTTCTTTTCATTCCTTAATTTCAGTATTTTCTAATGTAGCAATCTTATGCCTTCCTATTGCTTATTTTATTAGACCAAGAAGCAAACCTTCCAAGTAAACTGTGACTGAAACAATGAGATTGGTTATCATTAACTAATCCTGAAATACTCTAACTAGCTAACATCTGTACATTAAAAAACAAAATCTCATCGTCAAGTCTTATGAACAGTTAAAGGTCAGCAGCATCTTATTTTTAGCAATGTTCAAAGTTTTACTGCTAATTAAGACCTCATATGATAAGTCTACCTATCAAAACATGGGTGGAGAGAAGTGCCTGGAATCCCTTGATTAAACTATTTTAGGTCAATATTGGAGTCCTCCCTCCTTATCTTTTTTAGCACCACACTGACTTAGCAAAGACCTGGTTACCTATGCCATATTTCAAAGTGATACTAATTGCTGAGTGTTGGGATATACAAATAAAAACTTGTCTTCAGACAGAAAGAACAGCAGTTTGATACTCTTCTTTCCAATGAAGCATGGGTTACAGTTACCATTAACAGGGAAAAAAAAGCAAAGAATTACTTTGTATTTTGAAAGAAAGGAATCATATAAAAATTACTTTTCTGGCATATTTATCTCTCATAAACCCACATAATCTAATAACAATTTAAATATAGTATTTGTTTTTGTACTCCTAAATACTTCTATCTACCAGATATTTTACCTTTCCATCTATAGGTAATTTCTTCCTTCGAAAACTTCAGAATAAGTAGAGACTGAAAGCCTGGGGAAAGGTGGAAAAATAACTAATAGAAGAAAAATTAATGACTCCCATGCCAAAACTCTTAACTGTTAACAACAACAACAAAGAAAAGATTACCAGGGTTTTTAAGGTGTTTTGAAATAACAGTATGAAAATTAAACATGGATTTTATGTGGCCAAATCAACCGAGAAAACTGCTAATTCCAATTTCTTTTATGACCTTCCAATCTGGTACCCTTAGAGAGGAACTGGGCCTATCCCACAGAAAAGAGAATCTATTAGTTCAATTTTCTTCAGTAGGTCAACAGATCCATTATGGGGGTGAAGGGAGCAAAGGGACATTTAAAAAATGACATTGTGTTCCTTGCTTCTCCATTGAATCTTTTAAGAACTGTTACAAAATAGCACTAGTTTCAGAAGGACAATAAAGGTCATCAAAATAATAGTATAAAGTACTGGTTGTTTGAGGACTCCTCCTTCCATCCCTTCTTAGCAATCTAGCTCATCTTTATTTGCATTTCATTTATTAACCAAAAGGTTGTTTCAAAACAGCAAGAAAATATGACCTACTTATACAAGACGGATGGGAGCTTTCTAAAACCAGATATGTACTAATTTATAGTTTTCTCATTAAGCATCCTCCACTTCTTTCTCAAACTGGGACCACAAATATGTAAATTTGAGGCCTGAGAGATTCTCTCCACTCCTCTTTCCTAGAGGGGCACAAAAGCCAGAGATAATTCAAAAACACCTAGAACCTGGCAGATATAGAAAGCTTTAAATTAATGCTAAAACTATAGCAGACACATAGCTGCATCACAAAAAGACAGTGAACACATTCAGTCCTATTAGAAAATGGACAACAATTTTCACTAAATGATTTATAATATCCATTACAAAATTCAGAACACTCACTATCTAGCTATTAACATAAATTCAAATATTTTTTATTGAAATAGATTAAATTCATCTGAATGTGAAGGAAATTAACTGAGGGGGTAAATGCCAATAGGTAGGGACTTACATTAAAATTTTCTAAAGAAAGAAAATGCCCAGAAGGGCACAAGAAGGGAAGTTGAATGAAAATGAGAAGACGGAAAAATTTTTGCTCATTATAGAAAGGAAATTTTACACTTCAAAGACAACTGTTACTCTGCCGAGAATAGAGAAAACAATTTCCAAAGTTTTTTGAATGGGGTAATGAAGGGTTGCCAAAGAGGAAAGCAACAAAACAGAACTGAAAAAGTCAAATGGATTTCTTAGCACTGGAGCTTAGTGAGTTATCCTGTTAAGAATCTGCCGCCACAGGAAAGCATATGTGTGGGCACACATCACAATGACAGAATTTCATCAAAGAATTCACTGAGTCTGATACAACTGTTTCATTTTGCTCAGGGCAGAAATCAATAGGAGCTTCCGGCCAAGATGGAGGCACAGGTAGATACACTTCGCTTCCTCACACAACCAAAAGATGAATAATGACCAATTTAAAAACAAAACACAACCATAACTGCTAGAAAATCGAACTGTATAGAAGTCTGACAACCAAGGAGTTAAAGGAGAAACATTCATCCAGACTGGTAGGAGAGGCGGAGATGGGCAGCTGGGACAGAGAGGATGCCCAGCAAGGAAGCTGGAGGACCGGGAGGTCCCACATTCCCATGCATATAAACCAGGAGGAACAAGTGGGGAGTAAGACAGACTGCACAACCCAGGGTTCCAGGATGGGAAAATAAAGCCTCAAAACCTCTGGCTGTAAAAATCTGTGAGGGTTGCAGCAGTGGTAGAAACTGCCAGTCTCACAAGAGAGTCTGCTAGAAGGGCCCAGAGGGACCTAGAATGTACACAAACCCACCCACTCAGGAATCAGCACCAGGGCAGCATCTGAAAGGGCACAATTCACTTACAGTAGTGGAGCAAGTGACTGAAAGTAGGGCAAGAGCCAAGCAAGTGGCATTGCTCCCTCTCTAACCTCTCCCTCACATTCAGCACCACAATGCAGTGAAGTGGGTTGCTCCACTCTGGCAAATACCTAACGCTCCGCCCCTTCCAACGTTACAGGTGTGCTGAGACAAAGAAATATGACCCAAATGAAAGCATACATCAAAACTCCAGAAAAAGAATTAAGTGACAAGGAGATAGCCAGACTAACAGATGCAGAGTTCAAAACACTGGTAATCAGGATGCTCACAGAAATGACTGAGTACAGATGCAAAATAAAGAAGTGAAGGCTATACAAGGTGGAATACAGGAAAATATACAGGGAACCAACCGTGAAGGGAAGGAAACCAGGACTCAAATCAATGATTTGGAACATATGGAAGAAATAAACATTCAACCACAACAGAATGAAGAAACAAGTTCAAAAAATGAGGAGAGGCTCAGGAACCTCTGAGACAACTTTAAACATTCCATCATCAGAATCATAGGGGTGCCAGAAGGAGAAGAGAAGAGTAAGAAATTGAATAACGAGAGAGGATCCTTATAACCTTGGAGACAGAAGAATCAGCTTTAGCACAACCTAACTGGTAAGGAGTGCGGCAGAGACCCAAGAAGGCAGGCAGGGCACCCACGGGTGACAGCACCAGAAGGATATTGAAACAGCCAGTTGGATCCCCGAGAAGAGTGGAGTCTAAACCAAAAGCGGAGATCTCCAGCCTAAGGCACCAGAGCCCAAAAAGTACACAGATAACAGCAAGCTTCAAAAAGTAACAGGGTTGTTCTCTGCCAGAAACAGGGGGCTGGAGTCGCAAAGAACCTTTTAAAGGGCCAACGCATAAATCTTTATCTGCAGCCACTTACCCTGGTCTCTGGCAAAGGCGGGGGCAGAGTGGGCTAGAGGTGCCTGAGGAGAGACTGGGGAAGGAGGCTTTGGGAGAGAACTGAGAGAGTAGCCAGCAGGATCTTGGTGCTGACTCACCCCCATGTGGAAGGAACCATCTTGCTCAGGCAGAGACCACTCCCCTTGAGTGGCAGCAGCGTCAAAGTCCCAACAGCCCCGCCCCAAGGTGGGATTCTGCTCCGCCCTGTGCAGTCTAAGCCACCTGCTGAGTACAGAGTGGCAGCCATAGATGGTAGATCCTTGGCTAAAGGGGGTGCAGAGTGGTCTGGAGACACTTGAGAGACTGGGGATGGAGGCTTTGGGGAGAGAACTGAGAGTAGCAGGCAGGATCTCGGTACTGACTCATCCCCTATGTGGCAGCAGCCATCTTGCTCGGGTAGAGACCACCCCCCTGAGCGGCAGCAGTGTCAGAGAACCCAATAACCCCGCCCCCAGGAGGGACTCCACCCTGCCCTGAGCTTTCTAAGCGTGCCTGCTGACTGCAGAGTGACTAGATTAACAGCTGAAGGAGAGAGCCACAGACAGTAGATTCCTGGAAGTCTCAAACAGAATGCCTAAGGTCAGAGAGGGACAACATCTGACATCATCAGAGGCAGATCCTGAAAGTAAAAACAGAGGTCTCCTACCATAGAAGTTCACACCACAAAGCCAGGAAATCAAGACAGATCAATTTAAGAAGCAGAAGCAAACAAGAAGAGTCTCACAAATAATAGGAAGACAAAGAAATACCCCCTACTTGAAGGGAAATGAGGAATCCCCAGAAAGAGAACTAAATGAAATAGAGGCAAGTAAACTATTAGATATTGATTACAAAACAATGGTTCTAAGGAAGCTCAGTGAGCTCAGAGAGAATTACAAAAAACTGCAAGGAAACTACGAAGAACTTACTGCAAACTCTATCAGCATGAAAAAGAACATAGAAACTATCAAGACACACAAGGAAATAAAGAATACAATTTCTGAAGTGAAGAACACAGTAGAAGGAATCAAAAGCAGGCTAGATGAAGCAGAGGATCGAATCAGCGAGCTGGAGGACAAGGTAGAAAAAAGCTCCCAGAAAGAGCAAGAAAATAAAAAAAGGCTCAAAATGAATGAAGAGGCATTTAGGGAAATGCAGGACAATCTGACAGATAATAATATCCATATAAGAGGGATACCAGAAGGAAAAGAGAAAGAGCAAGGGATAGAGAACCTGTTTGAAAAAGTAATGATGGAAAACATCCCTAACTGGAGGAGGGAAAAAGTCACACAAGTCCAGGAAGCACAGAGGGTCCCATTCAAGGGAAACCCAATGAGGCCCACTCCAAGACACATCATCATTAAAATGGCAAATATCAAAGATAGAGAATCCTAAAGGAAGCAAGGGAGAAAAAGGAAGTAACATATAAAGGAGCCCCGATACAGCTAGCAGCTGACCTCTCAACAGAAACACTACAAGCCAGAAGGGAGTGGCAAGAAATATTACAAGTCATGAAAAGCAAAGGCCTGCAACCAAGACTACTCCACCCAGCAAGGCTCTCAATTCAAATGGAAGGCGAAATAAGGAGTTTCCCAGAAAAAAAGAAAGCTAAAAGAATACACCTCCACCAAACCAGCACTGCAAAATATGCTAACGGGACTGCTTTAAGATGAAGAAAAAGAGTCTATGAATACCCGGTTCCTTTCACAGTCACCAATACTTAATATTACCAATATTTTTAATACTTATTAATCTGATTGTAACAATGATATGTTATTTTCATTGTTCCTTTATTATTTGTTGAAATGAAACCTGTTTTTGTATATTTCTTGCCTATTTCTATTATTTTTAAAAAGTTTTAAATGACTTTTGGTATTCTTTATCTATTTACTGATTAAAAGTTTGTAGAATCTCCCCCCCCCAAAAAAACCCCAACTATTAACCCTTTTTTAGATGTCTGACAAATACTTTCCCGTTCTATTACTTGTCCTTTAATTTTTTTATATGCATATTATTATATAGTCTTAAATGTTTAATATAGTCATATTGTTAATATTTTACTTTATAGCTTCTGGGTTTGAATATTTTACTTCAGGGTAAGAAAAATATTATTCTGTATTTTCTCCTAAAACTCCTTAGATTCTACATATTGATTTTTAACTCACCTGAATATTTCTTGTATAATGTGTGAAATAGGGTTCTGTATTTGTTTTATTTCAAGTACTAGTGGTCCATGTACCTTATTTGTTGAATAAGCCTTGTTTTGCCCATTGATTTGAAATATCAATTTAATCATACACTACATTGTTAGACAGATACATACATTAGTTTCTAGAATGCTCATGTTTCATTGATGTACTTGATTATTTCTGTGCTGGTGTCATGTTGTTTTAACTGCTGAGACTTTATAATGGCTTTAAATTTTTTAATATTTTATAATTGACTTTGTCATTTAAAAAAATAAGTAACATCAATCTGCATTTAAGAAAAAAGAAAAGAAAAGAAAGAAGGAAGGAAGGAAGGAAGGAAGGAAGGAAGGAAGGAAGGAAGGAAGGAAGGGCGTTAAGACGGAACTACCTTTTGCGACAACATGGTTGGAACTGGAAAATATTATGCTAAGTGAAATAAGCCAAGTGGTGAAAGACAAATACCATAGGATCTCACCTATAAGTGGAATCTATTCAACAAAATAAACTAATAAACAAAATAAACCACAGGCATGGAAACATGGAGCAGACTGAAAGTGACCAGAGGGAATAGAGACAGAGGACAATGGTGGAAAGAGGGGAAGGGACTAGACAAAGAACATGTATAAATGACCCATGAACATGGACAACAGAGTGGGAATTGACTGTGGCAGCGGGGGGTAGGGGTGGAATGAGTGGAGGGGAGTAAATGGGGAAAAATTTAGACAACTGTAACAGAATAAACATGATTTAAAAATTTTTAAAAAAGAAAAAAATGAAAGAAAACTTCCCCAATCTGATGAAGGAAATAGAAATGCAAGCCCAGGAATCTCAGAGAGTCCCAGATAAGCTGGACCCGAGGAGGAGCACACCAAGACATATCATAATTAAATTACCCAAGATTATAAAGATAAGAGAGAATCATAAAAGCAGCTAGAAAAAAGGAAACAGTTACCGACAAAAGAGTTAGGTGACTATCTCAAAAGAGTTAGTCTCAAAAGAAATCTTGGAGGCAAGAAGGGGCTGGAAAGAAGTATTCAAAGTCATGAAAGACAAGGACCTACATCCAAGATTACTCTATCTAGCAACCTTAGAATTGAAGTGCAGATAAAGTGCTTCCCAGATAAGGTAAAGTTCAAGAAGTTCAACATCACCAAGCCCTTATGATATGAAATGTTAAAGGGACTTATCTAAGAAAAAGAAGATCAAAACTATGCACAGTAAAATGACAACAAACTCACAACTATCAACAACCGAACCTAAAACACAAACTAAACAAGCAACTAGAACAGGAACAGAATCACAGAAATGGAGATCACATGCAGGGTTATCAGTGGGGATGGGAAGGTGGGAGAAAAGGGAAAAAGGTAGGGGGAATAAGAAACATGATTGGTAGGTACAAAATAGATGGGGGAGGTAAAGAAGAGTATAGGAAATGGAGAAGCCAAAGAACTTACATGTGCAACCTGTGGACATCAACTAAGGGGGTGGAATTCTGGAGGGAGGTGGTGCTAGGTGGAGGGAGATAAAGCCGGTGGTGGGGGGAATGTGACAACTGTAATAGCATAGTCAATAAAATATACTTTATAAAAAGGAAAACAATAAAATAAAGTAGTATATAAGAACAAAAAGCATTAGCTTTTCAGTCTGCATAACAAGGTATTCACTTAAGGAAATAAAAACAATACAAAATTTTTTAATCTTTTTTAAAACAAGAAAGAGGACTCCAAATTTAACAAATCCACTTACATTAACTTTAAATATCAATACTTTTGTGTCAACTTTTCTTCTAGGATCCTCTCCTAATCATCTCAGTCATAACTTCTCCCTCTTACCCATACCCACTTGGGAGACAAGGAATAAATATTTCAATTTTACAGTGAGACCCAGAATATGGTAAGCAGTAAGATTTGAAGAGTCAAGAAAAACAAAAACAGAAAGCCTGATTTGCACCAGTGCCCCTGCATTATCAGGCTTTTATATTGAGAATAAACACTTGATACGTTCATGCTTGGCAAAGTCTGACTAGTTTAATGTAACTTTAATGTAACTAAACTAGTACTTTAAATTACTAAATTAAATTTAATTTAAAGTACTAGTTTAGTACTTTATGAATTCTGGAACTCAAATTAATATTTCTTTAAAATAAATATAAAAATACTCCTCTCCCCCTCTCCCCAGAGCTAGCCACTGTCAGGGATATGGCACTTATCACTCCAATGTGTATTTTTATAGTTTTATAACATATGTACACATTCATGAATGATGAACTGTATTGTTTTAAATATTTTGATTTTATACAAATGCTATCTCTGAACTTTTCCTCAACCTTATTTTGCTTGTTATCTTTTTAAATGAACTAATTTCCTATCTCAACAGAGGCTATCCTCAGAGTGTACTGGACTAAATAAAACATACATACTTGTCAAAAAAGCAGCAATAACTATGGCTATTCAAAATAACCATTATTTATCTAATTATAGGTTAAAATTCATAAAAACTAACCTTTGAATTAACATATTTTTAGAAGCTGCTTATCAGTTGGGGGGACATGCACATCTTCTTTTAGACAAATTTTGCTCATAATTTTCAAAATATCAATATGGTGAAAAAAGTTACAAAATTAGATCTGACTGCATTTTATATATGGACTTGGGCTGGCTAGAAATATTTTCTGATGAAAAGCATCAGTTGCTGCTTCAAAAGTATCTTGTTTACTACCCATCTGGGCAATGAAGTTTAAATTTATGTAAAATCATAATACCTTCACTTAGAAGCAAATATAATTGCCCAGTCCTAACCATTAAATTCTGCCATTTAACCTCCAAACTGCCTTAAGAGGTCAGTTCCAATCCCCTATACCTCCAGACTTATAGTCAAAGAGTAAATGAAAACTAATAAACGATTTTTTTTCTATTGCCTTCTTGTATTTCTAGAAGGAAGATTGAAATTGAAGCAGATTTGTTTAGAATCATGGTTTCAGCAACAAGTCAAAGGCATCTCTATAATTAATGATAATGAAACTCTATGTTATTAACTAATATGTTATGCCTCCTAAGGTCAGCTTTGCAAAAACAAATTCTTAATGAAATTATATATAGGATTATTAAGCACCACGCTAAAGCACAAACAATTCCAAGTATGAGAAAGGGTGTGGCACGTACTCCTGAGAAACTCATAAGTATGTGGGAGTGTAGGGGCTTCAGGATTTAAAAAAAAATCTTCATCCAAGTATATGCTTATTGATTTCAGGAAGTGGGGGAAGGGGGGGGGAGAGAGAGAGAAACATCGATTGGTTGCCTCTATGCACCCCTGACTCAGGATTGAACCTACAACCTAGGTGTGTGCCCTGATCAGGAATCGAACTGCAACCTTTTGGTGCATGGGACGATGCTCCAACCAACAGAGCCACCTGATCAGGGTTTCAGGAATTTCTTCAAAAAGGAAATACAATGAACCACATTATAAGCCTGAACCAAATACAATGTGATTTTTGCCAGTCATAATAGTTGAATATAGGCTATCTCAACCTAACATACAACTGAATTATTTTCCTTTTCATATCTTCTCCCAATAGTTTGGAAGATACCTTATTTAATTCTATCAGTGCTTACTTTAAGTTGTCCAACTACAGCCCTAGCCGGTGTGGCTCAGTGGGTTGAGCCAGCCTGAGAACCAAAATACCACTGGTTCCATTCCTGGTCAGGGCACATGCTGCAGTTGTGAGCCAGGCTCCTGGTTGAGGAGTGTGCAATAGGTAGCTCATCAGTGATGTTTCACTTGCACATGGATGTTTCTCTCCCTGTCTTTCTCTCTCCCTTCCTCTCTAAAAAATAAATTTACAACTCTTAAAAAAATTATCTCATTTAAAAAAAAGTTGTCAAACAACATTCTTTAACTTACATCTACTTTGGAATGCCTTACATTTGAGTTCAAAACATGTCTACCACCTTTCTTACCCACCTCTTGTTAATCTGGAGACTGATTATTGCTTTCTTTCTGATGCCATAGATTGTTGGTCACAATAACATAATATTTACATTCCCATTACAGCCACATTTCCTATTTTAACCACTTCATACATAGTGTCAGTTATTATAAAACGACTTTAATTCTTAATGTCTTAATTCCTGTTTCAATAATTCCTGTGTCAGTAATCCCTTTAAACAAAGTAGATTCCATTCTCCTTCTGGTATCTAATATTAAAGTGAAGTAAAGATTTTAGGTCTTCAGTAAATAACAGTATTTCTCTACAAGAATATTTATAAGACGACCTTCTCAATCTTTAAAGTTCAATTTTTCTGCAAGAATGTGTCGAAATGTGGGTCTTTTTTTTGGATTAGAATAAAGTGACTTTTTTCTTCTCTGTATCTGTAAAAAAGAATCACATTTTATAACTCAGAAATGTTTTCTTCTATCAATTTTATTGGTTCATTATAAATGTCAATTATCCATATACTGTTTCTCTCTTCTCAGAATTCACTTACTACATGATTATCTTTCTTTTTTTGATATACTATGGCATTGGCTCTTTTTTTTTTTTTTAACAAAGTTCAAGGTGGATTTAAATTCAGCTTTTATCCTCTTGATTTGCTTTCTTTACCCCTTAATATATTCTGGTTTACTTTCTCACATGTCATAAGCCAAGCTTTCATGCATCTTACTGAATATGTTGGCATTTTAATTTATGATTTCAGATCCCTCATTATTCTTCTGGATTCTTATACCTACTCTTTTTTCTTTGGGCTCCTCAAACAAGAACAGATATTCCAAACATAAGTGTTTATGGCCCAACTATCTGTCTCACATGTGGAAATCAAATTCCCTTCTCTTATTTACAATTTTGATATGCATAAAGAGCAGTACTATTGTCAGTTTCTAGTAAGCTCTTATCTAGTAAATGTTTCTCAAACTTCTGTTCTTCTATCATCTTCATAATTTTTTGCCAAAACTGATATCAGCTATAATAATACTTATTGTTATTTTAACATCTCTCTTAGCCAATTAATATTGCTGGTTATTAAACTGTTCATATATTGCTTAAAAGTGACCTTTATCTCTAGAAGTATATGTGCCATATTTTGTATAACAATGCCCAAGTACACTACATGCATAGTATCAGTACCACATGCATGCCCTCTCCCCCAACTTCATTTATAGATATGCAAACACATAGAAAATTTGTGAGGGACACACCAGAGGCATGGCAAAAGAATAGCATATAAGAATGGGTAAAGTTTATGGCTGTCCAAGTCTGACTTTTGAGCAAGTAATGGGGATAGGTAAAGTTTTTTCCTACTGGTGGTCACCATTTCAATAAAAAAAGTTGATATATATATTCTCTGTGCTGAAATCTACATAGTATTTCTCTAACTGGTTCAATCTGCCCCTTCATTAGTGCCATTCATTCTCAGTTCTGTCTTTATGTCCATTAATTTTAATTTCTAGTAATGTTAGGCATTTTCATTCATTCCTGATTTCACAATTATTTTAGAGAGAAAAAGAAAGGATGTATTTGAAAATGCTAGTCAGTCACCATCTTGAAACTCCCCGTCCCAGCACAAACATTAAATTTTTGGCTTTGCTAAGCAAACAAACAAAGAGCTACACAACTGATACCAAGGAACAAGCTTGACATACCATATAGAAAATTGATTCATCATTAACATCATTCAAGAAGTTCACAGAGGGTTCCAACTCAAGATGGCAGTATAAACATCTTACTACTGTTACCTACTTTTCCTCCAGGCACAACAACATGATAACCCAAGAAAGTTATGGAAATAAATACTAAATGCAAATGATGACATTGGCCCAAGAAGTAATAACCTATAACATAGTTGAAGGGTACCTAAGAAAGGAGCAAACTCTTTCCTCACAAAGACTGAGACCCAGTAAAGGAGAAATAAGATAGAGTTAAAAAAGAAATAGAAAGTGTGTAGGTCAAACTAATCAAAGCCCCTTTGCTTGTTTGCACACATGATGCTCAGCCAAGAGGTCAGTCAACCTTGGTGGGGGAGGAGGGAATTATGGTTCTACTCTTAAGAAGTCAAAGCAACTAGAAGGGACATTGAAAGTTAGCATCCCAAACAAAATTCCTCACTTTCTATTGTTTTAGGGGCTCCTTGATTATTCATGGGAGAGTGAAGTCTGAGAATGAACAAACCTACCCATATTCAGAGTTCACAGTAAAACTCATTCTTAAATATCAGCAGGAAATCACTACCTTTGAGGAGAATCTGCAAAGATAAAATTCCACACCCCATCAAAAAAACCATAGGTGATAATGGAGGATTACTTCAGAGAAACAAAGAATGCAGGAACTAGAACACACTTAAAAACAACCAACCAACCACACCTCTCTGTTTATTGAGTACAGAGTTTCTGTTTGGAATGAGGTTAAGTTCTGGATAGTGGTAATACCATATTTTGCCATGTATAATGTGCACCCATGTTTTTGGCTCAAACTTTCAGGAAAAAAAAATTTCATTTTAATTTTTTAATTCAATTGTTTATATTTAGAAGCGAAATTGATTATCGTACTCCAGGTATTATTTTGCATATGGATATCATTATTGCTTTCCAGGATTACACTTTTAATGCATAAGTATAAATAAAAGAATTAAAAACATTTATATACATATGGAATTAGTACTAACCATGTATAATGTGCACCCGTATTTTTCCCTCAAAAAATTTCTGCAAAAAGTGTACATTATATAAGGCAAAATACAGTAGTTACAAAATATTGTGAGTGTAGCTAATACCACTGAGTTGTACACATAAAAATAATAAAATGGTGTATTTTGTGTTATAATTTTACCACAAAAAATATTATTACAGGACTTAAGGTCAAGATGGAGGCGTTGGTAAAAATGGCTCACCTTCTCATACAACTACAGCAAAAATTACAACTAGACTACAAAAGAAATGTCATCCAGAATCATCAGAAAATCAGGGTGGAGATGGGGAGATGTAGAATGGGAGGTCCCACACCCACATGTGGTGGACAAAAATCAGAATGGATAGCTCGGGAGCAAGGGATCCCTGCCCCACACCAGACCCCAGCCCAGGGTTCCAGTGCCAGGAAGGTAAGTCCCCGTAACTTCTGGCAGTAGAAACCAGTGGGGGTTGGGCTGGTGAAAGAAACTGGAGGTTCACCACTGTCATCACCAGACTCCCTAAAGATTTAGAGGCTTTGCTGATTGTGCTCTATTGCTAGAAGTTCTTAGGTATAGGAGGATGATACAGGTGTTTTCTGGCCTGGTTTATTAATCATAGTAGCTACTATCACATATTAGTTTATCAAGAACTAATTACCAGGCTAAGAAGTTCATGTGTAATATCATTAAATTTCTGTAATAACCCTGAAATGTAGATGTTATCGTGATCCTCATTTCACAAATAAAGAAAACAGAGACTTAATAAGCTAGCTGGTATATGGATCCAAACTCTTTTCCTTAGGGTTCCATAGGACCTGATAAGATCTCCAAAAATTAAAAAAGTCACAAAATAGTATTACGACAAATTCTTTTCAATGTGAGCATATATTTGTGTAAATGTATAGAGAAATGGAAGCACATACAGTTTGGGCAAAGGTGTGAAAACTAGAGGGTAGGGGCAAGAACTTTTAGGTTCTACTGTAAACATTTATATGTGGCTTTAATATAACAATGTAAACAAATTGAAAAATAAAATTAAAAAATTAAACAATGTAAATGGTTTCCTATTATTTTTCTTAGGTAGTAACAATCTTACAAATATAGAAAAAGTTTTATTAATCAGAACTAATACATATACTACTGTAATTCTGTGACAAGCTCTCTCACCTTTAGACCTCAGCCTGTAACATACATTATCCCCACCTCATCTCTTTCATGTGGTTAATTTCTTCCTTCAGAAAACTTCCTTAACAAGTTCTCTCACTTTTGGTGGGGATAGAATAGTAGCAGTGTTTAGGTATTAACAGCAAGATAATTAAGGAAGCTCTTGTCCTTAGGTGTAGGTGGGGAAAAGAGTGAGTGGGCAGGCAGTTTGGTGTAATGGGAAATTAAATAATTCCTTTCCTCCATTGTGGGTACTCTGGCTATATAGATCCTGAGTAGAATAAAACTTCTTTTCCCCACTGGAGCCTGAAAGTGAATGTGGGAGTACAGCTGACCCTTGAACATGGGTTTGAACTTATATGCAAATTTCTTTTCAATAAATACACAGCTGACCCTCCATATCCCTGGATTTGCATTCACAAATTCAACCAACCAGGGATCCAAAATGTAATTTCACTCCACAGTTGGGAATCTGTGAATGCAAACGGCTAACTAAGCACTGTTGCATGCCACCTTATATAAGGGACTTGAGATTCCCTGATTTTGGTATCCTCTGGCGCCCTGGAACAAATCCTCCCCATCCCCATCCCAGCAATACCAAAGGACAACTGTGGTTAAGTTTTGGGGGAATCAAAAGTTATATGCGGATTTTCAGGAAGGTTGATTTCCCTAGTCCCCACGTCATTCAAGGATCAACTGTATTATGATTTTTTAAACCAAGACTAACAAATGACTCTTGCATTGCCATATGTATAAAAATAAAAAGACTAAAAAAAGCAAACGTCCTTCTCAAATTGAAGATTAGAAAAGGAAAGAAAATGATCAGAAAAGGGCATATCAATCACATTAAGAGTTAATGTTATATACTTTAAGTACAATGTCCTGAGCTAAGTTAGCAGTAAACACAGACAATTTTATTGCTCTCCTAAGTATCTTCCACAAAGTGAATCATTAATAAATATCTGATGACCTAAAATGACTTACCATGTTAGGGTGGCAGATTACATATGAAACAAAACCTTTAAAAACAAAAACAAACAAACAAACAAAAGAGCCTGACCAGCATGGCTCCACTGGTTGAGTGTCATCCCACGCAGTGAAGGGTCACCAAGTTTGATTCCCAGTAAAGGCACATGTCTGGGTTGTGGGCCAGGCCACAGTTGGGGTATAAGAGGTAACCGATTGATGCTTCTCTCCCTCTCCTTCTCCCTCCTGTCCCCTCTCTCTAAAAGTAAATATAAAAGACACAATTTTTCACTTTCACCAATAACTTTATTGATTTGGATGTTTTGAGTATGTCAGCATCTCCCACTATTGCCTTCTAGTGGGTAGAGGCCAGGGGTGCTGCTAAACATCTTCTATTGTATAAGATAGCTCCACAGCAAAGAATTATTTGGTCAAAATGTCAATAGTACCACGAAACTTCGCTAACTACTTTTGACACATTCAATCAATCACAGCACCTTCTTCAAACACTACAAATCTTTTTTTTGCATTTCAGTTGCATTTTTACCTTTCTTGAAATAATAAAGCATAATACACCAAAAATGCTGCATATCTTCTTCCATCCCAATATTAAAATGGCTGCACAAAACTTCACCAATTTTGATGTTATGTTTTAAATGCACGCTGATATGACAGCTGTCACAATACAATCTAACAAAACTGTTTCAAATGAAGTTAAAGACAACTAAGCATTATTTGAGCCTAAACAAATTTTTTTGCCAACCCAATATATACTTTAAGAAGCTCTCTTACAGTATCTCTGGGGTCAAGTATAAACTTAAACCAAGAATTATAGAAAAGCACAGATCCAGGTGTTAGGTTAAGTTAAGAACTATGGTGTACACACAGTTCTTATCAAATAGTGTTCCAAAGAATCAATATTTATAACAGGAGTCTGATATCACTAAAATTTTGTGTATACACATGAAAAATTCCAGATAGGCCTCACTACTCAATGTGGGAATTATCTCCTTTATTTTTTGAGGGGGTGGGTGGGAGTGGTTACAAGAAAGACCTTTTTTATATGTTCACAGTTTTTTTTTAAACAATAGTGAAGATCTGTTACTGAGAGTTATAAATTTATTTTCCAAATGTGCTACTTAATTACTATATTATGACATACATAAAATTTATAATAACACACCAATCCTAACAAAAACAGCCTTATATTCCTTTTAAAAATATCAGGCTCTCTTGGGTTTAGAGATCACAAGAGAATTGCGCATAGAACCTTAATATAACACATTTCCCTTAGTTTTCCACTACAGCTCAATTCATTTCCTTAAACAATCTGACTTCTAAACCTAGCTCTATTAGCCAAAGTGATCTGGAGAAAATCATTTAATCTTTTTGGGTTTCTACATCTTCATCTCTAAGATTAAAACGAGATCAGGTAGAGAGAACCAAAAGATGTACTTAAGTTCCATTCCCCCCCCCCCCCCCGCCAAAAAAAAGAGAAAAGAAGAAAACAAAGACAAGGAAGAGAAGAGAGGGAAGGAAGGAGGGAGGAAGAAAGGGAAGAAAGAAGAGAGTGAGAGAAAGAATATAAACAAAACAATGCTCAGGCTGTAAATTCATATCTCCCAGAGTTAAAAAAAAGGCTAACACTAATGTATGGGACATCAAAAGATCTGTCATTTTAAAACAGTAATTAGCAGTTTCCTATAAGGTCTTTATCTCATAGACCATGTTTCATTCAACTCAACTGGTTACTGCACGTTACTTTTAAATAAATCCATGACACAGCTTTTACACATACATATATACACAGGTCAAGGTAGATTCCTAGGGAAATACGTTATACATGTTTTTTTTCTTAAAAAGAAAAACAAGCAACAATGAGGTGGCTTAGAAGGATAAGGAAAAGTCTTCCTACTAATATCCCCTTGTCCACAAAACTCACATTGGAAATTACTTTATGCAAAAAGTTGTTTCCTTCTACTCTATTACTTCCTCCCCATCCCTCAAGACTGAGTTAAGTGGCAGGCACTGTCAATGACTGTCTACCAGCCATTCCCCACCCGCCTTGACTTTGTGAACCATAATCACTTATTTGGTTCAAGTATCAATCCTGTGCTAGAAGAAAAGTAGGCCGCACTTCCAGTCCAAGGAAATAAATGATTTCCCTAAGCCAATCACAGAGGTCCCATTGCCAGTACTTCATTTAGGCTTGGGCATGACCACAACTTGGGCCAGTGAGACATCAAACAATTTGAAAGAAACTGTTTCTTCCGCTGCTGAATGCTTTCCAGGATGTATGTGACACTTGGGAAAGAGAGAGTAGGGGCATTAGTCTGAAATACATGCTAAGAATGGCAAAGAGATCTTTAATGATGTAACTAAATCAACCAATGGGAAATGCCCTATCTCTTAAGAAACATTACCAATTTTTATTGATTTTCTGCTACTTGCAGCCAAAAACATTCTGAACTTGGTGCTTTCAGAAGAAACTTTTGATTCAAAATAAAAGTAACACAAAAAATACTATCACAGCTTTTCAAAAGTTATTTGCAATATAAAGGCAAAGATGCCTTCTTAATCTTTACAGTGTCTACCAGGGGTGTCCCAACCTTTTGGCATCTCTGGGCCACACTGGAAAAAGTGTTGTCTTGGGCCACACATTAAATATGTTGTGACATGTATTCACAAAAAATAAATAAATAAATAAATAAAAATCTCAGAACATTTTAAATTTACAATTTTGTGTAGTGCTGCATTCATAGCCATCCTGAGCTGCAGGTGGTCCACAGGCTGCAGGTTGGACACCCTGGGAGAGCATATCCTCAGTATGTGTTCCTTGAATAACTATGCTAGTCAATGTGAGTAAGGCAGGAAGGAGATGGAGCTAAAAATGTTGGCTGGGACAAGACTAAAAATCTGACCGAGCTAAGGAACTTAGGCTTTATCTTTTAACAGGCCAGGATTTCACAAAATAATGTCACACAAAACACTGTTCTGACATACTAAAAGACATAACACATACCAACAACAGTATCAAATGCATTTGAAAAACACTGATAAAACTAAGTAAAACAGGTTTCTACAATGCAGGACTTCTTATGAACCTACAATATGCAATTTGCATTCTCAACTCCCAAATGTTAGCCAGGAAAATGCAACTTTAGGTAACAGCAAGTAACATGAATGAAACATGAAGTTTTATTTCATAAAAATCAGTCTGATGGCAGTATAAAAAAATAACAGATTTATAAGTATGATTGGATGGGGTAGTGTGGGTACATGCACAGTGGTAACACAACTGAAAGCTGAACAGTTTCAATTATCAAAACACCAATATGAGGTGATGGCCTAAATTAAGGCAATAGAGATGAAAGGAGAGAACAGAAAAGACACATTTCTAACACAGAAAATAACGGGTTTAATGAAATGGGAAGAGACAGAGGTGAGTTATAACTACAGTTTCTACCTCAGGGAAATGGAAGGCAAAAGTGATACAATTAATCTGAGTACTGAATAGAGAAAGGAAGACTAATACAGGTAGTAGAATTGAAGACAGAAACTAAATTTTGTGACTGGTAGGGTGTATCATTTACCACAGCACACTATACTGGTTAAAGGTTACGCTTTATCAATTTTAACAGCAAAAGAGCCTGTGGTTTTTATTTTATTCTTTAAGGTTACTATCTATACATAGTACACTGTCATGGTACTCAATAACTAGAATGGAAAAACCATTGGAGTTTTGTGCTTAGCTTTTTCCAGATTTATGAATCTTATCATAAATCAGCAGCCCTGTTTGGTGTCATCAACAGCAACACAAAATAGTACCCTCTCCCAAAGTTATGGGCGGTCTATGAACCTTACATTCTAACCTCCCAATCTATTTTTATTGCAGTTTCACTACCCTTTCCTTCATCCCTCAGTCCACCAACAAATACGCTGTGTAAGCTCAGTATTCCCTTTCATTATTATGTCTTAATTGAAGAGAATATATGGCCTTCATCTCTAAGCATTCAACTAATAAGTAGTCCCACAGAAACTGTTATAAACAAAGATTAAAGTCTAAACATAATTGGCACCAAATAGATGTGCAGCATTTAATCTTGGACTCATCCATTTTAAAATAGGTTTTTCTTCTATATTTAATATATTTCAGATAGTGCGTACGTATCATCTTATGCTGGGTATTCTAGGAAGTCATTTCCAATACTAACATTATAGGCCTTTTTCACTTGGAAGTCAGCAAATGAACCCCAAACTTTTAGAATATAATTCACAGGTACGTAGATTGACCTCATGTTAACAAGGTCTAACTATAAAGTATATTTTACTAAAAACCTGGATAATGTTTAATTTCCATGTAGTATCACACAAAATAACTTGTTTTTAATTTCAAGAATCTGATGGGTAAGGATAATCAGTCAGTCCTGAAACAACATGACCATCTATGATGGTTTAATGTGTCTACTTCTCTGTAAAGTGTCCACTTGGCTAGAGGACCCACTTATTCATTCAAATACTAACCTAGATGTTACTGTAAAGGTATTTTGTAGATGTGGTTAATATCTACTATCAGTTAATTTTAAAGTAATTAGGAGACTATCCTCAATAATTGAGTGGGTCTTGCCCATCATTTGAAAGGCACTAAGAATAAAACTGAGCTTTCTGAGAAAGAAGAAATTCTGTCTCAAGATTGCAGTATCAGGTCCTTCAAGAGTTTACGATCTGACGGCCTACCCTGACCTATGAATTTCAGACTTGCCAGCCCCAACAATCACATAAACTTATTCCTTGAAATGAAATAAATCCATAATATGTGATGTGATTTATAATAAATACGTATTTGGCATAGAGTTCCTGAAAGCTTTGGAATTTCCTAAGTAATGAAAACAATTTAAAAAGCGCCTTTTGCTATGTTTATGATGTGACTTTTGGAAAGCCTCTAGGAAACCTAAGAATGGTGGCTGATTGCTAGGGGAACCACCCATGTGATTAAAATGTTGGAATTTTCAGTGTCACCACTCCCCAACCTCCTGGGAAAAAGAGAGGGACTAGAGACCGAGTTCAATAATAAGTGGCCAATGATTGAGTCAATCATGTCCATGTAACGAAGCCTCCATAAAACCCCAAAAGGACTGGGTCTGGAGAGTTTACAGGTTGGTTAACATGTAGAAATGCAGGGAGAGTGGCACACTGGAGAGGGCATGGAAACTCCATGCTCCTTCTCCAGACTTTGCCTATGCATGTCTTCCATCTGGTTGCTCCTGAGTTATATTATTTTAATAAACTGGTAACAAAGTAAATGTTTTCTTAAGTTCTGTGAGCTGCTCTGGCAAACTAATCAAACTCAAGGAGGAGATTGCTGAAACCTCTAAACTACAGCCAGCCACAGAAGCATAGGTAACAATCTGGACTTGCAATTAGTATCTGAGTGTGGGAGAATTCTGTGGGACCCTTAACCTGTAGGATCTGACACTAGAGATAGTATCAGAACTCAGTTAGATGGTAGGACATCCAGGTGGTGGTGAAAAATTGCATGGTGGTGTGGATATCTCCTACTAGTTTTTTTCCTCTGGAGAACCCTGACTGATATACTATCCCTCACACCCAAATCTCTCTCTCTCTCTCTCTCTCTCTCACACACACACACACACACACATACACACACACACCCCTCCCCCCCCCATGTAACTAGAGTATTAGGATACCCATGACAACATCACACCAAACAAGAGGTTAATATTTTTTGGTTGAACCTGTCCAGAGGTTGAGGAGGGGATGGAAGGAGAAAAAGAAGAAACACATAAACAAAGGTCAAAATAAAAGAAATAAAAGAAAACACAGCTGAACAGAAAACAGACTTGAGTTTGTATATACAGCAGCCCACACACATTACAGAATAATGAAAACAGAACTATTAAAATAGGGAAGCAAATGCAGATTAAGAACAGGCAACCAGTGAGACCCCCAATAACTATGCTAACTAATGAAGTTTCAAGTTTTTGTTAATTACTGACAGCTAATAATGATAATAACATTTATTGAGTTCTTAATACGTGCTGGTGCTGTACATATAGCAACACAGGCAACCTAACAATACCCCTGTGAGGTAGGTACTGTTATTATCCTCTGTTTGAGGATGGAGACAGAGACATAAGTGAGTCACCATCAAAAAGTAGCAAAGCCAAGCCAAGATAGAAGCACAATCCATCTTGATCTAGAGTCTCTGCTCTTTTCATTAAACACCACCACCTAAGAAATAAAGGAAACTGTATTATTTTTTAAACAACCTAGTCCTAAAATGTTAGATTTCAAAATAAACTTTAGGGTATTCACTTGAACAATAACAAATATATAATATAGAGACCACTAGGAATAAAAATGCATCAAAGAAAATCAGGCTAAGGAAAGGAAAGACAGAAATAAACACTTAGTAAGCAAGAAGACTGACTCCAAACATATCAATTATTACTATGAATATGAATAGGTTAAAGTTATCTATTAAAAGAGACCTTTGGAACAGACTCCCCCCCCCCTTTTTAAATCTAGTTAAGAAACATATCTAAATTAAAATGATGCAGGAAGGAAGAGGGAGCAAAAATAAATGAGATAAATGCTAATAAAAGAATAACTATACAAAAAAGGGAATTTAAGTAAAAAAATTGAGACTATATTTTATATTGATGAAAGGTACAATTAATTATTCAAGTACAGTTAGTCCTCAATGTAGTAAATAGGTTCTGTCACTTTAACTGAAACAGCATGTAACAAAAGTAATTTTACTATAGGCTAATTAATATAAATTAATAGTTTTAAGTTCCTATGGCATCTCATTAAAACTATAACGAAACTACGATGAAGAAAATGACATTATATGAAAACCTGCTATATAAAGGACACTCCTGGAGCATCCAGCTCAGGTGTACACAGAGAATACATAACTGGGTCCAGCTCCACAGGACATCTACTACATCAATCAACCCTGCCAAGACTGGGAGACTAGCAGATCTACCTAAGACAAGAAACAAACACAGAGACGCAGCCAAAACGAAAAGATATAGAAATGTGTCCCAAAGGGAACAGATCAAAACTCCAGAAAAAGAACTAAGTGAAATGGAGGCAAGGAATCTACTGGATAATCAAGTTCAAAACACTAGTTATAAGGATGCTCAATGAACTTAGGGAAAGAATAGATGAACTCAGAGAACATAAACAAAGAGATAGTAAACACAAAAAAAGACATAAAAACCACAAAAAAAAAAACAAGTCAGAAATGAAGAATACAATAAATGAAATGAAGACTACACCAGAAGAAATCACCAGAGTAGATGAAGCAGAGGATTGAATCAGCAACTTAGAAGACAAGATGCAGAAAACACCCAATCAAAACAGCAAAAAGTAAAAAAGAATCAAGAAAATGAGAATAGTTTAAGGAATCTCTGGGACAACACAAACCATACCAACATTCAAATCAGAGTTACCACAAGAAGAAAGAAAGAAATTGAAAGCTATGTGAAAAAATAATGATGGAACAATTTCCCTTGTGAAGGAAACAGACAAAAAAGTTGAGGTAGCACAGAGAGTCCCAAACAAGATGAACCCAAAGGGGCCCACACCAAGACACATAAAAATTAAAATGCCAAAGGTTAAAAAGGCAAAGAGAGAATCTTAAAGGCAGCAAGAGAAAATCAGTTAGTCCAGCAAGAGAAAATCAGTTATCTACAAGGGAGCTCCCATTAGATTATCAGCTGATTTCTCAACAGAAACTTTGCAGGCCAGAAATGACTGGCATAAAATATTCAAAGTGATAAAAAGCAAGGAACTACAACCAAGATTACTCTACCCAGCAAGACTACCACTTAGAATCTAAGGAGAGATAAAGAGCTTCCCAGACAAGAAAAAGCTAAAGGAGGGTGTCCCCACCAAGCCACTATTACAAGAAATGATAAAGAGATTTCTTAAACAGAAGGAGGGGTGGAAATTATAAATATGAATAAAATGGCAATAGCTACCTACTTATCAATAATTTTACTTTAAATGAAAATGGATTAAATGTCCCAATCAAAAGACATAGGATAGCAGAATGAATAATAAAACAGCATTTCACCACCTCAAAGCAGCTGAATATACATTCTTTTCCAGCACATATGTACTGTTTTCCAAGACAGTCCATGTTAGGCCACAAAACAAGTTTCAATAAGTTTAAGAAGACTGAAATTATATCAAGGATCTTAACCAACCACAATGGTATGAAAACAGAAATCAGTTAGAAGAAGCTAAAAAAACACATAGAGACTAACATGCTACTAAACAATGAATGTGTTAATGAGATAAAGAAAGAAATCAAAGGATCCCTTGAGGCAAAATATATAAAGAATTAATATAACTCAATGTGTGTGTGTGTGTGTGTGTGTGTGTCTCTAATTTAAATATGGGCAGAAGACCCCAATAGACATTTCTCCAAAGAGGATATACAGATGCCTAATAGGCATTCGAAAAGATGATGTCACTAATCATCAGAGATATGCATATTGAAACCACAAAGAGATTATCACTTCGAACCTGTAAGAATGGTTATCATCAGTATATCAATAAACAAGTGTGGATGAAGATGTGGAAAAAAGGGAATACTCTTGCACGGTTAGTAGCATTGCAAATTGGTGCAGCCACTATGGAAAAGTCTGGAGATGCCTCAAAAAGTTAAAAATAAAACTGCCTTATCACCCAACAATTCCATTTCTAGGTATTTAACCAAAGAAATCCAAAACAGTAATTCTAGAAGATATATGCACCCCTATGCTTGCAGGATTATTTATAATAGCGTGGAATATGGAAGCATCCTCAGTGTCCACTGATAAACAAATGGTTAAAGACATTGTAGTACATATATACAAGGGAATATTACTTGGCCAGAAAAAAGAATGATACTTACCATTTGTGACACCACAGATGGATCTAGTGGATATTAAGCTAAGTGAAATAAGTCAGACAGAGAAAGACAAACACCATATGATTCTACTTATATGTGGAACCTAAAGAAAAAATAAACAAAAACAGAAACAGGCTCATAAATACAGAGAACAAACTGATGGCTGTCAGTTGGGAAGGGAGTCTGGTTGGAAGCTGGGTGAAAAAGATGAAGGGATTAAAAAGTACAAATTGGAAATCAAAAAACAGTCACAGGATATAAAGTACAGCATAGGCAATATAGTCAATAATATTGTAATAACTATGCATGGTGTCAGGTGGGTACTAGACTTATCAGGGGGATCATTTCATAAGTTATATAAATGTCTAACCACTATGCTGAACACCTGAAATTAATATTCAATTGGCCAAAAAGTCCATATGGTTTTTCCCATAACACAAAAGACACATTTTTCATTTTCACCAATAACTTTATTGATTTAGCTATCTTGAGTATGTCAGCTATCTCCTGCATGGTATAAAGTTGATTGTTCTCAAATAGTATCTCGATTTGATTGCTGTCAACTTCAACTAGTCTACCCAATTGTGGAGTAACATCCACCAAGAAATCTCCAGTGAGAAACTTCGCAAATCACTTTTGACATGTTCAATCAGTCACTGCACCTTCTCCACACACTGCACAAATCTTTTTTTGTATTTCAGTGGTATTTTTACCTTTCTTGAAATAATAAAGCATAATATGCTGAAAATGTTGCGTATTTTATTCCATCTTCAGTATTAAAACGGCTACACAAAAATTCACCAATTTTGTAAGTTTTTTTTAATGCATGCAGATATGACACCTATCACAATACAGTCTAACAAAATTGTTTCAAATGAAGTTAAAGACAACTAAGCACTACTAGAGCCATCTTACAGAAAAAAACCAAATGAAGTTTTTGGCCAAACCAATAAAATATTGACTGTTGACTGTAACTAAAAAATAAAAATTTGAAAAAGTCAAACTAAGAAGGAATATAGATAAATATATGTAAATAAATATAGTTAATTCCACCTACATTTTATTTTTAATGTGGCTACCAGAAAATTTAAATCATATATTTGGTACACATATTTTACTGGAATGATGATTTAAGACATTTACTTTTTAATCAACTTAATTTGTCATAGATAAAAACATTATGGTTTTAATTTGCATGTCTTATGATTTAGTGACTTAAGACAGATTCTCTCACTACAATTTTATTTCCATCATGTTTTCCTTGGATTTTCATTAGATTTCTAAATTCTAATCAATTTCACAGATTTGGGAATCCCAAAATGATGTATTCAATGATACACACAACTAAGCCCCATGAGGATCCCCAATTTTAAAAACATTTTTCCACCCAATAGTTTCCTTGGATTTCTCATCTATAAATAGAAATGGCAATATACTATATATGTATGGGGTTACTCAGAAAATTCAATGAGATGAGGTACTACAGAAGTAGGTGGCACTGTTTGAGACTTCCTAGATTAAATAGTTAGGAATGTCACAGCTTCTAGTATTTTCTCACAGAATTCAAGATTCAAAGCCTCAAACAAATGATAATTAGGTCATGAACCGTTATTGTTACTTTAAACAAAATCTCCCAAGTTGATTTCCAATATCAAGTCTATAATAATGACTTACAATTATATAAAATTTTATACCACACTATGAGTGTACAGCATTTTTTGTTATTTCTTTGTTATTTAAAATAATTCAGTCAAGTCCACAAGTTATCATTTTCAGATGAGGAAAAAGACTCAGAATTTAGGTGACTGGAATGATCAAGGTCACAAAATTATTAGGCATAGGTTAAACATGTCTTGCTTCCTCACACAACCACATCAAAATTATAACTAAAATATAGAACCACCATCACCCAGAACCATCAGAAATTGAGCAGAATGGAAGTCTGACAACTACAGAATTAAAGAAACTACATCCATCCAGACTGGTAGGAGGGGCAGAGACAGGGAATGAGCTGGTCCCACATCCACATGTGGTGGACAAAAATTTGGGAGGTATATCTTGGGAGCTAGAAGTCCCAGCCCCACACAAGGCACCTCAGCCCAGAGTTAGTGCCAGAAAGATAAGTCCCCATAACCTCTGGCTGCAAAAAACAGTGGGGATTGGGTTGGTGGAAGAAACTTCTAGAGTCCCAAAAAGTTCCCCTTAAAGAAGCCACATATAGACTCACCTACTCAAGACTTACTCCCTCTGAACTCCAGCACTGGGGTGACACCTTGAAAGGCACCAGTGGCATACAGGCAGTAATTGAAGTGTCTGGCATCAGGGTGGAAGCTGGAAGACAGCTTTCTCCCAGAGAGAAAGGTAGGCAGATGTCATTGTCCCTTTTCTGAGCCCTCCTGGCCATAGAACCCCAGAGCTGGCAGGTGGGTGCCTTATCTGAGACTCCATCAACCTGACTAACACTGTTTGCCCAACCTGAGAGATCCCATCCCACCCAACTTATGGGCCCACCCAAGCTGCTTTTCCATATAAATGGCTGGTCTTGGCTCAAGCTTCACAACTTGAAAGTCCTCTTAAACAAGGAACAGCCAGCCTCAGTGAACCCCCAGCCCCAACACCTCCTGCTAAGGGGCCCCAGGGAGGACACTCGCAGCAACCATCCTAGATTTACAACTGGGCTTCGCCTAGGAATCTCCAAGCCCAGCACAAGTTATAGCCATCTCAGATTGCTTTATAGGTCAGGCAGGGTGGCCTGGGGCTAAACACGGGTGGGGCCTGACCTTGGCCAGCACCACCCAGGAAACCACAGAGCCTGCGCATCCAGTGGACAGCTGAAGACCACCCTGGAGCACCACCACCCTGCTCCCACACAGCCAATCCTCCATGGAAGGCAGAGGTTAGTGTTCAGAGATCACAACTAGTCCTTCCTTACAGCTGACTGATCTCGGTAAATCCCTTTCATTGACCTGCCAACAGCAATCAAGTGGCTCAACTACAAGAGGAGGGTATATTCAGCCCACAGGAAGGAGCACCTCCAGTACCCAGCTTGGGAGACAGGGGAGACTACGCCACCGGACCCTATAAGGACACCTACAACATTAGGCCACACTACCAAGACACAGAGTCAAGGCTGCTCTACCTAATATGTCGAAAAAACACAAGGAGGCTGCCAAAACAAGGAGACAAAAAACATGGCCCAAATGAAAGAACAGATCAAAACTCCAGAGAAGGAGCTAAACGAAATGACGATAAGCAATCTATCAAATGCAAAGTTCAAAACACTGGTTATAAGGATGTTCATGGAACTTAGTGAGCATCTCAACAGCATAAAAAACATTCAGTCAGAAACGAAGGATACACTCATTAATATAAAGAACAATTTACAGGGAAACAACAGTAGGGTAGATGAAGCTGAGAATGAAATCAATGATCTGGAACATAAGGAAGCAAAAAACAACCAATCAGAACAACAAGATTAAAAAAGAATCCTAAGAAACAAGGATATTGTAAGCAGCCTCTGGGATGTCAAGCATTCCAACATTCATGTTACAGGGGTGCCAAAAGGAGAAGAGAAAAAACGAGAATTTACAAATCGATTTGAAAAAAATAGTGGAAGAAAACTTCCTTAATTTGGTGAGGTAAATAGACATGCAAGTCCAGGAAGCACAGAGTCCTTAACAAGATGAATACAAAGAGACCCACTCCAAGACACATTAGAATTAAAATGCCAAAGGTAAAAGATAATGAAAGAATCTTAAAATCAGCAAAAGAAAAGGAGTTAGTTACTTACCAGGGAGTTCCCATAAGGCTGTCAGCTGATTTCTCATAAGAAACTTTGCAGGCTAGAAGGGATTGGCAAGAAATATTCAAAGTCATGAAAAGCAGGGACATACAGCCAAGATTGCTCTACCCAGCAAAGCTATCATTTAGAATTGAAGGGCAGATAAAGAGCTTCCAGACAAGAAAAAAACCGAAGGAGTTCATCATCACCAAACCATTATTACATGAAATGTTAAAGGGACTTCTTTAAGAAAAATAATATCAAAACTATGAACAATACAATGGGAATAAATACACATCTATCAACAATTGAATCTAAAAAACAAACTAAGCAAACAAGAAGAACAGAAACAGAATCATGGATATAGAGAATGTTTTGATGACTGCCAGATGGGAAAGGGTATAGGGAAATGGGTGAAGAGGTGAGAGGATTAAGAGGTAGTTACAGAATAGCCATGGGGATGTACAGTACCATATAGGAAATAGAGTAGCTCAAGAACTTACACGAATGACCCATGGACATGAACAATGGTGTGGGGATTGCCTGAGGGAGTGGGGGGTGCTCGGTGGAGGGGGATGAAGGGAGAAGTACTGGGACAACTGTAATAGCATAATCTCTAAAATATAATTTAAATAATTAAAGAAAATAAAAAGAACAAATCCTTTAAGAACTCAAACGAATCTGAAAGAACTAGAATACTGGCAAGGTTTTTGTTTTTTTTTTTCCCAAAATTTATCATCATAGTTAGAACACAAAAGCAAACCTCATTTAAATTAACCACAAAATACCTTTCAAAACTCAAATCCAAAAAGGTGCTTACAAATTTTAGCCCCACTGGTTTGGTACAGCTAATGCCAGTATTGTGTCTATTAATAAGGGACTAAATAATAAAAAGCAGAAATAAAACTAACAAATCATTAAATTATCTACACTGAAGGTCAACATCTGTTGAACTTTACATATGCCCAACTTAGCTATTATTTAAAATCATCATCATTTGTTCCTCCCAAGAATGAACACTGTTCAAAGCTTGTATTACAATTAACAAATAATGGAAGAAGCTAAAATTCAAATAGCTGCTATACTGTTATTTTGCGGCAAGTATTTAATCTTGCTGCTCATTTAACTAGCTAAGAAAAAACAGTATCTAACACTTCAAGTTTATACTCTACATGAAGTATTTTTCAGAGAGTGGACTGTAAATAACCTTTTTTTTAATGAAACAGAACAGAAAACCCAATTCATCACTAGTAAGGTAATTTGTGAACTTTTACTTAACTTTTAACTTAAACTTAACTTTTGTCTTATGTGTGCGTGTACTAGGTCATAACGTAAAATTTATTTCTTAGAATATGTCTCACTTAAAAAAGTTTGAAAGCCACTGTAAAGCAGTCTATCTAGGGCAAATCCATCATATACATTTAGTAACTAGAGGAGTATTAGGGGAAATTAGACTGAATCAAAGTAAAAATTCTCCTTTTTGAATGTTCAAGAGAATAAGCTGAAAAGATTCTTAAAAATAATTCTACTACTCATTTACTAGTAAGACAACATACTTTCCCAAGGTCATTCTTCTAATAGTTAGCATTAGAACCAAGTCTCCCATTCTAAATCTTTTTTGGCTCTAAACTGAGCCACAGAAAGGCACTTAAAAAAAGAACAAAAAACTCCCGTATCAGCATTTAGGTGATAATTCTGAATTTCCTATTTTGGTTTCTAATAACCAAAAGAAATTGCATTTTAACACAGGGAACTATTTCCTTAAGTACTATTCTACCAGATTAATGACCATACCAGCTCTCCCATTAAAAGCTTTTTCCAGCTAGTTACCTGGTACTTAGCTTTTTATGGCACTTTTCTTTTCACATTATGCTCAGCAGTGCATGTAATATACTACCTTTAGGAATGTACCACACTGCTTTTGAAAATGCATGGCTGGGGCTATAATTTAACTAAAATTTTCTAAATCTCTATATTCTGTCTGAATTTTAAAAGCAAAGTACTATAAAATCTAATTAAGAACATACTTTGTAATCTTCATAAATAAAGCAGTTTTATTTATACATCCTCTCCTGATATCCATAATAAAGTCATAACATTTCTTGCGAAGAACCCAAAAAAGGTACCTTAAATTATTTCTATAAAGAACTTTGTTTACACTTAAACCATTTTGTTAATGATTACCAGCAAACTTCCAGGTTTTAAAATTACTAAACATTGGAAATGGTATATATGAGGGGAGTGGGAGGTGGAGACTGGTTGAAACAAGGTGAAGATATTTAGCTAAAGAACATGCATGCATGACCCATGGACATGGACAACAGTGTGGTGACTGCCTAAGGGAGTGGGGGAGGGCTGGATGGAGGAGGGCAAGTGGGAAAATTGGGACAACTGTAATAGCATAAACAATAAAATATTTAGTAAAAAAGAAAAAACACTGGAAATGTCAGATATGAAGTTGTTTCTTCTGACTGCTGAGACTAACAATGACTAGTCAAATCAGTGAAATACATTAATAATTTCGAACAAATGCAGGAAAGAGGAATTAGAAGCTGACTAATGTAAAGTATCCTTCACACCCAGACAAACAAAATGTCTTAGTTATTCTTTATTTCTTACACCTGCAGTATATAATAGTAGGGACCTTTATAAATCCAGTATTTTTATTCTACAGTTCAGTCAATTCACAGGATTACATATGAATTTTTCTCTTAGAAGACTAAGGTAATTTATAAATAACTATATGTGCATTAAGACTATATTTGTAAATTATATTCACAACAACATAACCTTGATTATTTTCCCAAATGGGAATTCTAAATCGGAAAGCAAGTACCACTCATATGCTAAATGAGCTACCAAATTTCATTCACTAATTACTCTAAAATATAATGAAAAGACGCTGAGAGTATTTTTCAACTCTTATTTTTTAAAGATTTTATTTATTTATTTTTAGACAGAGGGGGAGGGAGGGAAACATCAATGTGTCGTTGCCTTTCACATGCCCCCTACTGGAGACCTGGCCCGCAACCTAGGCACGTGCCCTAACTGGAAATCGAACCAGAGACCTTTGGTTTGCAGATGGGCACTCAGTCCAGAGTGACACCAGCCAGGGCCCAACTCTTGAGAAATAGTAACAATATGATCATCAGTGCTAAGAGAAATATAGTCCGTGGCAGTTTTAACAGAAAAGAATGCTGTCCTCCTGAACTGAGGGGGTTGGAAGTGGGTGGTGGCAGGAATCAGACTCCATCCGTTGTTCAAAGAATATAAACCTAGTGGTTCTTTTCTTAAAATCTTTCATTTTTTTCCATACCTTGGTTATGTTACTCTCTTTAAAAAGTGAACATGTCTTATGCTATATTATTAAGTCTTTCGTATTCTCAAGCACTAATCAGGAGTGTTAACACGATTGTTTCCTTCCAGTTTCCACAAATCACTTTTTAATAACAAATTATTCACCTGGTATGATAATCAAGTAGTCACAATGTTAACTTTTCTAGGTTTAAGATATATTTAATATCTCATTTAAAAAATCTTACCACTAGCATATCTGTACAAATCTTAATATCTTTTAAGATTTTTTAAAAATTCAAGCACAAATCTAAATATTAAGTACTATAATAGCCCTCTTCTGGTATCCACAGCTCAAGTAAACCATTTAAACAAAATTTAACCCTAATTATAAGCAAAGATGTGAAATCACTTAAGTTGGAAGATAATTTCAACTTAGTTAACTCATTAGGAAACCATGAGCCAGCTACATACTGATTTCTAGAGGACCAAAGAAGTGAGGATTGAAATCCTTCTAAAGCAACTAACAAGGCAATGAAACTCATCGCCAAAAGTTCTGAACTGTCTGAGTTATATTTACCTGTAGCTGCAACTCAAAATTAAGTACCACTCACATCTTAAATTTAATAGTACAATTCTGCCATATCTCAACAGGATGCAAAGACAGATGAAAAAAATATTGTAAATTTTTGGAAGCTAAACAGTCTAAAGTTACGTAAGTCCATGGTAAATGATATTTAAAAATAGCTACCATGTAATATTATTTTTTTTTCACTGAGCAACTATAGTAAATTTCAATACTAAATATTTACCACTGGTCGTTTCAAAAGAAATAACATACTTCACAGCAAGCGTAGATTTCACTACTTCTCTTCAAGTATTAATACCTTAATACTTGAGAAATTGCACAGCTGGGTAATAATTCCATGGTAGACCATATCTAGCTCTATCTCAAAATTCTAGGAGACTATCTTGGCTCAAAATAATACAAGTATCTAATTCCATGACAAAATCTTGTCTTTCATGCAGAAACAAATCTAACTCCTCAGCTATTTAAAAACTGCAAATGAAAGGCACAGATGCTAACTGATTTTATCAAATGAGAATAGTAACTAAAAGTAACAATGCATATCATGGAATGAATATAACTATAACTATACACTTAACTATACACTCTCAAAAAAAATTACTAAGTAGTAGTAGTAAAAGGGTCATTTATTTAGTCCAACCTTCTATCTTTAAAACTTCTGAATGAGCATTTATTCTGTGTGACTAGGTCTTTACAAACATTTTAGTCAACAATTATGATTCAAACACAGGATTACTGGTTAATTTTTCTGCATTTACTAAGCAAAAGACAATCTGAAAAGGCTTCACATACTACCTGATCTCAACTATGTGACAATCTGGAAAAGGCAAGACAATGGAGACAGTAAATAAGATTAATGGTTGCCAGGGGTAAGGGTGAGAGAAGGATGCATATGATGTACCAATGAAGGTTCATCCTTGGTTTAAAAAAAAAAAAATTACTGTTTTGGTGAGTGATGTTGACAATGGGGGAGGCTGAGGCCAGCATGTTGGGGAGAGCAGGGGGTATGTGGGAAATCTCTGTACCTCCCTCTCAACTTTGTTGTCAACTAAAACTGCTCTAAAAATTCTGTCTTGCTCTTTTCCTGTTTTTATAACATGAGGAACCATGAGCAGCAAAGTCTCCCAAGGCACCCTCTATGAGCTGGTATGGGGATCCTGCACGGGAATCAGCATGAGTGCCAGAAAGTTTTTGAAGAGGGTTGATCCGCAGATCAGATTGAAGAATGGTGACCCTCAGAAGGCCAGTCTTGGGCATCATCAGGCTTAAGTCCACTCCCAGCCCCAAGGTCTCCATAATGTGTTCTGGGGGAACAGCAGCCCTGTAAGGAGTCCAAGGCCATAGATATCCCTCATGTTGAAATCAAGAAACTGAAGAAACTCAGCAAGAATAAGAAACTGGGAAGAGGCTGGCCAAGAACTATGATGCCATTTTGGCTTCAGAGTCTCTGATTAAGCAGATCCCACAAATCCTGGACCCAGGCCTCAAAAAAGGCTGGCAAGTTACCTTCCTTGCTGACCCAATATAAGAAATGGTGGCCAAAGTCAATCAAGTGAAATCCACTGTCAAGTTCCAGATGAAGAAGATGCTGTATCTGGCAGTGGCTGTTGACCAAGTGAAAATGACAGATGATGAGCTTGTGTACCTCCACTTAAGCTATCAATTTCCTGTTGCCATTGCTAGAAAGAATTGGCAGAACATCTGGGCTTTATACCTGAAGGGCACCATGGGCAAGCCCCAGTGTCTGTACTAAGGCATAGCTTAATAAATCATATTGCTATAATTTTAAAAGAAAATAAAGTATTAAGAAGAAATGAATATTATACCATTAACAGTCAATTCAGAGCACAGAAAAAGATCTGCCAAAAATATAACAAAGGATCATTAATTTTGATATGAAGAATTTATGAAAACCCTGATCCGTGTGACTCAGTTGGGATTTATCCTGCAAAGTGAAAGGTTGCTAGTTGGATTCCTAGTCAGAGTACATGACTGGGTTGTGGGTTCAGTCCCCACTTGGGGCATATTCAAGAGGTAACTGATGGATGTTTCTCTCTCACAATGGTGTTTCTCTCCCTTTTATCCGTCCCTTCCTTCTCTCTAAAAATAAATGAATAAAATCCTATCTTTAAAAAAAACAAATTTATGAAAATTAATTAGGACAGAAAAGCATCTAAAATTAGACAAAATACATAAAAAGACAAAAGAGGATATACAATTTGTTATCAAGAATATGGACGAAAGTTCTGAAGAAATAAAATATAAACCAATGAGAAATTTTTAAAGATAATATTGATAAATGAGGCAGTGAAATAAGAACTCTCACTTGGGTCACTGAAAATACAAATCAGCATATTTCTTTTGGAAAACACTGTGACAATATGTAAAAAGTATTTGCATGTTCATATTCTTGGAATCAACAAATCCATTTCTGAAATTTAATCCTAAGAAAATAGTTCTAAACCAGGGGTGTCCAAACTTTTGGTGTCTCTGGGCCACACTGGAAGAATATGAGTTGTCTTGGGCCACACATTAAATACACAAACATTAACAAAAACTGATGAGCAAAATAAAAGTTTTAAGTAAATCGATGATTTTGTGTTGAGACGAAATCATAGCCATCCTGGGCCACATGCAGCCCGTGGGCTGCAAGCTGGACACTGTTTGAAACAGTGAAATCTGAGGTGGTAGCTGTGTGTTGTTCGCAAGGCAATAGATAAGTTCTTTTCCCCTTTCCAAGCCTTTGTGGCCCCTAATCTTGGGATCTTTTGTGTTATTTTAGAACCAGAAATTAGAAGACAATTCCCTCAGCTAGCTTCTGTTAAAGAAACCCAGGCCCAAAGAAAAGAGTTCAGCTGGACTGTACCCAAGAGGCAGGGGATTGAAGGAATGAAGTTTTAAGAGAACATAAACTGGGGGAAAAGAAGAAGGGGATGAGAGATCTGCCAAGACCAAGATCAATACCCTCATCCCCACTGGGAGTTGTGGGGTGGTGGAAGGGGTGATGGAGACAATGATGGTGAGAAGTTTGTTTTAAGAAAGTTGTGCAAAAGACATTCTGTAACCTGGCCTTCTAGAGAACTTTTCAGGCTGTTATAAATGAGCATGTCAATGACAAACAGTAGAGGTAGAAGACTGGAACATTCCTGGTAACATTCTGGACTGTATGAAGCTATCCAAGGATTTGTGCAGAATAACCACCACCTAAATTAGGGGAGGGCACAACACAGATTTAATCTGAGTAAAACAGGAATATAATATTTCATAGTTACAATCATACAGAATAAGACTCATGCCTACTGTATAATAGAAAAAAATAACTTAATACTTGACAACACTGGAGATAAATTATGGTATTTCTACATAAGGAACTATCAAAAAGCTGTTAAAAGTATATCAATTCATATGTTACAACAGATTATAATATTATCACCATATAATATTATACATATACATAAACCTACGATCCCAGTAGAACCTAAGTTCCATGAAAGCAGATCTCTTCCCACTATTTTCCAACTGAGGCAGTACCTGACACATAGAAGTTTAATAAATATCTGTGGAATAAATATAAAACCAACTTTGAGGGAAAGGGAGAAACAAAGGAAAAATATTCAAAAAATGATACATCAGCATTGTCTTTTAGTGATGGAACTAAAAGTGGGATTACTTTGGTTTCTATTTTTCCCCTCTTCTGTCACTTGAGTATACATTACCTTTATAATGGGAAAAAAACCCAAACCCCTCAATTAGGAAGTACTTCCCTTTAAACGCATTAAGAATTTTCTATATTTTCAAAACATCTTTGGTATACTCTGGAGTAGATTTAGCTGAAAATTTAAATAAAGGAAGCAAGTTTAAGTTATCTTGCATGAATAGGAAGTGGAAAAAGCACACTAAGCCTTTTTCTCCCTGTTTAGTCAAAATACAAAACTAAACTTCCTCAAAGAACTTCCAATGTACTCATTAAAACCCCTAAAGCTTGGTTTTTACAAAGTTTTCAATCACAGTACCATATTCTAAAAGCAAAGTATGGATCTAAAATATTCTTACCATGCCCAAATGCATGAGGCAGAGAGTTACATGGAAATTAACTCTCTAAACTAAGACTGAAAATGAAAGACATAATTAAGTTTTGCGATGTATCACCCCTGACTTTAAGCTTCTGTTCAGAGTGATCCAATGCATGAATAATCAATTTTAAGGATTTAGTTGTAACTAATGTAGGCATTTGTGGGCCAAACAATTTAATTAATTTTTTCTTACTGGGAATTAAAAGGAAACAATACATGCTCAAGTAGGAATTCAAGTGTTATACATACTAGCTTAAGATCAAAATGTTAGTTCAGAAATGGATGATTTCACACTGCACGTGCAATACAAAGTATTGAAAACAATTTGTTCCAATATACAAACAACATATAAGTATTATAACTAAAATTTCAAAATTTTAGTAAATATACACATTAATTATTATTACAATATATAAAGAGTATTTATTTTTTTTAATTTTAAAACCTCAAATTTTCAAATGGGAAATGCTTTTCTATGCAATAAAACAGGCAAACTGTACCACCATACAAAATGATCATAACTATAAAAACAAAAACCAAACATACAGAAATTAGACTATTACAAATGGTATCAATGCTTTCATCTCTGGATGAAGGGACTGACTGTAGGTTATTTTTATGTCCTTTTTTCCCTCTAATTTCCTAATCTTTATTAAAAAACTTTCTTAAAAATATTTTCACTAAGGTTGAAATAAATGAAGTTTATAACTTAGGAAACAGTCAAAATCAAATTAGCATGTAGCTCTAAACAATGACTATCAAAAGTCCATTTTACAAAAGGAAAGTAGGTTTCTGTGGACATTATATTACCATTTAGAATCTGAAAAGCACTGCCTTGGCATATCAAATATCCTACAACTTTATTGAAGCAGTTAGCTGTATTCGCACTAATCTTTTCATCTTTATTTATTGTACAGAAACAATGAGTCAAAAAAATTACTGTTTTGGAAAAACTCAATGAAAATAAACAGTTGAACTATAGTGTCTTTTTATAAGCAAAAGATATCAAAACTCAATTTAACTTACCATATTTTGCTGTGTATAATGCGCACTTTTTTTACCCAAATTTTTGAGGGAAAAATAACAATACACATTATACATGGGTATAACGATTACATACCATGGGTATGATACCAGGCATAATAATCTCATGCATAACGTGCACAATTTAAATGTGGGTGTGCACTCTACGCAGGAGCATATTATACACAGCAAAATACGGTATTTCTCAATATCAAAAAAAGATAAATCTGGGCCCTAAATTGTTTAACAAGTTTAAGGAACCACAATGGCCAGAAATTTTTAAAGAATATAAATAAAGCAGCAAGTTGACACATTCAGTTTACATCTAAACATACATTAGCAGTTTATCTGAAATATAAAATAGTCAAAAATATGTACAAAACACCTCAAGATACTCTCTTGGCAATAACTAAAGCACTGAAAGGAAAGGACCATAAAAAATATTATTTCGGATACAGACATACTAGTAAATAACAAAAGACAAGATAAAATTTTAAAGGACTAAATGCCAATTTTCGTAATAATCAGGTATTAAAATCACCAAAACAAAAAAGAAAAAAACTAAAAAACAAATTTCTGTGTTCAGCAATAGCAAAACAATTACGGTTTGTAGAGTGCCAATGAAAGAAAACACGAAAATAAAGTTGCTAAGATATCTTTTAAAGTAGTAAATTTAATTTACTGCAGCATCAGTTCTTTTACAGCATCATTTTAACAAAATAGTCTAGGTCAGAGGTGGCCAGCAGAAATATAATGCGACATATACATGCAATTTGAAATTTTCAAGTAGCCACATTTTTAAAAGTAAAAAGACACAGATGAAATTAATAATATACTTATTTACCCAATATATCCAAATGTTGTCTTTTCAACATGTAACCAATTTTTAAATTGGAATATTTTAACTGTTTCTACACTAAGTCTTCAAAACCCAGTACGTATTTTCTATGTAGCATATCTCAATTTGAATGCTAAACTTTCATCAGAAAAACTTTAGAACACGAATACTGAATTTGATACTAAGACTAAGAGAAGTTATCCATACTTATTAGAAATGATTACGAATGTGGGTGAAAGGAAAAAAGAAATCTCCTGTATTACTGCAATCTTTTTCTACAATGATAAAGCCAGGGCAGTTTATATCACCTCTTTTCCCCTAAGGCTAAAGAGCCTTATTCCCCAAGCAGCAGCAGAAAGAATGTAAAAGGACACAGTAAATTAGGAGGAGCTAACATTGGCTACTCTGAACTGATTTTACTCTCAACACTTTTGATAACAAATGCATGTCCAGTTTTCAATTCTCTGGACACCAACTGGGTGTCCTATAATTCAATTCATTTCTGACACTAACTACCCACAAAACCCACAGTTTAAGGGCTCAATCCCATTAGATTGCCCTGATTTCATATATCCCAGTAGAGCTGTCGCCTATATTTCTGACTGACAAGCCATAAAGCAAGGGTTCCTATGACCATCCCCCTCCCCACGCCCCCACCCCTACCCTGGCCCGCCCCAACTCAGGTTTGATTATTTGTGGAGTGGCTCCCAAAACTGAGGAACACAAAATAAAGAGATGCACAGGGCTAAATGTGAGAGGAGGGCCACAGAACTGCCATGATCTCTCAAGGGCCTCACCCTCCCAGGGCTCTGATGTGTTCATCAACCTGGAAACTCTTTGAGCTCTGTTGTCCAGGGTTTTTTATAGAGATTTCATTACATAGGCATGGCTGATCAAATCATTAACCATTAGTGACTGACTCACTCTCTAGCTCCTCTTTCCCTCTCCAGAGGCAGGGATGGGAGCATGACTGGAAGTTCCAACTCTAGTGACCAGTCCCTGTACTGAAGCTATCTAACCACAACAGGAATATTTTTAAAAACTTCCCCTATTTTGAGGTGAGCTCTTGGTGTGCCCAAGTATGGATTACCCCTTGTATAACAGGGCATAGAATTGTCTGACTTCAAAGAACCATTTTAGTCTAAAGAACATCCAGGAATCCAGGCCTATGAGGTGATATGCTTATTATTAATTAAGCATAATAATAATATGCTTATTATTACAGAGGCAAATAATATCAACAGATACACTTTAAGAGTTTTCAAAATCATTAATACAAAGTCTTGCTACTTCCAGAAAACTTCATTTATCTGGAAATATTACTGGAGGTGAGGTAACATCTTATTCCCATACCAATGCTGAATTAAATTTAACATTTGAGAGGATTTCAAGACATAATTATGAAACTTAAGTGAGATTTCTTTTGGCTCTCAGACAAACAAGAGAGCCAAATCCTTCTCAGTTGCATATATAATATGTCAAAATAAACAGTAGAGAAAAAAAGAGGTAACAAGATTTTTTAAAAATCAAGGGAAAAATTCAGTTTATACTGTCAGTATCTAGAACTAAGCTAACAGCCCTGGCTGGTATGGCTCAGTTGGTTGAAGTATCATCCAGTACACCAAAAGGCTGGGGGTTCAATTCCCCATCAGGGCACATTCCTAGGTTGACGGTTCTATCCCAGGTCAGGGCACCTATGAGAGGTAACCAATAGATGCTTCTCTCTCACATTGATGTTTCTCTCTCGTGTGTCACTCTCTCTCCTTTTCTCTCTCTCTCAAATCAATAAACATTTTTTTTTGTTTATTGATTTGCTAAGATAATTGATTTGATAAACTAAGCTAACAAATTATTACCTCAATCTCCAAAGTAATTAAAACTAAATCCTGTAGAAATTATACAATAACAATTAATATGTCAATCTATTTATTGGTACTCCAGTATCCTTAAATCTGCTTTCCTGGTGAGGAAAAAAGTAGCATTGGTACCTAAAAATTTTAGAAATATAGGAATCCTATTTTTTCTTACATTGTAAAACTTGAAAATGAGCAACATTCTTTATATATTAGATGTCACCTAAGGTCCACTGACCAAAATCCTACTAACACTATAGTCATTCAATTTGTCCCTAGTAGATGGAAATTTGATATACAGAGACCACTAGAAACATTATTCCTCCTCCTTAAATACTTAAGTCTACAGAACATTTTCTACGGTAACCAATGTAAATAGCATATAAAAAACTCTGAACACACCAAGAAATTAATAAAACCAACCTACCATCTTCTTTCTTATGAAATCTACACATGTACACTGGCTAAAATGCCATTTAAGGGGAGATATACACTCATATTTCATGAAGTTCAAGTATAAAAGGTATAAAATGCTCAAAGACAAATTATAACTGCTAGAGAGCAAAGTGACTTAGAATTCCACTAGAATTCAAACTCTTTTTCCTGGTCTAATAAAGTCTTCCGCAGTGGCAAGAACAAGGACTCTAATATACCATGTGATCTTAAAACAAGTTTTTAAGCTCGAGTTCATTTCCTCAAATATAAAATTGAGAAAATATCTGCCTTGCACTGTTTTTGTGAGAATTGCAAATAATATCCTATGGGCAAAGAATTGTGCCTGTCACAAATAAGGGGCTCGTATTAGATAAGTATTAGTTGTTATTAATAGCTTTCCAAATTAATTAGCAATAGGAACACTGCAAAAAGACAAGGTTTGAAGAAATATATGCAGTATTTAGGCTTTCTGTTGTATAAAAGTCCATTGTGACCACAATCTAGAAGAGTATAATAATAAGAGTAATGTAATGGAATTACAAGAAATCTGGTTGTTTCCTCAAGTGACAAACAAGGATGATTTCAGAGATGCTCCACTTGTAAAGTATATATCACCATACTGACATGCAAATGTAGCATAAATGCCAGAGATTATAGGAGAGAAACAAACTGTTTAAAAATTTGACCACTGCACCCAACACTTAAGTGAGTACTCTCTATAAACTAGTTAATAAATGGCATAAAGTGTGAAATCTTATTTGGATTGAATTTAACCACCCACAAAGAATAACCAAACACTACATTTCAATGCTTTAACTTTTAAAGATCTTTTCTTGATCACCTATCTACCTTATCCTTGATCACATCTCCTACTTACTCAATCCTTTTTGCTCTATGTTCATTCAAATTTATCTAAAGAAATCACCTACTCCTGCTGTCTCTACTTCTTAACCTTCCTCAACTATTCCTTAAATCCACTGCAAATTTCCCATTCTTTAGAAACTGTAAAATCACCAAATATTTGGAGATGTGATATAATGTTAATCCTTGTCAATTCTGCATGTATATGTGAGTTTGTGATACCATCCTTTGTACATCTTTTCCAAAAAGGGAAAGGCTATTTTTTTTTATTACTAATACATGATACATGTTTTATATGTGTAACTTAAGTTATAAAAGTAACACATTGTATATTCTTATGGTATGTGAATTATGTATCAAAAAAGCTATTTAGAAAGCACACACAACTCATGTCAAGATCTAGATACTGATTCTAATAGAACCTTCTACAGTGATGGAAATGTTCTATGTCTGTGCCATCTAATACGGTAGCCACATGTGGCTTTTGAACACTTGAAATGTGGCTAGTGCAACTAAAGGGCTGACTCTTTAAACTGTTTCAAAAAATAAATTCCATTTTAATTTAAATTTAAAAAGCCACAAGAGGCTAGTGAACAGTGCACAAATTTAGGATATTACCAGTTACTTATATCTATTTATGTACTTCTCCCTTACTCAACCTAGTTCAGAAATAGGATATCACCGGAGACATCTACTTAGGTGCTCCTTTCTTACTCAATCTTCCCTCTCTCTTAGGTAATCCTAAATTTGGTTGATAATGACTTAATAGCCAAATGTAATATAAAATTTCAATAATCTAATCTCTACTCTTTTCTCCTCCATCAAAAATTCATTCTCTACTATTACTACCATGGAAATTGTACTTACCTGCTACATTCTTTTCTTAAAATTATATTCCCTTAATATTACCATTCTTCTAGTTCTATTTTGTCTAACCCCTGGGCCCTTTTATCCTTTCCCCACCCATTTGTTATTCCTATTTTGCCCTAGGACCATTATTCCCCCAATGTCTCTTCTATTTCTTTCTCTTGCTATATACATATCCTCTTTTTAGATGATTTCATTTACTTTCAGCTATGACTAATGTAGACATTTGGGAAGTATCAGCCTCTATCTGTACCTCAAACCTATTCTTTGAGGTTCAGTAATATAACCAACTGACATTTGAACTTCCTGGAGGTTTCACAAGTACCTCAAACTCAGTATCTTTAAAAAACAAAACCCCTATCCTTTTTTATGCCCTCCCTCTATTGACAGAACCATCATCTATCCCCACCCTCTTATCCATCTTTCATTTTTACTCCAAATTGAATTAATCATTAAACCCTGCATATTGTATCTCCTAAATATTGAAAGATGCCACTCCTTTATTAATGCCCTTGTTCAGGCCCTAGAAATCTCATCCTGATACACTAACTAAGCTCTATGCATTCATTGTACTGTTTAAACCCACTGTTCACAATTACTACTATGCAAATCTAACCAATTTACTTCCTTACTTAATGCTTTAGCTACTCTCCACTACCTATAGCTGAGTATTTGTGTGGGAGGGGGAAGTGGAGAGTTCAAAGAGCATATAAGTATGATAATGCCTTGAACTCTTCAAGAGGTAAAAAAAGATGATCTGTTCCGTTTTCCCACTTTACCTTAATCTGCAATGACCTACCAGTCCAAATAGTGAGAGTATACACATAGAGATGAATGTATTGTTATTAACTTCAAAAATTATTAGCCATGAAGATAATCTTGTTATTACCCTAAATAATCTATTTACCTATATTTACTGATAGAGAAAATGTGTAAATTATTTTTTGATTCACTAATCAGTTTCATTTTTCACTGTTTGGGCGGGGGGTGGGGTGTGGGTGTGTGTTTGATTAACACAAGATCATCCACCAAGTACATACTGACCAAAAAAAAAAAAAAGTCCCTGAGACACTGAACCTTGGCTACACAAAAGACATCTACAGAAATAATCAATATGGTTTTTCTTAACTGACTTGAATATGATGATATACCAATTAGATTTCCAAACACTCATTCCTAAATTATTCTGAAATTTCTTAAGAATTCTTGAGCTTCTTCTCTGAGGAAACACCAAATGGTGGATGACCCCAGCACTAAAGGAGGCCCGGAGGCCCCAAGGCACTGGAATGGGAAGCCACAGCTGCAACGAAGGATTTGGCTGTAGCATCAGGGCTGAGGTCTTAGTGGGGGCCAGGAGGCCTGGGAGCCAGAGCTCATGGAGGCAAGACAGAGGACAAAGAATGAATCTCCTTCACCAAGCTGGGTCACCTGGTCAAGGAAATGAAGATCATGTCCTTCGTGCAGATATATCTCTTCTCCCTACCCATCAAGGGATCTGAGATAACTGACTTTTTCTGGGGGCATCCCTTAAGGACAAGGTTTTAAAGACTGTGCCTTGCAAAAGCAGACCTGCGCTGGCCAGAAGACCCAGGTTCAAGGCATTTATCACCATTAGGGACTACAATGGACAGCTGGTCTGGGTTTTAAGTGCTCCAAGGAGGTAGGCACTGCTATCACAGGGGCCATCATCCTGTCCAGACCCTCTATTGTCTCTGTGAGTGAGGCTACTGGGGGAACAAGATCTGCAAGCCACACACCATTCCCTGCAAGAAGACTGACCTCTGTGACTCTGTGTTGGTGTGCCTCATCCCCACCCCCAGGGGACTGGCTTTGATACCTTCTCTAAGACCTAAAGCTATTTCACCCCTGACCTCTGGAAAGAGACCATGTTCACCAAGTCTCCCCATCAGGAATTCACTGACCGTCTTGTAAAGACCCACACTACAATTTCTGTGCAGAAGAGTCAGGCTCCAGCTGTAGCCGCTACAAAATTTTATATTAAAAATAAAGTGAATTAAGCCTATTTAAAAAAAAGAATTCTTAAATTCCTGGGAAAACTATTTGCTTCTGATGAAAACATCTTATCAGATGATCCTTCTAAATCTGAAGATTTAGATTTCTTTAGATTTAGATGATTTCTAAAAATCATTAAGCACATTTATTTAGCATAGTACATTTAATAAATTAATCTTGCAATGCCAAGATTCAAGTCATAACATCAAAAAGTAAATTCTATATGAAACTTCATCTGAAAAATCTAAATATAAATTAATGTGGAGATATTGAACGATCAATTAAATCAACCACAAACCCAAGCATTTTACTGAGTTTTCCTCTCATGCAGATTGCATCAACAACCAATCTTTTTTAAAACCACATACAAAATGAAGTTTGACACCTGTGAAAGGCACAGTCCTTGCACAAATAAAAACACTCATAAAATGAGTTCTGGTAATTTCTCTTCAGTCTGAAAAGCTATTTCCCTGTTGTCTTAAGATTTAATAAAATCCCTAAGCTAACAAAGCAAAATGCTCCTAAAACCCAACTTTAATTAAGACATTTTAAATACTCAATTTGTAACATGTGATAACTTACGGCCTTCAAAATGGATTTTTTAAAGCACCATTATCCTCTTCTTATATATAACACTTTACAATTTTCAAAAGTACCTTCATATAGTATTTCAGTTGATCCCCAACAATCCTATTAAGTCAATAAGACATGTTACTCATAAGTCAGCATTACAGACTGAGTTCCTTAACTCAAGGTTAGGTAATAGGGTAACCTAGAACCCAAGTGTTCTTTCTTAGAGCTCTTTTCCATTATAGAGTACTGTATTATACCATGCTGAACTCTCCCAATACAAGATTAGAGAATCTACTGTGGACCAAAGAAAGGCAAGGAATATGGATGAAACAACCCTGACATCTATAACTATTTCTAACTTGATTACAAAAATAATTTTTATTAAAGTATAATGAGCCTTGACCAGTTAGCTCAGTTGGTTAGAGCACTGTTCCCAATACGTGAAGGTTGTGGGTTCGATCTCTAGTCAGGGCACATAACAAGAAGCAACAAATGAATGCAAAAATAAATGGAAAAACGAATCGATGTTTCTCTCCCCCCCATCTAAATATCAACAAAATTTTTAAAAATAAATAAAATAAAGTATATCGAGCACCTACACATATCTTCAGAGAGCTCAATAACTAGTGGAATAGACCAAAAAAAAAGGTAAATTATTTCAGATCAATTTGAAGACTATTATAAGAATGATCCCCAAAGGAAAAAGATTTTAGCAAATTCTGGAAACTAGTAATTCAGAAAGACTGGCATTTGGGAAAGTGACAGGTTGTGAAATTAGAAAACTGGACAGAATACAGGCAAAGAAATCTGAAAGTACTGATGACTCCATGTTCAACTCCAAACTTCCTCCTACAAGGTTAGCAACAATAAGTTTCACTACATAATTTTTCAAGCATAAATGTAAACAAATCAAACAAAATTTTCATAGATACCTGAAAAAAACAGCCTAAAAGAGATGCTGTATCATCATAGTTAATATTTATGTCCCAGGTCCTGTCCTAAATGATTATATAAATATAATATATATCAATGATTTTGAGCACACACATACATATATAAATTCACTTAACAATCACAATACTACAAAATAAGTATTTATTACATTCTATTTAGAGATTAAAAAAAACTAGCACAGAAATTGCTCTCAGTGACACAAATATTAGCTGAACCAGGCAATTTAGTTCTTAACTATTACATTTTACTGCAGAAAACTAGTGCCCTCTTCAAATCTAAATTCCGGTTGTGCTGAGTCTTACCCATTCCTGCAAACTAGACTGGTCCTTTTTTTAAAAAAAAAAAAAAAAAGCAAATAAAATGCAAGATGCTAAAAATAAATAAATATAAAGAACTGTTACAGTAAAACTTAGTAATTGTAAATATTATTCTCAACATTCCCAGAAATTTTTATTTGAGCATAACCTCTCCAGCTGCTTTTACATCTTTATCTTAAAAACTTAAAAGCTACCAGAAAATACAAATAACAGGTTTAGGATGATTTCTGAAAATGAGGGCCCGGTTTTACTTGAATGTTTCCCTAGGATTTAACTTGGATGATTTTTCACATCACCAGTCTTGCACTAAAATCTGAATGTAAAGAAACAAACTCAGTCACCAGGTGACAATAGATTCCCAGTATGTTTTACAAAAGAAACAAACAACAAAAAAAAACTTTCCAAGCTCCTACATTAGGAACAACTGTGATACTAAAGATGGAAAAAAAAAGGTAAATAAAAGAAAAGGAAAACATATATACTCCTAAAAATAAGTCAGAACTAACTATATCATTAATAATCAACCTAAATGTAATTCTCAGTTCCTGTACCACAGATGTTACTTCCTGAAGCAATAAATCTACACATATTTTAAGTCAAATCTTACCTAGCCAAAATTATTTTGTCCTTAGTTCTATTGTGCCCTGTTTAGAAGTGACAAAAGATTTCAAACAAGCCACCAATCATTTTTTTTTTTTTAGAGGGGAAAGGAGGGAGAAAGAGGGAGAGAAACATCAACGCATGGTTGCCTCTCGAGTGCCCCCTACCAGGGATCTGGCCTGCAACCCAGGCACGTGCCCTCGACTGGGAATCGAACCCGCAATCCTTTCGTTCGCAGGCCAGCACTCATCCACTGAGCCACACACATCAGCCAGGGTATCACTAATGATTCTTTGATATACATAGCAGCTACCCCTGAGTTATCTGAATTTGCCCATACTCAATAAGGGACTTAGAATTAAAAACAAACCAACTAACAAAAACTCCAAAGACTATTCCCTGAAATCTAATTCTTGGGACTGCAAATTCTCTCCTAAAAAACAAGGAATATCACACAAATGTAAAAAGTAAAGGTAAAAACAATCCTCAACTTGCAAATGGAAAGATTCAGTTCTATTAGTTATTTTAAGAACTACAGCAAAGAAATGTTATGGTTTTTTAATCATAGAATCACATCCTATTTCTGAAGCACAGTTAAATTTTTTATAAAACATTAACATCACATGCCTACATTGAGACATGAGACTTAACTTACTAAAAGCCAGAGAAAAACAAGCATTGAATTTATTGGAGCTTCAACAAAATCTATGATATGACCTCTCCCTTCAGGTGGATATGGAGACAATTTCATCAATACAGGAAGTGAGCCCTGGCTGGGTGGCTCAGTGGATTGTGCACCGGACTGCAAAGCAAAGGGTCACTGGTTCGATTCCCAGTCAGGGCATATACCTGGGTTGGAGGCAGGTACCCAGTAGGGGGTGCATGTGAGGCAACCGCACATTGTTTCCCTCGTCCCCCCCTCTCTAAAAGTAAATAAAAATCTTTTTAAAAAATGCAGAAAATGAATATATTGTGTGTACTCTGTATTTAGAAGCAACTTGAGGAGCAAAATGCTTGGAGAGAAAAGATTAAAGACTTAAAAGTCTGAAATCTATCTACCAACAGGTTTTCTTAAAGCCAACCATGCTGATTCTTAAAAATAAGATCCTTCCTAGAACAGCAATGTAAACTCTACAAAGACCAGTCTAACATTTTCTTATCAAGGTACATTATTGCCTAATAAAACCAGTTAAATAAATTTGCATATTAAAAGATCTCAGTTATCACTTACGATCTTGTGGTATCAAAACATTACCTATGTATTGTTTAAAGACTTGATACTTGCTTGTTTTAATAGATAGCTATGCATACTGTGACTCTAAAATAAGCTTGATGGAAACAAGTTTGATTTATATATTCCATACTTACCCATTCTCCATCCCAAAATGCCTATTTCTCCATTTGAAGTGATAAAATCAATTAACTTGATCAAAAGTTACAAATCTGATGTCTTCCACAGAACGGAATTGCTTCATTTGAGATTTACTAATTAGCCATCTACTAAACTACAAAATGCTCTAACATTTCCCAAATTATTAGGTCCTAATCAGTTTAATTTGTGTTCTTTACCAATCTAAGCAAGTCATTTTCCTGCTCTATGATTTCAGGTTCTTTATCAAATAAGTGGGAAGAATAAACCAAGATTTCTTCCAGTTTTAATACACTAAGACTTTTAACTCAACACATGAACACAATATTTCTCCCATCTTCCTACAGAACAATACATATATTAGAAGTGTACATCTAGTGAAAAGAGCTTTCCTTTCTTCCCAATAATTCAGTAACTCCTTGGTGTGTTCTTTAATTTGGATCCTCCTGCCCCTCAAAAAACAATCCTCAAATACTAATCTATTGAATAGGTTACTAGGCAAATGCCCTGGTCAAAAAAACAAAAACACTGCCCACCTACTGCTATAAAGGATCCTGGGGCCAGAATAATTACATTTTTAAAAAATAAAATGAAAAATTATAGAAGCAGGATTAAACAACATTTGGAAGTTTTTAAATCAGGGTACCACTCAAGGAGCTAGAGTTCTGCAGCCAAATTCTGATATTCTTTAATTTGACTATGTATACGCCTAGACAGAGAACAAAATTCCAAAAAGTCATGAGTTCTAAGAAAAACTGAGGTGCTTGGACAAAATTCCTACTGTGACTTAGACAAGCTGAGTTTTGTCCACTGTACATTAGTTCCAAGACAATAAACTTATTAGAAAACCCTAGATGATAAAGAAAAACAAACACATAGAAGTCTTCAAAGTTAAACAATTGAAACTACCAAAATTAATCCATAAAGTGCTCAATATTTACTAGGGTCAAGTCTTAAGAGGGTTAGGTAGCTAATTAATGAAAAAAATTGTTAAAAACCACCTATTCAAATATGAAACCATAACAAAAGAATAAAATCCAGGATCCATAGCAATAGGCACCCCAGGTACAAAAAAGAAATAGGAATATGCCTGTAAACAAAATTTTTCCTTGTAAACCTAAAGAAATCAGACCTAAATTTTTTAATAAGGCTGACCAACAGAAACAAATTATAGTTTAGCAAGTTTTTGTTTTTTTTTAAAAAGGTCTGCCACCTTTCCAATTCTAAACTTCTATAAAATTGAGTAGTTATTTCACAATGCCTTACAAGTTTGATATCATTAACAGTAAAACCTAAGAAACTATTTTCTAAAGAACTTGTCAGTTTTAAAGTTTACTTCCTTCCACATGTTAATTTCCCTTCACATCTGATATGGTCATGGTCATTTGGAAACTGACATTCAAAGAATTAAGTATTATTAACATAGATAAAATAAAATTCCTAGATCATTCTGTTACTTTCATATCCTATTTCGGCTTGGTCCATTTTCTTGGCAAGAATATTATGGATAATTGCATTCTTCACGTATAATATAGCTGACATTTTTCATTCAGGGTTACTCTGCTTCTTCCAATAACCCGTGTTCACTTCCTGGTGAGGAAATCAAGCTGCTATAGGTCAAGCAACAAGTGGCCCAAAGCCAGCTATTTAAACCTAGAATATACTTGTCAACGAGAGAATGACACACCATTATTTACATCATGGCAACCTCCCTGAGAGGTTAAAAAGTAAGCTTTGTGACCCCTATAGGCTCTTGGGAAAGTTTGGCTTAAAAACCTTTTAAAACAAAATTAAAACAGTAACAACACAACTCTCAAAGCACTTAACACAGTTTTGCGCGGACTGGTGCTTTTCACTGTATAGTGAATGGGCTGAAGACATACATATTAGGTTTCAATTAACAATGTCATCTCACTATGAGCTACGATAAGGCTTAAGCATCATTAGGAGGTACAATATCAAAGACCTATCGTACCTTACTAGTCCCAAAGCATTTAGCAGAGGAGAAAGTCTTTTTTATAGTAGTTATTATTAAACGCCTGTAGAACCACCAAGACATAGCCAAAGGAAGGTCATTCGTGAACAAGGTCGTTCTTACTTAAAAACAACCTGATCTCAGGGATGGAAATATGCATGTCACACAGCAACTCATCACCGCAGAGCCTCGATGAAACTGAAATGCACAAGTCAAGAAAGCTGTACTTTCTTAACTAAAAAATGTCCCCACTAATTCCAAGTTTCCTTCCATACACTTTAACAATAACAAATGGGTAATGCATTTGCACCGACGATTTCCCTATCAATAATTCCTGGTACAAGAGGCAAAATCTAGTTTCAATGTCTTTCCAAAGTTGGCCTCCTACTCAGGGCGAACAGTTAGAGAATGACAAGTAAAAGGGTAAACTCAATAAACTGGCTTAACCGAGCCACATCTGATATTCAAACCACCCTAAAATAAAGAAGTAGGCGGGGCTATACCTGCAGTTCACACCAGGCGACCTCCACAGTGGTTTCAGTGTCCAGTCCTTTGTAGACTGTCTTAAAGGACCCTCTGCCAATTTCGATGTCAAATTTGAGAAAGCGGCCATCATTGGACATTCCCACGGCCTGGGTCTCCAGCTCTTCGATATCGTCCTGTTGCTGGCTCCGTTCCTCTTGCGGTTCCTTGGCGCTGCCGCCACCGCTGCCGCTCCTCGATGGAGGCTCCTCTTTGCTCCCCACATGATCCGGCTGGGAAACTTGGCGGTCTCTGCTGGCACTGCTGGGGGCAGTCGTGGCCGCAGGGCCCGCGGCGGGGGGTTCCCTAGGGGCAGCAACAGCGGCGGGAGGCTGCTGGGCTACCTGGGCAGCGGCGGTAGCGGTCAAGGTCTCCTCGCGTTGGGGCTCTGGGGGAGTACTCTGCGGACCCACCGGGGCGACGCTGGGCTGAGGGAGAGAAAGCGGGAGACCGGGCAATTCCAGCGCAGTGGCGTTGGAGTCGCAGATGACGCTGCGACGAAAGAAGCGATGCTCGGTGGTGGTGGTGGTCGCGGCCGCCCCACGGCTGTCCTTGTCCATAGTGTGGCGGCGACGCCGGTACTCCTCAGTCCGGCCACTTCCAGCGTCCGTCCCCGCAGTGCCCAGTTTCTCCCCCACAGAGGAATCGGAGCTAGAGCCATTCTTGGGGTTAGGCACCGGCGGCGAGAGGAACAGAGAGCTCGGAGTGCCGCTCTGTTTCTCCGCGGCGCCGCCAGACATGGTCGGTACGCTGGAGCAAGGCGAGCCTGCTCGAATTTGTGAATGAAGAATAGGTGAGGGGCCGACTCCGAGGAGCGGTGAAGGTCGGCAGATTCCGCTGCGATGGCTTCTGATCAAACCGGACGACTCCTAACTCAGCACTGACAAGTCACCTCGAAGGCGAGGCGGGACACGGGGCCCAGCTGCGACGGCTGCTTCGGCTCACAAGGCGGGCTCGTCGGCGAGCTATCGAGGAGCTGAGCCACCGGGGTTAGCGCCTCGCGACCCGCATCCATCCTGCGGCAAGCGGTGGCCGGGAAGGCTGTAGCAGCAGAGGCGCCGCAGTCATGAGGGGCAGGGCAAGGAGCCGGCACCGAGTAGAAGCGGATGCGGCGGATGCGGCGGATGCAGCCGCAGCTCCAGCTCCCCGCCGCCGCCGCTGCGCGGGCTGGGCGGGCTAGGCCCGGAGGGCGGCCGTAACGCGAGGCAGGGACTAGCACGGACTCCCGAGCGGTGGCTGCTCCAGGGCCAAAAAGAGTGGGAGGGGCCGGGGAAGGCGAGGGAGGGCCGGGCCCAGAGGCTCCCGGACAGTCAGTCGGTCGCCGCCTCCCAAACGCGCCCCCAGCGAGGGGCACCAGTCTCACAAGGCGTCCATCGCCCGGATGTGAAGGGTCGAAGCCTCGAAGCCTCCGTGCTTGAGGAGCGGGCCCCCCCTTCCCCGAGGCCTCCCCGCCCGCCCCGGGCCTGGCAAACCCCCCTTTCCTCCCGGGCCGGTTGCCGGGGGCTGACAGAGGGAGGGAACGGTGGGGAGGGAACGGTGGGGAGGGGAGGGCCGCTCACCGCGGGGCCCGAGCTCCGCTGCTTCTCTGGGCCGAGAGCAGAAAAGACCGAGAGGACTGGATGAAGGGGGATTGGGAAAGAAAAGAGTAGTCACCCCAACAGGCGCCTTCTGTCACCGAAGACAGGGGTGCAGAGTGATCGAGAGTGAAGAGCCGCGTCCGCCGGAGAAACTCGCCGCGCTAAATGGCGCCGGGCGTCTGAAGTCTCCACACAGCCCGCTTGGACCCCGCCCCCCACCGCCCGGGGCAGCCCCACCCCCACCCCACCCCGCCTCATCTTAGGGCTCTCGCGCAGGCGTGCCAGTACCGAGGCTCCTGGGACTTGTAGTTTACTCAGTCAAGGAATGGAAGGGGCTCCGGGGGAAGGAGCCTACGACGTCCATGATGCCCGGCAGCTGCTTTATTTTTATGCCTCATGGGAGTTGTAGTTTTCTTTTGGAAACCGCCTCCAGAAGAAGGCTGATGGGAGCGTCACCGTGAGTCGCTAAACTCCATCCTTAAATCAGAGATAGCTGGGAAAATCATTATTTAGAGATTAATTGTGGAAGACGGAAATGAAGAAAAATAAAACGTGGCAGGACGAGAGGAGAGATTCCCATCAGTGCTCCGCTTGTGCTAGAGAGAGCTCTCAGCGTTGCCATGCAAAGAAAAATGATCTGTTGTTCGTCTTTAATGGAGAAAGCTGCAGTAGTGTAGGGGTGTGGGAGTAGAAGGGAAAGGCAAAGCAGCGGAACCAGAGCCTGAACTCAGAGAGCCAGAAACGCTAAAGACTCCTTCTGTAGGGCAAAAAGAAGCTATGGGTTGCGCATGAGATTAATTTTGATTAAATGGGTTGGGGAAGGAAACAGAATTATCGGCTATCCTCCTCCCTTCCGTAGCAATTAAGGTAAGTTGTGGGCATTCTCCTTTCCAGCCCCAAGACAGACATCTGGCTTTCAAAGATGGGCTGCCTTACTGAAATCAAGGATCATAGCGAACTGTTTGCCAGAATAAAATAAACGGTGCGGGGAAGAGGGGTGAACTTTGGGTCTTTACCACAAACCTGAGAAAGCTGAGGATTTTCCGTCTTTGCTTGGTGGCTTAGTAAAACAACATCCCCTCTTTCTCTAGAAGTTTATGAAAGTACGCATGTAATTTATACCATGGCTTTGGACATAGAGGAAATCTGGATCCATACAGTTCACAGTAATGGAACGCTTTTCTTGAAAGCAACCTTCAGCTCCCTGAACCCCTTTGCTTCTCTCAACTACTCAAGATTATACAGGTGATGAGCACTAGGAGGCACCAGACTTGAGTAGGAAGCCAGATTACGGAGCCAGATCGCAGTGAAAGTCTAAGACCAACCGGTAAGAGCGGGAAGCACTTGAACGTACCAAACGGCATCAGCCTCTCCGTACTCCTGCTTCTCATCAGCGCCCGCTGTGGAACGAGCTCAGAAGCGCACAGCCTAGCAAAGGACCTAGATAAGACAGTAGTTCGGAAGTAACTTGACAGAAGATAGTTTCCTAGGAAATGCTCACAACTTACCTGGATGAAGTGCAGTTAGAGAAGTTTGCTATACAATTCATATTACTTTATCTGATATGTAAAATAGTTACGCTAATTTACAATTTTTGTCTATAAAAAGCTAGCCTTTTAGATATACAAAAAACTTCTAAAACCAATGGTTAGGTTTCATGAAATTAGCAGATTATGAACATTTTAAAATACAAGGTGGTAGGGGCAACTCGAGTACTAAAATATTACAGTTATATTGTTTTAGAAAATATATCCACTCGTTTGCTATGATAATGGTAAATCTCATTATGGTATATGTAATTAGTGGTTTGTCTCCAACCTTAAACTTAATGTAAAGCGAGGAAAGAAATGACATTAAAATGCATTTTTATTGTACTTCTTGAAGCAGGTTCTTAGAACTAGCTCAGCTGTTGATTTACTAGGAAAAATAGTCTGTTTTGAACAAGAGGCAACTAGCTATAAATTGGTGAGTTAAAAGGAGATCAGTAAATCACTATGTTCACATTTTGACATCACAAAAAAATGCTGTTTTGGTGTGAACAGTCATTAAAAGACTTTATTATTGTCTGTTCCTGCTTACTGGACACCGAAACTTTGGCCACATTGCACTGGACACAAATCCCTTCACAATCACCATATCCTATCAACACATTATCTCTACCAGGAATAATTAAATTTATTGTAAATAATTAACTGTTGATTCAAAGCCCTGCTTGCCCATATGGTGATTTTCCTACTTGTGCAACATTAGCTTCACTATAAAAACAGGTACAACTATGAATATAACTATATTGTGTACAATGGTTAGATTTAAAGGTTAAGCTGTTTAATGTGATTATTCTTCTACAGACACTTTTTTGCTCCATTCCCTTTTTAATGCTTACCAACTTTTAATTAACATGTTTTCTATTACTCATTAAAATGATATTTCTAATAGTACTTTTCCTTTCTGTGTCATTTCAGTTATCAAGTAAAGAACTGACCCCTCTAGAATCTATATAAAACCTCAAGTGATATAAGTAGAGGTAGCAGAAAGACCCCAGGACACAATGGATGCACTAAGCTCAGAGATTTGATTTCCTGACAGGTTAGTCCATAAAAAGAATACATGTATTTTATTTTCTCTCACCATGTTCTTTGTTCACTTTAGTCCTTGTTTATTTTCTCACATAGGTTCATGTTTCTCTTTACCATCCATTCACATTTTATATTTACTTTATCCTTGCCATTCTTAACAGGCTAGCAGTGAAAGCTAGAGCCAGCTTTGATTTAGACTTTGGCTGAACACGTAAAATCTATCTTATTTCATATGCAGATAATTCACAGGGTAGCTTCTTGAAGTGTAAGGGGGAAAATACCATCTTGAGAGCATTTCTTTCTTTTTACTCCTTTCCCTGATTTCCCATGCTCCTTTGTCCTGCCTGTGGATAATTTTAATTTTACCTCCTTGTCATCTGAAACTCAAGGAAGACTGGAGAATCAGGAAGTTAAACAATGAAGAGTAGACTTTTTTTAAGACCTTTTTTATTATAAATGAAATAAAAGGGGTGGGACATCCTATATCAAAGCATATTATAAAACCATAAGAGTAAATCTGTATGGTATTGAGATAAGCATATAAAATGGGAAAGAAGGGAGTACAGAAACAGTTTTATGTATATATGGGAATTTCATATATAAGGCATTTCAAATCAGAAGAGATTAATAAACAGCGTCTGGACAGTTAGTTATTCATTTGAAAAACAAATTAGGTTAGATGTCTACCTCCCACCATTCACAAAATTAAATATCCACATAATTGAGAGAGCTAACTTTTTAGAGAGCTCTAAGATTTTTCTATTTAAAAAAAAAGAAAACATGGGATAGGAAAGGACTTGAGAGAAAAACCATAAAGAAAAATAGTTGACTGTCATCAAACTTGACAATTCTGTTCAGTGAAACACAAATGATAAATTGGCAGAAAAACATGGAACCTGTGCAACAAAAGACTGATATCCAAAATATATAAAGTAACACCTTGAATCACTTGAAAAAGAAGACAACCCTTTTAAAAAGGGGTAAGGATATGAAATCAGTTGAGACAGGAGGAAATGTAAGGGACAAAAATAAGCTTGAAAAAATGCTGTAACAGTAGCTAGGGAAATACAAAAAGTAAGGTATACAGTTTTCACTCATAAAATTAGCAAAGTTATTAAGGATTTATAATAGCAAGTGTGGAGAGCTGCAGAGAAACAAAGGTACTATTAATGATAGTATAAATTAGTACAACATTTCTTAAAGCAGTTTGTTAGTGCTCATTAAATTATATAATTTGCATAGCCTTTTGCCCAGCAGTTTCCCTTCTTGACACCTACCTTAAAGAAATACTTGCCTATGTGCACTAAAAAACATCTATAAGATCTACAGTTTTGTCTATTATCCTCCCCCCAAAAAGAAACAATCTGCATGTACAACTAAAAGAAAATAATTAAAATATGTTATATCTAATCTGAGGAATACCATGCAACAACAGAGGAGAAGGAGGAGGTAAATATATATTTGGTGCTATAAAAATAATAAGTTAAAAATTCAAATTGCAAAATAATATATACTAGATCATATGTTTTATTAAAAATTATGTCTCTATATATTTAAATGCACAGAGAAAAGTCCAGGCAGTACACATCAAAATGAAAAGGGGGTACTTAAAGGGGGTTCTCTTAATTGTATTAATACATTCTTGCTTATTTCAGACAATTTGGAAAAAAAACCATAATAGAATGTGAAAGTAAAAATCACTAGCAGCTTTTCCAGCCATAGATATAAGTCAGCCATTGATACTTACATATCTTTCTTTCTAGACTAATAAAAAGAGTTTATAATTATGTTATAAGCATTTCCACTGTTGTTAAATGTGCTTTGGAAGCATTTTTAATGGCTGGAATCTAATCCATTATATAACATTATTAAGTGTAAGTATATTATATAGAAGAAATTTTGGGGGAAATATGTAAAAATGGGAATCCATATCATGTCTAGCCCTTAACAAGCTCTTATAGGAGAGACTTATCAGAATCACCTAAGAAGCTATTACAAAATATACCCATTAGAGTGTTCCACCACCACCACCCCACCCAATCTAGGTGTATTTCTGGTGAGATAATTCATTGCAAGCAGACCTATACTATAAGAAAAACTTTTATAATTCTTCATCAGAGAAGACATTGACAGATTGGATTTTTAAAAAGCAACATCCTATTATATGCTGCCTATCTTTTTAAAGATTTTATTTACTTATTTTTAGAGAGAGTGGAAGGAAGGGAGAAAGAGAGGAAAGCATCAATTTGTGGTTGCCTCTTGCACACCCCCTGCTGGGGACCTGGCCTGCAACCCAGGCATGTGCCCTGACTGGGAACGGAACCAGCAGCCCTTTGGTTCACAGGCTGGTGCTCAATCCACTGAGCCATACTAGCCAGGGCTGCCTATATTTTTTTTAAACCACTTTAAATATTAGGACAAATATTTATCCTGATTTATCCAAGTAAAAAAGAAAAAGGATGAAAAATAATACAATACTAATTAAAATAAAACAATAGTGAATATATTAATACAAAATAAGAACTATCAACAGGGATAGAGAGAGAGATCCCATAATGATAAAGGGGTCAGTTCATCAAGAAGACATTTCAGTCTTACATATGTGGGCATCTAAAAACAGAACTTAGAAATTAAATGAAAACTCTGAGAAGTAGACAGAGTCTTATTTCCAACTTCCTCTTTCATTATTTAATAGAGAAAATAAACAAAAAAAGTCATTAAGAATATCAGGTACAACATACCAGAATTTGCAGGATTCAAGCTAAAGCAGTGCTTAGAGGGAACTGTATAACATTAAATGCTTATATTGAAAAAAAAATCTCAAATCAATTATTTAAGATTCTACCCTAAAATTTTTGAAAGAGAATTAGAAATTAACCCAGAGTAAGCAGGAATAAGAAAATAATATATCAAAAATGGAAATCAGTAAGATAGAAAGTAGAAAAACAAAAGATTAAGTCAATAAACCCTCAAACTGTTTCTTTGAAAAGATTAATAAGATTGGTAAACCTCTAGCCAGAATAATCAAACATAGAGAGGATTCAACTGACAAATTTCAGAAACGAGACGGGACATCATTGACAGATACTATAGACATTAAAAGGATATTTGAAACATATCATGAATAACTTCATGTCAATATATTTAACAAATAAGATGAAGAAATATCTTGAAACACAAATTATCAAAGTTCATTCAAGGAAAAAAAAGAGAAAGAAAACCTGGTGCTCTATACCAAAGAAATTTAATTGGTAGGTAACCTCACAAAACTCCAGGCTTAAATGGCTTCATTGGTGAATTACAGCAAGCATATAAGGAAGAAATAATACAAATGCTATACAAACTGTTCAGAAACAGAAAAGTGGAAAATTATTGTATCACACTATAAGGCTAGCATTACCCAGTTATCAAAACCAGACAAAGGGCATTACACAAAGGCAAACTATAGACCAAAATTCATGAACACAAAGCAAAAATTATGAAAAAAATTTTACTAAATCATATCCAGCAATATTTTTAACAATGGATAATACATTGTATCCAAGTCAGATTTATCTCAAGATGCAACAATTGATTTTTTTTAAAAAATCAGTGTAATTTGCCATGTCTACAAATCAAAAAATATATATATGATCGTCGCAATAAATGCATAAAAAGCATTTGACAAAACTCAACAACTATTCATGATTTAAAAAAAAAACTTCAGCTGATGATAAATGAAATGGAACCTTATCAACATGAGAAAATACACTGAACAAACCTAGAGCTAGGTGGCTTTGAAGGCAATATGTACACCATACACATGAAACAAAAAACCTAGAGCTAACATCATACTTAAGAGTGAAAGAACAAGTGCTTTCTCTTTAAGATGGCAGACAAGGTAAGAATATTTACTGTGTATAACATGGTCCTGATGATACCAGCCAATGCAATAAGAGAAGAAAAATGAGGCACACACACCACATAGAAGTAAAACTGCCTTTATTCACAAATATGATGATGATATACATAGAATATCCTAAAGAATCTAAAAAAATGAAAAACCTATTAAAACTAACAAGTGACTTAACAAGGACATTGGATACAAGGTCAACATTACAAAAAATCTTATTACATTTCTATGTACAAAGAATGGACGATTGGAAATTAAATTTAACAATATATCATGACTTTCTAACTTCAGCAAGTTTCCAATGGTTGTTCCATTGCAGAAACATTAATTTGAACAAATATTCACATGCAAGGCCAACTTCACGAGATCTAAGAATTCCAGGTAGGGATGATAACACCTGGGTGGAGTACAGACATAAGAAAAAATACATTGAAGAAGGTAGGAAATACAGTTTCATATTACTCCTGTCTCCCCTTTTCCAAGCCCAGGCAAGCAATGGGGAGAGAGACAACCTTGCCCTGGGAGGAGAATCAGCACTCCACTGCAGACCCCAGAACCAGGCCCACACCAGTGCGCAATTGACACCTATGGCTCCAGGCCCAGCAGAACCAGAGTCAAGGCCCACCCCAGTAAAACTTTATTTCCCAGCCACCATGGACCCAGGCAACAAGCCCACCCTTACAGGCCTAACATCACAGTCCTAGACAGCACCCATGCCTCTGTGAACCCAGGTCCAAGGCCTCCCATGGTGCACTTAGATGCCAGGCAAGACCTGTGAATCCAAGTGCCAGGCCCAACCCAGAGAACCAAGACTCCAGGCCTAACCTCCATGGAATCAGGCACCAGGTGGACCCCTTGGACCCAAGAACCAGGCCTGCCCACCTGCTGACCCTGGCACCACATCTGCCTACCTGAAGACACCAAAAGCAAACCCACCCACACTCACCACCAGACAACCCACCCAGAATCTCTGGAGAGCTGATTGTTGAAGGGCTTTACCTGCCAAAACTAGCCTGTAAAGCTTGGAAGAGGTACCAGCTTCTTAAAATGCACAAGCACCAACACAAATTCATAAGGACCACATATAAACTAATAAAGCTTCAGTAATTGCCTTGACCAGTGTGGCTCAGTTGGTTAGGTGTTGTCCCACAGAGCAAAAGGTCACAGGTTCGATTCCCAGTCAGAGCACATGCCTGAGTTGTAGATTTGGTCACAGGTCAGACCACGTGCAAGGGGCAACCAATAGTTGTTTCTCTCTCACACTGATGTTTCTCTCCCTCTCTCCCTCCCTTCCCCTCTTTCTAGAAAGAAAGAAATAAAATATTTAAAATATGTAAATATAAAGCTCTAATAACTGACACTAAAGAAATGAAAATGTATAAACTATCTGACAAAAAATTGAAAGTAATCCTTCCTCTTAAAGAAATTCACTGAATTACAAGAAAACACAAATAGACAACTAAACAAAATTAGTGATTTCCTGGGTATGACACCGAAAGGAAAAGCAACAAAAGCAAAAATAAACAAGTGGGACTACATTAAACTCTGAAGCTTCGGCACAGCAGAGAAAAGAATAAAAAGGCAGGCTATTTTATCAGCTAAGCCTCATAGGCAGCCAACCTCAGTCCAAACTGGAAACTTTCTTAAAATTTCTCCAAGGTCTACAGGCCCCAAGAAGGAGGCAGCTAGCTTCATTGTGTCCTGTATCCTCTCCCCCTTGCTAAGCTGCCCCAAGGCTGGCATAGGTGGCAGCCTGCTTCTCCTACATACCTCTGGGCCCAGCACAGGCAGCTATCAACTGTGGAACCCTTTGTGGCTCCTACCAGGTGGCTCCAGGCCAGGTAAAGGCAGCAGCTGAGCTTGGCCTGCAACAAAATTCCTCCTGAGAGGCCCAGAATCACAACACTCAGTGACTGGCTTCAGACTGAAACAGAGCGCCACCCAATTAGGTCCACAAATGGTGTACTCAAAAGGTGGTCTTGTAGACACAAAATCCCATTCCATAGAGTCTGCGCTTGCTGTGGTTGTGGCCCAGTGTTGACAGCCAGTCACCCCGAGGGTCAGAACCATGACTGATGTGACAACAGCAATCAAAGCTCAACTACAACAGCAGGGCACACACAACCCACACAGGAAACACTCCTGCAGCACCTGGTTCAGGTGAAAAGGAGACTGTGCCACTGGGCCACACAGGGCACCTACTACATAAAGGTACCTTGCCAAGACTGGGAGTAGTAGCAGATCTACCAAATACATAGAAACAAACAAGGAGAAGCAGCCAAAATAAGGAGGCAAGAAACAAACAAACAAACAAAAAAACCTAAATGAAATGGAGGAAAGCAATCTATCAGATACAGAGCTCAAAACACTGGGATAAGGATGCTCAATGAGCTTAGTGGAAAGAATAGATAAACTCATTGAGAAACCAACAAAGAGATTAAATAAACTTAAAAAAGGACATATAAACCACACACACAAAAAAGAGAACTACTTAGAAATGAAGAATACACTAGAAGGAAACAACATCAAGTTAATTAAGCAGAGGATCAAATTAGAGATTTGGAAGACAAGGCTACGGACAACACTGAATCAGAACAGCAAAAAGAAGAAACAATTGAGAAAGTAAGAATAGTTTAAGGGGGGAAAAGAATAGTTTAAGGAATCTGTGGGACAACACCATGCACACCAACATTCACATCATAGGGGTACCCAAAACAAGAGAGCAAAGGATCAAAAACATATTTGAAGAAAAATGAAACTTCCCTAACCTGGTAAAGGAAATACACATAAAAATCCATGTAGTACAGAGAATTCCAAACAAGGTGAATCCAAAGAGGCTCACATCAAGACTCATTGTAAATAAAATGCCAAAAGTTAAAGACAAAGAGAGAATCTTAAAAGAGCAAGAGAAAAACAGTTACCTACAAAGAGCTCCCTTCAGACTGTTAGCTGATTTCTCAACAGAAATTTTGCAGGCCAGAAGGGATTGGCACAAAAATATCAAAAGTAATGAAAAGCAAGAAACTACATACACAAGAATAAATATAAAATAAATTAAAGACTTAAATGTAAGACTTAAAACAATAAAACTCCTAGAAGAAAACATAGGCAATAAAATCTCTAACAATTTTCTTAGCAATATTTTTTTCTGATATATCTCCTTGGGCAAGGGAAATATAAGAAAAATTAAACAAATGGGACTACATCAAACTAAAAAGCTTTTGCACAGCAAAGGAAACCATCAACAAAATGAAAAGACAACACACTGAATGGGAGAATGTATTTGCCAATGATGACATCTGATAAGGAGTTGATAATCCAAAATTTATAAAGAACTCATACAACTCAACACCAAAAAATATCCAATTTTAAAAATTGTCAGAGGACGCTTGTCAAAACAGGATATATATATATATGAAAAGACATAAGATGCTCAACATCACTAATCATCAGGGAAATGCAAATTAAAACCACAATGAGATGTCACCTCACACTTCCAGTCAAGATGGCAGTGTAGGCAGACATGGCTCTCTTCTTCATACAACCACATCAAAATTACAACTAAAATATACAACAACCATCACTCAGAACCATCAGAAATTGAGTTGAATGGAATTCTGACAACTACAGAATTAAAGAAACCACATCCATCCAGACTGGTAGGAGGGGTGCAGATGCAGAATGGGCTGGTTCTACACCCACATGTATTAGATAAAAATTCGGGAGGGATATTTCAGGAGCAAGGAATCCCCACACCAGGTGCCCCAGCCCAGGGTTCCAGTGCCAGGAAGATAAGTCCCCACAAGTTCTGGCTGCAAAAACCAACAGGGACTGAGTTCGTGGAAGAGACTTCTGGAGCCCCAAGCAGTTCCTCTTAAAGAACTCACACATGGACTCCCCTGCTCAGACTGACTCCCTTTGAGCTTCATCACCAGAGTAGCAGATTGAAAGACACCAGTGGCATACAGGGAGAAACTGAAGTATCTGACATCAAGGTGAACAGAGGCCATTGTCCCTTTTCTAAACCCTCCCCACACAGAGTCAGTAAGCTGGTGCCATATCTAAGACTGCATCAGCCTAGCGAACACTGTTTGATGCGCCTTGGAGATTCCCAGAGACTCTACCCCACCTAACTTCAGGCCCACCCAATAGCTTTTTCATGTGAATTCCTGGTTTTGACTCATGCTCTCACAACTTCCTAAATCCTATCAAACAAGCAGCAGCTGCTTCAGTGAGCCACAGGCATGGTGTTAGCAGCAGCCAGCCTTGATTCACAGCTTGGCTTTGTCTGGGTATCTCCAAGCCCAGCACAAGTAGCAGCCATCTCAGATTGCTATATAGCTCAGGCAGAGTGCCCTGGGAAAAACACAGGTGGGGGCTGACCTTGGCTTGACCACCCGGGAAACCCCAAGGCCAGTGTACCCAGTAGACAGCAACAGACTATGTCAGAGCACCACCACCTGGCCCCCGCACAGCTGATCCCCCATGGAGGCCAGAGGTTGGTAGTCAGTGGTCACAGCCAGTCCTTGCAGCTGACTGGCCTGGGTAAATCCTTCGCATTGATATGCCAACAGCAACCAAGGCTCAACTGTAAGAAGAAGATGTACTCAGCCCACACAAAGGGACATGTTGAGTACCCAGATGGGTGATAGGGGAGGCTGTGCCATTAGACCCTACAGAACACCTACTACCTTAAGCAACACTACCAAGATAAGGAGTCAATGCAGCTCTACCTAATACATAGAAACAAACACAAGGAGACTGCCAAAATGAGCAAAGAAACATGGCCCAAATGAAAGAACAGATCAAAACCCCAGAGAAAGCTAAATGAAATGGAGATAAGCAATCTATTAGATGTAGAGTTCAAAACACTGGTTATAAGGATACTCAAGGAACTTAGGGAGGATCTCAACAGCATAAGTTCAAGGAACTTAGTGAGGATCTCAACAGCATAAAAAAAGATTCAGTCAGAAACGAAGGATACACTAAGTAATATAAAGAACAACTTACAGGGAAGCAACAGTTGAGTGAATCAAATCAATGATTTGGAACATAAGGAAGCAAAAAACAACCAATCAGAACAAGAAGAAGAAAAAACAATCCAAAAAAATGAGGACAATATAAGCAGCCCCTGGGACAACTTCAAGTGTTCCAACATTTACATCATAGGGGTGTCAGAAGAAGCATCTCAAACAAGATGGATGCAAAGAGGCCCACTCCAAGACATATCATAATTAAAATGCCAAAGGTTAAAGATAATCAAAGAATCTTAAAAGCAGCAAGAGAAAAGGAGTTAGTTACACACAAGGGAGTTCTCATAAAATTGTCAGCTGATTTCTCAAAAGAAACTGCAGGTTAGAAGGGATTGGCAAGAAATATGCAAAGTCATGAAAAGCAGGACCTACAGCCAAGATTGCTCTACCCAGCAAAGATATCATTTAGAATGGAATGGCAGATAAAGAGCTTCCCAGACAAAAGAAAACCAAAGGAGTTCATCATCACCAAACCATTATTACATGAAATGTTAAAGGTATTTATTTAAGAAAAAGAAGATCAAAACTATGACCAATAAAATGGCAATAAATACATATCTATCAACAATTGAATCTAAAAAACAAATTAAGCCAACAAGAAGAACAGAGACAGATTGTGGATACAGAGAACATTTTGAAGGTTGCCAAATGGGAGGGATGTGTGAGGAAGCAGGTGAAGAGATGAGAGGATTAAGCAGTACAAATTGGTAATTACAGAATAGCCATGGGGATATAAATACAGTATAGGAAATGGAGTAGCCCAAGAGCTTATATGCATGACCCATGGACATGAACAGTGGTGGAGGGACTGCCTGAAGGAGTGGGGGTCTGAGTGGAGGGGGACAAAGGGGAAAAACCAGGACAACTGTAATAGGATAATCAATAAAATATAATTTTTTATAAAAGAGATTCACCTCACACCTGTCAGAATACCTATCATCAAATCAAAAAACAAGTGTTGGCAAGGATATAGAGAAAAGAGATCCTTCATGAACTGTTGGTGGGTTTGGAAATTGGTGCTGCCACTATGGAAAAGAGTATGGAGGTTCATAAAATATTAAAAATAGAACAAGCTTATGACCCAAGAATTCAACTCCTGGGTATTTATTTGAAGAAATCTTAAACACTAATTTGAAAATATATTTGCATCTGTATGTTCATTGCAGCATTTTTTATAGTAGTCAAGATATAGAAGCAACTTAAGTGCCCATTAATGGATGAGTAGATTAAAAAGCTGTGGCACATCTACAAGGAATATTATGCAGCCATAAAAAGAATGAAATCTTACCATTTGCAACAACATGAGTGGACTTAGAGGGTATTATGCTAAGTGAAATAAATCAGACATAGAAAGACAAATACCATATGAGTTCACATCTAAAAAACAAAATAAATGAACAAACAAAACAGAAAAAGACTCACAGATACAGGGAACAAATGGACAGTTCCCAGATTGGAGGGAGGTTTGGGGGATGGGTAAAAAAGGTGAAGGGTTTAAGAAGTACAAATTGGCAGTTACAAATTTGTCATGAGCATGTAAAGTACAGCATAGGGAATATAGTCAATAATATTATTATAACAACGTGTGGTGTCAGGTGGGTAGATTTATAGAGGGATCACTTCATAAGTTATATATATATGTCTTACCATTATGGTGCACACCTGAAACTAATATAGTATTGAATGTCAACTCTAATTGAAAAAATTAAAATTAAAAAAACGATGGACTATAAAGCTGTGGTCATCAAACAGTATGGTACTGACAATTGATTAACAAGCAGAATAGAAGTGTTAAGACACCAACTGACAAAGGTGCCAAGATAATTCAATGAGAAAGAGCAAAGTTTACAACAAGTAACACTAGATCAACTGGATGGCCATATGGGAAAAAATGAACTATGATCTTTTCCTCATACTAGACACAAAATTTAATTCAAGATGGGTCAAACACTTAAATATATAACTATAAAACTTCCAGAAGAAAACAAAGGAGACAATCATTGTGACTTTGGGTTAGGCAAAGAATTCTTAGGACACATAAGGACAACCCATAAGACAAAATATTGTTAAGCTGGACTTCATCAAAATGAAGAAGTGTTGCTCTTTAAACAAAAGGTTACAAAAATGAGAAGGCCACTTACTGGGAATAAATATTGCAAAACAAATCTAAGAAAAATATTTGTAAATATACAAAGACTTATGTATAAATTTTTATAGTAATTTTATTCATGATAGCCAAAAGTGCAAACAAACCAAATTTCTATCAACAGGTGAATGTATAAGTAAATTGTAATATTTCTATATAATGGAATGCTACTCAGCAATATAAACAAACTACTGATATATACAATAAGAATGAATCTCAAAAACACTATACTAAGTGAAAGAAACCAGACACAAAGACTGCTAGTTTCATTTTTATGTCAACCAAGAAAAGACAAAACTATAGTAACAGATCAATTCTCAGGTCAGGGAAAGGAGAAGGGATTGACTGCAAAGGAGCAGGGAGTTTTTCAAGTGTTACAGATGTTTTCTATCTTGATTTTGGTAGTGGTTTCATGAATGTATTCATTCAAAATTCATTGAACAGTGTACTTTTAAATGGATGATTTTTTATTCTACATACATTGTACTTCAGTAAAGCAGATTTTTTTTAAATGGTTTATAATTCTGCCAAAATTATTGAAACATAGTCTACAAAACACCCTAATCTGTTTACAACTATTTGTCTTAACATCCAAAACATGTAAAACGTAATTCCCAAGTCTATATAAACTTTATTGGTGAAAATGAAATTACTGGTTCAGTTAGAGAAACCTCTGAGCAGTGGTCATTTTCACCCATTTTGATGATTTGTTTAGAGAAATACAGATAACTGCAATGTGAAGAAAAATATTGATAATAATTATGAACATAGTCACTGCTCATCTTCTGAGTACCGTCTTACCAATAAATAGAAAGATGAGCTTTCCAACTCCCATGATATCTCTTAAGAGTTTGCTGACATTATTTAGTCATTTATGATGAAGGAAAATTATATGTACTACTCTAATATTCATAATTTAATAGTCAGTGATAACTTTCTGAATCTTAAGACAATTATTTTACTGATTATACTTTGCTTAATTATACTTTGCTTAACCTTCAGAGTCATGTTTACTCTGCAACTAGAAAGAGTATTTAGCAGATTCAGCGACAACCACAATAATATTATCATCTACCAAATACCTGTATGCATTTTGGCCAGTTGGAGGTATTGTAAATTTGCCATCTTAGAATGGCTGAGAATTAGGAAAAGAGCTCCAAGTTCTATACTGGGTAATGCTCTGCAGTGGACAGAAATAGGTATTCTTTTAAGATAGTAATAATAATCTTTAAGTAGTAGTCTCATTTTTCTCCATCTTAATCACAAAGCTCATAAAATTATACACAATACAAGGAAAAATGGGGTGGGGGGGGTGGATAGTAAAAAAAAGGAGCCCAGGGTAGATGAGGCCTTAACAAATTTGCCTCCTCAAAGCTGGACCCTTCTTTGAATTGAACTAATAATAAATTAGTATTCCATTTTCAGAATTGCAAGTTACCTCAACCTGTTTCTTTTGGGACTTCCTGTGAAGCTTCTTAATACTTTCTCTAGAAAATTCTAAAATGATTTTTTCTTCCCCCTTCTGCTGCTTTTCTACCCCCATTCTCTCCTAAAATACTTCTAAATTTGTTTTGTGTGCATCTCTAGATTAGGTTCTCACTGGAGGGAAAGCATATATAATTTCAAATTTTGTGTGCAGTATAATTTTAAATCTTCGGTAAGGGTGCTGAGCAATAACAGTCATGATGATAACAGGGGCCAGGTTAGGGATATTCATGTGGAATCTAAATTTGTGTGTGAGGGGCAGTGCGGGGGAGGGATGGCTAGAAAAAGGCAAGATAATGTTGCCTTGTATCTTACTACATACTGGGAGTATCTTCTCAAAATAGACCCTTTCAATTGTTAGGCTGATTTTAGCTGTCTGTACATATTTACAGCTCTTATCACTGAGGTATTAAGTTATGGCAGAATAGGATTGAAGAATCTCATCACTTGTCTCTGCCTATACCAAACCAGGGCAGGCTGAAGTGTTGAATTAGCTATGAAAAAGAACCAAGGCACAAGTGCCAGGCCTTGCTTAAAACAAGTAAAGTCATGGATAGTAATTAGAATGGGTCCCAAAAGGCTGAACACAGGCCCAAAGAGAAATTTTAAACCACTATAGAAACTGAGCTCCTCTTCTATTACCAAATCAATTTCAATTCAGTTAAAAAAAAAAAAAATTTATCCTCACCCAAGGACATTTTTTTCATTGCTTTTAGAGAGAGAGAAACATCATTGTGAGAGAGAAATGTCGATTGGTTGCCTCCTGCACGCGCCCAGACCAGGGATTGCCCCACCACCCTTCCATTATGGAAGACGCTCCCACCAACTGAGCCACACTGGCCAGAGCTGATTCAATCTTTTAAATGGAAAAATATGTGTTACCTCTTCAGATTCCTGTGATACATGGCTATTACCAAAAGTCAGATAACATTCCAAAAAAGATTGACTGGGATGTTCTTAAGTATACAGTCTTCTCAGAAGTATCTTCTGGTCATCAAGTTACATGAATTAAATATCACATAATGACTTGTGGAAGAAGACACCAGCTAGCCATAGGTATTATTATTGACATTCCCACATGTTTACACTGTATTCCCACAATGAGATGTAAGCCTGCTGAAAACAAGGGCTGAGTCTCATGACAAATTGTCCTCTAGAATATCATTGAGGAAACCCAAGTCACGGCAGATGGTAAATATGCGATTAATTTTTTAAATTTAATCTTGTGTATCCAAGACCTCCTCCCACACACATATTTATATACACACAACAAACTAGGTTTTTAATAAATTCTGTTCATTATAACAGTGGAAGATATATTACTTCAAAATCTATTTTTCTTTTATTGATTCTTGAGAGAGAGGAAAGGAGATAGAAAGAGAGGGAGGGATACATCGATGTGAGAAACTGATCAGTTTCCTTCTGCACGTACCCAACCAGTGACCAAACCCACAACCCAGGCATGTGCTCTGACTGGGAATTGAACCTGGAGCCTTCCAGTTTGCAGGACAATGCCCAGCAACTGAGCCACATCAACCAGGGCTAGAAGACATACTTCTAAAATTACATTATTTTTCAGTTTAAAGGACAGGAAACATTTATTGCACTCTTTAAAAGACTAACCTTTATTATTGTCTCATTTTGGAAATATACAGTTCATTTTTAAAATTTTAGAAAATAAAGATAAACAAAAAAGGGAAAACCATTCATAATTCTAACACAGAGAGATAACCACATTAACATTTTGATATATTTTTTCCAATATTTTTCTGCTTTTATGTGTGGGTATATTTTCCTTCTTTTTTTTCAGTACATGCTGTTTTATATTTTTTTACTTAGCAAAATAATCACATTTCCCTAAAATTATTACCTTTTTTTTTCTTACAAGATAATTTTACAATAAATTATAACATAGGCTTTCATCACATGGCTGAACTAAAACTTGTTTAAACACTACCTCAATTTTGGACTTTTGAGTTGTTACTAATAATTTACTGTTATAAATAAGATGATTGTGGGAAATCTGTCTCTATTCCCAGGTCCCTAAGTGGAAGTTACTTGCAATGGGCAATAGATAGGGTAGAAATTTAAACTGACTGCACTATCTCTGAGGCCTCCTTCTTCTCTCTCAGACCTGCTATATGTAACAAACTTCCTTTAAGAAAGATTTTAAAAATTATTATTTAATTACTAAATATAAGATATAGAGCTTCATTTTCTCTACCCCTCCATTTCAGCTCTACTCTCCCAATTTGCCCTAACTCATCTTACATTCATTCCTCCCCTCTAAAATTTGGTTTTCTCTCTTCATACTAATACTAATGATAGTTTACTTCATAAAATGACCACTTCAAATTTTATGCAATCTGATAATCCTGTTGTATTTTAATTACATGTAGAAGATTTATAATTGGACTGGATATTATCACTAGAGCATTCTCTTAAGGGTCAGGGGGAAGACCAAAATGAACTTCTTAATGATATTCTCTTTGTTGGTACAAGCTTCTTGTTTAAAAGACCTTTATTCTTACTGTTAGAAGCTTTATAATGAGCCCAATGAGAAATAGTTCAGTAAACAAATATTAACTAGCTTTATTGTGGTAATCATTTCACAATATATACAAATATCAAACCATTGTGTTGTATACCCAAAACTAATATAAGTTTGTATGTCAATCTTACCTTAGTTTTTTTTTTTTAAAAAAAAGACATAATTCAGTAAGGAAGAGAGAAGACCTGCCAAGCTATGTTGTTTTTGTCACAGTGAGGCCATCATGACCTTTTTTTCATGACCACTGAGAATAACGGGAGTTGACAATGGGGAAAAGGTGGAGAAGGAAATAAGTAGGAAATTGTGACAAATAGACATGAGAGCCAAGCTCCATTTTAAAGGTCAACACATCCATTTAGATATTATGATATCTTGTCACCTTCTGACACACTATTAGTTTTTAGTTTTTATTTAATATTAGCTGGGGTTTTTAAAAGGTCTCCCCAGTATGCATGTATATATAATGTTGACAGTCACTCTTGTGTCAAATGCAGTCTGACCTGCCTAATCTTGATAATTCAGTCCGTAGTTAAAATTCCTCAAAATAATACCTGAATTTGCAGCTGGCAATTTGTTGGGAACCGTCCCCTCTGGTTTCAGGAACTGTAGCCTCGTCAACAAGCAAGAAGGCCCCACGGCTGGAGCTAAGCGAGGGGGCCTGGGAAAATAGGCCATTGAGGAGACAAAACCTGTCCCCCTGGCAGGAACACAGTCCCTGCCTCCTTCACGTCACCCTGCTTGGCCCTGGAGGATGGCTAGTTAGTCAATGACAGGTAAGACCCCTAGATGGAAGGGACAACCTAAGACAGGTACAGCCACAATGGGCATCAGGGAAGAACTTGGGGGACACAGAGAAAGGGCAAAAAACCCTCACCCCTTGGCTTTGATATGGCTGGAGTCCTCATTCTCTCTGAAAGAAGTCTCCTTATCTCTTAGTGGCTCTGCTCCCCCCGTCTGGCTCAGGCTTGAAACAATACTGGAGGCAGCCCTAAACTCGATTGGGTGGTTCCTGGGGGAAATCAGGCTTACAAATAAATTCCTTAAAGCGTGCTTTGTTTTTCCCTCAAAATCTATGATAACCAGCTCATGCTGGGGAGGAAATGTACATTATTCACAGACCTTGACCCTAAACCCTGTGGCGCTATTATGTTTACGCTCTTATGTTTACTCGTCTTGTCTTGGACCCATGTAAATCGGTATGTTCCTGCCATTTGTTTTCTTCAAAACATCATCTATTCTCTGTAAACATTAACACACTGATGTAATGAGATTACCTGTACATTCCTACTACCTAGGCCCCATTGATAACCCTTTCAATAAAAGCCGTCGAGCACACGGGCTCAGGGCATTCTCCACTAGAGGGAATTGCCACCCCACCTTCTGGCACACAGAAAAATGTCTGGGACAACTCATTTTATTTCCCCATCCGTGACGACCCGGAGCATACTCTGCAGGACAGAGTCCGCCTTCCGCCTCAGCAGTTTATGTGACTTTTAATTTAAATAAGCCCTGCAGTCCTAATCCTCACATTTAATTTAGGGCTAAATAGTTTTCTAACTGGGTTTACATGTCTGTGTTTTTAAAAAGTGATATGCTATGATATAGTCAAACTGGTTATTTTACTGTAGTTTTAATTCTTTTCTTTTATGTTGAGAAATTTATTTATTTTTTAAATTTTATTTTAATTTATTTTTTCAAATACATTTGTCTCTGCCTCCCCCCCCCCCACTTTCCCCTGCCCCCTCCCTCCTTCCCTCCCTCAGCTCTTCCCCTTTGTTTTTGTCCATGAGTCCTTGCTGTATGTTCCTTGACTAGTTTTCATTCCTCTTTAATGGGTTATTGCTCAGGGAAGGTCAATTCTAATAGCATTTTGCATTTTCCTAGTATCTTTCAAACTCAAAGCTCTTCACAGTCATACTCTGATTTTCATTTTCTCACAATCCCTCTGAGGAAGGGAGGAAATGGGATAAAACAGACATGGAAACTGTGACACAGAAAGGGGAGGAGTTTGGCCCTAGTCACCCAGTGAGTGACTAAACTTGACTAGGTTTTCTAATGTCCAAATTACTCCATCTAGACCAAGGCACTGGCTCTTAGTGAATCTTGGGATTTTTTCCCCCCTCATATTTTCTGGTTAGAAAGAAACTTGCTTATCTCAAAACATACTTTTTTGGGCAAATGGCAAGGGCTGTGAGTGCTCTACTCTTTCTCTTTGACTGATATATAATGTGGAACCAGGGTAGAAATCCTGGGAGAGGAAACTAAACTTGCAGATAATTATCCAAGAGTTTTCCTTACATTAAATCTGGGATTTTTAAAATTCAAGGCTGTATAAACGCATGAACTTTCTAGACAAACTGAGTTCAAACCCTGACTGTCACTTAATAGCTACCTAATACTCATGCAAGTATCTTAACCTCCCTCAGCACTTTATTTCATGGGGTTGTTAGGTTAAATAAGTAAGTAGATACAAAAAATTTAGAAGAGTCCCTGATTGTTAGTAAGCTCTATCTGTATAACTACTCATTATTATTAATATGGTATTATTTGTAATCTTCTTAGGAATGCAACTGTTATATAAAATGATAAAATGACATCAACCCTGAAACTGACTCCTTGTCATAATCCCCATTTCCTTTTCTGATAAGAGTACTAACCTGGTAAACCAAGGAAGTGTCATTAAGGCATAGTGTCTTTTTATTTTTATCAAGGCTTATTATAATGTCCCTTAGGTTATTTTTCTGGACAAGATAAAGAAATGCGAGCTAAAAGATATCAAAAGAATATCACTGTTTTATTGGAGGGAGGTCTTCAGGCACTTGCCACAAATCTCTGTCCTTGACCTGTACTATTTAGCAATTTAATCTATGCCATCAGCAAACATTAAAAGAAACACCAATTAAATTTCAGATGACATGAAGTTTAGAGGGATTGCTGATTAATACTATGATCATCAAACCAAGGTTTTAAAAAATCTTAACAGACCTAAATAATAAGCCAAAATGATCAAAATAAAATTTTACAGAGATAAATATAAAAGTTCTAAACTTACATTTAAATAATCACCTGCACAAGTAAGCTTTGGAGACATTTCATGAACAACAAAAGGAAGAAAGGAAAGACAGAAGGAAAGATGGAAGAAAGGAAGGAGAAAGTCCACAGTTTGCTAAAATTACCAAGCTAAATTCTTAAATGAACAAACCTGGTATAAAAGAAACTTTAGACTTTACCAAATACTCAGTTAAAGAAGATAGTAGATCGATTTATTATAAATAATAAATAGTCCATAAATACTATTTAATAACTGGGATCAATGTGTAGGCTTTAGACAATTCTCAAACTTCCTGTATGGCCTATGCAAGTGAATAATTTTGTGTCTATATTCTTTCTGGGGAAAAGATGCATAGTTTTCACTGGATTCCCAGAGGTATCTTTAACTCTTCCCATGTCAAAGAAAAACAGCTTACAAACCACTAATCCATTCTATTGTATTCAGCCTGAGCGCTATTTTTAAAGAAGACATTGATAAAAACAAGTGCCAGTTAATACAGCCCAGGATAACAAATGGTTTGGAAATCATGTCCTATAAAAACAGTCGAAGAAACCTAGGAAACAACGTGGATAAGAGAATTTGTGTTAGGGGATGTAACATGCTTCAAATACCTGAAGGACTTGTGTGTGTAAAATGGGTTAGGTTTATGGGGTGGCTCCAAAGAGCAGAAGGGTAGAAGTTGCAAGGAGATAGATTTCAGCTTAATATAAGCAAGACTTTGCTAATTATTAAAACTGCCCTAATTTGGAATCAACTGTCCATGAGCCAGTGAACTCCTTGTTACAGGAGATGTTCAAGCAGAAGCCGTATGATTAGTCAGTGCTATTGAAAGGAATTTTAACATTGAACAGTAGATTAGTCTGGGTGACCACTAAGGACTGTTTCTACTCTAAGATTCTTTTATTACCCGATCCTTGTCAATGTTAGTCAGATTCCTTAACACCATCACCCCCTCCCACAATTCCCAAATAAGACTAAAAAGTGTGTTTACTTTCCTTGTGTGTTTTTAGTTACATTTAATGGAGCATATAAAACAGAACCTTCATAGAGAGAAAAAAATAACTTAAATAGAATTATAAAACAGGGACTTAGAAACAGCTTAAAGAGCCCTTAGAAATACTATCCTATTCCTCAGTACACCCCCCTCCTTTAAAAATAAGTAAAAAAACTGTGGTCTTAGGAAACCAAGTTGTCCCAAGATTCTGACATTCTTCTACTGGCCAGGCATGTTAAATACACTGTATTGCTTTTTAAGCTGGCAAATGTTTGTTGAGTGAAAAATACTCTCAGTCTGAATAGAGAATTAATTCTGCTAATGGGTAAAGATTTGTCATAAGATCACATTATTGTACACTAACTCCTTTTCCTAATTCAGGTTCATTTTAGACTGTTTGAGGATTATGTATACCTTTTTTCTGTTTTTTCAGCCTGCTATCGTTTAAGCTACTTATATATTTGATAAAGGAGACAAAAATATAAAGAAGCTTAGGGGGAAAAAATGAGGGGTGAGACGCTGGGATAAAAATTACTGGCTAAAATTTGAATTTTGGAGTATCTTTGGATTTAATTTTTCCATGTTATCTCTTCTCCCATTATCAATTAATCCATAACAGTACATTACATATTTATTGAGAACCTATCATGATCATTCAAATAGCCATTAAAGGGATTGTAAAAACTATGCTATGCCTCTGCCAATTTTGCATTAAGCTTAATATATCCTTGAAGAAGGTTAATGTTATGGTCAAAATATTTTTCTCTTTGTTATTGCCAGCATGAAATGTAAACAAACTTGTAGTTGTGCTCAGGTGTTTGTACATCACATTCAGAGGATAAAACTAGCCCTTTGTTTTGAATATTCAATAGGTGATTGAAAGATTGGTAAATATAAAAACATAAAATATTGGTGATGGACCAGGATGAATTTATAAAAATGATTAATTTTAAAAAATGAACACCATCCAAACTTACAGCTAACATCGTACTTAATGAGAGACTGAATGTTTTCCTTTCAAGATCTGGAACAAGAAAAAATATCTGCTCTCATTAAGTCTTTTCAACATTGTATTGGAGGTTCAAGTCAGGGCAATTAAACAAGAATGGGTTGGAAAGAATGAAGTAAAATTATATCTATTTGCAGATGACATGGGCTTGCACATAAAAAATCCTAAGGAATCTACTAAAAAACTATTAGAACTAATATCAAGTTCCACAAGTTTACAGGATATAAGATCAATATACAAATATTGATTATATTTCTATACAGTAGCAATAAACAAACCAAAAATGAGATTGAGGAACAGTTACATTTACAATAGTACCAAAAAAGAATAAAATTATTATGAGTAAATTTAGCAAAAGAAATGTAAAATTTATACTCAAAACATTGTGAAGAGAAACTGAGGAAGACCTAAATAAATAGAAAAACATCTTATATTTATTGATTGGAAGAATTAATATTGTTAAGATGGCAATATTCTCTAATTAAACTATAGATTTACCATAATCTGTATCAAAACCCCAGCTGGCTTCTTTGCAAAAATTGATAAAGTGATCCTAAAATTTCTGTGGAATTTCAAGGGAATAGCAAACACAATCTTAAGAATGAAGAACACATTTAAAGTGTTCACACTTTCTGGTTTTAAAAATATACAACAAAGCTACAGTATTCAAGATAGGGTAGTACCAGCATATATATATAGATAGATCAATGGGATAGAACTGGGAGAGTCCAGAAATAATCCCTTAACATGTATGATCAGTTGATTTTCAGAAAGAATGCCAAGACCATTCAATGGAAAGAATAGTCTTTTCAACAAATGATGCTGGAATGACTGGATAGTCATAGGCAAAAGAATATAAGCCAAACTTTCATATAAATTGAATACCTCCTTTATACCTACATAAAAATTAACTCAAAATAAATCATAGATCCAAATGTAAGAGCTAAACTTTTAACACACTTAGGGGAAAACGTAAGAGTGAATCCCTAGACTGTTAGTTAGGCAATGGCTTCTTAGATATGATACCAAAAGCACAAGCAACAACAATAAAATATAGATACATTGAACTTCGCTGTTGGTAGAAATGTAAACTAATGTAGCTGCTTTAGAAAACAGACTGCACTTCTTTAAAAGGTTAAACACAGAGTTAGCGTGCAATTCTAGGATTTACAGCTGGAATTGGGCTATTTATATATTTGATAAATGGAGATAAAAGAATAAAGAAGCTTAGGAAAATTCCACTCCAAGGTACATACCCAAAAGAAATAAAACATAATTCCACACAAAAACTTAAATGTGAATGTTCATAGCAGCATTATTCAGTGGTAACCCAAAAAGTAGAAACAACCCAAATATCCATGAAATAATGAATGGATAAATGAAATGTGGTATATCCACATAATGGAATATTTTTCAAGCATAAAAAATAATGAGGTACTAGTACATGCTACAACGTGGATGAGCTTTGAAAACATTATAGATAATCTGCCCTTAATCCCATCCAGTATAGTTGTCATCTCATAGTTTTTACTTCTAAAAGGTCAATTTGGGCCTTTCAAAATATCTTCGATGTCTCTCAATGTATTTAATTTTTCTCCTAGCCTTTGAACATGTGGAATAGAGTTATAATGCAATTCTGATATCCGCATCGGTTCTGGCTCAGCACGATTAGTTACTTTCTTCATTATTGGACATATTTACCTGCTTCTTGGTATGCCCAGTAATTTTTTTTTAAATTAACAGCATTCATTGTGAATTTATCTTGTTAAGTGCTGAATATTTTGTAGTCCCATAAATATTTTTGAGTTTGTTCTGGAGCACAGATATTTGGAAACATCTTTATCCTTGCAAGTTTTGCTTTTAAAATTTGTTAGGCAGAACCACAAAACAGCATTTAGTCTAGGGCCAATTTTGCTCACAACAGAAGACCCTTCAGAATATTTAATTCCCTGTGAATTTTGAGAGTTCCAATCTGGCTGGTGGGAATCAGCACTGTTCTGGCCCTATATGAGTTCTAGTTACTGTTCTCACAATGCTTCCCGGTGGATCTTTCCCAAGTCATGAACAGTTTCCTCACATTCCTGTGCTTGGGAATATTCAGCTGAATTCTTGAGGGTAACCCTCAAAAGATCTCTAGATTTTCATTGTGGTTAAGTAATTCTCTCTCTATGTGTATTTTTCCCTCCCTTGTATTCTACCTTGCAAACTCTAGCTGTCCTGGCCTCCCTAGACTCACAGCTCCATCTCCTCACCTCAGAGAACCTGCCAAGTTCTACCTAGATTCCACCATCTTATACTACCACCTGGAAATTCTCTCAAGACATTAAACTGGGCAATAATTGGGCTTGCCTCAGTTGTTTCCCATCAGGGGTTATTGTTCATGTTCTGATATCCAATGTCTTGAAAATAGTTATTTGAAAAAAATTTTTGTCTAGGTCTTAGTTTTTGCAGATGGAGGGTAAATTTGGTCCCAATTATGGTCCCATGTCTTCATATGACGTGGAAGTCCAAACTCATGCTAAGTTTACCAAAAACCTAGAATTAATTTTCTTATGTAATCAAACCACAGAAAGGAAGTATACTGGCCTTAGAGTGCCTGGATCTACTGACTCAAACCACACCCGCACGCTTTCCCTTCCTCTGTCTGTCTTTTCATCTCATACACACTTCTGTATGTTGGCCGTGTTTTAGTGAAGGACATGGCCACTGTCAGCACTAGAGCTCACCCTGACAGCCAGCATGCCAAGGACAAAGAGACCACTCCTTTGCCATCTCCAACTTGGATAATTTGGCAGAGGGAGTGGCCTAATGTAGATGTATCTTGTATCTATGTACCAGCCACTAAGCCATAGAGTGTACAGTGCAAAGATTGACCCAATAAACTACAACAAAAATACATTTCATCTACTTTACACACAGGTTTGGGCATTTCTAAGTATTTTCTTGGAATAATTTCCTGGAAACTGCTGGGTCAAATGTTTTAGAGAAAGCTTTTTTTCATATTGTCAACTTTCCCACCAAAAAGTTTATACCACTTTACTCTCCCATCAACAGTGGGTTGTATGCCACATTTCCTCTCCTAATTACCAACACTGGATATTCTTTCTCTCATTGTTCAACGGTGAGAGGGAAAAATAATATTTCACTATTATTTTAATTTATTCTTTAATTAGTTCTTAAATCAAACAATTTTCATAGACCTTTGTGTATACAGTGGATATTTACTGAGTGTCAACTATGTGACATGCACTATTCTAGACACTAAATGTTTATTAGCCTTTTCTATGTTTTGTGACTTGCCTATCCTTTGTTAATTTTTCTGAGGCATTTGTCTCTTTCTTCTATCTGTAAGAATTTCTTATATACTAATGATATAAGTTCTGTCTTATATTTAGAAATATTTTCAAATTTGTCATCTGTCTAATTTTTTAAAAATTAACTTGTTGAGCCCTGGCTGGTGTGGCTCAGTGGATTGAGTGCCAGCCTGCAAACCAAAGGGTCACCACTTCGATTCCCAGTCAACGCACGTGCCTGGGTTGCGGGCCAGGTCCCCGGTAGGGGGCATGCAAAAGGCAACCACATATTGATATTTCTCTCCTTCTCCTTCTGTTACCCTCTCTAAAAATAAATATTTTTTTAAAAAGTAATAATTTGTTGATGTACAACCTTTTAATATTTTGTGTCAAATCCTTTATGTTTTCTGCCTTTGATGGTAATACGGTCTTCTCACTTTTCAGCTGGTCACATTTGGCATATTAGCTAGTTTCTGTTTTAGATTCACCAAGTCATATGTATTATAAAAATCAGCTTTTGGCACATGTCTCTTCTAGACCTTAATCGACTTCTGCTTTTTATAAGACTCCCATGGCTACAGGCAACAATTCAAAACATGGTCTCCCAAAAGGCTAATTAAGAAAGGGAATAATTCTTATAAACAGATATTCTAGTTGATCACATTCTCTGATTATTAATTTAAGCAAATCTATGAATAATGATACTAAGTCAAATAACAACACATTTATTTTCTATTTAGGATCTTGTAAATTTTGGCTTGCTGTGATCTGATAGCTAATTTACTTTCTGGTAGTCCCAGGAGAAAAGTAGAACAATGGAATCTACAATGTAGATGTATAAGAGTTACTTTCTTATATAGACTCACATCCCTTTTAATCAAGTATCCTGCATATTCCATCAGTTACAGGTTGGAACCTGAAGACTGTATTTTCTTGACTTGTTGAAAGAGGCCTCCTAGGGTTTTCTGACAGTTTCCAGGCCCCAAATATAATTTCTTAATAACCTGTAAAATGCACAAAAATGTCTTTCTATCTTTTGCTTGGCAAAGGTGGTATTCAATATAACTGCAATGATGTAAATGTTCCATATCTATGCAGTTTAAGATGGTAACCATTAGCCACATGTGGCTATTGAGCACTTGAAATACAGCTAGTGAGACTGAGAAGTTAAATTTTAAAACTTCTATTAAATTTTAATTAATTTAAATTTAGATAGCCACATGTGTAAGGTTGTCAGATTTAGCAAATAAAAATATAAGATGCCCAGTTAATTATTAATTTCAGATAAGCAACAGATAATTTTGTAAAGTAGATCACAAATATTGCATGGGACACACATACACTACAAAATTATTTTTTATTTATCTGAAATTCAAACTTAACTGGGTGTTCTAGATTTTATCTATCAACCTTATGTATACATATGGCTAGTGGATACCCTTTTGAACAATGCAGGTATGTATGAATTGTTCTGTTTACTGCAAATTTTCAAAATTACTCAGACTTCTGTAGGATTAACTCAAGGAGGAAAAATGGTTATAGCCATATTTTGGCAAGATAAAGTAACCTGTCTTTTGAAAGGAGGCCATTAGATGCCAGAGCCAAGACTATCAAACCAACAGCCATTTATTAGATGTTTTCTGTGTGCAGAAAAGATATTCGGTTGTATATGCCACTATAGCCATACAAATCACTTAGGACCAGAGTTCATTTGAATTGATTGGTGTCTGTGTCATACAAGGTGTCAATTATTTTGAAAATAATGCTTGACTGGAGGGAAAACAAAGGGGGATGTCTTGAGACTCTCTTCTCCCAGAATTTATAACCTTAGTAGGAAAGAAGACACCAGCTTTAAAAACAAACAAAATGAAACAAAAACTCTTTTTATAAGACAGATACTACATAACATATACAAGGAGAATGCTATGAGAACATTACAGGAGAAATTCGGTTCTTCTTGCTGACACAGTAAAGAATTACAGGAGAGCAAATCTATTAGTGTGCAAGTAGGGGTTATTGCTGATATGATCTCATGGGAGAGAATGGTGGGTCTAGATGAAGTGAGGGAGAAAGGCAAGAGCAAGTGTTGCAAGGGCAGGGATGGCAAGAGCCTGGAGTGGCCAGAGAAAGCACCAGAGTCCTTTGTTCTGAGGGCTTACCATATTTTTCCCATGTCTAATGTGTGTTTTTTTGCCCAAATTCTTGAGGGAAAAATAAGGATGTGCATTATACATGGGTAGTACTAATTCCATATCTATATAAATGTTGTTAATTCTTTTATTTGCACTTACAATGTAACGTAAAAATTGAAGAAGATGATACTTCTGATATTGACAGTGATGAAGAGTTCTTGGCCTTCTATGATGTATAAGTACTGTAAACTTGTTACTGGTACATAAAAGTTCTTGTACCTTGCATCTGTTCTTGTGTTTTGTAATTATTTGTTACACAAAATCTATTATACCATAATATGTTCAAAAATAAATGCTTAAATTCCTTTATAATACAAAAAAACAAGTATCTAAATATAAATAAATAAATAATTGAATTTAAAAAATTAAAATGAAAGATTTTTTTCCTGAAAGTTTGGTCCAAAAGTGTGGGTGCACACTATACATGGCAAAATATAGTAATAATTGGAAGAATGGGGGTTAAGAAGTTACATATTGATTGACAGGTAAAAGGTGGTGCTGGCTTTTGAGGGGGGTGTGAATGCACAAAGTTGTTAATGGGCTTCTTCTTCTGGGCACTGTGGGCCTTTTCCCCGCTTTTCAGGCCTTGGGGTGAAAGCACTTTCCCATAGTGGAAACAATACGTAGAATTTCATGGTATTTCTTTAGTAGTTGTAACACCTAGCAATGTTATCAGACCAGGCTCGGGACTACTGAGTTTGTGGGTAAGACATGTCTCCCTCCTCCTCCCTTCCTTGGTTTGTTAGCTGTCCTATGTAACAGGAATAGAAGGTGTAATATTGTGATTTATAAAAAATATGTATTTGTCTTCATTCACAATTTCTGCCTCACAGCTCCGGAACTCTTGGAATTTCCTGAGTGTTGAGAGTGGGAAAAGGTGCCTTGCTATGCTAATGAGGTAACTTTGGAAGGCCCATAAGAAACTAAGGATGAGGGCTGGTTGCCAGGAGAACCAACCTTGTGACTAGAAGATTGGAGCTTTCAGTCCCACCCCTGATCTCTGGGGGGGGGGGGGGGGCGTAGAAGACCTGAAGGTTGAATCCGTTGCCTATGGCCAATGCCTAAATTAATCATGACTATGTGAGAAAGCCTCCATAAAAACCCAAGAGGACTGGGATTTGGAGAGCTTCTGAGTTGGTGAACATGTCGAGATGGGGGAAGAGTGGTGTGCATCTAGAGAGGGCATGAAAGCTCCCAGCCCCTTCCCACATACCTTGCTCTATGCCTCTCTTCCATCTGGCAGTTCCAGAATTATATCATTTTACAATAAATCAGTGATCTAGTAAGTAACATGTTACTCTGAGTTCTGTGAGCTACTGTAGCAAATTAATTGAACACAAGGAGGGAACTGATTGATACCCAGTTGGTCAGAGCAACCTGGACTTGCGATTGTCATTCTGAGTTGCAGTGGGTCTTTGGAACCTCCAATCTGTAGCCAGTTGTTCAAAAGGACAGAGAACCTGGGCTTGAGACTGGCTTCTGAGGAGTGGGGGTGGGGAGGTGGGAGGGGCAGGGGCAGAGGGCATTCTAGTAGGACTGAACACTTAACCTGTGGAATCTGATGCTATCTTTTGGTAGATAATGTCCATCAGAATTGAGTTGATTCTTAAACATGCTGCTGATGTCCAAAGTCCAAGAATTGTTTGCTTGTATGGCCCTCACCCCGCCCCCCGCCCCTGCCCCACACACAGTGGAATTGGGTATGGGAACTTAATGTAAAGGGATCAATATCAGAGTACAGAGAGAACAACAGGTTGGATGATGTTTGGGGTTTTTTTCCTACTTGTTCTGCCAAGGTCTAATAAACTCTCATCTTCTTACTTTTTCTACCTAAGACTTGTCAAATTACACAAATAAGACTTTTGGACCTTTGTAGGATTAAATCAAGGTAGCCATATTTGTTCATGTATACTGCAAGAAAAATTTCCCCACTTTCAGCAAAGAGAGCCAATGAATCCCTCAGTCAGAAACCCCAAACCAATGAAATGCAATTCAGTTTAAAAAGACGTGTATTGAGTACCTGCTCTCTGCGATGTCTATGATTCCAAGCTACTGGGTTAAGTTTTCAGGTGTAGCAATCCGTTATTCTATTTTCCTGATTTCTGCAGTGAAGAAGAAATGCACAGATTTCTCCATTTGCCACAAATTTAGCTACACTGCACCCGGAGGGTCACCTGGTCCTTGCTCTTCCTGTCTATGCTGCAGAAAGTTGTCAATTACAGTACGTCCCTTTCTCTCCCCTTTCCAAATCTCAACTCCTAGATGAGGTTCTCCTCATTCTTTCCTCCATTCCTACTCTTTGGATTTATGACAATTCAAAATTTCCCCTAGATTTTGAACTCTAAACATGACTGTTAGCTTCACAGCAGGTTACAGCGGATGGATTCCCACAGCTGCAAGTATTTGCATTGGTCATTTACAGCTGAGTCCCCTTCAGAACAGTCTTCAATGAGGGAGTTATCTCCCTCAAGTTTACACTCCACCCCCACTCCCAGGCAGCCAGCCAGCATCTATTCAATAGGAGATACAAAGACCACACCTTATTTTATTGGGGACAACTTTGCACTGTTATCCGGTATTTCATAGGTTTAACTGAGGACTCTATTTCAAGACATTGGAATTCAACTTCTCCCTCTGCCCAGTTTTGCTTCCCTTACTCCTGTACACGTGTTGTTCCAAAGAGTACTGCCCACTAAAAACAAAAAAGCCCTGCATGCATATCTGCATCTAAAAGTCTCTTTCAGGGAATCCTCACCAAAGACACAGTTTGTTGAAGTATCTCAAAAGTAAACTTCCAGATTTCCATGGCTTTGTTGAAATTGGCTTTTTTTAAAAAAACAGTTGTCACCCCAGGATATGTTTATTGATGAGAGAGAGAGTGAGAAACATTGATTAGTTGCCTCCAATATGCACCCCTACTGGGGATCAAACCTGCCACCTAGGTATGTGGCCTGACCAGGGATCGAACCCACAACCTTTTGGTATATAGGAAAACACTCCAACCAACTGAGACACCTGGCCAGGGCAAGATTAGCTTTTTCTATTACTTGGGGAATATGTGGACAAAACTGCCTTTTTCCAGACAATTCATGAATCTCATAGAGTCAGGAGACTGAACAGTTTCTGGAATGTGAGAGGAACTTTCCAGCATTGGTTACATTAATTGGGATGACCAGCCTGGCAAGTGCCTGCAATTAATCTTCCTATTCCTCATTGAAATGCAGATGGCCCAATGAGGTGCATGGATTTCTGCATAGTCTTGGGCTAATACATTTCTAGCGGATAAAATACTCTCTCATTACAGTGAAGGAATCCTAAGAAGCAATTTTACTCTCTGCTAGTAATGACTAGGAATAACCTCTTTCTTCCAGTAGGCCTCTTATTCTTCTCCCAGCTACTTTTGCAAGACTGGTCTTTGGAATATTGGAAGCGGACCTTAACACTTCTTATTCACAACCACTTAGTCCTGTGGAATTTGACTGACATCTCCTTTTGCCAGCTGTTGCCCATTTATCTTTCCTTTGGCTTTGTGCCTTCTTTCAACTGAACTGCAAATTGGGAACGAGAATAGGGTGGAAAGTAGTGTTTATATGCACAGAGTTCCTACTATGTCCCCAACACTGTTCTGGATGTTTCACATTATCTCAGTAAACCTCTCAATAACCCTACAAGAATAGAGATATATATCTTGATATATAGAGATATAGGTATTATATCTCTATAGGTATTATATCTATATATATCTATATCTGCCCTTTCCCCTGACACACACCAAGATTCAAAGAGTTATGTTATTTAGTTCTTTGAGATGTGTTATCTGTCCTCTTTAATAAGTTGTCAGTCTCAGGTAGGTTTGCATAGGATTGTGAAAGCAGTGTCCTAGGTTAATTCTAATGTTACTAACATTAGTTTTGGTGAAACTTGGTTTTATGGTGGTCTGGAGGTGGATCTAACCCTGGAATTTCCCCTGATTTTGCTCCTAAATCCTTTACAATCCAGATACTGTAGGTCAGAAAAGGAATCTGAAACTGAAATCTCCTAACAGCTGACCCACATTCTTGTATTACTGTTTAACTAATCAATGGCCTCATTTAACCATTATTTACTGCATCTATACTGCCAACAATGTGCAGGAAGCATTATTGGGGGACGCTATGGCCGAGTAATGAAGGGTGTAGGCTCTGGAGACAGACTACTTGAATTTGAATCCAGTCTCCATCACTTAGTGACCTACTAGATATTAATGTTTTAGATCCCCAGGTTTTTCACTTGTAAAGATAGAGAATACTGGCTTCATCTGGGGTAGTTGTGAGATTTAAATAGAATTGTCCATGTAAAGAGCTTGGCAAACAAACAACTGCTTGATCAATGGTAGCTATTCTCTTATAGAAGAAACAAGGTGACTGAAGAAGGGATCCTAATTCAGGAAACATGGAATCTAGGAGAGGAGAGAAGATGTATGTGTTACCATCGATATTTAGCTAATTATTGATGGAAAAGGGGAGCAAAGGGACTTAGACATTGAGCTTAATAAAGTGGGGAGCATGAGCCTGCTTGCTTCACCAGGAAACTACAACATTTCACACTCCAGGGGATTAACATTCATTCCTCCCTTCCCCCATCTGGTGCCAGATTGTTGGGAGAGGGGCTTAACCATAGAGGCCTGTCAGTCTAACTAAGGGTGTAAATCCATCCAAAGCCCACAAAAACTTGATTGAGAAGTTGATTGGTCATTTAAAAACTTCTCATCTTTTCTAAACCCAAGCTAATATAATCCCAGGAAAACAAAGAAACACTCTGTCTCTCTCTCCCTGTCTCTCTGTCTCTCTGTCTCTCTCTCTCTCTCCCCTACCCCCCAACCCCAACCTCTCCTCCTCCAGGTGACCAATACATGCCTGTGTGCTCATATGTCCTATTCCATAGCCATGTGGACCTAGGAGCCTCATGGCCCATGGCTGTGCAGAGTTCACATGCAGGCTCCAGGAAGAAGCCTCTATACCACAGCACAGCAATGCACTGCAGCTGGAAACACATGCTAAAATGGCTGGATACTAGACTGGACTGGACTTCAATAGAGAGCAGAAACTCTGGGCAGTGGCTTTATACTGGCCCTACTGAAAACAAGATTGGACTTTTTCCATGGCAGGATGGATAGAGATGGGATATTGGGAATTCTGGAGGGAAACCCCCTTAATTTTACATCATCAGTAAGTTTACCAAGGAGCCCCATCCTCTTGCGTAGGCCTCAGGAAATTCCTTCCTTCATGATATCACAAGAGCTTGTTTTTCCACCAATAACATATGCACAACTAACTATAACAAAAATTTTGAAGAGGGTGCATGATATGGCGGTAGAAATCATATGTAATAAAATTTAGAGGAAAAAAAGATTACTTCTAGGTGAGGAAATAAGAGACTGCTTCCTGGATAAAATAACATTCAAACTGATGGATGGATGATAAGCACACTATTTAGTATTAAATCTATGAATGGAAAAATTGTAAACCAGTAAGTACTACTGAAAGTTTAAAACAATACCAAATAGCCCCAGCCAGTGTGACTCGGTTAGAGTGTCATCCCATAGACCAAAACACTGCGAGTTCGATTCCTGGTCAGGGCACATGCTCAGGTTGCAGATTCAAGCCCCCGTCAAGGCACCTAAGAGAAGGCAGCCAATCGATGTTTCTCTTTCTCATTGATGTTTTTCTTTTCTCTCTCTCTCTTTCTCCCTTCCTCTCTCTATAAAATCAATGAAATAATGTCCTTGGGTGAGGATAAAAAAATAATAAAAATAAACAATATAATACCAAATAGACTCCTGGAGCAGATTCCCGGATGAAATACAGCATTATGGGGCTGGCTGTCCACTCAGGTGCCTATGAGACCTGGATGGGCAAGATCTGCGGCTGAAAACCACAGATTCTGCTTTGTGGTCAGTTCCATGAGGGTCATTGTGATCCAGACAAGACTTCTTCTGCCTAGATGACTTTGATAAGGACTAGCTGTGGAAAATACTTCAAATTAATGACTATCATCAAGAATATATTAAGTGCCAATTATGATTTCTAAACTACAGTATAAGGAAGGATACCAAAAAAAAAAAATCTGACCCCTCACTCGGAGAAGTTTGTATAGTCTAGCTGGGAAGATAAAATTAACATACACAATGATTTTTACAATATTTATTGTTCTTTCTCCTGTTTTTAAAAGCAATACCAGTTCATGGTAGAAGTTACAGAATATTATGTAGAAGAAAAGCAAAATCATCCCAAATCTCACTGCCCAAGATTAACCGTAGTTAAAAATTTTAATTATAAATTGGTATAACCCTCCCACACCCCCCCGCCCCCCTCCCCCGCACAGACAGGCATACTACCTACCCCTCACTTCACACTTACTCATAGAAGGAGGTTCTTGTACAAGTAGATCACAAATTCTCTCATTTCCTCTTTCCCTTCCTGAGATGTCTGCCTGGAAATGTGATTTGGCTTAAAGTACAGAGAAGGGTTTTTTAAGCTACTACAGGTTCTCAGTGTAACCATCAATCAATAGACAGCTCTGTAAAGGCTCCTGTTTCTCATGCTGGTAGGCCTCTTGGCCTTGTGTCACTGTATAATGTGAGGGGAAAAGGAAGTGACTGACAACAGCTCTGCGCAAAAATGTAAAGCTATTTCCATTTGGGCAGGGAAAGGTCAGTAATAGTATCTTGTGTATAGGGAAATGGTTTTCTTCCATAATCTAGTGCCAAACTGTACTGTGTTTGAGTGTTACTATTAATTGGGTTTGCCTGTGTGTGCACATTTGTGTGTGTACGCTTCTGGGTGAGTAAGAAGAAACTCTCTGCATCTCTCAATCTCCGTGAGGTCTTAAAAAGAACTCACAGCCCACTTTGAAAGGATCTGCTGAAGGGAAGACCCCCTGTGGTTGTAGTCTAGACCAGAGATCCTAAACTAGGAGCCCCATACAGTGTTAGCCTATACAGTGTTTAAACTGTAAATTAGAATTCAGTGGGAAACCATCAGTAGGTATCACATACGATTTTGAATTTCCAGCTTCTATTACAACAAAGAAAAAGGTGAGAAAAAAAAGAGAAAAAGAGGAAGGCAGAGAGGGAGAGAGGAAGGAAGGATCTGGCAATCCTGGATTGTTTTTTTGTTCTTTTTTCTAATTAAGGAAATTAGCCATTTGAGAGTCATGTTTTTCCCGGCTGGTTATTCATCCTTTTAATTTTGGGTGGGTTTTTTTGTTGTTGTTTTTTGTTTTTATTTCTGTGCAGAAGTTTTAAATTATATCATCAAATTTATTGATCATTTCTTTTATGGCTTTTGAATTTTATTTCTTGGTCAGAAAGATTTCAGTCACCTGATTTTAGTTTGCTAGGGTGGCCATAGCAAAGTACCACCAACTGTGTGGCTTAAACAACAAAAATTTATTTCCTCTTAATTTTGGAGGCTTAAAGTCCTAGACCAAGGTGCTGGCAGGGTTGGTTTCTTCTGAAGCCTCTCCCCTTGGCTTATAGATGGCTGCCTTCTCCCTGAATCCTCACATGGTGTTGTCTCTGTGTTTATTTGTGTCCTAATCTCATTATATAAGGACACAAGTCAGATTAAAGTAGGGCCCACTCACACGAATTCATTTTAACTTAATTCTTAAAGACCCTGTCTCCAAAAACAGTCATATTCTGATTCTGGGGGTTAAGACTTTAAAATATGAATTTTGAAGGAAGGCAATTTAGCCATAATATCACCCAAAATTATTTTTAAAAACTTTCCCATGTCTTCTTCCATTACTTTTATGGTTTTATTTTTAACATCTAAATATTTGATCCATCTGGAATTTGTTTTGGTATAAGGAATAAGGTAGGGATCTGATCTTTTTTCTAGATATGAGTTAAATATTCCAACTCCATTTACCAATAATCTCTTCTCCCAAATCTTAAATTCAATCTTTATCTTATACTCAATTCTCACGTACATTTGAGTCTATTTTTTATATTATTTTATGCCACTAATCTGTCTATTACTTTGTCACTATCAAACTTTTAATTATGGTAATTTTATAATATATTTTAATCTCATAGGGCAAATCTTACCCTGTTATTTTTTTTTCAGAATTTTTCCCTTTTTAAAAGATTTTATTTATTTATTTTTAGAGAGAGGGGTAGGGAGGGAAACAGAGAGGGAGAGACACATGATTGTGTGAGAGAAACATCAATTGGTTGCCTCTTGCACACTGCCCAACTGGGGACCTGGCCCACAACCCAGGCATGTGCCCTGACTGGGAATCAAACCAGCGATCTTTCAGTTCATAGGTCGGCACTCAATCCACTGAACCACACCAGCCAGGGCTCTAATAACACTTTTATTGGGATAGGGTCAAATATACAGGTGAATTTTGGAAGACTATATCTGCTTAAATTATTGACACTTTATAGGTCTATACTATTTCTTAGCATCCTTTACTCTTTTGTCCTGCTTGAATTTTTAACCACATACACGTATTTTTTTATGATTAAGAAATTCATTTCCATTCTAAAATAATTAAAAAATAAAAGAATATAACAGGCATAAACAATTATTAGCAGAGATATACATTTTCTAGAGGAGCCATTTTGGAGCTTCTTTAACTCTAAACCCCACAGTTATATCTTCCCTTCTGTTTATGGATAAGTCTTGCTTTCTCACAGTTAAAACAAAATAAACCCAGCAACACGTTTTGACACAGTCTGCATGTTATACTAATGAGAAATGTTAGTTCTCCCCTTTGCTCTATCTCATTTCTGCAAATTCAAAAGGTCGTCTAGGCTGAGAGAGGCAGACTGTAAACTTGGCAGGTTTCCCTATTAGTCCCCAGCCAAGTCTGTCATTGTCTGACTAAACCGAAAAGGGTCAGGTTTCTAGTGACAAAGCAGCTGCTTCAGGTCCTCTTTCAGGCTCACCAGCAACCAGCTGCTCTTCTCTCACAAGCTCAAGTGTCTTCCCTGCCCTCCTGAGGAGATAGATACCAGCCCAAGCAGGATCTGCAGCAAATAGTGCAAGCACCTCAACTGGGTCTTTACATTTTTAATGTAATGAAAAAAGTGAATCAGGAGATTCATTGCTTTCTAAGGGGGCATTTCTAATGTTTCTTGTTCCCAACTTGAGTAAAAGTCTCCTAGTTCTATTTTTTCTTGCCTTCATTGATTGATTTCATTCATTCACTCTTTCACATTCAGCACATGTGTAATAGTGATCATCCATAGAGTAAGTCAGAACCATGTCACCCTTGCTCATAGCCCTCTATTAACTTTTCACCTCACCCAGAATAAAAGTTCAAGGCCTTACAGTGGCTGACTTCCAGCTCTGCGTGCTCTATCCACCAGTCCCCAACCTCTGTGACCTCATCTCCAACTTCTCTCTCTGTCATTATTCTACTCTAGCCACACTGTCTGGAACTCTCTTAACTCAGCCACGTGGCTCACTCCTTCATTTCCTTTCAGTTCTTTATATAAATATCACCATCTCAGTGAGGTTTTTCCTGGTCACCCTACCTAAAATCATAAGCCCTGGATGCCCTACTTCTATTCCTGGCTTTATTTTTCTTCCTAGAGCTTAACACCATCTAATATACTGTAGACTTGGTTTCTTACTTAGTATCTGTCTCCCCCTCTAGGATGTAAGCTCAAAGAGGGCAGGAATTTTTGCCTGTTTGGTTCACTGTTGTATCCCCAGAGCCAAGAACAGGGCCTGCTATAAAGGCATTCATCAATATTTGCTGAATGAGTGAGCAAATTGGTAGTCACTCTAAGTTGGATCAAGGATACCCATTCATCTTCCAGCTATCTTTCATTAAAACCAGCGGCTTTGGAGTCTCTAGTTCTGTCTCATAGAATAAGAGTTTAACTTTCTGGGAGCCATTGTATCAAGATTTAGGGACTCCCAGAGGTCATTCCCCTCAATAGAATATTTTTCACAGAAATCACCCTATCTGCAGAGAAGATATTAAGATCTCTTCAAAAAGAAAATTAACAAACCAAATCTAGATTTACCTACATTAAAACCTTTTTTTATTTTTTTTTTGGTTAATGGGAAAGAATCTCTTCTATCCATGATGTATGTATTTATTGTGCACTTGTTGTAATTGCACAAATTCATGTTCAAATTGATGCATAGCAGTACTGAAATACATTTGTTTCCTAGTTCCCTTAATGTTGGAGGAAGGATGCTCAGATATTTATTTATTTAACAAATATTTATTGAGTGCTGATTAGAGGCAGGATTTGTAGATAGTACTGGAGATAATTTCTGCCTTCATGAAACTTACAGACTAATAGAGGTGATAGACAATAAACCAATTAATAAATATATAATTACAAACTGAAAAAAACCACTATGAAGGTAACAAAGTATTGTGATAAATGATAATACAGATGGACCTTGTAGATACAGGCAGGGAAGGCCTGTCTGAGGAGATAATATTTAAGCTGAAATTTGAGGATCAGAGGGAGCCATGACATACACAGAGACAGAGACTTGGTGTATTCTGAGAACGGAAAGGAAGACGAGGTGGCTGGAGCAAAGTGAACAAGAAGAAAAGGGGCACAAGGATGCTGAAGATGTGGAACAGATAAGGCTGGATCATGGATCACCCTGTAGGTATCGGTAAGGAGTTTTAGTTTTGTCCCAAGTGCACCATGAAGCCCCTGAGGCATTATTAAGAAGGTGAGGACATAATCCAGCTCACTGTTTTAAAATATCAGTCTGGCTCTTCAGAATATGGTAGCCACTAGCTTCTTAGGGCCATTGAGCAATTGAAATATGGCAAGTCAGAAACAAGGTGCTCTCTGTTTTCTTTCCAACTTGGGCCTGGCATAATGGCTCCTGTGAAAGAGGATGGTGAGAAGAAGGGCCATACTGCCACCAACAAAGTAATGGCCAGAGAATGAATACACCATCAACTTCCACAAGCGCTTCCATGGGGTAGGTTTCAAGAAGCGTGCCCCTTAGGCACTCAAAGCGATCCAGACATTTGCCATGTAGGAAATGGGAGCTCCATATGTGCACATTGACACCAGGCTCAACAAAGCTGTGTGGGCTACAGGAATAATAAATGCCTCATACCGTATCCAGTGCGGTTGGCCAGGAAATGTAATGAGGATGAAGATTCACCAAAGAAGCTCTATATTTTGGTCACATACCTACCTGTCGCCACTTTCAAAAATCTGTAAACAGTTAATGTGGATAAGAACTAACTGTTGACTGTCAAAGGAAGTTATAAAATTGACAAAAAAATAACTGTGTTGCACTCTTAAGTATAAAATATACATGACATGGTATATGTAAAACTACATTAAAATTACGTTACAATGTAAAAATATCTCATCAATTTTTATACTGACTACATGTTGAAATATGTTAATATATACATTAATAACATGTATTATTAAAATTAGTTTACCTGTTTCTTTTTAGTTTAATGTAGCTACTAGAAAACTTAAGATGTCATATGTGGTCACATTATATTTCTATGGGACAGTGCTACTCTGGCTGTTACGAAAAATGGGGCAGTGGAGGCAGTGATGTGGCTGTTGCTGGAATTTAGAAATGATGGGCTGATTGGAATACGGTGTGATCATGGGGAGTGGAGAGAAGAAAATACCTTTGAGACATGGTTTTTGGTTGGGGGTTCTATAGAACTTACCGAATCAAGGGTAATTCCCCCATTTCTGAGTTGACCAACTGGTTATGTGATGATGCTATGTACTGAGATGAGTAAAACTAGGAAGATTAGGCTTTGGGGTGATAAGAGAACCCCAAGCCCTATTTTGGGCATATTAAGTTTGAGATACCTGTGCGACATCCCCGTGGAGGCGCCAAGCTGGCAGATAGTGATCTGAGACTGGTGCTCAGGGGAGAGGTTTGGACGAGACTAGAGAGAACATTCTGAGTTCTCAGCCCATAAAGGTACATGGGGTTAGGAAGATGGTATAGCTAGAGGAGAGAAGGCAGCCCAGGGAGTGAGCCCTGGGTAGATTAATCAATTCATATGTGAGTAGAAGACAAGAGCCTGTGAAGGAGAAGAAAAGAGACAGAGACCTAACCGGAGGACACAGAGACTGTGGTATCATTGAACCAAGAGAGGAGCATGAAGAAAGAGAGGGCTCTCAGCTGTGACAAATGCTGCTGAGAGATCAAATCGGTAAGCACAGAAGAGTGTTCACAGGTTCAAGCAACAAGGAACCATCTACTAAAAGCATTACAAAGCCATCTTCAGTGGAGAGGTGCGAAGGAAACAAGGTAGTGGGTGGGAGGTGCAACAGTAGCCTGTGACCACTTAACTTTTCCAGAAGGATGGCTCTGGAAAGAGTGGAGAGGGACAAGGAAGGCACTAGAGAGAGATGAGGAGTCAAACAGGTGGCAGGGTGAAGGAATAACAACAGATGGAGTGAGATTAATGGCACAGGACAGGGAAGGGATAACCAAAGGAGCAAAGTCTTTCAGTTCAAGAGGAGGTGCGATCTGGGACACAGGTGCAGCGAAAGAAGACTTTACCCTGAAGCTAACGAAGCTGAAGCCTCAGGGCTCCTCACTGGCATGGGCCCCTTCAAGACCTACTTTTTATTTGTAATTTTGTATTCTTTTTCCTACAGAGGGCCCTCAAATTATATAGGCTTCAAGCACCTGCCACACTCAGTTTTGCCCTGGTGTGGCAGGACTAGCTTTTGATAGGCAACAAGAGGGCCCTGTGGCCCTGTGTTTATCAAACCTCAGTGATGACAGTAAAACAATGAAAAAAGTCTCAAGACCCTCCAAAATTTATCAGAGGAACCCCTGGAATCTGTGTCCCCCAGTTTGAGGATCACTGTTCTTCTTGGGACACAGACCTGATTGGGAGCCAGGCCTGAGAGCTATATCTACTTCACCTGCTCCATGGACAGGGCTGGCCTCGTGGCTGTGCGACTTGTGCAGTTGCATAGAACTCCATGCTTAAAAAGACCCATGCTTCCGTCACTGTCTTGAAATTCCTCATAATATTTGAACAAGGGTCCCACATTTCCATTTTTTCCTGGGCTCTGCAAATTACACAACTGGCCCCATGCAAGTGATATGCTTGATTTTTTTTTAATTGAGATATAATTTACATACTACAAATACTTCAGGCACCTGCAAAACCCGGTTTTGCTCTGTCACAGAGGGACTGACTTATGATTAAAGATTCAGAGTTACTAATCAGTGCCTCCGTTTCCTCGTCTTCACATAACCATAATAATAAATCTCACCTCTTAGATGAGACAATGAATGCAAAGTTCTGCAAGCTCCTCCAAAGAGGTGATTCTTCCCATTAGGAGAGCTCTTGTTTTGCAGACTACTTAGCATACTTACATTGCTTGCAGCTGCTGCTGAGGCTTTCTATTCATAAGCCACACCAATATGATTCTTTCTCCTTTTCACACCAACAACCTTTCCCAAATGAGGCTTACATACACTGATCGCACCATCCTCTTTTCCCTATCTTTGCTTCATAGGTTTTGGGTCCATCAGTGACTGACCTATGTGGAAGATATAGCAGATGCAAATCCAAGACTCCATTGGGCAAAGTTAATGCTTTTGGTACCCTGCTTCTTATGAGGATACCAAAGACAACAGCTCAGCAGAGTCAGCGAGAAAAGGAAAAAAAGAGATGCAGGTCTGTTTCTAACATTTTCAGGGTCCAACACTCAAATACAGACAAAGAAACTATTTATAATTTATGCCAACAAACTGTTAAAACCTTGTATACTTCTACCTTGGTAAATATATTTTCATAATGTTGGATAGACTTAAATTTAGCAGGTTTGGACTCCTTAGAGTTCTTGCTGGAATATAATAGTATGAGGTGAGCCAGCTCCCAGTCTTCTCCATGTCTCTTCCCATTCCTGACTCACAAATTTTTGAGGGGAGATGATACAACAGTAGTCACAGAGGGACTAAAGGCAGAGATCTCCCCCTTGAGCTAAGTTGGGCTTGTGAGAGCATCCTAGTTTTTTTTATTATAGGGATTCATTTCTCAGTATTGGAAAAGATGCAGAAATGCTGGGGTCAAGTGAAGAAAACACTCAGGTTGCATGCAGGAGCCTGTTTTCCCTACCATTGGGTTCAGTCTCACATGCTTGTTGAGGTCCTCTCTCAGGAATGGCTGCCCAGGAGGACTGGGCCTCTTCCAGTGGGCTTGACAAGACCAATGCAAAGGTGCAAGTAGAGAAGGAAAGGCATGGCAGAAAGTTTTGAGTAATGGGTCCTGAGACACTATAATTTCCAATCATTCTATGGGTTCTATGTTCCCTTATAAGAAAAGAATTATGTGCTTCCTATCTGAACACGAGGTGTAAGTTGGTATGCCCAGGATTTCCAGAACAAATTGTGGTGAACAGAGAAGTAGTGGACACTACTGTGACAGAGGAATGTTTAGACTCTGAGGGTGTCTCCAGAGTCCACACCCTAACAAAATAAATGTTAGCCTAATGTTAGGCTACCAGCAGCAGGATGATAAACAATTTAGCCAAGATCCTGAGAGTTGCCTGGCTTTCTAGTATTGGTATTGAAGGGATCATGAGAAGTAAAGGGAGCTGCCAGGGGACATCATACTGCCAGGTGGTAAGAATCTTTCTGAGAATAAAGTCAAGACAGAAAAAAATGAAGCCAATAGACTCAGGGAGACAAGTGTGAACAAATTGATGAAAATAGGCCAAGCTTTGCAGAAGATTAGTAACTCAACACTTTTAGCCAATAAATTCTTCCTTTACTTTTTTTTTCATGAGTTAGCTTAAGCTGGTTTTCTGTCACTTGCGAATGAAAGAGTGCCCATTAACCCTAAGAGTAAGGCTCCATATACATGATTGGAGAGTTGAGTTTAATTGAATAGTACAGGGAAAATCTTTCAAACCATTGCCAGTCTGTGAGTATGGTGTAAGTTGGATACCACACTTTGAATAGGAACTGATAAACATTCTCTGAGAATCTGTATAAGCCCTTGACCAGAAGGATTAGGTAAACCATTCCTTCTAATTCCACTCTCTTAAACTCTGTCCATTCCCCACAACATATACAAACCAACAGTTGCCTGAATTTCTCCAATGTGGAAAGTAAGGAAAGCAAAAAAAAATAAAAAAAAAAAAGAAAGCCACATATATATATGTGTGTGTGTGTCCACCAACCAGCTGATAGTAAGACTGCTTTTGTAACTGACTCCCAGGATAAAAGGCATAGTGTCTTAATTACATGATCACACACAACTACTTAGTGAGTTCCTACTAGATGTAAGACATCTGAATAAATACTCTGGCAGATACAAGAAAGTAGAAAACATTGGTCCTTGCTTCAAGAAGATTATAAAGTTAATTGGGAGATAAAACCTAAATAGTGTATATAGAAAGTTTTTAAAAAATTCAAGTGTTTGGAGAATAGTTTGGTACTTTGGCACAAAGAAGTTAAACATGGGGTTACCATTTGATTCAGCAATTCCATTCCTTGGTAGTTACCTGAGATAAAAGAAAACAAATGTCCACACAAAAATTGCATGTGAATATTCACAGCAGCACTATTCGCAATAGAAAAAAGGTAGACAGCCCTGGCTGGTGTGGCTCAGTGGATTGAGTGCCGGCCTGCAAACCAAACCGTGGTGCGTTTGATTCCCAGTGAGGGCACGTACCTGTGTTACGGGCCAGGTCCCCAGTAGGGTCACATGAGAAGCAACCACATATTGATGTTTCTTTCCCTCTCTTTCTCCCTTCCTTCCCTTCTCTCTAAAAATAAATAAGTAAAATCTTTTTTAAAAAAAATGTGGAAGCAATCCAAATGTCCATCAGCTGTGGAATAAACAAAATTGGTATAATATATTCATACAATGGAATATTATTTGGCCATAAAAAGGAATGAAGTATTATAGTACAATAAGAAATATAAGTTTGGCCTTTGTCCCTGGTCTTTGGCACAGAGCTTTGTCTAAAATCCTTAGAAATTCCTAAGTAAATGTGGTCATAGGAGACACTCTGTTGTTCATAACAAGCTCTTTTCAACCATACCTGAGTTTATGCTAATGAGTTGACTCTTGGTGGGCCCCTAAATAACTTCAGTTTGGGAGCTGGTTTCAAGGAAGACCAAGCCATGATTAGAGAATTGGAGCTTTTAACCCCATTTCCAACATCCAAGGAGAGAAGAGAGCAAGAGATTTAATTCAATCACCAATGATTAATGATTTAATCAGTCGTACCTAGGTAATGAAGCCCCATAAAACCCCTAAACAATGAGGTTCAGAGAGTTTCTGAGTCAGTTAACACACCAAAGTGCTGGGAGGGTTATATGTCTCTCCTCATATTTTGCCTCATGCATCTCTTCCATTTGGCTGTTCCTCAGTTGTATTCTTTATAACAAACAGGTAATAGTAACTAAAGTGCTTTCCTGAGTTCTGTGAGTCATAGTCTTTCTAGTGAATTATCAAACCTAAAAGAGGAGAGTCATGGGAATCTCTAAATCTGTAGTTGGTTGGGCAGAAATGTAGGTATCATGGGCCCTCTCTCTATAGCTAGTGTCTGAAATGGGAAGAGTCTTGTAAGACTGAGCCCTAAACTTGTAGGATCTGATTCCAGCTCTAAGAGTTATTGGCAGAATTGAATTGTAGGACACCCAGCTGGTGGCAAAAAATCAGTCATATCAGGAAGAAAGAACCTCAGAAGTACTGATACCTGCTAGAGCATGGATGATTCTTGAAAACATTCTAAGTGAAAGAATCCAGACACAGAAGTCCACATGTTGTGTTATTTCTTTAACATTAAATGTCCAGAATAGACCAGAATTTATAGACAAAAGGTAGATTAGTAGTTGCCAGGGACTTATAGGAGGAGAGAATTGGGAATGACTGTTAATGAATATGGGTTTTTGTTTGGAGTGATGAAAATGTTTAGGAATTTGATAATGGTGATGATTGCAAGACTTTGTAAGTATACTGAAAATCACTGAATTGTACACTTTAAAAGCGAATAAACTTTATTTTAGAAGCAAAGGAAAGGAGTTATGTATGAGAAGTTATATATGGCAGTTATATATGAGAAGTTATCACACCAGCTCTCCTTGCATAGAGCAATGCATTGTGAAAGAGGCAATATAATGATACATAGGAGAAATTTTAGCTTCTAATCAACTGGTAATGACTTCAAAATAACTAATGCCATAATATTGGTTATTTTCAGCCTATTGCTTTGCTTAGCTTAATGTAGAAACCAAATATTTCCTTTTAAAAAAAAACCCTCTCACCCAAGGATATGTTTATTGATTTTTAGAGAGAGTAGAAGTGGCGGGGGGAGAGAGAGAAACATCGATGTGAGAGAGAAGTGTTGATTGGTTGCCTCCCCTATGTATCCCACCCAAGGATCAAACTCTCAACTTTTGGTGTATGGGATGATGTTCCAAGCAACTGAGCCACCTGGCCAGGGCCCAACTATTTGGGCCCTTAATCACATAGCCAAATCCTTGCTGATTCCCAGCATTTACTTTCCTATTAGCTTTATATTAAGAAATCAGTTGTTATTATTTTCTAATTTTTAAAATTTTTATTCTCACCCGAGGGTATTTTTTCATTTCTTTTAAGAGAGAAAGGAAGAGAGAAAGAGATACATCAATGTGAGAAACATTGATTGGTTGCCTCCCATATGCACCCCAACCAGGAATCGAACCCACAACCTAGGTATGTTCCCTGACTTGGAATCAAACCCACAACCCTTTGGTTATGGGATGACACTCTAACAAACTGAGCCACAAAGGCCAATGCAAGAAATCATTGGTTATTTTTGACTTAAAAAAGTACAAGAAATATCAAAAGACTAAGGTTGTATTAACTGTCCTACTTCCTGGAAAGCAAGGATTGAGACCAAGGCTTGAGTAAAAGTATTGGAGTGGGGCTCAGTAATCTCATGGAATTGGGGACAGTAGAACTGGAAAAAAGAGATAGCCAATACAAAAGTGTATCCTCAAAATGGTTGTTGTAGGAAACAGAGTCTCTGTCTCTTAAGGACTTTTTGAAGAGCTTTGTTGAATGGTCTCACCTTAGATGAGGAAGAATTGGTTCCTGATCTCATTGGTCAAGGTTTGCCCCATGGGACATTGATTCCCTTGCACATCTAGGTTGTCTGGATTTTGCCGGCATTCCTCATCTCAGTCTCTGAGTTCTGGGGCAGAATACAAAAATTATACCAAAAAAAATGTGTTGCTCCTCCATGGAACTTACACTGTTGGCTCCCCTGGTCCTCAGACCTTTGGGTTTGGACTAGAACTATGCCACCAACTTTCTTGAGCATCCATTTTGCAGAAGGCAAATTGTGAGGTGTCTCAGCTTCCTTAATCATTTACTTTTTTTTGATGACACTTACTAGCGGACACTGAATGCATGTAAAATCATGCCTACCATGAATCATTAACCTGAAGTTATGAGGGTAATAATGAACTGTCCAGCTACAGAGAAATCATAAGAGCCTCCTCCTTGGTTTCTTAGATTGCTCCTTATGGGGACAGCAAGCTATCATGTTTTGGAGACATTCAAGCAGCCCTGTAGAGAACTGTGGAGATGATTTAAAATTTCCTGCCAACAGCTAGCACTGATTTGCCAGCTGTGGAGAAGATGCAGTCTGGGAAGTGGGCCCTCACGAAAACACTAACTATACCAGCACCATGATATTGGACTTCCCAGCCTCCAGAACTATGAAAAATAAATTTCTGTTTGCAAGCTCCCACCGAATTTTTTTTTTTGGCTGGAGTAAAAGGTGGGCCAATTTATGATTTAAAAATATTATAACATCTTAAATTTATACAATGTTAATGTAAAATATATTTCAATTTAAAAAAATTCATGCAGAATAGAAAAAGTATAGACAATAAATGCTAAGAGCTCAATACAAGAAGAAATCATTTCCAGCTGAGAAAAGGTAGAGCATCATCAAAGGGGAGCAATTTAGGTTCATAATACTAACATAGCTCTATTATTAGTAACCTGGTTTTGTTACCATATTCACTTAGTATAATGTATTTTACTTTACTGTTGCTTACAATTTAAGTAATTTCCCACTTTTCTTACCATAGCAGGGAACCTAAAAATATGTAAACATAAAATAAACTAAGACTAGGAAAGGGCAGTCTTTTCAACAAATGGTGCTAGGAAAATTAGGTATACATATGCAGAAGAACAAAGTTGTACCCTTGCCTTACACCATATACAAAAACTAACTCAAAATGGATGAAAGACACAAACATAAGTGCTAAAACTATAAAGCTCTTACAAGAAAACATAAGAGACATTTTAATGACATTGGATTTGGCAATGATTTCTTGCATCTGAGACCAAAAGCACAGACAACAAGAGAAAAAGTAAATAAATTGGACTTCACCAAAATTTTCTAAATTGTACATCAAAGAGTGTACATCACATTAAAAGAGTGAAAAGACAGCCCAAAGAATGGGAGAAAATATTTTCAAATCATATATCTGATAAGGGATTTGTATCCATAATATATAAAGAATTCCTACAATTCAACAACAAAAAAAGCACACTACCAAACACAAAGGGGCAGAAGACTTGTATATTTCTCCAAAGAAAATATACAGATAAAGAAGATACACAGATGGCCAGTAAACACATGAAAAGATAATTAACACTACTAGTCATTAAGGAAATACAAATCAAAACTACATGACATTTCACACTCTTTAGGATGATTATTATATTAGGAGGAGGAGGAGGAAGAAGAAGGAGGAGGAGGAGGAGAAGAAAGAGAAGAATAAGAAGGGGAGGAAGAAGGAGGAGAAGGAGAAGGAGAAGAAGAACAGGAAGGAGGAAGAAGGCAGGAAGGAGAAAAGAGAAGAGAAGGGAAGGGAAGGGAAGGGAAGGGAAGAGAAGGGAAGGGAAGGGGCCAGAAAAACTAGTCTTGGTCAGGTAGTTCAGCTGGTTAGAGTGTTGTCCTTATACACCAAGGTTGCAGGTCTGATCTCCAGTCGGGGCACATACAAGAAGCAACCGGTGAGTGCATACATTAGTGAAACAACAAATTGATGGTGCTCTATTTCTCTTTCTGTCTAAAAATCAATAAATTTAAAAAATGAAATATATCAAAATGTAAGAATCTGGAGAAACTATAATCCCTGTACATTGCTGATGGGAGGGTAAAATTGCGCAGCCACTATAGAAAACAGCTTAGTGGTTCCTCAAAAGCTAAAGTTAGGATTACCATATGATCCAGCAATTCCACTTCTGGTTATAACACTGAAAGGAATTGAAAGCAGAAACTCAAATAGATTACACGTCCATTTTCATAACAGACTTATTTATAATAGTCAAAAGGTAGAAACAACCACATGTTTGGCAGATAAATTGACAAAATTCGTTTACACATACAATAAAATATTATTTGATTTTTTTGTTTTTTAAAAAGATATATATTTTATTGATTATGCTATTACCGTTGTCCCGTTTTCTCCTCCCCTTTATTCCCCTCCACCCTGCACCACCCTCCCACCAGCACTCCCCCTCTTTGTTCATGTCCAAGGGTCGTACATAAATATACATTCTTTGGCTTCTCCATTTCCTATAATATTCTTAACCTCCCCCTGTCTATTTTGCACTTACTATTTATGCTTTGTATTCCCTGTACATTTTCTTCCATTCTCCACCCATACCCTCCCCACTAAATCTCATTTCTGTGATTCTGGTCATGTTCTAGTTGTTTGTTCAGTTTGCCTCTGTGTGTGTGTGTGTGTGTGTGTGTGTGTGTGTGTGTGTGTGTTTTAGGTTCAGTTTTGATAGTTGTGAGTTTGTTGTCATTTTACTGCTCATAGTTTTTGGTCTTTTTCTTAAATAAGTTCCTTTGACATTTCATATAATAAAGGCTTGGTGATGATGAACTCCTTTAACTTATTCTGGGAAGAACTTTATCTGCCTTTTCATTCTAAATGATAGCTTTGCTAGATAGAGTAATCTTGGAGGTAGGTTGTTGCCTTTCATGACTTTGAAAACTTCTTGCCAGCCCCTTCTTGCTTGCAAGGTTTCTTTTGATAAATCAGCTGATAGTCTTATGGGAACTCCTTTGTAAGCAACTGTCTCCTTTTCTCTTCCTGCTTTTAAGATTCTCTCCTTCTCTTTAATCTTGGGCAATGTAATTACAATGTGCCTCGGTGTGTGCTTCCTTGGGTCCAACTTCTTGGGGACTCTCAGAGCTTCCTGGATCTCCTGGAAGCCTATTTCCTTGGCGAGATGGGGAAAGTTCCCCTTCACTGATTTTTCCAAATCAGTTTTCAATGTCTTGCTCTCCCTCTTCTCCTTCTGGAACCCCTATGATTCAGATGTTGGAACATTGAGAGTTGTCCCGGAGGTTCCTAAGCCTCGCCTCACTTTTTTGAATTCTTGTTTCTTCATTCTGTTCTGGTTGAATGTTTACCTCTTCCTTCTGCTTCCAATCATTGATGTGAGTCCCAGTTTCCTTCCCTTTACTGTTGGTTCCCTGTATATTTCTCTTTATTTCACTTTGCATAGCCTTCGCTTTTTCCTCCATTTTGCAACCATACTCAACCAATTCAGTGAGCATCCTGATTACCAGTGTGTTGAACTGTGCACCTGATAGGTTGGCTCTCTGTTCGTTGCTTAGTTCTATTTTTGGAGCTTTGGTCTGTTCTTTCGTTTGGGCCATATTTCTCTGTCTCAGCACACTTATTACGTTGGGAGAGGCAGAGCTTTAGGAATTCTCCAGGGTGGGACAACTCACTTAGCTGAGTTGTGATGCTGTATGTGGGGGAGGAGTCAGAGAAGGAACAATGCTGCTTCCTCAGCTCTTGCTGCACTTTTAAGCACTTCCCTGGTACCCACAAGCAAATGGAGCTCTTCTGGTACTGATTCCCGAGTGGGTGGGTTTGTGTACATTCTAGGACCCTGTGGGACTCCAACAAACTCTCCTGTGAGGCTGGTAGTTTCTCCCACTGCCGCATACCTCACAGGTTTTTATGGCCACAAGATTTGAGGCTTTCTTTTCCTGCACTGGAACCCTGGATTGCGCTGTCTGTCCCTCTCCCCAGCTGTTCCTCCTGGTTTATCCGCATGCAAATGTGGTACCGCCTGGTCCGCCGGTTGCTGCCTCGCCTGCCCAATCCTCCAGCCGCAGCCTTGCTTCATGTCTTCTCTACCCCGGCTGCCTGTGTCCACTCCTCCTCCTACCATGTTTCTTCTTTAACTCCTAGGTTGTCAGACTTCCATACAGTTCGATTTTCTGGCAGTTTTGGTCATTTTTTGTTTTTAAATTTGTTGTTGTCCTTCTTTTGGTTGTGTGAGGAGGCAAAGTATATCTAACTATACCTCCTTATTTGGCTTTAAAAAGGACGAAAATTCTGACACATGATGTAAGAATGAAACTTGAAGACATTGCACTATGTGAATTAAACCAGGTACAAAGGGACAAATATGATATGATACAACTTACATGAGAATTGTTGGGGACCACTTTGTGTGGTCCCAGGAATTGCAGCCCTGTGCGAGCCAGGCCTTGAAAGGGGCCTGTAAGTCTCGACCAGAAAACTGGGAATGCTGGGAGGCAGGCATGATCCGATGCTAACACTGATGGTTCCCATGGGAAATCTGGCCTAAAGAATGCATTGTATCCACTGAAGCTTGCTCTGCTTTGCACTGCCCTGATAAGGAAAAATCAGATGTTTAAGCTCCAAACAGAAGGAGTGAATTCCTAAATTCAGGAGCCATACCTTAAGGACCATCTGAGTCAGCTTGTCTAACAGACCCTGACCTGAGGCAAATCTCTGTGTTCCTTCAACTGTTATCTATGATCTCTATCTGTTTTCTATAAATATAGCCTCTAGGCATTGATTAATAAGCTTTGCATGCATGCTGTATATCATTCTCAATAAAAGCCACTTTATGAGAAGGGCTCTGAGGGAATCGCTTTCCCCTTTTCTTAACAGCACTTGGTGTCTGGAACAACTCTGTATTTCATCCATGGTGAATCGGAGGACTCTGGAGGACAGGGTCTGCCACAGAGAATAAGCCAATTTATAGATACAGGAAGTAGATCAAGAGGTTACCAAGGTATAGGGAGGGAAGAATGTGGAAATATTGGTTATCGTTTAATGAGTACAAAGTGTCTCTTTGGGGTCGCAAAAAAGCCTTGGAAATAGATACTGCTGATGGCTGTACAACATTGTAAATATAAGTAATGTCACTAAATTATACACTTAAAAATGGTGAGCCCCAGCCAGGTAGCTCAGTTGGTTGGAAATGTGTCCCAATACACCAAGTCTGTGGGTTCAATCCCCAGTTAGGGCACATACCAATGAAAATCAACCAATGAATGCATAAAATAACTGCAACTACAGATCAACATTTCTCTCTCTCTCCCTCTAAAATCAATAAATAAAAATTTTAAAAATGTTTAAAATGGCCCTGGCTGCTGTGGCTCAGTTGGAGTGTCATTCTGTACATCAAAAGGTTGTGGGGTTGATACCCAGTCAGGGCACATGCCTAGGTTACAGGTTCGATCCTTGATCGAGGTATGCATGGGAGGCAACCAATCAATTCTTTCACATTGATGTTTCTCTCCCTCTCTCCCCTTTCCTCTCTCTAAAATCAGTAAACATATTTTTTAAATGGTTAAAGTGGTAAATTTTATGTTATGTGTATTTACCACAACAGAAAAAGTACCAAGCCCTGGCTGGTGTGGTTCAGCGGATTGAGTGCCAACCTGTGAACTGAAAGGTTGCCAGTTTGGTTTATGGTCAGGGTGTATGCCTGGGCTGTGGGTCAGATCCCCAGTTGGGATCATGCAAGAGACAACTGATCAGTGCTTTTCTCCTTCTCCCTGCCTTCCTCTGTCTCTGAAAAAATAAAATAAATAAAACCCTTTTTTAAAAAAAAAGTACCAAAAGGAAGGAAGGAAGAAAAAAGGCAAACACTCGTCAAAGAGACCCCCTTATCAACATCCAGGGCAAAGCCTGTACCATCTTAAATTAATAAAGCAATTTTTAGGGGCCTATGGAAAAGGCAACAAAGTGAATTTAGGAGTAGGGCAGGTAATTTGTATCTGTGTGTCAAATGGTAGTGACTGACAATGCTTTGAGAAAAATAATTTCAGTTTGGGCAGTTGACTAGGGTTACTTGGAATTGAATCCCTACAGGGCTTAGCTTTCCTCTGACTTATTTATTTGGCTACTCTTTCATTGTCATGAGCCAAGGCCAAGGCTAGATCACCACCTGGCACCCAAGAATTCAAGAGAGACTTTTTTAATCCTCACCTGAGGATATTTTATTATTATTATTATTGATTTTAGAGAGAGAGGAAGTGGTGGGGGGGTGTGGAGAGAGAAACATGGATTGGCTGTCTCCTACATGTTCCTGGACCAGAGATCAAACACGAAACCTAGGTCTGTACCATGATCAGGAATTGAACCGGCAACTTTTTGGTGCATGGGACGACAGTCCAACCAACTGAGCCACCCAGCCAGGGCTCAGGAAAGACTTTGACCCACTATCACACTGTCTCTTCAGCTTCTGCCACTGGCTGCTGGAATCCTCAGCCTGATACCTTACTAATGGTACTGCTATGTCATCTTTTTTTTTTAAAGTGTCAGTCTGTGAGCAGGGCTTCAAGGACCGTTTTTCTGGTTCTTCCTGTTTAGCACCTGCTATTGTGATTGCCCTCTGAGATTCACAACAAATAGTTTTTCCTCCAAGTTTCCTTTGCTTATGGCATACAACCAGCTCCAGCTAGTTTGCAGCTATGAACCCATGCACTCTTTCCACTCTTCTCCATTCTGCCTTCAGATTGTCTTTGCAGGACACAAGAAGTGCCTGTCCCAGCAGCCACCACATGGAAAGGCTTGTGGTGAGCACCCCTGCATTCGGCACTATTTCCCTGAGAATTTCCAGCTTGTACTTTTCCATGGTCCTTCAAGGCTTTGTCTTTCTCTGGTTGTATCTTGTGGGAAGAATTTACTTCTTTCCCTTACAGGCGTACACTGGGGAGGATCTCAGATCTACAACCATTTTCAGAGAATTGTGTACACAGAAAAAAGTTTGAGAAATGTTCTCTTAAATGTTGCTCCCTTGCCAAAATTTAATCCTGACACCTTGCCACATAAAAGATTTTAAAAATTGCTCTGAAATACTCTAAACATAAAATTTACCACATAAACCACTTTTCAGTGTATAGTTCAATAATGTTGAGTATATTCACATTGTTGTGCAATCAATCTTTAGAACTTTTCATCTTGTAAAACTAAAACTCTATACCCATTATACAGCAACTGCCTTGCCTCCTCCCCCAAGCCCCTATCAAACCCCATTCTACCCTGAGTCTTTATGAATTTGACTACTGTAGGTACCTCATTGTTTTTTTTGTGGCTGGCTTATTTCACCTACCATAATACTTCCAAGGTTCATCCATGTTGTAGCATGTGCAAAAATTTCCTTCCTACACTGGCCATTGTGGCTCAGTTGGTTGGGCATTACCCTATGAAGCAAAAGTTTGCCAGTTTGATTCCTGGTCAGGGCACATGCCTGGTTTCTGGGTTTGGTTCTCCTGTTGGGGTGCATACAAAGGCAACTGATCAGTGCTTCTCTCTCACACTGATGTTTCTCTCCCTCCCTTCCTCTCTCTAAAAATAAATAAAGTCTCTTAAAAACCAGAATTTCCTTCCTTTTTAAGTCTGAATAATATTCTAGTGTATGTCTACACTGTATTTTGCTTATCCACTCATCCTTCCATGGACATTTGGGTTGCTTCCACTTCTTGGCTATTATGAATAATGATGCTATGAACATGGGTATATAAATATCTCTTCAAGACCCTGTTTTCCCTCCCTTTAGATATATACCCAGAAGTGAGGTTGTTGGATCATACAGTAATTCTATTTAAAATTTTTTGAGGAATTGCCACGCTGTTCCATGAAAGTTTTAGAAGATAACAGAAGCATCCAGAAATGATCGATAGAAGAACTAAATTAAAGTAATGCAAGATGGTAAGTCTAGCATCTTTAAAATTCATGATCAGTATTTTCTTTATTCTTGTTTTTTCCATACAGCTGTGTCTTTCCTTTCATTTTAGCTACAACGTGAATATTTTATTTATTTGTTTGTATATTTATTTTTGTATAATACATAAGTGCTCATGACTTCTGGTAATGGTCTCAGTTTATCAGAGAGTGCCTTTGGAATCACCGGCTGAGGAAGAAAGGGACAGGAAGGAGAACTGAGTAGAAGGAGAAGCTGAGATGCCATTCAGGCTTCATCCAACCCCAATTTTAGCTCTGGAACTAAAATTGGTCGTCCAGTCATTCCATGTCTTTATGCCCTCCTTGGACATTGGATATGGGCTGCCTTAGAAAAAAACATGACCTTGAGATTATGGGTTCATCACAGCTGAGACAATACACAAAAGATGAGGATTAGCACATGAAGGGAACCAAAGTTTTGTCACCCCAAAGCTGCCCTTATGGGATATTGATTTTAAGCTGTTTATTAAGAAACAAGACTCAGCACAAAACCTTTGACCTTCCCTCCTTTCCTGCCCAAGAGATTCGGATGGAGAAAGCTGCTTCAGGAAGGAGACCTTAGGATGTTCGCCTTAGCCTAATTTTCATGAAGGGTAGTAAAGAAGAGGACTTCAGGCCTGTTAGCTACATATCCCATGTCCCATTGTTTCTGAGTCACCTGGCAAAAATTTTCCATTCTTTTTCTTTTTAAATTTTATTTATTTTTAGAGAGAGGGGAAGGGAAGGAGAAAGAGAGCAAGAGTAACATCAGTGTGTGGTTGCCTCTTGCGCACCCCCCACTGGGGACCTGGCCTGCAACCCAGGCACGTGCCCCGACTGGGAATCAAACCAACAAACTTTTGTCTCACAGGCCAGCACTCAATCCACTGAGCCACACCAGTCAGGGCTCCACTCTTTTTCAACTACCTGTAACTTGCCCATTTTCACTTCTGAAATCTAATACCCCAACATAGCCCCCCCATTTTCTCCTTTGTCTAAAAATATCTTCTATACCCAATGTTGCCTCAGTGTTTTTGAGATTTTTATGCCTATGTGAATTCCCCATGTGCATGCATTAAAACTTTTATTTTCTCCTGTTATTTTGTTATGTTAATGTGATTATTAACCCAGCCAGAATAATTTAGAAAGTAGGAAGAAAAGTAATAATATTTTTTAAGCCTCCAGACACATCGTTCCATCAAGTAGTGGCTAAGGACAAAGCCAATGTGATGTACGAGAAAACACCAGAGTTTAAGCTCATGAACTTAAGTTGAGGAAACAGGAACTCCCAGCCCCTTTCATATTGGCCATTAAACGTCACAGAGGAAACCACTGTAACTGCTAGGAGTAGAATGAAATGTCAATAGCACACAAAATTAGCCCTGATCTTGTGACAGACTGAAGACTATAACAATGTGCATAAAAATCACAATCTTTTCCAGTAAGAACATAAAAATAAACAACAAACAAAATGAGAGTACCTTCATATGCTTAACTGGCAATGATCTTGAATTGTTCTGACACAATGTGAGTCCTGCCACTGTCTCATCCATATGTGCTGGACCTGTCCTCCCCAAACATTTCAGTTCTGCTATACTTATGCTGAGGACTATAGTGTTCTACAGAGTAAACCCCACCCAAACATGTGAGAAGGAAGTCCTCTTTCTCTTTTTTTTTTTGGACATGAAACCAAGATTTATTAAAATACCCTTAGCATATTTACAATTGGAAGCCGTAAATGCAGTTCCTTGCAAATTCAAAAAAAAAAAGAGTTCTATCTCTTAAAACAAATTAACAGAGGTATCATTAGATTAGAATAAATATAATCTCTCACAGAGATAGAATTCTTGGAGTAGACAATCTACATTTTCTAACCAATATATACTATATACAAAAATACACTTGATGTGGTAACCAAGTAGTGTCAAGGAGGAAAATATATATATACATGCACACACATATTTGCATTATGTACAATCAATATTGGTTCCTTCACCTTTTCTTTTGAAAAATAAATACTTCATTTGGTTGCAAATGATATTTACAAATTCACCCAATGAGCATTTTCAGTACTGACAAAATTAAATATGCAAATTAAAAATACATATTTTTAAAAACTTAAAAGGAAAAAATACCTGAATCCAATTAGCTTATTACGTTAAAAATATCCAAGACCATGTAATATAAGGTTTCATGTCTTTAAAGTGCCTTTTCACTGCTCAGACCACCTTCATTGTTGCTTAGGGAAGTCCTCTTTCTTTTTGTCAAGTATGGTCTGAGGTCCACACCATGTTTGTGTTCTTAGTGTGTGCATGGTTCTGCATTGTATTGGATACTATATTTCTCTTCTGGCTTCCCAGCATGACAGTACATCTTTGAAAGTGACTATTCTGTGCAACTCAGAACCAAAGGAGAGGAGCAGAAACCGAGCCCCAAGTTCAGAGTCCTGTCTTAAGTCACCACGCCAACAATGGGAGTATTATTCTCATCAGCAGGACCCATTATTCTCTGGTTACAACAGGAGTGAGATAAACAACAACTGTGAGGCCCCTGTCCTTCTTCTTCAGTTGCCTGGGTACTGACTGTGAGAAGCCTGGCATTAGTACAGAGGGTTCTGACAGTTCTCAAAAGAGAGTAGATGGAGATAGGGGCATAACAGTCATTCTTTAAACACAAAATATCTGCAAGGAAGTAGTAGAAGGCTGAGATGTTACAATAACTATTATCACTAATAGCATCCTATATTCTGCATATGAAATAACTAGAGACACAATATAGTTTTGCATAAAATTTATATACATGTTTATTAGCATTTGTCAAGCCTTATGTAATCTTTCAGTCAATTTTCAAGGTGTTCCTGCTTTTATTCTTATCTTGATTTTTGTGGTACTTTCCTGCACCTTACCCCATCAGGTTCCTTACAGCATATAGTCAGTTCTCATTGTTCAGGGTAGTTATATTCTATGATGTCACTGCATACACCGAATTAGTGAATACTGAATCATTGTTCCTAGGGGAAATACAGGGTTAGGTTCCTACAACTCTGGTCACAACATTTTCATCAACTGACCATGTTTCTGTTTGAAGACATCTTATTTAAGACATATTGTTGATTTGTTAGCATTGAATTTATAGTCAAGAGCACTGCAATGCAGGCCTGGACAAAGCTTGTCCAATACATGTATTTTCTCCATGGGGCACATCACAGCCTTCTTGCATTTAGGACAATAGATAGCACTTCATTCAGCACTATGCTTGAAGACCTTTTTAAACAGCAAAATTACCAAGAAAAAGCAAAAAACTGTGAAAAACATGACACTAAATGGACCTCGAATAGGATGATTACAGAAAGAGATCTGAAACAAGAAGGTGGAGTGCCCCCTTGTTTGACCTCAGCTGAGAACATGCATGTGCTTTAGGCAACTCAAATTTTTCACAGTTCTAAACATGGCCATGTATGATTTCAAAAGCACTGCTAGGATTAATTTTGGGGTTACAAATAAATTTTAGCAAGCAGACAAATTCACAAATACAGAATCCTGTAATTATACACATTTACAAATGAGAATGTTTTATTGGTGAAATCTTCCCATGAAACCAGAAATTAAGAAAACGTGGTTCTATCAGCTTTCAGGATATGGAGAATTCAGAATAATGACACTTGGGGATATGCTGACCTTCATATACAAATGTGACACTGCCATGTTCCTTAACTCCACTCTCTTTAGAACATGTGCTTGGATGCTTTTCCACTATTTGACATGTATTAGCTCTAAGCCAGTGATTCTCAAAGAATAGAGCTGGAAGGAATGATAACATCACCTGGGAACTTGGTAGAAATGTAAATTATTGGGCCCCACTCAAGATCTACAGGATCAGAATCTCTGGGGGATGAACCCCAGCAATCTGGATTTTAAAAGCCCTCCAGGAGATTCTGCTGTACCCTCCTCAAGTTTGAGAACTCTGCTCTAAGCCATGAAACTCGTCTGATCCCCCTGGTGGCTAATGGCCTGCAGTAGACCAGATTCATTATCTTTTGGTGTGGACCCAGAGCTTGACAGTAGTGGGGCCAAATCCCACTTATCCCTTGTATAATGGGAAGACTTTAAGTTATTTAAATACTCTGACCCCCCAGTTGCCTCAACTTTAAAGATGTTAATAAATAATAGATGAGAAAGTGCTTGGCATACAAAGGCCCTCAGGAAATTTCAGCGTTCTTTTATTTCTCTTCCTTTCATTATTCAATCCTGAATAAAACTTGAGGGATGAAGGGAAAAAAAAATATCCCAGGGAGATAGTTTTCTTTCTTTAGAATAGAATAGAGCTTGGGGAGTTTTAGCTCAGAGAAAACAATTATCATTTTCATCTTTCTCTTTCTCTCTCTCTCTCTCTCTCTCTCTCTCTCTCTCTCTCTGCGCGCGCGCGCACTAGTAAGCTAGTACTCTGGTCTCAGTGTGGCTATAGAGGGAAAACACACCAAAGTTCTTCAAAGAGAATGCAGGATATTTTACTCAATTCCTTTACCTTAATATACAGTTGAAGAGAAGTCCTCTGGACTCTGTACATTTTCCCTATTTCTCTTCTATCTTCTACCTCCACCCAGAAACTTCTCATCCTGCTCTTCTTTTAGCTTAGGGAACTAAGAATTCCTTTCAGTTGTCTTGCTAGGATCCTTAAAGACTGTACTGTGAGAAATAGGTGACTACAAGCTTCTGTCAACCACCCCTCTAACTTCCCCCAGATATAGCTGAGGGGGATTTTAGGTCTCAACTTGCCAGCCCTTCATCTTGAATCATGCAGTTACTAAAATCAAAATAGAGCCCAGCAAATTGTTGTGTTCAGAGATCATAATTCTGCATATTGGAATGATTTTTGTCTTTGAAATCGCCTTTTTTGTTTTCTTCATAAGATTGTAGTTCCTGTTCTTTGGCTGCCTGCAATGACACTGTCTTCCTGCACTTAAACCCTGCTGGAGTCATCTTGTAAAACTGCTATTGCTGCCAATGTGTAAAATAGTTTGTCCCAATCTTGATTCCTTTCCCCTGACCATTGTTAATGTTCAGTAGGTTAAACAGCATTCACAACAAGGAAGAGCAGGTTGCAATCTTGGAATTTTAATGGTAAAAACCAAAGGGAATTTAATGGTAAAAACCAAATGCCCTGTCTTAAGCTAGGGAAATTCCTTAATACAAGTTTCAAGATACGTCATTAGCCTTCCTCACTCTAACCTACCTTAATGTTTTTTAATACTTCAACTCAGACTCTGGTTCAGCTAGAAAAACCTGACTGCCATTTCTTTCCCTATGTAATTTCCTCCTCTGAAAAACAGAGCTAGAGGAGACTCCCCACCAAGATTGTAGTGTAGGTAGTTACCCTTTCCCCCCTCACACAACCAAAAGAAGGACAAAAAATTTAAAAACAAAAAAACCCCAGGACTCCCAGAAAATTGAACTGTATGGAAGTATGACAGCCAAGGAGTTTAAAAAGAAACATTCATCCTGACTGGTAGGAGGGGCGAAGAAAGGTAGCCGACGTGGAGAGGACATATGGCAAGGCGGCAGTTAGAGGACCCGGTGGGCGAGGTGGCGGCTGGCAGACCGGGTGGTCCCACATTTGCTCGTGGATAAACCGAGGGAACTGCTTGGGAGTGAGACAGACCACGCAACCCAGGGTTCCAGCATGGGAGAACAAAGCCTCAAGACCTCTGGAGGTAAAAACCTGTGGGGGTTGCAGTGACAGAAGAAACTCCCAGCCTCACAGGAGAGTTTGTTGGAGAGACCCACAGGGTCCTAGAATGTACACAAACCCACCCACTCGGGAATCAGCACCAGAAGGGCCCACTCTGCTTGTGGGTAGCGGGGGCAGTGACTGAAAGCTGGCCAAGAGCCAAGCAAGTGGTGTCGCTCCCTCTTGGACCCCTCCCCACAGACAGTGCCACAACACAGCAAAGTGGGTGGCCCTGCCCTGCCCAATGCCTAAGGCTCCTCCCCTTCCAAAGTAACAGGCACGCTCAGACAAAGGAATATGGCCCAAACGAAAGAACAGATCAAAGCTCCAAAAATAGAACTAAGCAACGAACAGAGAGCCAACCTATCAGGTGCACAGTTCAACACACTGGTAATCAGGATGCTCACTGAATTGGTTGAGTATGGTTGCAAAATGGAGGAAAAAGCGAAGGCTATGCAAAGTGAAATAAAGAGAAATATACAGGGAACCAACAGTAAAGGGAAGGAAACTGGGACTCACATCAATGATTGGAAGCAGAAGGAAGAGGTAAACATTCAACCAGAACAGAATGAAGAAACAAGAATTCAAAAAAGTGAGGCGAGGCTTAGGAACCTCCGGGACAACTCTCAATGTTCCAACATCTGAATCATAGGGGTTCCAGAAGGAGAAGAGGGAGAGCAAGATATTGAAAACTGATTTGGAAAAATCAGTGAAGGAGAACTTTCCCCATCTCGCCAAGGAAATAGGCTTCCAGGAGATCCAGGAAGCTCCGAGAGTCCCCAAGAAGTTGGACCCAAGGAAGCACACACCGAGGCACATTGTAATTACATTGCCCAAGATTAAAGAGAAGGAGAGACTCTTAAAAGCAGCAAGAGAAAAGGAGACAGTTGCCTACAAAGGAGTTCCCATAAGACTATCAGCTGATTTCTCAGAAGAAACCTTGCAGGCAAGAAGTTTTCAAAGTCATGAAAGGTGAGGACCTACACGCAACATTACTCTATCCAGCAAGGCTATCATTTAGGATGGAAGTGCAGATAAAGTGCGTCCCAGATAAGATAAATTTAAAGGAGTTCATCATCACCAAGCCCATACTACATGGAATGTTAAAGGGACTTATCTAAGAAAAAGGAGATCAGAAACTATGAACAGTAAAAAAGAGGGGATAGGAAGGAGGAAGGATGGGGGAAAAGGTATGGAGAATAAGCAGCATCAATAGCAGGTACAAAATAGGCAGGGGGAGGTTAAGAATAGTATAGGAAATGGAGGAACCAAAGAACTTATATGTACAACTCATGGACAAAAACTGAGGAGGGGAATGCTAGTGGGAGGGTGGTACAGGGTGGAGGGGAGTAAAGGGGAGAAAAAAATGGGACAACTCTAATAGCATAATCAATAAAATATATATTTTTTAAAAAAACAGAGCTAGAAAAGCTAAGACCCAGAAAATAGAAATGATTTATCCACATTACATTTTGGTCTAGAGCTCTTTCTCCAGCATCATACTTCTCATTTCTATTCCTAAGCCTTTATCTTAGGCTTTCCCTCTTACCCCAATCTTGCTTTCTCCTGTCTAACAAAGCCTGTCCTCAAACCTTTCAAATATTTCTTGAAAATTTTTCCCCTTTAAGAAACCAGTTCCTTCTGATCCTCATCTGGCTCTAATCACCCCCCTTTACTCTAAGATTCTCTTTCTCTTTTATTCATAGAATCATATACTGTAGGGTCATAGAAATTTCTGATGTAGATCACCCCAGTTTTGTAGTAAAAGACCCCAACTAGCTAAGGTATTGGTATGAGATCACAAAGCCAAGGCTAGAACACAAGCCTTTGAGTCCCTGGTTCAAGATTCCTTTTTAATCCATGGAAATGTCTATTTGTGCTTCTTTATCTATATTCTTATGTCTTCTCATGAGGTCCATCCTTCTCATTTCTTTGTCACCATTACCATCGTTGTAATCATAGTCAATATCGTCACCCAGACATTCCCCAGAGCACTTGCACAGTGCCAATGGGTACTCTATAGCCACTCCTGATTGCCCTGCTCATGAACTCTTTTTCTTTATATTACAAATGATTCCAACTTTATCACCCTGTGTCCGTTACTGTCAAGCCTCAAGGAGACCAGAGTTGGTACAATGAAAGAAACGTTGCTACTGATGTAGGAAATCTGCTTTTATCTGAAGTACGAAATATCAAAATATAATTTGCTAAACTGAAAGAGGAGGAAAGATGATGACCACAGGAACATAATTTCTTGAAAGATGACTTATGTCTTGTCTATTAGAATTTACAGGACCCAATATCAACTAGTGTAAAGATGTTGGATTTCAAAGAGCTCACTATATCTTGGTTTAAATGCACTAGATAGCAATGAACTCCTGACTCAAGCTGGGCCACTCTGACTCTCTTAAGGCAATTTAGAATTGAGGTCTAGAATCAATGAAACCTGTCTTTCAGAGGCTAGAATTATGAAGTGATGTAAAGCTAGGGCCTAGACGGTCATGCCTGTTGGAGCTGGGAAAGAGAGAGAATGAAGCAGAACTTCAGAGAGGCAAAGATGACTCAAAATGGGCAGCAATCTTGGGTCCTGATTTCCACTCTTGGTTCTACCTCTTGGTGGCCTGTGAGAAACCCAGTAAGCCCACCAAAATTCTTCTACTTCTGCTTCTCCCTTTCTTTCCCCTTGGCTTGAACCAGTTGAGCACGTTTCTTTTGCAACCAAGAAGTTTTATCTGAGTCTCTCTTTCTTCATAGAACTGAAAGATGAACCAGGCAGTTGCACAAGATTGGGATGTCGAGGAGAGGGTTGCAAGGAATTAAGACATTGTTTCCTTCACTGTAGGGGGTAGTGCTTTTCTATTTGTGGTTTTCTATGAATCAGATCTCACAATCATCAGGGATTATTTTTTTTCTGCCACTCTCCCACCCCCATCCAGGTAAACACAGCAACCGTTGCCAGCCTTCAGCCTTCATGAAAGTTCATTGCACTCTCATGTACTTCCTTCTGAAGTACCTAGAGGACACTTTTGTTTATTTAGAGACCAAAATAAGATTTTTTAAAAAAATTTATGTATATATTTTATTGATTATGCTATTAAAGTTGGCCCATTTTTTCTCCCCTTTACTCCCCTCCACCCTACACCACCCTCCCACCAGCATTCCCCTCCCTAGTTCTTGTCCATGGGTTGTACATGTAAATTCTTTGGCTTCTCCATTTCCTACACTATTTTTAACCTCCCCCTGTCTATTTTGCACCTACTATTTATGCTTCTTATTCCCTGTACATTTTCTCCCATTTTCCCCCCTCCCTGATTTCTATTTCTGTGACTCTGTACCTGTTCTAGTTGTTTGCTTAGTTTGTTTTTGTTTTCATTTTTAGGTGAGTTTGTTGTCATTTTACTGTTCATAGTTTTGGTCTTCTTAGATAAGTCCCTTTAACATTCCATGTAGTATGGGCTTGGTGATGATGAACTCCTTTAAATTTATCTTATCTGGGACGCACTTTATCTGCACTTCCATCCTAAATGATAGCCTTGCTGGATAGAGTAATCTTGGGTGTAGGTCCTCACCTTTCATGACTTTGAAAACTTCTTGCCTGCAAGGTTTCTTCTGAGAAATCAGCTGATAGTCTTATGGGAACTCCTTTGTAGGCAACTGTCTCCTTTTCTCTTGCTGCTTTTAAGAGTCTCTCCTTCTCTTTAATCTTGGGCAATGTAATTACAATGTGCCTCGGTGTGTGCTTCCTTGGGTCCAACTTCTTGGGGACTCTCGGAGCTTCCTGGATCTCCTGGAAGCCTATTTCCTCGGTGATATGGGGAAAGTTCCCCTTCACTGATTTTTCCAAATCAGTTTTCAATGTCTTGCTCTCCCTCTTCTCCTTCTGGAACCCCTATGATTCAGATGTTGGAACATTGAGAGTTGTCCCGGAGGTTCCTAAGCCTCGCCTCACTTTTTTGAATTCTTGTTTCTTCATTCTGTTCTGGTTGAATGTTTACCTCTTCCTTCTGCTTCCAATCATTGATGTGAGTCCCAGTTTCCTTCCCTTTACTGTTGGTTCCCTGTATATTTCTCTTTATTTCACTTTGCATAGCCTTCGCTTTTTCCTCCATTTTGCAACCATACTCAACCAATTCAGTGAGCATCCTGATTACCAGTGTGTTGAACTGTGCACCTGATAGGTTGGCTCTCTGTTCGTTGCTTAGTTCTATTTTTGGAGCTTTGATCTGTTCTTTCGTTTGGGCCATATTCCTTTGTCTGAGCGTGCCTGTTACTTTGGAAGGGGAGGAGCCTTAGGCATTGGGCAGGGCAGGGCCACCCACTTTGCTGTGTTGTGGCACTGTCTGTGGGGGAGGGGTCCAAGAGGGAGCGACACCACTTGCTTGGCTCTTGGCCAGCTTTCAGTCACTGCCCCCGCTACCCACAAGCGGAGTGGGCCCTTCTGGTGCTGATTCCCGAGTGGGTGGGTTTGTGTACATTCTAGGACCCTGTGGGTCTCTCCAACAAACTCTCCTGTGAGGCTGGGAGTTTCTTCTGTCACTGCAACCCCCACAGGTTTTTACCTCCAGAGGTCTTGAGGCTTTGTTCTCCCATGCTGGAACCCTGGGTTGCGTGGTCTGTCTCACTCCCAAGCAGTTCCCTCGGTTTATCCACGAGCAAATGTGGGACCACCCGGTCTGCCAGCCGCCACCTTGCAAGAGCGTCGTCTCTGCCCCGGCTGCCCATCTCTGCCCCCCCTACCAATCTGGATGAATGTTTCTTCTTTAGCTCCTTGGTTTCGGACTTCCATACAGTTTGACTTTCTGGCAGTTCTTGAGTATTTTGTTTTTAAATTTGTCGTTGTCCTTCTTTTGGTCGTGCAAGGAGGCAAAGTGTATCTACCTATGCTTCCATATTGGCTGTATATCTAGGGACAGAAATAAGCTTAAAGTTTTGTTAAAATGAATCCAACTTGTCTTAGGCATTTCAAATCTACTGTCTCAGTTGGGAGGTGGAAGGGTACATTTTGGAGATTCTCCCACTTCAGTCACTGGCAGGCTACTTTTATGATTTTTGACATTTCTACATACCAGTCGTATTAGAGTTTTCTTAATATTTTTAGAAATATACTTAAACTTTTTTGCTCACGCTCAACTATAATATTCATTAATGAAATCTAGGTTTGCTATGCATATTTTATTTTTTACATATACATTAAAATGTAAAACTATTACAATAAAAATACATTTTTTTTTTTTACCACCTGAGATCATCTCATGTGCACTACATTAGGAAACATTAGTATAGTGTGGGCATTGGAGTCAGAGAGGTCTTAGCTCTGCCACTTAATACCTGTCTGATTGTCCCTGGCTAGGTAGCCCAGTTGCTTAGAGAATCGTCCCAATATGTCAAGGTTGCAGGTTCAACATCCAGTCAGGAAACATACAAGAAGCAACTAATAAATGCATAAATAAGTGGAACAATAAGTCAATGTCTCTCCTTTCCCCTCTCTCTCTAAAATAAATGTAAAGATCTTTTTTAACTATTTAAAATCAAGTTGGTTTTGGAATGCTGAAAAATAACCATGTCTGAAATTATTTACCCCTCATCACCTTAGTCCTACCCTGAAGATGAGGATTCCATTCCTGTATCACAAGCCAGTACCTGTCTGGGGAATCAATTTGCTCCACAGGCTGTCTTTGATTATATGTTTGCTAATGTGTAATACTTCAATTCTTTATTTGGTTCTTTTTAAAATTTGTTTTTTTAATCTATTTTTATTGAATTTGTTGGGGTGACATTGATTAATAAAATTGTATAGGTTTTAGGTATACAATTCTATAATATGATACATCCTCTGTATATTGTATTGTGTGTCTACCACCGCAAGTCAAAGTGTGTTTTCTCCTTTTTTAATTTTGAGAACTTTAAAAATATAAGAAGGTAGTTATTTCTATAATGATGAAAGTTAGAATTAGAAAAAATGTCACATTACACAGAAATTAAACCAAATCCTAATGTGGCCAAGTCACACAGCAAGACAACAGCACTCCTAGAAATAGAACTGAACTACCCTGTCCCCAGTACAAGTTGTTTTCACTAGTGGGGTGATCTCTTTGCTTACATTCACAGGTTTGGATGTATTACTGAGCCCTTTGAATGATCTTAACTCTGTGTTTTTCCTTTGGATGTTTGGTATAAAATACTATGTGGGGAGGAAAGGAAGAGATAGCCATGGAAACACCTGTTTTAGAATGTGATGTAGATCCAGGAATAAATATCCACAGAGAGAACCCCTGGTTATAGTGATGTGCATGATCAAAATTGACCTCAGGTTATAGATTGTCCTGGGCTGTCAGGTTTTTACTTAACACTGTGGCCATGCTAAGGACCAATGAACAGGCATCTCTTGCAGCTGGGGTTTCCTTGATGTAGGAGAAATGAAGCACAGGTAAGAGGGAGCGTGGAAAGGAGGTAGTATGACTCAGCCTTCACCTTTTATTCACGTTCATTCTGAAGAGGTTTGAGATAGCTTAAACCAAGGACATGCATACAATAAAATTAGTATCAGGATTGTTTAACATAAGAAGAAGCAAAGTAAAAAGGCTACATATACTTTTGTCTGTAAGCCTCTTGACAACCATAACAAAAACAGAAATAAGTTGTAAAGAAAGGTGGATGCCTACCAATTATCCACAATAGAAAAAAATTTTCCTGGAACTAAATTCTTAAAATATTTTTTTTCACACATAAGATCTTATTTTAGGGGCTATTGTGGAATATAATAGGCAATGTCCTGGACAGTAGCTTTACAATAAATGCAGAAAATATTCATAGGACTGTTTCCTGTAACAAGTTTGGACTGGAGTCAAGATTATTATAAAAAGGCCTAGTGGCTACAGCCTTAGGTTGGTCTTTGATAAACAGCAAGATACTTATATTTCTGAGCTACGGTGTTACCTTCTATAAAATGAAGAGATTGCCTTTTAGATCAGAGAAGAGGTAAGGAAGCCTATTAAATTCATCTGGAGAGTTTATTCAAAATACACATGCCTTCTGCATTATCCTAACCCCTTACATATCAAATGTCTTCTGAAAAATTATTCTAGATTACTCTTTTAATACCAAAAAAAGAATGGGAGTAATACAACACTCATGTACTCACCACTCAAAATGAACTAATGTTAACATGTAGTCATATATTCTTTAGACCTTAAAAAGAAAAAGAAGGAATAAAACATTATAGATCAAGATAAAGTCCCTATATTAGTTACAATGGGCTAGGCTATACTGCAGTAAGAAACATACAATCCCACAATGATAGTGGCTGAAAACAACAAAGATCTGTTTCTCAATCATGACACATGTTTACTGTGGGTCATTTGAGAACTTTGTTGTTCTTTGTCCTCATTCCAGGACTCAAGCTGATGAAGTAGCTTGAAAAAACAAAATCTAAAACACTGCTAGTCACTATACTAAAAAGAAGAACATAGTAAATTGTGCATATGGTTCTTAAATCTTCTATTCAGGAGACACTTTCACTCCCATTTTCTTGGCAAAGTTAAGTCATATGGTCATGCCTAACTTTAAAGAATGTGCCTAGAAGAAAAGCCAGAATATTCATAAACAGACCCAAGGACTGGAACAGGCCTTTCTGCTCCTCTCCCCAGGCCTATTTGCCTCTCCACTCAGAGGCAGCCACTATCATGAGTTTGGTGCATATCTAGACCCTCTTTTATATTTTTTTACTATAAAATAAACATTTGTAAATAATATATAGTGTTAATTTATATATTTTAGAAAATACTTGTTAATGACATTATACTTTTATAATGTCTTACATTTTTAAAAATATATTTTGCTTCCTGGATTTATCTATACTGAATCATATAGATCTGGTTCATTTATTTAAACTGTTGCCTACAATTCCATACTATAAATACACTGTGATTTATTTATCTATTCTCTTACATATGAACAAAGTATTTTCAATTTTTTATTATTATTGGTAGTGTGGGATTATAAATATGTTTGAGAGAGTCCCTGGCAGTCTATCTCATTGGATTTAATAAGACAAATGCTAATATCATAAAGCAATTACTGTATGTAATGAATTAACTTCTCTCTTATGCACCTAGAATGATACTAGTTGTGTGCCATTCTTGGGAGAGTTGAGAAAATAGTCACTCAAATAACTGCTTTTGTTCTCTAGTGCGGATGAAGAATCCTATTTGAGAAAGGCTGCTTGGAGTGTAACCTAGTAGATTGCAAGGTCTTTGAATGTGGACATTTTCAACTTTTCTAGATATTGCCAAATTATTCTCCAGTCCTTGTAATTTCTGTAAGTTGCATGTGACAGTTCTCCTTTTCCAGTGCTTGCTATTTTCAGACATTTTACTTTTGGCCAATCCCATGGGTATGAAATAGTATCTCATTGTCATTTTAAGTTGTGTGTCTCTGATTACCAGTGAAGTGGAGCATTTTTTCATATTTAGGAATTGAATTTTTCTGTGCATCACCTATTCAAATTCTCTGCTGATGGCATTGTTTATGTGTTTCCTGTTGATTTATAGTAGTTCTTTATACCTTTTGAATCTAATGCTTCCTCTGTTACATACGTGGCCATCTCTCAGTGATTCTGGTGTATCTTTCACCTACACATAACCCACCACAACTACGAAAGTTACTCTATCTTTAATATTTCATGTATGTGTCATTACTTAACACACAAACTCATATATATATACCCAAACCTAGGAAATTTTAAACCAACCTACAAAGAATTCTTCTAAATATATAGATGCATTTTATGTATTCATTCTATCCCTAAATAGCTTCTTGCGTGAAAAGAAGACAAATTGTGAATTTGCCTAAATTACAAAGAACTTTTGCATGGCCAGACCTGGACAAGGCTCTGCTTTGTTAAGTACCGTTATTGTTACCCAAAGATCAGCAAGTCCAAATACTCTCCTCATAGAGGTCTTCTTTGACCTCATGGGCAGCAGAACTGCTTTAAAGGACTGCTGACCAGTCCTTTAAATGAAGAAACAGGATTTGTGGCTCTCTCTAACAGAGCAAGGCAGAGCAGTCGGTGATGCCCTGTGCTCATTGATTGGCAGTAGTATCTTGAAAAGGGAACATTAGCTTAAAAAAGCATTCTGAATGCAAAAATAGTATAAAAAAATAGCATGGTAATTATATAAATAAGTGGAGAGTCCAGTTTTTCCTAAAACAGCATCATTATCAGAATAGACAACATGAAGGAGTGTGTTAAGAGCATGAAGTTATTTATGGTATTTTTCCTCTTTTCTTTTATCTTCAAATATTCTATGATAGACTTACACTATATTATTAATTCAAAAATCATAATAAGAAGCAAAACCAAAATGTAACTCATGGTAATTACAATGATTCTCAGTTTCCCAAGTGGGTGTTCACTTCAAGTTGGGGGAGAAATCAAAGACAGGCAAGTGTAAGGGTCTTTCCCATTGGTAAGCTTTTCAAAGTAAATTTGAAAGTGCTAGAAAACTGTAGCTTACCTAGGATGGGGAGGAAGTGGCCAAATGCTATGACTGAGAAGTGTAGAGAAAAGTACTCATGATGGAGGGGAAGAACAGAATGGGGCAAGGAAGGAAAATGTTGGCTCTGCCAAGTTTAAGGGGGTTCAGAATGGATTTTTTTTTATTTGCCTGACTTAACAAGGCAAGAAAGTACAGAAGAAAGAATTCTAAGAAGATTTGATGTAAAAAGCCTTACATGGGCCCTGGCTGGGTGGCTCAGTTGGTTGGAGCATCCTCCTGTACACCAAAAGGTTGCGGGTTTGATTCCAGATCAGAACACATACCTAGGCTGCAGATTCGATTTCCCAGCTGGGGCACATATGGGAAGCTACAAATTGATGTTTGTTTGTTTTTTTCTCTCTCTCTCTCTTTCTCAAATCAATAAACATTGGGTGAGGATTTTTAAAAAATAGTTAAAAAAATTTTATCCTCATATGAGGACATTTTTTTCATTGCTTTTAGAGAGAGAGAGAGAGAAAGGGAGAGAGAAAAATATCACGTGAGAGAGAACTATCAATTGGTTGCTTCCTGGACATGCCCTGACCAGTCATAGGCATCCAGACTGGAGTACAAGCCCACATCCTAGGCATGTATCCTGACCAGAAATTGAACCCACAACCCTTTGGCTATGGGATGATGCTCCAACCAACTGAGCCACACCAACCAGGGTAAAAAAAAAAAAAGAGTTGTTATTTTTTTTTAAAGTCTCGCGTATAAGCCTTGGCTCTGCTGTTAACTAGTGTTTGACCACAAGCAAGTCGCTGAACCTCATCTGAGAAATGAAGGTGACACCCAGGGTTGATGTGAGCCCCAAATGCAATAATGTCTGTGAGAGTACTTGGTAAATGCTGAATTTCCAACTCAGGTTAGTTACTAGTAATGAGAAAAGGGCACCAGAGCAATGCTAGTGAAGAGCAGAGAGAGCGAGAGAAAGCCCCTAGTCAGGGGCAGGGCAGGAAGTGTGCCCGTGACAGGGAAAGAAATGCCAGTGCACATGACACAGGAACCCAGACCATCCCTGGCCCTTTCTGATTCTTTGGGATGGACTTGGGGTTACAGATTCTCAGGACACAGGGGTTTGGAGGAAAAACACCTTGCACATGCGCAGTATGTGTTGAAAGTCTAATAATGTTATTTCTTATGAAATGTCTTCATACAACATTGGATTAAGAGTGCTTGCCAACAAATGTCACCATGGCATCTAGAAAGATACATTTCGATAGGTGGAAACAATGCCAAGAGAGGAAGAATTTTCCCTACCTTGATGCCCTTCACCTCCTCTGAGGGGAGGGACATCACCAGCCCTTGTTAAAGAAGAAACTGGACTCAGGCTGATGACCCTACCTCAGCTCCCCAAGATTCAGTTGACTTCAGGGACAAATACTGGCTGATTGTTCTTTCCCTTCCATACCCTAAGGCTGGGGGGTGCACTTGTGATTTTTCTTTCCCCTAAAAGATAGCTGTACACTTTCTTTTAACCACAGTTAATCAGCCAAAAATAAAAACTAAGTAAGTGACTTGTGGGAGGAAGTGTGTACAGTGATAGACCTTACTCCTCTCCCAGTTCCTGATCCCAGGCATCACCATCATCATTGCAGTTTTCAATGAGGAATTAAGGCCTCCAAAGAAATTCTAATTGACAGTGACCTAAACTTGGGCCTCGGCTTAGAGGTGCCTGGCTTTGGGAAAGAGACCCAGGGTGTCCTTTCCTCATTGCACTGTTGAAGTAGTTCTTATGAACTCCATATAACAGATATTGCTACTAAGACTTAGAATGATTAAATATACTTCCCAAAGCTCAGGTGGCTTATTGTAAGGTTTCTATTATTGGTTTCAGAATGGGCTCTTTTTTCATATAGCTCAGTAATTGCCAAAGGGTAGAGGGGAATGCACTACCCCTTTTGGGATATTTGAGTGTATATGTGTGTGTCTTATATTCCATGTAATAATATTATTCATACTTGGAAAATAAACCCTATTGCTTTCATTTTGCAAACAATAGAAAGTGAAAACGACACAAATTTTCTTGGCTGTTGGGGATATGCGAACATATCTTCTTTCATGTGAAGGACATTCAGACCAAGGAGAATGAGATGTTTATGTTCTTTTTATCAGATGGGGGATATGGGTTAAGTTTCCACTGGCCACATGCTCCTGCTCTGCCCCATTGGTGCTTTCTATTTAATATAATCTTGCAATGAAATTATTTTCAATACATTGTCTTCTGGAACTTCAATATTTCTCACAGGTAGCCACTACTTCTCTCCTATATTTAATTACACAGTCTATGGTCTGGATATTTGTGTTCCCGTCCCCAAATTCACATGTTAAAATTCTAACCCCAGAGGTCATGGTATTAGTAGGTGTGGCCTCAGGGGGGTAACTAGGTCATGAGGGTGGAGCCCTGGTAAAGGAGATCAGTAGCCTTATAAAAGAGACTCCACAGAGCTCTCTATCCACTTCAGATAAGTGAGGCTACAACAAAAATCTGTGATCTAGAAGAGGGCTCCCTCCTGACCATACTGGCACTTTGATCTCAGAATTCCAGCCTCCAGACCTGCAAGCAACAAATTTCTGTTATTTATAAGGTACCTAGTCTGTTATTAGCTTGAATGGACTAAGGCACATAGGGGAAAATAGTACTTCTGATATAAAATGGAAAAGGTTGCCATATAATATTTCATATATAGTATAATCTCAATTTCATTAATTTTCTTTTACTGGTTTATAAGTTATTATGAGAGGCAGTATGCTGTAGCTGAAGAAAGCATGAATCTGAAATCAGAAAGACTAAGGTGTGAATACGGTCTCTGCTACTCACTAACTATAAAAACTTGGGCAAGTTACTTAAACTCTCTGATCCCCATTTATTTTATCTGAAAAAAGGAGGCGGTGGTGGAAGAATTCTATTTATTTTGGGGAAGCTGAATGAAATTAGAACAAATTTAGGTAAAATACTTGACATGTATAAAGAAGTTAATAAATGATTTTTTTTTATTATTTTAAGCAGGAAATATAAAGAGCCAGCTTCGTGGGCGTACGGCTGTGCAGTCACACAGAGCACCATGCTTGAGAAAGGTCTGTACTCGGGTTAATGCTCTGCTGTTGCCATCTTAGAGTTTGTAATACTTTTTGGAGTAGAGGCTCCACACTTTCATTTCACACTGGGCACGCAAACTGTGTAGCTGGTTTTGTGAACACACACATGCACACACTCACACAGAGGAAAAGATTGAAAAGCAATAAACCAAAATGTAAATAGTATTTGTCTTTGGGTGGTTTTAAGAGTGATTTTTATTTTATCCCCTGTTCTCTTGTATATTCTACATTTTCCATAATTAACATATATTACTTTTTAAGCAGGAAAAACAGTGAATATATTTCCTTTACAAAATTGTGCTCCCCGTTTTGCAGATAAGTGAAACCAGGGTAACAGATAGGAAATGACTCACCTGAGATTGCTTAAGCAATCAGTGCCACATTATGACACGTGCTCAGAAAACTGCACTTAGCCACATTTTTTCTAATAAGAATCTCTTTGGACTTCTGACTTGGGACGCAGAAACCCAGGATCACCCGCGCTATGCTTGTCCACCAGGCCAACCGCTACGGGAGGTTCGGAAGTAGAAGACTCAATTCTGTTCTCAAAAAGCTTACTGACTGGTTGTATATGAAACAGTGATGCAAATACTATTGTTCAGACTCTAAATGTTGTTAAGAACAGCACAAGGAGGGATCGGTTCTCAAGGAGCAACTGACAGCACTTGTCACAAAACCTTTTCAACAGGGCTGTTCACAAATTAAAAACAAGGGATGCTGGAGTTTCACTCCTTTCAATTTTCCCCAACCACCCTCTGCGAAGGTATTTGAAGGTAGGTAGTGTGAAGAGAAGGGGGTCTAAGTGTGTAGGATCATTCGGTTTGCATATTTTATAGTTTGCAGTATTGAAGTTATCCTTTGATAAACTTTCATTGAGAAGGTTTCTTTATTTCACATTCACAGTAGCTCAGGCAGCAGCTCACCCTCATACTCTGATTTTTCCCTTCTGCACTTTCTCTTCCTCTTCTGCTTCTCTTGGCAAGTCATCCAAATCAGAACCTTCTTGTCCTGTGGCCCACCTTGAGGGTTTTGTAAACATCCATGCATTGTATCCCTGCTTCGCCTAACCCCTCCTCCTCCAAGAACCACACTTACAATTTAAGTGTCTTTCAGCAGCACAATAAATCTTCATGAACCAGCATACCTAAGGGACCTCTAGAACTGATCTCTGACACAATTATCTTGGCCCAGACTAGGGGCTCTGGGCCGAGATAAAGGAAAGCAAGATACAGACTCAGAAGGGTTTAACAGCCAGCTTAGGCTGATGACATTTGTGTGAAAATTCACACGAGCTGTATTTAATGTGTTCTTCTTACTCTATGCAAGGTAGGCAATTAGTTTTACACCCATGATCTGATTTAGTTTAATCCTCACACCGATCCTTATAAGTTAGATACTATGCTCCCCATTTTTACAGGGGCAAAGGAGGCAAAGTAACTTGCTCAGAAACACAGCTGGTCAAAACCCATAAAATGTACAACACCAGGACTGAACCCTGATGTACACTATGGACTTTGATGGATAATGATATCCCAGTATAGATGCACTGATTGTAACAAATGTACCGCTCTGGTACCCAGTGTTGATTATGGGAGAGGCTGTGCCTGTGCAGGGGCAGCGGTACGGGGGAGGGCCCTGTACTGTGTGCTCAGTTTTGCCTCAAACAGCTCTATAAAGTCAAGTCTATTTTAAAACACACACACACACACAACTAGCAAATAGCAGCGCCAGGGATCAAAACTAGATCTTTCTCCTTGGCTGATAGTGAGTTACTGTCATCAACAACCTATTTAGCGCCACTGCACAGGTAGCAATAATGATAGGGGGTGTGTGTGCATCCTATTGCAGATCACACTGTGCTGTCTGAGTGTGTGGCAGGGGTAGGGAGTACATGGCAAGCAGTAACATGTGGGGACAAGGGAAAGAACTGGAAAAAAGAAATCTTGAATTGGGCCCTGACTCTATCACCTGGTAGCTGCATGATCTTGGACATGTCATTTTTGTTTTAGTTTCCTTATCTGTACATTGCAACTGGGTGATTGTGAGGGTCAAGTAAAATAAAATATGTACAAAGTACATATGTACTTTGAAATCATAAGCAACAATTGCCATATTAGTTGTCTTGCACGCGCACACATGCACACACACACTTAAGGTACATACCCATGTGATTAAAAGGGTAATCAGGAAATTTGGCTTCTAATTCTCTAACCCACCTTCACCACTAAGCTGCCTCTGTCGCCTGTAAGACGGAGTGGCTGGACTGGCACCCCACCTCTAGGGGTTTTTTTCTTTTCTTTCGATCTCAGAGCTCTGACTTCCACACTCCCCCAAGAACTCCACTGCCGTGCTGCCTGAGCCTCCCACCGCGCCCCTTCCCACCTGTCTCTGGGTCCTGCACCGGTTTCTCGTGGCACCTTCTGGCCTTTATCTTCCCCACATTCCAACCCTGAGTCCTTTGTGCTCTTTGAGAAAAGGTGCAACAGTGACACTCAGCCTTCACTGTTTGAGGAAGGCTGTCCGTGAAAAAGGCCCTGTGGGCCAGCATCACATCTGCTGCTGGGATAAGTGGCCACAATTTTGATTGCGCCTTTTTTATCTTCTTTTTCCTATTCTTTTTTTTTTCAGTATATCATTTCGAAACTTGAAAAATGTCACACAATCTGATGTGACTTGTGACTGCCCAGCCCTAACATACCCAAGGCCCTTAGGGGCTTGTAAACCATGTCACCTGCACAAAATTTGGGGGAGTCCCAAGAGGGACTTAAGGGGTAGCTTGAGAAATAGAGGGCGAGACCAGTGTGGGGGAGTGGGTGTGACTCCAGGGTCCCAGCAGCTTCACTTCAGCCGGCTTTATATTAACTTCTGCATAAGATCTTACTTAAGAAAAGGCTTCCCTTGCTTTAAAAAGTTTGAAAACTTCTGATTACTAAGAAGAATCAGAGATTACCACTCCACCCCCTTAAGCCTCAAGAAGAGTGCCGGGCACCTTTTAACTTCATCACAGAGCTGAGAGGTGAGAAGTGTTCTGTATCAAGATGACAAGGCTCTGATATTAATCATTTATTGAACAGTGAGTCATGGTTAAAATCCCCCTACCCTGAATGCAAAAGACAGAAGGGAAATTTTACTTACCACAACTAAGAGCTTCCCCGGGCCACAGGGGGCATTCCCATGAGCTCTGTGTGACCTGAGTTCCTATATGTGTCAGATCAGGCTTTTGCCTAAAGAACATCTATCAAGAGATGAGCAGCCAGGACAGGAATGCTATATAAGTGAAAGCCATAGCTAAGCAGTATTTTGAATATGCTGAATTTTGGCCTAGAGCTACACTGTCCAATATGGTAGCTACGAGCTAATGAAACATAAATATATTTAAATTAAATGAAATTTAAAATTCAAATCCTCAGTCATAATAGCCACGTTTCAAGTGCTCAATCTCTACATGTGGCTAGTGGCTGTTACACTGAACAGCGAGAATGGAAATGGTAAAGAACATTTGTTCTTCAACGTTTGTTCTTTAATATTTCCGTCGTTGCAGAGAGCTCTGTTGAACAGTGCTAGAGTCACACTATCTAATTCTTTATTAATCCAGCTAGCGAACTGGGCCCCTCATCAAGCCCTGCACTGGCAGCTCCCTCCATGGACCGCCCCTCCCCTGCCCCGCCCAGAGTTTCCCTTTCCCATTCCTCCCGGCCTTAGGGTTCCTGGAACAGTGAGTTTGCGAGGGGCAGAATGAATGTGTGAAAGAGTATACATGAGTTTGTAAGCATGTTCTGAGAACGCTTTTATTCTCACTTTGGGGTCTTCGTAGCGTGTCTGCCCTGCCCAGGCTTCACTAGCAGAGGTAACAGATGGGGTAATTTTTCTTGAAATTTTTCTAAGTACATAAATATTCCAATAGGGAACCTTAACTTTTACATCCTAAAATTCAGATCTTTCTCGGAGATCTTATACTGTTACACAAGAAGTGTTTACTATAAACACACGTTAGAAACAGAATTTAAGAGTTGAAGCAATCTTAGAAATCATCTGTTTGACAGCTTCACTTTTCACAAAGAAGACTAGGAGACCCAGAGAAGTTCAGGGACTTGTCCCAGAATACACAGTGATTCAGCCTGCCCAGGGACCCAGGGCATCTGGTTTCCACCGCAGGGTTTTTCTCAATGCTCAACATTAAGAGATCTTCTCACTGCTGCCTTCTTCAGCCCCTACAGCTCTTTGCGCCTCTGACATAACAAGATACCCTTAGGGTCTCAATGTAGGCCCCTATTCCATGACCCCTTTCTGCAAGGCTCTGAGTGTTTAGTTCAAGCATGGTCTAGAAAAATTCTCCCCAAGCTGCAGTTTGTCTAAAACTGTCCCCTGAGCTTCGCACTGTAAAAGTCACCCTAGCAGTACAGAGAAATAGGAACCTTTCCCGTCTAGAATGACTAGCCTCCGTGCAGGTATAGTTTCAGTATTACAGCCAAATGTCAGAAACACTCTTCACTATAGCTTAACTTTCCAGGTATGTGTCTCACAAAGGTATGTATGTTGTGATTTTTATATTCCCGTAGTGTTTAACATATTATCCTTGCAGTAGGTGAAATTAGATTTGAAAGATAAATCTAGAAGATTGGACATGATTGTGATAATGAGAACTCCAGGCTCTCTTTCTGCTTATATTCTAGAACAAAAGTCAGCAGACTGTTACCTGTGGGGCCAAATCTGGTCCACTGTTTTATTTTGTTTTGTTTCATTTTGTAAATAAAGTTTTATTGAATTCAGCCGCACTTGTTTATTTACATGTTATCTAGAGCTGCTTTCACGCTACAATAGCAGAGTTGGATACAGTAGTTAAGACTGAAACCGTATGGCCTGCAGTAAAAAATATTTTCTTTCTGATACTTTACAGAAAAAGTTTGCTGATGCTTGGTCCAGAGTGACAGTAAATAAACCACTTTCCAAATCCTGCTTGCTATTTACTTCCAAGTGATGCTATGAGGTGGGAAAGATTCGAATTCAGAAAGATCTTGCCAAACCAAAACCATTATTCTAGCCAATTACAGCTTTTGCCTTTTAAAACTGATGCACTTACTAATAAGGAAAATATGTATTTTTATATATACACATACACACATATACACACACATAATTATTTAAAGGATGATGAGAATTTTTACAACAGGAATGCAAAGAGAAAGAAATAGTTGATATTTGCTTCTGACATCTTTTTTTCCAGCAAGACAATATTTTTTGATAATCAGGTTTTGTTGAGAATGAGGATTTCCTAAATTTCTTTATTTCTTCTTTAAATTATTATCATAGAGTTCCTTACAGGGCACATCCTAATCAAACAGGAAGAGAAAGAGGACAAAGTCCACCTTTTCTGACCCTAGGCTGTGGGGACTATGGGAAGAAGGAAAGCAAGGGAAGAGAAAGCAGGTATTTATATGTGTCTCACTCCGTCCTCTCTGAGGGAAAACGGCGGATAAGAGCATGGCCTCTGACTCAGAATGCCTGGGCAACGTTATATTATGTTTCTATTTCCTGCTCCGCAAAGCTGGGGTAACAGGGTTAGTGACCTTGCAGAATTGCGATGAGAACTAGGTAATGGCTTAGAATAGTGTACCAAAGCGCTTAGTATAGTGCCTATTGCATGGTGGTGTTGTTATGGGGGATGGGAGTGGTGGGTATTACTGGTGGATTTTGAAGGAATGCTGAGAGTGGGCTCGACCTCTCTCTCCCACTTTGGAGTCTGGAAGATCTCCTCGAAGGCTGCCCCTGCAGCACCTGGAATAGCCACATGAAAGCAAACTCTTTCCCAGGAGTGAGGCAGAGCTTGCCTTTCTCCAGGACTGTCAGCAGCTCTCAGTGCCCACATACCTGAAGGGGAACAGGGACCGAGGATCTGGAAGGAAAGTTTTCAGAGGGGGATTACCTTTATCTTTTTTAAAGATCCTCATCTGAGAATATGTTTTTATTGATTTTAGAGAGAGGATGGAAGGGGGAGAGAGAGAGCTCAGAGAGAGAAACATAGATGTGACATTCGTCAATTGCCTCCTGTATGCACCCCACTGGGGACTGAACCCAAAACCTTTTGGTATTCAGGACGACTCTCCAACCACCTGAGCCACCTGGCCAGGGCCTGAGGGGATTATCCTAGAGGGGTGGACCACTGAGCTGGTACCGCTGGGACAGGAGCACATACAAGACGTGGTAGATCCCAGAAGGGGACAAATCACCACGAGAGCCGAGATAGGGCAGAGTCTACAACAGAGCTCCCTGAGTCCTTAAGAGCAGGCAGAGAATATATCACGAGTTACCATGGCCACAGACATCAACCACCAAGGCCAGCGGGAGAGCCTGGAGCAGGCTCAGCCCACTTCAATTCAGGGGGCAACCCAGCCCTGCCCAGCAGCTCCATAACAGAAACTCAAAGCTGGGCAAGCCACAGGATACATCCAAGAGCCGTCACCCTCGCACCACAAAACGTACATAAACCACACCCCTCTCCCATGCACCTGGATGCCATCTTTGGGGGAGATGAGTAGAAATCTGAAAGACTGACCATTCTATCAAAACTAAACTGTTTACCATTTAAATTAGATCAGAACGAAATATAGTCCATCCCTTCTCTCATCACTTGTCCAGCAGGGTGGGGTCTTATAAATACATTACATCATTTAATAGATACAAAGAACTTGCCCCCCTTTTTTAAATCACATTTGGATGTGATGAGAATAGCTTATGATTTTCCTCCTCTCTCCCCAACACCCGCGTTTTAAACTCTGAATTGGATCATTCTCCTTTAACACCACCTCTAGCCTCCGCACCTCCCACCCCCGCACCGCCCCCTGCCGTCCCGCAACCGTGCACTCAGGGACATACCTACACCCACACAGACATAAGCTGCTGTCTAAAACCAGCTTCAGGGACAAGTCAGAAGAGTTTGAGGCTCTAAGGTGAACAACAGGAAGAAGACATTTCCCAAAAAACCCCCACCAAAACCAAAGGGGAAGAGCTGAGGGAGGGAAGAAGGGAGGGGGCAAGGGAAAGTGGTGCGGGGGAGGCAGAGACAAATGTATTTAAAAAATAAATAAATAAATAAAAACAAAAAACAGAAAACAAACAAAAAAACCCCCACCAAAACCGCTCATTCCTGGTAGCAGGGAAAATGCAATGGCTTGCACGAACTGAATCTGAAGGTATCACTTTCTCCTGCTCTGTTTCTGGCTCATCGAGGGAGAAAACAAGGGCATCGTACAACCTTTCAATAATAATGTGTTGTTTACATAGTTTGTAAATAAGGCTTACACTTTGAGTCCTATTAGGCAAACTACAATAAAAGAATTTTTTTTTTTTTTTAAGAAAAAGGGAACACAAGAAAGAACAACAGAAGTCCCTAAGGGTCGGTCTTGGGAATACGCTGGAGACCACTGCACCCTTGGTGACCGGGAACCCTTCTCAGCGCCACCAGTGTGCAGTCAGACAGTGCTGCCCTCAGGCTGGTTTTCAGGTTCCTTAATAAATCTACAGGGTTTCTGCGTCAGTAGTAAAGCTATTAGCTCAGAGCAGGCTGGGTGACCTCAGGTGGGTCCTCTGGGACTGGAGGGGCATTGGAGCCACTGAAGAAAATGATGCTGTCACTCCAGCTCTAAAGTCCACCTACCAATATGCCTCATGTCACCACTGGAGTATACAGGTACTCACTCCCGCGCTCACGCGCTCTCTCTCTCTCACGTGTGTGCTTGTGTGCACTTCCCCCACCAGCTGAGGCCAACACAGGCATCCTACAGCAGATGGATGAATAGCAGGTCTGTCCTGCCAGCTCTGTGCTCTCTCCCACCCAAAGAAATCAGAAGAGACTCAGACGGCAAAGCCTGGCATAGCCCAGTCTGTTAAGGCACTGTTAGCACTGGGACGTGTGAAAGCACCTGAGGGAAGCAAGATGGAATCTGAAAGAGAAATCATTGACCTTCAAGTAAGTTCTCTCTGGGAGAGAGGAGAGTGGAGATGGGAGCCTGGGGGAAGTTGGGGGAAGCTGGGGGAAGAAAGGATTAATATTTTGGTCACTTGATATTCCGCCCCCCTTACCCTCCTGATTCTCTTTCCTACCTCCCTTCTCCAAATGCTCCCTAGGGTTTATCTCCTTATTTTCTCTTTCTCCTCCCATTTCCCTGCCTGGTTCTTCACTTGATTTTAAATATGTGAGAAGCAGATTGTTTAAATCCCTCTTGACCTCTGCTTCCTTTTGTCGAAGAGCTAATTAGATTCATGTTACTAGAAAATGATTTCACATTCTGCACAGCGCTTTTCTCAAAACCCCTCGACAGCAGAGAGTTATTTGAGAGCAGCCGTGCAGTTATCTGGAGACAAGGAAAGATACAAGTTTTGGGGTAGGAAGAAAAGCAGCTGGCCAACTTTGCATTTTACAGGTTGGAAAAAACGAGCCATTCCTCGGCTCTCTCCCCACAAAGCTCTGCTGTGTAGGGCAGTATCTCATTCAGACAGGGCACGAGAAGAAAATCGGTATAGTCTACTAGGAGGCAGAGGTATGTGTCCCTCCCTACCTGAGATAGGCTTGCAGGGTATCAGAGGTTCCAGTCCACCATAGGGAAGGGAATGAGGAGCTCTAGTAAGAGGAAAGTCAGGTTGTGGGGGTGGCGTGGGGGGTCGACATTCCCCAACTCTGTTTATTGAATGGAATTGAGTCAACCTTTCTATAGCAGATCACAGTGGTTGTATGATAAATTCTCATAGTGTCTGACAACTAGAGTGGGAAAGGACTATTGAGATCAAGAATTTTTGGTCACAGAATATGTTCTTCAAGCAAAATCTTAAGCAGCAGCCCAGTATATGCTTCAGATTCAAGAGGAGCTGCTGTGTATTGGGCACAGTGTGGGAGCCTGGCAGGGCCTCAACCCCTGACCCTCCCACCCCCACTCCTGGGACACAACCAGAGAAGTTCTAGCATGAGTTGGAGCTATGTCAAAACCATCGACCTACCACAACTACATACCAGTATCACTTTCCTTGATTGTCATTCAGCCCCAAATGTGGACCCCCATCAGGGCTTGCTGGTCCCTCTGCCTGGACTCCTCTTTCTCTTGGCTGGCTCCTAGTACACTCGAGTCTCGGCTCAAATGTTACTGCCTCGAGGAGACCCTCCCCGCAACCTCCCTATAGGAACTCTCCTCCCAATTTAACTTTATCATTTGTTTTATTTCTCCCACAGCCCTGCAAACTTTTTGAAGTTACATTGTTTATTATTGATTACTTATTTTAATCTCACTAGAACATAAAGTCCGTTAAAACAGGATCTCCTCTGTTTAATTCATTGCTATATCTCTAGTGCCCAAGGCTAGTGCTTGGTGCACAGTAACTGCTCAGAAAATATTTGTTAAATGAATGAGTTAAGGAAGCCATGAGTTAGATGGATCACTAATAGGCATGAGGTCGCTCAACCAGAACATGACAGTCAGGACTCCAAGCCAGGACTTCTGATGTTTCATCTAGTTCTTTTTTTTAAAATTGAGTTTATAGAGATAAAGGAAGGGGAGAAGGAGGAAGAGACAGATGTTGATTTGTTGTTCCACTTATTTATGCATTCATTGATTGAATCTTGTATATGCCCTGACCAGGGATTGAACTTGCAACCTTGGCGTATCGGAACAACTCTCTAAACAGGGCTTATCTATTTCTTGCTTCCATTGGATCCATAGTAGCTAGGGAAACAGTATTGCTCATTTTCAGACTCTGAAGAACAAGTTTCTTACGTGCTGATGAACAAAACCATCCTGAGCTACAGGGAAAAGGCTCTGAATTTTAAAGGTTCAGAAGGAAAGAGGAAGACAGGACTAAGGACAGGAAAATTACTGGCCAGGCCTTGATAAGTGTCTCTGTCTCTGGTAGGTAATAAAGTGTTAGGGTACCTTTCTCTTCTTCATTAGAATTATTTCTCTCTCTCCTAATATACTCCTTTATTCTGGTATCTTATTCATGCTACTCTTTGGTCATTTATATGTTTGGTTGGTCAGAAGTTTATCATCCGTTAGTTTCTACAGTGTTCCCTCCAGCTCTGGATCAAATTAGGTCTTGAATCCTCTTTGACAACTAAGACACTGATCTGAGAAGAAGGTGAGCTTTGGTTATGGACAGGTGGAATTGTCTGTTCCCTAGGAGCATAATTTTACCTTTTCTTCACATGGCAGCCGCTGCATGAAATCCAGGGGAAAGATATAGATAAAGGCCCTAGAATTATGTACTAAAGAAATGTTAGTTCCTCCTCTGTTTTTTTTTTAATAGTTTCCCAAGGGTAGTAAAAATCTATTGACTGAAGCTAAGTCATTTCACCCATTTATTCAACTAATAGTTATTGATTAACAACTACTTTACTCTATGCTTGCTAGGTATGGAAAAGTAATTTAGTTCATGAAGTCATTATAATGCGTTGAATTTTCGCATGAGCCAAATAATGTTGCTTCACTTTACAGCCCCGAGACAAATTCTTCTTTTTTTAATTAAAAAAAGAAAGTTTTTTTAATCCTCACCCGAAGATATGTTTATTGTTTTTTGTTTGTTTGTTTGTTTTTAATAGAGAGGAAGGGAGAGAGGCAGAGAGAAACATGGATCAGCTGCCTCCCACACATGCTTCGACCAGGGATCAATCACGCCAACCTAGATATGTACCCTGACTGGGGATCAAACCCACAACCTTTTGGCATACAGGGATGCTCCAACCAACCGAGCCACCCGGCCAGGGCCCAAGACAAATTCTTAAACTTGTAAATGTGTTGCTGTGGCTGGTGTGGCTCAGTGGACTGAGTGCTGGCTTGCGAACCAAAGGGTCGCAGGTACAGTTCCCAAGGAGGGCACAGGCCTGGGTTGCAGGCCAAGTCCCTGGTTGGGGGCTTGCGAAAGGCAACCACAGATTCATGTTTCTTTCCCTCTCTTTCTCCCTCCCTTGCCCTCTCTCTAAAAATAAGTGAATAAAACCTTACAAAAAACAAAAAACTTGTAAATACGTTATCTACTCCAAGGAGAACAGGTAGAAACATGTTAATGATTCACTGTTTTCCATCCTGAATACCTTAAATCTCAAATCCAAACAATAACGGCACAGTATTTAAACCAGGGTAACTTTCTTTACCATATAATTATTGTTCTCCCCTTTATAATCTTGATCTTGGAGACTTCATTTATGTTAAGCACAGTGATTAACACCTATTGATTACTATTCCATCACCAAAACAAATAAAAAAAGAACAAATATTTACTGAGCTTCAAAACTGTACTAAGTACCAAAAAAACCATGATACCTGGCCTTAGAAAGCTCATCATTAAGTGGAAGAAATATACACAATTGTATAAAGAGATTGCTAAAAATACTGTTTTCCAAAAACATGATTCAGTTATTATCCCCAGGCAATAAAACCATTACTGATGGCTGACAACTTTTAACAGTAATGATAGTCCTTCTAGTTTTCATTTGTATTACAAAAACATAGCTAATCTATCAAAACTGTGATTTCAGAAATTTTATTGCTTAGAACGAGGCTAAAGGAAGTGGCGTGATATGTTTTAACACTTTATGCAGACCTTGCGAATGACGTGGACACACCCTAAATGGTTTGATAATTGTATGTGTCTTCACCGTTCAGAACTGCGGCTGGTTTAAACAGTAAGAATCTCAGGGGTGTGTGTCCTGCATATTGCTGCATTATTCTCACTAAAACATTGAAATCACAGACAGTACTACTGAAGTTTGGGAAACTCCAATCTAAAAAACATTAATTTAAGCCTCTCTTATTAGTGTTGCTGGTGTTTCTCTAGGTCAAAATCTATGAGACTGGGATGGTTAGTAGTGGTACAATTGGGTGTAGAACAAGATTAACAAACAGTACTCAAAGCGAGGTTCCTCTACCAGGTGAATGCCTGAAACCGCTCCTCTCCCTATAGCTCTGACTGCCAAGCTTCTGCCCTTCCCCCGCCCTGCCAGGGAGCTGAGCCTTCTCTCCCAGACCCTAGGCTGGCCGAGTTTTCAGTCTTTCCCCAGCTCCCAAAGTCTGAACATATGAAGGATTGAAGAATATCCCTTCTTCCCCTTCAACCAATGTTGCAACCCCAATCCTAAGTATGGAGTTCAAGCCACTTGCTCTGCTCCCTCACAAAAGGGAGTTCCTCTTCTGCTTACCATTTGCCTAAACAGATTCAGTCCAGTGCTGAATGTGGAGGAAGATGTGAAGATGATCAGAGATGGTCTCCTAGTGGAGGAACTAAGACTTGTACATACTAAATGCAAATTCATTGTAGAAAGGGTTAAGTACAGCAGGAAAGAAATGTTAATGTGGTTATTTCTAGATTATGAATGACTTTTTTTTCTTCTTTTACTTTTTATTTCCTCTACACATTCTCTACTAACCCATATATTATATTTAGAATAGAAAAAAACCCTGTGGTTTAAAAAAGGAAATTAGAGAAGCAGATGTGCCTATATGCAAATGAATATATGTCTGAACATGAACCCAAGAGGTATACACACACACACACACATATATATTCATTCCCTATCTCTGATTATCATAGAAAATAAATGACTGGTGAATCTTTTTTTAAGTGGGTATCTTCTTTTAAGTGGTCATTCTGCTTTTTAAAAGTTTTGCACAGTACCCCAATTCTTGTCATTCATATCTGGATATGCTCTAGGAGCAAACTTTAGAAATGTGATATCCTGGGTCAAAACTGCAAACCACTGAGTTTCTATATAGGCCCTTCAGCGGGACAGCATCAGACACAAGTAAAAGAGGGTTTGGTGGTTGCATCCTTAGTTTAGTTAGATCTTAAACTTGACAATTTTAGTAACATGTCTTACTACCACCTGAAGAAAAATACAAAAAGTACTTGTATTAAATAGACATATAGATAGATACATTTAGAATGAAAGACTATTTAAAAAATTCTTAGAAACACACAAATGTAAAGGAGATGTTAGAAATAAATGTTTTCTAAGTTAAGATGAGAAATTTATAGGAGAAGGAATGGCACCTGTTGATTTATGGATTCCTCTGTCAAGTTACATGTGCAAATTCTTACAGAATGCGATCTATGCTGTCTTTATTTAGGTCATCTCCATTTAGTTAGAATGGCATGTTGTAGGTGGTATACTGGTAGATAGACAGATGATAGAGGATGTGGGATGCCTCCTTGGAGGAGATAAGACTGGCGAAATTCGTGAGAACAGTGTGAACAAAGACTGGAAGCAGGAAAACACAAGGCATATTTGGAAAAGGACAAATAGTCCAACTGGTCTAGACTATAAGGTGAATGGAGGAGAAACAGTGGCAAATATGACTATTAAGGTAGGTTGGAACCAGATCATGATGGTCCTTGAGGGCCCCATAACTCTCCTCACCAATGAGCCAACCAGTAGCTCTTTGCTCTGCGACAGCACCTGGGCTCTCAGGTGGAGATCTTGGAAAGAGGTGGGCAAGTAATAAAAAATCTGGTTGTGCCTCTCAAGAACTAATGTACCTTCCAGATTTGGACTTCTAAATGGGGCCTGGAGGAGCCATTAGTCTCATAGGCCACAGGCCTTGTTCGATAGAGGAGAAAAATGAGGCCCAGAGACATGTGATGCATAATTGGGCCTTAGAATCCCATATGATCTGCCCAGAGTCAGCCATGACATTGAGCAGAGTATCCAATGGGCAGCAGACAAACTACTCAGTAACTACTGTGTTTGTTGACAAATTTATATATTCAATCTGCCTTGCACAGTGAAAGCGTCTTTCAAACAGAAAATGTTTGAAAACATTTCTGGGAGGGTGTAATCTAACCCTCCCAACTACCCGGTGGTCATTACTCCACCTCTAATGGATGAGACACCGAAGCTCTGAGAGGTCAAGTACAAGATCACAGAGCAGAAAAGTGGCAGGTCGAGGACTCAAACCTAGATTTTCTTTTTGCTGTGTTCTAGCTCGTGAATTTCCAAAGGTGGTCCCTGGAGCAGGAGTAGTCCATCACATGGGAACTTGTGAGAAATACTAATTCTCAGTCCCCACTTTAGACCTACAGATTTGAAACCCTGGGACAGAGCCCAGCAATCTGTATTTTAACAAGCCCCCTGGTGATTGTAATGCACCAAGTTTCAGAACAAAGGCTTAGATACATGGTTAACTGATGCAGGAGGGATTTGGAGTCTCCAAGACTGGCTTTCCTTCTCCTAGTTGATCCTAGGTAAACCAAGAGGTAGCACTTGCACAAGACCTTGAGTAATGCAGAACTGCCCTCCCCCTGCCAAGGATGTTGGCTTCAGGGTAGAATTTAGCTGACCCCCACATTCTATAATGTAGTCCTGGCATGGTCTTCACCCAGAGGCAGAGCTGCCAATCACTTTTTGAGAGCACAAAAGATGTAAACCTCACAAGTTCAAACCTCTTCTTGTTTCAAGTCGAAGCACCACCGTAGTCACTGCTACTACAGGCTTATGGGGATTCCCACCCATTCTGAGAGGTGGGTGGGATTACTTCACCCTGGGGAAGAGGTGTGTTAGGCCTACCCCACTGGGAACGTTAAGTGTAATGAAGAACACATGTGAAAATGGATGTCTCTCTCCCATCACCCAGCCCCGCTTTTGACGGGAGGGAGAGGAGAAACTGTAGGCAAGAGTGAGACTTTCCCACAGTGCATTGGGGCGCAGATTCCCGGGGTGGGAGGCAGCCCCTTTCTGCAGGCGTAGAGGAAAAAGAGCAGAGGCGGGTAGTGTTCCCAAAGAGTCTGCCCAGGGCCTTGGGGGTGGGAGTCAGGAGGGCAGGGAGCAGTGCTGAAATATCAGCCAGCAGGAGAGAGTTGCATCTGCACCCTGGAGCTCTCTGCAAAAGGGCTAGCCGCATCCTGAAACAGTGAGCCTCGGAGCTGCAAGGTCACCAGGCTCCATGCCAAGAGAACGGAAAACCCCTGGGTCTCTCCAGAGGTGAACTCCCTATTTCCACAACCCCCCATCCAGGGAACTGGGGTTGTTGACCCCCAGGTGTGAGGGTCAGGCTTTGGTCTTTGTTTTTGTGTGCTTGCTTGTGCCCTGGGCACAGAGTCCAGGGACTGATGTCTGCCTGGATACACATTTTCATCCCTCATCTGTACACAGCCAGGCTGGGTCTCATTCAAAGAGCCAGGACCTTTCCCCTTCAGCTGCAGTTTCCTAGAAGTGTGACTGCCCAGTGTTGTGATTCAAATAGGGCTCAGTCCCTAGGGATAGCAGGGCAGAGTGGGGTTGGCAGTGTTGGACCTTTAATGCCACGCCCTGTCTCTGTCTCTCTAATTTTCACATTAATCTACATAATTTAATGCCCATCCACAGGTCTCATGTAAACTGCCTCCAAGAGGGTTAAGGGTGAGGGTGAGGAACAGAAATCTTGCAAAGCCCATGACTTGTCCTGGTTGCCACAACAGAATCTCTGTTAACCAGGCGGATCCGAGGCTACTCCGGGCAATCATGGGAAGCTAGTGCCTTCCTTACCCCACAAAGCTTCCAAGCCAAAGAGCTCTGTGCTTTCAAGCCTTGAGGAACAGTCAACAGGACAGACGCTCCAAATCCTTTGCTGAGATCTCCGCTCTCCTGACAATTGTAGGAGTGGCTTGAAGAGGAGGCAGGGTGGGGTGGAGGGCGAGCAAGTAGTAGGCAAACTTCTGGCTCAATACAATTTCCACTGGTGTTCCCAAATCCCAAGAGTTCAGTGTTGCCTGTGCATTTTTTTTCACAGTAATAGCAGCCAGCAGCAGCTGTGAGGGGTAGGGGGTGGGGGGCAGAGAGGTGGAGGCTGCTTTCAGTAGAGAGATAGAAAGAGATAGAGAGGAGAGAGAGAGAAGGGGAGAGAGAGGATATGTATGTGGGGAAAAGACTGAGACAAAAAAGAGCCTTGTTTTGTTTTTCCATTCTCCTTGTGATTGGCAGTATTTTTCCTCCTCCCTTAAGAAGTCAGCCTCCTCCCCTACCACCCTGATGTGACCTACTTATCTACTCCCTTAAAGGGAGGTACCTTGGAAGGCAGCTCACTCAGTCCAGGGCAGTTCTGTCTGAGTCTCAAAGAGACAATCTGTGTAGTAAGTGAAATCCAGAAGCAGTAAAATTGTGGAGCAAGGTAGTAGGGAAGTTAGGCAAGGCTGGGGAAGGAGGGGAAATGGAGGTTGGAGCCCTGCGGAGAGTGTTCTGTGGTGTGCTCTGGGACGTCAGGACTATTCATGCGGTGACTACAGCGAACAGGTTTTGGACCCAGCAAAGAATTGTAGAAGCAGCCATCGTTAACTCCTGGAGTGCCCAAACAGAATAAAAATAAAATCCCAGTTCTTGCAAGTTTCCTGCTTTCTGCTCCTAGTTTACTGAGCTGATTTATCTCATCTCTGAGCCCCAGTTTTCTTATCTGCAAAATGGAGACAATAATTTCTACCTCAGAAGATTGATGAAAGATTAAATGATTTACCCCGTCCTCTGCTCACTCCTAAAGGAAGCTCAACTACATCTCGGAACAACGGCACATAAATCATAACAACTACCATTCACATATATCCATTTTGTAGGAGGCACTGTATATAGAGTTTACCTCAATTCTGTGAGGGATGTATTATGACCATTTTACCAGTAAGGAATCTGAGGCTCAGAGATGTTAAATCACTTAGGCAAAGTCACCCAGCTAGCAAGTAGCAGAGCTGAGGTTGGCACTCATGGCTGTCTGACTCAAGGCATGTCCTCTTAAATATCTCCCATAGACTGTTACGTCACTGGCCTTAATGACAAAGGAATTGGCAAAACCCTTGTTCCCAAATATTAAGCAATTTTAGAATGCTGAGTCACACTGGGCCTCTGAGAAATCAAAGAATAATTGGGTTGTATAATGCTATCATTTTATATTAATCTTGGCAAGGAGGAGAGATTGTCTCGCAGTCTGGAGACTATAAACACCTCTCTGGTTCTAGCCTCTGGGCCTTCAGTCTGGCTTCTCTCCAATCCATTCTCCTCACTGTAGCCACAGAGAACATTTTCCTGCTTCTATCACTGGTTCCAAGTTACCCTAAGAATTACATCCAAACCCAGTGTGGCCAAGGCCTATCCTGTCCTTTGCAGGCCCTAGGCTTGAGAGACCCAATCCTATTTTTTGTCCAGTGTGTTAAAATATACCTTGATCGCTTACCAATGTGACTTTTTTATGGAAAAATTTTGAAAGAGTTTTTTCATTATTTGCATTTTGGAATAACTAACTTAAATGTTTAGTTTTCGTATATAGGTGCCAATAATTTTTTTCAGGTCTCCAATATTTGGTGCCTTTGGAAAGCTCATAGTCCTAAGGACTGTGCATATGGTGCCTGATGGGTGCAACAGCCCTCTATGAGGCCCCATTCACTTCCGCTGCATACCAGGCTTTTGTAAATACTGTTTCCTCTGCCAAGAATTTTGTTTCTCCTTTTTCAGCTGTACCCTGATTATACCATTCTCCCCTCCCTCATTGCATAGAAATTTATTTATTTTGACCTAAAGTTCATGGATGCTTAGCCTCAGTTCTTTGTGTGTAAAATAGGAGTAATAGTGATAGCTACTTCATAGAGCTTTTAGGAAGATAAAATAAGTTTTAGTACACCAAAGCCTTGCTACACAAAGTATGATTCACGGACCATCACCTGGGAGCTTGTCAGAAACACAGAATCTCAGGCACCACCCAAGACACACCGAATCAGAGTGTGCAGATCAACAAGATCCACAGATGATTCAAATGTGAATCGGAGTTTGAAGAGCACTGCACTAAAGCACTTAGGACAACAATTTTCTTTTCTTTTCTTTTTTTAAAAATTATTTATTTATTTTTTAGAGAGAGGGGAAAGGAGGCAGAAAATAGGGAGAGAAACATCGATGTGGGAGAGAAACATCGGTGTGAGAGAGAAACATCGATTGGTTGCCTCTTGTACACACCCCGACCAAGGACAGAATCCACAACCTAGGCATATGCCATGACCAGGAATTGAACTGCCAACCTTTTGCTTTGTGGAATGATGCCTAACCAACTGAGCCACATCAGTCAGGGCAGAACGATGATGTTTCAACTTTTTTCATCTCATGGCACACATAAACTAATTACTATAATTCTGCAGCACACCAAAAAAATATATTTTTTGCCAATCTGACAAAAAAAGGTATAATTTTTATTGGTTTACCAAAAAAAAGTAATTACCTACCTTTTTGCTCCAATGTGACTTTTTAAAAAATCAGGTGCCTATTATTTGTGTGTAAGGATTGCTGGTACCAAGAATTAATCAATCAGTTGCAACCTAATTATGCCACATGACCAATAAGTTGCAAGTCTATTATATGACCTATGTGTTTATGATTCAAGACAAGGCATTCACACTGGATGGCTATTGTTGTGTCAGCTGGATGCTCATTTTTTAATTTGATAATCTAAGAGAAAAAAAGTCAGTGCCCCTAACTAAATAGTCAGGTATTGCATGTTTTAAAAATTCTTGTAGCATACCAGTGTTCTTTAGCACACTGGTTGAAAATCGCTGAATTAGAACAATGCCTGTTACATAATAAACACTAGATAAATGACAACCGTTGTTATTATTGTCATGAATGTCAAAGGTCAGGTCTGCAACATTGTCCTCAGTTTTCTTTTACACCTTACTTTTAACTTCTAAACTCTAGTTCAGTGGTTTGCAAAGTGAGTTCCTGGGGAACACTGGCATTTCTGGGATCTGGATCTAGCATTTCAGCCTAAAGCTAAGGTTACAGTCAAGCCCGGGTTGCTGCACTCACCTTCCCTCAGGAGATAAAGAAATAGGCAAATGCAATATGTGGTGTAATAAGGGCAACCAAAAGAGGATGTACAAGCCCTGTAGGAGACTGCTGAACCAGGCTTGTGGGGTCAAGTGCTATTTATCCTACGACCTAAACGATGTTTCTGTAACTCAAGATTCCTCTGCAGAGTGACAACGTGGTCTCTATTTAAACAGTGGACTGACTGCATCCAGGTGTGACAGTGACTGGAAAGGCCTTTAACTTTTCTCTAGGAAGTAGAGTATCGACTGTCCTTGCTGTCTGCTCCCAAAGCAAACAAAGGAACTATGGAAATTTGAATCTCGACAGTACTTGGTGGCCAGGTACAAGCTCCCTCACTTAGAGAAAGCTTCAGCTTCATTGCAAACTAGACCCTCAGGAGCTGTAAAACTTTTAGCCTCTCAGAGCCTAGTTTCCTCATTTCCAGAAGTAGAATAACGATTCACCCCCCTACAGGGGTCTTGGGAGAATTAAGTGAAAAGACAAAAGTAAAGTTGCAGACATAGAGAAGGGGCTGAATGACTTGTCCCTTCTCCCCTCCCTATAGTCTGTGCATCGTGTAGCAGCTGGATGGATTTAGGCCTGAGAGCTGGAGTCTCCACAAGGCAAAATATTTCTTCTTACAAGTACCACCGTCTTTTCCACTCCCCCATCCTGGGCTGGGAGGCTGAGTTGTGCTGCAATCGTGTCGTGAACAAGTTGGAAGGGAGGGGATCAGTTAGTGTCACAGATGGAGTCGTTTTGTACGGAAGAAAAGGCGCACCGTTTTCCCGAGCCCTAAACAGTTCTTGATGGATGGATGCTCTCAAAGCTCCTGAACAGACGCGGCACAGTGCGGCCACGGCGAACGTCCGGCAGCCTGCCTGTCCTTAAGTGGTGCATTCCCTGGTAGAGACCTTAGTGGAAATATGAATATTCTTTTCATAAGGGGAGATCTATTTCCTCTGCAGAGAGCGGACCTTCCCCCACTCAAACTGGCCCCGGAAAAGAGAAAGAGCGCCGAGCGGAAAAGGCCGAGCTGTGAGGCAGCCGCTGATTGGCTGGGAGGAGTCCGGGACTACGCGGCAGAGCGCGCGGGCGAAGGGGCGGGGCGAGGGGGTACCAAGGGCGGGCCGGGCGGGGCCCAGTGCCCCGCCTTGGCAGGAGGAATCAGATGACTCTGGCTCAGTGCTCTGCGAAGCTGGAAGCTGGCCCAAGGATACCCTTCCCCCGCTCCGGTCCTGGGGCCTTCCTCGCGTTTGGTCTTCATCTTTTGTTTCGTGGCTTTATCTCTTCCTTCCCCCCTCAGAAGATCGAGAGTAGTCTTAATCCTTTTTGAAAGCAAAATAACCCCCACCCCCACCCCCACCCCCGCCCCCTCCAGCTCAGTTCAGCTCAGCTTTGGGTCAGTCTGTAGGACAGTCAGGCTGGCTTCGTGTTGGGGCAGGGCACTGAGTCCTTTTCCTGTCTCTCCCCCTCGGGAGCGGACTTGCTCATCCAGTGGGTGGAGCCCACTTACGGTTTTCGGTTCCGTATTAGCAAAAGAGCCTTTGATTTGCTGCTTAGGTCCCCATAAGCTTTCCCTGTGTTAATAATAACAGCTACCACTTTCTGGGCATTCACCTTGTATCAAGCAGGCACTTTTCGTATGTTATTTTCTGGTATTTCTAGACAACTGTGTATGATTAACCCCATTTTACAGATGAGAAAACTTGGAAGTTCAGAAAAGCCAGCTTGCTGAATGTCACAGCTATAGTAAGTGGTTCAACTGGGATTCACAACCTGGCTGACTCTAACTGAGCACTTTTACCCTGCCATACTCTCTGGATGAGGCCTATGCCAGGACTATGTTGTAGAATGTGGTGTTGAGCTAAATTCTACCCTAAAGCCACATTGTTTTCTGTTAAAGAACGAAAAGTCAATCGAGTAAATTTGAAGATCTAATTGGCTTAATTGTGAAATTCATAAATGGGGTAGCATGCCATTCAGCAAGTAGAGCTGAAAATACAACATGGAAGGTTTTTATAGGCAAGAGCTGGTGGAGACAGGAAAGTTATTATGGTCAGGGGAATGCAGGTTAAGGCCACAGTGAGATATCACCTCACACCTGTCATAATGGATATGGTGAATAAATACACAAATAGCAAATGCTGGTAAAGATGTGAAGAAGCGGGAGCCCTGGTGCACTACTGGTGGGGATGAGGATTAGTGAAGCTGTTACAAGAGAAACTCGTTTCTTCTTGCCAACATGGTAAAGAATTACAGATCAGCAAGTCTATTAGTATGTAAGCAGGGTGGATTAGTGATACATTCTTGTGGGAGAGAAGGGGCCTTGCCAAGGTAGGGGAGAAAGGCTAAAGCTTGGGAGGCAAAAAGCAAGGGTGGCACGACCAGGGGTGGCAAGAGCATCAGGTCCTTTGTTCTGAGGACTTGTATAGTTGGTGGAATGAGAGTGAAGAAGTTATATATTGATTGATGGGTAAAGGGGGTGCCAGCTTGGGGTGGGGGGAGGAGGGGCTACCTAAAAAACATAGGTATGTGTGGGAGTCTGTTAGCCTGAACCCTTATCTCGTTCACCTCGTAATAAAACAGATAAATGACAAGAGGCAGTTAATTAAAGTTGAGGCAGTTACACGAAGTTATTTATGGGCTCTTTCTGTAAAGCACTAGGGACCCCCTCATAAAATAGTGACCAGAAGCAGACAATTAACCGAAGTTGTTTCGTGGGCTTTTTCTTTGGGCACTGTTGACCCCCTCCCCCTCCCCCTTCTAGACCTTGGGGTGAATAGAGTTTCAAAGGCTTTCTTTTCTAGATAGTGGAAAGGATACATACAGAATTTCAAGGGCTCCCCTCCTCCAGTGCTAGCATGGTCTTTCTTATGATGTTAGAATACCTGGCAATATTATCAGACCAGGTTCAGAACTGCTGAGTTAGTGGGTGAGATATAGCTCCCTCCTCCTCTCTGCCTTGGTTTGTTATCTATCCTACCTAACAAAGCCACTGTGGAGAGCTATGTGGAGGACCCTCAAAAAATTAAAAATGGAACTGCCTTGTGACCCAATAATTACGCTTCTGAGTATAGCTTCCATAAAAGCCAAACTACTAATTTAAAAGAATGTATGCAGACTTATGTTCATTGCAGCGTTATTTACAATAGCCAAGATATGAAAGCAACTCAAGTGCCTAATAGGCTAGTGTATAAAGAAGCTGTGGTACATATATACAATGAAATATGAATTGACCATAAAAAAAAAGAATGAAATCTTACCATTTGTGACAGCATGGATGAACCTAGGGAGTATTATGCTAACTGAAATAAGTCAGTCAGAGAAAGACACGTGCCATATGATTTCACTTGTAAGTGGAATCTAAAGAATGAAATAAATGAACAAACAAAATTGAAACAGACTCAACGACAGAGAACAGACTGATGATAGCCAGAGGGGAAGAGGTTTGGGGGTCTGCTTGAAAAAAGTTAAGGGATTGATTACAAATTGGTAGTCACAAAATAGTCACGGGAATGTAAAGTATAGCATACAGAATATGGTCAACAATATTGTAATAACTATGTATGGTGCTGGGTGGGTACTGGAAATATGGGGCGGGTGGGTTACATTTTGTAAAGTGTGTGATTGTCTAATCACTATGCTGCACATCGGAAACTAATACAAAATAATATTGAATGTAAACTATAATTGAAAAATAAAATTTAAAAAAGAAAAGATAGCAAGAGAAAAGAAAGGATTGTTTCATTCCTTTCCCTTATGGGAAGGGGGATGTCTCATCAGGCAGACTGCCGTAATTTCCTTGAGGGGGATAGACTGGGGAGGGTCCATGAAACAGATTACCTCTGCGGTACTGACCAGAAAATTCCAGATTGATAGATTAAGATTGCATTCCTGGGGAAGGTTAAAACTGCAGTGAAGTCAGGTGCTAAATCAAGGTTCAGTGTCATGGGCTTTAGCATAAATAACTTCATTTTGAGCCTGTGGTTTTCTCTTTGAACACATCAAAGACATTTTTGGGGGTTAGACTAGGAAATAACCTAACTCTAGAGCAATATTAGAAAAGATTTCTCCTAGAGGCTGTTTCTTTAGCACAGGGATCTAAACAAACCTAGTGATCTGGAATTCTTTTCTGACTTCTATGAAAAACATCCTAGCTTGGGGCACATTCCTCCTTCCATCCTCCTGACCCTTTGCCAACCTCTAGGTCCGTCCATGCTGTCACAAATGGTAAGGTTTCAAATGATTTGCTTTGAAATGCATTGGGTAGTTCAGCCGGTTAGACCATCGTCCTGATATGCCAAGGTTGCGGGTTCAATCCCTGGTCAGAGCACACAGAAGAATCAATCAATGAATTCATAAATAAGTGGAACAACAAGTCAATGTCTCTCTCTCTCTCCCCCCACCCTTCCTCTCTTTTTCTGAAATTAATACATTTAAAAAATATATTGGAAAAAAAAAGATTTCAAATGGTTCAAGTGGTGAACTCTGCGAGAAAGAACAAGGCATACTGTTTGTCCAAAGCCTCACCAATTGGAACTCACCTGCAAATCAGTCATAAATATCATCAGTCTAGAGAAGTGGAAAGACAGACATGAGGAGCAACTCAGCGCAGTCACTTTCAGGTGCTCAGAGTGCTTGAGAAGTACATCAGTCCCCCAGGTTCTACCTCCATGCCCCACAGAACTTGTCCCCAGAACAACCTCCTCAGTGAATGGGCAGGACTGTTTAAGAAAGCATAGGTGGTAGCTTTGAAAACCAGAGAGGATTATATACATGGAAAACAGAGTTTTTGTTCTGATGAAACATCCGTAACACAACATCTGGCTTTTATTATTTAAAAATAGTACAAGCAATTTGTCAAATAATTACACCTAGTGAACAGAGTTACTTAAGAGAAAAGCCTGAAAACCACCCAGAGGACCTGTATCTTAAGATCTCTAAACACAGGGTATGCAACACTTTGTGAAGATCAGTTCTTGCCCCATCTCCATCCTAAAGCCCCCTCTGTCCCTCTGGTACTACAGTGGGGAGAAGAGGTCTGTGGCATGGGAGTCACAGAGGGCGGGGGTGGGGAGGGCTCTCCATATATGAGAAAGTACAGTACAAATCAGACATTTAAAAATAAAATAAGACTGTTAAAAGGGACAGGGGAATAGAAGTTACCAAGCCCATGGGGAGAGTTAACAATTAGTTGAGCACCGAGGGTCCTGAAGTCTTTGAGGTCTCAGCCACCATAGCACTGTTCCTCCGGGGTGTGTTGTATTAGAACTACACTTGTTTTCAGGCCAAAAATATTTACCCTGTTTTAAAGCTTCAGTTTCCACATTTGTAAGACAAGGAAGTTGGTTTGATGGCTCCTAGGCTGCCCTCAAGTTTGGAAACTCTTGATTCTGCAATGCCCAGGTATTTTCATTAAGTGATGTGCAACTCTTCCATCTCAATAATGTGTTAATCATCTGACCAACTGCTCAGTTTTCCTGCTTTATGAGATCACCACTGCCAGTGCCAAGTGCATTTGGCTGCCAGAGGGCAAATAATCCATGTGTGAACTGGGGATGCATATTCCTGTGACAATAGGTCTTGCAAATTTGAGGCATGTTGATTTCATCCGGAATAGCACTAAATGCGGTGAAGTCTCTAACACGCCGTTGGACAACTGGGCCTGGGGCAAAGCCTCTGAATTTGCTTTCAGACAGCAACAATCTTAAAGCCTCAGGGCTTTGGGAAGCCAAGAATCATAGTCCTAGAAACCTTACACTAACCGAGGATCCTCAGAAAGTTACCGGGTCTACCCTCCAGCCCCCATACAATTAATTACATCAGCACCATCAGCAGCCTAGTCCATTAAGCTGAGGTTCTACTTGATATGATCCACAGCTGGGGCTAAAACCGTCCTCAGGAGGCACTTGGGGAAATCTATGTATATCACATGACTAAATACAGTCACGGCAAATGGTAATGATCTCAAAGTGACAACCCACACATAGTTTCCAGAAAGCATCAGTAGCCCCTTATGGGTACCTCAAACCTTCAAATCCACAGATGAAGCAATAGTTTCTTGCGAGGAATGGGATTTTTTTTCTTTTTAGTTAATTCTTACACAATGTTCTGAGTGCCAGCACGGAGGTATATGAAAGATGTAGAAACACAGAGAAGGGAGGAAAGTGGTAGGGAAAGGGGCACATTTATTGAACACCGTCAGCATAGTGGTTAAGGATGCCGGCACCGGAGCTAGACTGCTTGGGCTTAAATCCTGGGTCTTCTGCTTCTAGCTGTACTGTCTAACCCAAGGCAAATTACTTAACCTCTCTGTGCCTGTTTCTAATAGGACTATTAAGAGGGTGAAACAAATTAATTTATGTAAAACACTAAGAACACTGCCTGACCTATGTAAGTGCCATGTAAGTGTGACTTAATGCAGCAAATCCTATGCCAACTGCCTTACATGCATTATTTGTCTAATAATAACAATTCATTTTGAAAAGGAAAATACAGGAAATTACCAAGTTCTAGTATACTAGTTATAACAATGTCTGTGACTAGGGGTATATATGGGAAAGGAAATATATAGATATATAGACCAAGCCCTTGTTTCTTTTACCAGTTCCTTCTACATAAAGGGTTTCATGCTATGCCCCATTGCCTTCTCTTCTTTCTGGTTGCAATAGTATGAATTGGAAATCTCTCCATTTCAGAATATGTAGCTCCACCTCATCCTTTTAACTGCTACATAGTATTACGTAATATGGATGTGAGGTAGACTATTTACACATTCCCATACAGTTACTGTGTATCTAATGTTCACTGTGCATAGGACAGGATGTGGGAGGAGAGAGAGGGTAACAAAGCAACACAGAGCACGGTTCCTCAAGAAGCTTGTAACTTTGTGGGGAAATTCAGGACTTAGATGAAATAATCAGAGGCCAGTACAAGGAGGTGTGTAATAAAATATTAAATTGAGTTTAAAACTAAGTGTCAATCTAGTGATTTAATAGGAAATAACACATTGTGTATGAAAATGGAGCTGAGGACTTGCCTCCTGGAAGTCCTGGCTGAGACAGAGAACAAATTTACCCATTAGTTCTTCCAGCCTCTTGAAAGATTACTTAAGACAAGAAGGACAAGTCTACACTCCCTCAACAAGCTGCAACACAGCAGCGCGCTGCTGTCTCATCTGGAGTAGGAACGCAGCAGGCCTAGGTGATCTCCTGCAACTTGCTCAGCATGTGGGCAGCACCTTCCTTCTAAAGCAGTGCAGGAAACTGTTCTCACCTCCATCTTCTTATAAAGGCTCCTGTTGTTCTCCTTGAATCCCAGGTGGTGCTGATCTCTCAAGGCACTGCGACTCTGCTCAAGGAACTAGACAGGGTACTCCCTTTTTTGAGGTCCTGAGAATACTGTTTGGCTTTGCTTCCTGGGAAGAACTCACGGGGTTGTGAAAGCAGTTGTACCATAGGGCCAAGCTGGGGACATTCTGTGCTTAGGTATTCATAAGCTTTTGCCAAGGCTGTATTCTTTTACTCCACCCTAAGCACTAATCACCACCTAAGTCAGTAACACCTGGTTGCTAAAGAGAATTAGATTGTGTCAAAGCCCACACTTGACATTCCTTTTGCAAGGCCCTACCCAGCAACATTTTTAATAGCTTAGTTGGAGTAAACCTTTTGACCCCATCCTTGACCACTTATACTTGTACACATGCCTCTCTTTCTATACTGATGGGATAGTCAATAATAGAAAACTATTTACTGGGCACTTACTGTGTATTTAGCTCTGTATAAAGCATAGAGTTAGGGATACTGGGACAGGGAGGTTTCTAAGAAAAATGAGACGTGACTCTGTCCTTGGGGGCTTAAAACCTTGATACACACAAGAACACAACACAGTAGATCCTGAAGTGGACGAGGCAGGTGGCATAGACCATAGCCTTACCCAAATCACTTCCCAAGTAATCACCTCTGAGCTCCTTCTGGCAACCCTGGAATCTGAGCTCTGTAAAACAGGATGACCCAAGGTGGCATACAGATCAACATTTTGCTCCCAGAGTCACAAAAAGTCAGCGTTTCCCCGGTCACTTGGGAACCAAAATGACTATTTCAAATTTTCCTCTAACTTTTTATTTTCTGATACAGAAAAGCAGGAAGACTAGAACAATGAATGTCTTTAAACTCTTCACTGATATTCATCAATAGTGCCATACTTATTGTATCTCTACAGTATATAATCCCACCTCACCTACACCTCCCCATTTGAAAGTAAGGTGTAGACCTCATCCCTAAATACTTCAACATATATCTTCTTAAAAAAGGTAGTTTCCTATATAACCCCAATATCAGTATCACTCAGAAGAAAATTAACTTTGATATACAGTTCACATTCACTTTACCCAATTATTCACACAACAATGCTCCCTATAGCTCTTTTCCTTTCTTTTTATTTTCCATGCTCTTTCCTTTTTTTTAAATTAAAATATAATTAAGGATTAGTCACTGTATTTGGCTAATCTTAAATCTCTTTTAATCTGTAATAGCACTCTAATCCCCTTTTTTTGCCCTTTCATCTTGGCATTTTTTTAAGACTGTAGATCAGTCATTTTAGAGAATGACTACAATTTGGATTTGTCTGAGTATTTCCTCATGATTGGATTCAGATTCTATTTTTTAAAAATCACTGTAGTAAAATATCTTTTCCACAAAACTTACCATTTTAACCATGTTTAAGTATATAATTCAGTGGTTTTAGGTGCATTAATGATATCGTGCAATGATTACCACTACCACGACCTATTTCCAGAAAATTTTCACTATCCCAAACAGAAATTGCATACCCATTAAACAATAACTCCGCATTTCAACCTCCCCCTCAGCTCTTGGCAACCATCATTCTGCTTTCTATTTATGAATTTGCCTATGTAGACACCTCAAATATGTAGAATTTGTTGTTTTGTGGTTTATTATTAGTATAATGTTTTCAAGTCTCTGCTGCGTTGCAGCATATATCAGAATTTTCCTCCTTTTTAAGGCTGTATAATATTTTCTTGTTTGTATAACACCACATTTTGCTTATCCATTCATCTATTGATGGGCACTTCAGGTGTCTATAACTTCTGGCTACTGTGAATACTGTTTCTATGAACATTGGTGTACAAGTATCTGTTTAAGTTCCTGCTTTCAGTTCTTTTGGGTATATATGTATAATACCTAGGAGTAGAATTGCTGGATCACATGATAACTCTGTGGTTAAATTTTTTAAAAATATATTTTATTGATTATGCTATTACAGTGGTCCCCTTTATCGCCCTCTGTCCTGCACCCCCCTCCCACCAGCATTTCCCCCTCCTTAGTTCATGTTCATGGGTCGTACATGCAAGTTTTTTGGCTTTTCCATTTCCTACACTGTTCTTAACCTCCCCCTGTCTATTTTATACCTTATAATGCTTCTTATTACCTGTACTTTTCCCCCTCATTCTCCCGCTCTCCCTCCTCATTGATATCCCTCCATGTGATCTCCATTTCTGTGATTCTGTTCCTATTCTAGTTGTTTGCTTAGTATGTTTTTGCTTTTTAGGTTCAGTTGTTGACAGCTGTGAATTTGTTGTTATTTTACTGTACGTAGTTTTGATCTTCTTTTTCTTAGATAAGTCCCTTTAACATTTCATATAACAAGAGCTTGGTGATGATGAATTCCTTTAACGTGACCTTATCTGGGAAGCACTTTACCTGCCCTTCCCCTCTAAATGATAGCTTTGCTGGATAGAGTCATCTTGGATGCAGGTCCTTGCCTTTCATGACTTTGAATACTTCTTTCCAGCCCCTTCTTGCCTGCAAGGTTTCTTTTGAGAAATCAGCTGATGTTCTTATGAGAACTCCTTTGTATATAACTCCCTGGTTTCTCTTGCTGCTTTTAAGATTTTCTCCTTATCTTTAATCTTGTGTGATTTAATTATGGTGTGTCTTGGTGTGCTCCTCCTTGGGTCCAATTTCTTAGGGACTCTCTGAGCTCCCTGGACTTCCTGGAAATCTATTTCCTTCACCAGATTTGGGAAGTTTTCCTTCATTATTTTTTCAAACAAGCTTTCAATTTCTTGCTCTTCCTCTTCTCTGGCACCCCTATGACTCGGGTGTTGGAACATTTAAAATTGTCCCAGAGGTTCCTCAACCTCTCCTCATTTTTTTTGAATTCTTGTTTCTTCTTTCTGTTCCAAATCACTGATTTGAGTCCCAGTTTCCTTCCCTTCACTGTTGGTTCCCTGTATATTTTTCTTCATTTCACTCTACATAGCCTTCACTTCTACTATTTTGTGTCTGTACCCAATAAATGCTGTGAGCATCCTGATTACCAGTGTTTTGAACTGTGCATCTGATAGGTTGTTTATCTCTTTGTCATTTAGTTCTTTTTCTGGAGTTTTGATCTGTTCTTTCATTTGGGCCATATTTCTTTGTCTCAGTGTACCTGTTACATTGTAAGGGGAGGAGCCTTAGGTATTCACCAGCGTGGGACAACCCATTTTGCTGTGTTGTGGCACTGTATGTGGGGGAGGGGTCAGAGAGGGAACAACGGTGCTTGCTTGGCTCTTGACTCACTTTCAGTCACTTCCCCCGCTACCCACATGTGCATTGGGCCCTTCTGGTGCTGGTTCCCAAGTGGGTGGGTTTGCGTACATTCTGGGACCCTGTGGGTCTCTCCAGTGGACTCTTTTGAGAGGCTGGGAGTTTCTCCCACTGCCGAAACCCCCACAAGTATTGACTGCCAAAAGATTTGGGGATTTCGTTTCCCACACTGGAACCCTGGGCTGTGTGGTCTTTCTTGCTCCCCAGTTGTTCCTCCCAGCTTATCCTCATGCCACTGTGGGACCTCTCCATCTGCCTGCCACTGCTTCACCCTCCTGGTTTCCCACCTTGTCACATGTCCTCTCAGTCCCTCCTACCGGTCTGGATAAATGTTTCTTCTTTAACTCCTTGGTTGGCGGACTTCCATACAGTTTGATTTTCTGGAAGTTCTGGATGGTTTTTGTTTTTAAATTTGATATTGTCCTTCTTTTGGTTGTGTGTGGAAGCAAAGCATATCTACGTATGCCACCATCTTGGCCAGAGGTCTCTCTATGTTTAACTTTTTGAGAAACTGCCATACTCTTTTTTTATAACTGCTGTATCATTTTATAGTCTCACCAGCTTCCAAGTCTCATGAGGCTTCCAGTTTCTCCACATCCTCACCAACACTTTTTCTTTTTTACAATAATCATCCTAATGGGCAAGAAGTGGTATGTCCTTGTGATTTTCATTTGCACTTCTTTAATTACTAATAATGTTGACTATTGTTTTATGTGTTTATTGATCATTTGTATATCTTTTTTGGAGAAATGTGTTTTTAAGTTGTTAGTCCATTTTTGAATTGGGTTCTTTGTTGTTGTTAGGGGTCCTTTGTCTTTTTTTAGGTTATAGGAATTTTTTTTTTTTGTCCTGGATATTAATCCTTTATCAGATATATGATTGGCATATATTTTCTTCCATCCTGTGGATTGTCTTTTTACTCTCTTATAGTGTTCTTTGATGCACAAAAGTTTTTAATTTTGGTGAAGTCTAAATTACTTATTTTTTTCTTGTGTTGTCTGTGCTTTTGTTGCCATATCCTAGAAATCATTGCCAAATCCAATGTCATGAAAAATTTTCTTTGTTTTCTTCTGAGAGTCCCATAGTTTTAGCTCTTAAGGGGTCTTTCAATTATTCAGTTGAGTTTTGTATATGGTGTAAGATAAAGGTCCAATTTCATTGTTTTGTGTATGGGAATATCCAGTTTTTCCAGCACCACTTGTTGAAAAGACTACTTTTTTCCCCATTGGCTTATTTCTGTGCTCTCTTTTTCTTTGGTCTATATGTTTGTTATGTTCCATTTTAAGAAGTATATGGGTTTTTTCCAACCTCTTTCTCATATTTATTCCACTCCCTCAAAGAAAAGACAATGAGGAGAAAAGTGTTAAAGGCAAATGAATTTAATATTATGGTGCCCTGGACTGGAACGCCAGGAAGAGTACAACAGGCTGGAGGCACCCAATTTTCAGATAAGCATTCAGATTGTCAATAATAAGCAAGCCTTCCATTCTATCATGATCCCACTCCCTTACTATCCTAGGCACAACCATTCTCTACATTTTTTCCCTGTTACCAAATTTACAGGAACCAAATATGTGTGCAAGTCACATTGTTTTGAAATCCCACATGATGAAAATGAGATTGACTTTGTGTGTGTTTAGCCTTTAACTCATAGAAGAAGGATTGCAATTAACCAATAGTTATTTATTGAGCACAATTTTTATGGGGCACTATAACATAAAATTTATAATCAGGGTGATTTACAGTATAGTGGGAGGATTCTATCTATCTATCTGCAATATCTGTCTGTCTGTGACTTGATAATTACTTGGAAATGGGAGAGATGAAAATTGAAATATTGGTAAAAAACAAAAAAAATCCCCAAGGAGAGCCTTTGGGGATTGTTAAAGAAAAAGAGTAAATTCAGATTCAAGATTCAGGGTGAGGAATACTGATATTTAAATGCAAAGGCAAAAGCGAGTAAGCGATCTGGAGACACTGAAAGGCCAGCCTGACTAGATCAGAGAGGCTTGGGGGCAAGCACTGGTGGGTATGTGGGGTGGGGCTGAATTATGTAGACTTTAAAAATAACTAGGACAGCCTTTAAGTTCTTAAATGACATGATTATTTTTTTCTAACAGAGGACTGGAACACTGTTGTAAGTAGTTGGTCCAGGAGGGGATATGAGAAAGATTATTAGAGAAGAATCAATTCAATTCTCATAAGACTTCCTTGGAAAGAAAAGCAGTAGATTTTTGCCCCAAGTCCAATACCAGACTGAGGTATTTCCCAAAACTTCTTATTGATATCCACAGTTAGAAAATGCACTGGATCTAAGATCCCATGAGATTTTGCTCAAGTTCAACCCGGCTCCCCAACCTTTTGTGTTAATGGCGTAAAATTCTCACTCTTGGCTCTGCTTTGGTTTGGCACTTTATCCAGATTGGCTCACTGTGGTGCCGTGCTTCCAAAGCGTCCCAGATAGAGGCAAGGCTATAATTTTAGTTTCTCCATTTTTGCAAAAGGTCAAGTTTTCTAAAACTGTTAGAAAATCAAATGGAATTTGTCTCTGTTGAAAAGATACATGAAAACTGAAAGACATTGCAGTTGACCTTTAGAGGCTTCTCGCCTTAGCCCCCCTTCCCCCCTAGCTGCTAAGCCTTGTCACGGCCTAGTGCGTTCTCTTCATTCAATGCTTTCCCACAGGCTGGAAATTACCTGTGATGCATACAAGTAGTTCAGGGTGCTCAGTCCCAGACAAGTACGTTAAGTCTTGACATTTGGACGGTCACTGGAAAAGAGAGGGTAAGCAGTGGCCTGTGGGCTAGACTCAGGGGAGACGCAAGGACCCCATGAACATTCCAGAGCACGGTTTGGACAATGGCATGTGAGGAACCATTAGGCTGATTTCCCCTGCGTTCAGAGGCTGCCTCTATTTTCAAACTCCCTTCCTGGCCTGAACACTCCCAACACTGGAATTTCTTCAGATGGCTACCGTGTTTGGTTTTCAACCAGGACAAACAAAGAGAAGAGATTTCTTTTCCTGTCTGCTTTTGCCGAATGGAATCTCTGATTCTACTTACTGGTCATGCCTACTCACCGTGGGGCTGGTTAGGACCTGGGACATTAAACTCTGAGCACACAAGACTCCTAGTTTTACTGAATCCTTTTCCATATCCTGAGCCTGAGTACAAACTTCATCCTCCTCCCCTCACTCCTCACCAAAGTCCCTTCAATCTGTGGGAAATTCTGCAGTCAATTCCAGCTAATATTCTACCCACAAACTGTTATTTCAGCTGAACTTTCCCAAACTTGAGCACCCTTACCAGCTATTTTGGACTTCCTCACAATCTAGTTATCTTCTCTCATCTGCATGCCTTTCTGGTATAATTTTGAAGTGGTGAAAATTCTCCCCTTATTTAAAGGTTGTACAGTAAACTTGGCTACCTAAGGGGTGTTGCGAAAATCTGTATACCTAATTTCAGCCTTCTGGGAGTTTCAGCTGAAATGTCCAAGAAACCTTTATGTTTTGGTGTTTTTCTTTTCACCTTCTTTTTCCCTTAACTGAAAAATCAGTTAGGAGCAAGAAAAGAGATTGTTAATCACAATGATTTAAAACAACACCCCCATACAAATACAAGGAGAGGCTTTGCACTTCCCATTTCTGATCCAGGCCTCAAGAAGTAGAAAGAACTCCAGGTGAGTAAATTTGCAGATGCCCATGCATGTCCGGAGCATTCCCCAACGGTCATTAGAGACAGTCCAGCGGGGGCGTGGGGGCCAGTCTTCCGTTTTGGTTTTCTTTCAGAACTTTTGTCCAGGGAGCATCCTGTTCTGTTATATGCATACCCACTGCAGTCTCCAAATTGCTAGGTGGAGAACAACAAATACTCAAGTGCCTCGCATTGGGTTAGAAATAGAAATAGGCCTGGTCTCAAGGCTATGACAGGGACGGTTGCTGAGTCCTCCCCAACAAACCCTTCTGACTTTTGCCTTTCCCTCTTCCCCCACTCAGATCCCCAGAGCTTAATCTTGTCCTCACACAACAGTTGAGGGGATATTTAAATGTTCTCAAATGTACCCTTGATTCTTGTACATACTTAAGAAGCAGCTCTTTCCTTCTCAGAATGTTAGACATAAACCTGACAGTCTTCTGTCTCCCTCACTCACTTGGGTATGGGCAGCTGGGTGCTGCTGAGCTAGGGCCTCTCAGAAGCTTGCAGTGAGGTGCACACACCCAGCCTTTTAGTGAGGGACCTGAATGGGGTGGGAAGCCTGGGCCTGTGGAGATTTGCATTTTTGCAGTCTATATTTAGAAGCAGCTTTCCTGCTTCTAGAAAGCAGTGGCCCACACTGGCTATAATTATGACTAAAGAGTCACTTTCTTTCAAAAACCCTATTTTCAGGTGTTAATTCTCTTTAAAAAAAAAAATTTATTTATTTATTTATTTATTTATTTTTAGAGAAGGGGGAAGGGAGGGAGGAAAAAAGGAAAAGAAATATCCATCCATTGCCTCTCACACACACCCTAATTGGGTCCAGCCTGCAACCCAGGCATGTGCCCTGATTGGGAATCGAACCACTGAACTTTTGCTTTGTGGGAAGAGGCTCACTCAACTGAGCCATGCTGGTTAGGGTTACCTTTTTCTTTAAAATGGGAGAAAAAAATGGCCTCGCAGGCAGATGGTCCCCAGTTCATTCTGTCTCCTGAGGAAGGAGGAGGGTGCTGTTTGGTAAAATTTTGCTCTGCTATCTTGGGGTTATGTGAAGACAGGAACTGAGGTAGGGCCTTAAGGACTGCAGGGATTGAAGATTCTTGTTTTCATCATCTAGACGGTCAATGAAGTATTGAGTAGGTTCATTGCACAGACAGACCTGGAAGACAGGATTCCTGGGTTGTGTTCCCACTTTCCCTCTTATCAGACCTCTGCTACTTCCATCTGGGTAGCATCACACCAGTGGCCAATGGAGCCAGACTGCCTAGTTTTGAATCCTGTGTTACTAGTTGTGTGACCTGTTTGTTCATTGTGTGAACTTGGGCAAATTCCTGAATAATGGTGCCTACCTTATAGGATTATTGTGGGGTTTAAGTGAGTTAATACATGCAAAGTGTGGCATATATTATAGAAGCACTGCTGTGATTATGTTTTTTTTTTTTCTTTCCTTGTCTGTAAAATGAGGAAATGCTATTAACTGTTAAGTTGATCATTCTGCACTAGGGACAGGAAGAGCATCCCTCGTGTGCTGAACACTCACTGTATGTGACATTATGAGGAGGCACAGAGGACAGGAAAGACCTGGCTATTACCTTCTGAGAGAGGAAGGGAGACTCCTCGGAGAGATTCTCAGAGAACATGCAGAAAGGGAAAAAATGCCACACGCTGCTTCCCCTATGAAAGTGCCATGACACAGAGTCTGTCAGAGGCCTGAAGACCCATGGTCGTTTCTCCACCCAGAGCAACATTATCAGCTCAGCCTGCGGACCAGAGAAGGCCGTGGGGGGATCATGCAGGCTTCTGACATGCTTGGCCTTGGGCTTTGGACCACAGCTCCCTGCCTTAATGATTGGCCTGTTCCTGGGGCCAATCTTCACACCCCGAGGCCTCCTGTTTGTTACAAGGTGTGGAAGGACTTGACCTTGCCAACTGGGATTTTGGCAAGGTTCTCTTGAGCAGCTGATGGGTTCTTGTTACTGGGCCCCAAATCTTCTCCAGGGAATTCTGGCTCCACCCCAGGCCTAGTCCCACACTCAGAGCCCAGGCTCTGGGCAGAGTGGTGCCATCTTCAGCGTACCTGTGGCATGCTATGGCAGTGCCCAGCAAGTCACCTCTGCCTCTCTTGAACGCCCGGCCCATTCTAGGCTTTTATAATCAGAGTCCTCCTTGTTTTGCCTTATCCATCCAAATCCTACCCAAATCTATCAGGTCCACTTCAGCCTTATCTTCTGCAGGAAGCCCTCCCTGTCTAGCCAGTTCGCACTACCAGCCTCACTGTCCTAAGTTTCCTAGGTACCTATTCCATTCATTTGGAAATTAGAAATGTACTTAATTACAGTTCCCCAAAATATTTGAGTACCTATTTTGGTTGCAAGGCACTGGGGGTGGGTTTTGGGGGAATATGTAAAAGTAAAGGACAGACCATCCTCTGTCCAGAAGCTTAAACTCTAAGGGGATGGCCTGAAAAATTCCCTATTGCCATATGTTACTTTCCAGATCTGATGTTATTATTCAACTAACTACTACTACTACTAATAATAAAAATTTGGGGTCCTTGTTACATGCTAGTACTTTACTAAGAATTTTACACAAACTATCTGATGCTTAATCGAACTCCTATAAGATAAGGCTATTTATTATTTATCAATCCTGCTTTACAGGTAACACAGTCAAGATGCAGAAAAGTTCAATACTGCCCAGTGTCAGCTGGTAAGAAAGCCAGTGTTTGAGCCAGGCACTCTGACTCTATTGTCTATATCTTAATCACATGCCACATTTTTCTGGAGTTTTGCCTTTTCTGTTTTAGTAGAGTAAAACTCTTTGAAAGCAAGCACCCCACAGCCTCTGCAGCACTTAGCACATCCTTTCCTTGCAGGTAGGAGGCACATAAAGGTAGCAATCAATCAGTATTCAGGGATGCAGTGGTTAACAGGCCCTGTGGCAGAGAGGAGAAGGGATGTGCAAGGTTTCTTAGTTCTGACAGAATTGGGAAAAGAGATGAGGAATGCAGGGCCAAATACTGCTGTGTAATACCTCTTAGCTCACACTGTCTTCTTGCTAATCCAGTTCTTTTTCCAAGCCTAGGCCCCACGTTTACAGGGAGGCATCCAGCTGGTCCTTAGGAAGGCTTCACACCTTTTCCACCATGGACACTAAAAACAGGCCCAGGAGTCTCAGAGACTTCAGGTTAATGCTTACCGAGACCAAGGAGTCCCAAACATTGCCCGGAACTGCGAGTGTCCTGTCTTGAGGACAGACCTGTCCTGTTCCCAACTCTACCAGGCTCCAGCATCCCTCAGGATTTCTCTCCATATCTGCCAACTTAGAGTGATTGTACATCTGCGAACAGAAAGTGTTTCAAGCAATAAAATATCTATTTTCATTGAAGAGGACAGATTCTTCTAAGTCTTATAAAAACCTTACACTGTAGTTACTCACCTATCATGTTATGTGTTTCTTTCTTTCGATTGCCTTACTTAGTATAAGAAGCTGTGTCAGCACTGAGGACACACACAGAAACTGGTTGTCTGCCTGCCAGCAGCTTATAGTCTAATAAAAGGGGCGATTCTAGCTCTATACTCACATATCTACAAAGCGAGTCATATGATAATCATTATCATAGCAAACACTTATTAATTGCTTGCTCTGCCTCTGTGCTAACAAGTGTTTTAACAGATTTTGTCTTCTTTAATCTTTATAACAAATCATATTTTACATATGATGGATAAAGCTCTGAGAAATTCATTGGTAGCAGAGCTATAATTCAAGTTTCGGTTAGTTGGACCTCCAAGTCTGTGCCTAATAACTGCACTCTGCTGCTCCCCTTGAGAGGTCCAGACACTAACTACCAGTGAAAACAGAGGTCAAGGTCACTTTTTGGCTTAGCTGACCAGAAGTATCTTTGTGGAAAAGTTTCCTGTAGAAGTCTCCTCCTTCAAATGAGACAACAGAGACCTTTTCTTTAAAATGTTTTTCCCAATCAAGCCTCCACAGAACTACCAAATTAACCTTCCCAAGGCACATCTATGATCATCATGAACTCCATTGCTCAGGAACTTTCAATGATTCTCCCTAAAAATCCCACCTACTCTTAAGCCTCACATTCAAGGTCCTCCACTGGCCAAGTCCATCCTGGTTTTCTAGCCTTCTCTCTTTCTACTCCCCTTCTCTGTGTTCTTGACAAATAGGTTACAGTTGTCCCTTGAACAACGTGGAGATTAGGGATATGCACCCCTCTGTGCAGTCAAAAATCCATGTATAACTTTAGACTCCCCCAAAGCTCAGCTACTGATAGCCTGCTGTTGACCTTATCAATAACATAAATAGTTCATTAACACATATTTTGTATATGTATTATACACTGTATTTTTACAATAAAGTAAGGTAGAAAAAAGAAAATGTTATTAAGAAAAACATAAGGACGAGAAGACACAGTTATAGTCTGTATGTATTTATTGAAAAAAAAATACACGTAAGTGGATCTCTACAGTCCAAACCCATGTTGTTCAAGGGTCAACTGTAGTTGCTATTTTGCGTGTAGGCCCAGCAGTACTGCTTCCAAGTCCCTTTTCATGTCAGCCCTTCCACCCAGGTAGGGCGCCTTTTCCTCTTCTTCAGTTCTCCAACTCTTCCCCATCCTTCAATGGCCAGCTTAAATGTCACTTGCTATGTGGCATGTAGTAAGCTATGGCAAAAATATATTTTAATATAAGATTATTTATATAAAACGTTTATATATTATAACATTTTAATATAAAATGCATTTATATAAATAAAAATATATTTTACCATATGTTGTGGGGGTTTTTCAATTTTATTTTTCAGTGAGAGTTTGCATTCAATGTTATTTTGAATTAGTTGCAAGTGTACAGCATGGTAGTTAGACAATCATATCCTTTACAGCATGCTCCTCCAATATTTTCAGCACCCATCTGACACCGTATACAGCTATCACAGTATTAGTGACTCTATTCTCTATGCTGTATTTTGCATCCCTGTGACTATTTTGTAACGCGTGATCTGTACTTCTTGATGCCCTCACACTTTGCACCCTGTCCCCCAAATCCCCCTTCCCTCTGGCAACCATCAGTTTGTTCTCTGTGTGTATGAATCTGTTTCTGTTCTGTTTGTTCATTTATTTTGTTCTTTAGATTCCACGTATAAATGAAATCATATGATATTTTATCATGCATCTTCTTTCTTCCACTACACAGCAAATTTTTGAAAGCAAAGTCCAAACTGTATTCATTCTTATATTTTCCCATATCTTAGTACATCTTCACATTCTGCTATGTCTGCTATATCCTAGTATCCTCACCTAATCAGAGTTCCATAAACATTGATTGGGTAATTTGCTAAATTAAACAATAATGTTAATAAGCAATGTTACCTCAATAATTTAAGTAAATAAATAAAAAGAAAAGAAAAAGAATGGCATTAAAATCACCACAAATAATTAAATAAAAATAAAAAAATAAAATAATTACTTAGAAGAATTTGACTATGTAGGGCTTTCCCCTGCCAATCTTTCTTCAAACTGCTCCTATGCTTTACACAACCTCTAAAGATATCTAGACAACTATAGGTTTAGGGTCCTAGAAAGCCAAGCTAGAATTGAACCCAGCAGGGTAAGATTATAGAGAACAATGAATCATTTGCATAGCACATTGCAGAGGAAAAGGATGGAAATAGAGTACAGGATGGGGGTAGGGGAAGGACTGTAATAGCAATGAATTTCATTCTTTGAAATATTGCCTAACATCCTGGTATCTGGGGAATTTACCTCCCTTGCCTGGCACAAACTGTGGTCTCCCTAGCTAAGCCTAGCAGCCTGGACTCTCACTGGTGGACCTGTTGGTTTCCCCTTGAGCCCCTCCAGACCTGTCACCCTCTCACTCATCCCAGGGCACATGTTGGAGGAAACTAAGCAAAGGATGGATGCTTCTGGGCCACCTGAGCTTGAACTCGAGTTGGTAAGTAACCACTGGGCTTTTAGGTTCAGAGCTATACTTTGTGTGCATGGGGAAAACCTCCCCTGATTTGGGCTCATTCATTCAGGGACTCGCAGCATTGAGCAGCCTGAGGGAGCCGCCTCAGCAGGAAGATGAGCCCAAGGAAAAGGTGTCTTCACACAGGATCTGAAGGAAAAAGAAAAGCTGCTCCAGTGGGTAGGTGGGAGGATGAAGGGAGCTGGGAGATCCCTCCCAGACCTGAGAGCAGCTTTCCATTTTAAGGACTACAGGCCTGCAGGCCCACAGTTGTTGGGATAGAAAAAATAGCACTGTCAGGAGGAACTCTTCACCCTCCAGGGGTGGTTCCTAAGCCCCTTTCTTGGTTCCATTCACCTCACACCGACTACCCAAAGAACCCCGCCCTGAGGCTGTTGACCCTGTAACCTTTGTGATGTCCCCTTAGAACATGCAGCTTTTTCTTATCCAGTCTTCCCCAGGCTAGGAAGCCTATAACAGCAATTGGATAAGGAGACACAGAGGTCCCATTAAAAATCCTGTGGGACTTTTAGAGCTTATATCTATGAAAAATCGAGAAGGTAAAGCTAAACTTATTGAAAGCAATGCATGCAAGGGCAAGGTTTCTTAACCTGGGGCCCATAAATCCCCGAGGAGATCTATGGTGAATTCAGGGGTGGTAAATCCATTGAAATTGTGTGTGAAATTATACATGTATGTGTAGGTGTGGCTGCATATTTTCTAGAACAAGGGCCCATAACCTTTATCAGATTCTTTATCAGATTCTATCAGACCGAACAGTTAAACAAAACAACAAATTTTCCTAGAGGATAAAGGTGGGAACAGGGTGTGAGGGAAATTTGGAGGACATTCCAGCTCCTCCCACTTCCCATGTGTTACAAACATATGTGCAGTGGGAAACAATGACAAATACAGGGAAGTGACAGGTCACTTTTTTTAAAAAGACCTCTGAACTGATAGAATCCTGAAGATTTCCTAGATTTTCTTATAAAAGTTGTCTTCCTCCCCTAAAGTAACACTACTCTTCCCTGCCCTCTCCCTTCCATGTTGTCTTCACTGCTACTGGAGAACCTACTCTAGTGCTGCTGTTTGTTCGATGGGATTGAGGTTAGAAAGGGAGGGGCGCTTGTTTGTCAGTCTGGAATGAGGAGCCATGGTCCAGGAAAGGTTGAGTATATCCTTTAACCAATTCAGTAGTTACCAAACTTTTCAAGCTTATCAAACTTAAAACTTCATAAAAACACCTTTGGCCCTGGCTGGGTGGCTCAGTTGGAACGCTGTCCCATACACCAAAAGGTGGCAGGTCTGATTCCTGGTCAAGAACATACTTAGGTTGCAGGTTCAATCCCTGGTCGGGGCGTGTATGGATTGATGTTTCTCACATCGATGTTTCTTCTCTCTCTCTCTCCCCCTTTCTCTCTTTCTCAGATGAGGATTAAAAAAACAAACAGAACAAAACAAAAGCACCTTTGGATTCCTCCCAGGAATTATAATTACACTTTTTGTAACCATGCATGAAAAAATTCATGCTGATAAAAAGCCACTGTGAATTAAATAATCCTTCAATATGTATTTGAAAAATTACAGCAGCACCTATGTGTGTTTGGAAACTAGCTCAGCACCTACATGTAAGATGAATTATTTATTTGGTTGTAGGCCATGTGCATCTGGATCCAAGGACACCACACTGTAACTAAGGACCCTCTCCCCCTCCCACAAAGCGGGGTCACTAGTCTGACTTAAGCTCTTCACTTTATAGATGAGGAAACTGTGGTCTACGAAAATAAAGCTCCTAATGAGGTAGGGTGGAGTCCATTCCAAAACCCAGGTCCCCTAATTATGTCCTGGGCTTTTTGCAGAGCGCCCGGGTGGCTGTAGAATGCTCTTCGGGCTTCTACTTTCGCATCGGCCCTGGAACAGCCTCCTTTCCCACATCTGCAGCTACACTTCCCACACTCTTCCTTCACTGAGAGGTCTCCAAAGGGCACGTGAGGGAAGAAAAGATTGTTTAGGGCTTCCCAGATCTGGGAAACAAGAGAATCAACTGTGACACCAGGTCTTGACAACAAACCGGAACACAAAACTAACTCAATGACTGCCAGGGGCTGCAGGTCCCAGCCACGGGTTCAGCCCGACCTCATTTAGTCCTAAAACAACCTTGTGAGTTAAGTATTATTATTATCATCTTCATTTTACAGATGAGGAAAGTGAGGTTTAAAAAAGTGTTGTTAAAGGCTTCAGAGATAGGATTCAAACCAAGTCTAAATTCAGACCCTGTGATGGTAACCACTAAACTATACTATGCTATGCAAGGCTAGGCTCAGGATTCTTGAATCCTCTTTAAGCCTAAATTGTTTTGTTCCTCTTTTACTCAAGGAATCATCCCGAACCTAGTCACCGCCAACCAGCAATGCATAAGCCTCTCTCTGCCAGGACACTGGGAGCAGCCTTGCCACATCCCCCAGGGACCCGGGTGGACTCTATGGACAATACTCAGTCCTTGAGGGCAGAAGCACTTATTCTTTAAAATTCTGATTCTAGCGCCCAGGTGGTGCACAAAGGAGGTTGGAAAGGGTGAGTTCCTATCCTCATTTCTACCTCTGCCCTGGCTGTTCTCCATCCTAAAATGCTCCCTCCCCAGTTCATTCACTAACTAAAGAATATAGGCTAATGTAAAGGTTACCCTTCTTCACAAAACCCTTCAGGACTCTATAAATCCACACTGATTTTTCTCATTCCTTCTGGAGCATTTTCTCTTTGACACTAAACACAGCTTTTGCCTTTTGATTCTTCTGGCTTATGGAAGCGAGGGCCAAATGCATTCTGTGTCCCCTGCCACAGGCGCTCAGCTGCGGGCCGGACACACCAAACACTGCCAATAAATACTTGCTGAATTCAATCCGATGGTTCTTAGAACAAATGTCCCCACTCCTGGACCATTTATTCTGGCCACAGCTACCCTCCAAAGAAATTGCTGTTCCCCCTCACCCCCTCCCTACCCAATTCCCCATGAGGCTCATGAGTTTTGGAAAGTACCGGCCACCTTGTCAGAAGAAAGCCTGGCCTTTCTGAGAATCTTTTGTCTGTGGGGGCCATGTGGCCCTGTCTGGAAGGCGTGAGTCCAGCTTTTGTGTACCTGAGCAGGCTCTCACAAAGCCCTAAGAGGCCATTCAAGGCTTCGGCAGCTCAGCTATTTAAAACCACCCAAGTCCAGGCGGTGAGTTAAAGGCAAGACACAGAGAAAGGTGTGTGTAGTGTTCTTCTACACTCTTGTCACTTTCTCAAGGGCACTTGTGAACCAAGTGTGTTTGCCTTTTGCTACCCTGGGAGGACAAAAATCCCTTTATCTCTTCAGACTGAGACAGAACGTCTGGGGTAACAGGCAGTTCAGATCCTGATCCAACAAGGCTGTCTCCCCAGGGCCCAGTGCTCTGGCCCTGTGACTGAGCAAGCCCTCTGGCCACACTGTTGTCAAGCTGACCTTCACGGGGTCAACCAAGACTGCTAAGGGAGGCCTGCTCAGAGTCTTGAGCAAGACGTGCACCTTTTTGAACTTCAGTTTCTTCATCTGTAAAGTGGAGGGTTGGGCATCTTGCATTGATGTTCTAGAGTCCTAAAGTGACACTGCCTTCCCAGCCCTTCCCCCAGCTCCACCCCCGCCCGCCACCAAATCCCGCAAGATTGTTAACCTCACTGCCATCGGGGCTGGGCCCTGGCATTGGTCGGCCTCTGAGAGTTCCTGCAGGTTAGGACGGTCTAACGGGCAGGGCAGGGCTGTCACCATCGCGGCCCTAGAAAACTGCAGACGTGCACAGAGGGGCCTTTCAAGACATTTGACTCTAAATTAATAAATCAGATTCTCCTCTAGTGGCCTTTGGAAAACGCAACTACATAAAGGATATCTTTATCTTTTTCTGACTACCAGAGTACTATTATTCAGTGAATAATTTTAATAACAATAATAATGCCTGAAAATTTTGCCTGTTTTTTACATGTTATAAAATTGTTTTACATCTACTAGCTCATTTTTAAATCTTCATGACAACCGCATGTAGAAGGCAGGAATTACTACTCCCATTTTGCAGGCCGGATAAATAGGTAACCTAAGTAACCCAACCAAAATGATAAACCTGAGAACGAGTGTACTGTGTCCTACAAAGGGACCTAGAAGTCAGGAACAAATGCATACCCTTTTAAGGATGCTTAGTTTACCATGCTAGAACTCACTGTTGGTATCTGAAGGAACATCTCAGTAATACATCTATTATATGCAAATAATATGTAGACTTGGCCCTGGAGTTTTTTGAACCAAGAGATTGTGGGTGTTTTGCAAAGGGATTCTGTAGGGCTCATTCTATTCTTTCCCACAAGAAAGAGCCAGAGAAAAGCAGAGAAGATTGGGAGGGAAGAGAATATTGGGCCGTTACTAGCCTGCTTTGTTCTTTCTTCAGATCACTTTTGTGGGGGAGAGTGTGGAAAGGGTGGTAGGGATCTTTGGCCAGTCAAGGACCTGGAAAAGAGGAAAAGACTCCCTATGGGTGGCCTCTTCCCCTTCCTTTTCTCACCCCGAAGCTCCTGCCTGGAGATAGGCAAGATAAGAGAGTCCTCTTGAGATCTGAGTTTCCTTTGAGAAGCCGGAGGATGCGGGGGAGGCCTCCTACAATGCAATGGCAGTGATGAAAGTCTGTCATGGGAGGGGTGGCTCAGGCTGCAATCTGTCCCACATGCCCAAGGTGTGATTGACAAAGGTTAAGCTCTGCCATGACTCAGGCTTCCTTCTAGAAAGTGGCAGAATATAATTCCATTTAGAAATGAAAAGACTGAAATAGTGACCAAGTTACACTATGTCGACACCCTAAAATTGGGCACATGAACTCTGGCCCTTGTGTCTCAGTTGGCTGGAACATTGTCCCATATACCAAAATGTTGTAAGTTTGATCCCCAGTCAGGGCACATACCAGGGTTGCAGGTTCAATCCCTTGTGTGGCACAGACAGGAGGCAACCTATCTCTCTCTCTCTCCCTCCCCACTTTTCCTCCCTCTAAGAGCAATGAAAGAATGTCCTCAAGTGAGGATGAAAAATTAAAAATAATAAATAATAAAAATTTTTTTTAAATGGGCAAAAGGAAATGAGGTGATCCTTAATAAGGTGAAGCAAGAACTTCACACTCATGTTCCCGTCTGGAAAGGTAAATCATTTGAACTCTAGGTACCTCTTCTGTAACTTGATATACTGTGCTCTGGGCCCAATCAGAAAGTACAGCTCCTCAGAGGCAGGAAAGGCACTGGGTGAGGCAGGAAGAGCTATTTATTTTGGCTCTCCAAGGAAGACTTGCTGATCTGAATCCATGGAGTAACTACAGGGTTATCGTCAACATTTCTTAGAAAAGAAAACCTCTTTGATTGCCCTTACCAAAGGCCAGGGACTTCAAACAAATTACCTTGTTTAATCTTCGCAACACCTAGGTAACAGAGGAACTATTCTGAACCAAATTTACAGGAGTGAAGGTCAAGGTCGCACAGTTAGCAAGTGGAAGAATCAGGATTCGTGCTCAGGACAGATGACCCCAGAGCCTGCACTCTTGGCCAGAGCACAGCACTGCCTCCACGTGGGAGCGGGGTGTGGACAGAGGTGTCGGGGCACGAGACCTTTAAATGGCAATGCCCAAAGAGCGACCAGTCAGCTGAGGCCCAGGCTTCAGGGTGACTGCAGATCACTTGTAAAGGGTAGCCCTTTCCTAGAACAAGGGCCCTGGCCCTGCTGCCCCACGGTAGTTGCCCAACCTCTGTGGCTAAACAAAAAGAGCAGAGGTGAGGAAATCAGAACATCCTGGGGAAAGAGCAAAGCACAGAAAACGCATCAACACCATGGGGCCTGGAGGCCGAGGGGCAAGGGCGCCCTGCAAACTGGGCTGCAGGCGGTGGCCAGAGCCACCGCCCTTGGCTGTGTGAGCCTCCGCCTGCAACAGCCTCCCTGGGAGCTCGGGGAACCCTGAGAAAAAGCACAGAGGTCAGACTGGTTCTTTCATCCCAAGGAGCTTCACAGACACCCCTTAATTACAAGTCCAGGAATAAAGGGGAGGTGAACGGTGTATTGGCCAGGACACTTATCTCATCAGCTGTTGTGAAGACAGGCCTGAGAGGCAGAAGGAAGGCAGGGAAGGGGGGGTGGATATGGAGAGGCAGGGGTTAGGGGGCCTCTCAGCATGGGGCCAGCGCTTTAACTGCAAGGGAGAAGCTGGGAAGCCTTTGTAGGGATACTGTGCCTTGACTGCCACATGTTCCTCCCCACTGTCTTTCTTGTGACATCCACTTAGCATGTTCCAGGCTTCACCACAACCTTGCTTAGGTTAGGGGACCCAGGACAAGAGCAGAGGCTAACAACACACTCTTCCTGAGACTCAGGAAATGTTAGCATTACAAATGCCAGAAACGTGCAGTGTTTATTTTGGAAGGTGAGCGCCCAGGGATTTTAATCCTATATTGGCATAACTAGAGATTCTTGTCTCTAGAATGAGGTCACATGAGATGCTGCTGTATTGAAGGGTGTTCCCTTTTGGATAAATCTTAAAGGTACTTAAGATTTAAGATTTATCCAATCTTAAAGGTAAAGAAAGCAGAGCACTGTGCCGTTTCCTTTCACCTCTTGGAAGTCTAGCTTCTAATTTATAGATTGGTAGATAAGCCCATTTCATAGTCAAGAAGTCCCTGTTGTTCGCATCTTGGCTTCCCTCCTATTTGGAGGGGGTACAAGGTGAGTTTCGTGGGGAATCCTGTGGTTCCGTCATTGTCGTCCCTGGGACCAGTGCAACCCCATTGTTCACTGTAACGTGGAGAGTTCCCACACAGATGATTTTCTGGCAATTCGTTCCTGAAAACTCTGAGCTGCCACCACCCAAAGATCCAGACATGTGTCCCCGTAAGATCAAGCCCTCTCTCTCTTATAATAATCCCTATTATAGAGATTATGTCTCTATACTTCTCTATCTTATTTGTGCTCCACAATGAAACCAGAGGGGATTCCTCCCCCCACTCCCAACACATACCGTTCACATAACTGCTCACCCTTGATTCTTCAGAGGGACCATGGAAATGCAAAAGCTTCTTGGAATCCCTGCAGGAGCTCTGTGGGTAGTGTCAGGGATGTGAGTTTATGAACTAAATGGAAGAGGTCAAGACCTCAGGCTTAGTTTTTCAAGCTTAGGACCACAGCCTCCCCAAGCCACGCAGCTTCCTGCTCTTTGCATGATAGCTGTTTTTCACAGGGCGCTGACGATGCATGTCACCTGGCATGTGAAGACACAGTCCTGCCCTCAGGCCTCTGAGAACCTGAGCAGGAGAGATCCTTGGCTCTCGGTACAAACAGCTCCAAAAGAGCAGGCGGGCTGAGCTCTGAGCTGTGGGGCCTTTGTTTCCTTCTCCAAGGAAAAACTGAGCTAACTAGATGACTTCTCTGAAGCAGGTAGCACTCAGGAGCAGTAACCAAGATGTTCTTTGGTGAGGATAAGAGAGGCAGGAATCGTACTAGGGCCCCAACACTAGAGGATGCCTAGGGATGGAGGAGGGAAGCATGGCCTGAGGCAAGAGAGAAACAGCGAGGGAGAGAGAGAGGGCGGAGAGGCCACTAGAGAAGGAAATGAGAGCGCGAGGCTGGGCGAAGAGTGCCATCTGCTGAGCCTCGCGGGGGCACACCTGGGCACAGCACCCCGCCCCCACCGGCCCAGCACTGACAGACCCACTCAGGCCCTGCTGAGCAGGCCCTGCCCGTGGAGAAGTCTGGAGGGTAAAGTCAAAAAGAATGGAAAAGCCATTTTCCATTCTTCAGGAGGCAGTGTGACATCGTGTAAAAGACACGAATGGGGTGTCAAGCCAGACCAGCCAGATTCCTTTGCTAGTACCATTCCTGCCAGCTGTGGGTCTTAGGCAAGTCGCGCTACCCGTATCCCTGGGCAGGTTGTGTTAGCTGTATTGTGTGATTATTCTGTCCCAATTTCACTGTCTCCTTCTGGAAAGTGGGTTCTTGGAGGGTTTATATGAAACAGTAGCTGGAAAGTGCTACCCAGAGTTTCTGGCACACAGTGGAGGTGCGCTCGTTCCTCCTTCCGTGGAAGAAAAGCCATTTTTCCTTTAAAATACATGGTGAGATTTAGAATGAAAGAGAATGACACAGAAAGAAGAGAAAAGGGTCGTTTTGCTTTTTTCCTAGGAGCCACAGAAATTCCCTAGCTGTCACAGGGAATTTGCTCATCAGCATGTGGGAGCTATGTGTGGTGTGTCAGAGCGCCCCTCGAAGCCAGGCCGGCCGGCGATGGCAGGGGAGGGAGAGTGAGTCTGCGGTCCAAGGCTGGGGTTCCAGTCCAAGCTCTGCCACTGAACTGTGTGGCTTTGGGCGCATCACTGAACTTCCATGGCCTCCCTTTGCCTGATGCCTTTGTCCCTGTAACTCCTGATTCTGTGAGTCCATGAGACCTGCTTAACTTCCCTTGGAAATTCCATGGATTGATCTGCTAGCCAATCAATCAGGCAATCAATCTACCTGTCCATTTAGTTTACTCAGAATTTTCTGCCACTGCAATGAGAAAAGGCTCTAGCCTGCCAGGGCCTGGGCTGCAGAAGCATGGGTCCCTTTGGCTTGTGAGGGTAGCCAGGCCTTTACCAGATTCAAAAGAGACTCATGCACTGTTAATTGCAGGTAAAGGAAATGAACCTACAGCACCTAATACCAAAAGGAGAAATCTACGATATGGCGTCAGGGTCTCCTCCAAGGAGCCGTGTGCAGAGTGATTGTGGAGGCCATGCGAAGGCCTGGAACCGGAAAGTAGACAGCACATACCAACCCAGGCAGCTTCCTTCACTATGTCTTTGCGGGGATGCCTGGCCTCTCACTTCTGCTTCCTCTTGTGCATCTTGGTTTACGTAATCAATTGGATAGCAACAGTGCATCTCATTTGCAAATTCATGAAAGAAAGACTCTGCGTGGCTGGCCCTGCTTGCGTGGAATATCTACCCCTAGTCCTCTCAGCCACAGCCAGATCAGCCAGGTATTCCTAGACCACTATAATAATCCCTTAAATGTAATCTCTCTAGGCTATTTCCTGGGTGAGTAGAGTGAGGGAATCTCAGGGAAGGGGAGGCTGTGACACCCCCGACACCCCCATGGGGTTGTGCTAGTTAAGATACACATTTGGCTGCAATAGCAAAACCGCAAGTAATAAAGGTTTAGACAAGATGGAAGTTTATTTCTCTCCTGTGTGTAACAGTCTGAGTGCAAACTGTTCAGAGGTAACATGGCGGTTCCACAGTTTTAGGGATCCAGGCTCCTTCTAGTTTATTACTCTGCTTTTAGGACATTTGACTTATTCACATGGTTATGAAAGGCTCACCACAATGTCCACATTCCAGTCAAGGCAAGAGGGAAGAGGGAGGGCATGGGCCGTCCTTTTACGGGTGCCATTGTTCCTGCCAGCTTCTTACTAACCAGAGTTTGGTCATGTGGGCATTCTGCAAACAAGATTGGGAAAGGTTGACTCTAGCTAGGTGGTTAGGAACACAGTCAAAAATCCTGCCCCCTGCAAGAAGGTCAAATAGACATCGGGGGATGACCACCTGCATGAACAATGTGGCCTTGGTTCCTAGAGACACACCAAAGTTTTTGTGTCTCCCCAGTCTAGTTTTGGGAGGAGGTTATTGCCAAGGAGAGATGTGGCAAAAGCCTGGGAAAATGTCAACATGGAGAAGTTTAGAAAGATGTGACCATGAGGAGTTTAGAATAAATAATTTCTAAAATCCTTCTGCACACTTACACCGCTTCAAGAAAGGCATGGGGTAGATATGCCTCTTCCCCTAACCTAGAGTACAGAAAAGGAAGTTCTTTGCAGAAGTGAGATTATAACAGAGTTCTTTAAGGAATAGATTTTCAGTGCCGCAGTTCTTGTAGGCCTAGCTCAGCTCCACTCAACAAGAAGGAGCTGAAGTCATTTCCTTCAGGTGCTAGGCAGACACACATATTATGTTCCTGCCTAGCAACCCCATACTGCAGCTGTGCTGGGCAGAGTAGTTCAGAGCAGCTAATCTATCAGTAAAGCTGTGTTGAGCACCTACTGTATACAGGGCCCTGTGCTGACGGCTGTAGAGGAGCCCATGGTGCTCGCTGACCCCTTCCTCTCAGCCACCAGAGTAACCTTATCTGTAGCTGAGGTCTTCCTGCTCACCAGTAATTACTTGATGGGGCAAGAGGCTTCAGTTCCGACTCAGCGGATACGGTAATGAGTCACTATGCATATGGTAACTGTGGCTTTGCTGACAGCGCATTTGCCATCTCAGTGTTGCACTCTGGGCTTTGGGTGAAAAAGGAAGGTTGCCAGAGGGGCATGATTTCCAGTCACTCAAAGGCAGTGTGTGTGTGTGTGTGTGTGTGTGTGTGTGTGTGTGTGTGTGTGTGTGTTGGGCTTGTCGGGATGGAGAAGGCAGAAGGATGGTATAAAAATGACTGTAGGAAGTTAAGAACTTAAAGTAGACTCTCGCTTTTAGTCACAGTGATGTCAAGCTGAGGCAAGACAGCTGGGAGCAGAAAGAGCCCCAAGTTAGGAGTCTTCCTCGGGTCACACTCTGTTTGGCTGCATCTGAATTGAGTGACCTTCCATGTTCAAATATCATTTCCCCTGTTTTAGAAAACAGAGATAATAATTGACTTGCACAACTCCAAAGAATTTATAAAATGAAAGAATTGGACTGTGAGCCTCGCAAAGGCAAGTTCTGTGTTTTATTGTCTGTGTCCCTTCAGCACCGGGCATGGCACTTGTGCACATAATAACTCTTCAGCAGATATTGTCTAGATTGAATCACTGAAACCACCTGGTCCACTTTACATGTAAAGAGACTGAAACCCAGTGAGGAACAGTGACTTGTGTAAGGTCACACAGGCTAACTGGGAAGATCAAGCATGGAAGGCACCCAGCACCTGACTCGTGCTCTGCATTCAGTCGGCATCAGTATCATACTTTCTTTCTAAACGGCAGCATCGGCAGAAGAATTCAGATCTTTTAACTCTTGCCCCTCACCATATCGCCTCTGAGTTATTCATCTAAAATCAGAGAGCTTGTTAACGCTAAAACGGGCTTTGTTAGCAGGAGCCCTGCTGCTGACACCTTGCCCACCAAGGGCATCTGATTTAAGTATAATGGTTAAAAAACAGGGGCTCCGGAGCCAGACTGCCATTTACTAGCTATGTGACCTCATTCAACCTCTGCATGCCTCAGCTTTCTCATGGTAAAATGGGACTGACATTGTATTTAACGTCACAAGGTTGTGATGATTAAATGAGTTAAAGTACGTAAAGTGCTCAAGAATGTGCCAGGTACATAGTAAGCATATTATTAAGTATTTGCTGCTATTCAAGTTAATGTTAAGCTTTCGCTGCTGTAGGGGTGGCAACAGAGTTGGTAACTGCAATCGACCCACAAGGACAGCCATCTGGTAATATAGGAGTTTGTTATTTCTGAATAGGATAAGATTCCTGTATGTGTTTTAAAGGGCTGGGGATTCTATCGTGTAAGTTCTTGGGTGGTCTGGGAGGTTTCTTCTGTAAAGACTCTCAAGGATTTAGTGCAGTACAATGGCATACAGTTGGGGGACAATTAGAAAGCAATGACCAATAACTCCTGGGGAGAGACAGACCTGGGATAACCATCCTGGTTCCACAGCACATGGAGGGCTGACGTGGGTCACTGGCTTTCTGCAGGCACATCTATTTCCTTTGAAATCTTTAATATCCTCAGCATTGGACAGTCAACAGGACCCCCAAGCACAAAGAAAGTGGCTGAATGCCAAAGGACTAGAGCCAGGAAAACTATGTGAGAGGCAACCTCGTTCCTGCCAAGAATGGAATACTATTTCCTAGCCCTGCCCTGCCTTGGGCTCCCCGACCCGACCTCCTCTCATTCCCACCCCCCTTCCATCCCCAGTCTTATGGGTCGCAGGTTTCTGCCTGAAAAGGCTATTAGGAGCTGCTCACTCGGGACATTTCCTCCTGACCTACTTCCTGAGTGCTGAGGCAGAATGCATGCTCTGATGAGAAAGGTAGCATTAGCTCAGCATTCCCCCAGCCAGTGTCATCCCGGATGCTGCGTGTCTGTCACTCATTCACAGCGAATTGCCACACCTGGGAGGTGGTTTTTCTTAATGGTCTCCCATGTCAACACATGGACTGACTAACCTGACAGGTTCCTGGAGCAGAGCTGAAACCTGTTTCTTGGCATAAATGTGCTTTCCGCCTTTTCTCTTGTGTGCTTATCCTTGTAACTTGGTTCAGAGCTACCATTTACCATGCATGGTCCCAGGTACCCGTCCTTAGATTGCCATTCCAAAGTTTTCCTAGTTTCAGCATCATTATCTGCGGAATACCTTATAGAGTACCTATTACTCTATAGAGAATACCTGTGGTCAGGTATTTTCTATATTAATATTATCTTTAATATGCCTGGTACCCGACCTTCCAAGGTAGATATTTTAGGATGTGCTTCTCAGACTTTAACATGCATATACCGTCTTTTCCATGTATAATGCACTTTTTCGCCCAAATTTTTGAGGAAAAAATAAGGATGCGCATTATACATGGGTAGTACCTGAAATACCTTCTATCCGTTCTTGTGTTTTGTAATTGTTACCTAAAATTTCTTGTACCATAATGTGTTCAAAAATAAATTCTAAAATTCCTTTATAATACCAAGAACAAGTATCTAAATATAAATAAATAAAAATAGAATTAAAAAATTAAAACTAAAGATTTTTTCCTGAAAATAAGGCCAAAAACATGGGTATGCATTATACATGGCAAAATACGGTAAATCACCTGGGAATCTTGTTAAAATGTAGATCTTATTGAGTAGGCCTGGGGAAGGCCTGAGAGTCTGCATTTCTACAAGCTCCCAGGTGCAACAATGATACCATGGGGGAACTTTTGGTTACAGATGATTGAAACCCAATGTGAACTAGTTGAGTAAAAAGAGGAATTTATTACCAGGATTTTGGGAGTCTCAGAGAGCAAGTACAGGACTGAAAATGGGCCTCAGCGAGGACTGTCTTCATCCCCAGACTCTGCTTTCCTTCCTGCCCTTACAGTATTGCTTCATCCTTCCTGTCCCTTCCTGTCCCCTCTGTGCCAGGGCAACTCTGCCCACAGTCCTGTGGATTCCATGCCTTCCTCCTTCTTTTAGTTTCTTGTTTTAGTGCTGTATATCTTTCAGTAACTTCTAAGAAAGTGAACGAAGGAAGTAAAATTTTTGCTTATGTAACTGAAAGTGTCTTTACACTTGACTGATAGTTAGCCCAAGCATAGAATTCTAGCTTCCACTGTATCTGGCTTCCACTGTTGTGATACCAATGCCATTTCAATTCTCTATCTTTCGTATCTTATGTCTGGAAGTTTTTATTTATTTATTTTGCTTTTATTTTATTAAAAATAATTTTTTTATTGTTGTTCAAGTACAGTTGTCTCTGTTTTCTCGCCACCACTTCCCCCTGGGCCCACCCACCCCCACCTCCCACCCTCAAGCCTACCCCCCTTTGGCTTTGTCCATGTGTCCTTTATACGTGTTCCTTGATGACCCTTCCCCTTCTCTCCCCTATTATCTCCCTCCCCGCTGCATGGGTATATATTGCCCTCTGGTTACTGTCAATTTATTCCTTATTTCAATGTCTCTGGTTATAATTTGCTTGTTTGTTTTGTTGATTAGGTTCCACTTATAGGTGAGATCATATGGTATTTGTCTTTCACTGCCCCAGTTCCATCCATGCTGTCGCGAAGGTCAGGAACTCTTCCTTTCTGCTGTGTAGTGTCTTCTTGCGTAAATGTACCATAGCTTTTTGATCCACTCACTTACTGCTGCACACTTAGGTTGTCTGGAGCCTTAGATTCTTCTCTCTGACTTCCAGTGCTCTGGAAGTTCACAATGACTTGCTTTGGGATGGGTCTTTTCTCTTTTATTCTACTGGACACTTGATGAACACTTTTGACCTGGAAAAATTATGTCGTGCTATTAAAAAAAAAAAAATGTTGATTATTTATTTAATTATTTCTTCCCCTCTTTTTTCTTTGTTCAATCTATCTCCTGTTATTAACATTTTGGGTCTCCTGACCTGTCCCTTTAATCTCCTTATCTTCTGTATTTGATTTTCCATCTCTTTATCTCTTTGTTTTACTTTTTGTAAGATTTTACAAATTTCTAACTTTTCAAGTTGAATTTTAAATATTTATATTTTTATTTTATATTTTTAATTTCCAAAAATTCTCTTTTTATTCTCTGAATATCCCTCTTTTTAATAGGATCTTATTCTTATTTCATTTATGTAATAGCTTCTTTTCTGTCTCCAGGATATTATTATTCTTTTCCTTTTTGAACTTTTATTCTCTCTATATTTTTTCCTCAGTTTCTTATTTTTTTATTTTGATCTCTGTCTTTCATGTAGGCTTTTTGTTGTATTATTGAGGCACTAAACAGTTGAATGGAGAAGGAACAAGGTAGTGACAGCAAGAAGACCTCTTCACTGTACCCTTTTAATTAAATCTTATGAATTCTGAGACATTTTAGTAAAAAGATTAAAGAGCAAAGACTCAAAGAACAAAACAAAATTGTTTAAAATTTGTTTTAAGCTTTATGTGCATGGGTATATTTTGTCCATTGGAGAACTTCACTGTAGAGATATTAAAACTGGATGTCAAGCGGACTTCCAAGAGTCAATGTTTAAAAGTTTCTCTCTGGGCCATTAAGTATTTTCTGATAAGAATCTTCTAGGTTCCTATCTGGAAATAGGTGTTGGCAGAGGCCCTAAGCCTAGCTGACAGTTTTTCTGAATAAGAGCAGGAGGATGGCTTGATATCGCGCTGTTCAGAATCCAGATTTTCAGCCTGGTGCTTCAATCCTCTCCCAATTATACAGATATGCCTTGTTTTATTACATTTTACTTTATTGCACTTTGCAAATATTGTGCTTTTGTTTTTAAACAAATTGAAGGTTTGTGGCAACCCTGCATGGAGTAAGTCTATTGATGCTGTTTTTTCAACAGCATTCACTCACTTTGTTTTTCTTTGTCACATTTTTTTCTTAAATCATCACCTAAGGATATGTTCATTGATTTTTAGAGAGAGAAGACGTGCGAGAGAAACATAGATCGGTTGCCTTCCATACACGCCACCCCCCTAACCAGGGATCGTACCCACAACCTAGGTATGTTCCCAAACCAGGAATTGAACCCACAACCTTTTGATGCATGGGAGAACACTCCAACTAACTGAACCACCTGACCAGGGCTTGCTGTGTCACATTTTGATAATTCTTGCAATATTTCAATTATTATATTATGATGAGCTGCAATCAGTTATCTTAGATGTTACTACTGTAGTTGTTTCAAGGCACCACAAACCACGCCCATAGAAGATAGTGAAGATGTGTGTTCTGACCGCTCCACTGATTTGCCATCCCTGTCTCTCTCTCTCCCTCCCCTCAGGCATCCCTGTTCTCTGAGACACACAGTATTGAAATTAGGCCAATTAATACCCTACAATGGCCTCTAAATGTTCAAGTGAAACAAAGAGACACATGTCTCTCACTTTAACTCAAAAGCTAGTAATGATTAAGCTTAGTGAGGAAGGCACATCAAAAGCCAAGATAGGCCAAAGTCTAGGCTTCTTGCACCAAACAGCCAAATATTGAATGCAGAGAGAAAGTTCTTGAAGGAAAGTAAAAGTGCTACTCCAGTGAACTCACAAATAATAAAAAAGCGAAATAGCCTTATTGCTGATATGGAGAAAGTTTTAGTGGTTTGGAGAGAAGATTAGATAAATCACAACATTCCTTTAAGCCAAAGCCTAACCCAGAGCAAGGCCCTAACTCTCTTCAATTCTATGAAGGGTGAGAAAGGTAAGGAAGCTGCAGAGGAAAAGTCTGAAGCTAGCAGAGGTTGGCTTATAAGTTGTAAGTAAAAAAGCCATCTCCATAACATAAAAGTGCAAGGTGAAGTGGCAAGTGCTGATGTAGAAGCTGCAGCAAGTTACCCAGAAGATCTAGTTAAGTAATTGATGAAGGTGGCTACCTACCCTAAACAACTGATTTTCAACATAGATGAAACAACCTTATTTTGGAAGAAGGTGCCATATAGGACTTTCATGGCTAAAGAAGACATGTTAATGCCTGGCCTCAAAGCTCAAAAGGACAGGCTGCCTCTCTTATAAAGGGCTAACACAGCTGGTGACTTCAAGTTGAAGCCAATGTTCATTTACCATTCTGAAAACCCTAGGACCCTTAAAAATCATACTAAATCTACCCTGTCCATGCCCTATAAAAGGAGCAAAGCCTGGATGACAGCACATCTATTTATACATAGTTTACTGAATATTTTAAGCCCACTGTTGAGATCTACTGCTCAAGGAAAAAAAAAATACTCTTTTAAACTATTACTACTCATTGACAATGCATCCGGTAACCCAAGTGCTCTGATGGAAGTATGCAGACATATTAGTGTTGTTTTCATGCTAGCTAATGCAACATTTATTCTGCAGTCCATGGGTCAAGGAGTAATTTTGACTTTCACATATTATTATTTGAGAAACACCTTTCATAAAATTACAAATAGTTATTCCCCTGATAGAGCTGGGCAAAGTAAATTGAAAACATTCTGGAAAGAATCCATCATTCTGGATGCCATTAAGAACATTTGTGATTCTTGGGAAGAGATCAAAATAGCAACATTAACAGAACTTTGGAAGATGTTGATTTCAACCCTCATGGATAGCTTTAAGGGTTCAAGACTTTAATAAAGGCAGCAACTGCAGATGTGGTGGAAATATCAAGAGATCTAGAATTAGAAGTGGAGACTGAAAATGTGACTGAATTGCTGCAATCTCATGACAAAACTTGAATGGATGAAGAGTTGCTTTTTATGGGTAACCAAAGAAAGTGGTTTCTTGAGATGGAATCTACTCCTGGTGAATATGCTATGAAGATTGTTGATATGACAACAAAGGATATTTTCAAGACTTTACTTTTTTTCTTTTTAGAGAGAGGGGAACGGGGGGAGAAAGAGAGGGAGACAAACATTGATGTATGAGAGAGACATCAATCACCTTCCTCTTGTACACCCCCAACTGGGGACCTGGCCCACAACCCAGGCATGTGCCCTGACCAAGAATAAAACCAGCAACCTTTCAGTTTGCAGGCTGATGCTCAACCCACTGAACCACACCAGCCAGGGTTACAACAAAGGATTTAACTTATTACATAAACTTAGTTAATAAAGCAGCAACAGGGCTTGAGAGATTGATTCTAATTTTGAAAGAAGTTCTACTTTGCGTAAAATGCTATCAAACAGCATCCCATGCTACAGAGACATTGTTCATGAAAGGAAGAGTCAATCAATGCAGCAAACCTCATTGTTGTCTTATTTTTTAAATTAAATTTTATTAATTATGCGATTACAGTTGTCCCAATTTTTCTCCCTTCAACCCCCCTCCACCCAGCACCTACCAATCACTCAGGCAATCCCCCTACCATTGTTCATGTCCATGGGTCATGCATATAAGTTCTTTGAATACTCCATTTCCTATACTGCACTTTACATCCCCATGGCTATTCTGTAACTACCTATTTACTTCTTAATCCCCTCACCTCTTCACCCACCCCCACACACCTTCCTCCCATCTGGCAACTATCAAAATGCTCTCCATATTCATGATTCTGTCTTTGTTCTTGTTTGCTTAGTTTATTTTTTAGATTCAATTGTCGATAGATATGTATTTATTACCATTTGATTGTTCATTGTTTTGATCTTCTTTTTATTAAATAAGTCCCTTTAACATTTCATGTAATAATGGTTTGATGATGATGAACTCTTTGAGTTTTTTCTTGTCTGAGAAGCTCTTTATACGCCCTTCAATTCTAAATGATAGCTTTGCTGGGTAGAGCAATCTTGGCTGTAGGTCCCTGCTTTTCATGACTTTGAATATTTCTTGCCAGCCCTTCTTGCCTGCAAAGTTTCTTTTGAGAAATCAGCTAACAGTCTTATGGGAATGCCCTTGTAAATAACTAACTCTTTTCTTTTGCGCTTTTAAGATTCTCTCTTTATCTTTAACCTTTTGCATTTTAATTATGATATGTCTTGGAATGGGCTTCTTTGCATCCATCTTGTTTGGGGCTCTGTGCTTCCTGGGTTTGCATGTCTATTTCCTTCACCAAATTAGGGAAGTTTTCTTTCATTATTTTTTGAAAATAGATTTCTAATTTCTTGCTCTTTCTCTTCTCCTTTTGGCATCCTTATTATGTGAATGTTGGAATGCTTGAAGTCCCAGAGGCTACTTACACTATCCTTGTTTTTTGTATTCTTTTTTCTTCTTGTTGTTTTGATGGGTTGTTTTTTGCTTCCTTATGTTTCAAATTATTGATTTGATTCTCAGCTTCATCCACACTATTGCTGTGTCCCTGTAAATTGTTATTTATTTCAGTTAGTGTATCCTTCATTTCTGACTGGATCTCTTTTGTGCTGTTGAGGTTCTCACTAAGTTCTTTGAGCATCCTTATCACCAGTGTTTTGAACTCTGCATATTTTCCTTTTATTTATCCCTTTTTCTGGAATTTTGATCTGTTCTTTCATTTGGGCTATGTTTCTTTGACTCCTCATTTTGGCAACTTCCCTGTGTTTGTTTCTCTGTATTAGATTGAGTTGCTATGACTCCCTGTCTTGCTAGCATGACCTAATGTAGTAGGTATCCTGTAGGGTCCAATGGCACAGCCCAAGGTGGGTACTCGAGGTGTGCCCTTCATGTGGGCTGAGTATACCCTCCCCTTGTAGTTGAGCCTTGATTGCTATTGGCAGGTCAATGAGGGGGATTTACCCAGGCCAGTCAGCTGCAAGGACTGGCTGTGACCACTGACCACCAATCTCCATCCTCCTTGGAGGATCTGCTGTGCAGAGACAGGGTGGTGGTGCTCTGACATGGTCTGTAGTTGTCTACTGGGTGCTCAGGCTCTGGGGTTTGCCGGCTGGTGCAGGCAGATATCAGCCCCCTCCTGTGTTCCTTCCAGGGCCACTCTGCATGAGCTATAAATCAATCTGAGATAGCTGCTACTTGTGCTGGGCTTGGAGAGTCTCAGGTGAAGCCAGGCTGTGAATCTAGGCTGGCTGCTGCTAGTACCAGGTCTGGGACCACTTAGCAAGAGGTATGAGGGCTGGGGGCTTTCATAGGCCGGCTATTGCTTGTTTGAGAGGATTTAGGAAGTTGTGAAGCATGAGCCAAGACCAGCCGTTCATATGAAAAAGTCACTGTTAACAGCTTGGGTGGGCCCACAAATTGGGCAGGATGGAGTCTTAGGGAATGTGCAAGGCAGGGAAAACAGTGTTAGTCAGGTTCAGGGAGTCTCAGATATGGCACCCGCCTGCCAGCTCTGTGATTCCGTGGGGAGAGGGTTCAGAAAAGGTACAATGGCCTCTGCCCACCTTTCTGTCTGGGAGAAAGCTGTCTCCCAGCTCTTGCCTTGATGCCAGATGCTCCACTTCCTCCTTGTATGCCACTGGTACCTTTCAACCTGCTACCCCAGTGCTGGGGCTCAGAAGGAATGAGTCTAAGTTGATATATGGGTTCTTTAAGAGGAACTGCTTGGGGCTCCAGAAGTTTCTTCCACTGACTCAATCCCCACTGGTTTTTACAGGCAGGAGTTATGGGTACTTATCTTTCTGGCACTGGAACCCTGGGCTGGGGGTCCTGGTGTGGAGCTGGGACTCCTCACTCTCAAAATATCCTCCCAAATTTTTATTCACCACACATGCATGTGGGACTAACCTGTTCCACATCTCTGCCCCTCCTACCAGTCTGGATGGATGTGGTTTCTTTAATTCCGTGTTGTGAGACTTCCATTTAACTTGATTTCTGATGGTTCTGATTGAAGATTGTTCTATACTTTAGTTGTACTTTGATGTGGCTGTGTGAGGAGGCAAACTGTGTTTACCTATGTTGCCATCTTGACTGGAGGACTGCTGTCTTATTTTAAGAAATTGCCACAGCTACCACAATGTTCAACAACTACCACCCTGATCACTCAGCAGACATCAACAGCAAGGCAAGATATTCTACCGGCAAGAAGATTCCAATATGCTAAAGGTTCAGATAGTGGCTAAATTTTTTTTTAGTAATACAGTTTTTTAAAATTAAAGTATGAACATTTTTAGACATAATTATTTTACATACTTAACAGACTACAGTGTAGTGTAAACATAACTTTTATATGCACTGGAAAACCAAAAAATTTGTGTTACTTATTTTATTACAGTATTTGCTTTATTGTGGTAGTCTAGAAAAGAAACTGCTGTGTGTTTGAGATCCTCCTGTACATTCAATCAAGCCTGTAAGCTTCTAGAGAATGCTTCTCAAACTATCCGTGATGGTCCAGTTTTTAAATTCCCATTCTGTCAGGAACCTACATGTAGTTCTAGTACACATGTGACTTACAATGGGAGTTCAAACATCCAAACTAGTCTATATTCTCTTCAGCAAGAAAAATCCACTGAACAGACGCTTAAATTTGTTAAGGCAATTTCAAACTCCTGTAAAAATTCTAAACACTTATTCTTACTCTATTTATCTTATTGTGGACCTAAACCAGTTCATGAACAATGTTGTAAGAGAAGAGTTCTAGAAAAGAACAAATCTCTAGTCTCTTGCCTTGAGGAGGAGCTGTCACCTTTGAGGGGGTGGTAGAGGAAATCTAGAAGGTTAAATTACTCTGTAAATAGATTTTAGGCCCATCTCCATCTCAGCTCTGCATCTCACTCCCACATTCCTTGGTACGCTGTGTTTCTAAATCTAGCGCCTTCCTGAACTGCTCATGTCCCATTATTAGTTCTTTGCTGCAGGCATCAGGCCACAGCCTCTAATGCTCGGCCAAGTTATTTGTCCTTCTTCATTCTACTGGTGTCTTCTATTCTTTGTCTTTGCTGTTTATACTCTTTTTTAAAAAAGATTACTTATTTATAGAGAGATGGTAAGGGAGGGAGAGAGGGAGAGAAATATCAATGTGTCGTTGCCTCTCACATGTCCCATCCCGGGGACCTGGCCTGCAATCAAGGCACATGCCCTGACTGGGAATTGAACCCGCAACCCTTTGGTTCACAGGCCAGCACTCAATCCACTGAGCCATACCAGCCATGACTACAGTTTATACTCTTAAATATCCCTTTGCTATTGTTAAGATGGCTATACTCTCCAACTGGTCTACAAATTTAATGCAATTCCTAGCAAAATCCCAGCTGACTTCTTTGCAGAGTTAATCCTAAAATTTAGACAAAACTTCATGGGTCCCAGAATAGCCAGGATGATCTTGAAAAAGAACAATTTTAGAGGACTCACAACTCCCAATTTTAAAACTTACTATAAAGCTACAGTAAGCATGTAGTCAAGTGTGATACAGGCATAAGGATAGATACATATATCAATGAAATAGAATTGAGAGTCCAGAAGTAAACCCTCAGATTTATGATTAGTTGATGTTAAATAAGGGTACTGAAACAATTCAATGGGAGAAAGAATAGTCTTTTCAGCAAGTGGCACTGGGACAACTGGATATCCACACACAAAAGAATGAAGTTGAACCTCATACTGTACACAAAAATCTACTCAAAATTGATCATAGGCCCCAGTATAAGAGATAAAATATAAAACTCTTAAAAGATGTAAGAGTAAATCTTTATTAAGCAAAGCCTTGTTAGATACAATAACGAAAGCACAATTAACAAAGGAACAAATAAATTGAACTCATAAAAACTAAAAACTTTTGTTTGGGGATTCAGTCAAGATGGTGGTATAGGTAAACAAGATACACAGAACCTCCTAAAACCACATCAGAATTATGACTAAACTATAGAACAGCCATTATTCAGAACCTCCTGGTATCTGGTTGAACAGAGCTCCTGTAACTGAGGATGTAAAGAGGCCATGAGGAGACTGATAGAAAGGGCAGAGATGAGGAAAGGACGGGCCCCACAGCAATGCATGGTGGTTAAAAAATTGGAAGGATATCTTGGCTTCAAAGGACAACTCCCCCCGCCACCCAAGGAGCAATGTGTCCCAGCCCCACATCAGGCTCCCCAACCCAGTGTTCCAGTGTCAGAAAGAGAAGTCCCCATAACTTCTTGCTGGGAAAACCAGCAGGGATAGTGGCTGAGTAAGACAGAAGCTCCTGGAATCCTAGTCAGTTCCTCTTAAAGCACCAGTGCAAGGGCTTACTCAGACTCACTCCCTCTGAGCTCCAGCACTGGAGCAGCAGCCTGATAGGCTCCAAAGACATACGGGGAGAAATTGAATTGTCTAGCTTCAGCATGAGGGCTGGAGGGGCAGTTTTCTCTCAGATGGAAGTGCTAATGGAAGCCGTTGTTCCTTTTCGAAGCCATCCTCTCCCCCTGCACAGAGCTGGCAATTGGGTGCTATACCTGAGTCTCCATCAACCTGACTAACACTGTTCGTTCCACCCTGGTGATTCCCTAATATCCTGCCCCATCCAGCTTGTGGACACACACAGGCCATTTTCAGCAGCTTTTCCATACAAACAGCATGTCTTGGCTCATGCTGCTGACTTTTCTAAAATCTCTCAAACACGCATCATCTAGCCTCTGAGTACCCTGTACCTTTTGCTAAGTGCTGCCAGGCCCACTACTAGCAGCCACACCCTTGGTTTGCAACATGGCCTCTTCCATCCCCTTTCAAGCTAAGCAAAAGTAGCAGCCATCTGCAAATCATTTTGTAGCTCATGCAAGGTGGTCTTGGGCAGGGCTCATCTTGGTGGTGGCTCATCTTGGCCTGTATATCCTGGGAGGCCCCAGAGCCAACACACCCAGTGGACAGCTTCAGACCATGCCCAAGCACCAACCAAACACTCCGCAAAGTGACACCTCAAGGGATGGACTCAGCCAATACCTGAGCCCTCTTGAAGTGGGTCCTGCTCCATGGGGTGGACTCCTGCAGAGCAGATCCTCCACAGTGGTCAGAGTCAGTTCTCACAGCCAACTGACCTTAGGGTCAATCTCTCCTATTGAAATGCCAACAGCAATCAAGGCACAACTACAACAGGAAGGGGCCCACAACCCACACAGAGGCACACATGGGCATCCCAGCTCAGATGACTGGGGAGGTTGAGTCACTGGGCCCTACAGGACACCTGCTACATAAGGTCACTCTACCATTACTGGGATATATAACAGCTCTATCCAATACATAGAAATAAACAAAGAGAATCAGCTAAAATGAGGAGACAAAGAAACATATCCTAAATAAAAGAACAGAATTCCAGGGGGAAAAAAAAAAAGCTATACAAAAACAATCTACCAGATGCAGAACTCAAAACACTGGTTATAAGGATGCTCAATGAACTTAAGGGAAGAGTAGAGGAACTTAGAACTTCAACAAAGAGATAGCAAACATAAAATAGAACCAGTGAGAAATGAAGAATATACTAACTGAAATGAAGAATACATTACAGCAAAAAGAAAAAAAGACTCCAAAAAAAATGAGGAATGTGTAAAGTGCTTCTGGGACTACTTCAAGCATACCGCATTCACACCCTGGGGGTGTGAGAAGGAGAGAAGGAGAAGAGAGAGAGCAAGAAATTGAAAACCTGTCTGAAGAAATAATGATAAAAAACTTCTCTTAAGACTGTCTGCTCCCATTAGAATGTCAGCTGATTTCTCAGCAGAAACTTTGGAGGCCAGAAGGGATTGGCCTAAAATATTCAAAGTAATGAACAGCAAGGACCTACAACCAAGATTACTCAGCAGAGCTATTATTTAGAATTGAAGGACATATAAAGAGCTTTCCAGACAAGAAAAAGCTAAAAGAGTTCAAGAGTTCAAAGCCAAACAAGTATTACATGAAATGTTAAAAAGTTCTCTTTAAGAAAAATAAAAATAAAAATAAAAATAAAAATAATGAATAATAAATACACATCTATAGCCCTTGTTGGGTGGATCAGTTTGTTGGAGCATTGCCCCATGCTCCAAAAGGTTGCTGGTTCTATCCCCAGTCAGATAACATGCCTAGGTTACTGGTTTGATCCCCGTTCAGGGTGCATGAGGGAAGCAACTGATGATGTTTCTCTCTTACATCAATGTCTCTCTCTCCTTCTGTCTCCCTCCTCCTTCCTCTCTCTCTAAAAATCAATAAGCATATCCTCAGGCAAGGATTTTAAAAAATACATGTCTATCAACAATTACTATCAATGCAATTGCTACAATCAAAAGACATATGGCTACTGACCCTTAGATATGCTATCTAAAAGAGACTCGCTTTAGATTGAAAGTCCCAAGCAGACTAAAAGTAAAAGGATGCAAAAAGAAATTTGATGAAAGTGAAAACAAAATAAAAAATCTGGTGTAGCAATCCTTGTGCTAGACAAAATAGACCTTAAAACAAAGGCTATAGAAGAAACAAAGAAGTACCCAGCAATTACACTTCTGGGTACCTATTTGAAGAAACCAAAACACTAAGTTGAAAAAGCATATACATCCATACATTTATTATTTATAATGGCCAAGATATGGAAGCAATATAAGGGTCCATCAATAGGTGAATGGATAAAGAAGTGGTGCATATATACAATGGAATATTATTCAGACATAAAAAGGAATAGAATCTTGCTGTCTGCAACAAGGATAGAAGTAGAGGGTATTGTGCTGAGTGAATTAAGTCAGAGAGAAAAAGACAAATGCCAGATGATTTTACTTGTATGTAGAATCTAAAAATAAAATAATCAAACAAACAGAACAGAAACAGACTCATAGATACAGGGAACATTTTGATGGCTTCCAGATGGGAGGGAGGTTGGGGGTGTTACTGAACAAAAAAAAGGGTTTGTCTACCTGCTGCCACAAAAGCCAAACGTGGGAGGCAGAGACTGGTGAGAAAGGAAAGAGGTTTTATTCAGATGTTGTGCAATCTGGGAGAATGACAGACTCCCCATCTCATAGCTCACCTCCTTCGTAAAATCTAGACAAAGCCCAACCATCCTCAGCAAGCCCAAAACAAAAGCCAGTGTCCAGAGTTCCTGCTCCATTTTAAAGTAATATTGTTTGCTGCCTGCAGGTGGCTGCTAAGCAGTCATCCAGATAGTTTAGCTTGTTTCTGGCTTCTGCCCATTTCAGCTTAGGACCACAAGGTTTCACAAAGGCACCAGCAAGTACGTTCACCAGGTGGGCAACAGAATGAGAGAAACTCTCTCCAGGAGGTGATGGGCCACATGGTGACGGGCCACATGATTGCTAGGGCCACATCGCCCATGGGGAGGACGGGCCAGCACACTGTCTGAGGGCAAGTCCTGAGCAAAAGGCTACAAGCAAGAGAGTTCCTTTGTTGCGCTCAGTTTGTATTAGTTTGCATGTGGGACAGACCAGGTGCTTTCCCAAGATGACCAATTAACCTCCTAAACTTTTATATGCTTCAAGTGGGCCCCCTCCCAACCAATCCTTGCTTGTCCCAGGCCAGACTGACAGGCCCCTTTGGTTAAGCACCTCCCCTGGCCCCATTTTGGTTTCTGTGGTGCGTGTGCCTGTCTTCCCTTGGTTTCACCCCCAATCCAGTACCAGAAGAAGGTATGAGAGCTTTTCCTCTGATTATCTTGCGAGCTTTGAGCATGCTGAGTGTAAGAACCTCCCCCTGCCACCATCTAGGCCAAGGTTGCGGGGGACTTCCCTGGTACTCTGTGAACTCTGCGAAGAGGGGCAGAGTGTCCGCAAGGAACCACTCGGTGGCCTGGGCAGTGCGGCCTCATGCCTTGCAGTAGTGCAGCCTGGTGGTTCACTGCGACACTCAATGTCCTTGCGATGGCCTCATGCGGTTCGTGAAGTCATTCATTGTCCAGCTTCATAGACTCAGTACTCAAACCTCTGACCACCATCTACCAGTAACAGGGGGATGGGTGAAAAAGGTAAAGGGATTTAGAAGTACAAATTGGTAGTTACAGAATAGTCAGTCATAAGGATGTAAAGTACAGCATGGGAAAGAGTCAATAATATTGTAATAACTATAAATGGTGTCAGATGGGTACTAGATTTATTGGGGTGGTGTAAGTTATATAAATGTCTAATCATGGGGTTGTACACCTGCAACTGTAATTTAAAAATAAAAATAAAATTTTGCCCTGCCTGGTGTGGTGCAGTGAACTGAGCACTGGCCTGAGAACCAGAAGGTTGCCAGTTTGATTCCCAGGCAGGGCACATGCATTGGTTGAGGGCCAGGTCCCCAGCTAGGGGTGTGCAAGAGGCAACCGATTGTTTCGTTCACACATTGATGTTCCTCTCCCTCACTTTCTCCCTCCCTTCCTCTCTCTACAAATAAATAAATGCAATCCTTAAAAAAATAAAATAAAATTGTATAAAAAAGAAAAACAATTTTATGACGACACCATCAAAAAAGTGAAAAAAGAAACTGCACAATGGGAGAGAATATTTGCAAACCATGTATCTGATATGGGACTTGTATCCATAATATTTAGAGAAATTTTACAATCTGTAGTAAAAAGACCCGATTTTCAAATTATCAAAGGATTTATTAAACAGACCATTTTCCAAAGAGAATACACATATGGCTAATACTCGCATAAAAAAGATGTTCCATTAGCCATCAGAGAAATACAAATTCAAAACCATAATAAGATACCATTCCATACCCACCGAGAGGCTAATAGCTAAATGACAGAAAACAAATGTTGTTAAGAATGTGGAGAGATTGGAAGCTCACGTAGTACTGGCAGGAATGTAAAATGATGCAGCCACTTGGAAAACAGTTTGGCAGTTCCTCAAAAAGTTAAATATAGACCACATGGCCCAGTAATTTCACTCCTAAGTATATACATTCACACAATGAATGAATGTTCAAAGTAACATTATGCATAATAGCCAAAAAGTGGAAACAACTCACATGTTTATCAACTGAAGAATGGATAAATAAAATGTGGTATATCCATGCAATGGATATTAATCAAGGATGCAAAGATCGAGATATGCTACAACATAAATGAATTTTAAAAACATTATGCTAGACAAATGTCACAAAAGACCACTTTTATATGATTTCATGTATATAAAATGTCCAGAACAGTGAAATCTATATAGACAGAAGTTACCTTAATGGTGGCTTAGGATGGGGTGGGGGCGGAGAGGAAGGGAAATGGGTATAGGGTCTCTTGGGAGTGATGAAAATGTTGTAAAATTGACTATGGTGATGATTACACTATTCTCTGAATATATGTAAGCCACTGAATTGTACACATTAAATAGGTTAATTGTATGGTGTGTGAATTACATCTCAATAATGATACCATAATGGAGCCCTAGCTGGTGTGGCTCAGTGGACTGAGCACTGGCCTGCAAAGCAAAGGGTCACCAGTTCGATTCCCAGGCACATGCCTGGGTTGCAGGCCAGGTCCCCAGCAAGGGGTGTGCGAGATGCAACCACACATTCATACTTTTCTCCCTCTCTTTCTCCCTCCCTTCTCCTCTCTAAAAATAAATAAGTAAAATCTTTAAAAAAAAAAAAAAAGATACTATAATGGAGTTTCTGTAGTGGTCCACCATGTCTACCTGCAGGTCTGTGGGGTCATCACCAGGGAATGTGGAAGTCTCCAGCATATCCTATGCACAGTGCTCCTCAGTTAGAGCCACATTAGGAGATCAAATCTGAGGTGACATGTTTGTCCTTAATCTAATGGTTTTTAAAGGGATTGCTAATGGCTTCACTAGGGGATGTACCAAAAAATGGTATTCATTGAGTCAGAGAAATTAACAAACTGTGCCTTACTTTATTGTCTTAGTCAATCGAAAATGGGTCCTTTTATTTTTAAAAAGATATCTCCTTTTATTAATAACAAATAATACAAAAAGCACCTCCTTACTTGCAAGCCTGGGAATGCATTCTAAATGAGGATGCAAACCCGGTTCATTCATTTATTCAACAAATACTTATCAAGCATTCTCTATGTGCTGGCCACTCTGCCAGATTCTGGGAACTCAATGGTGAAAATTGCAGAGAGACGAGAGTTAAATACAATAAATAAGTCCTTTGGTCAATGTAGACATCTTGTTTCAAAGGACAAAGATTTCCCCACCAAAGGAACTGGAGGTGTTTTAACTATTGAAGGATTAAGAGAAACATCTACATACTTTTTTTTCCTTTGAGAACTTAAAGTTTTTTTTAAAGTTACATAAATATTAGAGTAAAACTAACAAATGAAAGTTTAACACTTCCATCTGCCCCTCCCCCCACCATCAACCTAATTTCAAACTGTTTCTCTACTTACCAATTTTTTAAAGCTTCTAGCTCCATTTCCCCCATAGCTTTGACTACCCTCATTGCATGTCTCTCAGGACTTAGGGCTCTCTTTAAAGAATGCAGACCTGAGGCAATGAAGCTTGGTAGCAGCTGAGATCCTCCCATTTGCTCAGAAGGTTGGGGGAGTAAAGAAGTAAATGTGAACCCCAGTGCCAAATTGCTTCTGTGCATATTCCCAGGACTCGGAAACATCAGGAGCTGGGGCTGATGCCTGAGATGTATAACCTTGGCACTGGAGGTGTCCTATGCATGGAGACCAACAATGTGAACACAATATGGCACGAGCAAATCAGTGGGGACATCTTGGGAAGGAATGTGAGTCCCCACCCAGGTGTGCTGAGATGCAAGTCTGACCTAGGAAATGAGATGGGCCGCAGACCAAGCCCCAGTGGCAGGCTTGAGAGCCTCCATGTTTCCACACTCAGGTGGGACTGACTGCTGAGGCTACTGAGGCAAGTGGGGTCTAAATGCCAGCAAAAGCATGAACGTGCTGTGAAATCGACAAGCCTCCTTGCCATTGGCAGTCTCCATTCATCTGTAAATAGAGATCATAATACCCACCTTGTAGGACATTGTGAGGATCAGAGATCTCACAGCAGTCTAGCACAGCCTCTGGCTCTCAGTGAATGGTGTCTTGCCAAGGGTCTAGGATCCACCTATTCCTTGGGGCTATGATTCCTGTCCCCTAAAATTTCTAGGATTTAGCTTTGTTCTCATCTCTCAATGAGTAGAATATTTTTTTACCCTTAACAAGGCTTCCTTTACAATATGACTACAAAGTTATACATGATTATTATAGAATCTTTGAAAATTTCAGAAAAACAACACAAGATAAAAATAATCTATTAATCTGACCACTCAGCGAGAACAACAGTTAACACTTTTATGTATATTCTTCCAGTCTTTTGTTCTACGTACATAGTATCATAAAGTACACACATTTAGTGTCCTACTTTGTATCCTAATGAAATTATTTGAACATTACTTATGCCATAAATCTTATATCACAACACTTTAAATAATTAGCATGTAAATATTAATATCCCATAGCATGATTGTATCACAATTATTTAACTAATTTCCTATTGTTAGTTATGTCCCATTTACACTGTTATAAATAGTATCATCATGAACATTCTTAAAGTTAAATCTTTGCACACATTTCTGATTATTTTCCAAGGATAAATTTCTAAAATGGAACTACTGCCTCTAACAGTAAGCATATTTTTAAGGCTTTTGACAAATTAACTGGGAAGGAAATACTTTTAAAATTTTGTTTCATCTATTTATTTTAGTATTTTTCTCTTTTCCTGCTCATAAAAAGAATAAATTCTTGTAAAAAATTCAAGTATTATAGAGATATACAGTAAAAAAGATTCAAAGTTTCCCTTAATTCTGTTGTCCAGAGGTAATGTGCTATTAACAGTTTGGTATGCATTAGGAGTTTCTTGAATGACTCTAATAGATACAGATTAAATCGATGACCACGGTTTAAATGCCTCCCTCCCTTTTGCTTATTTCCCACAAACCTAGGCTGAGTCATGAGTAAGCTCCTCTGAAAGCAGCCTGTGGCTGGGTCCTCACCATTCATACCCCCTCCTTGGCATAGCCCGGTCCGGAAACACAGGCCAGCTCATGCCCTTGCCGGATCCACTGCCAGTCTCCTCACTCTGAGCAGAAAAACAGCAGGAGGTGCACCAGGTGGAGTTGTGGAGATGTTCATCTGATAACATAGGTTCTGGCATTCACCCTCTTGATGTCCATGGGGAAGCGGGTGAGAGCACCTATGATGTAGCCAAGCTGGAATCATCCTTGGGCATACTAGAAACAAGTCACTGGCAAAGTACCACCTGTGCAGACCTACATACACACGGAATTAACAGCCATGGGCTCTCATACGGCATCAGTGCAAAGATTCTCTGTGCTGGCACCTCACTGTCTTCCTATCCTTTAACAAGCTTATTTCCCTACAGAAAACTTATCTTCAGATGCTTGTGAACTGTCTCTGGAGGGAATTTCCCACCTACATAAAAAGGTCCAGAGTTACAAAGAAAATTCTATTGGTGATAATAAGAGGCCCCTTATATTAGAGGAGTCCAATAATACAGTAGAGGGGTGAAACAGGAGAAGGGTTTGGGCCCTCCGGCCTTGAGCAGACCTGCGCCCCACCCAGACTAACCGCACCCCAGTCCGCCCGCGCCTTCCACCAGTCAGCTCTCTTTTCAGAGACATGGGCTCCTGCAACACTCTTCATGCCAATTGTTAATGGCAACTCCAGCTAATAAATTCTCCTGGTTGGCTCCTAAGACCCTATTTCCCATGAAATCTTCTTGGCCAAAGGCAAGAAAAGTAGGGATTTCACCTGGCCCTATTTTCTCTCAAGGTACAATTTTCTTGAAACTTCTTCAATCCATCCTATGTATATGCTACCATCGTTACTTTGTTATATGAATATGTATTTCTTTTTTTTTTTATTTGCCTGACCTATTTTTTACTTGTCTATCCCTTATAACCTTTAAGTCTGTCAGTGTCAGACAACAGCCTCATGTGTTACCATGTTCTCAGTGCAACACTTAGTATCCCAAGTCAACAAAATGGAAGCTCATCTGTAAGTGACTATATGATAATAATAGCAATAGTAAGATTTATTGAGTGCTTACTATGTGCCCAGGCACAGTTGTAATTACTTTACATTCATTAACTCATTTAGTTCTCACAATAACCCTATCGGGAAGGCATGTGAGGAAATCAAGGCACAGAAACGTTAACTGATTTGCCCAAGGTGATACAGGTGTTAGTACCAGACAGTACTCATAAGCTCACAACCTATAACTGCTAACATTTTAGTGTTTAACATTCTGTTTTTTTCCCCTGCGTATATAAAGGCATTGTGATTTATTTTAGAGAATAGGATCAAAAATATACTTAATAGATGTTAAGTGTGTTTCTTTGGTCTATAAATTTATAATATCTGTGGCATGCATTTTAATTTTAAGTTCTTCATGCAATAGAAGTTTAATATTTTGGTATCTATTAATCTTTTCCTTTGTGATTTCTGCCTTTTTTTTTCCTTAATCCTTACCCAAGTTATGTTTATTGATTTTAAAGAGAGAGGAAGAGAGAGAGAGAGAAATGTCAATGTGAAAGAGAAACATCTATCAGCTGCCTCTCGTATGCGCCCCGACTCGGGATCGAATTTGCAGCCTGGGTATGTGCCCGGACAGGAGACCAAACCCGCACCTTTTGGTGTACAAGACAGCACTCCAGCCAACTGAGCTGCCCGTCCAGGGCGTGATTTCTGCCTCTTTAAATGTTTTTTTTTTTTCTTTTCTTTTTTTTAATTTAAGGATATTTGGTATACAATATTATATTTGCTTCAGGTGTACAATATAATGTTTTGACATTTATATGCCTTACAACGTGATCACTACTCTAAGTCTAGTGATCTGTCACCATGCAGATTTATCACAATATTATTTACTATATTCCCCCTCACTTTTTCACCCATCCTCACTCCCTTCCCTCTGGTAACCATCAGTTTGATCTCTGTTTCTATGAGTGTGTTTTTGCTTGTTTGTTTTTATTGTTTTAGATCCCACATATAAGCAAGATCATATGGTATTTGGTTTGTTTTTCTCTGTCTGACATTTCACTTAGCATAATACACTCTAGGTCCATCCATGTGGTCACAAATGGCAAGATTTCATTCTTTTTTATGATTGACTAATATTCCATTACATAGATGCACCACATCTTTATCCATTGATCTATCGATGGATAACTAGATTGCTTCCATATATTGGCTATTATAAATAATGCTGCAATGAAAACAGGTACATACATCTTTTTAAATATGTTTTCACTTTCTTTGGATTAATACCCAGAAGTGGCATTGCTGAGTCACATGGTACATCTCATTGCAGTTTTTTGTTGAATAATTTTTTCCACAGTGGCTGCACCAATATGCACTCCCAGCAACAGTGCACAGGGGTTTCCTTTATTCCACATCCTCACCGACACATGTTATTTGTTGACTTTTTGATAATAGCCATTCTGACTAGTGTGAGGTGGTGTCTCATTGTGGTTTTGATTTCCAGGTCCCTGATGATTAGTGATGCTGAGCATCTTTTCATACATCTGTTGAGCATCTGTATGTCTTTGAAGAAATGTCTCTTCTCTCCTGCCTATTTTTGATAGTATTGTTTAAATTTTTTGTTATTGAGTTGTATGAGTTCCTTATATATTTTATACATCAACCCCTTAACAGATATATCACTTGAGAATACATTCTCCAATTCAGTATGTTGTCTTTTTGTTTTATTGATGGTTTCCTTCACTGTACAACTTTTTATTTATTTATTTTAATTTTTATTTATTGACTTTTAGAGAGAGAGAGGAAGGAAAGAAGAGAGAGTGAGAGAGAGAGAACATCCATTTGTTGTTCCACTTATTTATGCATTCATTGGTTGATTCTTGCATGTGCCCTGACTGGGCATCAAACCCACAACTTTGGCATATCAAAATGGCATTCTAATCAATTGAGCTACTTGATCAGGGCTTGTGGTAAACTTTATGGTTTCATGAAGCCCCACTTGTTTATTTTTGCTTTTGTTTCTCTTGCTAGAGGGACATATCCAAAAAGATATTACTAAGACTACTGTCAGATAGTTTACTACTACCTATTTTTCTTCTAGGAGCTTTATGGTTTCAGGTCTTATATTTAAGTCTTTAAACCATTCTGAGTTTATTTTTGTATATGGTGTAAGAATAGACCAGTTTCTTTCTTTCTTTCTTTCTTTCTTTCTTTCTTTCTTTCTTTCTTTCTTTCTTTCTTTCTTTCTTTCTTTCTTTCTATCTTTCTTTCTCTTTCTTTCTTTCTATCTTTCTTTCTCTTTCTTTCTTTCTTTCTTTTTTGCATTTATCTGTCCAATTTTCCCAACAGTGCTTATTGAGGAGACTGTCATTTCTCTATTGTATGTTCTTGCCTTTTCTGTTGATTTATGCATCTGTTTTTCTGCCAGTACCATACTATTTTGCTTATTACAGCTTTGTAGTATATAGTTTGAAAGAAGCGAGCATAATAACTCTAACTTTGTTCTTCTTTCTCAAGATCACTTAGGCTATTTGTGGTCTTTTGTGATTTTATATTAATTTTAGGATTATTTCTTCTAGTTTTGAAAAAAAAAAGGCCATTGATAGTTTGATAGGAATTGTATTGAATCTGTAGATTGCTTTGAGTAGTATGGTCATTTAAACAATATTAATCCTTCCTATCTATGAGCATAGCATATCATTCCATTTATTTGTGTCCTCTGTACTGTCTTATAGTTTTCAGAGTACAGGCCTTTCATCTCCTTAGTTAGGTTTATTTCTAGGTATTTTATTCTTTTTGTAAATGAGATTGTTTTCTTAATTTCTCCTTCTGATTGTTCATTATTGTCTGGTTTGGGTATCAGGGTAATGCTGGTCTCATAGAATAAGTTTAGAAGTGTTCCTTCCTCTTCAATTTTTTTTGAATACTTTGAGAAGAATAGGTATTAATTTTTCTTTAAATGTTTGGCAGAATACACTTGTGAAGCTCTATGGTCCTGGGGTTTTGTTTGTTGAGAGTCTTTGATTACTGCTTCAGTTTCATTGACAGTGATCAGTCTGTTCAGATTTTGTTTCTTCCTAGTTTAGTCTTGGAAAGTTGTATGTTTCTAGAAATTTACCCACATCATCTAGGTTGTTTAAATTGTTGGCATATAATTGTTCATAGTATTCTTTAATGATGTTTTATTGGTTTCTGATTTCTCTTTTATTTACATTCATATGTATATTCATATATTTGGGGTCTCTTTTTTGCTTAATGAGTCTTGCTAGAAGTTTGTTAATGTTATTTATGTTTTCAAAGAACCAGCTCTTAGTTTCATTGATCTTTTCTATTGCTATTTTTTTTCTATTTCTTTTAGGTCTGCATTTATCTTTATTTTCCCCCTTCCTTCTACTTACTTTGGGCTTTGTTTGTTCTTTTTTTTCTACTTCCGTTAGGTGTAAAGTTAGATTATTTATTTGGGATTTGTCTTGCTTCTTGAGGTAGACCTGTATGGCTATGAACTGTCCCCTTAGAACTGCTTTTGCTACATGTATCGCATAAATTTTGTAAAAGTGTGTTTTCATTTTTATTTGTCTCAAGATAGTTTTGATTTCCTTTTTAATCCATTAGTTGTTTAGTAGCATGTTATTAAGCTCCACATATTTCTGAGTTCTCTACTTTTCTTCCTATAGTTGATGTCTAGTTTCACGACATTGTGGTCAGAAAATATGCTTGATATAATTTCAATCTTCTTGAATTTCTTAAAGTTTGTTTTGTGTGGTCTAATATGTGGTCTATCTGGTAAAATGTTCCATGTGCACTTGAGAAAAAAAATGTGTAATCTGCAGTTTTGGGATGAAAAGTTCTATAAATGTCTATTCAGTTTCGTCCAATGTGGTATTTAAGGCCATTATTTCCTTATCGATTTTCTACGTGGATGATTTAGTCATTGAGGTAAGTGGGTTATTTAAATCCCCACTCTTTCTGAAATACTCTTAACTTCTGCCTTTATATTAGTTAATATTTACCTCATATACTTGGGCACTCCTATGTTAGCCATGTAGATATTTATAATTGTTGTATCCTTTTCTTGGATTGACCCCTTCTTCATTATGTAGTATCCTTCTTTGTCTCTTTTTTACATTCTTTGTTTTAAAATCTATTTTGTCTGATATAAGTATTTTTACCCCAGTTTTCTCTTTGTTTCTATTTGCATGGAAGATTTTTACCATCACTTCATTTTCAGTCCGTGTGTGTCTTATGAGCTAAAGTGAGTTTCTTGTAGGCAGCATATATATTGGTCTTTCATCTTTATCCCTTTAGCCACCCTGTTTTTTGATGGAAGCACTTAGACCATTTACATTTAAAGGAATTATTGACAGATTTGTTCTTATTGCCATTTTCTTAATTGATTTTTTTCCTTTCATTTCTTCTTTTCTTGAATTCATTCCTTTTGATTTGCTGGTTTTCTTTAGTGTTTTTGATTGGTAGGTTTTTGGTTGTTATCAGGAGTTTCTTATATATATATATTCATCTATACCTATAGCAGTCTCTTTTAAGTGGGCATTCACCATACTTTGCCATGTATAATGCACACACAAAGTTTTGTGCGCATTATACCCGGTATTATTATACCCATTATCATACTCATGATATGTAATCATTATACCCATGTATAATGCACATCCTCATTTTTTTCCTCAAGAGTTTGGGCAAAAAAGTGTGCATTATACACCACAAAATACAGTACATTCAAAGGCATCCTAAAATCATTGAATTTTTACTCCCCTTTCCCTGCCTTGTGTCTTTGATGTCATGTTTTGTATCTTTTTGTTTTGTGTATCACCTGAGTATCTATTGTAATTATAGCTAATTTTGCTATTTTTGTCCTGTAACCTTCATATTAAGTTTTTAACAGGTTAATTCACAGTATTTATTATATACTTGCCTTTACTAATGAGATCTTTTTTCTTCCTTGTATTTTCTTATTTCTGGTTATGGCCTTTTCTGCATAAAGAAGACCCTTTAACATTTTCTGTAAAGCTGGTTTAATATGGTGAACTCCTTTAATTCCTTCTTGTCTGGGAAACTTTTTCTATTCTTCAATTCTGAATGATAACCTTGCCAGCTACAGTATTTTAAGTTAGATTTATTTCTCTCAGCACTTCAAATTTTCCTGCCACTCCGTTCTGGCCTGTAAAGTTGCTGCTGAAAAGTTAGCTGATAGCCTTTTGCGTTTTCCCTTGTATGTGACCTGTTCTATTCTTCTTGCTGTCTTCAAGCTTGTCTCTTTATCCTTAACTTTTGCCGTTTTAATTTCAGTGTCTCTTAGTGTGGACCTCATGGGCTTATTTTGCTTGGAACTCTTTGTGTTTTCTGGAGATGAATGTCTGTTTCCTTCTCCAGTTTTCAGCCATCATTTCTTCAAATATACTTTCTGCTCTTTTCTCTCTTTCTTCTCCTTTTGGAATCCCTAGAATACAGGTGTTCCAGAGGCCTCTTCTACTCTCCTCATTTAAAATTTCTTTTTCCATTTTGCTGTTCTGATTGGGTAATTTTCACTGTTCTGTATTCCAGATTGCTAATTTGCTCTTCTGTATTAACTAATCAGCTGTTTGATTGTTTTCTAATGTGTTCTTTATATCAGTTATTATATTTTTCTCTTTGTTGAAGTGTTCTCTGAGTTCTTCTATTCTACTGTCAACTGTATTTGGCATCCTTAAGACCATTTCTTTGAATTCTTTATCAGTCAAATTACTTATCTCCATTTTACTAGGGTTTTTCCCTGGGGTTTTCTCCTGTGCCTTCATTTGGGGTATATTCTTCTGCTTCCCCATTTTGTTTGACTTTCTGTGTTTGTTTCTATGACTTAGATGAAATAGCTATCCGAATCTTGAAAAGGTGGCCTCTGTGTAAACTGTGTACTGGATGGTTTGGGCAGGCCATTTGTAGTCAGAGAGGCCATGTGGGGTTCCTGCTGTGCTGCCTGACCAGGAGTGCGTTCTGAGTGAGGCAGTTTGGTGTGTGAGCGCTTCCTTGCCCTTCTGCTGCAAGCAAGGCTGCCTGGTGCAAGCTAGGTGCCCCAGTGTGCCTGCATCTTCTCTGTTGCTTTAATCGTCTGTTGCCCAAACCAGATCTTGGAGGGGCTTTTCTGAGTTCAGGCATTGCAGTGCCCCACTATCTCTGTAGTTTCTCAGTGGGCTACCCTGCATGCAGGCACTGCCACACTTTGCTAGTTGTGCTCCCTATTTGGGCAGCACAGCCTTGCATATAGGCACACATGTGTGTGCAGGAGCGCCCCACTATCTCCACAATTCTTCTGGAGTGGCAGCCCTGCATGCAGATACATAGCATTTTGCTGGCTGTGCACTCTCTCCAGGTGGGGGAGCCCTGGGTGCACATGCAGCCCAGTGGGTACTCTTAGCTGAGTCCTGCTGCACCCATTGGATCAGTTTCTAGGTGGAGGGACCCTATTGATACATGTTGTGGTGCATTCCTATTCCTGCTGGATTTGGCTTTGAGAGGGGTGGCTGGGAACACACTACAGCAGCCCTGCAGGTCAGCGAGAGAACCCATATAGAGTGCTCACCTGTTATCTAAGTCCAGGGAAAATGTGAACAATGGCACTCACTGGTTCCTCCAGTCCTGGATAGCTTCCTAGCTCCCAGAGAGTTCTCACAGTCCCCCAACCTTCTCTATTCAGTCTCTTTATTTTGTTTGTTGTGTAGAAGCTATTCAGTTGGTTCTGTTATCTCTCAGGAGAAATTGCTCTAAATATTGGTGTACCCTTGATTTTTGAGGGGAGGGGATGAGCTCAGTATCCTCTCTTGCCACTTTTTAATGTTTGTAAAATCTTTCCCCATTACAAGTTTACTATCTTGTCCTCTGGTTTTATTGTTTCTTTTTTTACCTTTAACTATCTAAGCTATTTGAAATTTATTTGATAAATAATGGATCCTTTTGCCTGAAAAGTTTGTGATACTTATTTAACAGTCATTAGATTCTTATTTATAGTAAAATTTGTTTCGAAGTCAACTGATTTGTTCATTTACTTGTTTGTTTAGTATCTTCACCCAAGGACATTTTTCCATTGCTTTTAGAGAGAGAGGGAGGGGGAGAAGAAGGGACGGAGAGAAACATCAATGTGAGAGAAGCATTGATAGGTTGCCTCCTGTACATGCCTGGGCTGGGGATCAAACCCACAACCTTGGTATGTGCTCTGACTGGGAATTGAACCCACAACCTTTTGGTTACGGGATGACACTCCAGGCAACTGAACCACACTGGCTTGGGCTGATCTATTTGTTTAATAGATGTTATTTTGTAAAGCAAATCTTTCCTCTTTATTTTTCCTAAGTGTTCTTAGCAATTTTGCCTTAACATTTTGGCAAACAAACAATAAAATTTTTGCATCAAGTTGGTTTAGCAATAAACCTAATGAATTAATCTGAGAAGAGTTGATATATTTAAGATATTAAAATTTCTAATACCTTTTCATTAAAAAGTCTTTTACTATAATTATAACATATTTACCAGTTTTACTTTTGTTTATTCATAATTTATTTTTTTTTCTTGATTACATTTACAGGGAATAGTTTATTGTACTTTTTTTCAGAAAAAAATTAATCCCAGACTTGATATTCTGTTTTGTAACTCGTTAATTTTTAAGAACCATCTTAATTTTATGCTTTAGGTGTGTTTTATTGTTCTTTTCATAACTTTTCTGAGATGAATTTCAGTTTGTTTATTTTCATTATTTTTTATACTGGCAGCATTAACTTTTAACAACTTTGACCACATCCTATTATATGCTCTGATTGTCATAATTAACTAAACAATCTAATTTTTTTAAACAGCTTTTATGGGGAATAAAATTTATATGCCATCAATTTACCTGTTTAAAGTTCAATGGGTTTTAATATATTTAAAGAGCTATGCAACCACTACCATATTCTAATTTTGGAACATTTTTGTTACTTTTGTTATCAATGACTTCCCATTCTTCCTTCATCCCAGTCCCTGTCAATCACTACTCTACTTTCCATCTCTACCAGTTTACCTATTCTAGACATTTCATGTAAATGGAATTATATAGTACATGGACTTTTGTGTCTGGCTTCTTTCACTTAGCATAATGTTCTCAAGGTTCATCATGTTATAACATGTATAAGTACTCCATTCCTTTTTAGCTGAATAACATTCCACTGTATGGATATTATACATTTGATTTATCTGTTCTTTAGCTGATGAGCATTTGGATTTATTTTACTATGGCTTCTATGAATATAAGGCTAGTATTATCATTCATGTACAAATTTTCATGTGGACATATGTTTTCATTTCTCCTGGGTAAATAGCTAGGAGTGGAATTGCTGGGTCATATAATAATTCTTTAAAAAGTTAACCTTTTTTTAACTTTTTGAAGTATTGCCACACTGTTTTCCAAAGTGGCTGCACCATTTTGCATTGCCATCAGCAGTGAGAGTTTCACATTCTTCTCATCCTCATGGACATTTGGTGTTTCAATCATTCTTATTGTAGTCATTCTAGTAGATTTGAAATGGTATCCCATTAATTTGCAATGACAACTTATGATGACTAATTATGTTGACTATTTTCTTATGTGCTTATTAGATGTTCATGGAGCTTTTTTAGACAATGGCCATTTTAACTGGGTTGCTTGTCTTTTTATTTATTGACCTGTGAGGTTTCTTTATACTTTCTGGATATTAACCCCTTATCAGATAGATGATTTGCAAATATTTTCTCTATTCTCTGAGTTCTCTTTTCCCTTTATTGATGGTGTCATTTGAAATACAAATGTTCTTAATTTTACTGAAGTTCTACTTCTTTTTTTTCCTTTTAGCTCTTATGTTTTTGGTATCATACCTAAAAGAATTATCATGTAATCCAAGGTCACAAAGATTTACTTCTGTATTTCCTTCTTAGTGTTTTATACATGTGGTTCTTTAATTTAGGTCTATGACCTATTCTGAGTTAATTTTTGGATATAGTGTGAGATCAGGATCCAACTTCATCCTTTGCATATAAATATTTAGGTGTCCCTGTGTCATTTGCTGAAAAGATTTTTCTTTCCTTATTGAATTGTCTTGACACCCTTATTAAAAGTCGACTGACCATAGATATGAGCATTTGTTTCTGAACTTTCAATTCTTTTCCATTGATTTATATGTCTATCCTTACGCCAATAGTCTTTTTTTATTGAATTTATTGGAGTGACATTAGTTAATAAAATGATATAGGTTTCAGGTGTACAACTCTGTAACACATCAACTGTATATCGTACTGTGTGCTCACCACCCCCAGTCCAGTCTCCCGTCATCTCCATCCGCCCCCGCGCCCTCTTCTACCTCCCCCCACACCCCTTACCCTCTGCCAATCACCATACTGTTGTCTGGGTCTATGCAAGTAGTCTTGATTATGGTGTAATTGAATTTTTAATTTATTCTTTGGAATATGAAGGTATATTAAAAACATTTTTAAACCTTCAAGTCTCTAGAAACTTTAATATTCAGTTTTATTGCATCACGATCACTTTAGCTTTCATTTGTAGTTTTATTGCACTGTGGTAAAAAAAATTTCAAGAGGCACAGAAACCTAATGTATACTTATTTAGGCTTATAATAAATAAGGCTAAAAATAAATAAATATTAGAATTATAATATTTAGGCTTATAATAAATAAGGCTAAAAATAAATAAATATTAGAATTATAATATTTAGAGCTGCCCTGTTCAATACAGTAACCACTAGCCAAACGTGACTAGACTTAAGCAATGCAAAATGTGTCTAATGTGACTAGGGAACTGAATTTTTAATTTTATTTAACTTTTTCATCACCTTCAAAATATTCCTCACGCCTACTTTCAGTCAATCTCCATTCCTGCCCCTGCCCCAAGCAACCGCTAATCTGCTTTCTGTCTCAGAAGATTTGCCTATTCTGGACATTTCATATGAATAAAATCATACAATTTGTAGTCTTTTACAATACATCTGGCTTCTTTCATTTAACATAGAGTTTTCAGGTTCATCCACGTTGTAGCATGTGTCGGGACTTCATTCCCTTTCATTGTTGAATAGTATTCCAATGTATAAATGTATCACATTTTATTTATGCATTTACCAATTGATGGACAGTTGGATTTAATTTTAATTAATTTAAATTTAAATATGAAAACAGGTAAAATATTTTTTCTTTAAGTACAATTTTATTGTATATGTAGAACTACATTTCTCTTTAACCTTTGAAAAGGTTATATATTAGTATATGAATTGAGATATGCTGTAGTATAAAATTCACACTAAATTTTAAAAACTTGGAATTATGAATATGCTTAAAAAAATAAAATAGAAGAGTGAGAGGATGAAGAAGGTACAGAAACTATCAAACTAAACCTGCAAGATTAACAAAATATGTCCTAACAGTATGACTAAGTTGATTGGGTGTCAGCAAACTGAAAGCTCGCCACTTTGATTTCTGGCCAGGGCACATGCCTGGGTTATGGGGTCAGTCCCTGGTCAGAGGCAGTGTATGAAAGGCAAGTGCTTGAAGTTTCTCTCTCACATCGATGTTTCTCTCCCTCTTTTTCTCTCTCCCTTCCCCTCTCTCTAAAAATAAATAAAAATCTTTATTAAAAAAATTAACAAAATAACAAAATGGAGGGAAGGGCATTAAAAATTGTTTTAATTAAAAAAAAAAAAGAGCATTAAGAATTCAATTCTGAGCCCTGGCCTGTGTGGTTCAGTTGGTCGGGCATTGACCCACAAAGCTAAAGGTCACCGGTTCAATTATCAGTCAGGGCACATGCCTGGGTTGTAGGTTCAGTCACATTCAGGTGCATGTGAGAGGCAACTGGTCAATGTTTTTCTCTCTCTCTTTCTCCCTCCCTTCCCTTCTCTCTAAAAATGAATAAATAAAATCTAAAAAAAAGTCAGTTCCGAATACCTGCCACAATGGTAGTATCCCCCTTGTGTTTTTTAGCAGCACTGTTCTGTTTTGCATGTATGGTCTCTTTTCATCCCGACAGCAGCCAGTGAGGTGGGTAAGGACTATCATCTGTTACCACTTTGAGCCTGAGAAAACTAAGGCTCAGAGAACTCAGCTCGCTCAAGGTCCCCAGCTAGCAAGTATAAAAGCCAGATTTGACCCCACCCTAACTTCAGTCCACATTTTTATACATTATAGATTAATGGAAAGTTCACCAGGAATGCAAACAAAATAAGTGTTTGGCTACAGCCTGGCCTTTAGCTTTAAGGAACAGTTGGAGGGATGAGCAGAACAGGAGGGGCAAGGGGACAGCTTGGTAAAAATAGGGGACCTTTTTTCTCGAAACAACAAGTTATTTCACATGCTACACCTGTTCACTCAGCAATTCGCTCTTTCAGGAGGCTTTCCTGTGGAAATGAGGCCTAGACTCTGCTCCCCACCGCCCCCATCCCTGAGAAATACCTTAGAGTGAAGCCTTCAGAGGCAGCTCCCACAAAGCTTGGCAGCACCCCCAGCCCAGCTACAAGATGAGATAAGCCGTTGCAAGGGACCTGGGGAAAGCAGTTAGCCTGATGACGCCCCACTGCCTCTCAGTGACATCAGTCCACAGCAGACACCATCCCTCCCGGGGAATCAAGGCTCAGTCAAGAGGCCTCTGGTTTTAAGACCAGCTCTGTGGAGCCCGATAGCCCTGCCCTTCTGAGGCCCCTGGGATCAGAATCGCCCCCAGCGCCCTGAGCAGGGAGCAGACATTCAGCCTTGAGCAGGGGAGTCCTAGCGGTGATGACTGAGAGCAAGAAAGGACCTTGTGACAAGAGAGCTGGCAAGCCCTGGCTGTTGACGCGTGCGGGGCTGGGCACTGTGAGAGCGACAGGGCTATTTTTGCCCAGCGGAGTGCTATCGGCAAGCCGCAGGTGAGGAGTGATGCTGCAGGCAGTGCCACTTGAACCTTGCTAAGGGCTGGGCTCCAACAGCCTAAGGTCCTAGAACCACCTTCACTGTAGTTTCACAAAATCCGAGGCAAGGTGAGGGGCCCTGCTGACGGACATCCGGGGACAGGAGTCAGAGAACACGGAGATCGCCACACCGTTTTGAAAAGAGTCACCCACTATAATCTTTTTTCCTCTCCCATCTCCCTGTAATCTTGACCATAATACATTGTTTGCCACCTGCTTGGAAATGATATTGTCCCAGGTTACAATCAGCAGTGAGCATCTGTCAGAGGGGACTTTTGTCCCTGCTTCCAAAAGCCCTGGTGCAAAGGCCGCAGAAGAATATTGTAACTGACATCAGGCAAATGGGCACATGCAGAAGGTTGCCAAAGGTACCCCTCGCTTTACACAAGAACCACCTTCCTGGAAAGTGGTTCTTTCACTGAATCCTGCCGGGGCTGCATCTCTGAGGGTGAGATTCCAGGCAATGAATGCATAGGGGTTGCCACCCAACCCAAAATACAGGGTGTCATCCTTTACCCCTCCCATGCCCACACCCTCAACCTCCAATCATTCAACAACTCCTGATGGCTCTCCTGCCTTAACCTGTCCTTGGTCAGTCCCATTGCCATACCCACTGTCCCTGCTGTGTGCCGGACCCACTGGGTCACCCTTGGACTCCCGACTTTCTCCAGTCCATCTTTTGTGCTACCTCTGTAGTCATCCTTCTAAAATGCTGCAGTAAGGATGTCAGTCATTGAGGAAAACCTTTTTACTGCTCCCCACTGCTCTCGTGATAAAGTCTAGGTACCATATCAGACCTACTAGCCTGTCCCACCCCCGCACCTCTTCAGCTTTCTACCTTCCCTCCCTGGCAAGGGACTGAGTAGGTCCTGAGCTCTGAGCCCACTGCATCCCTGAGATTGCTGACGCCTTGTCTGCTCATCATCAAGGCTGATGGCTCCCACCAGGCTTCCCATCCTTTTCCCTCATTAGAGAAGTTCCTTGAGGGCAGGTGCTGTGTTCATCAGTCTTTATACCCCCAACATCTAGCTTCAGTGCCTGGGACTCAGTAGGTACACCTGCTGCAGTACATGCTTGCAGAATAAATGAATAAACAGGGGAGATGTTTATTATTTATTTATTTATCATATATTTAATTTTATCTTTATTATGTTTTTATGTATTATAAAAGGATGATGTATGTATTGTCAAAAATTCAAAATGGGAAATATATATAACTTAAAGAAATTCCTTATTGTGATACAAATTCCTTCCATATTTTCCCTATGCTAATACTAATGCATGTAATATAAAATAGATACTCTTAATACTTCATTTAGTTTTTACCACTATAGGATCATATCATATTCATAATGACTTTTCTCCCACTAAATACATTTCATATATCTTCCTATGTTATGCACAGGGATCTACCTCGTTCTTTTTAAAGACGTATATAGTATTTCATTGTGTGGATAAAATGTACTTTGATGAGCATTTTCAGTGGGAAAAACCCCCAGAAGTGGACCTATTAAATAAATTATTAAGAATATTTTAAATTTTACTAGATAATTGCCATATTGTCCTTCAAAAAATAGTGTAGTGATTTGGATACATTTGGCAGTAATTTACGTTTACATTCTCATTAAGGGTGTGAAAATGTTTGCTTATCCAACCTCTTCACCAACATTGAGTATTGTCAGTCAATTAAATCCTTGCAAATCTAATAGGAAACACACATACTATAGGCATTTGTGATGCTTCTTCAGTGCTTGTTCATATGCTCTATTTTTCTATTAGGTTCACTTTAAAGGCCTCAATGTGTATCAGGGAAACGAGTCCTTTGTCCTATGTATTGCAGTTTTTCGTCATTTGTTTTTGTCTTCTGATGTTGTATGGTATGTGGTGGTGTAGGGAGTGGCTAGAGCACAGAATCTGAAGGCACACTGATTGATAATCTTGGTTTTGTCTCTAAATCACTAGCTGAACGACTATGGTTTAGTCACTTAACTTCTGGTTCCCCACCTATAAACTGAGGAGTAAGAATAGCACCTAACTCATGGGATTATTATGTGAATGAAATGAGTTAATGTACATAATGTGTTCCTCATAGCTATTATTATTATCATTATTATGCATTCCAATAGTTTTAATTTTCATGCAGTCAAATTTATTGATCCTTTATGGCTTCTGGGTTTCAGGTGATGCTTATGAAGGCTTCCTCCTTTCTAAAGTAAGAAAAATACTCACCAAGGGCGCTGTGTAAAGGAGTCTGTGGGGAATCCATTGGCAATATAGATCTCCCTCCAGCTCCTGTTTTGTTGCCCTGTAAATTAATTTGTTCACACACCAGGGCTTTTTTAAAAGGGGGGACCTATCTGTGTTTACCTCGCGTTCGAGGCAGGTAGCGTTGCCTTTGGGGCACACTGGTTTGGAAAATGGACTGTACTAGCTGTAGGTTCATGTCTAAAGAGTGGGCCTGGGCAGGTCATCCCCTCCCTTCATAAGCCAAACAACTTCTACTTGTCAGTAAGTGCCAGCCTCACACCAAGTTTCCTACACTGAAGGAGTTCACAGTCCAGTGAGACAACAGACTAGTCATGAGGTGGAAGGTGTTATTGAAGGCCTCATGGTGAAAATAGCATCCTCGATGGAAGGAAGAGCTTACTGGGTGAATGGCAAGGAGGGATGCAGAGGACATTCCAAACAGTGGGGACAGGATGTTCAGTCACTGCTCTACAAATATGTACCTGCCTACAATGCATCAGACCCTCTAGCTACTCCTGTAGGAAAGCACGGGGCAGGGAGGACAGGCTGTGGTGTTGGAAAGAGGCACGAGATGAAGAGTAGTCAGAGGCCAGGTGATAGAGCATCAGACTAAGACTTCTCATCTCAGCTCTAGAACTTAGCTAGTCAGATAGTCTGAAGAAAGTGACTTCACTTCTGGGGCTCACTGTGCTGTGCTCATCATTAATCTGCAGCCTCCGCTTACATCCTTAGGCAGCTGTGCCAATTCTATATAATTACCCACACGCAAACATTCTGTCTTGTACAACTAAATGATTTAACACCCCCAGGGCACTCTTTTGCGGGCTGCTAACTGAAGTGGTTCCTGCCTAGGGGGTTTCACTGTGGGTTCAGCCTGAATTCCTTCCCAGTTCCTCCAGAGCCTGCCTCCTGCAGAGGGTACAGCTTCCTGTTGGAGCCCAATCTCCGGGTTCACAGTCCCGCCCTGTAGCCTCAGTCTTGACTCCCGACTCTCCCTTGTCTCTTTCTTGACTCGGGTCAAGACTCTACTTCAATATTGTTGAACCCTGGCAAAGACACTCCATAGGGAGGGCCAAGCCTCCTACCCTGACAGGTTTTTAATAGCAGGATTAGAAATTGCCCCCTGGCACCTACGGTGTTCCTTTCGCCTTGTTTTCCTCAGACATTTGCATGGTCCCTTCTCCGTCCCTGGCAATTCTACACTCTGCTCACCAGTAAGGGTCAAAGGTTTAGAGGCTGAAGGGGTACTCCACTCCTCCGCACACCGCTAGAGCCCAGTGAACAGCGTCCTCCAGTGGGAGGCAGTGGTTCTCTCGAGCAAGCAGGGTCCTGGAGGTCTGAAGACCACTGTAGAGGACAGCCCCACACCCTGGGCCTTACAGTCCAGTGCAGCGGGCACCGAAAAAGGCACCTGGCTCATAGGGAAAGGCACTTGATGGAAGTTGCAGAAATTTGTGTTCTGGTTTCAGCACAGTCTAGTTGTGTGACCTCGGGCGGGTCCCTTGCCCTCTCTGGTTCTTAGTTTCTCCATTTGTAAAATGAGAGGGCTGGCCACAGGGCAGAAATGAATGCCGGCTGGCAGACAGAAGTGTGCACAGTTTCAAGTTGAAGGTCTTTCAGTGGGGCCGGCACTTCCCAGTGAGAAACGTTTCCCTCCGCTCCCACCACTGAAGGCGCCTGAGCTTGTGTGCTTTGCTGGGACCCCGTCCTGGCCCTTGGGAAACTCTCTGGTGTCTTGGCCCCTTTATTTAAGAGGCAGAGCACTCCACTGTTCACCAAAGGGAATAGCGAAATACACGATCTGACTACTTTATCCACCTTCTCAGGCCAACCTTGACCCAAGATGCCAACAGTGAAACAGCCACTGGGTTTCCCAAGGCCTGTGGTCCTCTCTGCAACAAGAAATCATAATACTTTTCTCCTACACTTACTGGTAGCCTGGGCTGGCTCCACAGGGCCTGTTCAGAAGGGCCCAGCACTGAGAAGAGCCCCTACTTGGTTTAATGCTCTGCTGTGGCCATCTTGAACTTCTCAATAACTTTGAACTTGTGAGCCCACATGTTCACTTTGTACTGGACCCTGCAAATTACAATGGGTTACATTATACCCATTTGGAAACCTTTACCAGCTTGTTTCTCAGTCTAGCCCATTAGGGTATTGGTTCCCAAGGCAAGGACTCCGTGATGATCAGAGGAAGGACATTCTAAAGAAGCCTTTTTGTGCTTCAAGATTAGGCTGATATGGCATTGATGCCCCTGAGGTCTCCACTGAGCCTCCTGGGTGGACGTCCTCCTGCTTTCTCTCTTCATTGGTATACCTCACGTGACACCTGGCCCTTCCTGCAGTTCATCACAATCTCCCCATCTAAATGATCACTTCTCTGCCATGCCCTCTGTGTCCTGGTTTGCCTAAAATAGATAGACGTTCATTCAATGTTTGTTGACTGACTGGAAAGCAAACAGAGCTATCTTCTCAGAACAAGAGTACAGGGCCCAGCACACAGTGGATGTTCAGTCATCGCTGCCGATTGACACAGTGGGCCAGGTTGTTACAGCACGTGGTGGTGCCCGTGCCAGTGCCTCAGCCAAGGCTTCACACGGACGATCACACTCTCCACTTACTACCAGTGAGGACAGAACCGCTGAGGCCCAGACTGGTGTCTCTGCCCCACAGGGCTCCCTGGTATGGAGCCAGAGGAGACAGTTGCTACCCATCCCTGTGGTTCCAAAATGCCCTGGGGGGGAGTTATTAAGAATCCCTGGTACTTGCAAAGTACTTTAAAGTTTGCAAGCCACTTTCACAAACATTATCCTCAAACTGTCCAGTAAGTGAGGACAAACACTTCAGTACCAATAATGTGGTTGCTGTTTAAACATTTTTTCTTTTACTGCTCATGATCACTGAGGAAAAATTTTAAAATACAGATAAAGCAAAAAGGAAAAGAATACTTCAGATCTTAGTGCCTACAGATGATCTAATGCTTTAGTCCATATCCTATCAGATTTATCTATGTATATAAATACATATCTTTAAAAGTAGGACAACACTATTGCTGTTTTTATAATTTTATTACCCCCATTTGGCTAGGTGGCTAACAGAGGTCCCAGGCCACACAGCTATTGGGGGCAGTGCTGGAGCTGAGTGTCTACACCCCTGACCCAGGCTGCTGCTCACACTCCAAAGGGGACCAGAGAGCTTGATGCCTCCATCTTAGGGCTGTGGGAATGGAGCCCAGCAAAAGAGTGTTTGCTTTGATTGCGTTTAGGAGGAAAGACCCCAGAACTCTCCCGCAGTTCACCATGGTGAGGCTGGGCTGGGCTGGGCTGGGCCTGGCCGCTCAGGAGCTCCTACCTGTGCAGAACTGGACTTTGCCTCACAGTAAATAGTCAGGGACAACAGGGGTCAGCTGTCAGGCAGGGGGCCCAGAGGGAGCAGGTGCCAGGTGGCAGGATCAGCCTGTACAGGACTGACCCCAGAGAGCAACTGGATATCTGTTTGGTGGCCTAGGAGGGCTCATGCTCTTTGTATTTTTAGAAAGGGAGTAAGGACACTGCAGCGACGACAAGTGCTTTGTTGCCCCGGGGCATTATCCCGAGCTGTAGAAAAGGTGTAACCAGTCTGGTTTGGGGGAGAGTGGCTGAGGGCAGGACTAGCCTGCCTACCTTCTTTCCTCCTTCCTGAGCACAGGCACGAGGAATGATTCCCTCAGAGCTCTGGCCTTCCAAGAAGATGGTAAACAGCAAGAGCAAAACTGGGGCTTGCAAAACAGCACAGTGGTTAAGAGTTTGTACTCTGGCCTCAGACAGATCTGGGTTCAAATCTTGAGCCTCCTATCAGCAGCTGTGTGACTTCAGGCAAGTTACTTACTCTCTCTGAACCTGTGGTTCCCCTTGTGCCAGCACATGGTAAATACTGAATAAATGCAGTTATTAAAAGAGAGGCTGCAAATTTGGAAGAATTCTGGAGCGTGGGCTGTCTAACATGTCCACCTGCTGTGGACATAGCTTTGGAGAGTTTGACATCTCTTTTGTGTATAGACTAGACCATACACCAGCCCCTTGCATTGGAGGGTGAGAGGATGGGAGGGGTGGAGGGATGGGAGGGTGGGGGATGGGGGTGGGGGTGGCACCCTCTCATTTTATTAAAAAGGAGGCTGAGAAGCACAGAGGCTACATGACCTGCCAGAAGCACTGAAAGAAGAAATGGCAGCCAGACTCACTTCAGACCACTTGTCTGTAAGCCGTTCACTCAGTCTTCATTTTCCCCAGACCCTGGCCCACAACATCGGAGCTGCTGCTTGGAGTGCAGGAGCTGGGGCTGGGAGAGGGTGGGATTTCCCACTTCACTGCTGCTTTCAAGCCCTGAGGAATGGAGGGAGAGGAGGTGTGAGAACCCAGGCGGGATCTGCTGGGCCAGGATGGGGAGAACAGGGGACTCCTAGGGCTGGGCTGCAGGGCAGTCCTGGCAGGCCGCTTCTGAGCGCAGGCTGCTTCTGAGCGCAAGCCTCTCTGGGTTGGCTGAAGCCAGCAGGAGACACCTGCTGCAGAGCTGGCCGACCCCGGCTTGGACCTAGCGACTCCTCTCAATCTTGATTTCACTGCCCCTGGAGCTGGAGCTGGGCTTCTTCCAATGAGTATAGCAGCTTCTCTTCCTCCTCTGTAGCCTGTCTCCTCTATGCCAGGACCCAGGAACTGCCAACCACAAGGAGAGTGGGCACACACACTAATGCTGTGCTGAAGTACCGAGGGGCGTCGGGAGTCCTCATGTCCCTGTAAGATAGCCATTTCCTGGATGCCACAGCAGGCTCCATAGAAGAGGGTCATGGCACACAGGTCACCATGTCCTGCCTCTTAAGCCCCTTCTGAATAAATACAGGGGGTGACAAATGCATCATTCATTCAGCATGTCAGGCCAGGTGCCAGGCTCTGGGATACAGCAGTGAATGGGACAGATGAAGTCCTTACTCCTGTGAAGAGTATCTACTGGGGCAGGATTGCAAAGGCCTTATCATCTCCTGGCTTCCTGTTATACACTTTGTTCTCTGCTAAGCCTTGTCATTTTTAGGGGAAGAGGAAAACAGGGATTTAAGGATCTTTGTTGTATCCTAGATGCCTAGCACACTATAACTGAAAACATGTTTGTTGAACTGAACTGGGCAGGAATCTTGGCAGGCTCTCCGCAGGGCTGGGTGGAGTGGGAAATTCACCACTACCTTCCCTTTTTCCCATCTCGGTGTCAGATACGATCTATTTCATCAGGTTTCCTCACCTAGGCTGTAAGCAGAGATTGTAGGCAGAGTTTTTATCGCTTCTTATTCTAACTGTATGAAATTCCAAGGGAAAAGTTGTCGCCTTTTGGAAACATACAGTATACGAGGGACATACAAAACTCACATCCACCATCATGTAGAATGTTGATATTTTGCTTTATAATTAATTGTTCTGAAAGTCATATTTACTTACCTGTGTTTAGGCCTCCTACCTGCATTTAGGTTCCACCACAAAATCTAAGGTCCTTCTAAACCAGAAAAGACTCAAGAAATACTTCTGAGTGGAGACAAGGTAGGGCGGGGCGGGGATCTAGGAGAGCCGTATCAGAACGTTACAGACGGGCCATGGTCAGCAGCTGGGCAGCAACAGACACTGGGGAGATGAGCTGCTGGAGCAGGCTGGCTGCTGGCGCAAAACACCTGAACACTGTTCCATGGAAAGTTCTAGAGAGACTATCTAGACATACTTTAGCCTGGTGTCTACCTTTGAGTTTACACCGTCTATGCTCCCAGGGACTGTATCGGGGAATGGTGAGGGATGCAGGCTCCAGAGCCCACCTGGGTTCAAATCCCAGCTCTAATACTTAGCAGCTGGGCAATCCCATGCAAAATGACTGAATTGTTCTGAGCCTTGATTTTCTCATCTGTAAAATAGGTGTTGTTAAAAGAATTCAATGACAAAATCCATATGAACATGTCTAGCACTGAGCTTACAGGAGAGTAAGCACTGCCAACGAACGCAGTTTGGCAGAATGGTGCAGACCGAAGGCCCTCAAACTTGGGTTTGCATCAGAATCACATGAAGGGCTTGTTCAAACACAGACGGCTGGGTTCCACCCCAGTTTCTTATTCGGTACGTCTAGGGTGGAACATGAGAATTTGCATTTCTAATAAGTTCCCAGGTGATACTGTTGCTGCTGCTGCTTCAGCACCATAATTTAAGAACTATTGGTATATAAAAGAAACAATAGATTTAGGATTTTGACACTGGGACCATTCCTTAGTATTTGGTGACTTTGGGAAGGCAATCTCCTTAAACCTCAGTGTCTTCACTTGTAAAATGGGACTATAAATACCCACTTCGTTGGGGTATGCCTGAAATGCAGCATTATCATTATTTAGGTACTATTGTTTAAATTTTAGCTCAGTTTGTTGGCCTTTGAAAGATGAGTCAGATCACAATAAGCAGGGATGGGCTGGGTAGGCTTGGGGAATGCTGCTGAGAGCCCCAAAACGGGGCCTCATGCAAAAAGCAGCCAGGAGCAAGGTGCTAATTTGGAAAGTACTCTTGTTTAAGGCATGTATTGGGAGACAAAAGAAAAATTCTTTGGAAATTTCTATGTAACAAATTCATAATAACTTTGGACCCTAACAAATGCATGTTTCCTGAAAGCCACTGACATAGTGACCTCGTCCAGGGGAGGTGGAAAATGCTTCCTAAGGAAAAGCAGGCAGGCCCGGTGGGGTTCCTATCCCAATCCCTATGTCTTCCTGTCCCTCCTGAACACTCTGTTTCCTTTTAATACGTAGTCCCCTTTTGTTAGAGAGAAACCCTGATCAGCTGTTGGATTCACAAAGGGATGCAAGCGCTTGGATTCCTGGTCCCTGTTCCTCGCAGGGCTCACCCAGGGCCCACGGAGCTGTTTCCTAGAGCCCCCTGGTGGACTACAGAGGAACTGCAGACTTTCCCAGGGGAAGCCTGCTCCCTTGTGCCCTGTGAGTGCTGCAGCTGGGAAGCCTGAGTTTGCAGTCTGAGGTAAGGGTTGGAGCCTTGCAGCAAGACTGCCCAGGACTCTGAGGATATTTCTGGACCGGTTGGGCGTTATTACCGGAATAACACGCAAAAGACACCCCACCCTAGGTGGATTAGAAACTGCTGATTTTTAAGGGCGAGATCCGCTGCTCTTGGCACTGGAAGGCTGCAGTCAGAGCGCTTGCCCCAGACAGAGGCCTCAAGGGTCTAGGCCTTTGCAGGTTTTGGCCTGAAGACCAGTGGCAGCTTCCATCCTGAGTCATTCATTCCCTGAGGCAGGACACTAGGGGAGAAAGGGCTATCCCTGGGCCAGGGGCTTTAAGGCAAAGATGCACTGTCCAAACACAACTCCGCTCCCCAGAAGCCACAGTGCCTGAAATCCCACCCTTAAAGACCTGTTTAAAAAATTGATTTTAGAAAGAGAGGGAGAGAGAAACATCGATTTGTTGTCCCACTCATTTATGCATTTATTGGTTGATTTTTATGTGCGCCCTGACCAGGGGATATATCTGGACGATGTTCTAACCAACTGAGCTACCTGGCCAGGGCCTTTAAAGACCCTTTATTTTACCCTTTTTGAAAAATCTCTTTGAAGTAACTCTTTCAAATAAAGAAAAAATGTCAATCATTTATCATGTATGTAATGTGGCAAGTCACTGAGCTAGGCACCATGGGGACCTGGGAATGTGGAAGATTGAGTCCCCGCAGTAAAGCAGGCAGTGACAGGCCATCTAAGGAGGTCTCAGCCAAGCCTGGGCAGGCACAAAGCAGGACAGCCTTTGCACAGGGCCCGGATGGACTGCAATGGTGAACAGGGTCTAGAAAAAAGGGGAGGCTTCTTTGGGAGTGAGGGGTAGCACGGGCAAGAGAGGCCGTAAGTCCTGGAGCAAAGGGTGGGGTGTGTTCAGGGAACAGTGAGTAATCTGGCTTGGCCCAGTATGCTGAGCTTCAGGGAGCCTGGCACAGGCAAAGCCCCGAGGAGGGTGAGGAGGAGCAGGTACCAGGCCAGGGAGGTGGGTGGAGGCCAGCTGGGAGCATCTGCACTGCCCAGTCACAGCAGAGAGTGTGGACACCCGGTGTAGGTGGGCTTGTCTGAGAATTTCCTCTCTGAGACATCCATCTGCTGCAGCTTGAGGGTGAGACTCATCAGAGTAAGAAGAGAGGGTGCCTAATGGGTGGAGAAGAGGCATTTCAAAAATCATGGGGGTGCTGAGAAAACAAAAGATACCTTCAAAATTTGGGCTGGGACAGGCCCTGAATCAGAACATGTTGTTTAAAATGCCTCTAAGCCCACAGGTGGGAGTATAATCCTGAGTGGGAGAGATTTTTCTCTCATCTCATATTTGTTTTAATACTTTAGTTTTCAAAGCACATTCACCCACATTCTCATTTAATAGCACTCTATGCTAAACAGGGCAGATATTATTTCCATTTCACAGATAGAGAAAGGAAGGCCTGGGTAAGATGAAATTATAACGTCAGCTTTATTCTAACCATTGGCCTTTTGGCGTTGCCTATTTGTTTTTGTTTTCAACTTATTTTCTTTTTACATAGTTCAAATATTCACATGGCTCAAAATTCAAAAGGTACAGATAAAAGTCTCTCTTGTCTCAACTCTGTTCTCCCAAGTTACCTTCTCGCAGTCTGAACCCGAGGCTTCTGCCTTCGCGTAACAGCGCCCCTTCTGCCGCAGCAGTACAGGGGCTCAAGGACACAACCCTTCCGACCCACCCGCCTACCCCTCCCCACCCCTGTGAATTCAGGAAAACTTAATGCAAGTGCCACTCAGGTAAAGGTGTTATGCCTCCTCTTAGTAAGTGTATATATGAACCCTTACGGGACTACTTAATTATCTTCTTTCATCTTTAGATTTTTATCTTTAGACCCTAAACTCCTTAGAGCCAGAGTGTGTGTCAACTTCTGGGCAGTAGCAGAGTAGGGGTTACAATGACAGGCTCTGGCACATAGAAAATCAGAATAAAAACTGTACAGTGTGAACTTGGGCCAGTTACTCAGGCTCTCTGGGCCTCTGTTTTTTCAACTATGATTGTCACATCCCCACCAACTTCACAGGGCTGTTGTGAGGACTGGATAAGATGGCTCCTCTCCCGTGTTTGACCCCATGCCCGGCATACAGTGTGGACTCTGCAAGTGGGAACTACTCTCACCCCCAGTGTACTAAGAACCTAGCATATTCCGTGCACAGTATGACGGGCCCGCGTACCCTCTCAAACCCCATTCTGACAGAGGATTAGGGATCTCAGGCGCCTCATTAAAAGCAAGTTGGCATAGTAGGTCACCCAAATCCATACTTTTCCTGGGCGGGGCTCTCCCCTTTCCTTTTATGGGAAACCAGCCTCCCGAAGGCCTGGCTCGTGGCCACCTCCTTTTCAGGTGAGACCTGGCTTTTCTGGATGGTCATGTTGAGACCAACAGAAGGGGCTGACAGGCCACTGCCCCTCTGAGCTTATTGTGTCTGGAGCCCTGAGTTTGAACTGATACAAAGGGCAACTGCCATGTGGCTTTTCTTAGGGCTGACAAGAGTGACTCATCGGAGGGTTACCAATGATCTAGGACAAAGTGACTCACTGGACCTGCCCCTGGGCCTGGCTCTACAGCTGCCTGACCTTTGCCTCTTCGGGAAATATTCTTGGTCCCTGATAATTCTCCACTCAGAGCAGGGAGCTTCCCCTCCCCTACATCACTCTTTGTTAGAAGAGACCCAAGAAAACACTTATTCCAACCCCACTTGACTCACAGATAAGAAAAGGAGCGCAGTGATGGGACTGGGCTTGCTCATACTTGTAGCAGAACCAGGATTTGAACCCAGGTCAAGGGTGCCTTCTTTGATACTCTCCCAGCTGCCACGGATCCCTACCTCTGCATGGCTCCTTCCCCACAAGGCACTCACTCGCTGTGGCCACAGACCGGGTTCTATATATTCCATGCAGTGATTTCCACAGTCTTTTGGTAGGACAGTTACCACTTTGAAATCTTGTTTCCAAGAAAGGCAGAATAATATCTTGGAGCTTGTGGTCCCCATTGACCATAATGTCAATAAACAATGTAAAAATGTGTTTACTTTTGTCAAAAGAAGCATTCATTTCCTATCCAACAAGTTTTGTAAAGAAACAAGGATAGTATAGGCCAACAAGGATTAAGGTATAAATAATTGTCTGGCAGAACAATGGAGCAATCCATGACTTTAAGGGATGGAATCCATACCAGCCTGGGGAGCTGGGACTTTGTGGGAAAGCCGTAACCAGGGAAGCCTGAGCTGGAACCAGAGGGCAGTGTGAGAAAGAGGGAGGGAAATGGTGCCAGGAAGTGCCTAGGAGTCAAACTGGGAGAATGGCGGAGGGTGTCTGTCCTCTCCCTAACCTCCTTGCGTCAACCCCACCCCATCACCAAACCCAAGTCCTCTTGCTGCCCAGACCCTCCCTGTGCTCCAGGAGGGAACTCTGGATCTACTCCCATCTCCCGGACTCCGGCCCCTGCTCCAACCTCATATCAAACAAAATTCCCCCTCGTTGTTCAGGTGTCATTCATTGGTTGGCAAGATTTGAATAGGTTGCCTTTTGCAGGGGTATATGCCATCGGGGCTCTGGAGTCTTTAGTGCTACCTCCTGCTGTCAGTAAAAGTGTGGGGGATTGGAGGGTGAAATACCTGAGAGACAGTGGATCTTTGAGAGACAGACCTCAGACTGGGAAAGTGAGAAGAGCTGTCTTTCCTTGTGGGGAGGAACAAAGTCTCATTCAGTCTCTCGATAGCCTCCAACCATCCAGAGATGAGATTTTCCTCCTACTTTGTAGATGTGGAAGCTCAGGCCCAAAGTGCCAAGCCCAGACACAGAGCTGGACCCAGAAGCCAGGAGTCCTTGTCCCTCCAGCCCCTGCTCTGAGGAACCAGGGGGAAAGGGCCAGGGATTAGGGAAGGGAAGGTGGGTTTGAGGGGAGGAGAGGCCCCAACAAGGTCTGGCAGAGCGGACCTGCAGGCTGCTTCAGGAGGGCCTTGGGTACCTCCAGAGCTGCCCCTCAGCCCTGGGACGGGGCTGGGGCCATGGGATGGAGCAGGCGAGGAGGCAGCGATTCCGAGTCCGGGGGAAATGCGAGTGACTCACACCGGGTGGCTCCGCAAGCCGGCCCAGCCCACATTCCCGGGCCTTTGTTCCCAGCCATCTGGGCCCAGCCTTAAAGGGCCAGCTCCTAGAGGCAGCAGAGAAGGCCGCCCAGCCCAACGGCCAACCCGCCACCTCCACCGTCTCCTCCAGACTGCTTGTTGGGTTGCTTCTAGTCTCTGGGCAGTGGGTAAAAAGAGTGGCACCCTACGAGATATGGGGGTTCATCCAAACCCTCAGGCTATAAGGGAGGACCCTCAGGTCATTTCAGCAAGCCCCTCTGCCTCAGGGCAGGGCTGCACCTAAACTAGCCTAGAAGGATTAAGAAAACTGTTTCCCTCCCTTTCGAAGCAGCTTCTTATAGAATCTCACAATCTGGTCCCTTCTCTCTACCATCCCACTTGTGGCAGTTTGTGCTGGTTACCCGCACAGTCCTGGCCCGATTTCAGTACTGGTTTAGCCTTGATCTCTCACTTAGGTTGGCCTTTCCAGGCTTGTGAACCAGGCTCCCTGTCCTGGGCCTCCAAGGGGCCCAGGGTTCACACCAAGCCTGGCCTGTCCGGCGATTGCTCAGGGGAGAAACATGCCACTCCAGGGCAGCCCTGTGCCCGTCACTTCTTCGGATGCTGCGCGCCACCGTGTGGACACTCCGGAGAATTGGTGCCTTCCGGAGACTGGGCGGGGCTGGCAGTGCGGGGAGGTGGGGGAGGGGGCCCTGCAGAGCTTCCCACTACCAAGTTATGGACTCTGAAAAAGCATCCCGTATTATGAAGCAACCCTGAACTGGCACAAATTAAAATGACAGCAGGCCCTAAATTAGAGAGGAAAAGATGAGGCTGTAAGAGCAATTTAACAACAAAAGCCTAGAAGGTCTAATAAAGCTTACAAGTAGCAGCATTTTTTTTGCGGAGGCTTGGGGACCTCTCTGTGTACCCACCACCTCACAGACTATTTGGGTTTAAGATTTTGCCCACTATCAATATTCAAATTTTCAGAAAAGAGGCTTTGTTCCTTGAAGTTTTCATAGTAATTCCACAATTTATCTGATTTTGAAGTGAGAGCTGGGTTTGGCAGAAGAAAGTTCAAGTCTTGCAGGCCATACTGAAGGGTGGAATAGGGAGAGGAGTGGGCGGAGCTAACAGGGGAAGGCCAGCTTCTAGGCAGAAGCACTTTGAACTGTGGAGAGAACGGGGACTGCTCCATAAACCATCGCTTAGCATGTCCTTTGAACCCAGGATAAACCATTGCCAAAGGGGCAAGGACCACTGGTTGTAGCCTTGGGGTCTTTGTGCGCTATTGGCCTTGGCATCCCCGGCCAGCTGGCCCTGAAGAAACCCAGCACTGAAGAGCATCCAGAACCCTGTGAGACCCACCCCATCCATCCATTCACCCAGCCACCCAACAGAGACCCTCTTGTGGCCATCTGCTCAGATAGCTTCCCTACCTCAGGCTGTAACATCTTTCAAGGTCCTTCCTTCCTCTCCTCTCCAGCACTCTGGTTCACTTCCTTGTCACCCTGACCCTAAATCAATACCATACCTTTCAATAGGTCGCCTGCTTCTGGGCCCTCCTGGGCCAATCAGCCCACCTAAATCAGCACCACGCCTAAATTAATCTCCCTAAAAGGCACCCAACTTCTCCTGAGTGACTGCAGATTGCCTGCCGCACCCAGTCTGAACGTCCTGGCTCAACCCAGAGGTCCAGCCCATGTGCCCTGCACTGGGACTCCCTCTTCTGGAGTTAGTGACTTCGGGAGGATAAGAGCTTTGTTTCATATTTCAAAATCAAATCAAAGCAAATGTAAGTTATATGCCAATAAATCCTAGCCAGAAAATAAAAAACAAATTAAGAGCTTTTAACAAACACACATGCATCCAGACATGCGCTTGTATTTGGGCCCGTGTTGGACAGCCAGCGAGAGCGAGATGGGCTGTGGCCCAGTGCGGCGGGGGCGGGGTGAGGGGCTGAGTCTACTCAGCTCCTGATCCACTTGCTAAGCTGTGCATCCTGCCTTGGGGTCACATCATTCTGGGAGAGAGGTGCCTTTCCTATCCCACCCAAGCCTCCTGCTATTGTCTTCTAACAGGCTTTCCTCTCAGAGGAAAAGAGTGGCCCCAGGCCAGGCCTGGCCCATGTGAAACAGCAGAGAATGAGTAACGTACATTTTACAAGCGCCTGAGACCCCTCCTGACTTTCTTCAAATGGACATGTGAAGTGGTAGGGAAGGGCGACCCTACCCACTATGAGATATCTGTTACAACATGACATCATTCCAGAGTTCTTTCAGGCCATTAAACTGAGGACGGTGCTACCTGCCCTCACCTGGTTAGGGGAGAGCTTTAGAACCTCTTTTCTTTCCAGCCCCTCAGCTGCTTCCCTCTTGAGCCTCCGGGTAAGCCTGTGCTTTCTCCCTTACAGCCTGGGAAACCCAGCTCCAGCAGGAGGCAGCCCATCAACCTGAACCATTATGCCACCAAGAAGAGCATGGTAGGGAGCATGCTGGATGTGGCTCTCTTCCTGTCCAATGCCATGCGGCTGAAGACGGTGCTGGGGCACGGGCCGTCCTCTCAATACTACGCTACGCTCATCACCCTCATCAGCATCTCTCTGCTCCTGCAGGTGGTCATTGGAATCCTCCTTGTGATCACTGGTGAGCCCCGGCCTGGGGTTGGCCTCTGTGCCCATTGAGGGAAGATGAGCCCCTAGTGTCTGCCTGGACCGCAGTTTGCACATGCCAACTTCTCAGCCAAGCACTAACTTGGTGTTAGCCCTCTGCACCTACAAATGCCCCAGGACCACCCACACAGTGATGACAAGCACCCTGCTCTACCTCTTGGTGTTCCCTATAGTGGCCACTCCATAATGCCTGCTGAATGACAGCCCTCACTAACTTGTGGCAGAGTTCCCTATTGGCCTCTGGGCAAGCACGCATCCCCACTCTTAGAAGACCCACTGTAAGTTCCCAAACCCCGATTCTATGCAGCACCACACGGATGCCCACACACTGGTCAGTGAGGGAAGAGCTATCAAGTACAATGCTACCACCTGTTAATTTCTGCCACATGGTCTTGGAGTCGCCAGACTTTTTCTGAACTCTAGTGGGTGTTGTGAGGAAAGCTCCAGGCTGTGACCCCCACCCTGACTTTTACCTCTCACCCCCCACTTCTCCGTAGCACGGCTGAACCTCAATGAGGTAGAAAAGCAGTGGCGAATAAACCAGCTCAACGATGCTGCCACCGCCTTGGTCTTCCTCACTGTTGTCCTCAATGTCTTCATTACAGCCTTCGGGGCACAAGAGACAGGATTCCTGGCTGTCAGGAGCTTAAGGAATCCTCTCTGAACTCAGCTGGGACCCAGGTGAGGGGTGATGGGAGGCCTTCGGACCCTAAGGCTTTTTCTCACCTCTGAGAAATTTGGGGTGAGAAAGAAATCCTTGCCAAGCAAAAGGATGAGGCAGATCTGGGGCAAGGAGGGAACCTTGAAAAGCTCGGATGCAGACTCAGGAAGGCCCTCCATGCTGTTAACAGCGCTTCTCCTTCAAGTTAGGCTCGGGTTTTTCCATAGCCTGAGATGGGCGGGAGGCAACATGGTTAGTGGTTGGCTCTGCCCCTCCGCCAAGAGGCAAGATGGAAATGTGGGGCTTCTCCTACTTGTGGCCCAGGAGCCGACGGCAACAAAAGCACCTGGAAGCTTGCTGGAAATGGAGGCTCTGGGGCCCACTCCACATCTCCTGAGCCAGCACGTGCATCTTGGGAAGGCTGCCAGGGGAGTTGGGGGTTCAGTGAAGTCTGCGAACGTCGCCCTCACCACCTCTTCTCTGGGTCCTCCACAGGTGCTGGACCTGGAGCTGCTTCCGCCGCTTTCCTCCCTGACCTGCCAGGCTGCCGGGCACTTCCCCCAGTTCCCGGGAGCTCCTGAAAAGGCAGTGTAGATGCCTGCTTCCTAGCCCCAGCACCTGAATGAGGAGGGGATATTTTGCTGGCCTAAGTGAATTCCATCCTGATCTAGACTGGGGCAGCGCCAACCTTTCCTCCCAGTAGCACCTGCACCCGAGGCAGCCTACCTATGGCCGAGTCTGCCCAGCTTAGGACTCTGGTTCTGACTCTACTCCATTCTCTCCCTTTGCCCATCCATCCCCAGGCCTATTTTCCCAGGTGAAACGGAATGATTTCTATCTATAAAAGTTTCTGCAAATCTACTGAAGTCGATTTGTGTGTCTTTAGTTGCGTCAGAGCTGCCATCTCCATCCGTGTCCTGGAAAGGAGACTCCAGGCCTGGACGGAGGAGCTTTCACACCACCCCCTCTGCTCTGAGCTGTGCTCGTAGTCAACTTTCCACGCGCCGCATGCCTTGGGCCAGTTACCGCCTGCTACCTCAGTGGCAGATCAGTCAATTCTAGACCGGTGCATGTACGCACACTCCTTTTCGGGACCCACTGTAAACCTATTCTAGCTTTCACATTAGCACCTTCTCTTAGGCATGTGTTTAAGGAACAGAAATGACTTGATTTATGCCTATGCCAAGTATAACCAGGGAGGTCCATTTGCACCTGTAAAGCATCAACAGGACATCCCCAGCGCAAGCTGTAAAGAGCTTTAGGTTGTCTGCTATTTTAGAATAAGCCACACTTCAGCTCCTCTCCACTGTACACCAAAACAATTCTGGCCCTTTTTCTAGCCATATTCACCCAGGGCGCCTACCCACCTTGTTCCACTGAAACCACCAGTCTCTACTGATCTGCTGAACAGAAAATGCCAGGTCTATCAGACTGTGAGATCCTCACACGGGAACTGCAGAGGCGACCGTCTGCCATGTAGCCAAAACCAACTAATGGGAAAGGGCGGAGGGTGGTATGGAAGGGTCCTCGGCACGCCCTTCAGAGAGCAGCCTGATGGCCGCAGGACAGAGCCGTGACCCCCAGGGCCCTCAGCCCAACCCTCTCCCACCATGATGGGAAACAGGAAAACACAAGAGCCATTCTGTTTTCTACGAAGATGCTGTATTTAATGCCTTCCCTCCCACCATCCCAGTCCCTCCCCCACCCTAGACATTCCCCTACAGAATAGGAGCCCTTGTCAGGTCCTCCCCCTTAAGGCAGGTGGTGTGGAGGTAACAAACATCAAACACAAGGCACTAGCTGGGGCAGAGGGGGTGGCGGGCAGGGCAGGGCAGGGGAGGCTGGGCTGGCTCCTGTTGTCCGGGAAAGTGAATCAGGAAGCGGCTGTTTGGGCTGGCTCAGGCCTCTCAGTGAATACCCGACGATGAGAGTGGCCCCATCTAGCACCCCGGCTGGCCAACTGCAGCTCTGGCCTACTCCCTACAGACCTTCCCCAAAGGCAGTTAAGTAAGCTGGAGCAGGGACCCTGCGGAGCCACAGCCCAAGGACAGGTATGGGCATCCATAAGCAACTGAGTCACTGAGAAGTCCTAGTCCTTCCTGATTTCTTAGGACAGAGGCAAGGATTTGTTCAGAGCCTCCAGGTTCTCGACAGGCTCCATTGTCCCCTATGCCAAGTTTATGCTCTCGGTGGCTACTGAGCCATCAGGAGGGCCCTCCAAAGGCTGTGCCTTGGACTGTCACAGCATGGAGCCTGGGCCCGCTGACTGGCCTCCCTCCCTCACAGCAGGGAGCGCTGTGTTCATCTCCCTAAACAGCCACTGGAGTCCAGGGTCCAGTGTCCAATGCACCGTTGGTGAATTCAGCAGCAGCAGCAGAGGCAGCAGCAGCAGTAGAAAAATCCTCTGCCGCAAAGGCACCTGGGGATCATTAGTGCAAGATAAGTGTGTGATCATCAGGTGACAGAAAGGGTGGAGTAGACTGCAAAGGCTGGAACTGTTTTCCCTGAACAGGCTTCACTTTTCAGTTCCCCCTGGCCCCTGCTCCCTTCCACCTGGGGAAGAGATCTCAGAATGATGCACTCACCTCCCCAAACCTGTCACCCCACCGCTTCCTACCCTGGTCCCTGTTTTACGGTTCTGTTTCACCCACACCTCTTCCCCTTCTTCCACTCAAGGCCACATCTGGGGCACTCCCTGCAGGAGGGGAAGTCCGGGGAGTTGGGCTGAGTGGATTCAAGCTTTCCACTTCTCTTTTCATCCCTTCCTGCTGGACCCCGACCCCCTCCTCTCATCTAAGTCATAGTTTACTTACACCCACATCCCCTTTCTTCTCGGCCTCCCTCCACCTTGCCTGTCCTGCTTGGCCTGTATGCAAAACACCAGGATGAGCCCACTGCTCACCACTTCCTCATCTCCCAACCCTCTGTGGCACCAGGAAGACGATGCCAGCTCTGTGCTTCTGGTGGGTCTAAAGCCAGAGCCACATGGAGGGTAAGGTTAATGCCCTAGTTGGTGGCCAGCTGTTCGACGGCTACCGGGGATAGACGTGCGTGTCCCTGGGAGGCGTGAGCCTGGGATGGAGCAGAGGAAGTGCTCCTTGTGGGGCCAGCTCCTCTGGTTATGTCAGCTGCCAGGTCCAGGACCGAGGGACACAGCTCTACACAGGAGTGGGTCTGAGGTATGCGAGTGGGAACACTTTCGAAAGGCGCCACTCCACCGCCCTCTCGCAGTCCATGCTGGACAATTAGTTTTGCTTTTCTGATTAAAAAAAAAAGAACAATAAAATACGTCCAACCGAAGAGCTTCCCGTTCCTGGTCGCCGCCCCAGTGAGGAGCACTGGGTGGAGGTGGAGGCTGGCACGCGCCTCAAGGATTCAGGCCAGTGTCACTCAGGCAGGCCTCCCTCCTGGACCTGACCGCACAGCCCTCCCTGGGGCTTTCCCACCTCTGTGCCTGAGTGAGCACCCCCTCCTGGGCCCCTTCCCAAAGTCCTTCCTCTGGAGGCCCAGAGGATGAAGGAGGGGACTTAGCAGCCGTTTGTGTGAGGGGAGAGCTCCCGTGGAGTAGGGCGTGTTAGTGCTGAGGCCTCTCTGGGCCCAGCCATGGCTTCTTCTCCCCTCCTCGCTCCCCCCGGCAGTCAGCAGGCTGCCAGGGGAGCAGCTGTAAGTCAAGGGGCAGGAAGTTGTTGGTCCAGCAGGTCGCCCCTCAGGATTATGGCATCTTCATCTGGCGGCGGTTCCACATGCCTCGCTTGGAATGGAAATGATGGAAGAAATTCCTGAGGGAGAGACGTTCCACTTCCAGACCTGCTTGGAGGATCCTGAGTTGGGGAGAGGCAGGATGAGCTTCAGAAGCACAGGAGGCAACTGGACTCCACATCTCTAACAGACCCTGTCCCTCTCTTCCTGTTCACCCCCACTCCCACCCCCCCATCCGGCAGGGGAGCAAAGTAAAGTGCAGAGTGTGGGCTTTGGAGCCAGACAGCCTGCGTTTGAATTCCATACTGTGTTAAGTTATATATGTCATCGGTCAGAGCCTGTTTGCTAATCTCTAGAAAGAGGATAATAATGATATATACACACTGGAGGGCGGTAGCAAAGACTAGAGATGGTGGATGTAGGTGCTCAGCACAGTTCCTGGTACTGAGCCAGCAGGAGACATGTCATAGTGGGTGAGAGAGTCAGAGGGCTGAAACAGACCTTGTCCTTAGCTCTTCCCTGTCTCTTTCCCACACACAGCCCACCTAGATTTTTTAAAAAGAGAGAGAGAAAGAAAAAAACAGCGGTCTCCTACCATAGAAGTTCACACCACAAAGTCAGGAATTCAAGACAGGTCAACTTAAGAAGCAGAGGCAAAAAAGAAGAGTCTCACAAATAATGGGAAGACAAAGAAACACCCCCCAGTCGAAGGGAAAGGAGGAGTCCCCACAAAGGGAACTAAATGAAATAAGAGGCAAGTAAACTATCAGATAGAGTTCAAAACAATGGTTCGAAGGAAGCTCAGTAATCTCAGTGATACAGGGAAACTACGAGGAACTTACTGCAAACTCTATCAACATGAAAAAGGACATAGAAACGATCAACAAGACACAAGAGGAAATGAAGAATACAATTTCTGAAGTGAAGAACACAGTAGAAGGAATCAAAAGCAGGCTCGATGAAGCAGAGCATCCCATCAGCGAGCTGGAGGACAAAGTAGGAAAAAGCTCCCAGAAAGAGCAAGAAAATGAAAAGAGACTCAAAAAGCATGAAGAGACATTGAGGGAAATGCAGGACAACCTGAAACGTAATAATATCCGTATAATAGGGATACCAGAAGGAGAAGAAGAGGAGCAAGGGGTAGAGAACCTGTTTGAAAAAGTCATGATGGAAAACTTCCCTAATTGGAGGACAGAAAAAGTCACACAAGTCCAGGAAGCACAGAGGGTCTCATTCAAGAAGAACCCAATGAGGCCCACTCCAAGACACATCATCATTAAAATGGCAAATATCAAAGACAAACAGAGAATCCTAAAGGAAGCAAGGGAGAAGGAGGAAGTAACATATAAGGGAGCCCCGATACGCCTAGCAGCTGACTTCTCAACAGAAACACTACAAGCCAGAAGGGAACGGCATGAAATATTCCAAGTCATGAAAAGCAAAGGCCTGGAACCAAGACTGCTCTACCCAGCAAGGCTCTCAATTAAAATGGAAGGCGAAATAAGGAGTTTCCCACACAAAAGAAGGCTAAAAGAAGACACCTCCACCAAACAAGCAATTGCAAAATATGTTAAAGGGACTGCTTTAAGAAGATGAAGAAAAAGAATCTATGTAAACCCAGTTCCTTTCACAGTCACCAATATTTTTAATACTTAATCTGATTTGTGACAATGATGTGTTATTTTAATTGTTACTTTATTATTGGTTGAAACTAAACCTGTTTTTGTAGATTTCTTGCCTATTTCTAAAAAAGTTTTAAATGACTTTTTGGTATTCTTTATACATTTTTTTAAATTAAATGTTTGTAGTTTTTCCCTAAAACAAAAACAAAAACAACTATTAACCCTTTTTTAGATGTGTTGCAAATACTTTCCTATTCCATTACTTGTCCTTTTAACTTTTTTATACATATATTACTATGTAGTCTTAAGTGTTTAATATAGTCATATTGTCAATATTTTACTTTAGAGCTTCTGGGTTTGAATATGTTACTTCAGGGTAAGAAAAATATTATTTTGTATTTTCTCTTAAAACTCCTTAGATTTTACATATTGATTTTTAATTCACCTGAATACTTTTTGTATAATGTGTAAAATAGGGCTCTATATTGGTTTTATTTCAAGTCATAGTGGTCCATGCACTTTATTTGTTGAATAAGCCTTATTTTCCCCATGGATTTGAAATATCAACTTAATCATATATTACATTGTTAGACAGATAATATACATTTGTTTCTACAATGCTCATTTTATTTCATAGATCTACTTGATTATTTCTGTGCTGGTGTCATGTTTTAATTGCTGAGACTTTATAATGGAGTTAAATATTTTAATATTTTATAATTGATCTTGACATTAAATAAATAAATAAATAAATAAATAAATAAATCTGCATTTAGGAAAAAAAGAAAGAACTCCTACCTTTTGCAACAACATGGATGGAACTGGAGAATATAATGCTAAGTGAAATAAGCCAGTCGGTGAAAGACAAATACCATATGGTCTCACCTATCAGTGGAATCTAATCAACAGAATAAACTAACGAACAAAATAAACCACAGGCATGGAAACATGGAGCAGATTGAAAGTGACCAGAGGGGATGGGGAAGGAGGATGATGGTGGAAAGAAGAGGGGACTAAACAAAGAACATGAATGAATGACCCGTGGACATGGACAACAGAGTGGGAACTGACTGTGGGAGAGGGGGGCGGGGTGGGGTGGGTGGAAGAGGGCAACGGGGGGAAAATTGAGACAAGTGTAATAGAATAAACATGATTTAAAAAATAAAACAATAAAGTATGAGAGAGGCCTGTACTTGGGGCAGGGTGGAAGTTACTGGAATTTGAAGCAGTTTCCTTCTCACGGGGGCCTCAGTAGAGGCAGAGGGGCCGAGATCTGAACCAGAATTTGCATCTTCCCAGGCCAACAGGAAGACCACGGAGGGAGGTGACGCTGGTCTGGCTTCTGTCCCCTTCGGGAATCTACTTGGATCTGGCTTTAGGAGAGCTGGGTTATCTCATATAAGCTCCCTCCACCTCCCTCCTTTCCACTGTAAATTCTCTCAGTATTGTCATCTTCCTTTCCTTTCTTCCCTCCAGGGAGAAAACATAAATGCATCCAGGTTTTAAGTCTCTGACACTTATGAGTTGTTAGATTTGGGGCAAGTTATTAATTTCTCAAGGCTCACTTTCCTCTTAAGGAAAATGGAGATAATTATACCTACGTCACAGAAGTTTGGGAAGGAATAAATAAGGCAATGGGTGTGGGTCACCTACCAGTACAGGGGTCCAGTGACTGGTGGCTGCATTTGTCCTGTCTCTCAGGAAGAAGTGCATCTCTCCCTTGTCAAGGCCCGCACTGCACCAGTGGCCCTGACCTCGCCCTGTCTACCTCCCCTGGACACCGTTCCAGCAATTATACCCTTTTTTTCTTGGATTCCCCCCCACCCCCTCCCTCCTTTGCTCCCACCCCTTAAGCTCAACTTTCAAAGTATCATCCTCTTTCCCTCCCCTTCTCTTGACAGCAAATTTCTTGAAAGAGGAATCTCATACTAACACAGCCTCCGCTTCCTCACCAGGTTGTAGGGGATGAGTTCCACAATCCCCTACAACATGGGGTCCTGGCCCAGCCAGCTCCCTGCCCCATCCTGCTCTAAGGCTTTTCATGCCAGGGACCACTCCCTGAAACTCCCTTCTCCCCAGGCTGCCAGGGACTCAGAATCTCCTGGATAGCTTGTTGCCCTTTAATGGTCCAAGTGACCTCTTTTGCTGGCTCCAAAGTCTTCCCTGACCCCTTGGCCTGTCTCTCTTATCCATGCCACAACTTCAGCCTCCTCCCCGAGGCAGCTGCGGAGGGGAGGAGCGCGCCGACCTGGAGGATGGAGCCACGTGTTCCCACCGCGACTTGCTTGCCGCTCAGAACATTATCATTTACATCTGTAGAGATCCATGTTTACTTTTTCCCTGACAGTTTACCAAGCACTTTCCACACCAGCCCTGTGACAGAGACAGAGGCAGTATCCACCCCTTTAAACAGGGAGAGAAACTGAGTCTCTGCAAGGGAAGTAACTGGAGCCCAAGTAAGTGGCAGAGCCTCCTCTGTCTCCAGTGCCTTCACCTGCTTTTGGGGAATCTGCAGCCTGGGACTAGGCTGCTCTCACCCCGTGCCCCGAGCCCCGGAGCGACCACTGGATGGAATTCCAGCAGACCCCGCAGGCGCCCCCCTTTCCCAGTCACCTGTCCAGCAGCTCCCAGTCTTCCCCACCCCAGCGGTCTCGGAACTCCTTGGTGTTCATGCCCCCGATCCTGGCCAGGTCTGACTTGTAGATGCCAAGCAGCCCAAATCCATTCACCTCCCAGTAGCCTATGGACAAGAAGCTCCAGGTGAGGTGAGCCAGAGCCAGGAGAAAAGAATAAAGAAGGCCTCTAGGTGGCATCCCTAGAGCCTTTTCTGAAAGATGGAAGATGGAGTGCCTGCAGCTGAAAACTGTCTCATGTGAGCAAGTCCCTTGCTTGTCTTAGGGGGTAGCCCCTTGAGCTAAGGTTCAGAGTCCAGTGAAAACAGGAGTCCTACCAAGGAGTGACCAAGGGCTGCTGATAGCCCTGCAATAGGATGGGACTCACGACAGTAGCTACTAAAGCACCGCCAAGTGCTCCTTGGCCATTTCCCTCTCAGAGACAGGTGGCCTGTCTCCACCTTTGCACCCTCACAGGGCACAAAGTCTGGCACGTGGTAAATGCTTAATAACTGTGTGATGAATGGATAAAGGGGGGGATGGGGCGAGCAATGCTCATCACTGCTGCTGCTGCTGCTGCGGCCGTTGGCATTGCCCGGGGGACGCTTCTCTGGACTACCCAGGTGAGCAGAGGAGCGGAGGGCAGGGTGCAGAGGGTGACCCTGCTGCGGCAGAACTGTTTCCAGCTCTGGGACTAAGAACCAAGGCCAGAGAGGACTATCCTACCCTCCCCAGCTCAGGGCATGGCTCACCCTCAGGCCACTGGGGGGTGGCCCCGCAATGTAGCCGCATCACCATGGGGGCGAAGGCCATCTTGCCCTCCACACAGTGCTTCCGGATGGTGTCTATGACTCCAGCTGGGAAGTGGATGTGGAGGTCACAGAGGAAGATGATGCTGTGTGGGTCCTGGGGACACAGTGGGAGGATCAGCTGACCCCCCGACCAGGGCTAGGAGGCCAAGCCACACTCCCGGACGAAACTCTGGCTCCCTCCATTTGGATGTCTGACAAACTTCCACAAAACAAGCTACTGGGCAGATTTCCATGGCACTGGGCGTCAGAGCGCAGTTCTTACAATCAGAAGGTAATTCTGATTCCTTCCCCACCCTTTGTGGACTCCAAGGACTCTGGACAAATGCTCCACTGTCATTTGTTCAGTCCCACCCTGGTAGCACAACAGAGAGGACCCCGGTCTCCTCACTCCTTCCTCCCTGAGGAGCTCACTGCCCCACACATCCCGAATGTCTTCCTCTCATCCAGTCCTCGATCACATCTCTCAAGCCCCTCCCAGTCCACTTGCCTTCACCAGGTCTATGCCAGCCTGAAGTCCAGCTGAACGCTCGAAGTTTCCACTTAGCTTCATGTACTGGTAGCTGCAGGGGAGGAGAGAAGGGCTGAGGATTAGGATGAGGCTGTCGTGGTCCCCTGAAGGAAGTTAGCAGGCAGAGTGGCAATGATGCGTTCCTGGCATGGGATTATGGACAGAGACTGGGAGTTGGCAAAGCTGGATGAGACTCCTGGCTCTGCTCCAGACCCAGCAGTCCTGAGACTTTAGGAAGGAAGGTTCAGGCTGCGCTCCAGTCCAGAAGCCTCCTCACCTCCGCAGCTTGGACCTTTTCAGGGCCATCTCGACATCCATGTCCTCACTGCTATAGTCAGTGATGATGATGTTGAAGTGTGAGTCACCGGTGACTTGGAACAGCTTTTCCATGTCTCTGATGAACTGCTGCACCCAGCGTGCCTGGTTCTTCACTGCCCAAGTAGGGTAGGTGGAAAGAAGCAGAGGTAACACAAAGAAGGCCATGTTCACTCCTGGGTCCGGCATGAGTCGGAACCCCATCTGACCTCTGCTCAGGGGCAATGCAGCTATGGGAAATCGGTAGCAATGCAGTACAAAGACAGAAGGCAGAGGTGAGCTCACCACGGAAGGGGCCTCTCTGCCCTGAGAAGGCCTTTGGCTAGGACCAGCCATCAGTTCTCTCATAGCAATCCCCCATGCTCTAACCCTAAAACCCTGTAATCTGTCCATCTCATTATCATCCTTTATCTCCTGTCCTACCCCATTGTTATACTCCCGTCCTGTTTCTCATTATAAGGACCCCATTCTATTAAGAACCCTCTCTGTCATACTTCCCCAGACCAGTTAGAAATCCCAGCACAAGCCCAGCTGATTATCACACCCCACCCTGAAACTTGGGTACCATAGAAAGAGCGATGGCCTCAAGTCAGTATCCATTCCCAGCCCTAACACTTTCCAGCCATGTAAACTTAGACTAGTGACCCTTCCCTTGTGAGCCTCAGTTCCTCAACAGTAAAGTGGCTGTTTTCAAAAGTTCCTAAGAGGCTGAATCAATGAGCAAAGACCTGGGCGCTCACGATCACTCTTAGGATCCCTGCTCGGCTGACAGCGCCCAGGCCCGGCCGCAGGCTCACCAGGCACGATGAAGTGGACCACGGCTTGGTGATTCCAGGAGAAGCCCTGGGGCCAGCACAGCTTGGGCTCTGGAGCCTGGACATTCAAGACACGTCTCCGGTGGTTGTGTGGGCCCCAAACCAGGCCCTGCAGGTTCCGGGCCTCGGACTCTTCCCCACCGGCTGGATCGATGCCCTGCCAGCCTCGTGCAGACACATACTCAGAGAGCCGCACCAGGCGCCGGCCTTGCTCCAGCAGCTCAAGCTCCAGGAGGTAGCGACCCCCACGTAGCTGGTCCTGACGCTTCTCCACGTTCACGATGCGCTGTAGCTGGTACCTCCTATGGCAAAAAGGGTGGGAGGGCTTGAGTAATTCTTTCTCGTAATGTGGGGTGGCACAGTGTGGTAAAAGGCTGCAAGGCCAATTGTCGAGAGACCCTGGTTTTTGTCCTAGCTTTGCCATTGGCTAAGACGCTTACCCTCTCTAGTGTCCCCTGCCTCCCTCTTTAAAAATGCACGTACTGAGCTGGGATGATCTCTCAAGTCTTTTATACCGGAGATCATATATAAGGCGAGAGAGTTTCCTTCAGAAGTTGACCTTCATTAATAAAATGCTCTGTCCAGTTAACAGTGATAATACACAATTAGATAAATGTTGATTGGTTAACTCAGCCTCATTAGTCACTAAGGAAATGCACATCAAAAGCACAATGTGATACCATTTCACACCCATTGGGATGGTTATTTTTTTTTAAGGGAAAATCACAAGTGTTGGCTAGGAAGTAGAGAAATTGGAACCTCCATGCACTGCTGATGGGAATGTAAAAGGGTGCAGCTGATTTGGAAAAGAGATTGGCAGGTCCCAAAAATGTTAAACATAGAGTTACCATATGACCGAGCACTTCTATTCCTGGGTGTATACCCAAGGGAACTGAAAACATGTTCACACAAAAACTTAGTACATGAATGTTCACTGTATTGTATTCATAATAGCCAAAAAGTGGAAATAACCCAAATGTCAATTAACTGATGAACGGCTACACAATATGTGGAATATCCATACAAGAAAATATTATACAGCAATATAAAGGACTGAAATACGTAATACATTCTACAACATGGATGAGCCTTAAAAACTTTTTGCTAAGTGTAAGGAGACAGATGCAAAAGGCCACATATTATATAATTCCATTTATATGTAATGTCTCGAGCAGGTAAATCTATAGCGATAGAAAGTAGAGTAGTGGTTGCCAGGGTCTGGGAGGAAGGAGGAATGGGAATTAACCACCATTAGATTCAGGGACCCTTTAAAAAGCGATTTAAAAAACGTCTGGAATCATAGAGTGGTGATGGTTATACAATATCATGAATATACTTAAAAACCACTGAATTGTATACTCTAAAATGGTAAATTAAATGGTATGTGAATATTATCTCATCTGAAAAAAATGTTGATTGGTTCAATGAATGAAACAATAAAGAACTCAGCCATGTCTTCTGCCCTAGTCCTTTCAGCTCACATCTGTGCTTCTTTTGAGTTTCTTTCAGCCTCAGTTTTGCCTGATCTGTCTTTTTACTAGCTCCTTCCCGGGAAAGGGGACCCCATTTGTCAAGCCTCCCCAGTGCTCTTGGGCCAGGGCCCCAGGCATTTGAGAACCTTGCCTGATGGTGGGACAAACACCAGACTGGTTGGTCCAAGTCACCTCCAGGGGCAGGGGCTCCAGGCACCTGTCCTTCCCAGGAGTCTGCAGCGGGGGTGCCTGATGCAGCCCCAGGTCCCTGCTCCCTGGCCAGCAGGCTGCCACAAGCCTCAGCCCTGGCCCAGGAGAGCCCTTTACCTTACCCCCGGCTCCTCTGGTTGAGCTTCTTTAAGAAGACCCGTGTGATCTCGAGAGCCTCCTGCTCTGGCAGCAGCAGGTTGCCAGACGTGTTACAGTTCAGATCAATCCAGTCGTTCCGCAGGGCTTGGAAATCAAGGTTCCGTGCGCTGAAGGTCTGGTCCCAGTTCACCACGGGGTCAAACATGGGCACATATTCAAACACCTCACTCACATCCTCTTCCTCTTCCTCTTCTTCACCCTCTTCCTCTCCCTCCACTTGGCCTTCCTGGCCTGCAGCTGCTACCACCTCCTCCTCCCCTGGCCAGCCCCGCCTCGGGGCCAGAGGTTCCATCCTGTCACCCCTCCTCTGCTTTGCAATGTATGACTCAACTTGATTAAGCCACTGGGACTGCCCTAGAGTCTTCCTGGGGCTGTCACCCGTGGGCCCGGGCCTTTTGACTTGTGGCCGGTTCCCCACCAGGTGCCCAGGGGGCCGCTTGTCAGAGTGAGGTGGATCTCTGCTGGGCTCAGGGCTGGGTTTTCTCTCCCTCTTCTCTGGTTGCCGCCCTGGGACGTTGCTGGTCCTCCCTGGGAAGGGAGCCATAGAGTTCTGTTTGGAAAAGGGGGCCCGCAGTTCCTCCCGGGACCACGCCAGGAGCTTCCGCAGGCTTCGGAGGCGGTAGTCGGTGACATCCTGCCCCGGGGTAGAGGTAGGCACTTGTTTTCCCTCTGGCCTCCTGGCATTCTGGTCATTGGAGGCCGGGGTTTCCTCTGCCGCCTCTCCATACTGGGACTCTTCTAGAAGGCCTTCCTCAAAACCTGTTGTTAATAACAACCATACCTCACGTCAGAGTTTCCAACCTTTCCCCAAGAAGATATACAAGACAGCTGATGATTGATTATGTGTGATACTCCAAGGCGTTTCAGACAGGGATGGCAGCTGGGCTCTGCCACTTACTGTGTGATCTGGGGCAAGTCACTCAACTTCAGTAACCCCAGTTTCTTCACTTGCATTAAGGGACTAATAATCCATCCTCCACATGGTTTTTGTGAAGATGGTGTGATATGAAGTACAGAGTGCCTAGCAGGTGCCTGGCACATGTAGGATCCCAACAAACGGACCCAGCCAGGCCCTAACACCTCAAAAAGAAAGGCCACAGGAAGCACGGTGCTTCTCCGCAGCAGAACATCTCAAATGTCAAGCCAGGGATAGCACGCCCTCAAGCAGCCCAAGTAATCTCCAGGGCCCGGGATCTCCTCCAGCTGACCCAGCATGCTGTTACCAACCATCATGTCATATATGTGCCTTCGTACAGAAAAGCCAGGAGCCCTGCTCTGCGCCCTGAGGTGAGGGAGGGGCCAGGGCCATGCGGTTTGGATTTTGAGCTCCTCGGGGGCAGGGCTGGCATGGTCTGTATTCCTCCTGGAAACAGACCGTGGTCACCCCTCCCAGGCTGACCTGGAAGACTCAGCTCTCACTCTGTACCTGGCTGTTCCGGTCCCCGTTTGTCAGGTTGGTCAATCTTGATGTATTCCTGAAAGCTGAACCTGCAGGAGGAAGGGATAGGCAGAATGGCCTCCGTGCCCGGCAGGCAAAGCAGGAGGCTCTGCTCAAGTCCCAGCAGCAGTCGGAAGTCATGCCTCAGCCCAGAGCAGAGGACACAGGCTGGGTGGGAGCGTGTGTGGGTCTGTGAGCATGCAAGTGCCCAGGAAGAGCCAAGGCTCCTTGGGCTGGAAGGACACCTGTGGCCCCTCTAGGCAGCCATCCAGGCTCCAGCAGAGCACTATCTTCTTGCCCCATTCAGTGCTGCTCACCTGTCCTGGTAGAACGTGCTTTCCTGGTAGAAGCATTTGTTATGGGTTTCCATGTGGCTCAGGCGGGTGTAGTCATTGGGGTAAACGAAGGACAGATGAACCTGGAGGTAGAGAAAGCAGCAGCAGGAGGAAGAGGGTGGGATCCAGGTAAGAAATCAGCCAGCCAGAGTTGAGCCTACCTCCAGCTCCTAGGGACCTGCCCTAGTGGGGAGAGAAGGGATGCTCTGAATGAAACATCTGCTTGCGCAGACCAGGATTCCACGCCACTCTTCATGCCTCCTCTCTGGGCTCTCTGGACCTACCGTAACCCTGGACCTAGCCAGCTCCCCAGTGCATGAGTCCCTCCTCTCCCCATCCAGCTCATTCTCCCCAGCGGCAGCCGAGACCCTCCCTGCTTTCTCCAGCTACCTTATCCTCGCCTGCAACCTCTGCTCCTTTACCTGCAACCTCCCACCGTGCTGGAACAACCCCCTGTACTATTTACTACACTCTTCCTTTTTGCCTTCCTTAAACATAGCTCAGGGTGATCTCTACCCAAAACCTTCTGAGTGACACCCCAGCCATCCTCTGAGTCCTGGCCATTCTCATAATCATCTCTCAATTTGGGTACAGTGTTCATTCTGCCTCTCCAGTTTCCACATGGGCTGGAGATTCTCTTTCACTGCTCTCCATAGTTCATTTCCCCAGTGCCTTGCCTATGAGTGTAATAAATAGTGCTGGCTGACTGGCTGACAGGACCGACTCAGGCAGGACACAGTCGTGTGGCCCATGAAGCAGGGAGTGTAAGAAGCCTCACACCAGCCCACCTCACATTATCGCTGGGGCAGAACTGATCAACGGGGCTTCCTAAGGCAGAACTCCATTTCTCAGGCTTTGCAGGGCAGTCCATCTGGGCCAGAAGCAACTTGGAATGCTAGTTCTCCCAGCCCAGGGACCTGTGAGGCCATCCTGTCTGCTGGCATGCGACGTGGGGAGGAGGGGGCAGTCAGCTTCAGCAACCCCCATCTCAGCCTTAGGCAGCAAGCCCTCTCTCACTCCTGCCCCCCACTGCCCAGACCCCAGACTTACAAACCGGAGGCCTTGGTAGCGCTGCAGGGGAAGCCCATCCACCAGGTAGCTGGGTTTGTAGGGACAATCAGGCAGGACGTGGCGGAGATGAGACTTGGGGATCAGAGGCACTGGGGAGGTAAGGGAAGAGGGGTGAGGGTGGGGATGGGAACCTGAAACGGGCTGGCTTGGAGCCACGAAGGCTCCCGGCCGAGAGGTGAGGCTGAAGTCCTCTGCCCTTAGCAGGCCCCTTTTTGTGTTCACTCGAGGCAGCTGTGGTCAGAGTCCATGGCCAGTGGCTGAGGCTGCTAGACCAAGGCTGGCACCACTCATCTGGAGAAGGGGCATTCATGCAGCACCTTGGTGACAGAGGACTTAGACAGTCCCTAGTTCAAGGCACAATATAGCGTTGGGATCACTCTACAGGGCTAGCCTCAGTAAAGCTTAGCGACTTCCAAGAGGATGCTAAACCGCACCCTAGTGCAGTGGATTAACCGAATTTCCTTCTAGAAGGGGAGGCGCGGGTAGATGCAGGACATGACTTTGTCAAAAGACTCTAACGCCTTAGTGGGAACATATTTCTCTCACTGGATGACAAGAGCCAGAATCCAGCAAGAAACTACGGTATTTGTGACTGCAGGGGGATGCACAAGGAACTTCGGGTTCTTGTTCTCTTTCCAGTCCTGGGTGGTAGTTACACAAATGTTTGCTCTGTAATGATCTGTATAATGTAAAGTTGTACGTACATATTTTTATACTTTTCTTTATGCATGTTATATTTTACACCACAATCTGTGGACACTATTTTACACAGCCAGGGGACGCTGGTAGAACTGCAGGTCTCCTGAGTCTCCACCACCCACACCATGGACCTGGCAGCATCCTGTCCCCAGGCTGGGTGACAAGCATGCAACCGAGTGCGGCCTCACCTCGATAGAGGGTGTCCCGAGGGTCAGGCTGGAGCATGTCGGCGAGGGGCTGCTCATCTGTGGGAAGCGAGCCTGGGGAGCCCGCGTGGCTGGCTGCTGTCTGCGGGATGTGGCCCACCTCATCCATCCTTAGGAAGGTCTCATCTGGGCCGGGGAGAAAAGAACAGAGGTTGGCTGTGAGCTCTGGAGCAAACCCGGCCAGAGCCCAGGCCCTGCCTCCTTGAGGGGCCCGGAAGACGCTCTGTAGGCTCCTGTAGGCCCCTAGGGACCGTAGAGGATGTGCTCGACCCTCCTCTCTCTGGCCCGAATGCCTCAAAACTTGTGGTTTCCGCTCATTATCTCCCTTTGACCCCTCCACGGGCCCCGTGACTGGCATACACCACAAATTTTGTGTGAATTGTGAAAAGACACATCTTCCTCAAAATGTTTTACTGTGATCTGCTGGAAATTTGTCATTATAAGTATTTTTAATTTTTTGAACAAACACATATATAGCACTTACAAAGGAATAAGCCAGGCATGTTCTAAGCATCTTCCAAATAACCCATTTAATCTTCATAACACCACATGACTTATGTACCATTATTATCATTATTATTCCTGTTATACAGATGAGGAACTGTGGCAAAGGGACTCGAAGTCATTTGCCTGAGATCACAGAACTGACAAGTGGCAAAGTTTGAACCTAGGCACCCAGTCTCAGCCTGCAGGTTATGCTGCCTCTCGGACAGGTCAGTGATACCTACCATGAACAGGGCGCCCCGCAGTGGTCCCCAAAGTCCTGCTCCTCACCTGAGGGCTGGCTGTCTCTCTGCTCTCTGCCTCCTGGGTTCATTTGTCTTTCGCCCCAAAAAGAGCTCTCCTTGTACACCCAAGGCTAGTTACCTCTGATCCATTTTACTAGTTTCTTACCTGAGCTTTGCTACGGGTCTCTTTCTTCTTGGTTCATATCGAATCTAGGGTCTCCAATTCTCCCCTTTTTCTCTTGCAGCAGCCCAGGAGCTCACCACCTGCCCCTTCTGCTTTGACCTTGCGGCCTCTTTCTTTGTTCGCTGGCAACCTCCTCCCACTCCCCATGCCTGTTGCACAATTCCGCCCTCTGCTGGGAACCCGGACCTTCCCTTTCTCTCCATCCTGCCCCCTTCTCACACACACACTTCTTCCCTGCCTTCCGGTCCCCTCCCAGCACCTGCCTTTCCCTCCCTCCCTTAAGGCTCTAGCCGGTCTGCTCTTCCACAGGGCCCCACCTGCCAGGTGGCACTATCTCAGCGGGACCTCTGGATAAGAGTCTCACTGAGAAAATCATAAGCAGTGAATAGTACAATGGGAGAGTTCATTTCCTGCAAAGTTAAAGCGGTTGAGAAAGTTTCCTCTCCTCTGCTATGGCTTGGAAAGAACCACGGCTGCCTCATCTGTGAAATAGGAGACTGGCCTCACTCAGGTCTTTCATCTGGAGTGAGCTTCGTGGTCTCTGGATGTCCTTGGAATTACATACAAAATATTGTGTGTGGGTACGCAAGGGAATTTTCGGAGTGGAGGGCTCAGAGGGCTTCCCTCAGGTTCTCAAAGGGGTCTCTAACCCCTCAGACTTAAGGACCTCTGATCTTAGAGTCCCTTTAGGTTCTGTTCCTGTCCCTTCACACCCATGTTCTAAGCACCCTGAGCTTTTAGCCTTCACCTCCCACCCCTCCCCTCACCCAATTCCCAAGCTGGGAGAAGCCTCCTGTGTGGGCACCACCTTGCCTCTGCCTCAGGCCAGCAAAGCCTGAGGCAGAGCCTATACTCACTTGTGAAGAGGGACAGGGAAGGGGAGTCAATGATGGTGAACTTGGCTCCAGGGTCATTCCGTCGCCACTGGAAGAGGCAAGAGGATAAACGTGGAAGGTTGCAGGGGGACGGGTTTTGAAAAGGGTTCAAGGGAGGAGGGAGAGGAGTGGCTAAGAGCTGACAGCAGAACTCACTGCGACTTCCACATGATCGGTGCCCTCGTCATTCTGCTTGTGCAGCACCTCAAAGTAGTACCTGCGGGAGGCTGACAGGCTGCCGGGAGGAGAGAGAGCAGGGAAACGAGGCTGTCTCCGGACCCTGCGGTCATCCCCCGTCCCACTCTCCCACTGTGCCCGCCTGGTCCCGCATGGCCTCACCGCCTAAACTCCCTTGTCTCCTTGCTCGTAAGAGTCCCAGGGTCTTGCCATGTAACCAGCTGGGTCAGAGCCCTGACTCGACCACTTACTAACGTTCACAGGACAATAGGGAGGATCAAATAAAATATGATAATTAACCCTTAGAGAGTTGTTACTTTGTGCTAGGCCCTGTTCTAAGTGTTTTATATACACTAAGTCACTTAATCCTTGCTTGTAGATAAGAACACTGAGGCACAGAAATCTGGCGTCATTTGTCCAAAGTCACCAAGGTAGTATGTGGTGGAGTTGGGACCTGGACCCAGGCAGCCTCGCTCCAGAGCCCAAGACGTTGGCTGTTACGCTGAACTGCACCACAGAGGCTGGCACATGGCAAGTGCTCTTTGCAAGCTGGACTGTTGTTATTATCAGGATAGATATTACTACCGTCAAGCCAATATCAGGACAGATATTACTACTTGTGTGTGTGCCAGCCACCAGGTGGTGCTCTGAACGTGAGCTAAGTCCCCCTGCCAGCATGTTAAGGTGATTCCAACCACTATTAGCTGGGAAAGGCCCTTGTTTCTCTCCAAGCTACCAAGCGATCCCTGAGACTAGGTCCTTTACACAGCACAGGCAGGGCAGCAGGTGTTCAGGCCTGGACATTTTTGGGAAGGAGAGAATGTGAAAGGCAAGGACCGGGAGAAAGGAGACCTATTTTTGTTTTCCAGTCTACAGTGTCACCAAATAGCTGTGTGACCTTCATTAGGTCACAGCCCTCTCTAGGCTCAGTTTCTTCATCAGTAAAATGAGGAAGGATGAGCCAGATGGTTTCTAAGTTGAAGACTTCATTTACCAAAATGCACTGGTACGCAGCGCACAGAGCCTCAAAAACAAAGAAAGCTGGAGAGTGGAGGGGACACGCTGGGCTCTATGACTTGGACTTGGCCTCAGCACTTGGGGGACTCTGGGGTTTCTTTGCGGCTCTTGAGAATGTCATGACACCCCCTACTTACCTCACTGGCTTGGAAACTTGACTCCGAAATTTCCCATACTCTCCAGGGGCGGTCCACTCTTTTCCAGTCTGGAAGTGTGAGGGGGGAAAAGAGAGTGAAGGAAGGCGGAAAAGAGGAAATACAAAGGATTGGAGGTGGTGAGTGAAGAAAAAGGAGGCAATGAGGAGGAGAAAAGTTGAGAGGGAAGAGAGGAGGGAAATGATGAATGATGATGGGACAGAAGACAGAAGGGAGCTAAGGGAGTGATCTGAGCAAGAAGCTCCTCCATCCTCCCCAAAAGGGCCCTAGCACTCTGGCCCCTCAGTGTGAGTCCTTAGCCCTGAGCTAAGGACTCTTGAACCAAAAAAATGTGTGTGGTCCAGGCACGGCCCAGAGACGCATCTTCCTGGGGTCTTTTCCCAGCCTCAGCCTGACTCCTTCCTCCTCCCCAACTCTCCATTCATCACTGTGTAAAAGGGGATGGGGTGAGAGGGAGGGTGCTTCTTGTTCCCACCTTCTTCCCTGGCAGTCACAGCAGAGATATGAGTGGCAACGAGAGTCTACTGATGGGGGCTGGGGTCCCTTGCATGCCTGGCACCTGGGACCGAGGGAGAGCTCCTGGGCTGAGCTGACCCTACCTTGCCCACGCTAGCCAGCAGCTGAAGGCCTGAGACCTGGTCGTCATTGCTCAGCCAGAATTCCGCATTGTCATCTGCAGCGATGGCAAACTGGATTGTTCCTGGGCAGTGGGGGAGAGTCCAGGTGAGAACAAGAACATCAGAGCCAGGACTGAAGGCCTGTATTATATTGTAGTAATTAAATTCTCCTGGGGCCTTGGTGCATGACTTCCCTCTTGTGGAGTGGGGTTTCTCCATCCAGGGAGACACTGTGAAAATGGGAAGACTAGAGAGAGAGGCGAAACTACTTCCAGACTCTGCAAGTCAAGGAGTGAATTCAGCCTGGGGGAGGGATGGGGCTGGGGGCTGGATGAGATCTCACCTGGACTCGATCTCCCTTCTCCTCAATGATGTACTAATGATGTACAATGATGTACAGGGTCCCAGTGCAGACTTATTTTGCAGCTACAGGCTTATGTTCCCTGGGTCCCTTAAAGAACTCTGGAGCAGGAAAGTAGACGGGTGGGACACTGGGGCTGGCCTCACCATCAGTGAAGGGGTGCAGGTAGCCAAAGATGCGGAGGCCATAGTTGGTCCACTTGGGGGACACGGCCAGCTTCTTCAGAGTTGTTCGGATCTATGCCAAGAAATGGGAGAGAAACTGTTACCCGGAAGAATGAAGAGATTGGCTCACTCAGGGCTGGTGGGAAGACCAGGAGGGAGTGAGACAGCACGGACCAGGGCATGGCTTCATATGGAACGTAGGCAAGATTTCCGCTCCCACTTGGGTGTTTTGTCCAAGTGACCTTGTACAGTGCACAACCAGCACAGCTGTATGTGGTGGCCCTGGGTGAACTACATTATGGCCATGATGAGAGTCTAAAGCTGAAATGATGGCAAGGACGGCAGAAGGAATCTCTGGGAACAGAACAAGGCAGATTCTGTGCAGAGAGGAAAGAAAGAAGGGCCCACAAGATAAAGGAAAGAAAGCAAACCAGAAAAAAAGGAAAGATAAGGAAGACAGAAGATGGGGGGAGGTGGGAAAGAGACAGAACTGGGCAGAGGGGGGAAGAAAAGGTATGGAGAAAGGACAAAGGGGTCCACAGCACTCACGTGGGGGTAGAGCGGGAAATGGAGGTTCCTCCTGAGCTGCTGGATGGAACTGCCACACCAGTCTTCAAACACATGCAGGTTGGCGCGGCCCCGGAACTGTAAGGGCAGAGAGGTGAGTGAGAGTGAGCACCCCCAAACCTGCCCCTGTGGCCCTGAGGCTTGAGAGGCTGGGTGGAGAGACAGAGGCACAGGCCTCCGCAGCCCCAGCGTGAGAGTTCCTCTCACTGTTGAAGGTCATGGCCCACTTCAGTCCATTCCCCTCCTTGGCACCCACAGCTTCTCTCAGGAACTTCATCCCTGCGACCTGGCCCTGAGGCCTGGGTCTGCTTTTCCGGCCATGCATGTGTACACATGTACACGTGTATACACACACACACACACACACACACACACACACACACACACACTGCCTCTTTCCATGCAGGAAGTGGGCTGGTTTGCATTCCCCAAGCAAGGGGGAGTAACAGCCATGACAGAATGGCAGACATGACAGAGGGAACTGGAAGGAAGTGCCAAGCGGGGGTTTCAGCTGAAGACTTGCTCTCCTCCCCTCCCCTTCCCCTAATGCCTAGTAAGAAGAAAGCTCCACAGCTGTCTGCTGGTGAAACCTTATCTGCCCAGAGGTCTTCACACTCGGGGCTCCCCTTGTGGGGATGCAGCTGGAAAAGCGTTGCGGGAGGTCTCTGGGGGCCCATCTACAGACCTGGCCTCCTGGCCTCCCGCTGCTCTCAAGAGCTCAGAGCCCCACTCAGCCAGGTGCCTGGGGCTTCCAGGCAGCTCTGGGAAGGCAGGGGGCAGCTCTGGGAAGGCAGGAACGGAGGATGTATACACTCTCTCTCCTTCTCAAGACAGGGTGGGAGGCCTGGAGCAGAGGGCCCCTTCAGAAGAAAGGGCTAGGGCAGCAGCTAGTATTCTGAGTGGGTGGAGGCCTGGAGCTTGGGAGGGGAGGGGAAGCAGGGGGATATTGTCCCAATTTATCCTGACAAAGAGTTTCAGATTACCCCACCTCAGCCCTTTTCTCCTCCCCTCCCCCAGAGCTTAATTTCCAGGTTGTGGGAGGTGGGACCTCAATTACTCTATGAAAACAGATCCTGCCCTGCCCTCCCCTCTGTGGCCCATCAGTTATCAAAATCTAAGCTGCCCTTAGGAAAACAGAGGAGGAAGGGTCCCCCAGACGGGAAGCCCAGATAGAAGGACGTGACATAAGGTCTCCGGCAAGAGATCTGGAGGGAGGGACGGTGAGAGGAGAGAACATGGGGGAGGAGGAGAGCGCAGCAGGAATGCCGAAGATCTGAGCCGCGCCGGGCCTGGCGGGTGGGCACAGGCCACAGCCAGGGAAACGCGAGCTACAGCTGGACCCAGGAAAGGCCCAAGGGAGCCTGTCATTCCCCATCCCCTCAGCAACTTGGCACTTCCTGGGTGTGCTGGTCAATGCTAGGAATGCGGGATCTTGGGAAGCAGCCATCACTCCAAGGAATATGAGTGGGGGGCTGGGATGGGTGGGAGAGAGAATGTGGGCTGGGTAGGTGGGGGGAGGGTTTAGGCTTCTTGAAAGGAAAGAATGGGTACATTGTGCTACTTCTGGAGAAATTCCTTAAGTCCTGTTTACAAGACTCAGTGTCTCCTGCCAATGGCCTCCCTGCCCCTTCCTGGGACTTTCAGGGCAGTGTGCACAGACCCACAACCAACTGCGGAGGGAGGGCACCCCACCGGAGAAGTCTGCTGTGTTCAGCCAGGAGGTCAGAGACCACAGCGGGTTTGCGCAGGGAAAGGAGGGAAGGAAGAAAGAGGAGGGTGGGCTGCCTCCCACCTCCCTGCTCATGGCCTCGCCTGAGATGCTGCAGGAAACCGCAGGCCAGGAGGCACAAGTGCAGAGAGAGGACTACCCATCTCCTTGGAGGTCTAAGCCCTCACTCAGCATTAAGCTAGCCCTCAAACCACATTTCATCCACCTCAGCTGTACGTGGAGAGTCTCTCAGGGACCACTGGGCACCATCTTCCTCCCCAGGCCCAGAATGACAATCCCACCAAGATGTGTGTCCTTCCAAGTTTTGGAGATTTTGTATCTGGCAGGGATATGGGACTCTGGTTCACCAGTGCCACCGTTTGCCCGCTTTCCACTGTCGAGCGGGGGCTAAGACCCAGGGAAGGGTACCGAGTACTCCCACTGCCAGAGCACGTCCTTGGCCAATGATGGATTTGGAATTTCCAGTTACAAGTCGTGGTGGAAATATCTCTTGGAACACACTCATTTTAGAGGTGAGAATATTGATGCCCAGAGGGGTAAAATGACTCCCCAAGGACACACAGCAATTATTCTCATAGAAGTGGGGAGGGTGTCTTGGAGTGTGGGTGGAGGTGAGTGAGGCCAGCCTTGACTGGTCCCCACAGAGGAGGGCCCACTTCTTCCACCCCCTCAACACTGCCACTGCCCGGCCTCACCGGGCCTGCCAAGCCTCAGTGGAGCCTCGAACTGGATTGAAGCTTCTCCCCCTCCACTAATTCTTCACACTGCCTTCAGAATTGCTGCTCCGGCAGTTCTCAGAAGGCTTCAGAATAAAACCTCACCCTGGCATGACTGACCTACCTTCCCAGCCACACCTCGCCCCACTCCCTGTCACACACCTGCACCACACCCACAGCAAACTCCTTTACCTTTCCATGCCTCACAAATACTACATATTTTCTAATTGGAAGGCCCTTTCTTTTCCTTCCCACCTGGCAAACTACAGCTCATCCTTCAAGGCTCTTTTCGTATCCTTCTCTCTGGGGCCTTTGCCCTCTTCTGTGTTCCCTGTATATCTTAATTATTTGAATGAACAATAGCTTGAAGAAGTTAAGCCCAGAGCTATATGTTCCTTCATTTATTCTGTAAGCACTGAGTGGCTGCTTTGTACCAGTTTAAGATGAAAAGAGATGTGGTCCTCAGAGGAGGTAGGGGATGCAGAGGGCAGGCTGGCAGGAACGGTCAGCTCTACCTCCAGGAGAGCCCAAAAGCCCAGGAAGGGATGTGAGCTTTACTCCTTGGCCCTCCCCTGTGTTGCATTGCTGCTCAACCAGGTTCACACTCACACAAGCCGTGTAACGAGCTGCTGACTCACCTCATGAGTCAATGAGGCCGTGCCTGGTAAAAGCACAGAGGCCAGGCCACATGACCCAGCACATCGGGACAATGAGGTCACTAGTTCCTATACACCAGACTCCTGAATTTCTACACACTCAAGCTTCTCTTGATTTCCTGCTCACACCTGTCCTTTGAGGGAGCTCCACCTAGGAATCAAGGGTTCCAGATTCCAAGCACTAGCTCTGGATTTTGAGGAAAGGGCCAAAGGCTCATTTGGTGAAATCCTAATGGGTTAAATTCCTCATTTGAACAGATTATTTGTAAACAAATGAAGATGCCACCTGTACCTCACCAAGGTAACCAAAGTGTATGATGGCAGCGTTTCTGGGCTCTGAGAAAAAGAAAGTCTGATCCACATGAAATCTTGTTCACAAACATTTACTGCAGCATTACTCATGATCAGCAAAAAGTAGAAACAACCCAAATATCCAACTATCAAGGAATGAGTAAATAAAATGTGGTACATCCACATCATAGAATATTATTTAGCAATAAAAGGAAATGAAGTACTAATATATGCTATAACATGGATAAGCCTTGAAAACATGATGTTCAGTGAGCACTGGAGGGGTAGCTCAGTTGATTAGAGCTTCATCCTGATACATCAAGGTTGAGGGTTTGATCCGTAGTCAGGACACATATAGGAATCAACCAATGAATGCATAAATAAATAAACAACAAACTGATTCTTCTCTCTCTCTAAATTCAATAAATGAAAAATTAAAAAAAAACAAACAAAAAACACGATGCTCAGTGAAAGAAGCCAGGTACAAATGGACACATATTGTATGATTCCATTTATATGAATCTAAAGAGACAAGAAGTAGATTAGTATTTTTATATGTGTGAAATATATGGTAAATAAGTTATATCTCAATAAAACTATAATCAAAACAAAAGAAAAGCCTGAGAAGGAATCTGCTACTTAAGAGATGCTGCCTCAGCTCTGGCCAGTGTGGCTCAGTTGGCTGGAGCATTGTCTTGTAAACCGAAAGACCATGGGTTTGATTCCTGGTCAGGGCACACGCCTGGGTTGTAGATTTGGTCCCAGTCAGGGTGTGTGCAAGAGACAACCAACTGATGTTTCTCTCCCTTCCCTTCTCTCTAAAATCAATAAGCATGTCCTCAGGTGAGGATAAAAAAGAGAGAGAGAGAGAGAGAGAGAGAGAGAGACACCTTGTCTCACTGAAGACTACATGACATGACCCATGAAAATTCTGACTTCCTTTGATCTGATTTTGTTCACCAAAGATCAGTTGCCTCTTGCATGCCCCCAAACCAGGGGACCTGGCCTGCAACCTAGGCATGTGCCTGACCCAGAATCAAACCGGCCACCTTTTGGTTTAAGGAATCACGCCCAACCCACTGAGCCACACCAGTCAGGGCCAAAGTGAGTATCTTGAATAGCAGGCAGTGTTTTGGTCAAATATACCTGTATATTGACTGGTAAATGAATAATTTGACACTGAGATTTAATTAATGGGGTTTGCTAATTAGTATCTTATGATTTGGGTTGGCATGAGTAAGTTCCTGAGGGCAGTTACCCAATGAAGGCCAGCTCTGCCCACCCCTCAGGTCATCCACTCTCACAGACCTCTCTCTGACCCACCGAGGAGAATGTCCAACACTGTTTTGCTTTTGAGGGTCACTTCTGGCCTCAGAGACTCTGAGCAGCCAGCCAAAGTCTGAGGCAGGGAGACAGTCAAAGAAGAGACCATTGTCAGCCTTACATTCTTCCCTTCTCACCCTCAGAGCAGGGCTATGCCACATTGAGTGAGTGAGTGAGTTAACCGCCCTCATTATCTGACAGCTAGCAGATGTTCAATAAATGACATATCAACCTGCACCCTCCATGCCAAAACTATATGTCAAAAGACAGGAGACAGGTAAGGAGATGAGAACAGAGAAGTCCCCTTGATGGGCCGTAAGAGAGCTGGAAGCACTGTGCAGCTGCGTGACTGCACATGTTAGTTATTTAACATTTCAGAGCTTTTATTTCCCTTGTGGGTAAAATAAGATTGGATCAGTGACTCCCTGAAGATCCCTGAAGACTGTAATGGGGACTCTTACAAAGTCAGTGAAAATCAGGCATTTACCACCAAAAGGCTATACACACTTACTAAAAGATCAACTACTTCTTTAAAAAGTTAATCCTATATTAATCACTATTTACTATTTGTACACTATTGTCATTTCATATATATCTCCATTCTTGATGGGCCAAAAAAATAAAAAAGGGAGGGAAGTTAATGATTAATAAATATAGAATGTTATGTAGTGATAATCTTTCAAAATAATTGGTTCATCAAGAAAACTGATCCAAAAAGAAAAACAATTTAGTCATCATAAACAAACTGCAAAAATATTTATAGCATGTGACAAATAGTTTATCTTACTAATTGATAAACTCATTTACAAACATTTTACGTAATTTATGAACTTACATTGCTAATTTATGGACAGAAAATACCCAATGAGGACTACTAGCCAAGATGGGGATGTAGGTAGATACACTTTGCCTCCTCGCATGACCAAAATAAGGACAACAACAAATTTAAAAACAAAAAACCAGAACTGCCAAAAAATCAAACTGTATAGAAGTCCAACAACCCAGAAGCTAAAGAAGAAACATTCATCCAGGCAGACAGCCAGGACAGAGAGGAGGCATGGGAAGGTGGCAGCTTGAGGACTAGGCAGGCAAGATGGTGGCTGGCAGTCCCGCATTTGCATGTGGATGAACCAGGAGGAACAACTGGGGAGCAACACAAACCACACAACCCAGGGTTCCAGTGAGGGAAAAGAAAGCCTCAAAACCTCTGGTTATAAAAACCTGTGGAGGTTGCAGCAGCAGAAGGAACTCCCAGACTCACAGGAGAGTTTATTGGAGAGACTCACAGGGTCCTACAACATACACAAACCCACCCACCTGGGAACCAGCACCAGGAGGGCCCAATATGCTTGTGGGTAGTAGGGGAAGGGACTGAAAGCCAGCAGAGAGCTGAGCAAGCAAAATTGTTCCCTCTCTGACCCCTCCCCCATATACAGTGCCACAACACAGCTAAGTGGGTTGCCCCACCCCGGTGAATACCTAAGGCTCTGCCCCTTACAATGTAACAGGTGTACCAAGACAAAGAAATATGGCCCAAATGAAAGAACAGATCAAAACTCCATAAAAACAACTAGGCAAGGAAGAGATAGCCAACCTATCAGATGCACAGTTCAAAATACTGGTAATCAGAATGCTCACAGAAATGATTGAGTACAGACACAAAATAGAGGAAGAAGTAAAAGTTATACAAAGTGAAATGAAGAAAAATACACAGGGAACTAACAGTGAAGGGAAGTAACCTGGGACTCACATTAACAACTTAGAGCAGAAGGAAGAGATCAACATTCAACCAGAACAGAATGAAGAAACAAAAATTCAAAAAAATGAGGAGAGGTTTTGGAACGTCTGGGACAATTGTAAACACTCCAGCATCTGAATCACAGGGGTGCCAGAGGGAGAAGAGAAAGAGCAAGACATTGAAAACTTATTTGAAAAAATAATGAAGGAGAACTTGCCCAATCTGGCTAAGGAAGAGACTTCCAGGAGATCCAGGAAGCTTAGAGAGTCCCAAAGAAGTCATACCCAAGGAAGCACATACCAAGGCACATCATAATTACAGTACCCAAGAGTAAAGATAAGGAGAGAATCTTAAAAGCAGCAAGAGAAAAGAAGACCGTTATCTACAAAGGAGTCCCATAAGACTATCAGCTGATTTCTCAAAAGAAACCTTGCAGGCAAGAAGAGGCTGCAAAGAAGTATTCAAAGTCATGAAAGACAAGGACCTACATCCAAGATTACTCTATCCAGCAAAGCTATCACTGAGAATAGAAGGGCAGGTAAAATGCTTTCCAGATAAGGTAAAATTAAAGGAGTTCATCATCACCAAGCCTATATTATGTGAAATGTTAAAGGGACTTACCTAAGAAAAAGAAGATGATCAAAACTATGAACAGTAAAATGACAACAAACTTGCAACTATCAACAACTGAACCTAAAAACAAAAACAAACTAAGCAAACTAAGCAAACAACTAGAACAGGGACAGAATCACAGAAATGGAGATCCTATGGAGGACTATTAGCGGGGAGGGGGCTCCGGGGGGGGGGGAGAATGGGAGAAAAGGTACAGGGAATAAGAAGCATAAATGGTAGGTAAAAATAGGCAGAGGGAAGTTAAGAACAGTATAGGAAATGGAGAAGCCAAAGAACTTATATGTACGACCCATGGACATGAACTAAGAGAGTGTGGAACGCAAGTAGGAGGAAGGGTGCAGGGCAAAGGGTAGGATAAAGGGGAGAAAAAAATGGGACAGCTGTAATAATATAACCAATAAAAATACTTTAAAATAAATTTAAAAAAGAAAATGAACCACTGAAAAATGGGCAAATGATAGAAATATGCAACCCAAAGAGAAGAAATACAGTAGTCAAGAAACACATGAAATGATGAATTAAAAAAAAGAAAAACGATCTGAACTATGCTCAAAGGAGAGAAGGCTGCATCACTGGACCTTTTTGGCACCTTTTTTCAAAATTCTCTCTCCACATGGGGTGGGGCATAATTACCTGATGATGTCACCTAGTACAGGTGTGCCTGTGTTGTAATCCATCCTCTCTCAGGGCTTTAAACAGAGGTAGTTTCACGGAGTGAATAAACTAATCCTAATGTCACATTTAGCATGATTCTATCTTCTTGCCTCCCGCCCCACAGCAGATGGATAGACTGAAAATCAAATCATCCAGGCCGAAGAGATGAATTCATGATGGGTGGATAAAGACAAGGGGCTGGTCAGGGCCACCCAGCCCAGAAAAGTAATTGGGACTGAGAGATACTGGGGTGGTGGACAAGTTGTGAAATATGAAACCCAAATTTAAAATGTTCACCCCAAGGCACCATGGTACTATGGAGCCCTGGCATAAGCATTTCCTCAAGGTCATCTTGAGTGAGTTAATTAACCTCCCTGAGCTTCAGTTTCTTGCCAAAACAAAAAACAAAAAAAAAGTGTCAAATCCTACTTCAATATAGGGTATCATGATGACGATGACAATTTTTATTCATACATTTCACTGCTTCCTATAAAAATTTTCTAAAACAAGGTTTCCTAGTATATGTTTCTTAAAACACCGGTTTCATAGACTATTAATAGATGTTTCATGGGAAAAAGCAATTCAAGAGGCACATGAGTTTGGTACATGCTGAGCTAAACCAAATTAAACAGATTACTGCAGAACTTCTCAGAAACTTTCATGTGCTAATGTGCATTTCCAAGAAGTGGATGCAGTATAGAGGTTTTAAACTTTATTTAACAATGGACTCCTTTCTTCCTGGAATATCTTATGGGACTTAATGGTTCAAGAAAGACACTTTGGAAAGCATATCTTTTACACAGGCGTGGACATGGAAGTCATGGCTTCCCTGAGGCTTATTTTTCTTGCCTATAAAATAGGATAGTGATACTAGTTTACAGGGTACTAAACTGATATGAGATGATACACAAAGCCTGGCACATAGTAGGCCCACAGCAAATGTCAGTTCCCCTTCTCTAAAGGAAGAAAATAGAATGAGCCAGGGACCCTTTTTTTTTCTTTTTCAAATTAAATAAAAGAATTTAACAATAACCACTGGAAAAAATTTTTGGTGGTCTGGCCCAGGCTGGTGTGGCTCAGTGGATTGAGCACTGGCCTTCAAACCAAAAGGTCACTGGTTTAATTCCCAGTCAGGGCACATGCCTGGGTTGTGGGCTGGGGCCAGTTGGGGGTGTGCAAAAGGCAACCAATTCTCTCGCACATTGATATTTCTCTCCCACTCTTTCTCCCTCCCTTCCCCTCACTCTAAAAGTAAATAAATAAAATCTTAAGGAAAAAAAATCTTTCAGTGTTCTCTGCAATTATCTGTAAAGCTATTTTTTAGCCCTCTCAAAGAACAGGGACAGCAGAGAGTCCCTTACCTCTGAGAGCCAGGGGACAACCTTATTCCACTTCAGATAGCTGCTGTTACTGCTTCCACCTCGCTCAAAGTCTTGGTCCTGGCGGAAGAGTGAAGGATCAACTTTGTGGGACTATTACGGTAAGAACAGTGATTTGGGGCCCCTTGGAAGTGCCTCTGGTGAGGTAGAGGTCAGGAGACACGGCCCTGGTCCCAGGAAGCTTTTCCACTTAATAGACACTCCATTTATCATCCACACTGTGTCCCTCAGGAACATAAACCTCCTTGCAGTTTCAGCAATGCATACTCCTGAGGTTCTTTTACTTTCTGAGTTTTTCCAGCCTTCCCATACAGAAAAAACTTTTTTCTGATTAGAACAGGCTCTGCTGAGGGCAAGGACCATGCCTTCCCTTCCTCTAAATTCCCCAAGGACTCTGCCCATATTTGTCACTCATTTGTCCTAACAAGTGGGAGCCCCTTGAGGACATCCCAACTGTTCCCTACTGTGCAAGCCCACAGGTTCAGTTTGGCCTGGTCCCATATTGGGGATCCATATCTGGTCTAGGCTCAACTTCAGGGCTCCAGGCTAAATTGAATACCAATTTCCCTAAACTCCATCCGCCACCCCCCACCCCTTCGCCTTGCCACTGCTCCTGTCTCACTAGAGACCATCGGTCAAAAAAACACTATAGGAAAAATGCTCCATTACAAATCTGTCCCCCAGCTCTTTGCAGGATGGGGTGGGGAAGGGAGTGTCTATTGCATCATCTCTGACTCTTAGAAGCAAAGTTCTGGGATCATAACTAAAGCACCAGCCCAGTCTTAATGCTGGCAAGAGGCAGGACATTCAGGTCCTGCCTCAGGCCCTCAGTTGCTGCTGGAGATGGAGGCCACATACCTGGAGGGTCAGACATGGGCATCTTACACTGTGTGACAAAGGCTTTGAGGAACATAGGATGCACAGCTCTACCCACCCAGCTAGAAAGTCCTCTAATGCCAGGCTGCCATCCCAGGGACTTTCTCCTCGGCCTCTCTTACCATAGAAAAGTGGGTTTCCCTCAAGGCTGTAATGGCAGGAGCAGCAGAGGCCCCAGGTTAACACTCAGGCAGGGAAAATGGGCTGGCCTTGCCCCATACCTGGGAGCCTAGCCTCTGGGGATGGTAGAACTGGAGATGTGGGTCCGTGCCTGGAATGTTCCTGCTGGTCAGAGCCTTGGCCAGTTCTCTCCAGCTGCCATACCCTATGGAAAGGAAAGAAGAAGAGAGAAACAAGGTCAACAACACCTGAAGATCTTATAAATCCGTAAGATTTGGGGGGACTAATAGAAGTAATCATCTTTCCTTCTGCTGCTCCTTACCCCTCTTCATATGATGGACATGAAGTGACCGGTGGTGTTGGGAGATAGTTATAACTGTGGCCAAGGCACAAAGAGAGGAAATGAGCTTATATCCCATTAGAATTTGTTGTCTTCTACAAATGAGAGAAGGAGCCCGGCCACGTGAAAATGGAGCACTGTCCTCCCACTGGTAACTTGGTACGGGCTGATTCCCCTCCACCAGAGGCAGTTTCTCCCAGAGGCTGCTGTGGGAAAATGGTTGTGAAAGGCAGTGGGACTAAGTTTTCCCCTGCACAAGCTCCCTTTCCGGCTCAGTCCCTCTCCTTTGAGCCCAGGGAAATAGTGTGATATCTAGTGGGGGAGCCCCCTGTCCCCCTCCCACTGCACATTAATTGCTGAGTTGCCGGATAGAACCAGAGCTGGAGGAGGCAGGAAAGGCTAGGCCTTGGGCTTGGTATGTGCCAAATGAATCTATTAAGATTTGAGACCTAGATATTCCTGGATTGATCTGGAGGCTTGTGTGGCTACTGAAGCCTGCACCCTGGCAGCTCTGGAACTGGTTGGCTTATGCACATCTGGCGAGGCTAAAAGCCAAACTATGATGAAAGTGAGGAAACTGCTGGGGTGCACGCATGCATTCACAACTGAGCAAAGAGGCTAGGAGCTGAGCTCAGGGTGAGGGTTGGAAGGATGAGAATTCAGTGGTCGCTATCTTTATGCACTGGGGGGTCAGAGCCTGCATACTACATGTCAGGATATGGCTTAGGCATGGCTGTTAGGCTTTGAATATCTGGAGCCAAACCACTGTTAGCCACACCCAGAATCATATACTCGCAAGGGCTGGAAGGGTCTTTCAAGATCATCTAGCCATTTCAGATGAGAAAAATGGGACCCTGGCTGGTCAAATGACTTATGAAGTCCCACTTAGCAAATAGTGACATGCAATAGAACCAAAGTGTTCAGATGGATTTTCAATGAGCTGCTGCTTTGCCTCCAACAGCTCCACCCAGATGCTCCCACGAGACTACAGCGGGCCCTGCACACAGCAGCTAGACTAACGTCTCCGATCCCTGGGAGCCAATAGCTGGCCGAAAGCAGGAGTGTCCCAGGAACCCTCTGCGGGTGCCAGGAGAGACATGGGCAGCTGACCAGACACAGAGGAAAGAGCACAACTCACAAATATGGGTCCACAGACGGTGGACAGCAACTTTTGCATGAGTGTTTAGGTAACTGACTCCAGGAGGGGACCGACTATGGGAGTGTAGGGGTGCTTTTCTTATGCAGTTTTGTGTGGCCCTTTAGTGTACACTAAGCATCTCATAGGCCTGATCTCACTCAAGACTTACAAGAATTTACGAGATAGGCCAGGTCTGATTACTCCCGTTTTACAGACGGTGAAAGAGAAGCTCAGAGTTTAAAGTCACAGAGTTAGTCGTTTCAAAACCAGAATCAGAACAGAGAGCCTCTCTGTCTCACAAGCCAGTATTTTCTCATCCCGCCTACATTTTCTCCTGTGGGCACTTTTTGGCACAGACTTGGAGGAGTCCTGGGGCAGAGGCCTGAGCTGGGGAATCTGTGCCTTTGGATTTCTGCACAGACATCAAACCTCTACTCATGTTATGTTTATAGGAACTTCTGCAGGTTTATCTCTCTGCCATCAAGGTCCCTCCTATTTCCATGGCTGGCCAACTGGCAGTCAGAAACAATAGGTCAAATTAATTCATACAGGGGGATTATGAATTAATCTGGGGAAGCAGGACTCTGGCCAGTGGAGTGAGGGGAGGAAACGGGAGTGAGGCAGATAGAGGGCAAATGCTCTGAGACCTATACCCTGCGTTGCTGGATGAGCTCAGGGGAAGACTGTTTGTTCATCAGCTAATCCCAACTCAGCCACATCTAATGTAAGAGCCCCATCCCTCCCCAGGCCCAAGGAGCTGCTTACTAGTGTTTGGGGGCTCAGGTGATCAGGGGGAAAATAAGTCACACTGTAAGAAACGGAATACAGGCCCTGCTTGCTTCTCCCTCTAAATGACTAGGCCATCTTTTCCTTGACTTTGTGCTTATGAACTAAAAACAATCTACTTCAGACAAAGTTGTGAGGAAATAATAATAAAAATACTATTTGCCTTATCAATGGAAGTTACAGTAGATCTCAGATGCACATTCTTTCTCATAACTAGTTTTCAATTCTAGTCAAATTCTTTTGACTCTTAAAAATCACACCAAAAGTGAGAGAACTTACCCCAAGGTCAATGAACTACCATTGCGGGTCTTCAGCATGTCTTTTCCTGGCATTTGCTGGGGATTGACCAAGACTGTCTTCTTGACCAAACCTTAAACAGCCTCCTCTGAGCCCCCTTATAGACTAGGCCTCAGCCTTGGGCCCTGTCCTTGCCCTGCCTAGCCCATTTTTTAGAAAGAATCTTAATAAATTTCTTTAGCAAGAGTCCCTACACTCTTGATGTCTCCTCTTAGGAATTTTTCATGCACTGAGCCACTCTCTCTGCTTTTTGATATTAATCCCCAGTTGTCTTTGCCATATTCAGAATTGAGCTCAGTTCTACACTGAAGTCTCTCTCCTGTATTGTGACAGTACTGGACAAAATCTGTCTTTATCACCTTTTATTAGTGTCCAGCTCTATTTCTCTTTAAAAGAAGGTAGGAGGTGGCTCTCTTGGTGAACAAGGACAAACCCACTGTGGGAGAATGAGTATCGGTAAGGCTAAACCTGAACATGTCCTGCCCCTGGGTCACAGGTGAGCCTGGATGGCTTTGAAATATTTGGAAAGTCAACAGCCCAGCCTTTAGTAACTGAAGGAGTAGGAAATTCCTGTTGTGAACTTCACAATATAGCAGAAAGACAAGCAAGGCTTTGGAGTCAGAAAGGTCAAATTGTACACCCACCACTTAGGCCTTGGTTTCTTCATCTGGATGGTGGGGATAAAAACACCTGTCTATAGGACCACTGTAAGGACTAAATTATGTGTGTCAGGCAGAGTGTGGTGTCTGACACATATGGTAAATACTCAGTAAGCATTCCTTTCCCCTAACAACTTTTGACTTTGGGGTTTTGGACTTGGAAATTGAAAGATGTAAGTTCCAGCCTGTTTAAAATTCTATAAACTGCAAATGGCCAGTGGCTCTCTCACTCTCTTCTCCCTGTGCTTACTGACCAGAGAAGTAAGCGGACTGTGGCCCAGCAGTGACTCAGTAGTAGAGCAAGATAATACTTCCTGTGCTTCATGGGTACTGCTTTCCGTTCCCCATCCACATCCATCTCCCCCACGTACTTCACACACATACACATGCACACTAAATACTCACTAAGTGCATATTAAGGGGGAAGCACTAGGCTGGGCACTTAGTATTTCCTTTTCCCTGCCTTTTCCTCTATATCAACCCAGCCATTGGATACCCAGGCATTGCTTAGCCCCCTGAGGGATCATGGGGCTTAAGAATGTGCTGATTTAACTCTTAACGCTTGTCACTGGCCTTCTAGTCAATGAACTCCTCCTGCTCCTGGCCAGACCACTCCTCCCAGAGTGCCAGCTGCCAGGGCCTGTTTCTCCTGCAACAGGTGTCACATTTGTGCCAGGAGACAAGACACCCCGATCTCAGGTGACAGATAAAGCACCACCATGGGCCTCACATTCTGCCCTCACAAAGCAGGGCTATCAAATTCACCATCAGCCGGAACTTTGCCAATATCCCGCCTCTGTGTAACATGGACTCTTTAAAGGCCTGAAGATGATCATCTTGGGTCTTTGGTGAAAACACAACATATAGTATATCTCTTGATGCTTTTTTCAGTGACTCTTATGTACATCACTGCATCTTCACGGCCTCCCTGTGAACTGTTGTCACCTCCATTTAAGATGAAGAGACAGAGGTCATCAGCTCAAGGTCAGAATGAATGAGATAACCCATGTAAAGGACTTAGAGCCCAAGACATAAAAAGCACTTGACACAGTGCCATTTATCATTTTATTATTAGTCACAGTGTTGCAGATCCGAAACTTGCATTCATTTCTCCTGACCTCTGGTTTGATCCTCTAGCTGACATATCATGTGGTCAACAGAGAGAATCACACCAGGAAGAAAGGAAGCCCCTCGCTGCTCGGGAAGAGAGGGCTTTGAAAGTATAGCTGACAGGATTTGTTGATGCATTAGATATGGGAAAGGAATCAAGAATGATTCAAAGATTTCTGACCTGGGCAGTTGGAAATTTGGCTTTGCCATTTACTAAGATGGGGAACCTAGGATGCTGTGTCAAGAATAATGCCTGAAAGAGGAATGGAAGCATTAGGGGTGGGGCAGGCGAGGAACATCCAAGAGGCAAGGGCAATGGAAACAGTATTTCTGAAGCTTCACCTCCAGCCTTGGGGCAGGGCTCCTGAGCCAAAATACACTTTGCAAGAGGGGATGGCCTGAGCCTGCCAGGGCCATGGGAACATGGGGTTGAAGGAGCGGGGAGTCCGGCAGAGCTGGCCCCACAGGCTCTGCCAGGCATAAAGGACAATGTGCTAAGAAGCCCAGCAATGGAACAGAGAAAAGGTGAAGAAATCCAGAGGAGCTGAGCAGAGACAGAGCCTCTGCCTCTCTAGGGCAGGGGTTCCCAACCTCCATGCCACTGACCAGTACCTGTCTGTGCCTGTTAGGAACCGGGTGCACAGCAGGAGGTGAGCTTGAATGTAATGCACTTGAATCATCCTGAAACCACCTCCCCAACCCCAGTCTGTGGAAAAATTTCCTTCCTCAAACTGGTCCCTGGTGCCAAAAAGGTTGGTGACTGCTGCTGTAGAGAACAGGAGGTTGTCTGGGAAGAGGAGGTCGTGACACCCAGGCCACGGTTCCACAAATGCCAGGAACCAGCGCTGAGTCCCAGAACAAAAAAAGCAGAGACTGTGAGGGCCAGTCATACATCCTCAGCAGAACAAAGCTGCTACAGCTAGAACCCAGTAGGGGCCAGACCCCTCCAGAAACCTAAGGTAGCATGACAGCCAGGGATTAAGCCAAGGACTGTTACCTGGGAGGGAGTCTCTAAGACAAACCCAAAGCTCCAATGGCTGTACGGCTTAACCTTTCCTTTCCAGCCCATAACACCCCAGGTAACTTGATGCAAGAGAAATTATTACTAGTGTAACCATAACAATTAACATTTATGTGTCGGGCATATGGGCACTTATATTTATATGAAATGAAATATAGATTACTTTATTTAATACAACAACCCTTCAGGAAAATAAGGCTTAGAGGTTATAATCTTGCTGAAAGTCACAAAGGTACAAAGTGACAGAGGCCAGAGTATGTGAACTTAGGACAAAAACCTATGACCTTAAGTCCATTACTCTCTTTTGAAAATTTCTATCCACCTCTACCATCACTCTCATTACTACCTGTGTCAGGTACTAATTTTAGTCCCCTTCCCAATCTCTTCCCACTAACCTACCCATACCTGCCTCACACACCCCCCAGATTACTCAAATTTGGCCACTAAGACTCCCTGAAGAGCCAAGGAAAAGCAAGAGCAAGTATGGAGACTCAAATATCCCAAAACAGCTAGAAAATTGGACATAAACATTTGAGCATAGGCCTGCTACACTCTTCCTGGTTTCTGAGCCTCTTCCTTCCCAGCCTTAAATAACAACGCAGCTGTGGATCTGTGAGCAGAGGTTGGCCCAGAGGATTATACGTGGTTTGGTCAGCTCCACCTTACTCTCCCTCATAGCACAGGTGTTGGGTGGGGAGGGGAGTGAGAAGCAGGAGAGGGGTGGAATTCTGAGGTCTCCCCAACTCCTCCTTGATGAGCAGACAGAGATGGGTAGGGCCTGATCAGCCTCTTCCCCACCACCTCCCCCTTCCCCAAGCTGCTGCTGTTGAGAGCCAGGCTCAGGAACGAGAAGAACCACCAGCTGCTCCCTGTCTCCTTGCCAAGCCAGCACCTGAGCTGCTGTAATGGTTGTGGCTGCTGGCAGGTCGAGGCTTGTCAGAGAGACACAAGGGACTGTACCTATTGCCCTGATGAATGCCACCTAAAGGGGGCCTGAAAGAGGGCATCAGAGCTATGCCAGGTATCTGCTCATGTTTCAGCCCTGCTGGCAGTGTTTTCTCCTCACCCAAACATCAGATTCAAGTTTGAAACTTTAAGGGGGTAGATGAGAAGAGGAGCTAGAGAGCAAATGCCCTTCCTAGTCTGCCGCAGCTGCTCTGGGAGACAGGGTCTGCCTGTACACAGCCCAGCTCAGTAACTTTCCATTCCCCCAAGCCATGGATTTAATCAGCAGAGTCCCCAGAAGACTTGGCCAGGCCCCTAGGCACCATCATCGTTACAGAAAACAAATAAGGCAAAAATAAACCCCACAACATTTAAGGTCCCATTTACTAGTCAGTAACAGAACAATGACCGCCACAAACACAGTTCTATCCAAGGTGTGACTGAAGACCCTTGAAGAAATGGGACAGTTTCTGGAAAATCTAGAGGTAGCAGGGTCTAGGGTTTCTAAAACAGGTCTGAGCCCCCTGAAAAGGTACCTTAATCCTCTGGCTGACCTGTACAAGGCCCACTCAGGGGTTTTTAGAGTCTGAATGCACTCTGAAAGCATTAGGCTTGTCATTTCCAGTCTTCTTACTAGACTGAGACACAAACTTTGAAACATGGAGGTAGATGTGGGCTTATCCTTTCTCATCCTGGAGTCTTTCAAAGAGGAGCTTTAGTGGTGGGTCAAGAGTATCGGCAGGTTGGGAAGAGCAAATGAGTGAACAGACCACCAGGCATTTACTGAGTACCCGCTGTACACTTAGTACTCAGCCAAGTGCTGTGGCAGAGGCACAAACAGAGATACTCAGCTCCATCTATTCCTAGGTGCAGTTAGGGCAGACATCACTGTAAATGAAATGTGGACTCATACGTGTGCTGTGGCACTCACACCCATGCCCACGTGCAGGGCTGACACAAGCCAACTCTGTGTTATGCAACAGACAGCCGCGCATCAGACAGCAGGGCTAACTGGGTGCTAATGAGGTGATGTTGCTTGATGATTTTCCAGACTTTCAGGAACTTCAGGCAAAATGCTTGGCAAACATTTTCTGGGATAAGGGAACTGGTCTTCAGGGTTCCAAAGAGTTCAGAAGAAACAACAGAGATATAGCAAAACCCTGATTCTTTAAGAGGGCAATGGAGTTTTCAGCAGAAATGTCACCAGGACTCACTTGAAAATTTGAAGTTGCCCATGGAAACTCTGAAAGTGGGTGGAGCCACAGCAGGACAATGCTTCCTTCTACTGCTTTCCAGGTGGAAGGAGGGAACAGTGGAGGCCCAAGATCCCAAGAATTCTCCTTCCAACTAGTGGCAGTGGCTCCACACCAACTTGAGGGAGAGGGGTGGTTTCCATAGTTCTACGTCTCAGAGGACATTCAGAGACAGAATGTGTGATAGGAAGAAAGAACGGGAACTAAAAGGAAAAAACCAAAGACTAGAAACAAGACCAGAAGGGGGAAAGAACAAAATCTGGGGACTGTGGCTTTGGAAAAAAAGGAAAAGAGAACATCACCTGGCCAGCAACTGAGACAGAGGAGGAGAATTGGGAAATGTTTGATAATAATTACGTTAATTATGAAGATTGTGGGGTGACTACAGTAATATGCCAAGAGTCGTGGGCAGGGAACAACATTTCACAAAGCCCTCCTCCTACATTAACTACTTAACCCACTCACAGGTCAGTACCATGTGCACTTAACAGAGAATAACCACAGCAACTAACACATGTGCATTTGCCCAGGCCAGTCAGCATGCTAAGCACCTGACATGCATTATCACATTTAATCTTCATTAGCAATCTTTTCGGGTAGCTATTAATATTACTCCCATTTTACAGAGGAGAAAACTGAGGCCCTGGACAGTTAGGAGGGTACGTATCTGCCCAAGACCTTACTACCTCTAGATAATACAGCTGAAAATTTTCAAACCCAGTTCACTTGATTCATTTTTAAAAAAAATTTCTTAACAAGTATCTTCCACAGACCCATTTGTTTGTTAACAAAAGCAGCAACAACAGCAACAAGGAAATCAGGACTCGGGGCCCTGAGACAAAGAAGGTTTTCTAGGGCAACACAGGGCCAGGTTTGGGATCCGAAGCCACAGCCTCCCAGCCCTCTCACCCCACGATGTCTCCTCTTAGAACAACACACTCTTTTAAGCATCTTATCGAGCCCCTTTTCTCTTCTGCATCAGGCTTGAAAACAAATAAGATCCACTGTCTGATCTGAAGGGCTGCCAGCTGCTAGATTTGTGCGGTCTGATAAAGGTGGCTTGCTAAAGCCACGCTGAGGTTGTTGGAACCTGTTCCTGGGAAGGAGGGGTGACAAATGGGACAGGAAAGCATGGAATGGGGGGACTCTGCTTTCTTCCTCCCCACAAAATATCACTTTAATGGAACCTCAGGGGTTAGACCACACCAAGGGCAGAAGCCTAAGGTGTATGTTAGCCCCCGTCCCTGAGTCAATCATCCCGCCGCGATCCACCCACCTAATGTTTTTACATCAGAGCCCTTCCACATTCTTGGTCTCATTCTTATTTTTATCCCAATCCCATGAGTTATTTCCACTTTGCTGATGGGAACACAGAGACCCACAGCCAGTTAATGGATTTGTCTAATGTCCAAGGAAGCCGGTGCTCAGGTGAGGCTATGGCCTAGGCCTTTGTTTCTCAGCCCAAGCCTGAGTGCATCACAGCACAGTACTCATCTGTGGCAACTGGAGTTAAGAAAACAGGGTGGGGGTGTCTGGAGAGAACTCAACTGACCCCAGTCTAGGAAGAAGTTGAAAATTAGCACTGTGCTGGCAGGAACTATGTCTTGTTTGTTAAAATACTCCCACTGTATAAATCAACGGCAATGAGCAGTTTCAACACACCCTAGCTTCAGAGACAGGTTAAATTTCCTGGGTCTGATTTTATATCCTCATTGTAATAAATCAGGTGCTTGATGCATGTGAAATGAGTGAACGCATAAATAAATAAATAAATAAATAAATAATAACAAGGAGGGTTCCATGAGGGGCCTGGCACATGGATCATCAGAACTGATTAGGTGTCTTCTGGCCAGAGACTGAATGAACCACAGACACTGGCCCTAATATTCTGAAGAGTTAACCAGCTGAATGCTGTCTTCAGCACCCTATGGGCACCCACAATAGCAGAGATGTCAAAGTCAGAACCCAAAGGTGCCTCTAAGGAAGCCCTTTCTTTAGGAGATTCTTGCTCTTCTTTAAAAAATTTTATTTCAAGATGTGTGTGTGTGTGTGTGTGTGTGAGAGAGAGAGAGAGAGAGAGAGAGAGAGAGAGAGAGAGAGCATGTGTTAAAATACAATGAACATAAAATTTGCCATCTTTACCATTTTTAAGGGAACAGCTCAGTGGCATAAATACGTTCACACTGTTGTGCAACCATCAACCACCATACATCTCCAGAACAAACTGAAACTCTGTACCCGTTACATACTGCCTCCACCTTCCTCTCTCCCCGAGGCCTTGGCAATTACCATTCCACGTTGTCTTGGTGCATTTGACTCTGCAAGGTATCTCATATAAATAGGACCATATGATATTTGGCCTTTTGTGTCTGGCTTATTTCACAACATAATGTCCTCAAGTTTCATCCAGGCGGTGGCATGTGTCAGCATTTCCTTCCTTTTTAAGGCTGAACCATACTCCACTATAGGTATGTACCACATTTGTTTACTCATTCACCCATCAGTGGGCACTTGGGTTGTTTCCACCTTTTGGCTCTTGTAAATAATGCTACTATAAACATGGGTGTGCGCAAGCATCTGCTTGAATCCTTGTTTTCTCTTCTTTTGGTAGGGAGCTCTCCTTTAAACTGCTAAACCTTATCCATTCTTCCAGCGGTAAAAGTGGGAGCTGAAGGTCAAGGGGGACCAGAGCCAGGCTGCTATCCTCAGAGTAGAAACATGGTGGCAAACCTCACGTTCAGCTGAGAATGCAGGAAGTGTGGGGGACCGGGGGCGGGGGGGAGGAGGAGGGGTGCTGGGTGGATTGGATCAGGCTGGAGCAATCCCAGCACAGGTATAAAGAAAAAGCAGAACTTCTGAGTGGGCCCAGGGTAGAGTTTTCCCCAGGGACAGTGATGTCCTAGTCAGCCAGCCTGTGTGGAAATTAGTAGTTTCCATACATCCCCGCTTCAGAGAGAAGTTTAAGTTACCTGGGCCCCTAGAAACTCCAGCGCTGTGCCAATACTGGTCCACAAACTGTTGGTTGCTGGTGCTCAGTGAGACAGGTACAGAAACTTAGAGGAAGGATTTAGAACCTTTCAGTGCAATCTGACATTGCAGCTACATCAACATGGGACAGTAGAACCATCTCACCAGACATAACAGACCATTCTGGACCTTTTGAATTCCTATGGTCAGTGGCATGTGTTACAAGCTGCATAACGTGTAGAATGATCACATGTTAGTCACTGACAGACTGGGAACTAAAAACCAAAACTAGAAAAACAGGTTCTTTTCCATAGTTTGTTGCAGTTAGCACCATGGGCCTCCCTCCCTCCCTTTTTTCCTTCCTTCCCTCCCTCCCTCCCTCTCTACCTTTCTTCCTTCCTAACTTAGGGAAAAGGTAATTTTGAGAAAGACTATAAAGTGACTCACAGAATCAAAGAGAGAACCTCACAACAAGGCCCAGAAAGGCCAAGAACTAGGTCAGTGATTGGAATCTCAGCTAACCTTTGTATGTACTCGGAATTCAAATTCCCAGGAAAGACAGTCTGGGTGGTCTCAGCTCGGGTCAGGTGTCCCTTAGGTGGTGAAAGGGTAGGGCTTGTTTCAGGGTGAGATCCCTGAAGCTCCATTAGCAGAGGAAGGTGCAGTTTTACTGTGGAGATTTTCTGAGGCTTCTATGCAAGAATAGCTGAACTCTGAATAACTGTTATTCCTAAAACAAAAGTGAGACTCATTTGAGAGCCATTATATATTTAAAGCAGGATCACATAAAATACAGATATAGCTGATTATTAAGGACACAGACACATGGAGTTAGTTTTATAAAACTTAAGAGCCTTTACAGAACATGTGGAAGACGAGACAGCTGATTATGTAGAATATACTCAGGAAAAGTGAGTTCCAGACTCATGCAGACAATGTTCAAGACACATTTCTTGGGAAGAGGAGGTGAAACAATCAACTGTCAGAGCATTTGAAAGTAATACTCCAACAATTCACTTCACCTTGGTTAAAGAAAACAACAGAAAATGCAAGAAATGTGTAGCCTAGAGGAGCAGAGAAGCCACCGTAGCAAGCCCAGCACTGCACATATCAGAAAGCCGAAGGCTCCAATGCTGGGGGCACAGTCTGAGGTCACAGAACAAGTCACGGGCAGAACCAGACTGGACTGGAGGTCTCCTCTCTTCAGGCTTCAGTTCAGACCACATAAATAACCTGCTAACATGTGATATTATTACCAGGCTGTCAGAAGCGGTAGTGTAGCATTCTGTAGTTTGGAATCTTACAACTGAAGACAGCCCCTCTTGTGGAAACAGGGTCATGGGCTAAAGAGACAGCTTGGAAAATAAGTTTCTCTGGGTATTTGAGAGTTTGAGTCCAGACCAGTTCTAACTCTAGAATCTGTTATTGCGTAGAGGAAGGCTTTTGAGCTCCTCAGAGGCGCAGAGGCTGTGTTACGCATTCCTCTGCCCTGCCACTCCTGCTTTAGCCACAGCTTTAAATACGGAAGATGTTCAAAAAATGATTATGTCATTAAAATACTTTTTTATTTTTTACTAAATTTTGTTCTCTAAGCACATTTACTAAAATATATTCAATCAACCTACATGGAAATATCCACAAGCACTTTTAACACTCCTTTGCTGTACTATCTATTAACATCCTACATGGAAGGAAAAAAATACCCTTTCCTCTGAGATAACAACCATTTTTCTTAAATAAATGAACAAGCTGTAGCCGGTGTGGCTCAGCTGGTTGGAGCATCCTCCCATGAACTGAAAGGTCAAGGGTTCAGCTCCCGGTGAGGATCCATGCACAGAGGCTTGTGCCAGAGGCGGCGGATCGATGTTTCTCCCTCACATCGTTTCTCTCTGCCTCTCTCTCACTCCCTTCCCCTCTCTCTAAAATCAGTAGACATGTCCTCAGTCCTGAGGATAAAATATAATAAAAATAGAATGGAATGGAATAGAATAGAATAGAATAGAATAGAATAGAATAGAATAGAATAGAATAGAATAGAATAGAATAATAACAAATATAAGTATACTTGAGAATAGAGAGAGATTTAGACTTGGTGGAAAAAGAGCTAAGTAGGAGCACCAGTAGTCAGCTCAGTCAATATTAGTTGTTTGTTTTCTACCTTCACCAAAAAGATTCTGCTCATTGGACTGCACTGTGACTGTTAAAGTACCTACTTTAGCTCAGTTACTATTCGTCACAATACCACAGGATAATCCCTGCCAGTCTACTCTTTCCTTCACAAATGCAATGAAACACTGACTCCTAGGACAGCTGATTAAACGCGTTAGTATACAGTTCTTATATCCCATATAGTCAAAGCATCAGCTCTATGTCTACAAGGAAAAGTGCAATAAATAGAAAAGTGAAACTCTGATTAAGTCAACTGGTTGGTTGATGTCTCAGTGACCGTATTTCTGAACCCAAAATCAGGATATGTAGTCTGACCAAGGCAACAGAATGTCTGAAGCAGCCAGACCTGATTTATACAACTCTATCTGGCCTGTTTATAAATGGGTTAACAGAAATGTTGACTAAAGATGCACAAGTAGGTAGAAAATTAAAGTTCATTCCAAGACCCTCTGTCCCATACCCCACCCCCTGCCCCCCTCACCCAATTTCTTTCATCACTCTTTCCCTTGAGCCAGCGGGCTGATCAAGGTCTACCATCATGCCTGACAGAAGCGACAGTTAGCCCAAACGACGCACAGAAATGGGGACAATGCAGAATCACTGCTGGTCAAATGCAGTTTGAAATCTGCCACCCCCCTCCCCAGAGGACATATGGAGGAGATAGAAAGCCAAGAATATGAAAGTGACTAACCTGGCAAAGAAAATTTCCCATGTAAACTTCCCTAGAATTATCACAAGCACAACACTGAAAGTTGAGTAGCTCAACTCTACCTACTTTTTGTCAATGAGACTGAGCTAAGAAGCAACAGTCACTCGACCTGAATTTGTGTGCCTGATTTTGGCCTGAAGAACATCAGTGAACCAACAAATGAACAAGGTCTGGTGGGAACCAAAGAGGAACTCGAGGATGGTTAGCAATGACCTGATAAAAACCACTCCCCAAATTGGACAAACCTACTCTAATCCTTACCAAAAAAAAAAAAAAAAAAAAAAAAAGAGAGCTCTGGGCAGTGTGGTTCAGTTGGTTGGAGCATCATTCCATAAACTGTAAGGTCTTGGGTTCGATTCCTGGTCAGGGCACATGTGTAGGGGGTAGGTTTGGTCTTGGGTCAGGGCATACAGGAGGCAACCAATCAATGTTTCTGTCTCACATCAATGTTCTTCTCCCTTACTTTCTCCCTCCCTTCCCATCTGCCTAAAATCGGTAAGCCTGTTCTCAGGTGAGGATTAAAAAACAAAAAAGGAGAAAGTAAAGGACAGAGTGCTTTGGAGAAGGAATCAGTGTACAAGAAAAGTCCAGAGATGAAAAGCAAGAGGGAGACTTACTACCACTGTGCCGCGTGCTGCTAACAGTTTAATATTTCAACCTTTCTAATCTGTACAACTCTCATTTTACCTGTGTGATACCTAAATGGTTTCTGGAACTTTCTCCTACCGGGAACATTTGTGAAGACAAGTGAAGCACAGAGAACTTAGGTTATTTTTTGGCTTCCTGAGCACAAACTTTGATATTTAATGACCTGTGATAGCAGTCGGTATCCTAGTAATACACAGAACCCTTGGGAATCTATTAACTGTTTAGCAATCCCAGGTCTTAGGGGAATATGTTTTCCATCTTTCAAAGAGCCTGTTGTAGGCAGTGTGTAGTAAGATACAAATATTCCCCGGAGTGGGCTGAGGCAGGGAGCTAGGTTTCCCTGGAGTTCACCACCACACAAAACAGGTACAGGTTTCTCACAAAGACTGCACAGTCTGCTATTTATTTTGAATTGGCTTCTTGGATCCGTTTATTAGCGTGCTGATGGTTGTGCTAAATGGCTCATAGAGACAAGGAAGCTTTAAAAGAGAAATTAAAGAGGAAAGCTGCATGAGCAGTCAATTGACTGCATTTATTAAGCATCTAGTATGTATACATAGCTGCCTTCCCTGGCTCTGGGCAGGTGATTGATAAAGTATTGTGTTCCAAATCAGTTGCCAGCAAGAAATACTGTAGGGGATCGAATCCCAGCCCTGCCACTGTCTGTGTGACCTTCAGCAAGCTCCTTAACCTCCCGTGGCGAAGCAGATCTGGAGGAAGTGTTTTGGGAAGTAGGTGGAGTTGCTGGGTCTGGGAATGGAAGTAACGGCCCTACAGAGACCTAGACTGAGGGCCACCAGCCCTACAGAGACCTAGACTGAGGGCCACCAGGACTGTTCCCACTCTATCCGCCTGCTCTAAGCCTCACCCAGGCACCTGCCTTAGTTCCCTGACTGGAACCCACTAGACATTTCATGGGTGCATGCGTATAAAAATGATCTTCTCCCCACACATTCTGTCCACTATGCCTAGCACATAGCACACAGTAGGGACCTACCTGTTCAATGAATGATGCCGCTGTTAGAGGTACCCACCTAGTTGCACACAATGGCTAAGAGAAAGAACTCTAAAGCCAATGCATTGGTGTTTCTTCCTCTACAATTGTGGTATTAGTAGGATTTACCTTATGAGGTTAATATGAGAATCAAATCGGAGAGGCAAAAAGTAAGTGGTCAATAAATACTGGGGGTGATAACAACAGTTAATACATTTAGCATTTACGATGTGCCTGGCAGTGTGCTAAACATTTTACAAGTATCAACTTATTTAATTTTCACAAAAACCCTTTGAGGTAGGTACTATTATTCTCTCCTTTATACAGGTGAGGAAACAGGAATTCAGATATTAAGTAACTTGCCCAAAGCCACTTAGCTTGTAAGCGGCTGAGCCAGGATCTGAACCCTGGATCTCTTGATCAGATCCTGAACCCAGTTTCAGCATCCGTTCTTATCCACTACTCCAGACCTGCTTCACCACCAAGTCTTCCCTGACCACCAGGGCCCTCCTCTCTGAATTCCAAGGTCTTATTTAGAGCTTCACTAGGCACCATGTCATGTTAGCGAACCCACCATGCATGCGTGAAGCAGAGTTGTAGTAAAGCACAGGAAGAACACAGACCCAGGTGTGACTACAAACTTCCTGCACATGGTTCTGTTTCCTAAAAATTCCAAGTGTTAACTACAGCCAGTGAACTACAAATAATATACAAGGTGGGGCCAAAGTAGGTTTACAGTTGTCGGTATGGAAAAATAATACAATAAATTAAAAAATAATAACAAGAATAAATTGTTTCATGTACTTACAACAGTAAACCTAATTTTGCCCACCCTGCATAAAGTATATCCTCTCCTCCTATCCCTCCCCACCATAACTAATGTTAACAGTTAAGCAGACTCCCATCCTTTTCTACTTGCTCACACACTAATAGAATTTATTAGTTGTTTCTTTAAAAGATAGGTTCATATTATATATATTACTCTGGAACTTGTTTTTCTTACTTATATTATGAAAATTCTCTAGATCAAAATATAATTTATTTTTTAAAATAGCTGCAATAATTTACCACAGTATGGTTATCACACAATTTAGCAAACAATTTTCCGACTGAGGGATATTCAATTGTTTCCAAACAATGCTTCAAGCATGTGTAGCTGCTATGATTTCTATAGTTTAAGTTCCAAAGAGAGATTACAAGGTGTTCTATATTCTGAACATTTCAGTAATTAACATATTACTTTCCAAGAAGATTAAAAACAATTCACATTTTCACCAGCATTATTTAAAAATGTTGGTTTGCAGGCACTTTTATCAGCACCACATAACATTTAAATGTTCGCCAATCTGATGGGAGTACCTACTTTTAAAACATAGATGGGCTTGTACTGTACTTATTATTTGCAACTTGCTTTATTCCCTCAACAATAATGTCAAGGATGCCTTTCTATTTGTTTAAAATTTTTGGTGTTTATGTCATACAATTCAACTGGGACAGTTGATCTATGAATGAAATGGGGACGACAGCAGTGATCCACCTGAATTGGCAAGAGAAGGTAGAAAATATTCAAGAACAAGTACAGGATCACTTCACACCCACTAGGATAGCCATCATCAAAAAGACAGACAATAATGTGCTGACTGAGTGGCTTGGTTGGAGCATTGTCCCATATACTAAAGGGCTGCAGGCTCAATCTCCGGTTAGCCACATATGGAAGGCAACCAATGAATGTTTCTCTCTCACATGGATGTTCCTGTTTCTCTCTCTCTTCTCCTTCTCTAAAATCAATAAACATATCCTTGGTTGAGGATTTTAAAAAAAAGGCAATGACAAGAGTTGGTGAGGAGGTGAAAGAAACAGGACCCTTCATACGCTGCTGGTGAAAATATAAAATGGTATGGCCCCTTTGTAAAACAGACTGGCAGTTGTTCAAAAAAAGGTAAACACAGTTACCATATTTCTATTCCTTGGGATTGTATATACCTAAGAGAAATGAAAGCATCATAGCAGGAATATTCATAATAGCCAATAAGTTGAAATAACCCAAAAACCATCAATAGTGATGGGATAAACAAAATGGACTATTATCCAGCGGTAAAAAGAAATGAAATACTGATACATGCTACCACATGGATGAGCCTTGAAAACATTGTGCTAAGTAAAGGAAGCCAGACACAAAAGGTCACATATCCTATGATCCCATTAATACAAAATGTTGGGAGTAGGTAAACCCATAGAGAAAGAAAGTAGATTACACGTTGCCAGGGCTGGGTGTGGACTGTTAAATGGGTACTGGGTTTCTTTTGGGAATGATGAAAATGTTCTGGAATTAGATAGCAGTGATGGTTGCACAACCTTGTGAATATATTAAACCACTAAATTACACTTTAATGAACAAATAACACCCCATGGCCTCTACTTTGCTTTCCACCCCAACATCTAGGTCTCTATTCTCCCTCCTTCCCCAAGCATCTCTACCCCCAAATCAATTATTATGATCCCTAGAGAGCAGGCAACAGGTTTCTTTGCAAAGCTGCCTGGGTAGGGTTCGTAGATAGCAAACGCCCCTCCTTCTCAGACCCAACTCACTCCTCTTTGTACCCAGATCCTTTACTTATTAAACCAATTAGATTAAATGACTCAAGTTGCACCCTAGGGCATGAAGTGAGGTAAACAGCTCACAGGAGTCTGACTGGCACTTGAAAGGGCCTGCTTCCCTCTCGGCCTCAGCTCTCCTTACCAGCTCCTTCCCCTGCCCCCCTCCCCCGACAAAGCATTGCTCAGATTGTGGGAAGAAACCTGAGGATCCGGCGGGGTTGCTACCCCTATCCAGAGTGCTTCCTCACCAAGGACACACACACCAACCCCTCAAAAAGTTAGCACAATAGTCGGCTTATTTCCATTGCTTATAAAGCCAGCAGGTAACCAGCTCAGCATCCAGTTCTTCAAAGACTTGTCACGTGCAAAATCGCCAGGAGGGTACCTGAAGCCTGCCCTTTGCTGCCACATTTTAGCCCCACACAGCGGTTCCCCAATGACATTCCTTTGGGTGCTCCAACCCTGTCAAAACTTGCTGGAGTCAGATGTGCTGGGGGTGACACGCAGCCACATAGCTGAAGCAACCTGGGCCTATCACTCATCTTACCTGAAAATAAGGGTAAGGGTCTAGACGGCTTGTCCAGGATCTGAGAATGGTGAATGTTCAGATCAGTAAGCACTGAATGCACTAGGTCCTGGAGGGGAACAAAGTTATGTTGGAGAAGGTCTCCATCTTCAGTGAAGATTCCATCTGTCTGGCAGGAGAAGGGAGGACTGAAACCTAAGTGGATGATTTCAATATAATGCACAAGGGGTGAGATAGCACAGAGGCTGGAGTGTGATGGAAAGGCTTCCTGGTCTCCTTTCATTCCTGCTCCCTTCACCCACCCTACAGCACACTTCTCTACCCTGCCGCCTAAGGCACTGGTGGGGGCACATACATCAAGGCTGGCAGGAACTTCTCTAGGCCACAACCCAGCTCTGCTCTCAGCACCTCCTTCCAAACATCACCTCGGAGGCATGCTGTCAGGAGGCATCCCTCCTGACAGCGTGGAATGCAGAAGGGAGGTGTGATGTGAGTCAGATCCTGTCCTGGAGTGGAACCACATCCTCTTTGCCACCCCCATCCAGGCATTTCCGCCTTTGTATATTTATAAGGCTCTCTTAAAATAGGTCCCAGCAAACAAGAGCAGAGGCCTGATTTGGGTCGATGCAATCAGCATTTGGAAGAGTAAAGATTCCCTGAGAGCAAAGTTGCTATTTTTTCCTCCTGCTCCATATCTGGGTTTCGGTATCATCCAAATCCCCCAGGAAGACTTCCCTTCCCCCAGCGTGGTGTTGCTTCCCAAGATTTTCCCTGCCCTAGAAACCCCCTCACTGCCGTCCTCTCAGTGCCATCGGTTTCTAAAGCACAAGGGCCTCAGGCCGCCTTCTGATGCTCATTCATTATTAAGCAATCGCATTTTGCAAAGTACTTTTAGGCCACAGCCCTTTTGCTCATCAAGTCTATCTATTCACCCCTAAAAGGGGTCTGAGTTCTAGAAGGGAGGATCAGCAAAGGTACAGCGGAAGGCCAGTAGGTACCTGTGTCCTCAGCCTCCATCAGCCTCAGGACAAATTGTCCATCATCTTTGAAATGTTGGCAAGCAGTGTTGCCGAAGTGTGTCCATCTCAAATACCTGCTGGGATCCGGCAGAGATTCCGGGGGTGTGGGGTGAGAAAAACCAGCTGAGTGCATTGTGTTGCCACCTTCCCCATGTGGAGAGCTCCCTAGCAAGGTGTTGGGAGGCTGGCGCCTCTACCAAGTCACACTGTCCGGTCAGCCTCACTGGGCTGCATGGGAGCAAAGGGCTTTGGCTCCTGGGCTCCTTCCGGAGAAATGACTTAGTCTATTTTGCAATGTGGTAGGTCTGCTGGGAGGCTTTGAGGAATGAGACAAAGAGGGTTGTCTATTTCTCCTCTTACTGTGGTTTAAGTCTCCAGTCCTGAACGGAGCGGGCTTGCAATCCCTGTTTGGGAAAGGACTGCCGGAGCTTGGCTCTAGGGACCTCTGTAAAGGGAAAGGCTAGGCTGAGTGGTGAACTTGGGACCGAGGATGGGGGTAATGTTTAACAGAGAGGGTTTAAGGCAGATCAGAGTCAATTTTCCAAGGGATACCTACAGAGAATCAAACCTGAGTTATACTGGCAAAATTTAAAAATAAAAAAGTTGTTTCAAAATATGCAGTGGCCCTCCAGAGGTGACAGAAACAATGGGAAGGCTTTGAACACTTTCTCTTCATCAAATAATACTAATGGGATGTCCACCCTAGGTCCAGCCTGGGGCGGGAGGGGAGGATAGAGGATATTCTGTCCCCACTGGCTATGGGACCTTGGGCTAGGTCATTTTTCACATATCTTCCAGTTATAATTGATGAAATTTCTTCCACAGGTTAACTAACACCAACCCTCTACTCAAGGACTCCTGACAGGTGGCCTCCAAGCCTTGGCTAGAAGTGACATGGAATTTTCTGCATGCCAAAGTAGTCAGTCCCACAGCTGGATGGTTCACATTGTTACTGAATTCTTTCCTTTTACAGGGCCTCCCAGAACAAGCCCAACCCTCTTATGGGAAAACACTTCAACTTGAGATGGAAACACTCATACACGTGGAGCTCCGTGTTGGGAGAGGCGTGAAGGGTGAGGGCAGCAGTGCCAGTAGTGCTGCAGGCCACTTGGTTCCTTTCCTTTGAGCTCTCAGTTCCTTTACATCTGAGTTCACCTGCCTCCCTGGAAAGCCATAGCCCATAGCCAATAGCAAGGCTGCAAGAAGTGTCTCATTCACAAGACAGCACTTAGGCCCAGTAACACTCAGACAGGGGCTCTCTGCTAAGGCGCTGTAGATGATGGGGGTTGAGTCATTCACTAAACACTGTGGAGACCACAAAAGGTGTGGAAGCTCCTCACTCACTAACCGTGAAAGATGTTCAAAATATACAGTTACGTGAAAAAAGTTGCCATGTATATTAAAAATGCAGTTATCTAAAAAAAATTTTTTGACCTGTCACAGCCAAGAGGAGGCTAAAGGAGCCATGATGAATAAATGTAATATGATGCGGTGGATGGGATTCTGGAACAGAAAAGGGACACTCAAAAGGAAATCAGAATTAAGTATGCACTTTAGTTAACAATGTGACGATCATTATTGGTTAATAATTGTGACAAATGTACCAAACTTATATTAATAGAGGAAATTGGGTCTGAGGTAATTAATAACTCCCAGTACCATCTTTGCAACTTTTTATAAATATAAAACTATTTTAAAATAAAAGATTTAGTCCTGGCCGGTGTGGCTCAGTGGACTGAGTGCCAGCCTGTGAAGCAAAGGGTCCCTGGTTTGATTCCTAGTCAGGGTACATGCCTGGGTTGCAGTCCAGGTCCCCAGTAGGGAGCGTGCAAAAGGCAACCAAACATTGATGTTTCCCTCTCTTTCTCCCTCCCTTCTCCTTAAAAATAAATAAAATCTTTTAAAATAAATAAATAAAATAAAAGGTTTATTTTACATGTGCTTATGTCTATAAATACAGGGGTTTATACATGTATAAGTATCATATAGGCATAGCACTGGCTGGTACAGCTCAGTGGATTGAGCGCTGGCCTGTGAACTGGAAAGTTGTAGGTTCAATTCCCAGTCAGGGGACATGCCTGGGTTGCAGGCCAAGTCCCCAGTTGGGAGTGTGTGAGAGGCAACCAATCTATGTTCCTCTCCCACTCTTTCTCCCTCCCTCTCTCCCTGCCTTTCCCTCTCTCTAAAAATAAATAAAGTCTTTTATTAAAAAAAAGTATCATATAAGCACAGAAGACAGGGAGGCATATTAAACTTTTTACAGTTCTTCCTTTGGGTGTCTTTCTATTATATGCTTTCAAAAATTTTTTTAAATGTTTTTAAATAGCAGAAAAGAGATGGGAAGGAAAATACAGGAAAACTGAAAATGGAAAAGTGCCATATTCCCTTGCTTCTGTAAATAGGAAAAACACTGGGCTAGGTGTCAGGAAGCCAGGGTTTTGGTCCTTGTTCTTCCCCTAGCTTTGGGATTCCAGTGACTTTCTCTGACCCTCAGTTTTCATATTATAAAATAATGACATTTAGAGACTGTTCCAGGTGCTACTTTCTGTTATCTGATGATAAACATATGCAAATGAAAACCTCATATTGCTAGTAGAACCATCATGGGGCTCTTTAAATAATAAAGGCCCTAATGCATTTAAAATATTTCAGTCCCTAAAAAAAAAAATTCTGAACTGCATAGAATTGTTCAGGGACATATCTATGGGTATTCTGTACCTACGCAGTTTCAGAGGTTTAAAAAAATGAAAGAGACAAATTGGCTTACAGTCTGATTTATAATAAAAGTATTGGCTAATGCTTAACTGGCTCAAATCTATGCAAATGAAAGAAGACAAAAAAGATGGATGGAGTTGCAAATGGCAATGCTCCCACTTGTCACTGATCTAGGGCTCTTCATGGGAGAGAGTTGAAAATCCTTGGCGGGTTCCACAGAGCTTTGTTTCTAGTTCCCCATTCATCTCCCCCAACTCCTATAAACTCCAGATGCAGGACAATTTGAGAGGCAGACCTATTCAGACCCCTATCTCTCCAAAGATAGCAATCCTGGACATGGTAATGTGAAACAAGGGTCTTCAGGACACTCTCCCCCATGACAATGAAGTGTGTTAGGGAGACAATATCTCATCCAGTGGGAACAATCTGCAACTGGGACAAAGAAGCGTGAGAAAGGCCACAAATCGCAAAAGCCAAACCCAATGATAGGGACAAATTTCTCCCCTAGGCAAGTTTCAGCAAAAGCCAATTTTGATTTGAGATTTAACCAAAGTAATTCTCCGATCCAAGAAGAATGGGAGGTGGGGTGGAGGGGTGGAGACAAGCCTTCCCTTCCCAGGCTGGTTCTTAGGAACCCAAGGTTGGAGGCTGCGGTAGGAACAAAGAGGAAAGAAGCATTTTGTGAGCCACTGGTGCTGATGCCGTTTCTCTGGGGAAAGACAGCATGGTGGTCACCCATCCACCTCTTTATTCTTTCACCTGATGTTAATTATTCCAGGAAGACATTCAAACCCCAACTTGTCTCAAGGAAGAGCTACCAAATTTCTAGCTAAGTCACTAGTTACATAGTGTGGAATATTTGTTAAACCTTAGGTGGTTTCTTTGGAAGATGTGTGGGATGCGTATATGAATGTGGGTTTGGGGGTGGAAGCATGGTGATTAAGGGCAGAAAGCTTAAAGAAACAGAAGATTCAGGAGTTTATCTAAGTTTGAGAAGTTTATCCCCAAATTTGAGAACACCAGACTAACCCAAAAGATAAAAATTAGATTTTTACAAAAGCACTAACAGATGTTAATATACTACAAACTAGTAAGTAAACATTGGGCATGGAATAATGGAGGAATTAGAATTGAATGTAGTTACTCTTAGAAGGCTAGGGAGGAGCAATAAACTTTTTTACTTTAAATATTTTTTTATGTAAAAAATTTTTTATCCTCACCCAGGACATGTTTTCATTGCTTTTCAGAGACAGAGGAAGGCAGAGAGGAAAAGAGAGAGAGAAACATTGATTGGTTGCCTCCCATACATGCCCAGACTGGGGATCAAACCGACAGCCTTCCAGACAACATTCCAACCAACTGAGCTACTCCAGCCAGGGCAATTTTTTATTTTTCAATTACAGTTCACATATAATATTTTACTAGTTTCAGGCATACAACCCAGTGACTAGACATTATATAACTTACTAAGTGATCATTCCAATTAATCTAGTACCCATCTGACAGCATACATAGTTTAGTATGTTACTAACTATATTCCCTATGCTGTACTTTAAATCCCCATGACCATTTTGTAACTACCAATTTGTACTTCTTAATCTTTTCACCTTTTTCCCCATTCCCTCAACCCCGCTATCTGGCAACTGTCAAAATGTTCTCTGCATCTATGAATCTGTTTGCATTTTGCTTCTTCATTTATTTTGTTTTTTAGATTTGATTGTTGAGAGATCTATATTTTGTGTAATTTTATTGTTCATATATATATTAACATTTCATATAATACTGTTTTGGTGGTGATGAATTCCTTTAGCTTCTTGTCTGGGAAGCTCCTTATATGTCTGTCCTTTGATTATAAATGATAGCTTTGCTGGATAAAGTAATCTTGGTAGTAGGTGTCCTTGCTTTTCATCACTCTGCATATTTTGGGCCAATCCTTCCCAGACTGCAAAGTTTCTGCTGAGAAATCAGCTGACAGTCCTATTAGAGCTCCCTTGTAGGTAACCAACTGCTTTTCTCTGCGGCTTTTAAGATTCTTTGTCTTTAACCTTTGCATTTTAATCATGATGTGTCTTCATGTGGACCTCTCTGGGTTCATCTTATGTGGGACTCTCTGCATTTCCTGAACTGCTTTGTCTATTTCCTTCACTAAATTGGGGAAATTTTTCATCATTATTTTTTCAAATAGGTTTTCAATTTTTGCTCTCTCTCTTCTCCTTCCGGCACCCCCATGATGTGAATGTTCATGTGCCTAAGGTTGTCCCAGAAGCTCCTTATATTATCCTCATTTTTTTTGGATTCTTTTTCCTTTTGCTGTTCTGATTTGGTCATTTTGCCTTCTTATGTTCCAAATCGCTGATTTGATCCTCTGCCTCATCTACTACACTGTTGATTCTCCGTAATGTATTCTTATTTCAGTTAATGTATTCCTCTCTTCTGACTGGTTCTTTTTATGTCTCCTAGTTCTGTTTTTATGTTTCCTATCTCTTTGTTGAAGTTCTCACTAAGTTCATCTACTCTCCCCCTAAGTTCATTGAGCATCCTTATAACCAGTGTTTTGAACTCTGCATCTAATATATTGCTTGTCACCTTTCTGTTTAGCTCTTTTTCTGGAGTTTTGTTCTATTCTTTCATTTGGGATGTTTCTTTGTCTCCTCATTTTGGTAGCCTCCCTGTGTTTGTTTCTATGTATTAGGTAGAGCTGCTACAACTCCCTGTCCTGGGAAAATGACCTAATATGGTAGGTGTCCTGTAGGGTCCAGTGGCACAGCCTCCCTGTTCACCAAAGCTAGGCACCCCAGGTGCATCTCCCCATACACCATGTTAACCGGGTATACCCTTCTGTTATAGCTAAGCCTTGATTGCTATTGGCATGTCAATGGAAGGGATTTACCGCCAGGAAAATCAGCTGCAAGACCTGGCTGCAACCACCATGGAGGATCAGCTGTGCAGGGACCCACCCCATGAAACAGGACTCACTTCAGTGGGGCTCTAGTGCCCAGCGAGTTGACCCCTTGAGTATGTCAATTGTGGAGGTGTTTGGGTGGTACACTGATGTGGTCTGAAATCATCCACCAAGTGCTCTGGATCTGGGGTGACCAGAAGGTGCAGGCCAAGGTCAGCTGCTGCCTGTGTTCTGCCTGGGGCCAGCCAGCATAAGCTGCGAAGTGATCTGCAGATCACTGCTACTTGTGCAGGGCTTGGAGGTGCCCAAGAGAGGTAAAGCTGCAAACCAAAGCCAGGTACCACTAGTGCCAGGCCTGGAGCTACTTGGCAAAAGGTACAGGGCACACCAAGGCTAGATGCTGCTGGTTTGAGAGATTTCAGGAAAGTCTAAAGCATGAGCCAAGACAGGTCATTCATATGGAAAAGCCAATGGAAACAGCTTGGGTGGGCCCACAAGTTGGGTGGGGCAGGGCCTCAAGGAATCACCAGGGCAAACAGTGATAGCCGAGACTCAGATATGGTGCTCACCTGTCAGCTCTGTTGGGGGAGGGCTCATCAAAGGAACAATAGGCTCTGCTAGCACTTCTGTCTGGGAGAAAGCTGCCCCTCCAGCTCTCACACTGATACCAGATGATTCAGTTCCTCCCTATATGTCCCTGGCATGCCTTTCAAGCTACTGGAGCCCAGTACCAGAGCTCAGAGCAAGTGAGTCTGAGTAAGTCTGTGCATAGTCTATTAAGAGGAATGCCTGGGACTCCAGAAGCCCTCTGTCTCATTCAGCCATAATGGGGACTTCTCTTCCTGGTACTGGATCACTAGGTTGGGAGGCCTGGAATAGGGCTGAGACCCCTCACTTCTCATAGGGTCCCCTGCAGCAGAGACATCCCTCCAGATTTAACCACTACACATCAGTGTCAGACCAGCTCATTCTGAAGGTCCACCCCTCCTACTAGACTCAATGTGGCTTCTTCTTAATATCTTCAGTAATAAGACTTCTTGTTCAGCTAGATTTCAGGTGGTTCTGAATAAGGCGTGTTCTGTAGTTTAGCTGTAATTTTGATGTGGTTGTGGGAGGATGCAAGTACTGTATTTTGGGAGTGGTAAACTCTATACATACCCAGCCTAAGCCCTCCATGAGTTCAATGTGCTAACCCCGGTAGCTGAGGCAGACAGAACTTTGGATCTAGAAATCAGACCTAGATTTTCCTTCTGTTTCTGCCACACACCTCTGCTGCCACTTTCAATGAGTGGTGAGCCACTTTGTGTTTTAGATTCATGTCATAGAATACTAATCACTGCCTTTTTCAGAATGTTGCAAGAATCAGTGGAAAAAAAGAAAAAAAAAGACATACATACATACGTGTGTGTGTGTGTGTGTGTGTGTGTGTGTGTGTGTGTAAAATTTGTGCTCTAAGATCCACGGAGGGAAAAAGTGCTAAAATCAATTCAAATCAGTTCTGCTTGTTAGTTTCCAATATGAAAACAAACCTAACCTAACGGTGATCTTTATTACACAGTCTATGCTCGATTCCAGCCTGTGCAGATGTCAGCATGTACAATAATTCTATCAATGACCCACTGCTTGGCACACAGAGAGGAAAAGAAGAGCTTGGCAGGACACCAGTTCTGCTCACTGTCTCGGCTTGCTTCCCTTTTATCTTAACAGGGCACCCAGACCCCTCCTTTCTCTCCCCTCCTATTGCTCATGATTTTATCGCTGTGGCTGGACAATCCCTTTAGTTGCCTCCTTCTCCCCACAGAACTCATTGACTCCTGGCAGCTCTTCAGTTTCAAAGACATTAGAGGCCTATGGCTGTCGGAACAGCCTTCTCTGGAAATCCTCTCTGTCTGCACTCCTGGTTTTCCACAGCTCCTTTCTTTCCAACCCACCCTTTCTTCTCTAGTTGTCTTTTTCTACAGTTTCCTTCTTTCCCTGGGGAGGCACAAGAGACCAAGGGGGCCAAAAGGAGGGAGGGTAGATGAGGCAGTGGAGACACAGTTTTATCTTACTTTTGGCTGGTGTGCAGCAAGTTAATCTTCCAGCACCTTTTCTCTATAACCAACTCTGCATATTGAGGTGAGGGGCATTAAAATCTCATTGTCTAATGGCCACCTGCTCAGCTTTGAGTTATGTAGCACTTGATAATACCAGGCAGGCTTAACTGTTACCTTGGCCAAACATCCTGGGTTACAAAGAAAAAGGCCCCTCAACAAAGCGCCAGAGAAAGAGACATGACTAGGGAAATGAGCTCTGGAGTCATACAGACCTGTGTCTGACCCTTGGCTTTGCCACCTACTAGGTATACATCCCTGGAAAAATTCTTACCCTCACTGAGCTTTGGTTTTCTCAACTGAAAATTAGAGCTAATAAGACACAGCAAAATAAAACTGAAAGAAATCTTCAAGAAGAATGACTGAACCAGGCAGTATTTTTTGAATTGAGGATCACAACCCAACAGGGATCCATGAAATCAATTTAATGGGTCACAAACAGTTTTTCTTTTTTAAATGAAAGAAATAGGGAGCATCTGAGACTTTGCTCCCAGCCATATGCTGTCAGTTTGACAAACTCTGATAAAACTTTCCTTTAAAAAAAATAAAAAATAAAAAATAAAAAATGAAAGAAACTTATCACAGCCATCCCACATAGTATCATGTTGTTAAAATTTTGTTCCAGTTGTATCTACAATGTGTAAGTGTGTGCGTTTGTACTGCCAGTATAAAGCTTTTTTCGTGGATCATGATAAAAATGTCTGTGTCCTTGACACAGTAGGATCAGCTGAGATCCAGGAAGAGGTAGCAGGTGAGGTCACATGTGTCTGCCACATGGAATATCCTGTCTGAACCTATAAATGTTGGTCTAAAATTCACTCATTCATTCTTCTTGAACTAACTACCCAGCTCCCACCACCACACCTACTCCTCTAAGCTCCCTTCAGGTGTCTTCCTCCTGTTCCTCTCCCCAAACACAGGGCCTCTGGCTCAGCATCTGCCCTGGGTGGGTGTGGCTACGTCTCCTCAGTCAAACCCTAAGCTCCCCAAGGGCAGGCTGGCAGTTTCTCATCCCTTTCTCAATAGCTGGCAGTGTGGGCTCCGCACAGTGGGAACATTCATCAGCAGGGGGGCAGGCTCAGATTTGTGGAAAGAGAAGGGCAACTGGGTCCCTTTAGACTCTGATTCAACAAGTGTTTATTGAAGGCTTACACCATGCCAGACATCGTATTTCATTTCAAAGGAATCCCATGGGATGGCAGGGAGGGCATAAATTATTGTCTCAACTTTAAGGGTGAAGAAATTGAGGTTCACCCAACAAATAAGCAGCAGAAATTTGAATGCTAGTCCAATTTTCTCATTATTACCTCATTCATTCATTCATTCATTCATTCATTCATTTGTTCTTTTTTCAACAGAGAATTAATACCTACTATATGCTAGGCATTGTGCCCAACAATGAAAGCAAACAGATGAATGGTTCCTGAACTCAAATAAGAGGTAACAGGCACTTCAAGACATGAATTTGGTAAATGTTTAGAGAAGAGGATGGAGAGAGGGGGCTCAATTTGAGACATATTTCATCATTACATGGGAGAGGGGAAAGAGAAGGCTGGTGGTTGTTATATTTTACTTAAATTCAAGTAAATTTAAGTTTTGGGTTTTCTTTTTCTTTTTAACAATGAAGAGACACATTACTTTGATAATTTTGAAACCGGACATAGGTGGGTTATCAGTGTCAAATGCTGCAGGGGTGAGTGGGATGAAGGCTGTTAAGAGGTCAATGGCTGTGGAATTGAGGTCTACCAAGGTTCACAGACCTTAAGTGACTATGGCAATCAACTGCATGGCTTTAACTGCATGGTAAACAGTAAGGAGGGAAGAGCAGGAGTGCCCGTGGGGGCAGGGAGAGGGAAAAGAATAGAAGCGACCTAGGCTCCAAGTGCCTTAAAGACTTCATTTTACTGCTCCACACAGCAGGGAGGAGTTAGCAGCAAGCCTGAGGTTTATTTTACGGGTCAGAAATCTGACAAACAGGCAGGAAAAAATGCTTTGTGTAAAAGCTTGTGAAAGATCTGGCAATCAATAATGGAAAAGTCATGGCTCCCAGGAAGCTGGACTTTGAGAGAGGTGGCAGAGGAAGACGGCGTGTGAGAGGCAGCCCTGCCAGGTGATGAAGGAAGTGGAGTCGCTGAGAGTGAAGACTTCGGCATGTGATCACTAAGTAGGTGGGGGATAGGTGTGTAGGGAGGCAAGGCCAGCTATAAATCTGGGATGCTTTGTGGTCATGTGAGTCACTGCAGACACTCCCTATAATTCCCAGGATCTCACTGCTGGGAAAATATCAGTGATTCCAAACCCCAAAACATCGTACTGGTTGCCTCTGTGGAGACACTGCACCTGTCTATGAGTTCCCTCCCACTCAAGAATTTGTTTGAACAAAAGGAAAAGGTGCTCATAGATATCACTCCTCCTCACCTCTTCATTTCATTCTCTTTTCTTAGGTATTTGCTGGCCTCTCTTCCTGAGTCTTTATCACTTCCTTTCTCCTCCCACTGGTTTCTCCTTACTCCATCTGATCCCTTTGTATCTGTCTCTTGGCCCTGCATCCCTATGCCATGTTCCTTGTCCTTATCATTCAGAATTAATGCAACACTGGGAGCAGAACCCCTAAGACTATGCTACAGTATTTTACCTCCAAGGGAGCCCCTGAAGGTTAAGTTGTGAGACACTGAGTGCAGGTGTCCAGTAGAAGAGGCACTCAACAGTGACAGCTGCTGAAAGTCAGAGAATCTGAGGATGAGGAGGCAGGAGGGTACTGGAGGCCCCGCTGAGGATGCACAAGGTCAGCCAATTGGGTCCATGCCCTAAGGAGACGTGATGAGGAAAACACTCATAAACAAGCTAATGTGCCTAGACCACGTCTACCCTCCTGGGAAGGAAATCCAATCCTCACCCTGTGTGTCTGGGTTATCCTTAAGCACAAAAAGGTACTCAGGCTTCTTTTCCCTTTGTCCTTTTCTCTCAGCCTTCAGGGAGGGCTCCCCCGCCAACTGGCAGAGGAGAATTCATTGGTTTACACTGGCCCATTAGTCAGTGCTAATGTCAGTGCTGTGTCCCAAGGTCCTCCTAACTTATACAGTGTGTGTTTGCACTTACATATGGCATGCTTCATTTACTTAAGACACCTGATTGGACACTAAGTTTTTGACCACCCTGAATTAATCATACAAAGGTCACAATGACAGCAGTCAGGTAGGCTCAAGCTTCCTGAAGGAACAACATCAGCCTCTAGAGGCCTTCCCGACCCACTGTAAGAGTCCTGTCCTCATATTTCACATTGTTGGGGTCTCTGGGTTCTGATGGAGAACACTGTCATTGGATTTTGTGTCTTCTCATCACACCAAGGCTTCACTATCATGTCCCTAGATTCACCAACTTGCCATTTAATTGGATTTCCCAATTCCACTATCCAGGTGACGCCATCATTAAAATTCTTTTTAGAGCAGGGTGATGCCCCCTTGAATGTCGAACTTGCTGGAAGCACCCTCTGTAAGGATGAACTTGGGAATATTCATGAAGACAAAGTTATAAATTCTGCCTTATCACTATAAATTCCTCAACTCTGGTGTTTTGGATCTTCTAGCCTAGCCCCACACATCTGCTTTACTCAGTCTGTTATTTCAATCTGTAAATTTTCTTTTTCCAGAGGTGCCATCACAACCACACCTGCCTCTCCCTCCTACCCTGAGCCTATCATCTCCCACATGCTGGAATCCTTGATTCCTGGGAATTAATCAAAAACCAACACAGGGGGACAAACATACAAGGAATATGTCAAAAACAAAATAAAATCAGGCAGTCAGCAGTAAAGGGGCCACAGATATAGTTATTAAAATTCATCATGGGTCAGAGAGCATCATTCTAGTGCATGGCAGAGGGCACTGCTTGGAGCATCATGTGGCCTTGTAGTGACCTACCTGCAGTCTGAAGTATCCAGTCTTTGGGTGGCAATTGGATATGAGTGAAAAGGGTGGTGTGGAAGCTGGAGATGAAAGCATCTCATTCATCAGTAAGAAGCATAAGGCTGGCTCTGAATGGTATGGCTCAGTGGGTTGGGCGTTGTCCTGCAGGCCAAAAGGTTGCCAGTTCAATTCCTGGTCAGGCCACATGCCTGGGTTGCAGGCCAGGTCCCTGGTTGGAGGCAACCAATTGATGTTTCTCTTGCACAAAGATGTTTCTCTCCCTCTCTTTCTCCCTCCCTTCCCCTCTCTCTAAAAATAAGTAAATAAAATATTTTAGGAAAAAAAAGCATAAGGCTGACTTCATGGTACCCAATCAAAAGCAGCATCAAATGGAAGGAGGGAAAACAGTCTTTCTTTGGGTCAACTGTGGGGCACTATTAACATATTAATAAGCCCAGGAGAAAGCACAGAGTACTTGGCACGTGGGGAGGGGGGCAGAGGGAGCAATAAAACTAGAAGAGCTGAGGCACGTCTTTAATTTTTTCAGTCATTGCACAGGAAATCTGGGGTAGGTGTGGAAGTGGAGGGGTAGGAGTGGGAAGAGACTGAGAAACCCAGTGGGCATTGCACCCAGGAGGGGACTTAAGGATCACAGTGACTGGAAACAAACTGGAGAATGCTCAGGGTAGGATATCAAAACACTTAGAGGATGGCTGTGGCATGAGAAGAGGTACAACGAAGACAGCAAGCAGGCCTCACCCAGAACAGCTCAGGAGGACACTGGGTTTGGGAATGCTGGTGACAAAAACAAGAAAAATAAAATGTGTACATCCTAACTTGGGAGATGAGGTAAAAGTGTAAGAATGGAGGAGAGGCCAACCATGGCAGGGAAGAGACCACCACCTGGTTCAGTCCTCAAGAAGAATAAAGGAAGGTGTCCTGGCCAGGTAGCTCAGTTGGTTAGAGCATTGTCCCAATCTGCCAAGGTTGCTGGTTCAATCCCTGGTTAGGGCACATACGGGAAACAACCAATGAATGCATAAATAAGTGGAACAACAAATTGATGTTTCTCTCTCTCTCTCTTCCTCTCTCTCCCTCCCTCAAATCAATGAAGGCAGTTCCTCAGAAAGTTAAACTCCTGGGTATATACCAAAAAGCACTGAAAACAGGTATTCGCAAGTTTTTGTACCCAGTGTTCATAGCAATGCTATTAACAACAACCACATGTCCATCAATAATACGGAGCAATCTTGAAAGCATGTTAAGTGAAAGAAGTCAGACATGAAAGGTCACATATTATATGAATTCATTTATACAAAATATCCATAGAGACAGAAAGCAGATTATAGATTGTCAGGGGCCGGGGCGAGAGGAATAAAAAGTGACTGCTTAATGACTGGTCTCCTTTGGGGGTGATGAAAATGTTTTGGAACTAGACCAAGCTGACAGCTGCACCACATTGTGTGCAGCTAATGTCACTAAATGTACTAAATGTCACTGAATTGCACACTTTTAAAGGGCGATGTTACATGAGCCCTGGCTGGTGTGGCTCAGTGGCTTGAGTGCCGGCCTGTGAACCAAAGGGTTGCTGGTTCAATTCCCAGTCAGGGCACATGTCTGGGTTGTGGGCCAGGTCTCCAGTAAGGGGCGCCTGAGAGGCAACCACACATTGACATTCCTCTCCCTCTTTTTCCTCCCTTCCCCTCTCTAAAAATAATAAATAAAATCTTTAAAAAAAGGTCAATGTTACATGAATTTTGCTTCAATTTAAAAAATGAATAAAGAATAAATGAAGGCAGCAAGAGAGTCTAAAGAACAAGGATGAGAGATACCATAACTGAAAAGCAAGGATAGGGATGGGCAAGGAGCTGAGTTACTACCATTTGTTCTCTAGTTCCACAGCGCTCAATCTTTTTCTGCCAGGATCCTTGACAGGTGACATAGCATCTATGGGCATATTTAGGTTTCTTCGGATCTCTCAAGGAACTAACAAATTCCAACTTTTCTCTGCCCCTCAAGAAAACATACTGGAATACAAATGAGGAAGAAGGGTATGAAACTTCTTTCACATTAATAGATACATATAAAAACACAAAATACATACTATCAGTATAATAAATCATTCAGTCACATTGATATTAGTATAATTCTTAGCAACTATACTAATTGCTAAGTATAGTGGCCCCGGCTTCCATTATTTCACAGGGATGCAGTTCTAAGATGAGAAAGCTACCCAAGGGCAAGGCTTTATTAGCCCTCAAGCACAAACAGGGTTACTGGTAGCCTGTCCACGACCTTTGTGCCCTTCCTCCAGGCATGCAGCTTGGTAAATGGAGCTCATGCTAGATGTCGGTCCTCACTCGCCCCCTGGAAGGCAAGCATCTGTGCTGTATATAATCTGCTCTATGGTACACAAACGCCCTGAACGCCTGGAAATACAGTAGGCTCTCTCTACTGGTGAAAATAGGGAGAACCTTAGAGGTAATCATATCTTACGTATGACATTTTGAGGTCTAGATAACTCTTCGGTTGTCAGTTTAGCTGGTGCATTTGGGGGAAGGGTGCACTGGTCAACTGAATAAAGGTTTATAATGAAAATCAATGGGATTAAGAGAAAAAAGGAAGTGCCAAGAATTCAGGAGGAAATGAGAAATGTCAACAAGGCAACTGGAAATCCTCCTCCAATAAAGTAAATGCCTAAACCATTTTAGAAAAGCAGTATATTTAAAAGATTAGGAGCACAGTTCTGAAGTCGGATAGACCTGGTTTTAAATCCTGACTCCATTACAGTGTGACACTGTAACTTAGGGCAAATTATTTAACCATTCTCAAGACTCAGTTTATTTATTTGTAAAAGAAACATAGTATCAGCCCTGGCCAGGTAGCTCAGTTGGTTAACAACAAACCAACATTTCTCTCTCTCTCAAATCAATAAACTTTTTTTAAAAAGAAAAAGAAAAATGACACCTACTTCACAAGGAGGCTTTGAAGATTTAGGTGAGCTACTACATGAAAAGTGTTTTTTTCACATTGTGCCTGGTACACAGAAGGGGCTCCCTCTAAACTAGTTATTACTAATATTCCAGCAACATGTTTATGGCAGAACCTGAAGCTAACTAAAATGATAGGGCTCCTTTTACACTCCTAGATTTCTTAACTCCTAACCAAAGGGGCTAGCTAGGTATGGGGATTTCACAATAATCCCAACAAAACAAGTGAAATCTGAGTCAAAATCCTGAAAACACTCTGAATAATGACTCTTTGTTACCAAAGAAGACCACATCACCACATTAGGCCACCGCCTGTCTTTCCAGCTCACTCTCCCGACACTGCCCTCAGGAGCCCTGCGTGCTCCAGTTTTTGGTGTTCATGCCACTTGCTCATGAACATGGCTGATGACAAGGGGCCCATCTGCAGGTCTTCCTACATCCGTGTTTTAATGCCTCAGCTTCCAATACTACTCATGGGTCTCTGAGACATGGAAAACCATATCCCCCAGGAATTTCTCCCCATAGAAGTTATACTTGGGTGTTGGCTTCAGTGCCTTAAGCTATGGTCCCTTTAACCCTGCATGGCTTCTATAGAGTGATGGGAAATGGGGGAAGAGGAAAAAGAGACTACAGAGCCCAGAGACTCAGTCCTAAACTCTTGGCCCCTAAATTCAAGCTGAGGGCTAGTTAAGCAGAATTCAGTTTAATGTAAGGGGTTGACTTTGAAATTTCAGACACTGAAACATGAACTTTATATTATAAACAACGAACAATAAGGCCCTTCTCCAAAATGGCCTATGCCCATGAAGATGAGAACTTCACTGAGGAGACTTCAGGCTAAGCGACCTAAAAAGAAGCATGATTTGCCTCTCCAGCAAGGACTCTGCTGCTGTTGGGCCATCACTGCCAGGGTATATATAAAACCCGCCACTCACCTCTATGGCTACTGTTACTCTTTATTGTTTTTAAAACTACCTCTGAGTCTTAACAATTTGTGTTTAAATGAGATGGAAAATTTACCTGCTGCTACATAAAAACCTGGTGGATAAAGGGAGGGACTGCTAAGGAAAGTGGCTGAGATACTAACATAATTTTCAAAGTCTTGCTGGATATAATGGTGATTTACTGAATGCTTCTCTAAGATTAAAACAACATTGTATTTCAAAATAGTACTCAAGGTCCTAGGTTTCACAATAAGGCAAGATAAAGAAATAAAAGCCATAAAACTGCATTTATTTTTAAAGATCACGTACTTAGAAGGGACACTGGTCAAGATGGTGGTGTAGGTAAACACGATACTCGCCTCCTCCCACAATCACATCAAAATTACAACTAAACTACAACACAACCATCATTCAGAACCGCCTGAAATTCAGCTGAATGGCATTCGTACAACTAGGGAATTAAAGAAGAAGCTACATTGAGACTGGTAGGAGGGGCAGAGACATGGATTAGGCTGGTCCCACACTCATGTATAGTGGATAAAAATCAGGAGAGCTATCTCAGCTTCACAGGACCTCCCTGAGGAGCAACCCCACACTAGGCACACCAGCCCAGGGTCCCAGTACCAACAAGAGAAGTCCCCATAACTTCTGGCTATAAAAACCAGTGGGGATTAAGGCTGAGGAAGACAGAGGCTTCTGCAGTCCCAGGCAGTTCCTCTTAAAGGGCCTGCCCACAGACTTAATCAGACTCACTCCTCTGAGGTCCAGCACAAAGACAGCAGCTTGAAAGGCACCACAGACATATGGGAAGGAGCTGAATTGCCTGACATCAAGGCAAGAGCTAGAGGAGCAGCTTTCTCCCAAAAAGAAGTGCAGACAGAAGCCATTGTTCCATTTCTGAGACTTCCCCCAACAGAGCCAGCAGGCAGTCACCATATCTGAGATTCCATTAACTTGGTTTACACTGTTGGCCCCACCTTGGTGATTCTTTGAGGCCCTACCCCACCCAACTAGTGGGTCCACCCAAGTTGTTTCCAGTGGCTTTTCCATGTGAAAGGTCTGTATTGGCTCATGCTTCAGATTTTCCTAAAATCTCTCAAACAAGGTGCATCTGGCCTCAGTGAGCCCTGTATTTCTCCCTAAGTGACCCCAGGCACAGCACTACCAGCCTCTGGCCTTGATTCACAGCTTAGCCTCATGTGGACACCTCAAAGCCCAGCACAAGTAGAAGCCATCTCCAGATCACTTTGCAGCTTGTGCGAAGTGGCCCCAGGCAGAGCACAGGCTGTGGCTGAGCTTGCCCTGCACCTCCTGCGAGGCCCCTGAGCCAGCGCACCCAGTACACAACTTCAGACTACATCAAAGCACCACCACCCAACCACCTCACAAGTGACACACTCAAGGGGTGGACTGAGCTGGCACTGGAGTCCTGCTGAAGTAAGTCCTGCAGTGTGGACTGGGTCCCTACATAGCTGATCCTTCACTGCATTCAGAAGTCAGTAGTCAGTGGTCATAGCCAGTCCTTGCAGCTGACAGGCCTGGAAGTAAATACCTCCCATTGATGTGCCAACAGCAATCGAGGTTCAACTACAACAGAAGGATACACACAGCCCAAATGGGGGGGTGCACCTGGAATGCCCAGCTTGGGTGATTGGGGAGGCAGTGTCACTGGACCCTACAGGACACTCTAACAAGCCTGGGAGACATAGCAGCTCTACATAATACAAACACAAGGATACTGCCAAAATGAGGAGACAAAGAAATACCCCAAATGAAAGAACAGAACAAAACTCCAGAAAAAGAACTAAACTAAATGGAGACAAGCAATCTACTAAATGCAGAGTTCAAAACACTGGTAATAAGGATGCTTGAAGAACTTAGTGAGAACCTCAGCAGCATGAAAAAGGACCAGTGAGAAATGAAGGATACATTAACTTAAATGGAGAATAATTTATAGGGAAGCAAGAGTAGACTAGGTGAAACCAAGAAAATCAGTGATTTGGAGATTAGGAAGCAAAACACACCAAATCAGAACAGCAAAAAGAAAAAAGAATTTTAAAAAATGAGGAAACTATAAGGAGCCTCTGGGACAACTTCCAGTGTTCTAATATCCCCATCATGGGGGTGCTGGAGGCAGATGAGAGAGTAAGAAGTTGAAAACCTATTTGAAAAAAATAATAATGAAAAACTTCCTAACCTGGTGAAGAAAACAGACATACAAGCCCAAGAAGTGCAGAGGGTCCCAAACAAGATGAACCCAAAGAGGCCCACACCAAGACACGTTATAATTAAAATGCAAAATTTAAAAACAGAGAATCTTAAAAGCAGCAAGACAAAAACCGCTCGTTACCTACAAAAGAGCTCCTATAAGACTCCTAGCTGATTTGTCAGCAGAAACTTTGCAGGCCAGAAAGGATTGACAAGAAATAGTCAAAGTGATGAAAAGCAAGGACCTACAATCAAGATTACTCTACCCAAAAGAGCTATAATTTAGAATCGAAGGACAGATAAAAAGTTTCCCAGACAAGAAAAAGCTAAATGAGTTCATCACCACCAAACCAGGACTACATGAAATGTTAAAGGGTCTTCTTTAAGAAGAGGAAGAAGAAGAAAAAAATTAAAACTATGAACAACAAAATGAACACATCTATCAACAATTGAATCTAAGAAAAATAATAAATGAACAAGCAGAACAGAAAGAGACTCATAAATACAGACAACACTTTGCTGGTTGCCAGATGAAAAGGAGGTTGAGGGGATGGGTAAAAAGGGTGAAGGGATTAAGAAGTACAAATTGGTTGTTACAGAATGGTCATGGGGATGTAAAGAATAGCATACAAAATATAGTCAATAATATTCTAATAACGATGTATGGTGTCAGATGGGTACTAGATTTATCAGGATGATCACTTCATAAGTTATGTAATGTCTAATCAGTAAGTTGTACACCTAAAACTAATGTAATATGTATGTTAACATGTATGTTAAATGTTAACTGTAAATTGAAAATAAAAAATGATTAAAAATGATTATGTACCTAGAAATGCCAGATAATGACAAACTACTAGAACTGAGTAAATTATTTAGCAGGATTGCAAGATACAGGGTCAATATACAAAAATCAATTGTATTTACTATGTACTATCAATAAGCAATTGAAAATGATATTTAAAATACAATATCATTTACAATATTATCATACATTATTAAATATATTGGAATAAATTTAGTGAGAGATGTACAAGACTTTGACATTGAAAATTTCAAACCACTGCTGAGAGAAATTAAAGAAAACGTAAGTCAAAAAATATTCCATTATGTATTAGAAGATTCAATATTACTAAGATGTCCATCTCCCTCAATTTCATTTCACTCAAAATCCCAACAGACTTTTTCTAGATTGTAATGAGCAAATTCTAAAATTTTATGGAAGGCTAGAGGACATAAATAGCCATGAGAATCATAAAGAAAAAGTACAAAGTTGGAAGACTTATAAAATTTTATAACACAATAAAGCAACACCAATTAATGAAGTGTAATCATACTGATGTCAAATTTGGACTGTCTGTGTAGCCCAATGGAATCCAGAGCTAATACACACACACACACACACACATTTCATTTTGTTTTTTTTAAAGATTGTATTTATTTTTAGAGAGAAGGGAAGGGAGGGAGAAAGAGAGGGAGAGAAACATTGATGTGAGAAAGAAAGATTGATCAGTTATTTCTCATATGTACTGCAACCAGGGACCAAACCCGCAACCCATGCATGTGCCCTGACTAGGGGTCAAACCTGCGACCTTTCACTTTGTCGGACGACACCCAACCAACTGAGCCATACTGGTCAGGGTCACAATTCATTTTCAATAAGGATTTCAATAAAATTCAATAGAAAAAGGGACATAGGAAAATGTTTCCAACAGAGATATTTGTATGGAACATACAATATGGAATATGGAACATATATTTATATGGAAAGAAATTAACAATAACCCCTATCTCATACCATACCCAAAAATTAATTCAAAGTGGATCACTGGCCTAAACTCAAAAGACAAAACTATAAATTTTCTAGAAAAAAATACTTCTATAAGACAATATCTTAATAATCTTGGGAAAGGCAAAGATTTATTAGACAGAACATAAAAGTTAATTAGACAGCCTTGGCCAGGTAGCTCAGTTGGTTACAGCATCATCATGATACACCAAGGTTGCAGGGTTCACTCCCTGGTCAGGGCACATACAAAAATCAACCAATGAATGCATAAATAAGTGAACAAAAATTGAGATAGCTCTGTATTTCTCTCTCTCTAATCAATAAATAAAATTTTTCAGAAATTAATTAACACATAAAAGGCCTAGTGATAAAAAACAAAAAGAATTAATTGGCCCTCATCAAAACCATAAACTTCTCATGAAAAGACAAAAGAAATAAAAAGCCTTGCAAGTGGGAAAAATGTATAAAACTTATCTTGCAAATGACTAATATACAGAATATTAAAAAAACTATAAATCAGTAAGATAATCCATTAAAAATGAGATAAAGATTTAAATACTTCATGAAAGATTTCAAAAATGGTCAACAAGCAAATGGCAAGGTCTTCAACCTCACTGGTTATCTAGGAAATGCAAAGCAAAACCATAAGGAGATACCACTTCATACCCACTTGAATGACTAAAATTAAAAAGGCTGATAATGTCATATGTTGTCAAGGATGTAGATCAACTGTAATGCTTTTATCTTGCTAGTGAGAGTATAAAATGATACAAATACTATGAAAAACAGTTTGGCAGTTTCTTACAGAAATTAAACACACACCTACCCTATGACCCAGCATAGACCCAAGAGAAATAAAAGCATATGTCTACACAAAGTCTCGTACAACAAAGTTTATAGCAGTTTTATTTATAATAGCCCAAACTGGAAAGCACTCAAATTTCCACCGAGAGAATGGATACATAGTGGTTTAGCCAAAATATGGACTTCTACTTACCAATTTTTTAAAAAGTACCAACATAAGCAATACCATGAACAAGCTCAAAACAATTTCTAGTGAAAACACCATACACAAAACAGTACATACATACTGTATGACTCCATTATATATGAAGTTCAAGAGCAGGCAAAGCAAATCTGTTAGGGAAACTCACCTCAACAGCGGTTGCCCCAGGGAGGAACTGATGTAAAAGTGGCTTTAGGGAATATTCTGGAGTGGCTGAAATGTTCTATGGGTTGAGTTGGGTAATAGTAGCATGGGTGTATAGGCTGCACTATGTGTGCAATTAAGATCCATGCATGTTGCTGTATATAAATTACTCCTCAATAAAGAAAAAACATTGCAATATATGCAGGAATCTCAGAGATAAACAGGTATTTTGATAGGTAGAAATTTATTGAGAAAAATAAAGATACAGACCCATACACAGGCTTTGTGAAACACTTGTGGAGACAATTAGGATGTAAAATAAATATAAATTAGAAAAGGGTGCCATGAATCCTCAAATCACTATGGGACTGAATTCCTTGTCACTTAAACTTGTCTTTTTTTTTTCCAGAAAGAGCTACCATACAGGCTTTTAATGGTTCCACTTTCAATTTTCAACTTTATGATGATGTGAAAATGATAGGCATCCAGTAGAAACTGTACTTCAAATACAATCTTCTCCCAGGCTAGTGATATGTTGTAGGATACTGTCATGCTGGGCAGTGGCAATGCCCTGCAGTTCCCAGTCTGCCATTCTCAGCTTACAATATTTTGAACTTACAACGGGTTTATTGTGATGTAACCCCATTGTAAATTGAGGAGCTTCTGTATTTAGAAAACGGGATTTAGATGAGGTTAGCCTAAGAGTCTGAAAATGTGGGAATGGTGCAGCCTAACAAGCTAATAGGAGAATATAAGGAGGTTGCGGATAATGGCCAGGAAAAATGTCCATTAAATCTGGCCAATAGGAGGCTCCATTTCCAGTTCTGTTTACATATTTGTAAAATGAGGAGTCTTAATCAGATTATCTTTGAGATTCCTTCTGCTCTAAAACTTTTAACCTGTGACCTGGCCTGTGTGGCTCAGTTGCTTGGAGCAGTGTCCTGTACACCAGGCACATAGGCAACCGATCTCTCTCTATCTCTTATCCTCTGCCTTCCTCTCTCTCTCTAAAATCAGCAAATGTATCCTCGGGCGAAGATTTACAAAAACAAAGAAAAAAAATTTTAACCTGTGGGTTGAAACCCTGGCTACAGATTAAGATCCAGAAAACTTTTGGAAACTTTTGAAAAAAAAAGTGTACAGTATCATACAGAACAGTTTCACTGCCAGTGCCCAGGTCCTGCTCCAAACTAATTAAATAAAAAATGGGGGTGGGGTGACCATCTTTTTTTTTTTTTTCCTTTATAATTCTGGGCCCAGAGGCTCAGGCCAAACAGGCCTATACCACATGTTTTTTTCTTGTTTTTTGTTTTTAAGTTCATAAACTTTATCTTTAAGAGCAGTTTTAGGTTCCTGCAAAATTAAGTGGAAAGTACAAAGATCCTGTATATCCTGGTCCCAAAATACCCACAGCCTCCCCAACTATCAACACCCCTCACCAAAATGGTACATTTTTTACAATTGATGAACTTACACTGATACATCATTGTCATCCAAAGCCCACAGTTTACACAAGGTTACTAATGTCACTCCGGGTGTTGCACATTCTATGGGTTTGGACAAATGTATAATGACATACATTCATTAATACAGTATCATACAGAACAGTTTCACTGCCCTAAAAAGTTCTCTGCACTGCACCTATTCATGCCTCCCTTCCTTATACACACTGGTAATCATGGCTTTTTTTCCTCTTGTCTCCATGATTTTGCCTTTTCCAGATGTAAGAGTTATAATCATCAGCATGTGGCCCTTTAAAATTGGCTTTCCACTTAGTAACAGGCTTTTACTTCCTACATGTCTTTTCATAGCTCATTTCTTTTCAGTACATTGTCTGGGTTCACCAGTTTATTGAACCATTCACTTACTGAAGGACATCTTGGTTGCTTCCAAGACTTGGTAATTATGAATAAAGTTGCTATTTTACACATCTGTGTACAGGTTTTTTAATGGAGATGAGTTTTCACTTCCTTTGGGTAAATACCAAGGAGCATGACTTTTGGATCATATGGTAAGAGTTACCTTTAGTTTTGTAAGAAACTGTCTATTGTCTTCCAAAGTGAATGTACCACTTTGCATTCTCAACAGCAATGAATAATAGTTTCTGATGCTCCACATTCTGACCAACATTGTTATTGTCAATGTTTTGGATTTTGGTTATTCTTACACGTGTATAGTGATAACTCACTGTTGTTTTAACTTACAGTTCCCTAATACCCTATAATACTGAACATATTTTTTCATATGCTTACTTGTCTTCTGGATGTCTTCTTTGCTCAGCTATATATTCAGGTCTTTCTGTCTCACTTTTTAATTTGGCTGTTCTTTATCTTAGAATAGATTTTAAGATTTCATTGTGTATTCTGGATAACAGTACAATATCACATGTGTCTTTTACAAATATTTCCTTCCAGTCTGTGCCTTGTCTTCCTAGTCTTTTGACTCTGGTTTTTGCAGAGCATGTTCTTAATTGTAATGAAGTCTGGCTTATCAATTTCTTTTCATGTATTGTGCTTTTGGTGTTGTATCTAAAAAGTTGCTGCCCTGCCCTGGCTGGTATGGCTCAATGGATTGAGTGCCAGCCTGTGAACGAAAGGATCACTGGTTCAATTCCTAGTCAGGGCATGTGCCTGGGTTGTGGGCTGGGTTCCTGGTTGGGGGTGCATGAGAGGCAATCACACATTGATGTTTCTCTCCCTCTATTTTTCCCTCCTTTTTCTTCTCTCTAGAAGTAAATAAAATATTTTTAAATAAATAAATAAAAAGTTATTGCCCTAAGATCAGATAGGTTTTCTCCTATTTTATCTTCCAGGAATTTCGTAGTTTTACATTTACATTTGGGTCTGTGATCAATTTTGAATTGGGTTTTGTGAAAGGTGAATGGTCTAGTCTGGATTCTTCTTTTTCTCTCTCTTTTTTTCTTCCATGTAGTTATTCCAGCACCATTTGTCTAAAAGGCTTTCTTTGCTCCCTTGTATTACCTTTGCTCCTTTGTGAAAGATCAGTCCGTTATATTTGTGTGGGTCTGTTTCTGGGCTCAATGTCATGTTCCATTGATTGATTTGTTTTTTTTTTTTCTTTGTTTTGTTTGGTTTTTTTGTCATACCACATTGTCTTGATTACTATCGTAGCAAGAAGTCAGGTAGTGTCAGTCCTCTGACTTTGTTATTCTTTAATATTGAGTTGGATATTATGGGTCTTTTGCCTCTCCATATAATCTTTAGAATCAGTTTGCCAATATCCATAAGATAACTTATGGGTGGTTTTTTGTTTTCTTTCTTTCTTTCTTTCTTTCTTTCTTTCTTTCTTTCTTTCTTTCTTTCTTTCTTTCTTTCTTTCTTTCTTTCTACCTCACCTGAGGACATTTTTTCATTGCTTTTTTATAGAGAGAGGAAGAAGGAGAGAGAAAGAGATTGAGAAACACCAATGTGAGAAACATCAATTGGTTGCTTCCTACACACACCCCAATTGGGCATTGAATCTGCAACCTTTAGGTGTACAGGACAACACTCCAACCAACTACAGCCACACCGGCTGGGGCAATGTGCTGGGGTTTTGACTGAGATTGTACTGAATCTATAGATTAAGTGGGAATGAACTGACATCTTGACAATATTGAATCTCCCTATCCATGAACATGGAATATCTTTCCATTTAGTTCTTTGAATTTGTTCATCAGAGTTTTGTAGTTTTCCTTCTTATGTATGTTTTGTTAGCTATCTATTTCATTTTAGATGGTTCTAATGTAAATGGTAATGTTTTTAATGTCAAATTCCACTTGTTCATTACTGGTATATAGAAAAGACATTGACTTTAGTATATTTACCTTGTATCCTGCAACCTTGCTTTAATTGCTTATTAGTTCCAACATGTTTTTTTCTTAAGGATAAGTTTTTATTTATCGACTTACAGTAAAGGGGGAAGCCTTAACTTGCAAGACAATTCTTCAGCAATATGTACAACATATTTTTTATTTCCATGGAATAGAATCAAACATGAACTGAGATTACAGAGTATACACTAGAAATCAGCAAACACTGGAAACAGAGTAGTTAAAAGACAAAGAAATGAGGCCTGAACACCCAAAACACTTCACTGGCATCCACTGACTGCAGCCAGAACCAGGAATGGATCACACAATGGGGATGGGTTCCAGAACAGTTGGAAAGGGAGTGGGGTGGAAGCAGAAAGGGGTGCACGTTTAGTACCAGGTAAATTGCTCTTGCTATTTACATACAAAATCAGTTGGCTCTATTTCTTATAAATATACATGGAAAGATTTGATCATTACTTGTGAATCCATTGTTTCTCAATACCAGCATCATCAGAAATAGGGACAATTGATTTAGATTCAAATTTCAATAGCAGGAAATAAATATCAAAACATCATCACTGGCTCTCAATACAAAACCTCTACTACACCCAATCCTCCCACCTTGTTCAACCTCCTAGCACCATCTGGAGACTACCACTTCATGGCTGACATCCCCCACACATACCACAGAAGTGTCACATGGCCTTCCCTAAGGCTGGCTGAGAGAAGCAGGAGTGAAAACAGGCCAAAGACTCCATGCTGCAAAACTGTCTCCACTTCCTTTCATAACACATACTTCTTCAAGGATCTGGTCTTTCAATAGAAGTGATAAATAGCTTTTTAGGAAAAAAAAAATCCTTAAAAAGAAGAGGGGATAATTCTGATTACTTCTTAAAGCAGTGCAGTCCACAGGTTCACAAAGTCTATCAGAGGTGAGGAGAGGTCTAGGAGAGGCAGGAGTCCTCTGGGCCTATGCCCAGCAGGGCTGGAGGAGCTGAAGGGTGGTCAGGACACCATGTGTCCTCCAGAGGAAAAGCTGCCACGTTGGGGGGTTTGGTTTAAAAATTCCTGGTGGGGACAGGGAATCCCTGAAGGGAAACATTTTTTTTTTAAATAGTGGAAATGGGGAAGAACAAGAGCTTCTATGTGAAAATAAAATTTAAAAAAAGTAGAATCTCTTAAATGGTTCTGGGGGTTCTAAGGTTGAACTGAAAGGGGGACAAGACGAGGGTGGAGATAGTTTTTGTTGCTAGCCTGCCCTGTGCGACTTAGCTGACCTCCATCTGGAGTTTCTCCTGCTTTGGGGCTCTTCTGGCATGACTCCAAGCTGGAGTCTGAGCTCCCATCAAAGGCAGAGATGGGCCTTCCCCTGGTGTTGGTGTAGAGCCTGTTGTCTGAGGAGGGGTATTTGGTCTGCAGTTGAGCACTCCACCTTCTCCAGTGCATGGACTTGCTGCTCCAGAAGAGCAATCTATCACTTGAAGTCATCAATATCTTGCTGGTGTGTGTGGTTTTTCCTTCATGTATACTGGATATACTTCGTGGCTTTGTCTAAGACTTGGGCCCAGAATGCGTTCCCTCCTTGGAGTGATGGGACGGAGTCCCACAAACTGTAAAAACTATCTTTGAGATGTGGTCCCTATGTTTTTGACCCAATGCACTATGCAGAGCCTGTTTTCAGCCACAGATTGAAACCTTGGTTGTTCATTGCTCTCCACCTCTCATTTCCTATGTCTATGGGAGTAGCCACTGCAGCTGTCAGGGAAGGGAAAAAGGTGGAGGGGAGGAGGAAGCAGGTCCACCAACAAGCAGGCACCACCCCCCCCCGCACTCACTCACTCTCTCACTCACACACACCCCAACAGGTTTAATTGTTCTTTCCAATTTTCTACAGAGATGATCTTGTCATCTCTAAAAAAAGACAATTGTTTCTTCCTTCTCAATCTGTATATCTATTATTTTCTTTTCTTGTTTTATTGCATTAACTAGGACTTCCAGTACGATGTTGAAAAGCAGTGTTGAGAGGGGACATGCTTGTCTTGTTCTGAACTTGGCAAGAAAGCTTTGAGCTTCTCATCATTGAGTACAAAGTGAGCTGTAGGTGTTTTAATGTTAGATGTTCTTTATGAAATTAAGTAAATTCACCTCTATTCCAAATTTGCTGAGTTTTTTTATCCTGAATACATTTTTGATGTTGTCAAAAGCTTTTTCTGTATATATTGATGTGATCATGTGATTTTTCTTCCTTAGTTTATCGATGTGATGGTTTACATTATTTTTTTTTGAATGGTGAACCAGCCTTGCATATCTGGGATAAACCCAACTCAGTCATGGTGTATACTTATTTTTATACATTGTCGAATTCAGTTTGCTAATATTTTGTTGAGAATGTGCAACTATGTTCTTCAGACATAACAGTCTCTAGTTTTCTTACAATGTTTTGTCTGTTTTGATATTATGGTAATACTGCCCTCGTAGAATGAATTAGGAGTATTCCCCCTCAGCTTCTATTCTCTGAAAGAGACTGAGATTTCGTGTACTTTCTTCCTTAAATGTTTATTTTTTAAAAGATTTTATTTATTTCTTTTTAGCAAGAAAGGAAGGGAGGGTGAAAAAGAGAAACATCAATGTGTGAGAGCAACATCAATCACTCGCCTCACACATTCCCCCAACTGGGGACCTGGCCTGCAACACAACCTCATGCTCTGGCAGGGAATCGAATGGTCCATCTTTCAGTTTGCAGGACAACACCCAATCCACTGAGCCACACCAGTCAGGGCTCTTCCTTAATGTTTAGAATTCACCAGTAAATCCATCTGGGTCTGGTGCTTACTGCTGTGGAAGGTTAATTATTGATTCAATTTCTTTGATATAGGCCTATTCAGATTGTCTATTTTTTAAATAAGTTTTACCAGATTCTAACTCTCAAGGAACTGGTCCATTTCACCTAAGTTATCAAATTTATAAGCAGAGAGTTGTTCATAATATTCCTTTATTCCTATATTATCCTCTTAATGTCCATGGAATCCATAATGATGCCTCCTCTTTCATTTCCAATACTAATGACGTGTGTCCTCTCTAGTTGGCCTGGCTAGAGGCTTCATTGACCTTTTCAAAGAACCACTAGCTTTTGGTTTTGTGAATTTTCTCTACTGACTTCCTATTTTCAATTTCACCAATTCCTGATGCAATTTTCTTTCTTTTCTTGCTTATTTTGGAATTAATTTGTTCTTCTTTTTCTAATATCCTAAGGTATAAGCTTAGATTATTGATTTTAGATCTTTTTTCCTAATACATGGATTCAATCAATACCATAAATTTCCCTCTAAGCACAGCTTTCACTGTATCCCACAAATTTTGATAAGCTGTATTTTCCTTTTTTAATCCTCACCTAAGGACATTTTTTCACTGTTTTTGAAGAGAGAGAAAGGGAGTAAGGGAGGGAGGGAGAGAAACATTAATTGGCTGCTCCCATACATGCTCCAACGAGGGACTGAACCTGCAACCTTGGCATGTGCCCTGACTGGGCAATCCAACCCGTAACCTTTTGGTTTAGGGGAAGATGCTATAACCAACTAACCCACACCAGCCAAGACTGTATTTTAATTTTCAATTAGTTCAAGATATTTGTTAATTTCTCTTGAAATTTCTTCTTTGACTCATGAGTAATTAGCAGTATTTGATTTAATCTCCATGTATTTTGAGATTTTCTAGCTACCTTTGTTATTAATTTTTAGTTTAATTCCACTGTGGCCTGAAAGAACAGACATTATATGATTTCTGTTCTTCTAAATTTGTCAAAGTGTGCTTTATGGCCCAGAATGTGGTTCTTCTTGGTAAATGTTCCATGTGCTTGAGAAGAATGTATAATATGCTGTTTTTGGATGAAGAAGTCTATAAATGTTAATTATATCCAGTTGATCAATGCTGCTGTTGAGTTCAACTCTGTCCCTACTTATTTTCTGCCTGCTCAACCTGTCCATCTCTGATGCAAGGGTGGGGTGGTGGGGGGGTGGTTTATGACCTCCAGCTCTAATAGTGGATTCATCTATCTCTTGCAATTTCATCATTTTTGCCTCACATATTTTGATGCTCTTGTTGTTAGTCACACACACATTAAGGGTTGTTAGGACTTTGTGTTGTGTTGTGTTATCTGTATATAATGCCCCTCTTTATCTATGATGAATTTCTTTACTCTGAAATCTGCTCTAAAATTAATATAGCTACTCCTGCTTTCCTTTTTTTTTTAAAGGAGGGAATCCTGTCACATGCTTCAACATGGATAATCTTTTTTTAACAGTTTATTTATTTTTAGAGAGAAGGGAAAAGAGGGAGAAAAGGGGAGAAAAACATCAATGTGTGAGAGAAAGATCAATCAGTTGCCTCTCACACACCCCCAGCCAGGGACCTGGCCCACAACCCAAGAGTGTGCCTGACCAGGAATCAAACGAGGGACCTTACACTTTGCAGGACAACACCCAACCCACTGAGCCAAACCAGTGAGGGCTGCTTTCTCTTGATTAATGTTAACATGGTATATCTTTCTCCATTACTCTTCACACACACACACACACACACACACACACACACACACACACAGAGTGAGTTTCCTGTAGACAACATATAGTTGGGTCTTGTCTTGGGATCCATGTGACAAAGTCATTCATTTATTTATTTATTTTTACCTTCATTCAAGGGCATGCTCGTTGATTTTTTTAGAGAGAGGGGAAGGGAGGAGGAGAGAGAGGGAGAGGAACATTGATGGCTGAGAAACATCGATGGGTTGCCTCTTGTGTGCACCCCCAACTGGGACCCAACCTACAGTCTATGTATGTGCCCTGAGTGGGAAATGAACCCACTACCTTCTGGTATACAAGACAATGCTCCAACCGAGCCACACCAGCCAAGGCTGACAACGTCTTTTAATGGGTATATTTAGATCATTAATACTTAAGTATACATAAGCTTATATATAAGCATACATAATTGAATATATTGTTGGCATTATTATTATTTTGAATACCTGTTATCTGTTAGATTAAGAATAAGAAAAATAAAAGTTCTTATTTTACTATAACATATTCATTCTCCAATGCTCTTCCTTTCTTTATACAGATTTAAGTTTCTGACCTGTATCATTTTCTTTCACTCTGAAGAAGTTCTTTTAACATTTCTTGCAAGGCAGGTCTACTGGCAATATATTTCCTTGATTTTTGTTTATCTGAGGAAGTATTTCTCCTTCACTTTTGAAAGACAATTTCATTAAGTTGGTGACTTTTTTTTTCTTGATATTTTGAGTACTTCACTCTACTCTCTTCTTGCTTGCATGTTTTCTAAGATATCAGATGTAACTCCTATCTTTGCTCCTCCATAGGTGAGCTGGTTCCCCGCCTCCTCTGGCTTATTTCTGGATATTTTTTATCTTTGACTTTCTGAAATCTGAATGGCTGAGGGGAAGGGGGACATCTACCCTGCTTTGTGTTCTCTGACCTTCCTGGAGCTGTAGTTTGATATCTGACATTAATTTGGGGAAAATTCTCAGTCATTATTGCTTCAACTATGTCTTCTGTTCCATTCTCTTTCTTCTCCTCTAGTATTCCCATTATGCACATGCTAAATCCTTGGTAGTTGTCCCACAGTCTTTGGATAGTCTGCTCTATTTTTTTTTTTCAGTCTTTTTTTCCTTTGCTTTTCATTTGGAGGGTCCATTGTCATATTCTCAAGCTCAGAGATTCCATCTTTGGCCATGTCCAATATACTAATGAACCTGTTTAAAGGTATTCTTCCTTTCTGTTATGGTATTTTGAGCTGTATAATTTCTTTATTATTCTTTCTTAGAATTTTCATCTGTCTGATAACATTATCCATCTGTTTTTGCACTGTCTACTTTCCCATTAAAGTCCTTAGCACATTAATGATAGATTTTTAAATTCCTGGCCTGATAATTCCAACATTTCCACCATATCTGACTCTGGTTCTGATGCTTGTTTAGTCTCTTCAGACTGTGTTTTTGCTTTTAAATGGCTTGTAACTTTTTTATTGAAAGGTAGACATGATATACTGTGTAAAAGGAGCTGCAGTAGATAGTGATGTGTCAGTAAGGTGTGTGTGAGGGCGGGGGGGAGCAGGGCACAGGAATGCAAGTGTTATTTAGTGCTATGATAAGGTCTCAATCTTTTGGTGAGCCTGTGCCCCTGGACTGAACTTCACCAGTGCTTCTCAGTTACCACTCCCACCCTTTGGTGTAACTGTATGGCTAGCATGGGCTAGGGTGGATATTTCTCTTTCCCCAGGTAGATTAGGCTCTGGTAAAATAGTTTTCTCTAGGGCAGGCCTTCTTAAGAAGAATGGAGTGCTCTGTCATATTTCAGAGTAGTTTCTTTCCCTTCCCCCTGTTGGAAACACAAGGGGGTTTTCCTTCATTATTCACTGACAGGACTTGTTAGAGCTCCTGGAGGTAAAACTCAAAAATATGAGGGCCCCATGACTGGGTTCCCCAAAAGTTTCCATGGTTTTGTTTTGTTTTACTGAGATATAATTGCCATATAACGTTGTATAAGTTTAAAGTATACAATGTGTTGATTTGATACATTTATATACTGCAATATGATTATCGCCAAAGTGTCAGCTAACACCTTTATTAGGTCACATAATTACCCTTTCTTTTTTGTGGTGGGAACAATTAAGATCAAGCCTCGTAGAACCTTTGAAGTTTATAATACAGTATTGTTGACCATAATCACTATGCTGTGCATTAGATCTGACCCCTTAAGTTTTTAACTCTCAGACTTGTCCATGCAGAGCCTCTAGCAATTTGTCGATTGTAGTTTAGGTTTTCCTACCCTGGCACTGGTTCCCATTAAGGTTTCTGCTCCACATGTTTTAAAATTAACTATATTTTTGCCCTGACTGGTGTGGCTCAGTAGGTTGAGAGTTTTCCTGCAAACCAAAAAGGCACCATTTGGATTCCCATTCAGGGCACATGCCTGGATTGCAGGCCAGGTCCCAACTGGGGGCTGTGCAAGAAGCAAGTGATCAGAGTTTATCTCTCACATTGATGTTTCTCTCCCTCTCTTTCTCCCTCCCCTCCTTTCTCTGAAAATAAAATCTCTTTAAGAAATTAACTATATTTTAAAGTATAACATATACAACAAAATGTACCCATTTTAGGTGAACAATTCCATGAGTGCTGACAATGCTCATGCTTGAATAACCTTACCCCTTTGCCTCGATTATTTTTTAAGCTCTCTAGATGATCTAGTATGCAGCCAGAGTTGAGAAACTCCACTCTGTCATTCTTAGTTGCCACCCAAAGCCTTGGAACTATTGATTGTGAGGTTATTTACTAATTTCTTGGTCTTGGTTTCTTTTCTTTTTTAAGATTTTATTTATTTTTAGAGAGAGGGGACGAGAGGGGAGAGAAGGAGAGAAACATCAATGCATGGTTGCCTCTCACACACCCCCTGCTGGGAACCTGGCCAGCAACCCAGGCATGTGCCCTGACTGGGAATCGAACCAGCGACCCTTTGGTTTGCAAGCCAGCACTCACTCCAGAGCCATACCAGCTAGGGCTGGTCTTGCTTTCTTAACATCTCTTGTAACACCTGTAAATACCACCCCATCACAGGGGTCCCAATTTGCTCATTCCTAGAGACAGAAGCAGGCTCAAAGCAGAGATTAAAAATTTATTTAAATGGCCAAGTAATTCACCTTCACTTATCCATTGAGCCTATACCCATTTCCCATAGCTAGTTCCTCCACAACTTTCTCTCAATTTTAGCTGCCTTTTGACTGTAAGTACCTCTTTCCTCTCCCTGCCCTCCCTACCTAGGGAATGTAGTAGCCTCTTCTCCCATCAGACCAGGTTCCTCATCATGCCCTTGGCACATCCTTGCTTATTCCTTCTGTCTTCATCCTCCCTATCTCCATCTATCTAAGCCCTCTTCATCATTTAAGTCCAAGTTCAAATCCCACCTCCACCACAAAGCCTTTCTCCCCAGCTAGATTATGTGGGACTTGAGCACATAATCATGCTCCACGTGCCCTTAGAGCACACCTTGCTCTTAAACAATCAAATTCAGTTAAACAAATGAGGGCTTTCTTTGGCGCAAGCATAATGCTATGTTCTGGGCAAGAGAGTGGTGACTAAGACACAAAACAGACATGGTTTCTGCCTTCACATGACATACTCTAAACAAGTGTATAAGCTTCACCTAGAGGCAAAACTTATCTGGGTGCTGGGGAGAACATATCAAAGGGACGTATTATTTCTGATGTGTACATCTGTCTATGCAAGAACATCATTGTTCTTGGATATCAATGGGAGCTCACACTTCTCTGTATCCCCTGCATCTCCATATACCTCAAGATCAAATGTTTACTGGCTGGACCTGAACTCACAGAACAGGTACCACTGGAAAGATATGGAGTCATTATAGGGGGCAATTTAACACCACGCATTTTGTTGTTGTTTTCATTTTCTCCTCTTTCCTTTCTACCTCATTGTCTCCTTCCTTCCCTGCTCTTTGTCCCATTTCCAGTCTTCACTGACCTAACTCTGGACCAGCCTGATCCCCAGGACATTCTGATCAGGTCTGTGCTTAGCTATGTACTTCGTTACCTCTTTATCACTGTTTATTTCTTAGTGCATCAACAGTAAAGACCTAAGGTTTCTACCTTGGCTACCCACTAGAATCACCTAGAAAGCAGGTGCTCAGCCCTCCCTTCCCTCAAATCTAATTATTGACTTGAGGTGTGATCTTGATAAAGACAGTTCTTAGAGCTCCCCAGGTGATCCAAATGGCAGCCAGACCAAGAACCACCAGGACAGACTAAGGACTTAAAAAAGCCTCCACCTTCTCAGCTGAGGATGATGGCTCCCAGGGAAAACTATGAAACCTGGCATGTGCAAAGAGAATGGCATCACTCGCACCAGGAGCAGAGGAAGGATAGGTACTTCATATCTCTAGCATCTTAGCTCCAGAATGACTGTCACTCACCAAGTTGAAGCCAGCATCTTGGCTGGAAGAGAAAGTCAAGGAGAAGACAGATTAGTTCATAGGAATGCTGAGAACAAGGAGGCAGACTGCCTTGTAAAATAAGAATTGTGTGCTCTTGATGGGGTAGAGGGAAGGTGAAAGGAGGTAATACCAGAAAAGGAGCTAGCACAGCATTAGTTCTCAATAAATAACAGCTTTTACACTGACATTTTATATTCAAATTATTTGTACAAGAAGCAGCAGCAAGTAAAATTAATTCCATTTTACAGGATGGGAAATAGAAGTTTTGAGAGTAACTCTCCTGCTTCTCCATCCCCCAGCCCACCTCACCCCCACAGGCCAGCTCACGGTGCGGGCCAGCTCGCTTGTCCCGTCACCATGGGAGTGTAATGACTAAGATGTAAGCACTCACACTTGACTGCAAGGGTTATTCACCACAAAATCCTGAACAGGTAAGTAACCTTTCTTAACTTCAGTTTCCTCATCTGTGAAACAGGAACAATATAAAGGTTGCTATCCCTCCCCGGGCCACTGAGAAGAGTAAATGAGATCGCATTTCAATGCACATGCTTGGGCTACTATTGTTCTAGCTTTTGTAGCAATAATCACTCTTATGTAATGAGTGACTTACTTGCCTCTGTGTTCCTTACCTAACTCCCCAGGCCATTTATCTCTAGTCTGTAAACTCCCTATATTTTTCAATTAGTTTTGAAAAGAATTATGTTGTACATATAAAGGAATGTACATGAATGGTTTAAAGAACTGACACCTGTGTATTGTCATTCCACTTAAGAAACTGACATAATCAATTCCTTGAGGCCCTTTGTGCCTCTCTGCAGTCACATCCCCATCTGTTTCCCCAAAAATGGCCACCCTCCTGAACGTTGTTTCCTTAATTTTTGTAATCAAAAATAGATGAATCCCAGCAACTATTTTTCATCTTTGTATCTCCAAAATATTGACCTTCACAGGCATTCAATAAATGGTGGGTGAATGAATGACTTGTCCTAGCAGAACTAGAACCAGAACCAGAACTAGAACAAAGAACTGGAACCGCCCTCTCATCATGGTCAGCCTCAGGTTGGAAATGGGAAACATGAACTTAGAACCAGAACAGGGTGTTTTACTTCTTAGCTGTTTAACCTTGTGCAGTCCCAGCTTCCATACTCCTTGGGGTCCCTTCTAGCATAAGTCTATGATTCATCCAGGAGCAGTTCCTGGGTCATGTCATTCATAAAGACTACAGCAAGCTAACCGGAAAAAATATCAGATCATCCCAACTGGTATGACAGGGCCCACCAGTGGGCTTCGAATGGGTAACATGGGCAAAGTATCGACTCCCTGAATTCCAGGGGCAGCAAACCCTAGGAATGGCTGCATCCAACCACAAACACCCTTATCTCTTTACCCCTATATATATGATTTTTTAAAAATACTATCTTTTCCTATCATTTTCTAAGTGTGCCAATAGGGAAAAGGTTGACAAGCACTATATTAGATTATGTTGAATGAAAGGTTAGATTCAACCTACAAATCCAGGACCTTTGGTAGATACTCTCTTTTGCCTTTTCAGAGGCCACTGGACCACTAGAGCTGCCATATCAGTAATTTCTGGCCTACAGAGTCACCTAGGAAGAGATGAAGAATAGAAATATCTTAATGCAAAGGGAAAGGAAGCCTTGAAGAAAGGGGTGACTTCAAGGTCCCACCCTCTGTTCAGAGGAACCTTGTCCCAGGTTTTCCCTGCTGCTGAAGCAGAGAGGCAGGAATGTGCCCGTGAGAGCAGACCTGGGGGGTTGTGTCCAGGGATCCCTGCAAGGAGACTCCGAACTCCCCGCAGGCAGCCCAGCCCAGCTGTTGCCCAGCCACAACTGTTGGCAGGGAGTCTCCAGATCTAAAATTAGCCTGCAGCTCTCCACCCAGGCAGTTTCACCACTCACTCTGGCAGACGGGGCCCTGCGGTGAGGTAATGACTGAGAGCCTGTCTGTCTCAGTACGACAAGGGGAACAAGGGGTTAGGGGAAGGCAGCACGGAGCAAAGTCCCTCTCTCCCATCATGGTCAGCCTCAGGCTGGAATCGGGAAACATGAAAAGCAAGAGCATTTGTGTGTATGGAATTCGACTCTGGCTTTGCTTCTGCTTTTCCTCCATGTCTGCACCTATATGGTACACCCTGTCCTATTCTTAACTCAAGGACCACACACACACATACACACACACACACACACACACACACACACACACACACACAGAAAGCAAACTTTTACTGAGAGTGTTAAGATTTGCCAGGTTTTCAATTTTGCCATCACAACATTGTGAACTCAAGATCATTATTCCCATTATACAAAACACCAGAGAATGCTTATCAAATTAGTTGACTTACGTTGGTGACCCTATGAGGAAGACTCCAGAAGGGCCTGCCCCCTTCTTTTGGAGGGAAAGTCATCTTTCTGGAAGGGCATCTCTAGGGCAAGCTCCCTCCCAGAGGCAGAGCCTGAGCTCCTGACTCACTGACCCTCACCTCTAATTCCCTCCACTTCTGATGGTCTGGTCAGGAAGCCTGTGGCTGGAGCTACCAAAATAGGCAGCCAACCCAAAAGCCAACAGCTGGACAGATGTCCCTCCCACCCCTGGGCTGAGCACACAGTGGTGTTTCTGTGATGGTGCCCAGGAGGCAGGGAGGGGGGTGGTGAGGCTCCGAGTGGGAACTGGTCCATGGTCCAAAGATGACTATGGTCAGTCACCAGGGCCTGCGGAAATGCCCCCGCAAAGTCACTGGGTCTCTCCAGCCAAAATCTTCCCAGAGATCCTTTCCCTAAGGACCATTAGCCAGGACTCATCCAACCTCAGCCCCTCCCTCACTGCCCCCACCTAGGGAACTTGTCCTTCTATTTCCAGGTGAGTAGGAGAGGAGAAAACAAGAGAGGAGGAAGGTGGAAGATGGTGACTGTCTTCAGGGATAAGAAGTGGACCCACAGTCCAACTCCCAGTCCTGACTACATGAAAAGACAGCGTCACACAGCCAGGTGATTGGAGCCAGGATTCAAATCAATCATCTTCTCTGAGTCTCCTTTTCCTAGTCTTTCCATAGTCACTTCCAGGTGGGAATCCTCAGTGCTGGTGCAGATACCACTTTCTTTGGAAATAATGTCAGGGCCAGAGGGAACCAAGAGCCCAGCTAGCCAAGCCTTCTCAATTACAAACAAGAAAACTGAGGCCCAGAAGGCAGGACTGACTTGCTCAAAGTCACAGAGCCAGTTCACATCAGAACCAACACTGGAACCTAGACCCACCGACTCCCAGCTCAGGATTCTTAGCCCTAACCGTGTGTTTAAGAGAAAAAAAGACATCAAAGTTCCCCTCTAGCCCAAATGCACTATGAATCTGTAACAGGTTTCTACTTTTCTCCTCTACTATAACGGACCTCAGCTGGTCACACAATTTGCCAGTGACTCTTCCTGCTCCTTGGCCAAATATGCTGGTTTCTTCTTAGACCTTCTGGACCCGTTGCCCACTTTTTTCTTTATCAATACTCCTAAGAAGTATGATCCCCTCTTCCATATTGTCTCTCTTATTGGCTAGTTGTAGCCAGCCAAAAGTGTCCCCAGGTACATCCCCTTCTACTGCTGAAGATTCCAAGTCCTGTCCCCTCACCCCTGGTTCAGCAGTCCAAGGAACATCAGCTCACTCCTCTGGGACAGGGTAAGACAGTGACACCAGCAGAACCACGCCATGAAACAAAATGTTGCCAAAAAGATTTCAGTTACCAAGAGATTCTAGACTACATGTGCTGATGGCCTGCTGAGCTTCTGCACCATCCCATACATCATACCTAGTGCTGAAGGTCAGCACACTTGAGACCGAGCCTCCCAACCCCTTCGGCAGGTTTAACAGGTATGTCTGTGCCAACCTCCTCTTGCCTCTTAGTTTCTCCTCTGTATAAGTAAGTAGCAGGCTATGCCTCCTGTCTCCTGGTGAACTCTAAGATTCACCCTGCCAGATGTGTGTCATTTCCCAACCCCACTGTTTCTTGTGTACCCATAAGCTGTGGGAGAGGACACCTTCCCAACAGGTAGAAAGGAGAAGGCAACCTCTGATCCTAAAATGCTACTACAGCCTAAGTTGCTCCAAGTTCCCAAGAGAAAGGATCCGTGTGAAAACAAGGTTCTATTGTTCCCCCTCGCCTTCTACTCCTTCCCTCACATGATTGACTCACGAAAGCCCTGCCAGCTAGGGAAAGTGTTCACTACCCCGGAACTTTCCAACCTTCTCAGAAATATAAAGAAGCAAAAAATATAGAAAAACAACTCTTTCTTGGACTTTTTTTTTCTTGGTTTTAGAAGAAACAACTTTGGATTTTTTCCCTGCCTCTTAGGGCTTCCAATTTCTAAATATATCAAGTAGAATCATTTTTAGCAAACCGAGTTATGTACAATATATGTTTATCTTGTTAAGCTAGCAGAAAACGACTTTAGATTTCTATGGGGTGCCTAAAATATTTCATAACTGTTTCCCTACAAGTACTATATTTTTATATTTCCTTTTCCCAGAAATTGAACTGCCCTAATTTTTGTATCAACAAATACTTCAGGCAGTTTGTGCCCATGCTTTTTTCTCAAAGTGGTAAATAACAACTTTCAATTTAACAGTTCTTGCTTCTATAACAGACAGGTGGTATTTCCTGAGAAATATAATTAAAACTTCACCACTGTGCAATGTTCCTTATGCAAATATTTTTCCAATTTTTATGAATCAGAGTCAATTTCTTACTCAACATGCCAACTCAAGCTTAAATATTATTTTTTTCACCTCCTCTCCATACTCTTCCATATTCTGAACCCACTTATTGTTACCTCCTATGATTTTTCTTCAACTTGTCATCCATTTCATCTTTTACCTCCACATAGAATGGCTAATAATGGACTTCTGTTTGCTGACTAGGACTAGGATTATGAAAATATCAGCTCTCTTCAGTTTGTATCTTTCTACAGAGATGAGAATAAGGCAGAAGACACCAATTGTTTTTAAATACGTACTTTTCTATTAAAGAGGTCGGTGATTCCTGTATTCCAACACTCTTTTGGTTTAAAACCAACTTTATTTATTTCTATTCCCCATCCCTCCTCAACTCAAAGAGGAAATCATAACTCCACTTCTATTTTGTTTTTTAAAAGGAGCTCTAGAGACTGAGGGACAACCACGTGAAGACACAGGTCATCTACATATCAAGGAGAGAGGCCTCAGAAGAAGCCGAACCTGCCAACAGCTTCATCTTGGACTTTAGCCTCCGGAATTGTGAGAGAATAAATTTCCATTGTTTAAGCCAACCCCTCCCCATAAATATAAAAAAAAAAAAAAAAAAAAAAGGCTCTACACTTCTTAAGTAGGTGGACTTCTTTAGTAGGACTCTATTCTGAAGATGGGGGAGAGAGAGGAACAAAGGGACATGTTAAATAAGAAATGTCAAGCCTTGGTCTGCCCTTCGCAATGTGAGAAATTAATATCAACAAGAAGTTCTTTGCAGGTTACCCTCAACTATCATTATCAATACAGGATATCACTAGAGAAATTTCAGAAAATCCACAAATTACCTACAACAGCAGCTGAACTGGACACATGATCCACCCCCAGCTAGGTGGCAATACTTCAACAAACTCACCGGCAAGAAAACATAAAGAGACTTGAAAACAGGTTATATGCCTGTCAGGTTGCTTGGATGGGTAGAAAAAAAAAAGGCCTCATGAAACTCAGACATTAAAAGCAGCATTCTCAGCAAACAAAAAGGGAATGCTCAATGGCAGACTGGCAAGTAGTACAGTGTACTGTAAAGAGCATTGCCAAAGCATCAGGAGTGCTGAGCCCAGCTCTGCTCTCTAGGCAGGGTGCTTAAAACTCTCCAGGCCTTACATTGTGCTTTGGTAAAATCAAGAGGTTGGGCAAACAGAAGTAATTTAATGTATTTTAAGAGGCAACTCAAGTGAATTTGTAGTGACTACATGGCAAGCTATTTGAGAAAGATTCTGAGACTGCCTCTGGGCTCAGTAAAAGAATTTCATATTTTGCCCTGGCTGGTGTGGCTCATTGGATTGAGTGCCAGCCTGCGAACCAAAGGGTCACTAGTTCGAGTCCCAGTTTAGGGTACATGCCTGGGTTGTGGGCCAGGTCCCCAGTAGGGGGCACACAAGAGGCAATCACACACTGACGTTTCTCTCCCTCTCTCACTCTCTTACCCTCTCTAAAAATAAATAAATAAAATCTTTTTTAAAATAAGAACAAAAAATAAAGAGCTTCATGTTTTATTAGAGATGTCTGCCATCAGCCTGGAATAAGAATACAGGTATTTTCCATCTTAGAACTGAAAAATCTCTGAGGGCCGCCCTGGCTGGTGTGGCTCAGTTGGTTGGAACATCGTCCCATAAACTGAAAGATCACAGGTTCGATTCCCAGTCAGGGCACAAGCCTAGGTTGCAGGTTTGGTCCCCAGTTGAGGCACATATGAGAGACAACCAATCAATGTTTCTCATGTTGACGTTTCTCTCTCTCCCTTCACCTCTCTCTAAAATCAATAAACATGTCCTCAGCTGAGGACAAAAAAAATGTCTCTGAGGTCCATTCTTGTCCTAGGATTCTTTGTGACAATATCCACCAATGAAAGAGAGAAGAGGGGTTCTAAAAGCTGGTTAAATGATAAACAGTAATAGCATCTAATATTTATTCAACATTGTGTATCAGAAACTGTTGTAAGCCCTTTATATGCATTATTTTACTTAACTGTCACAAGAAAAACCCAATGAGGTAGGAACTATTAAGATTTCCATTTTACAGATAAGGAACCAAGGCACACTGAGGCTCAGGAATCTACTGATGCAGACCCAGCTGACTAAGCATTAGAGCTGGGATTCAAACTCAGGTAGTCTCACTTCAGAGACTTGCTCTTGACCACTATGTTATGATGAAGGAAGACAAGGAAGAATTAAGACATTAGCCGATGGAATGGAGGACACAACAGCAACCTCAGACGTTAAGGCAGAAAGGAGAGCTGTTTTCCTAAGGAGGAAACATGGGCACAGTGAAGGCTGTGCAGACTCAATTCTAAGTTAAACACCTGCCTCTTCCAAGCACTCCATCAGTGCTTGTGGAGAGCAAACAGCCATGACCAACACTTTGGAACCATCTTTGGCTTCTCTAAAAAACCTAGTTAAAGTGCACAAGACCTACCCAGAAGAAATGGGGGTAAAAGAAAATATCAACCGTGAGTTTCAGACCATTTAAGTGCAACAAAACTTCCAAAAAAAAAAAAAAAAAGAGAGGTCAGCTGGGACTACAATAATTGAAGGCTTCAGGGAAGAGATGGGAGAATGGGCAGAGTTTTGAAAGGCAAGCTGGAGTATCGTGACACTGGGGAGCAGCATTCCAGAATCTGAGAGAAGCCCTGGCCAGGTGGTTCAGTTGATTGGAGCGTTGTCCCATACACAAAAAGGTTGTGAGTTTGATAAGTGCACTAATGGAGTTACCAAAAAAAAAAAAAAAAAATGCTGAGAGGGAAAGGGGAGCAGAGTTCATTCCAACTGGGCTGTCAGTAGGAAACCCTCTCCCCACATCCTGGTTTTGGGATCCAAGTTTGTAATGAGAAAACAACCCCAGGCCCAGGCAGAGCCCCTGGCCAGCACCTCATTCTCTGGTACTCCCAGTAGAGTTCAGGCTGGCTCTTCCTGCCAGGGAGGTGAAGGAGGACATTGTTTTCAGGATAAGGGGAGGCAGTAGGAAGGAGATGCTCATCCTCATATGAACAATGACCCTGTTCCACATTTTCTCCTCTTCTACCCAGCTCCCATTCTCTGAATTCCTGGGGGGCTTGTAATCCTGACACTCAGTACTTCACCCTTAAGGATATTCTTTATCCCTAAATTACCTGTGTTAGGAAGTCCCTTCTCAGGGAGCTCCCTCACTCTCTAAGCCAGTTTTTCTCTTACCCCTCCATCCAGAAACGTTGTACCATTACCATCTTTGATTTTCTCCCAAAAACTCGTCACCATCTGGAACTCTTATCTATTTTTATGTGTTTATTATCAGTCTTTTCCTCATGAAATGCAAGTTCCATCAAAGTGAAGCCTTTAAATTTCTGGTTCCCTTTTCTATGTCCCTAATTCCGACAACAATTGCCTGGCACATTCAAGTGAGTGCTCAGTAAGTATGTTTTGAATGAATGAGTGTCTGTCTCCTAGTCCCTTTGTATTCAAGTCCTAGAAAGAAAAGTGATAGAGGAGAACTGAAAGCACGTTTTTTCTCCTGAGAACATTCCTGAGATGCTGGGTATGCAAGATAGCCCTTAATTAAAATGATCATGGCAGAGTATAGCCAGGGAACCCTGTGTGAAACCCAGAATTTTAGTATCCTTTCACCTTCTACATAAACTCTACTGCCAAATTCTGTCACTTCTGTCTTTGACAGCTCTCAGCTTTCTTCTGTCACACATCTCAGCTAGGTACTCATCACCCACACCTTCGGTCGCTGTAATTACCCCCTGAGTGGCCTATCTCCAAACCATCCTGCAAACTTCCAACAGCTTAATCCACCTGTAGTCACAATTCCTAGGATATAAAAAGTGTTCAATAAATGTCTGAAGAATTAAAATATGAATCAGTGGATGAATATTTTAAAAAACACTGCTTTCTACCATATCAAATCCCTGCTTTAAAAAAACTGGTGTCGCGCTATACCAAGTCCAAACTCAGCAGTTTGGCACGACACTCCAATCATGTCACAACCACCTTTTCGACCTCATCTCCTTCATACCAGGCGAGCCTCTACACTACAGGATTTGTGTTCCCTTAACTTTCACTTAGCTTATGCTATATTCCTCCGATGGAAATATTCACCTTTGATTAGACACACACCCATAATCATATACGACTGGAGCTGGAGAAGGTCTTAAAAATTCAAGTGAAAGGACCTTTGGGAAATACAGCAAAATACTAAGAAATGGTGGAGAAAACATGACAAACTTCTCTTTATTTACATAGTTAACCTCTCTATAATGTAAAGAAAACTTTAGGGGCCAAGAAAATGAAGCTGTGAATGTCAGAACAGCAAGTAAATGCTAACACTTTGGCAGCCTCTAATTTTGGGGGAACCAGCAACTTTAAATAATAGATTAGATAAAATAAATTTGTTTTAAATTATTAAAAACAGCCCTGGATTGTGTGGTTTAGTGGATTGAGCATCTGTCCACTAACCAAAAGGTTGCTGGTTCAATTCCCAGTCAGGGCACAGGCCTGGGTTGTGGGACAGGTCCCCAGCTGGGGCTGTGTGAGGGGCAGCTGATTGATGTTTCTCTCCCCCCTCTTTCTCCCATCCCTTCCCCCAACTCTAAAAATAAAATATTTGAAAAAATCATTAAAAAGAATGTAATATTTGAAAAAGAACCAAATCTGAAATAGAGCCAAATTAAACTTATATTTGAAAAAGTCACTAAATCAAATGAAAAACAATGGAGTAGATGCCTCTCCCTCAATTTCTCTCCCTAATTTCTTCCCATTTCTTTGTGCCTGTGCAATTTCCCTGCCTCTGCTACTGAAGTTCGCCTAAGATCCCCATCCTCCTGTCCCTTTTCTCAGGCCCTCAACTCAGCTGAAACTGTTTTAAAAAGAAAAGGAAAGAAAACCACCCCTTGCTGGTATTGCTCAGTGGATTGAGTGCCAGCCTGCAAACTGAAAGGCTGCTGGCTTGATTTTCAGCCAGGGCACAAGCCTGGGTTGCAGGCCAGGTCCCAGGTTGGGGGTGTGCAAGAGGTAACTGATTGATGTTTCTCCCACAGGTGGAAGTTTCTATCCCTCTTTCTTTCTTCCTCCTTTCTCCTCTCTCTAAAAGATAAATAAATAAAACCTTTTTAAAAAGAAAAAAGAAAACCAAAAACTGAAAATATATATTAAGGTTCTGTCCCTAGTTCCTGAGGAAATCCTCAGTGCCCTCCCTCCCCCGCCAATCTTTGACACAGAGGTGGTGGTGAGCAGAGTTAGGAGGCCAGCTGGTTGGTGAGGGAGGGTGTGTATGTGCACATGCCTGCAAGCATCTATTTAACCCTGGCCTGGCAGGCAGGGTGGAAAGGAGTGGATCAGAGGATTTGTAAGAAGATCTCAGCAGACAGACCTTTAATCTTTGAGGCAGCTGCCTGTATGGAGACCATGTTGTGAGAGATGACCTTGGAGACCAAGTAGTCAGAAGCACTGGGATTGCTGCCACCTCTCAGTTCAGGCAATTGAGTCTTGAAAGACCAGGGCAAGAATGTCAAAGACTGGCTGTCCCCTTGGCCCCTTAGTGACCCTGGAGAGGTTCCAAGGATACCCTGAAAGAGGCATCCCACTCCAAAGATTAGAAAACTGAAGCCCTCCAAAGAAAAGGGGTTTGTCCCTGGACGGATAACTCACTTGGCTGGAAGTGTCGTCCCAACGCACCAAGGTTGCGGTTCCTTCTCCGGTCAGGGCACATGCAGGAAGCAATCAATGAAACTCTCCCTTCCTCTCTCTCTCTAAAATCAGTATTTTTAAAAAAACAAATAAATAAAAATAAAAATAAAGGGTGCTTGCCCAAGGATCATCCATAAGTCAGTTACAAAGCTAGGACTGAAACTGAGATACCTGTCCAGTGTCCCTACCTTCCAGTCTCGGAAATCCTCACAGTACTCAGGGGCATGCAGCAAAGGGACAGGCTAGCTTTCCCCAATTCCTGAGTTTCTGGAATATCCTCCACACATCTCTCATGCTCAGCAAAATCCTTGCCTTCTTAATGTACACCTCTCCCCCAGTGCAAATATTTGCCTGGGATCAGAAGGGAAGGATGGAGGCAGTGCTGAACATCAAGGAGAAAAGAGTGGTTAAAGAATGTGTATTTGCCCTGACCTGTGTGGCTCAGTGGATTGGGCTTCATCTTGCAAACCAAAGGGTTGCTGGTTCAATTCCTGGTCAGGGCACATGCCTGAGTTGCAGGCCAGGTCCCTGAATAGGGTGATGCAAGAGGCAGCAAGTCTGTGTTTTTCTCTCACATCAATGTTTCTCTTACTCTTTCTCTCTCCCTTCCCCTCTCTCTAAAAATAAATAAAGAAGAAAAAAAAGAGTATGTATTTGGTGGCAGGTGCTGGCCATAGAAGACCTGGAAACTGCTGAGGAACTGGGCACATCTGTGTCTTGGACTGAGAAGTTGAAGAAGCATTGGCAAAAGGGCTAGTTGAGGACTGTATCTATCCACTCCTGCCTGCCCAGCCATTCTGCTTCCTACCAGCATCCACTGAGCTCCAAATATATGCTACTCTTATATTAAATCCAATGAAGCACCTAATATGTGGTAGGCTCACTAAATCTTACTTAGTTATAAGAAAGGTTTTATAGAGAGGGCATTATAACCCTGTGACCAAGATGAACCACCTGAGGCTTGAAAAGGAGGAAATACCTTATACAAAGTCTTGCAACTGGTGAGTAATAGAGCTTGGATTTGAATGCTGCCCTGTCTTCAAATTCCTTACATTTTTCGAGGAACCATCAATGCCACTTGGTCCCCCATAAAAAAGTTAACTGCTCCATAAACATTTTACTTTGTTTTGAAATGAATCACCTCTGCAGTCATTCAAGATTTGCAAAGTAAAAACGAAACAAAACAAGAAAACCCTGAAAATATACTCATCACTCAATTTCTTGGGTATTTATATATAAAATCATTCCAACTGGTATGTCATCTCTCTATTCCCACCCCACCTTCTTATCTCCTTCCCCCATCCTTGGGACTTCCTCCCAGGTCCTGACACCATAAAGAACAGTTCTACCTGCTATGGAGTGAGACAAAAGCATAGCCTCTGTTCCACACTACAAAATAGTTTAAAAGAAATGGGTAGAGAAGATAGGTAATATCTGTTCCTTCGCTTGTTTTCTCATCTACTAGTTAAGCGACTGGATCACTGATGTTTGTCACTTATGCATCCATATGCCACAGGCTGGACAGTGACCACAGATCTTCACCCTCACAGTGTCCCTATGAGACTGGGGGTGGGTAGGAGCCCACGTGACAAACTTGAGCTTCCTGGCCTTCCTGGCCAGCTGCCTGGGTTATTTCATCAATAGTGTTAGGGGTGCCCCAAGCTTTAATGAATTTTCCTTGTCTTTATGTCATTGTTTAAAATAAACATGGCATCCTAGCTGGTGTGACTCTGTGGATTGAGTGCTGTCCTACAAACCAAAGGGTAACCAGTTAGATTCCCAGTCAAGGTACATGCCTGGGTTGTGTGCCAGATCCTCAACTGGGGGCATTTGAGAGGCAACCAATCAATATATCTCTCACACATCAATGTTTCTCTCCCTCTCTTCTTCTCTCTATAAAAATAAATACATAAAATCTTTACAAAAATAAAATAAAATAAAGGTGGCTCAGGCCCCAACATGTATCACTAAATTCCAAGATTCTGATATTCTTTTCATGAATAAGGAGGTGGGAATTTATTTTTGAATGTCATTCGATTTTTCAATACCTAAGTAAAGAGACACACACAAAAAAATAATTTTTGAGTTTCTTTTGTTTTTGTTTTTGTTTTTTAATGTAGAAATCTTATTTAAGGTATTTCAGAATCCAGCATCTGGTTTTCACTGCTTATTATACTTTTCTTTTTCCCCAACAACCTCTGGTCAGAGTAGTGGGAATATAGATGAGTATTAATTTCTCCTTCACACTTTTATGTATACTATAGCACTTTAATTGATTTATTTTATGCCTTGATTTGATCCAAAAAAAATTAAAGTAGCTTACAAGGACTGTAGAATGTAAAATGACATAAACTAGAAGCAGTTATGGGAGGAAAATAAAGACACAGGCATAAAATGATACCAAAATGAAGATCATAAAATCTTTTACACTTTGCCCAGAATAAAAAATTGAATTCTGAAGCTTTTTAATAACCAATGCAAAAGGAGAAACCTGAGTGTTCTTTGTTTTTGTTTTTTTATCCTCACCCAAGGACATTTTTTTCCACTGCTTTTTTTTAGAGACAGAGGAAGGGAGAGAAACATCTATGTGATGTGAGAGAGCATTGACGGGTTGCCTCCCTCAGGCAACCAGACTGGGGATCGTACAGCGCCCGGACCAGGGATCAAACCCGCAACCTAGGCATGTGCCCTGACCGGAAATCAAACCTGCAATCTTTTGGGTACAGGACTACACTCCAACCAACTGGGCCACACCAGCCAGAGCCTGAGTGGTTTTACAATTTCCAGGCCAATAAAAAATGAAAAATTGATTGCTCAAGAGAAGCATGGCTATTTCTAATATTTTGGGAGGCCTCTCATATACAGAATAAGCAATGTTTCTCAATCCCATCCTCGTAGCAGCTCTAATGGAGAATTTCACAGGCCTGTATCTCATAGCATTTAGATCTTTGGCCTTCCTTGGCCACTTCTTAAGTTAGTATATCTATGCTTATGGTAAAAACTGAAAGGGAGCCTAAAGGGGGGGATTCCGGGGAGCTGGTAATGTTCTGTTTCTTCATCAGGTGCTCATTGCACAGATATGTTCAATTTCTGGAAATTCATCAAGCCATACATTTACATGTGCACTTTTCTGTACATATAAGATACTTCAATGAAATGTTTAAAAACACATACATACACACACAGCCAGGGACTACAAGGACAATTTGCATCCTTTTCTAAAAAGTTGGGTAGTAGTTAAGAAATTTTTTAAAACTTTAGCACAAAAAATAAATTACTAAAAATCATAAGGTAAAAATAATACTCATTCTTGCTTGTCTCATGGATACTTCTTGTAAAAACAGCGCTTATTAGACTCTAAGAGGGTTAAAAATTAAAAATCTATCTGCCATGCTTTGCTCAGAATTATAACATATTTAGCCCAATGCCCTCTATATACACCATCCAAACTATTCTCACCTCTTCCAGTAGTTTTTTATATAAGATAACATATAAATCTATTAACTGTGGATCATAGGGTCAAAGGAAGATTGTCTGAAAGCACAAAAATGTATGGCTGGCCTAGTTTAGACCTCATTATTCTTGGATATAAGGAAAAGTGCTCTTGGAAAATAAAAGGGTAGATTTTGAGACTGGTGGAACTTGGTAGAGAACTAGACAGTGAGCAGCCAACTCCAAGAACAGCCTCTAGGCCCCATTCCAAAGCAAACTCTGCTATGGCGGCTGTGAAGCTCTGCTCCATAAAGTTCCGCACTAGAGGGCAAGACCAGGCTCCAGGGCAAAGACATGGCCTGGAAAATTACTGCAGTGCAGCTACCAGCCACTCCTAAAACCAGCACTGAAGTGGCTGCTTCAGAAGACCTTGTGCTGCAAAGCAGTTACAACCACACAGGGCGCCTGAACACCTCCCAGGACAGGGAGTGGCAAGCAGCCCAGCACCGCCCAGCAGGTGAATGGGGCCTCAACTCAGGCTGAGGAGTCCTAGGTGGTGGGCAAGGTAGAAAGAGCGGCTGTGTCACTGCAGTTCTGCTGGCCATGCAGGAACAAGGACTGCAGAGACCAGTGAAAAGAGACACCACATCTGGGTGTCTCCTCTTGTCACACACTGCATTCCTGGTACACAGTGGTAGGACCAAAGAAACATTTATAATAAAAAAAGCATTGATGGCTTAATTGTTTTATCCTCATCAAGGACATGCTTGCTGATTTTAGAGAGAGGCGAAGGGAGGGAGAGAGAGAGGGAGAGAAACATCTATGTGAGGGAGAAACATGATCAGCTGCCTCTGACACACACCTCGACTGAGGACAGAACCTGCAACCCAGGCACATGCCCTGACCAGGAATCAAACCTGCAACCTTCCAGTTTATTGGACGACGCTCCAACTGAGGCACACCAGCCAGGGTGATGGCTTAATTCTTATCCTTTGCATTCATGTTTAAAGTCTATTGTTTCTATGTATTATGGTATATAGAACAATAATTCCTAGGTTCTATTCATAGATTGGTCACTGATAAACAAAGCATCTGCCAGTGGAAACTAAACTGTCAAGTGCTCAGAAATGCTAAGCTTACCATCCATAACCAGAAGGTATTTGTTTGAGTGCCTAGTATGTCACCAGATTTGAATACTGATTTGAAGTTACATGCAGCAGCTAGGTGACCAGAATGGCAAAAGTCAAGTAGGTAGGACACAGGAACAGGAGCCCGAGGTAGCGTGGGAAAGAGGACCAGCCCAGCCGGGGCAGAGAGAGACAGAGTCCCAGGCCGCAAGGCACACATGAAGCAGTTGTGCTTCCTTTCTCCAGCTCGCCTGTGCTCCAAATTTCAACTCTAAGCCACACCATCCTTGCTCTGCCCACATAATCTGTCTCATTTGTTTCTCCCTCTCTCTCTGCCTGTGTCTCAGATTACTGTTCTGCCCAGAGTTACCTCTGTTGCTGCAGGGTTTGTATCCTTTCCTAATCAGAATGGCTGTGGTGACCTCAAGAGCTGAAGTGTCTGCCTGACATCTGCGGGTGTGCCTCTTCAGCCACTCAAAGTCAATTAGAAATCATAAGAGCCAACCAGAGAGATCTGTTACAGATTTAAGGCAGGGAAAGCTGATTAATTCCTGAGCTTAAGAACACCTGGGGTTCAGCAGGTAAACCTAGCACTTAAAAGGGGACATACCAGACCCAGCCTTGGGAGACCTAGAAAGAAGCTGGTGCACGGTGTCATTCAGCCCTGGCTTTGTGCCCAAATGCGATCTCTTGGCTCCAGCATCAAGTTGGTCCCAGCAGACCAATTATAGAGCAAAGAACCTAGAAACCGTTTTAGTCCAGACCTCTGCCCTCAGAAGGGACTTAGCTAACTCAATCTGAGCAAATGGGTATAACATGTTAAAATCTGCCAGAATGGAGAATCTTTAACTTCCAATAATAGTCTGTTCCCAGGACTGTTTTTCAGCCAGGATAAGCTGATACAGCTATACCAGTTATTAAAATACTTGAAACAGTTATGAACAAGTTGGGATAGAGTGACTACCCCAGGCCCTCTGAATGCCCCACTACCACCTTGTCCCCAGGAGCACTTCATGACCCAGCAGCTAATGGGCTAATGCCAGCCACAGCAAGGGACCTTTAGTACCCTGTGTAGGCACCATCGCTAGCAAACTATTGTTGTTTTGTTATTATCCTTGCCTGTTCCACTCTATATGTCTACCCTATTCTAAAACATTCAACTGCTATTATCTATAAATGCCATTCTCAAAGGTTGTGATTCAAAGTCTTTCATAATACAGCACCATTCCTTATTCTCCCTCATACCCTCTGCAACAAACCCAGAGGCTCAGCCTTCCCAAACACTGCCTCTTGGTCCTTGCTTACACTGCTCTTTCTGACTAAAGTAGCCTCCTCTTTCTGTATCCATTAAAATATTATCAACCTCTCAAGATCTCCTGAAATGTCACCATTTCCATGAAATTAATTCAAAGAGCTGTGTCCCATTACCAGAAGTGTCACAACAACATCTAGATTCTACATTTGTAAAACTTAATGACAGTTTCATATTATGATTATTTGTATATGTGCACTGAACTCCCCTCCTAGAGAGAAAGCTGTTGAGAGGGCAGAAACCATAACCTTAGTCATCGTTATATCTAAGTCACATAGCACGATGCCTTGCTCAAGGTATGTGCTAAATAAATATTTGTTGAAATGACTGAATGAATAGTTCTGATTATTTTGTCTAAGGGACCCATTTTCTGTCTGTTAATGATTTTGGTTGCTTTTCTCTGAAGTTACTCCAATTGTGGTTGCATCTTTTTTTTACATATAGAGCCCAAATTGCACACCATCCATATCTTAAACTACTGTGCTATTCCATAAAGATGAAGCAGGAAGCCTGCTCCCCTGTCATTACTTTGCCACCCTACAGTTTGTGACTGCCATCTCTCCATATACTTCTTCCAGCACCAGACTGTTGAACCAGTCACACAGGGACAGGCAAATGAAAGGTTCTTCATAATGAAGGGTAGCCTTACAGATGACAGGAAAGCTGTTGGTAGAGTGAGCTGGCAGGGACTGCTAGAGGGAGGAGGCAGGGTGGCTTGTTGGGAAGCAGAGCCAACTAAGATGGGACTCTGGTTGCTGTGGTCAAGGCCACGGGTACAGTCCTGAGAGGAGAAGTTTTACTACCCTGGCTGCTGTGGATTGGCCAGGGTGTAGAGGAGGGATGCCAGCAACTCCCTTCCTACCTCTCTCCTTCCTAATTCCTCCTCCCCTGCTCTGCCTTCAGAGGAATAGCTCTGAGCTGGGAGTAGGACAAGGGGTCTTTGATACAAGATGTCTGGGCTTTTTATATACAAAGAAGGATGGGAGACAAGGAGCCACAAACCACAGCCACTGCCTAAATCTCATTCCAAAAGGAAATCACAGAAAAAAGTAGAACCCAATGGGATGACCAGTGTGAAAAGTCACCCTATAGAGTAGATGGGTTTCAGGGTTCTAAGTGATCCATCAGTGTCCAAGCTTGAACTCTCATTAAAAATGATGGTTAAGGAAACAGAAAGCCAGTTCTGGAATAGGAACCTGGGAACATTTTTCTGGAGGAGAGTGAGTATGGAAAAGGAAACAAAGAATAAGGAAACCCAGTCAGAGTTAAGATTCTTCTAAAAGGGAAACCGAACAGACCCAAGAATTGATGGTTAAAGATGAGACAGCCAACCGGAGCCAGAGTATGAAATTTGATTATGGCAACCTGCTTCTGGCCTCTGCGGAGAAAGCACACTAGAGGTAAAAGTATGTGTTGGGGGGTGGGGAAGAAGAAGGGAGGTTACTGATTTTAGGGTCACAAAACCACTGCCTTCCTCTGTTTTTAATTTGTGCAGAGATTCCCACTGGCTACCACATTAATAATACTGAGAAGGGGTGCCCCAAGGAGAAAAGAAGGAAGGTCTCTCCCAGGACGCCCCACCTGCACACGCTCCAAGTGGGCTCATCCACTTGGGGCTATGAAGGGTATGGAAGAGTAAATTCATTCTGTCTTTCAGAGGTAAAAAGAAGGTTCACAGAAGGGAAGAACTAGCTACGGGAAGACAGATTTGGGTCCTCAGAAGGAAAAACTCTCTTATTTAGAGCTGTAGAACTGTCTTCCTCATGATGTGCTGAACTCTCTGAAATAAACCTTGGAGATCATTTGGCCCAACCCCCTCCTTCCACCCAAGAAGCTGCCATTTTTCCCTTGATTCCCCAACTACTACAGAGAGAACCAGGATTGTAACCTCAGTCTCCCAACTCACAACCAGAATTATTTCAACTGCAATACAGTGAGAGGTTCCACCATAAACATTATCTCTACCCTGAATCAGCTCAATTACAGACCCTAGTGATTCCCCCCTTCAGTTAGAGAAGACAAAGCACCACACCCAACTCTGGGCAAAGCATCTGACTAAAGGACATGTCAAAGAATCTTCACACCAGTAATTTCATCAGTTATTCCTTCAGTTTCCTGGGAAAGGAAGGTGCAGGCATGAGAGAAGATGTGCTAGACCTGTGAACCTCTGCCCTTGGGCTAGGGAAGGGAATCTGGTAGTTCTGGCAGTCTCTCTCCACTTCTTCCAGCTATTACATAGACCTTTTATAGTCCCTGACACTTCCAGAGTTTTACTTGTTAGTTCCATCAATAGTAAATTGTAAATCATCTCGGATAGCCATTCCTGTTGGGGCGGGGGGTGGGGGGGGAGGGCGGTGATGAGAGAGAGACCATTCTCTCTCCATTTTCCTAGAAGGAAGCTGAGGCACAGAAAAATTAAGTAGCCTTGGCTAAGTTAAAAGGCATTAAGTGGTCCACTGTGCTGTGCATTGTTTCTTTGAGCAGGGTCCGGGGAGTCTGGTGAATTCCGGGGAGTTGGTAAATTCGGCAGGGTTCCCAAGGAGGGCTTCAGATAACTAGCTGTAGGAATGGCCAGGACTAGGAGAGGGGACGGCTCAATGAGGAGGTGGGAGACTTGGAGGAAGAGGAAGGGGCTGGGAGGGGAGTGGCGTGGCAACGGGAAGGGGGAGGAGAGGTGGCTCTAAGAGGTATTGTTAAAATAAAGAACCGCGGAAAATGCACCCGGAAAGAGAATGGAGTGAGTGAGCCCTAGAGAAAGCGATGAGCAAAGTTTGGGCCACGCAGACGAGAGCGCGTGGCCTCAGTAGAGACCGCCGAGGGCATCCTAGACACAAATCTACAGCCCGCGTGTGGACCGCGCGTGTCTCCTCCCGGGGGACTGCAAGCCTAGCGCCTCTGGAAGTGCCCCAAGTCTGGGCCAGCATTTCCACAGGACGAGGGGAGCCTCTCTTCCCCTCGCCCTCCGAAAGGAGAAGCAAGCAGCCCCGAGGATGCCCAGACCCCATGTGTCCCGGCGGCCAGGCCCGGCCTTGGCCCTTCCTCCCCCGGTAGGCAGTGGGGCGGCGCCGGGCACCTGGAGACGAAAACGAGTTCCAAATCGGGTCTGAGGATGAGTCGGCTCCTCAGAGTGCTTGAGCCAGCGATACTACCCGTTCTCACCTCCGCGACCTCTCCCGCCCCCCGCCCGGTGCTACTTACTCCGGTTCAGGGGATTCCCGCCGACCTGGGACGACGCCACCAGTTCCAAATAAAGAGTCCAGATCCCCACGGACACCACGGTGAGAACCAGCAGCAGCCGGAAGCGCCGCCGCAGCAGCTTGACCGGGCGCAGGAGCAGGAGGAGCAGCGCGGCGCGGGGACTCCCCATAGCGCTGCGCCCGGGCGGCCGCCACCAGCCCCAGCCCCAGTCCCACGGCCGGGCCCAGCGCCCCGGGCGCGCGAGGACCCAACCCCAGCCCAGCGTCTCAGGGCTGAGCCGAGGCCGTCTCCCCCGGCCGCGCTCCAGCAGGACGCGGGCTCATGCTCCGCGCGCCAGGGGTCGGTCAGCAGCACTAGCGCCGCGCGCCAGCCCCAGGTCTCTACAGGAGCGGAGCCCGGCTCCTCCTCCCCGAATGTCCTCCGCGCGCGGCTCTCCTCTCCACGCCTTTCCCAGTCGCAGGCGCGCTGTCTCCCCCTCTCTCTCGGCTTGCTCTCACACACTGCCCCCCGGGAGGCTCCTGAGGTGCACGCCAACCGGCCCCTCCTCTCTCCCCCTCCCGCCCCGGCTTTCTCCCAGCCCTAGCGTTGGCGGCGCACCCACCTGTCCCGCCCCCGCCCAGGCCCCGCCCCCAGGGCACAGGTGGGCCCCGCCCCCAGGAGACCTAAGAAGGAGACCGGGTGCAGCACGGGATGAGGCCCCAGGGCTGGTAACTCGCAGCCGCCGCCGACTAGGGATGGATGGGGTCCAGGTGGGGGCGAATTATGCTCTGAACTCTGCATGACTGAAGAAAACTGAGGTACCTCTCAGGCACTGAATCGTGTTGCTCCCCAAGCAAAAGTGAAGCTGGGTAGATGCGGGGCGCGAGTGGGGTCTCGTGTTGTGGTGACGCCTGAGGTTTTGGTTTCAGGGCCATTCGTGGCCTACACCGACCCTATTCCCTACTTTAGGTAACAGGAGTAGAAATTATTAGTTGGGAGGCAATGACCACTTACCTTAATTCAGCCATAGTTCCTTCTTCCAGGACGGATTTAAAGATGCTTCCTTCGCAGTCTCAAACACATCCCTTGGGAAGTTATGTGGCCCCCAGGATGAACCCCAAGTAACTTTTCCCAGACTACGATGAAATAGCTGTTGGGAGCAAGTAGATGGTAAAGAGTTCTGAAAAAGAATTAAAAATCAAAAAACATAAGTCACTCAAGTTGAAAAGATCATCAAGACCAGCAGTATTCCATTTCTCTGCCTTCCGGCAGGTAAAGCAATATCTGATTTAAATGATATAATTAAGGTCCAAAGGAGCAGAGTGAATTTCCTCAGGTCATTCAGAAGGTAATAATGTAGTTTTATTTTCCACTGTTACTCCTGAGAAAAATGATCAGGAGACGATGGAGAAAGTGGAGGTACAAAAGCATTCCAGACATTTTAAAATCAAATTAATAACATGCAAATGCTGTTTCAAGACAAGTTCACAGAACAGAGTGCTATGTTTTCCCTTCTCTATTACCACCTTAGTCCAATTGTGTCTACTGGACTATTGTAAATTTTCCTCAACTAGCTCCCTGGACTCCAGGCTCCCTCACCCTGCCCTAGCCATTCTCTCCCCTACTACCAAATAGTCTTTACAAAATTCTCTTATACATCTATACACCTGGACAGAAATATTTAATGGCTTCCCAGTACTTACTGATTAAAATATAAACTGTAAATCTGAACTCAAGGTCTTCCAAAACCTTTTTTCAACGTTGTGCTCCAGCTAAAATAAGTTTATTCACTGCCCCTCAACACATTTTCTTTTCTCGTTGGCCAAGTTTGACCCTTTCTGCAAGGTCCATTTCAGGTTCTATGAAGCGTTGTTGGACCAGCCCAACCCTAAGCAACACCACCTTCCCTGAAGCTTTAGTAGAATTTACAGTGGCCCCACTCACTGATATGGACAGACTCACTTTTGAGTGTAAAATCTTGTTCCCCCAACTTCACTGTGAAGCTTCAAAAGTGGGAACTTCCAATCCTCAGTCTGTAGCATATCCAGGAGGAAAAATTATTCTGTATCCTTCGTCTTCTGGCTGAACTAATAACCAAAGACAAAACAGATTAGCAGGAGAAAAACAAATTAAAGTTTAGTAATATGTACACTTCCATATACATGGGAGAGACCCAGGAAAGCTGAGTAACCAAACTGGTGGAAGCCACCGCCTTTTAAATACAACCTTCGTCTAAAGACAGAGGTGTCGGGGGTACAGAGTCAGTTATGGGAGTTTACCAGGACAAGAACAGTAAGCAAGGGTAAGACTGTTATGCAGATTTAAGACCATGCCTTCTCCTTTGATAGTGAAGGCAGACCTGGAACAGTGAAGGGGACACCTTTACAAATGGAGATTCCCTTACAAATATAAATGTCCTTTTATGGTAACTTCTTGGTTTTCAGACTTCTCCCAGGTCTGCTGTTTCATAAAATGAACCAACCTAAAATAACCAATATCCTGAAGCGGCATATTCTGGATTGGCAAACTCTGCCCATCTTCATAGCACAACGTCTATTTGTGATTCAGTAATGTTTGAGGATAAAGGTAGCACTTGGAGTGAACATCCCCTGGAACTTCCAGTGTAGTTGTTTAGCAAAAGGTGAATCTGAAGGACAATTCTCTAATATTCAATAGCCCCAGGGAAATGTCTCTAAGTTCCAAACCACAGCTGTATGCACTTCCCATGCTCTTTCTCCCCGAAAGACCAAGACAGGAACAGCCAGCATGTATGTACAAGCTCGGCTGAGGCAGGTGGGAGGTGACCAGAGTCCCTGTAAATAGAGCCTCTTTCATTGGCAACAACCAGGCAGGATGACTGGATGTAAAGCTGAGTCACTTTCAGGACTTTGTCATGGAAACAGACCTCAAGACTGGCCCTCCTGAGAGAACATATGCAATCACTTCAATCAACCAGACCCTTGAAGTATCTATTATGTGGGAACCAAGAGAGATGTAAAACAGAGAGCATGTCGTTAGTTGAGAAGAAAAGCTATCCCACAGAAAAACAAATCTGACACATTAAAGGCTGAGTTTCTGGTCCAAAAAGTGAATTACAAAGAAATTCAGAAGAGGAAAAAGATACCTCTAGAGCTTCAATACTGTGCCCTCCTCTTCTCTCACTTGCTTTATCTTCCCCCAGACAAAAAGAGGGTGGGGAGAGAGAGAAAGGACACAGAGGGAGAGGAGAAAAACATCTAAGTGAGAGAAATATTGATCAGTTGCCTCTTGCACTCCCCCAAATGGGGTGGGGGGTCTCCCGGAACTGCAACCTAGGCACGTGCCCTGACCAGGAAGGGACCTTTGGCTGTGTGGAATGACAGCCAACCAACGGAGCCACCCCAGCCAGGGCACGCCTTTTTTTTTTTTTTTTTTTTTTTTGTAGTTTAAATGCATTTTCTTTTTAGACAACCTATATGACATGTTTTTCTTTTTTCTTAAAAACAATGCCTCCACTTGAAATAAATCAAGGCCAAAATAAATGAAGAGCTTAAGATAACATCAGTCTCATTTATCCAAGTCCTGCTGTATGGATGAAAAGCAGCAGCCAGATATGATGACAGGCGATAGATCCAAATTACCACATTTGTTAATCTTTTTCCATTCTAAACCATCCTAACAGAAAACCGTATATGGGGTTGCACTGTCCTCACGGAGGTCCAGCAGAGCAACCATTCCATCTGGATTCATGTTTTCTCACCAATCAAGAACTGGCAGTTTTTGAAATTAGCAAGGATGTGCTCCATTTGTTCTGCAGCTCCTGTCATAAAAAGCTTCATTCTTTCTGGTCTCTGTTTTTCTAGTTTCCCTTTGATTGATTTCATATAATCTTTGATGTACGTCTTGTAGGCTGGTCTTTTGTGAAGCTGGTTTCCTGCAAATGATGGTTCATGGCAATATCAACACCAGTGATGACTGATGGTGGCTGGAAGGAGACGAGGTTGGTGCCTTAACCGGAGTCCAGAGCTCAGAGTGAGTTCAGTGGAGCCGTAGCAGCACTCAGGGTGGGGCTTGAACAGATCATTCCTTCCCCTACTTACAGTGAGAGAGTGCAGGGGTGGAGAGGGCTAAGGAGACCAAGAAACTCTTGTGATGCTACTCTCTCCCTCGTCTATTTTCTTCCCTGCTGTGGTTGCCTCCTCAGCACTGAGATAGCCCTCACCCCAGACCGTGAGTTCAGACTGCTTGCTCCAAATCCCTTTTTGTCTCCTAGTGATTGCCCAGCAGTGGAGGATCTGGGCTTTAAGACCCGAATTCCATTCGCAGTTAACTGAGCTAGCTAGCTGTCATCCTCCCTCAGGTCCAGAGACAAGCATGTGGGTTGAGATATTCAAGGTGACAAATTTTGATGGCATAATATTGCCACCAATGTCTGTTCATTGTCATGTCAATTTAAGGAGATACTCACTGGTCGTTCTAAAGGTTTTCACTGTCCTTTTGCTCTCCCACTTTAGCCCTGGCACCTGACCCAGAATGGCTCAGGATCACATTGCAGAAGTCACACCTGATAATAAAAATAATTTCTATCATGTCATCTGTAAAACTAATGGGATGGGCTCTGGTTTTTGGCTTATCAAGAATGTCAGAGTCAAGTCAAACCACAAAGGTTCTTCTCCCAAATTTCAGAGGCTTTGTTAGAGATGTCAAGCTAAGCTTTCTAAAATGAGCCAAGGCTAGCCAAGAGACCAAAAAATTCTGGTTTGCAGAGAGCTGAAAGGGAAAGGTTTCAGTGAACATTAGGTATGGTAGCAGAACTCTTGTATCCAGTGCAATTTTTATTCTGGTCTATATGGATATTAGAATATAAGTAATTCCATGACTCCAGTACCACCTTTCATTTCCTAAAGCATGACATCTACATTATAATGTGACACCTTTGAGCATATAGAGCATCTTTACATCTATATCATGTGTATTATTTCTTACAACCAAATGGGAATTACAAACAAACTTCATAAACCTCAGTTTAAGATAGCCTGCACCAAGTTCATGTGACCAGTAAGTGATATAATCAGAACTAGAACCAGATCTTTAGTCTCTGGTCTTTTTTCCATTGTACCCAGAGATCTCCTTCTCTGGCCTGACGTTCCATAATTCCTTATGCTCATACATACCTTCATCTCTTCTTTTTTTACTTCAGGAACTTCGCTGCTATTCAAATGAATCACATGGAGATTCGTAGTGGAAATTCTGACAAATCAATGAGGATCTACGGGCCATCATGAAGACAATGTTTTAGATTGAGATTTGGGAAGACTGAATTCCTTTGAGAGAATTTCTAAGAGAGAAAGAACAGTGCTAAAGCTATCCCCAAGTGCCATGGTCACCTTAAGCAAGCATTTATTTATCTTTTTCAACACATGTAAATCATTCATACCCAAAGCTATAGGTTTCATTGATTTCATTTTACAGACAAGAATATGGGCTTAACCCTGGCTGGTGTGGCTCAGTGGACCTGGCGCCGGCCTGCAAACCAAAAGGTTGCTGGTTCGATTCCTAGTCAGGGCACAAGCCTAGGTTGCAGGCCAGGCCCCAAGCTGGGGCATGTGAGGGGCAACCGATCCATGTATCTCTTGCACTTTGATGTTTCTCTCCCTCTCTTTCTCCCTCCATTCCCCTCTCTCTAAAATTAAATAAATAAAATCTTTTAAAAAAATTTTTAAAAGCTCTGGCTGGTGTGGCTCAGTGGATTGAGTGCCAGCCTGCGAACCAGAGCGTTGCTGGTTTCCTTCCCCATCAGGGCACATGCCTAGGTTGCAGGCTGGGTCCCCAGTCGCGGGCATGCGAGAGACAACCACACATTGATGCTTCTCTCCCTCTCTTCTCCCTCCCTTCCCCTCTGTCTAAAAATAAATAAATAAAATCATTAAAGAAACAGAAAATGGGCTTAGAGATTTTTTTTCTATTATAGCAATTTTGCAACGATCATTTTTCTTTTTTCTTTTACATTCATTTTTATTGTGGTAAAGGGCTTAAAGATTTTTAAATAACTTGCTCAAAATGATATAGGTGACTTGTATCTTAGATGAGACTCAAACTCAGACTCAGGCTCAGGCTTCCTACTTCAGATCCAGGCTTTTTTTCTCTTTTTTTCCTTTGCACATGTTTCCCTGGAAGTTCCCCTGGAGAAATATATTCACCCTGGAAACTCTGAGCTCACTCTCAGCACGTCTATAACTCACCCAGCACATGATAATTCTTCCCCTCCCTACCCTCATCAATGCTGCCTGCTTTGCGCTTTACTAAAGAGAAACTTTTCCCTATCCCTTCCTTCCATGAGTCCATCTTTTACAAATCTTTCTATAGAGTTTCTACTATGGAGGCTAAGTCCATATGGAGGCCAACCGAAAGGTGGAAGCTCTCACTGAACACTTCTTATTGGCTGCTTTTCTTGATTTCCCATACAGTCAGGCCCTTCTGTCTGTATGATGGAAAGAATTTTATGAGCTCTGACCAAGCCTTAGTTGCTTCCTTGTTACCGAACTAAAGGGGTTTATTCATCTGTATCCATCAGAACCCAATCAAACAGAATCAGGAGTTTGCAGCTAAGAAAATAAAGGTTTGCCCTGGCTGGTGTGGCTCAGTGGATTGAGCGCTGGCCTGTGAACCAAAGGGTATATGCCTGGGTTGCGGGCCAGGTCGACAGTAGAAGACGCTCAAGAGGCAACCACACAATGATGTTTCTTTCCCTCCCTTTCTCCCTTCCTTCACCTCTTTAAAAATAAATAAATAAAATCTTTAAAAAGAAAAGAAAAGTTTATTTCTAAGGAAATGGCGCCAAACCCAGAGTGACAGGTGAGCTTGTGCAAGGGAGTGGGAAGTGGGTGGGTCAGGGTGTTGCATGAAGCCAGCTTGAATAAAAAGGAAAGAAAGGAGAATGGTCATATGAAAGAAATGAAGTTACTGCATGGTTACAGCCATCTATGGCCCTAAACATTTGCATCCTAGATAGGGAAACAGAGGACTATTTACCATCCCTATAGAAGATTATATGCAAGACTGCATCATGGGGAGTCAACAAAAAGATGAAGAGAGGGCAGACATGTTATGCTGAAGCGTCAGAAAAAGGCGCATGAGCTAGAAAAGATCCCAGACAGTTCAACTACTGAAAACTTAAGACTTCATCTTCCTCCCACACAAACAAGTTGCTGATACAATCCTCAAGCGTGAAGACCCAGACAGAACTGTATGTTTCAAAGCTAAAGTTTGGCATCTATGGCTGGGTCTTGCTTTCCTTTCCTATAATAATAACAATAGTTATAATAATAACAGTAGTTATTATTATAATTTCTAATAATCATCTGAGGATATGTTTATTGATTTTAGAGAGAGGAAGGGAAAGGAGGAGAGAGAGAGAGAGAAACATCAATGCGAGAGAGAAACATCGGATCGGTTGCCTCCCGTTTGTGCCCTGACTGGGAATCAAATCCCCAAACTTTTGGTGTGGGGATGAAGCTCCAACCAACAGACCCACCCTGCCAGTGCGTCCTTTCCCCTAATTATTACAACCTCTCTTTCTGCCTTCCTCCCCAAGGGAAAAGGATTCCCCAGAAAGTCAGCAGACAATTATCCATATCAAAATTAACTTTGACTTGTGTGTTTTTCAATGAGTAATACCAATTATTACCCTCCACTCAGGTTTGCTTTGTTGCTGGGAAACCTGCAAAGAGAAAGAGTGAATAGCACTCCTTGTTGCTCATTAGCTGGTGCTGAAACAAAGGCTAAATGAGCCTTCCCTGAAGCTCTACCTCTCTCAGACCAGTAACCCCACTAGTAAAATATTCTCACCCTCCTCCAGAAAGACACTCTCTCCTGTCTGCATCCTGCAGTCTGCTACCACAAATAATGGTAGAGGACTTGTAGCTGAAGCTAAGGCATAAGAGCCCACAACTCTGAGTTGCTTCCCAAGTCCTGGCACATGTTTGATGTTAGATGCTCACCATGTGGCTCCCCATGGCTCCAGGCCCATGGTCCTTAGTGCTCATACCTCTGAGTGAACTCTTGATGCTTCCTTCTCTTCTCCCAAGGATACATCCCACTCCCTTGGTCCTCACAAGTACAAGCACACACAGGTGTACACATATTTCCCTTTGTGAGGCTGCACAGATGGGTGGATTCAGGGGCAGCCTTCTTGCATGCCTTAGCTCTCTGGCACCACCTTCTGCAACACCGGGTATGTTCCCAGCATTTTCACAATGAGCTGTAGGACTCAAGCTGCCTGACATCACAACTTCTCCACTCCCTAACAGGGCTTGTCGGTGACCAGATCTGTTCTACATTCTATAATCCATAATTATGAAAAATGTTCTTATTCCCTAGTCACATGAGATTCTGCTTTTTCTAAAGCCCATCCACAGAAGGATGTGTTCCCCTAATAAAGTAGAAATGGAATATAGATGTTCCTTCCCTTGCCTCAAACACACTCAAATGCACTCACCTGCTGGGATGGCTGCAGGCAACCTGGCCTGTGGACACAGGGCAGGATTAACCTACCTCATGGCTTTGCTAGGGGAGAACAATGATCCTAAAGGCCAGTACATGTGCAGAGTGCCACAGAACAGCTCAAGTGCTCAAGCCTAAGACCGGCTTTCTGAAAACCTTCTTTGTCTACGTTCATAGGTCTAGGCTATAAACTCTGGTGAGAGAACCCCAGCCATGCCACTTAACACTCAATCACTGTGGCATCTCAGCAACATGTCTCGGTTTCCAGACGGTGATGCGGGGCACTGATGAGAGTCAGAGCTGTTGGTTTCGGGTTTCTCAGCCTTGTTATCTAAGGACCGGCTGCTTGGGATTTGATCAGGGCTGGTTTGGGAGAGACGCAGACGCCAACTTTTCCCCAGAACAGACTACTCTTTGAGCTCTGCCGCCACCCGGACTGGGGATGGAAGAAAGAAAACAAAAATCCCCACTGTATGTGGTTGTCCGGAATTTAACTTGGCCCTGGAGAGGGAAAATGAAAGAGTAACATTGCTCTTCCACTCTTAACGCCCTCTACAGACAGCAAACTTCATTAATGCAGAACTGTCAGGATTGAGGGGGGCGGGGCGGGGGGGCGGGGAGCCGGGCGCGGGTGTTAGGGTCTAGACCCTCAGCAGTGGGGGAGGTTCTCATCTCCTTCCTAGGTCAACACGAAGTGCCCAGTGGGAAAGTCTGATTTAAGCTTTTTAAAATTGATTTGAGAGAGAGAAAGGAAAAAGGAGATCAATTTATTGTTCCACTCATTTATGTATTCACTGATTGATTCTTGTTTGTGCCCTGACCAGGGATCAAATCCACAACCTTGGCTTATTAGGACGATGCTCTAACCAATCTATCCACCTGGCCAGAACTGGGAGTATCTGATTTGAAGGCAGTTTGCAAAACATAACTGAAACAATATTCTCATCTGGCGAAGCTATGAAGAAAGGGGATCAACCTAGTGTGGTGATTTGGAACAAGGACAGTCAGTGAAACTAGTCCTGTGAGGAAGTTTTTGTTTTGTTTTCCTCCTCCCTCCTGTATTAGCCACATACACAGTGTTAGCAGTGGCGGTGGTGGAAGGTGGTCAGGGCAGATGTTGAGCATCAGGAACAGTTTTTTTGGAAAAAGCAAAGTGTTGAGTTCTTCTTAAACTTTCATTTTGCTCTGGCACTTCTAAGTCTTCTGCCTTGACAAAGATTCTGCTTTTCATTCAGGCAGCGTACCCTCCGATGAGGACTGTCACTGTAGGTCAGTGAGAGATGTGCGCGGAAACCCTTGCATTCTATCACCCCTGGTCTTTTAGAGAACAGTTCACACTCTTGATTCTCCTTCAGAGTATTTAGAAAGTAAAGTCAGAGACTTCAAATCAGTCTCTGAATTATTTTTCTCATCTATGTCAGCTACCTTTTGGTATACAATGTCCAATCCCAGTGTTATCTTGGCTTTCTAGGTTGAATATTTTGCTTTTAGGCAAGTTTCCCCTAAATTCTATAGTATTCTCAAGAAAGATTACTCCTGATGTTAGAGACCTCTAGGAAAAGAAACCCCAAAACATTCCCACCATTAGCAGTTGGAGTTATGGGAAAGCATGAGATCATGTCTGGAGAAGACCCGGGTGGTTAGTGGAGAGAACCCAAGTCAAAATCCTGGGAACAACAACACCGACAGGACAAGTGAAAGAGGGGTCAGAGATAAAGAGTGGGCAAGTCCCGCAGACACAGGTGTCAGGTGAGCACAGAGAGCTGAGAAGCAGAAGAGCAGGGGCAATATCAGTGCAGATGTGGATAGGACAGCACCCTCAAATGCCAGTGCCCAGGAGGTAAGGCTGGGAGACCAGCTGTGATGCACCAGGAGACAGGGAGGGATGAACTCAAGAGGGGTCTAGTCAGAAGGAGTTGACGTAGAATACAGAATCCCAGGGATGTTATAGAGGATTTAAGCAGGGAACACGTAGAGAAAGAAGAGTTTCTTATAAGGTCATTTTGGGGGGAAAGGAATTCATTGCTTTGGCATGAAACAAGAAAAAGAACAGAGCCATTTGCACATAGAAAACATAGCTATTTTCTGCAGAAGGTTTTCAGGTACAGGTGCAGGGCTGGAGTGGGGAACCACTCTAATTTAAGTAAAAGAACTCCAGACCTACCAGTTCAATCTTGACTCATTTTTGAACCTGGAGCCAAATGAAATCTTATAAAAGTTTCCACAACAATGCTACATTAGGTTTATTTATGCTACAAATGTCAAGGCAAGGTTGCCAATTAAGAGGCTCTGGAGCAGTCAGCATAGCAATGTCAAGCTTGTAGTCGTTTAAAATCAGCCCTGATATGGTTAAATACTAAGTGATCAGTGGATATGACAATTATGAACCAAAACAGGAAGAAAATGTCACAAAACCAACCAAAGGTCCATGAGAAACATCATGGTTCAATATGGAGTCATTGGGATGCAAAAACTACAGACTAAGCATGTCAAAATGGAGTGGCTGACTGGAGAAAACTGGGCAATGTACACAGGATTGCTCTGTATGATTTCTTACAACCACATGTAAATCTACAATTATCTAAGGTAGAAATATACTGTATTCCCCCTTCTCCAAAAGCCCCAGTGGATGCCTGAAACCACAGATAGTACTGAACCCTATATATGTTGCATTTTTTTCCTATACATACCTACCTAAGATAGTTTAATTTTTAAATTAGGCACTGTAAGAGATTAACATCAGTGACTAATAGTAAAATAGAACAATTATAACAAGATATTGTAATAAAAGTTATGTGAATTGTTTGGGGCTGTTGTCAAGTAAAATAAGGGTTACCTAAACACAGTCCCTGTGGTACCATGACAATTAATCTGATACCCGAGATGGCTTCTAAGTGTATACAGCCTGGATGTGCTGGACAAAGGGATGACTACAGTCCTAGGGAGGATGCAGTAGAACAGTGGGAGACCTCATCACGTTACTCAGAATAGCACGCAATTAAAAATTTATAAATTGTTTACTCTTGACATTTTCTATGTAATATTTTAGGACGCATGGTTGACCATGGGTAACTCAAATTGTGGAAACTGAAACTGTAGATAGATAGATAGACAGATAGATAGATAGATAGATAGATAGATAGATGTGAGTTGCATATTATTTTATAACAAATATTTGTCCAACCTGAAAAAAAAGTACTTAGAACCTAACTTGAAGTGACTCTATTAAAATAACCTACATTCCAATATTAATTGGGTCTATCTCTCAATTTCATATTTTGGCCATTGGTTGGTTAGCTCATGTGTCAATACAACATATTTAATAAAAAAGGGAGAGAGAGGCTGACTCTTTTTTTTTTAAGCCATGTAGCCCAAGAACGAAAGAGTAAGAGATGCCAAGATCTGCCAACAAAAGCAGTACTAGCTGTCACCTGAAGGTCAAGCTCCGAGAAGGCTGCTACGGGAAGGGCAGGGGGTTTCTCAGAAACGATCTTAATTCACACATATACCATTTAAGATGTGAATATTATCACCTGGTAGTTCAAAAGAGAGAGAGAGAGAGAGAGAGAGAACGAGCACATAGCTTCTAAAATGAGGGATGTCCTACACACTAAGGCGGGTAGACTATGATGTCATCTGAGACAGGAGGTGAAAAGTCATTGCTCCAGAAGTCCAGGTTGTGCTCACACTTGTTTTTTGTATGGCTAAATTGAAACTAAGCCACTGGTCAATCCAGGAGTGGAATACTTCACAGCTTCGAACATAAAGCAATATTTTAATGTAGAGACTTAAAAAAAAAAACCCTTTTGAAACATTCTTTCCAGCATCTCCCTTCACTTAGCAGCCAGATCCTCCCTCCAGATCCACCTCTTCACCTGCTCTTTTTCCTGGTAGTCTGCCTGTTGTAGATCCATTTTTGCTCTGTGCCCTCACAAACTTGAGAAGTTAGGAAGGTACATGAGCATACTGTAACTTGCTGCAATCCTACATATTTTTTCATTGGTAGTCAATCTAACACAATGAATCCCTCCCTCATCAAGACCTATCCCTCACAATTCCATCACTTGCTCCCTATCGGCTCCCTCCCATCCTTCCAAAGGTTTACTCTTCTTAACAAGCTCCCCATCACATCAATGCCCATCTCTCTTTCAGTGGATGATCTTGATTTTATTTCCTCTATAAAAAATGAGGCAATCACCCCTTATCTAGTCTTATTGCCACCATCAGCACTGGCTCTCTTTCTCCTCCAGCTTCTTTTTCATGAACATCCCCTCCCTCTCATCCCTCTATCATCAATACCTTCTTCTGCCTGTTTTCTTTTAATATGAGTCTATAAATATGATTACAGCTTCTCCCAGCTAAAAACACCAAAACTTCTATTATCAACACTAAAGCTACTTCCCATCTTCTTCCTTTCTCTCATCTCTCAACCTAATACGGGCCGACCTCCATCTCCACTTCCCTGAAATTGTTCTAAATTCACCTACTGCTACTAAATGGCCAAATCTCAGTTTACTGACAACCTTTTACTTCTTGAACTTCTCATTCTTCTAGGTTTCAAAAAAATTGTTATTCAGACCATTCTTTTTTTTTTAATCCTCACCTGAGGGCACACTCATTGATTTTATTTTATTTTACTTTCATTGATTTTAGACAGAGGGGAAGGGAAGGAGAGGGAGAGAAACATCGATGCAGAACAGAAACATCCATGGCCACCTCTCTTAGGTCCCTGACCAGAGATGGAACCGGAAACCCAGGCATGTACTATGACAGGGAATCAAACCTGTGAACTTTCAGTTTACTGGACAATGCTCTAACAACTGAGCTACACCAGCCAGGGCTCAGACCATTCTTTTATTACTAGGTGTCTCCTCTGACCATTAGGTTTCCCCCTCCTGGCCCTCTTCTTTATTCTATATGCTTCCCATATCTGACCTCATCCAATTCTAGTTTGGATCAATGATTTCAATTACCTTCTATATGCTAATAATTCCAGATCTGTGTCTTTAATCTTAACCTCTCTGCTGACCTCACTTATTATTTTTTAATTATATTTTATTGATTATGCTGTTATAGTTGTACCAAGTTTTCCTCCTTTTCCCCTCTCCATCACCCCCCACTCCCTCAGGCAATCCCCATACCATTGTTCATGTTCACGGGTCATGTGTATAAGTAATTTAGCTACTCCATTTCCTATACTGTACTTTATATCCCCATGGCTATTCGTAACTACCTCTTTGTACTTCTTAATCTCCTCACATCTTCATCCATTCCCCAACACTTCCTCCCACCTGGCAACCATCAAAACACTCTCCATATCCATGATTCTGTCTCTGTTCTTCTTGTTTCCTTAGTAATTTTTTAGATTCAATTGTTGATAGATATGTATTTATTGCCACTTTATTGTTCATAGTTTTGATCACCTCTTTTTTAATAAGTCCTTTTAACATTTCACATAAAAATCGCTTGGTGATTTGAACTCCTTCAGTTTTTCTTGTCTGGGAAGCTCCTATCTGCCCTTTGATTCTAAATGATAGCTTTGCTGGGTAGAGCAACCTTGGCAATAGGTCCCTTCTTTTCATGACTTCGAATCCCTTCTAGTCTGCAAAGTTTCTTTTGAGAAAGAAGTTGACAATCTTCTGGGAATCCCCCTGTAGTTACTAACTGCTTCTCTCTTGCTGCTTTTAAGATTCTCTCTTTATCTTTAACTTTTGGCATTTTAATTATGATGTGTCTTGGAGTGGGCCTCTTTCCATCCTTCTTGTTTGGGACTCTCTGCACTTCCTGGACTTGCATGTTTATTTCCTTCACTAAATTAGGGAATTTTCTTTCATTATTTTTTTTAAATAGATTTCTAATTTCTTTCTCTTCTCCTTCTGGCATCCCTATGATGTGAATGTTGGAATGCTTGAAGTTGTCCTAGAGGCTGCTTACACTATCCTTGTTTATTTGGATTCTTTTTTCTTCTTCTTGTTTTTTACATCCTTACCTCTTCCCTAACCCTCATATCTCATCCATTACAAAGAAATGATGTTCATTCTACTTCTAAATCTGTCTTGTCTCTCTATTCCCAATGTCTTCCTTTAGCTCAGGCCTTGAATATCTGTTCTGGAAAAGGACTATAGCCATCTCTTTTCTTCTGTTCCTGTGTGCAGTGAGCTGTGACAGTACAATCTGCTCTGTTGCAAATATTACAGTAAATAGTAGCCCAACTAGTGAAGCATGGATGGAAAGGCAGTGAGAATCGTAAGACTAGATCAAAAATAACATAATTGCCCTGACTGGTGTGGCTCAGTGGGTTGGGTGTCATCCTACAAACTGAAAGGTCACAAACCAAAAGGTTGTGGGTTCAATTCCTGGTGAGGGCAGATACCTGGATTGTAGGTTCGATCCCATCGGGGTGCATGCAAGAAGCAACTAATCGATGTTTCTTTTCCACATCAATGTTTCTCTCCTTCTCTTTCTCCCTCCCTTCCCTCTCTCTAAAAAATAAATACAATCTTTTAAAAACAACAGAGAGGCTATTTTGTGAAAAAAAATTGCAAATTTCACTGGACAAAAAGTTGACTTACTGATTTTTGTACATAGGCTAGAAGAGAAAATTTAAGGCAAAGCAGGTAACACTGGTGGCTCTTTTCTAAAGATATTCTGCACCATCCTTTGCTTTGTTCCTACAGATATTGAGGTGAACCCTGGTATTAAGTGATTGTTCCTTGCCTTGATCTGCAGTACAAGGATTTCCCAGGAAAGAAACATCTGTTTATTAACGTGTGATGCTTTCTGTCCACCCTATTTTTTTTTCACTTTCATTTATTGATTTTTAGAGAGAAAGAGGAAGGGGGTGGGGGAGGAGCGAGAAAGAGATAGGTTTGTTGTTCCACTTATTTATGAATTCAATGGCTGATTCTTGTATGTGCCCTGACCGTGGATCAAACTCATGCATATCAAGACAATGCTCTAACCAGCTAAGCTCTCTGGCTAGGGCCACCCTAATTTTTAAGAAAGTGAGTTTGCACTTCAAATTCTTTTAATACATGAATACTATTAAATATTTCTAATTTTGCTTTTCCCCATTAAGGTTTCTATTGATGCAAAAGGTCATTATTGTATCAATAATGTAATACACATTAATGTATAATAATGTATAACATTACTTATATAATACATATTAATACATCATTGTATTAAATGAAATTTCATACCTTTTTAAAAAGATTTTATTTCTTTTTATAGAGAGAGTAAGAGAGGGAGAAAGAGAGGGAGAGAAACATCAATGTGAGAGAGAAGCATTGATCGGTCGCCTCCCATAGGCACCCTGTGACCAGGACAGAACCCGCAGCCCAGGCATGTGCCCTGACTGGGAATCCAACCAGCAACCTTTCACTTTGAGGAATGGTGTCCGACAAACTGAGCCACCAGTCAGTGCTCATATATTTATGTCCTACATTACGCAACTTTGTCTCCTGTCCTTGCACTTCCCCATGCTATCACACATGTTGTTCCTCTACCTAGAATGTCCAAACTCTTGTCTGACTCTGAATTGACACTTATGATTCAGCTCAAATATGACCTCATTTAAGTCATCTTCTCTGTTACTTTCTATCCTATGCACTCATAGCACTTATTTTCCCATCAACCTTTGGAGCACAAAGAATATTTTTATGTGTGCTTTAAACTTACGTTCCAGCACAATTTCTGGTACATTCAAAGCACCCTAGAATAAAATGCCAAATGCAGAAATGAATGGTATTAAATGCATGTTGGAATCTGACTAACAATGGTGGGCACTTGAAAGGAAGTCAATTGAAGCTAAAATATTGATGATAGTTAACTGTAATTGAATGTCCACTACATGCTAGGCACAAAACTAAGCCATTTCATGGACTTTAAAACATATGTACAACCCATATAAAATTCACCCTTTTAAAGTGTACAGTTCAGTGGCTTTTAGTATATTCAGTTTTGTAACCATCATCATTAATTCTAGAATATTTTCATGACCCCAAGAAGAAACCCTACACATATTAACAGTCACACCTCATCCAGAACCTGTCTCCTCAGCCCCTGGCAATCACTAATCTACTTTGTTTCTCTGGATTTGCCTATTGTGACATTTCACATATATGAAATTATACAATTGTGTGGCCTTTTGTATGTGGTTTCTTTTAACTTAGATGATATTCTTAAGGTTGACTCATGTTGCAGGGTATGTCAGTACTTCATTCTTTACTATGTCTGAATAACTGTCCATTGGCCCTGGCTGTGTGGCTGTGTGGCTCAGTGGATTGAGTGCTGGCCTGCGAACCAAAGGGTTCCAAGTTCAATTGCTAGTTAGGGCACGTGCCTGGGTTGCACCCGAGGCCCCCAGTAGGTGTGGCACGAGAGGCATACATTGATGTTTCTATCCCTCTTTCTCATTCTCTTCCCCTCTCTCTAAAAATAAATAAAATCTTAAAAAACAAAACAAAACAAAGCACCAGTCCATTGAATGTTTACCTGTTCACCAGTTGATAGACATTTGGGCCATTTCTACTTTATGGCTATAATGAATAATGCTGCTATGAACATCTATGTACAAGCTTTTGTGGGGATGTATATTTTCATTTATCTTGGGTATATACCTAGGGAGTGGAATTGCTGGATCTTGTAACTGTTTTCACTTTTTGAGCAACTGCCAAACTGTTTTCCTAAGCAGTAGCACCATACTCCATCCACTGGCAATACTTCAGGCTTCCAGTTTCCCCTCACCCATCCCCTCACCCACATTGTCTTTTGTATTATAGCCATCCGAGTGGGTGAGAAGTGGTATGTCACTACTGATTTCCGTTTCCCTAATAACTAATGATGTTGAGCATCTTTTAATGTGCGTATTGGCCATTTGTATATATTCTTCAGAGAAAGGTCTATCCAGATCCTTTGGCAATTTTTTATTTTTGAGTTTAAGAGTTCTTTATATATTCTGGGTACTAAAGGCCGATAGATTTATCCCTATTTTACAGATGAAGGGACTAAACCTTTGAGGGTTTTAGGAAGAGGCAAGATTGAATCTTCACCTGTGATTCTCCAAAGCCCAGGCAGGCTCTTTCCACTCTTTACTGCTTATTGGTGATGTTTAGAGATAGACTACCTTAGTGGGTGGTTAATATGAAAATGAATGTCACTGGAATTGAGATGAGGGTATTAGTAACTATCAACTGATAGCAGAAGTCAATGGTGGTAGGCCTCAAAGTCATATATAAAATTAAAAATCTGGATTATATGGTTTCTAAGATCCCTTCTCACTCTGAACTTCTGATTCAACAGGCCTTTATGTTTTGCCCAGCATCAAAATAGCAAGTCATGAAAAGCCAATTCGTTAAGTATTAGGACAAAAAGAACTAACAACTTCTGTACATCTCTCTAAAGCTCAGGATTAGTCCCTCTGGGAATTTCTGTCCTGATTTATTAGTGAAAAAAACCTGACCTGCAATCATAGGCTTAAAAAAAAAACCCCCAAAAAACAACATCTTCTACTGACCATTTAATTACCACCTTCCTTAACACAAATATAAAAGCCTGAGTTCTTCTCCATTGCTTTGTCCTGGGTAAATCATAAGATGTCATACTAAACTAAGATCAACTGATTTTCCAGAGTCTATCCCAGTATACACACAATTATTTCACCTCAAACACACAGCCCTTTGCCTAAAAAAGGACATAGATGGAAAAAATGGATGAAGTCTTAGCACCTCACCATTAGAACTATCTTTGCTACCTCCAGTACCAGGTGATTTCAAAAGACTCATTTAGGAAAACTCTAATACTTGTACAGGACTGCAAAGACTGTGGAACAAGTAGGTAAACTGAGCCATTAACAAAGTATCAATGTTGTTTTAGCATGAAATTATAGAAAACTCAGAGAGTATTTTCAATTACACATTTTACTGAAAATAATTTAAAATACATACATTCTGTTTAAAAAAAAAACATATTATTGATACAATACTGAACTTTTCATACAAGGATCATTTAAGTTTTACTCTTACCAAAGTGCCACCTTTATTTTCCTGGATAAACATTTTGCTGAAGAGTCTCTATCGCCCTCTGGTGAAACTTCATGAGATTGGGTGTCCATAAAAGTAATTAAGGCCTCAAAGCTCACCAAAGAACAAAGTTAAATGAGCAGAATTACTGTCTATTCACATCTGACAGTTGTGATCTGCCTAGGAGAGAGGCAACCTAGGTGGATGCCTTTATCTGCTCAAGCAAAGTGTTTCTCCTATCGACACTCAGCCAAGATCACAGCAAATATCCTTTCTTCCTGAGTTTTCATGGTCACTGTCTTCTAAAAAGACAAAAACCTCTCATTATAAGTGGAAAAATTATGTGGGAAAGTCTCTAAGTAATTTAGGTTATACTCCAGACAAAAAAAGAAGTTAACAGGACAGCAAAAATTATAGTTTAGCATGCAAGAAAGGCTTTTTTAGTGGTCCCTGATTCTTCACCATGTCTTTATAATAAAGGACACCATCACCCTAGTCAATTGTGCCTACAGTTTCTGGAAGAAGATGATATTTTTCTCAGATTTCAGAAAGTGCACTTACTACAGATGAGGGCCATTTCTAAAAGTAAACATCAACAGAGCCTAAGTTCATTCTCCAGACCAAATACTTTGGACTTCAGGTTCTTCAGTTCTCCTTGAATCTTATGTGCCCGTCTATTGCTGTCACGAACCTCACACAGAATGGCAAGATCCTGGTTTGCCCGGGCATTAAGTGTTGCCTAGAGATTTGGGGGGAAAAAAATGATTAGAGTATATTCCAGAGGAGGCAAATCAGTCATAAAGACCAGCCTATGCTGGCTCCTTTTTATGACACATTTGGTACAGATGGTAAATTCAACCCTTAGTTTTAGTGACTAACAAAAAGATGGAAAATTGAGAGTAAAAGAAAAATCATGAGACTCTGTGCTTTCCCATACAACAGTAAAGGAGACTTGAGATAGAAATCAATAAACAAGAACAATCAGTAAAAAGAGGAGACCAATATAAACATCACTGGTGAATTTGCCAAAGAAATTACCTCATCTTTTTTATAATCAACTTTGGAACATAGTGATCATTTAGGATATGTGGATAACTGGTTAAATCTCTATAAGAAGGCTCTTGAGGCAACTTTGTTTCTAAATAATGCTGTGTCTGGTAGGAAAAAAATTATTACTCAAATACTCATTTTCCCTATTTGTAACATAGACACAGCTATTTTAATCTACTTCTTGAATTGGAAAGGATGAAAATTTCTGTTACGTTAGATAAAAGTATAATGATGCAGTCATTCAATTATTCAACCTCTTTTTGTCTTCCCCTTGGCGTGTACTTGTTCAACCAACTTTAGTGAGACTTCAAGGATGCTGATCCATAAGTACCTACCATCTGGGAAACAGCACATCTCTTCTGAGGAGCCCTCATGACCATGCTTTCTTGTACCCCTTTTCTCCCTTTTAGAATCCAAGATCAGCAATTACCTTATAGAGCATTTGCTCCAAGTCTTTCAGTTTCTGTCGGAGAACCTTGATATCTGTCTTAAAGCCTTCTACTTCCAAGATACGCCGATTCTCCAAGGCCTCATAGCGTTTTGTCATTACCTGTAAACGCTTCCCCATCTTGTTAGAGCGATCCTAAAAATAGGAAAATGAGAAGGCATTTATGAAGATGAGGGAAGCATTCCCTGAGCTATCTGACGTCCCACACCATCACAAATGGTAGAGAATTTTGTACCTTGAAGATCTCTCTCCTCACTCCCTCTTCCTCACGAATTCGGGCAAGTTCTTCTTCTAGGGAAATGCACTGCTCTTGGTACATGTTGGACAGCTTTTTTTCTTGTACTAACTTATCCTTTAGGGACTGTGAGTCAAAAGGGAAAAAAAAATTACTGAGTTCTATAACTTAGGTACCTCAAATAGCATTTAGGTAGAGAAAGGAAGGAATGACAGGATTTACAGAATTACACATGAGTTAACTAACAGGACAGCAAGGAACTTTGGAGAACATTTGAAAGAGGATTCTTAGCCTTTTTCCAAAGTGTACATAGTAGAAATCCTTTAAAATAAAATAAAAAAAGTACTTTTGGCTCTGAGAAGAGTAGATAACAGAGTTAAGAATTGTCCCAAATAAGAAATAACAATACAGTCAGCCCTTGTATCTGCAGGATCCACACCCATGGATTCAACCAACATAGAACAAAAATATTCTGAAAAAAAAAGGGCACGCTGTTGCTGATGTGTACTATGTAGTTAGGCCTACTGAATGTATACAGAAATTTTTTCCCTGTCATTATTCCCTAAACCAGCAATGTTCAACCCTTTTTATCTCATGACACACATAAACTAATTACTAAAGTTCTGTGGTACGCCAAAAAACAATTTTTTTTTGCCAATCTGACAAAAAATAGGTATAATTTTGATTCATTCACACTAAATGGCTATTGTTGTGTTGGTTGTTGTTTTTTTTTTTTTTTTTTTTTTTTGACAATCTAAGGGAAAAAGATGTCAGTGCCCCTGACTCTGTACTCAGATAGTGCATGTTTTAAAAATTCTCCTGGCACACAGATTGAAAATCACCATCCTAAACAATGCTGTATAACAACTATTTACATTGTATTAGGTATTGTAAGTAGAGATGATTTAAAGTACATGGGATGCCCTGACTGGTGTGGATCAGTGGATTGGTGTCATCTTGCAAACAGAAAGGTCGCTGGTTCAATTCCCAGTTGAGGCACATGCCTGGATTGTGGGCCAGGTCCCCAGCTGGGGGCATGCAAAGGGCAGCAATCATCATTTCTCTCACACATCGATGTTTTTTTCTCTCTCTCTTTCTTCCTCCCTCCCTATCTTTCTAAAGGTAAATAAGTAAAATCTTTAAACATAAATAAATAAAGTATATGGGAGTATGTGCGTAGGTTAATACAAATACTATGCCATTTTATATAAGATACTTGACCAACCATGGATTTTGGTATCTGGAATCAATCCCCTGCAGATATCAAGGGACTACTGTATATGTTTGGGACACATTTCTGGAGTTCTTTAAAAAGAAAGAAACAGCAACATGCATTATACATGTTCCACTGAGCAGTCAGAATGATCTTTTAAAAAGCTAAATAAGCCCTGGCTCAGTGTTTCAGTCAGTTGGAGTGTCGCCTGTACACCAAAAGGTTGCAGGTTCAAACCCTGGTCAGGGCACGTAAGAAAGGTAACCAATTGATTTCTCTCTCTCATCAATAAAAAAAATTAAAATAAAATAAAAAAAGCTAAATAAGATCATGTTACTTCCTTACATACAGACCTAGAGGAAGAGCATTCCTGAGAGAGGGAAGAGCAACTTTTAAGGCCCTGGAGTATAGTCAAGGAAAAAGAAGAATGTCATGGTTATAGAGAAATAAGCAAGGAAGAAGTGGTATACAAGGAGGTTGCAGGGGTACGTAGCAGCGAATCACCAAGAGCCACCCCTCCAACCTCCTTGTACACCACCTCCTTTTTGAACATACACACTGCAAGGCCTTTAAACTTGCTCTTACCTCTCCTTGGAATGCTCCTCCCCTAGATCTCTATGGCAAGCTCAGTCATGTTTTTCAAGTCTCAGTAAAAGCACCAGACTTTAGAGAGTCTCCCTGTGCTTCTCCATAAAAGTAGACTTCCAGCAACTACATATAATCTTCATATAATCCTTTTAATTCCTTAATACTGCTTCTTTTTTTATAATTTATCATTTTCTGTGTTAATGTTTCTGTTTTTTCACATCAAGATGTAAATACCATGATGGCAAACCTGGTCAAGCTTATTTACCGCTGTAGCCCCAGAGCCTAGCCCAGAGTAGGAGTGTATTGAATACTTGTTGAATGAAATGAATAAAGGAATGAATCAATCGATCGACTGTTTCATTTTCTAAATCTCCAAACACTGTAATGATGAGCTACTCTTTGAAACCTATTTCTTGAGGTTGTTGCTTATCAGCTTCCTGGACTGAATGGATCTTGTATGATAATTAGGTTCTTTGAAATCCTCTTGAATTTTTTCAAATTCTTACAGGAAAAAAAAATTCTGTAAGGTACAGAGAAACTACCTTAATATATTCATTTTGTTTTCGATGACTCTCATGAACAACTGGCCAAACTTTTCCAATTTTATCTTCTTTCTTCTTACACTGTACCCTGTATTGCTTAATCTTTGACATCAAATGATCCTTTTCAAGCATCCATGATTTCTCTTTATTTTGGTTTTCCAATCTGAGTTGCAAAAAGTCTTTGGTGCTCTCATAGAGCAGTTCCTGGGTGTGATGGAGACTGAAAGAAGTACAAATGTGAACATGAACATGTTTACACAGCACATATGGCACAGTTATTCCAAATGAAGGGAAGACACAGGTTCTTTAAAAATTGTACAACATATAAATTCTATAAAATATTGTTAGCAGTTTTAGCTATGGCTGGTATGACTCAGTGGTTTGAGCGCCTGGCCTACAAACTGAGAGGCTGCCAGTTCGATTCCCAGTCAGGTCACATGCCTGGGTTGTGAGCCAGGTCCCCAGCTAGGGGTGTGTGAGAGGCAATCAAATCTCTCATATATAGATGTTTCTCTCCCTCTCTCCCCCTCTCTCTAAAAGTAAATAAAACAAAATATTATTAGCACTTTAAAAAATATGCTTAATCTGATCACTCGCAATCCCACATGTTTTATTGGACAGAGTATAATGTACCTACCCATGCTCACTGGTTCACAGACTGCTCTTTACAGGTATTTTGCTAAGTGCTAATTTCAGTTATATAGTCAGAAGGACTGAAAAAATATTTACACACAGCCTGCATAAGTATGGACTATTCCTAGGCACTAGACCTTACAATAAAGAACTAACTCACGGTGTTCTGGCTGAGGATTAACACAGATTCTAAAATGTCAGAAACAGCTTGTTTTTGTTTATGCTGTGTTCTACAGGTAAACTACCCAGATATCAAATCTTACCTTGTTTTGAAGATCAACTTCCTCTATGAAGTCATCTCAACTACTTTACCCCATTTAATTTCTCCATTGTCTGAAATTCCTTATCAGCTTAAATCTAGTTTCTTGTGTTATAATTCATCTTGCTTATATACTGTCATGTTTTACCTGTCAATGTGCAGGTTTTCCAACCTGAGTGAAAGCATATACTTGTTTGTTATTTCTTTTTGCCCTGCTACTATCAAATTGTCAAGGACAGAAACAACTGCTAGACATACACTAGATATTAAACAGATTTCTGCTGATTACTGAGATGTAGAAATAGAAAAATGATGTTTCTATCATGAACAAAGAATATCCCTAGAAGTAAGCAATCCATCAGTTTAACATCTACACCTAGAAAAACACTGTATCAAATACTCAAACTATTTGCAAAGAGTATTAAATACTGTGAGGTGATCACTCTAATTTCCCACTGAACAAATAATGTCAGATCCACTTAGCTCTTTTAATGAGTAATAAGGTACACAGACAGGGAAAAATGATAGGATAATGCCAGGCACAAAGTACGGTAACTGTCAGCAGATGAAAAAATATATATATATATATATTTATAGTCAGGTATGTGTATGTGTGTATAAAGAGGGAGAGATTGATCTAGTTACCACAAGGTTCTCTCTTGCTTTCAGTGAGTTACTTTATTCTATCTTACATTATGTTCTCAATTACAAAGTGGGAGGTATGGTCTTGTTAATGTACAAATGGTGAAAGTGACACCCAAAGGGCAGTCATCAATGGCCTTGAATTTCATGCCATTTAATATCCTGGGAATGACATCATGGAAGGAACTGATCATGTGCTCAGACATGCAGATGATGCTAATTATTATATGATTATTAATATCCTGGAAGACATATAAAATTACAAATTACTATGACAATTAAAAAATACTTTTCCTTTAAAAATAATGAAAATCCAATGAGAAGTAAAAGTGTTATGCTTAAGCACAAAATACCTAAAATAAGGCATTTTCTATCCTGCATTGGTCAGAAATCTTAATTGAGTATCACATCCAATTTTAATTACTACACTTTAAAATGAAGGAAGAGACACTAGAAAAGCTTGAGAATGAATAACAATAAAGAGATGAAGAATGTAACACAAAAAAGTATTTTAAAATGTAGGATGTTTAACATAGAAAAGAGGTGGTAAGATGCAACTTGATAAGCATCACCAAGTGTTCAACAGATGTTTATTGTGTGTCTGTTATGGACACAGGGCAAGACCCTGAAGGGACAAAGACATAATTACAATAGATGCTGATAAATGTCATCATGGAGGCATGCTAATCATTATGAGAATGTGGAGGAGGAACACTTCAATTCTGCCTGGGGAAGTCTTCAGAAAAGGAGTGACACTGCATAGCAAGTTACCTGCCCCAGAGCAAGTGTTCCATGAACCATAGATATTGTTAGTTTGGCTGAAAGACAAAGTAAACTACAGCAACAGAAAAGGAGGTGGGACTGAAAGGTTAAATTAGTGCCAGATGAAGTCCCTAATAATTTATGCTGAGATATCAGGGCTTTATCATAAGAAAAACAGGGAGCTATCAAATGTTTTCATGCACTTGGTAAGTCCTAAAGGAGGAGCTATTAGTAATAGTGAGGAAGAGTAAGGAATACAAAGGGAGCAGTGAAAGGAAGCACATTTAGATTATTGCAAAAATTTAGACAATGTAACTTGAGCCTATATAGTAAGAATGAGAGCAGAGAATGGATTTGAGAGGATTCTTAGGCTTGCACTCCACAGGGTTTAGAATGAGGGAATAAGAATGGGGAGTTCAAGGTAATCCTGAGGTTTCAAGCTTGAGAAACTGGATGTGATGTCATTAAACTAAATGGGAAAAAGAAGAAAGTAGTAGGTTTCAGATGGGGGAAGGGGTACTGATTGGGAAAGAAAAACATACTGGTTTCAATATGGTCAATTTGAGGTGTTCAAACACGTTCTTTCCACCCCCGCCCCCAGAAGAGAGGCATTAAGGATTCATGCTATAAATTTATTTACAAACTCATCTAGTATGTTGAGTTCAACAGTCTGATCCATTTTTCAAAGAAAATGCACCTTTTAAAATGCCCCTCTTCAAGTCTGTTTCATGGATTAACTAAAACATCCTTATTTTTTAAGCAGAAAATTATTACAAAGAAAGGTGCAGCAAATCCAGATCCAAACTACAAAGATATCAGAGTTAGTAACTCCCACCTGTTTTCCACTGAAAATTGCAAGTTTTTTCCTGGACCCTCCTCATAGTGGCTCCTACAGACCATAGAGATTTTGAGCCTCCAAAAGCTCTGTCCCCGCATTTTGCTGTTGGAAGCCCTGCGAAAGGTGCCAAAACCAAAAGTGGAAGAAATGGCACACACTAAGTCCTTTTTTCGAACTTATTCCTCTTTGTGTAAGGACCACACAAAAGTGGTGTTCAAACATATTCAACTGACAATGTCTTTATAGCACAGGTCTGGCCACTGGTACCACACAAAAAGCTGAGGAGGGTTAGATAGGTAGAAGAACTAAAGACAGATGTTGCAGAAATCAAGGGAGATTAACTTCAAAGACAGTGTGATCAGAGGTGCCATACATGCAAAAAGATACTAATTGCAATGAGGATTGTAAAGAGGTAACTGGACAGAGAAATTAACAAGTCAGTGTTGACCCTAGCAAGGGCATGCTTAGTAAAATGATGGGGATGAAACTGCACTACAGAGGCGAGGAAAGGCAGGCAGGTAAGAAAAAAAGCAGTGAGTACAGAGTTTGTATTTTGTTTTTTGTGGGTTTTTTTGGTACAGGTATATAGAGTCATATTTTTCCATATTTATGAAGGGCCAAACAAAAGAAAAGGGCCTTACTATATTGAGCCAGATAACATATCAGCGGGTAAAAGAACATTTCTTCATCACTAAGATCAAGCTAAAGCACTAAAATGGGTTTCACTGAGCATGTGAAATACCCACCCTTGATTCCTCAAGAAATGAATCAATAGCCTTTCTGGACAAGCCACCAACCTAGAAGCAGAGGTGTCTGATAAAGACAATTTCTTCAAGGTTCCTGTCAGTTCCATGATACTATGTTGCAAAAGTACAGGACCATTAACTTTTAAGCTACTCAGAAAAAATTTTAAATCTGTAAGAAATAGCTTCCTTAAACACTCACGTTTTGGTAAGCTCTTTGATTTTGTCCTGATTCCTTTGGTGATGAACTTGTATCTCCTCAATAAGAATCCGTCTATCCTCCATGAGCCCTTCAACTTGTTCTCTAGAAAGCTTGGTCTGTTCTTCCAGCTGAGCCTGTAGTGCCTCCACCTAGATAGGCCAAAAAGGGTGAGGCATCCATTCCTGCCCTGCTTCCTCTTATTCCTTATCTCTAAAAGTCAGCCTTTCTCCAGGAAGAAAAACAAGAACAAACAAACAAACCCCCCCAAATAAAAAACAAAACAAATAGAAGAAAAGCCTCAACGGGCACCCCTCTTTATTTAGTGAGTGGGGTTTGGCTACACAAGGGCAGACCACGCACAGCAAAGCATCTGCATCACACAGAGAAAGCTAGAAAACCCAACTTCCCCTAATCTAAGGTTCTCACCTCTTCACCATCTCTCTTTTTAAACTTGGAGTACTGTCTCCCCTTTAAGACTTCCTAGTTGCATAGAAATAGAATGACCATTTTCTTCGTTTTTTAATTTAAAAAGTAGAGCAAAATGAGTATAATATAATTTCCTTACCTGAATCTGGCTGTCATGACTACAAATGGAGATACTGGCCAAAGATAGAAATTGTCATTTAAATCGATAGAGCCCCCTGAAAATGACAGAACTTGAGTGCAACTAGATGAGAAATTATGGTTGTAAATGATAGACTATTAGGTGGTAAGAGGATGATTCATCACTTTCCTAGACTTAGAACACGTGCGCTAAATAAACTGACATACCACCCCGCTGCCAAAGGTTGATCTATCGGCACAGACAACTGCAACTCTCCATGTATCCCCTAGGCAACCACAAAGGAAATTCTTACTGCATGATAGTTTTGTTGGGTAGGGCTTCGCATATAAGCTGAGTGAACTGAAGGTTCAGAATAGCACCTCTAGAATGATTACTACAGAATAACGGTTTTTAAAATATAAGCTTCTGTAAATTAGGAATAATCTCCATTTTCTTAATCACATGATGCCTAGATGTAACATGTAGGCAAGAAGATACTTATATGGCAGTGAAGGTATAATACACAAAGTAAGCTATGGATAGAAACTGTTTTGGTCTGCCAAAATAAATTCTTTACCTGTAGGATGAGTGTTTGTATGTCTTTTTGGTACTGCTCAGAACTTTCTTCCTTCTCTCTCATTGCTGGTTTTCTTTTGCTTACTTTAGAATCTAAAAGAGAAAACAAAAATAATAAAGACCTTCATTTAGCTTTGCTTTCTGCTATTCAAGTATCAGCATTACATATCAGCATTACAAAAATGAACTCCTTTTGCATAGGAGTTCATTTTTATTTACCTACAGGAGGTAAGAAAGAAAAAGGAAAATGAACAATATTTGTAGCGCTTACTTTTTCAAATAGGAATCTCTGCAAGGGAAGTCTGCTAGAATGCCACCTGGGTAATAACATCCATCTTTCTGAAGAATAAACTACTACATTTTCCTTTGAAGTTGTGTTCATTTCCTTTGTAAAATCTTTTTTATTCAGAAAGGGTAAGAAATACAAAATCTAAATCTAAACATGTTTCGCCCAATTTTTAAAAGACAAAATTATTGTTAAAATAAGCAACACTAGAACTGCACAGGACAAAATTTAACTCCTTGGATAATTCAAGAAGCTCGTGCTAAGAGAGTAGATCTTAAAAGTTCTCACCATAAGAAAAAAAATTGTAACTATGTGTGGTAATGGATGTTAACTAGACTTATTGTAGTGATCATTTTGTAATATATACAATTATCAAACCATTAGGCTGTACACTTGAAACTAATATAGTTATATTATCAATTATATATCAATTTTTTTTAAAAAGAAGGAAAATTAGGATTTCCATTAAAAAAAGAGAGAGATGATTGAGGCTTAGAGAGGCTAAGTAATATGCTGTAATTCCAAAAGTCGTACAGGTTTGTTTTATGACTTATCACCGTAAGCATGTTAATTATATATTTTTTATTTCTACTCCATTAAAACTTCATGGAAAGTAAAAACAAAACTTCATGGAAAGTAAAAGCAAAACTAAAAAGAAAATAGAAAAAGAATATTAAGATGTCAGGTTACCAGGGGCATCATTATAAACATTTGTTATCACTGTATAGTAGGGAAAATTTTCTAATTATTTGCACCATGTTTTTGAATTCTGTATCAGTGAAAATTTATTATATGTTGGTACCTGCTCTGAAAGCTGAAGATTCATTCTGTTCACATATATCTGCGGCCTGAATAGTCTTTTGGAGAATGGTGACCTGAAAAAGAAAAAAAAAAAAAGACACTAGCCTTCCTATATGTATGATGCTTCACTTTTTACCTTTAGTGCTACGAATATACACTATTCATAAGTTAACTTGGTCAAAATTGGTATAATCATATAGGAATATCATATATATGAGACCAAAGTGAACAAAGTAACAAACTGGATAAAACCCAGTATTGTTGATAAAAACTAAAAATAAACAAACAAAAAAACCCCATCAGGGTAATTTAGTAATATTTGCTTAAAAACTGTGGTCTTTGACAAGGCCCTCTAGGAATGTAATGGAAACATAAAAGTATATATATGTAGATATGTATAAAGATGCTCACTGAGGCAATGTTTAGAGGATTAAAAAAATGTAAATAGTATATACACATACACATCTATATGAATGGAAAAACAGCTTTATCTCTGGGGTATACATTATGGGAGACTACCACTTATATATGATAGATTTCAGTGTTTGTTTTTATTATTTTTGTAATCAGTATAAACAAAGATTAAAAAAGAAACTTGAGTATTGAAACTTAAGCCTGATCCTGCTTTCCTCTCTAATCTCATCCAAAATATCTATTCCAAGTTGTGAAATGGGTAAACAATGCTACTTCCCAAGAATTTTGAAGAAAAATAAAATCATAGAGCTCTTTGTAATTACAGAAAATGCTCAGAGTACTTAGGTAGACATGGGAGTATGATAGCTAATTCTCCTTCTAACTTCCTCAGCAAGCACCAAAATGTCTCTGATTATGGACCTGAGACCTTATTTTGAAAAAGCTCCATTTACCATGCAACCTAAACCAAAAATTACTTACTTTGTTGGGAGGCTCCTTATGAAAATAGGTCACTTCTCCAGTGTCTGTTCCCACAAGAGCCAGGAGATTCTGAATCTTTTTCTTGTCTTCCAGCTCCCTGCAATTCACAGAGAGTAAACACACATTGTACAAGTAAATTTTTCTGTTTTTAAAGGATCTCCGTTCTTATTTTTAAAATAACGGTAACCTCAAATTAAAATTGAATAGGGTTTATCTAGACCTCAGCACTAGTTTTTAAAATATCAGGTACATATAGTTAGGAATTCAGAGAGAAGGGGTCAGAAATTAATTTCTTAGTTGGTTCTAGAAAAGAACTGTAGAGATGGTAGCGTATACTACTCCGGGTCTCCACTTCAGGACAGATAGGTTCATTTTCCCCACAACCAGCAATGTTGCAGGCTGATGGCTCAGCACTGAATCTCTCTCCAAAACCGACATCAGTCAAGGGGACAGCCTTAGCCAAGGAACAGCCTGCACCCAGTGCCCAATCCTCTTCTCTCAATTTTGGATGCTTCTGAAGGCCCATCACAACTTTAGAGCACTCTGTGGAATTGACTGAGTCTGGCTGTAACTCAGTCACAGTTCAACTTCTACCCAGACTTTTCTTATTCTCTCATAAGTAGTTATTCCAGAAAACACTCCCCAGTGAAATTCCTGCAAGTAAATTTTCATTGCAGAGTCTGTTTTCCTGGGAATCCAACCTAAGACAGTTTATATCAGATATGGACCAAGGAGGCAAACTCTAAGACGAGATTTTAGAGCTGGTGATCTGAAGATGATTTATAGAACATAATATTCTTAGCAGCAAGACAGATGGCAGGGGTGCGGGTCAACAGGGTATCGCTTAAACAATTAAATCAAAAGGGAAGAGAGGATGATCACTGTGCCCTATATAAAATCACAACCTCTGACCCATTTTCCACACCTCATCCAGTTTAAAGACCCAGAGACAACTACCTGAAGGAGGAACTGGGTCTCCAAGGAGGTAGGACTTGGTGACATCACAGCAAGTATACACGGTAATGATTCCCTTAGTCCTCCCCAAAGGGTTATGGCTATTTATTCAAGTAATTGCACATTGTGGGGGAAAAAACACCCAGGCATTTCAAAGATTGCTTGGTATACGGCCTGAGTTGACCCTGATATAGAGTGACTTGAAGCATTATCATGGCATTGAGGCATATAGGAACCAGGTAATACATGGAATTTTGGTCCAGGTCCAGCTCACAACAAGCCCACTGGATCCAGGCTCAATCAGTGCTCACTTCCCCCATCTCCAAATGAATAACTGGAATGAACATATTTGGTAGTTAGCAAAACCTCCGAACTGGTTTCTTGGCTTCAGGTTAAGATAAGTGGAAACCTCTGAAACTGCCCTTCCCCACCCCAAGATGGCAAAGACCTGCTGGATGTAGGGGTGAAGGTCTTCATCATATACTCAATTCAATCACAAGTATGACCTATGCAAAACCAGATGGATAGTAGTAGACTACTAACAAGCAGGTCTCAATTTCAGTCACTGTGCTAGATGTAGTGTTTTTGCTAGAGCAGATTAACCTGGTCCTAGATACATGGTATATGGCTACTGATTAAGCTCTTGTATTCCTATCCATTCCTAACAGGACCACAAGCAGTTCTCACTCATGTAGGGTGAACAACAGTATACGTTTACTGTATCTAGTCTTTATCTAGGCCCATATTAACATTTTGGCCCTCTATCAAAAAATCAGGAAGGACCAGAATCAGAAGGGATCAGAGTCGGGACATTCTAAGATGACATTAGTTCACTATTGAGGATGTCATATTAAATCAGACTGGATAGGTAACAAATGGCAAGTGCATTAGGAACCTTGATAAAGTACATGTGCTCCAAAGGATTGGAGGTTAACTCTATAAAGCATATCAGTGAAGTGTTCAGGGTCTGACCTAGGCATGCTAGAACATTCCCTTCAAAGCAAAGGACAAATTATTTCATCTCATACCTACCACCTCCAAGAAGGAAGCTAAATATTGAGAAAGACTGTTCAGGTTCTGGAGACAACATGTCTTTTGAATAATGCTCTGACTTATACATCAAGTGACACCAAAGGTGAACTTTCAGTGTGGCCCAGAGTTGAAAAAGTTCTGCATTAGGTCAAGCCTAAAACTAGTAAGGAGATTGAATGAGTAATCAAAAACCTGACAAACAAAAACCCGACAAACAAAAACCCTAAACCCGATGGCTTCATTGGTGAATTATACCAAACATTTTAAAGTCTAACACTAATCATTTTGAAACTTTTCTAAAAATTGAAAAAGAGGCAATACTTCCTAACTCATTCTATGAGGCCAGAGTTGCCCTGATACCAAAGCCAAGAAAAATACAAGAAAACTACTACTGAGCAATATCCCTTATGAACATTGATACAAAAATTCTCAACAAAATACTAGCAAACTAAATTCAGCACCATACTAAAAGGATTATATACCATGATTGAGCAGAATTTATTCCTGAAGTGTAAGTATAGTTCTATATGAAAATCAATCAATATAATACACCACATTAACAAAATAAAGGGAAAAAACATATAATTATCAACTGATACAAAAAAAATGCATTTGACAACATTCAACCCCTTATGATATAAACATTCAACAAACTAGGAATAGAAGGAAACAATATCTATAAAATATAAGTAATGTATGAAAAACCCACAGTGAATACCATATTCAATGGTGAAAGACTGAAGTTCTCCTCTAAGATCAAGAACAAGACAAGGAGGCCCACTTTTGCAACTTCTATTTAACATAGTATTGGAAGTCCTAGCTAAAGCAAGTAAGCAAGAAAAAGAAAAGATATGCAAATTGGAAAGGGAGAGGTAAGATTATCTTTGTTCACAGATGACATGATCCTATATGCAGAAAACCCTAAGATATGGAAACCCTATGTAGAAAATCCTAAGCATACCACCAAAAAAACCAAACAATAGAAACCCAAAACACAATTTTAGAGCTGACAAGTGAATACAGCAAAGTAGGAAAACACAAATTGAACATGCAGAAATCAGTTGCATTTCTATACACTAACAATGAACAACTAAGAATTCAATTTATAATAGCACTGAAAAGAATAAGATACTTAGGAATTAAGTACAGGCTTGTACACCAAAAACACTGCTGAAAGAAATTAAAGAACGCAAATAAATGAAAAGACATCCCACGTCCATGGATCAGAGGACTTAATATTAAGATGTCAATATTACCCAAAGAAATCTACAGATTCAGTGCAAAACCTCACTGACATTTCTATCAAAACCTCAATGACATTTTTTGCAGAAATGGAAAAATCCACCCTAATAATTCATAGGGACTCTCAGGAGACTCCAAAGATTGTTTTGAAAATCTTGAAAAAAAGAACAAAGCTGGAGGACTCACACTTTTTGACTTCAAAACTTACTATAGCCCTGGCCAGTGTGGCTCAGTTGGTTGGACCATTTTCCCATATACCACAAGGTTGTGGGTTTGCTTCCTGGTCGATGCACATACCTAGATTGTGGGCACATCCCCAGTTTGGATGCATATGAAGGCAACCAATCAAGGTTTCTCATTTATATCTATGTTTCTCCCCCCCCCACCCCCAACCCCCCACCCTTTAAGCAGTGAGCAAATGTCCTCAGGAGAAGATAGAAAAATAAAAATTAAACCCCTCTCCTGAGACTCCCGTTCAATATGGAAGCGTAGATATATATGCTGCGCCTCCTTGCATGACCACAGCAAAAATTACACCTACACTACATAACAAATATCACCCAGATTTGTCAGATATTTGAGCTGTATGGAAGTCTGACAACCACGGATTTAAGAAACTCATTCATCCAGATGGGTAGAAGCAGAGATATGGAGATAGGCAGAGAGGTGGAGAGGTGCGGAAAGGCACAGAGAGACAGTAGAATGGACAGTCCCACATTCTCATGGGGTGGATAAAAATCAGGAGGGATACCTTGGGAGCAAAGGATCCCAGCCTGAGACCAGATCACCTACCCCAGGGTTCTAGTGCCAGGAAGATAAGTCCTGTAACTTCTGGCTGTAAAAATCAGTGGGGGTTGGGACAGCAGAAGAAACTGCAGGATTCACTGGAGACTCCTCTAAGAGGGCTCACAAAGGTCTCAGAACTTACGCAGACCCACCCCCTCTGAGGTCCAGCACAAGGGCAACAGGTGAAAAGGCACAAGTGGCATATGGAGAGACAGTGAAGTGACTGGCAACAGGGTGAGGGCCAGGAGACAGCTTTCTCCTAGGAAAATCTCCAGAGGCCAGGCAACAGCACTCTTTTTTCTCTGAGCCCTTCTGCACACAGAGCCATAAAGTGATGAAACAACTTGCTCCACCCTAGTGATTACCTACAGCTCTACCCCGCACAATTCACAAATATGCTCTTCTACAATAGGCAATGCTACTAAGTCAGGGAGTCAAAGCAGCTCTATCAAATACACAAAAACAAATACAGGGAGGCTGCCAAATTGAGGAGACAAAGAAGTATGGCCCAAATGAAAGAACAGATCAAAGCTCCAGAAAAAGAACTAAAAAAAATGGAGATAAGCAACTTATCATGTGCAGAGTTCAAAATACTGGTTATCAGGATGCTCAAGGGACTCACTGGGTACTTCAACAGCATAAAAAAGACACAGGCAGAAATGAGGGTTGCATTAAATGAAATAAAGAAAAATCTACAGGGATCAACAGTGGAGAAGGTGAAGCCAAGAATAAAGTCAACAGTTTGGAACATAAGAAAGAAAAAGCATTCAGTCAGAACAGAAAGAAGAAAAAAGAATTTAAAAAAACGAGGATAGACTAAGAAGCTCTGGGACATCTGCAAACGTACCGACGTTCAAATCACAGGAGTGCCAGAAGGAGAAGTGGAAGAGGAAGAAATTGAAAACTTATTTGAAAAAATAATGATAGAAAACTTCCCTAACTGGTAAAAGAAATAGACATACAAGTCCAGGAAGCACAGAGAGTCCCAAAAACATTGGACCCAAAGAAGACAACACCAAGACACATCATAATTAAAATGTCAAATGTTAAAGATAAAGAGAGAATCTTAAAAGCAGCAAGAGGAAAGCAGACAGTTACTTACAAAGGGGTTCCCATAAGACTGTCACCTGATTTCTCAAAAGAAGCTTTGCAGGCTAGAAGGGACAGGCAAGAAGTATTCAAAGTGATGCAAAGCAAGGACCTACAACCGAGATTACTCTATCTAGCAAGGGTATCATTTATAATGAAAGGGAAGATAAAGTGCTTCCCAGAAAAGGTAAAGCTAAAGGAGTTGATCATCACAAAGCCCTTATTATATGAAACATTAAAGAGAACTACATAAGAAAAATATCAAAATATGAACGTTAAAATGGCAACAAATTCACAACCATCAACAACTGAATCTAAAAAACAAACTAATCGAACAAGCAGAGTAGAAACAGAATCACAGATATGGAGATCATTTGGAGGATTATCAGCTGGGAGGGGGAAGGGGGAGAATCGGGGAAAAGGAGCAAGGATTAAGAAGTACAAATTGGTAGGTACACAACAGACAGGAGGATATTAAGAACAGTATAGGAAATGGAATAGCCAAAGAACTTACATGCATGACCCAGGGATATGAACTAAGGGTAGCAAACTGCTGAAGGAATTGGGGTACTGGGCGGAGGGGGGAAAAGGGGGAAGAATTGGTACAACCTTAATAGCATAATCAATAAAATATATTTTAAAAAAATAAAAGCTAAGAAAAAAACACCTACAAAGCTACAATAAACAAAACAATGAGATACTGGCATAATGACAGACATATAAACCAATGGAACAGAGCAGAGAGTTCAGAAGTAAGTCCCACATACATGGTCAAATGGTTTTCAACTGTAGGGGAAAAGACAGACTTCTCAACAAATGGTTCTGGGATAACTAGATATCCATATGAAAGGTCGCACCCTTACCTAACAACGTCTATACAAGTTAATTCAAAATTGATCAAAGATTTAAATCTAAGAGCTAAACTTATAAAACTCTTAGAAGAAAAAATAGTGACATTGGAGGCAATGATTTCTTGAATACAACATCAAATGCGACAGCAACAATGGGAAAAATATACTAAGTGGACCTTATGGAAATTAAAACTTGTGTATCAAAGAACACTATCAACAGAGTAAAATGGCAACCCTCAAAATGAGAGAAAACATTTGCAAATCATTCATCTGATAAGGGATTAATATCCAAAATATATCTTTAAAAAACTCTGATAACTAAACAGCAACAATAAAACAAACAACCCAATTCAAAAATGGGCAAAGGACTTGAATAGACTTTTCTCTAAAGAAAATATATGAATGACTAATAAACATGTGAAAAATGCTCTGTATCACTAATTAGGGCAATGCAAATCAAAGCCACAATGAGGTACCACTTCACATCCATTATTATGGCTATTATTTAATAAAATAAAAAACAAGTGTTCATGTGCATATGAAAAAACCAAAACCCTTGTGCATTTCTGGTGGGAACATAAAATGGTGCAGCCAGTATGGAAAAGAGCATTGTGGTTACTCAAAAAAATTAAACCTAGAAATAGCATTTGATCCAGCAATTCCATTTCTGGGTATATACACACAAAAGCAATAAAAACAGAAACTCTAACAGGTATTTGTACACCAACATTCATGGCAGTGTTAGTCACAATAACTAGTAGTTGGGAACAAGTTAAATGTCCACCGATAGAAGAAAGGATAAACAAAATGTGACATACACATACAATGGAATATTATTTAGCCTTAAAAAGGCACAGAATTCTGACACATGCTACAACATGGATGAACACAGGAAACATTATGCTAAATGCAAAAAGTCAGACACAAAAAGACAAATACTGCCTGATTCCATTTAATCCAAAGTTCCTTGAATAATCAAACACATAAAGACAAAATAAAATAGTGGTTACTAAGGGCTAGAAAGAGGGGGAATTATTGTTTAATGGGTTCAGAGTTTCTGTATGGGTTGATGAAAAAGTTCTAGAGATGTATAGTGGTGATGGCTGCACAAAAATGTGAATGCACTTAATGCCACTGAACTAGACGCTTAAAAATAATTAGAGTGGTAAATTTTATGTTAAGTATATTTTGCCACAAATATGAAAGAAATGAGACAATTCTGGAGGTCCTCAAAAAATGTTAGCTGCAGGCTTCCAGTCAAGATTGTGGCATAGGTAAACGCTGTACTTGCCTGCTTCCATGACCACATCAAAATTACAACTTCACTACAGAGCAACTATCATTAAAAACTGCCTCAAGTCTAGCTGAACAGAATTCCTATAACTAAGGATATACAGAAGCAGCCACACGGAGACTGCTAGGAGGGGCAGAGGACTCAGAATAGGCTTGTCCCACACCCACGTGTGGTGGTTTAAAATTGAGAGAAAACCTTGGCTGCAGAGGTCCCCTTTGAGGAATGAGGAGACCCAGCCCCACACCAGGCTCCCCAGCCCAGGGTTCCAGTGCTGGGAAAAGAAGTCCCCATGACTTCTGGCTGTGAAAACCAGCCGGGATTAGAGCTGAGGGAGATGTAATGCACCTGGAGTCCCTGGCAGTTCCTGGAGTCTTGTGGCCCATACATGGACTTACTCTGACTCACCTGCTCTGAGCTCCAACACTAGGGCAGTAGCTCAAAAAGCTCCAGGGACATACAGGGGGAAACTGAATTGTCTGTCTTTGGGGTAAGGGCTGGAAGGGTAGCTTTCTCCCAGAAAGAAGTGCTGGCAGAGGCCATCATTCCTTTTCTGAGCCCTCCCCAACAGATGGGCGCCATATCTGAGTTAACCTGGCTCTGTTTGCACCACTCAGGTGATTCCCAGAGACGATGCCCTACCTAACTTGCCAGCCCACCACTGCCTCTTCCAGTGGCTTTTGTATACAAACAGCCTGTCTTGGCTCATGCCGTAGACTTTTCTAAAATCTCTCCAAGGGCCAGTAACCCCAAACCACCAAGATCTGGCCTCATTGAGCCCCATGTCTCTTGCTAAACAGCCCTAAGCCCAGCACTAGCAGCAGCCAGACTCAGTCCATAGCTTTGCCTCTCCCAGGCATCTCCAAACACAGCGTAAGTAGCAGCCATCTGAGATCACTTTGTAGCTCATGCTGGGTGGCCCCAGGCAGGGCAAAGATGATGGGTGACCTTGGCATTCACCTCCCAGGAGGCCTCAGAGCCAGCATACCTGGTGAAGAGCTAAGAAAGCCTGGAGCACTTCCATAAGTGACATACTCAAGGGACAGACTCGATGGGCACCAGAGCCCTGTTAAAGTGCTTTCTGTTCCATGGGGTTGGTCTCTGCACAGCAGGTCCTCTGCTATAGGGCTGCCAGTCCTTGCATGCCAACTGGCTTGGTCAATCCCTCCAATTGATGTGCCGACACCAATCAAGACTGAATCACAATACAAGGGCACACAACCCACATAAAGTGCCTGGCTGAGGTGACTAGGACTGCTGTCTGTGCCAGTGGGCCCTATAGGACACCTACTACATAAAGTCACCCTACCAAGAGCGGGAGACATAGAAGATCTACCTCAGACAGAGAGGCAGCCAAAATGGGGAAACAAAGAAACATATCCTGAATGAAAAAGTAGAAGAAATCTCCAGAAAAAACTAAAAGAAATGGAGGCAAACAAACTACCAGATAGAGTTCAAAACAATCCTTATAAGAATGCTCAAGAACTTAGTGAGAACTTCAACAGCATATAAAGGACTAAGAACCAGTCAGAAGTGAAAAATACAATAACTAAAATGAAGAATACACTAGAAGGAATCAACAACAAATTAGATGAAGCAGAGGAGTGAATCAGTGATTTAGAAGACAAGGTAGCAGAAAACACCCAATCGGAGTAGCAAAAAGAAAAAAGAATTTTAAAAAATGAGGACAGTTTAAGGGACCTCTGGGACAACATCAAGCATAACAACATCTGTACCATGGAGGTACCAGAAGAAGAGAGAGAGCAAGTGATAAAAGAACCTAGAAGAAATAACGACTGAATACTTCCCTAACCTGGTGAAGGAAAAAGACACCAAGTCCAGGAAGCACACAGAGTCCCATACAAGTTAAGCCCAAAGAGGCCCACACCAAGACACATCATAATTAAAATGCCAAAGGTTAAAGACAAGGAGAGATTCTTAAAAGCAGCAAGGGAAAAGCAGTTAGTTACCTACAAGGGAACTCTCATAAGACTGTCCACTGATTTCTCAACAGAAACTTTGCAGCCAGAAGGGATTGGCAAGAAAGGACCTACAACAAATATTACCTACCCAGCAAAGCTGTAATTTAGAATTGAAAGGCAGATAAAGAGCTTCCTAAAGAAGAAAAGGCTGAAGGAATTCATTACCACCAAATTTGTATTACAAGAAATGTTAGAGTCCTCTTTAAGAAGAAAAAAAAAAAAGACAAAAATATGAAAAAATGGCAATAAATACAATTCTATAAACATTTACTTTGAATGCTCTAATCAAAAGACACATAGTCGCTGAATGGATAAGAAAACACGACACTTATGTATACTGTCTACAAAAGACTTCTGATCGAAAGACACACACACACTGGAAACTAAAGAGCTAGAAAAAGGTACTTCTTGAAAATGGAAACAAAAAAATCAACAACAAATAAAAGCTAGAGTAGCAATACTTATATCAGACAAGACAGACTTTAAAACAAAGAATAGGCTGGGCTGGTGTGGCTCAGTGGGTTGGGCGTTGTCCTACAAACTGAAAGGTCACAGGTTTGATTACAGCTCAGAGCACACGCCTGGGTTGTGGAGCAGGACCCCATTGGGGGCATGCGAAAAGCAACCAATGATGTTATCTTATACATTGATGTTTCTCTCCCTCCCTTTCTCGCTTCCTTCCCCTCTCTCTTAAAAAAAAAATAATTAAAAAAAATTATTATTTTTTTAAAAAAAGCTCTGACTGGTGTAGCTCTGTGGGTTGTGTTGTCCCATAAACCAAAAGGTCACTGGCTCAATTCCTGGTCAGGGCACATACGTGGGTTGTGGGCCAAGCTCCCCAGTTGAGGGCAGGCAAGAGGCAATGATCAATGTTTCTCTTGCACATCAATGTTTCTCTTGCACGTTGATGTTTCTCTCACACATCAATGCTTCTCTCCCTCTCTTTCCCCCTCCCTTCCCCTCTCTCTAAAAATACATAAATAAAATCTTTTTTTAAAAAAACTAAAACAAGAAAAGGACCCAGAAATTCTACTTCTGGATATTTTTCTGAAGAAACCCAAAAAACTGAATTGAAAAGACATGTGCATCTATATGTTTATTGCAGCATTATTTACAATAGCCAAGATGGGGAAGCAACCCGTGTCCATCAATAGATGAATGGATAAAGAAGAAGTAATGTTTATACAATGGGATATGACTCAGCCATAATAAAGAATAAAATCTTGCCACCTGCAACAACATGGATGGACCTAGAGAGAACTGTGCTTAGTGAAATAGGTCTGACAGAGAAAGAGAGGCGCTGTATGATTTCACTTATATGTGGTATCTAAAGAATATAATAAACAAACAAGCAGAACAGAAATAGACTCATAGATGAGAGAACAGTTTGATGGTTGCCAGATGGGAGGGGATGGGGGATGGGTAAAAAAAGAAGGGATTAAGAAGTACAGATTGTTACAGAACAGTCATGGGATGTAAAGTACAGCATAGGAAATATAGTCAATAATATTGTAGTAACTGGATGGTGTCAGGTGGGTACTAGTTTTAGTGGGGTGACCACTCCATAAATTATATAAATGTCTAATCACTAGGTTGCACACATGGAGCAAATACGATATTGTAAGTCAATTGTAATTGAAAAATAAAAAATTATTTCTTTAGAAAGTGTACTATAGTGGATACTGTGGAACACTGCTCAGATACTACCTTCAGGACCAAGACACCTATCCCTCAGTTGCCGAGTCCTTCTCCAGGAAATGCCTTTGGCCGATGGGGTGTGCCTCCCCTGAATTTACACTCCCTCCCTGGTGGCAGCCTACATTAAATGACTGATCATTGTGGAGGTACAAAAGTGTGGTTCCTTTTCCCCTGTAAGGTGGCTAAAGCCTCTGTTACCACTGAATCACAGTTCAGGTTCTTCCCCTGCTCAAGCCTGCTCACAGATGTTATTCTTGAGAGCCTCCCTACTAATCATCCTGCAAGCAAATCTCCCATCTCCAGAGTCTTTTTCCTGGGAACTAACACCTAAGAGAATTACCACAGAGAAAATTATCTTGTTTAGTGTAATTTAGAAATATAACTTCCACATTTCCCTTCTCCTAATTGTTACCTGATTCTTAGTCGGTCATTTTCTGAGTAGAGGCGCAAAACATGCTCCCGTTCCTGGAAGAGGCAGACTTGCATATCACTTAGAGCTTTCTGCAATTCAGCAATCTCCTCCTCCCTCTGCTGCAAATCCCATTCTAGTTTGTGCTGGGGGAAAAAAAAGAGTCACTGAAAAGAGACTGAGCTTCACAGGAATATCTCTTACTGTTTATGGAAGAGACAGGGCATGTAGAAATATTACAGTGTGAATGGTTTCACCAATACAGACTCCAAATGACAACAATAAGTTGTTTATAGAATTGAGTTTAAAAGCTACAGGGTGAGTATGTTTCCATATAAGTCAAAGCTCTCTTATCTTTTACAGATTACAGAACCCAGAATGTTTCACCTGTTCTTTACATAATTTTTAAAAAATGCTTTCTATTCAATAAGCATTAAGAAATTTTGAAAGATAAAGATGAAAAGCATGTTTTCTGCCTAGAGCTAAGGAATTCTGTGAAGAGACAGACATGCAAACAATTAAATAATTACTTAACAGAGGAACATGCCTGGTAAAATGGTAGAAAGGAAAATACAACCAGAGTGAAATCTCTGAATCTTTTTGGGAAGTCAGAGACCAGCATCAAACAGTTGAAACTTGAGTCCTGACCAGTGTAGGTTGCCAGTGCAATTTTCAGTCTAGGCACAGACCTGGGTTTGGGTCTGGTTCCTGACTGGGGGCATGCGAGAGGCAAATGATCAACATTTCTCTCCCTCTTTTTCTCCCAATCTTTCCTTCTCTCTAAAATAAACAAAATCTTAAAAATAAAAGTTGAAACTTGAAAGATGAAGACTGCTAGAGACAAAATGAGGGTGAGTACTCTCAGGAAAGAGAACAGTAAACACAGAACCATCGAAGATATGAATGGACAACTACAAGGATTTCAGTATTATTGGAGTGCGAAGTGAGAGGCAGACTGAAGAGGTGTGAGACTGGAAGCTGGATACTGGTTAAGAAGGATATTGCAACAATGCAGGTGATGCATTGCAACAATGCAAACTAGAGTTTGAGCTAGTGCTGAGGCAATATGATGAAGATGTCAGAATGGATTAAGGGATATTTAGGAAGCAGAATCAACAGAACTTACTATATGACTGAATGTAGGGGCTGGGCAGAATTGTAGGTGAATACACCGGTTAGTAACACACAGCATAAAGAAAATAGTTAAGAGATAAGAAATTGAGGGAGGACCCTGGCCAGCGTGGCTCAGTTGGCTGGGTGTTGTCCTGCAAGCTGAAAGGTCGCCAGTTCGATTCCCAGTCAAGGCATATGCCTTGGTTGCAGACTGTGGGCTCTGCCCCTAGCGGGGCGCTTGCAGAAGGCAGAGGCAACCATTTGATGTTTCTCTCTCATATCAATGTTTCTCTCCCTTTCTTTCTCCCTCCCTTCTCCTCTCTCTAAAATAAATAAATAAATGAATAAATAAATAAATAAATAAATAAAATGGAGAAAATGAGGAAAATGGTAGGGATAGATGCGTATGTGTGTGTACAGTTGAAAAAGGAAGATTAGTTCAGATATAAACATAAGAACATGGAGCTCAAGAGAAAAGAGGCTGCATTAGCTATTTTGGACGTTATCATTCCATATGTAGTAGTATGGATAAAAATAAGATCATTTGTAATGGAATCTGTAGGAACATTGACATTTAAGATTAAGGAAGGGGAACTGTTAATGGACACTGAGAGGTAGACAAAAACTGGGAAAAAAAAGTGACATAGAAATTAAGAAAGGAAGAGAGTTTCCAGAAAGCAGAGGTCAATAGCGACAGACACTGCAAAGGTCACAAAGAGAGAGATCATTTTGACAAATGGGAATCAGAGGCCACAGAGTAGTTTTAGTGAAACAGAAAGAAGACAGACTAACTGCAGTCACCGAGTTTTGAACGGGTGATAATAAACTATTCTAGAAGCAGGGCTAGGAAAAGAACGAGCTATCTACGTAAGAGAGTAGTTAGAGGGGGGAAGCACAACTCAAGAACAGTGCTTTATTTTGTTTTTTAAGTCAGGAAAGACTTGACTGCTATGAAAGGAAGATTTGCTATGTACGTGGAGTAAAAGAATAAGCAAGGAGTCATGTGCAGGCAGTACTGAGGAGAAAATGCCCATGTTAAGCAAGAGATTAAAAATAGAACACAAAGAGAAAAGCAATGATGATGGGTTTCTTAGGAGGAAAAACGGATGGGGCCAGGGAGAGAGCTGATCAATTCAGCTTGAAAAGGGAGAGACATCTTGTCCCTGAAGTGATAAGAAAGAAGAGAGACAGACACAGGTATAGGTGACAGTGTGGATGGGCAGGAAGGAGTTATGCATGGTAGCTGCCATTTCCCCTGTGAACCAGGAAGCAAGACACCTGACAAGAGACAGCTAAGATAGGGTGGCAGGCTGGAGGGGAGTAGGGAAGGTCCAACACAGAAAGGGAGGGAAAGGAACTGACTAGAGGCAGGTAAGTTAATTGCTGTGTAGTAACGGAGGATACAGAAGAATTTATTTACCATGAATTTATTCTGTAATGATTTGTGACCTGGGGGCAATTCTGCATGTACCCCAAGGAGAAATTTGGCAATGTCTGAAGGTACTTTTGATGGTCACAACTGAGGGTGGCGCGAGGGGATGTATGTGTGCTACTGGTATCTAGGACGTAGAGGCCAAGGGTGTTGCTAAACATCCTACAATTCATAGGTTAGTCCCCACAATAAGGAATTACAAAGCCCAAGATGTCAATAGTGCCAAGGCTGAGAAATCCTGCTCCAGAATAGGATTCAATTATAGCTAGGGTTTTTGCTATAGAGCAAAGGAATGAGCAAGGAGTCGTGTGCAGGCAGTACAGTTAGCATCAAAGTGAAGTGTGATGGGATTCCAGTTAGAAGGGAAGGACATAATGTCAGAAACTGACATGCAACATTTGGAAAACTGAAAACTCAAGGAGCTATGGAGGTAATAATGAAGTCAGGTATATGGAGGTGAAAGAACTAAAAGTATAAGAGAGACTGAGACATAAGAGTTTAAGATTTTAGAGGTGGAGCAAATTGGGGGAATTTTGATTTAATGAGGGACCCAAAGGACAGGTAGCTAGGCTGGGGTAGAAAGGAATAAAAAAATAGCTGTTTGTGCCCTGGCTGGTGTGGCTCAGGGGATTGAACGTTGGCCTGCAAACCAAAGGGTCACCGGTTCAACTCCCAGGCAAAGCACATGGCTGGGTTTGCTGGCCAGGCCCCCAGCTGGGGGCATGTGAGAGGCATGGATAGATATATCTTTCACACATTGCTATTTCTCTCCCTTTCTTTCTCCCTCCCCTCCCCTATCTCTAAAAGTAAGTAAATACAATCTTTAAAAAAATAAATAAAATCTAAAAAAATAAATCTGCTTGTGATACAAGCTGGCACTTGTAGATCTTCTCTAGTCATGAGCAGACTTAATCAAAGTCCTAGGGGGGCATGCATCATCTCTTTTGTTACCTGTCCTTCACAAGCTTCTTTGTATAGCTCCAGTTTCTTCAACAGGTCCTCATTTTCTGCTTCACACTCTGCCATCTTCTTTTGATAATATTCTAGAAGCTCCTGAGAAGGGCAGAGAACAGCCAGACGATCTTCAATGGAAGGCAAAGGAGTTGACTCCACTGAATCTGAAAACAGCACTCCCTTCCACCTGGCAGAACCACTGAGGCCATGCGCAGAACCATGTTTGGAAATAGTTGTCAGCCTATGTGAAATGAGGAAGGACATATTCATTAAATTGTCTAAGCATCTATGAAACATAATTTCTTAAATAAAAAAGAGGCTTATGTTCTTTTTTTTAAAATCCTCACTCAAGGACATATTTATTGATCTTAGGGGGTGGGGGATAGAGAGAAAACACCAATGGTTGCCTCCTATACATGCCCCTACTGGAGACTGAACCTACAACTTAGGTATGTGCTCTGAACAAGGATCGAACCTGCAACCTCCTGGTGTATGGGATGATGCTCTAGCCAACTGAGACCCCCGGCCAGGGTGAGGTTTATATTCTTAAAGAGAGTATAATTAATGAACTTTTAAAATTAATTTTTAAAAAATTAAATATAAAATAAGGCCAGATAGTAACAGAAAATTTAATACCATAAGACATACACCAACAGGAACAATTATACTGCTGGTGAAGTATAACTTGGTAAAACCACAGAAAATAAATTGGCAGAATCTAGAAAAATTCCAATTCCTAGAGAATTGTTCTAGAGAAACTCATACACATATGCATAAGGTGACACATAAGAAAATGTTCATAGTAACATTACACAAGAGTCAGCATTAGAAAATATAGCCAAATTACTAACCACATAACCACAACAGATCCTAATCTCTAGCACTGGAGATACCTGAATTATTCAGACCAAGACTAAACAAGATTTAAGGGTAATCAAAGGCTGGACAAGAAGTGTTTTTAAGCTAAAACAATGGAAGTTAGAAAATAAATGATGCAGAATTGGAAAATTAATCTATTTTGGCTAACTTTGGCTATCTTGTAAATTGTAACTTGCAATTTACAAGGTAACAAAATAGACATCAGAGAAGAGAAACTTGATACCAGAACCCCAGAGTTGTAGTTAATGAAGGTTATGGTCAGCACTTTTAATACGTGAGCATGTATAGACGAGATATTAAAATCTACTTTCAGCAAACACAAAGAAAAAAATATATTATTGTTTTAATCATTAAGGCTTGTAACAGAAATGCTATTTTATTCAATGTTTCATGTTTTCCAAGGGGGTTGCCTTATAACAACTGTGGGGAATAGGTTAGTAAATGAACTAAGAGGTATTTCTGAGATTTTGCAGATGAGCATGGTGGCAACGAGGATGAGGCAGCAAGGTGATGGCAGAGCCCAAATTCCAAGTTCCCTGTGTAGGTTAGTTATTTCCTCTGTAATCCAGGATGCACTGACACTGTACTAGGCCCACTCGAACTGTCTGGATTCTGGTATCACCATTTAATAGGTCCTAGTTTTTCATCTAAATTCCACATAATAAGAACAGAGAAATGAGTCTAGTACAGTTCAAATCCAGAGTTCAGAAGTATGCTCCAAAACTCTTCCAGTTCCTAAGCTAACTTGTACTAAGGCTACAGAAGTCTTGATTCTTTTTTTTTTTAATTCAATTTTTTGGGTGACATTGGTTAATAGAAGTCTTGACTCTTTTAACAACTCAAAAAACAAGCAAATATCTTACTTTCTGCAGACAGGGGTATGTGTCGGGGTAAAGTTCATAGCTGTCTTCTTCACCTGTCAAACGCACAAAACTTCAGAATGAGAGGGCAGGAACAGAGCAAAACAGTATAACATACAGACTGGTTTTCTTTACAATCTTACATGTGCCTGCTGGTCAAAATGTGATACTTTAAAATATAGTACTATTCATTAAAGTAGTTCTGAATCCTGAGATCCTATTACTTTTGAATTTTCATATGGTATTGTTTGTCATTATTATTTTCAAACAAAATCAGAATTGCATTTAATATTTGGATGAATAAGCATGAAAAGCCTCTTTAGTATGAAGGCTACCTGCAACAGTACAAAAACAATCCTTTTACTGAAATTATAAGAGAGGGAGATGCAGAAAGTTTCTAGTAAACAAGACGTAGTAAATAGAAATTAAGGTAGAGGACCCATTATGCTAAATTTAAGATAAATACAAAGCCATTTATATTATCTTTATTTTTTACCTACTGTTTTATTTTAAAGAAAAAATGTTCCTTATAAACTTTAAAAGGTCTATTCACAACCTTCGATATTTTTTTTTTTTTTTTTAGATAAAGTTTATTTAGAAAGTTACAAAGGTAGTAGAAGTGAGCATAGGCTGGGAAAACAAGCTACAGAAGCAAAAGAAGGGCACTTGAAAGTTAGGCCTGAAGAAGGCAAACCTAAGTCACCTGAGGAAAAAAGAGGGGAATGGGAAAGGTGCTGTGTGCTGATAAGACAGATCTTGGAGAAGGGGAAGAGAAGGAGAGGGAAGTGGGGAAGGGGAGAGAGGAGAAGGGGATAGAGTGTTTTAAATTAGCTTTCCGCAAAGCTTTCTTATCATGCATGCTTTGTCAATACAGTCTGATTTTGAGCCAGTCAAGAGATGATGTAATGTCCTGTTCTTGTGTTCTACCTAGAATATATCTGTTTACAATCTTCAGCCCTTGGGAAAGATTTTTTGAGAAAGAGAAGAGATAATCACTATTGTTCATTCTGTAACCATTTTCCTGCTCGGAATTCCAGAGTGCCTCTCCCCTAGTCCTTGAAACCTTTTTTCATGTGGCCTCCAGGACACCACATACTCCTGGTTCTCCTCCTTCCTCATTGGTGATTAATTTTTTGTTACTGCTACTTCTTCCTTGTCTTTATCTATACTTATTGCTTCAGTGACTTCAGGGAGTCTCATGGTTTTCAAGTGTACACCTCCAGTCCTTCCCCTGCACTCCACTCCAGACTCACAATACTCTGTACCTCCACTTAGACGCCCTACAGGTATCACAAGCTTAAGAAGACCAAAACTGAGCTCCTGATATATACCTCCTACCACCAAACCTGACCTCCTCTCAGAACTCTACACTCCAGTAATTACTAATGCCATTCTCAGTTGTTTAGGACAACAAATTTGGAGAAATTTCACTCCTCTCTTTGTCTTACATGCTATACTCAATCCATTAGTAAGTCCTACAGGCTCTACCACCAAAAAATTTAAAATCTGACAAAGAATCATGTCAATAATGCTCTCGTTGAACTCACTATAATCTCTTGCCTGGATGACTACAAATGGTCTCTCTGTTTCCACTCTCAACTCCATCCCCTGAAGTCTCTTCTCAACATAGCAGTTAAAGTGATTATTTAAAGTATGTCAAAACAGCCCTGGCTGGTGTGGCTCAGTGGATTGAGCGCTGGCCTGCAAACTGAAGGGTCACTGGTTCAATCCCTAGTCAGGGAACATGGCTGGGTCACCAGGGTCGGGGGGTTGCTTGAGAGGCAACCACACAGTGATTGTTTCTCTCCCTTTCTTTCTCCCTCCCTTCCCTAAAAAATAAATAAATAAAATCTTTTTTTTTTTTTTTTTTTTAAAGGATGTCAAAACACACTAGAATGGGGAAACTCACTAAGGGCAGGCATTTTTTATCTACTGTGTTCACTGCTATACCTGCAGTAACTAAAATAGTGCCTGGTTCACAGGAGGTGCTCAATTTCTTTCTAAGTAAATAAATAATTTTAAATCCTCAATCTGAATTTGACTCTATTCAACATCTTTTTCTTCTAATATTCAACCTAGCTAGAAAATCTGTTTTTGCTTTTGTTGTTCCATCTGCCTTCTTCTACCAACCAACCCTTCAAATATGCCATCTCTCTTTATTCTCTTGTTTAAAAGACTACTTTCCTTCTTCAAACTCACCTCCTTCTACAGAACTTCTCCAAATTAGGCCAATTTGCTTCTTTGAGAAAATAACCTAGAAAATAAAAATGGTAATTAAGTTGGTATGGTAGGATTATGGGTGACTTTTTTACCTTCACCTGAGGACATACTTAGTGATTTTAGAGAGGGAGGAAGAGAGGGAGAACGAAAGAGAGAGAAACATTGATTGGTTGTCTTTTGTATGCGCCCTGGTAGGGGATACCAAACCCATAACATATGCATGTGCCCTGACCAGGAATCGTACCTGTGACCTTTCAGTTTGCAGGACGACACTCAACCAACTGAGCCACACTAGTGGTCAGAGACGAGTGACATTTTTATAAACAGCTTTATTGAGATATAATTAACATTCTATACAATTCAGTCAATTAAAGTGTATGATTCAATGATTAGTATATTTACAGACAGGTCCAACCATCATCACATTCAATAGTATGTTTTCGTCACTTCAAGATCAAATCCTATATGTTTTAGCTATCACCCCTGTGTTCCACCCTTCCCCTGCCCTAAACTATCACTAATCTACTGTCTGTTTCTATAGGCCTTCCTGTTATGGGTTCTCATATGAATGTAATCATACAACATATGGTCTTTTGTGACTGGCTTCTTGCACTTAGCACAATGTTTTCAAGGTTCATCCATGCTGTAGCATGTGTCAGCCCTTCATTCCTTTTCATGGCCAAATAACATTCCATTTTGTGAATATGGGAAACATCTTAAATATAAATATCATGGTTCTAAAACTACTTAAGAGTAAATTGGAACTTTTTCTTAATCCTCAACCAAGAATACATCCACTAATTTTTTTTTTTTGAGAGAGAAGAAAGGGGAGGGAGGGAGGGAGGGTGGGGGAGAGAGAGAGGAACATCGACTGGTTGCCCCCCTCCCATACACACCCCTACTGGGGACTGAACCCACAACCCAATTATGTGCCCTAACCAGGAATTGAACCCATGACCTTTTGGGGTACAGGACAATGCTATAACCAACTGAGCAATACCATGCAGGGTAAGAGTAACTTGGAACTCTAAAGGTCTTCTAGCAACGCGAAATCTCTCTTCTCCCTCATAAGCAGTCTTACTCCTTCTTCTCCTAGACTATTGCACATCTACAAAAAATTATCTACACTCACTTTTATTTTGTTTTATAATCTCTAACAATCTGACTTCTACTCCAACATCTGAACTAAAGTTGCTGTTCTTAGTCAGCAGACATACAAATTAATAAATTCAGTAGCTTTTTTGGGTTCCCAACTTCTACCCAGCAAGTCATTCCTTGATTTGTAACCTATCAGTGTTGACCACTCTTTTAAAAAAAATACTGCTTTGTAGTTGAGAGCATGGGCTCTGAAATCAAACAGACTTGAGTTTGAGTCAAAGCTCTCTCCCTTATATAGCTGTGTGACTTCAGATAAGTTATTTAACCTCTCTAAACTTCAGTTACTTCTTAGAAAATGGGGAGAATAGCATATATAGTATAGGTCAGTGTAAGGATTAAATGAAATAATAAAAGGGTCTGACACATAGGCACTCAGTAACTACAGATTACTATTTTTACTGAAAATGTTCCTCCCCCTTGGTTCAAAGGTTGTCCTTGACTTTCTTTAGTACTTCCGCTATCAATTTCTTTTGAAACATCATTTTCACTGCTTTTATAATTACCTCTATCATTAAAACATTACCTGGCACAGAATAATAACTACTGGTTGAATGAACAAGTAGATTTTCAATCTCCTGATCTGAATGTCCAACTATGTAATGGACATTTTCACCTATTGTCCCATTGGAGTTTGAAATGTTTAACAACAACAAAAATCACTTAATTCACATATATTTCTTTTTAGCACCTCAAAACTAATACTTCCTAAACCTAATACATCATCTTTTTTTATCTGAACATGCTCCTTCTGACTTTCCTATTTTAGGCACTATTTCAGCATCTTCCAACCTGGACTTGAAAATTTTAATTCATTATTTCATTACTTTTTTTTTAAAGATTTTATTTATTTTTAGAGAGAGGGGAAGGAAGGGAGAAAAAGGGGAAGAAAAACATCGATATGCAGGAGCTACATCGATCGATTGGTTGCCTCTCGCATGCCCCCAACAGGGTACCTGGCCTACAACCCAGGCATGTGCCCTGACTGGGAATCAAACCAGTGACCTTTTGGTTTGCAGGCTGGCACCCAAACCACTGAGCCACACCAGCCAGGGCTCATTACTATTTCTATTGACCCTCTCATCAAACCATATAAAAATTATCTGTATTCTATCCTTAATAATAACCATGCTGATTCAGGATCTCCCTATGCTCGTACCCACTCTACTACAATGGCTTAACTGTTCTATCCACCCCTGATTGCCTCTGGATCATCTTAAAAATCATCAAAGTCATCAGTAACTCCTCATAGCCAAATGCATTAAATCAAACTCTGCCTAGAGGTCACTGCTTTCCATCTAAGGACCAAACCTAACTCTCCTACCTCATTTCCCTGTATTCCCCTAATCATACCCTCAGTTTGCCGATAACATTCTTGCCTCCATGCCTTTGTTCCTACGACTGGAACACAGCTCCCTCCACTCTCACAAGTTCACTTAGTGAAATCCAGTCTGTACATAAAAACTCAAATACTCCCTCTTTCATCTCTTTCCTGAGTCTCTCCATCCAAAGTCATCTGTCAAAACGCTCTAAAAACAAAACAAAAAACTGCACTTGTTTCGTACAAGTGAAAAAGAACTGCACCTGTATATTAGAGTTCTTCGTTGCTATCATTTCTCCCATGGTAGTTCATGTTCCTTGCAGGGAGAAACTGTGCCTTATTCATTACTGTATGTCTTAAAAGAACAATGTCCTCGCTTATAGTTACATTAATGGGTTTCAACTACCTTCTCTATTCCTCCTTCGTCGCGATATCCTTGTTTAGGGTTGTTGTTTTTTTTAAATAGCTTGTCTACTTACAATTAACACTTGTTTAGCACTTTAACATTTACTTTACGCCCACAACAACTCTGTGAAGTATTTCTTATTCTCCCTTAAGTAAGATTGAGGCTTAGACTAGCGCGGGATGGGGGATACCAGACCCCATCTCCAGGACCTTCTAATTCTGTACTCCTTCTTAAATTTCATCTCGTTTTCGACTCCCTCATCGCTACAGCTCCCCAATGCTTCAGCACCCCTATATCTTTCCCTTTTCATATTCTAACTTTCCTCGTCCGGTCCCCTGCACTCCTGACGGCTCCACCCCCCGCCTCCAAATTTCAGGCTCACAGCCCTCTCTTCCGACTGCTTCCACAGGTACTCCTCTCTCACCAGAGTTTCCCTTCCCAAGACCTCTTGCCCCTTCCCGGAAACCCGAAATTCTATACTCACGGCACACTAATACCACCGGGTCACAGTTGCCAACGGAAAACAAAACTTAAATCAGGGAGCGTCGCGGCGCCACAGAGCGTGCACGAATCCGTCCAATCGCCCACAAGTTTACCTCGGCCCTTTGGATTGCGCACCAATAGGAAGGATATTCACAGAGAGGAACGCCCCGTTCCCGCTCCCCCTCGCTCGCGTCTAAGCGCGCGGAGGTCGCCGGGGAATGTAGTTTTATTTCTGCGCACAGCTCTCTGGGCGGAAAATGCAACTAGACTACAACCCAGTTCTCCCAGAATGGTACTTGGGGCGAGAACAAACTAGTTCTGGGCGCAGTTTATGCTTGCTCAACTGCTTTGTTTTCATAAAAAAATGATGCAGAAACGCAATGCATAATCATGGAAAGGATCACAGGATTATTATGTGTTGTAATATACAATATCTCAAGAAGGTGAAGATAAGTTTCTCCTTCAATGCCTGGGTGTTCTAAGCCAAGAAAGGGTCGGTGGTTCAATTTGTACAGTCAGTGGATTGTGTATGTAAATGCTGCTACTTTTGCTGACTCGACTCTATTTTCCTGAGAGGTGTGAGAAATTGACTTCAATAATATAAGCTAGTTCAAAACCCAATTGTTGTGTTTCCTTTCCAGAAGAGCAAGGTCTCGAAGCTGCAGCTACTGCTGTGGAAAAGCTTGGACTCTTCACCAGCATAAAACCTAAGGATGTCCAAAAGAAACTTGCCATCTTTTCCTAAACCTGGTTTTTTTCCCTTTTGTGATTTTTTCTCCTGTTAGTTACATCAAGATCTCCCCAGGCATCTTTGTTCAGTATTTTTCTCTCTCTTTTGGCCCCTACATTAAAAAAATAAAAAAAATTAAAATTAAAAAAACACAGATCATGATGATCTTATCTTCATACCAGTTCTCAAATATATACCTTCCTATCTATTTCTGCTCCGGGTCTCATTACCGTTCACTTGAACTACTACAAGAAAAAAAGTTTTTCTCCTTAAACTTTGTTTCAGTGAGTCTCAAAATCCTGTGACAGATTTTTGGTCAAGTTATTTCCATTAAAAATTACTGATTTTAGAAACTAATAACTTAAAAACTGCCACACATATTAAAAAAACAAATGGTCCGCAAAACATTTTGTTTTCCTTCTGAAGGCGTTAGGATGCACTGTAATTGTTAACCCATTTTTTACTGGTAAACTTAAATGTCCAATTGAGACAAACAGTTCTGTGACTTTTCTTCCACCACTGATTAACACTAGGGTGACAGTTATCAGGGAAAACATTCATTTAGCTTCCTGAGCTTTCTGGGCAGAATTGTTAACTTTACCAGTTCCCGTTGCCGTCTTTTCCACTGCTTTGATGACACCCATAGCAACTGTCCGTCTCATTTCACGAACAGCAATATGGCCTAGAGGAGGACAGAGAAGTTCTCAACACATGTGTGCTTGCCAGAAACCAGATCAATGATGGCAGCATTACCAGATTTCAAAAACTTTGGGCCACTATCTGGATTCTGACCTAGTTTGCAGTGACATGGCTGAATGCACTAAGAAGACTGGAATCACCGGTAAATATGGGACAAGCTATGGTGCTGCCCTAAAGACAATAGTGAAGAAAATTGAAATCTGCTAGCACTCTGAGTACACTTGCTCTTTCTGTGGGAAAACCAAGATGAAGAGACAAGCTGTGGGGATCTGACACTGTGGTTCCTGCATGAAAAACTGTAGCCGGTGTGGCCTGGACCTATAATTTCTTTTCTTTTGTCACAGTAAAGCCTATCATTTAGAAGACTGAAGGAATTGTAAGACTAGTAGAAGCTCCACAATTTGAAACATTTCTAGCCTATAACAAATGGGCTAATTTATATAACAAAAAATAAAAATAAAAATAAAAATAAACTTTGGGCCATCTTCCAGCTTTTTCCCAGGACAATGATCAATCTTCTCCTTCAGATCAGCAAATTTGCAAGCCCTATAGGCTGTGTGACAATCCAATGGGTGCATATCTGGCACTGATTTGGTCTAGATTATTCAGGATAATTCCATAAGCTGTGAAGCCAGCTGTTTCCATTGGTGAGTCATTTTGCTGTCACTAGGCATATTGGCATGACAAACGTGTTTGACAAATGCATTCTTGACATTGAAACCCACATTATGCCTACAAGAGCTTCACTCACAGCTTCGTGGTACATTTCAACAGACTTTACTTCAGTTGTAACATTGCCTGGAGCAAAGATGACCACCATTGGTCACCAGTCACTACTCGGCCCACAGGGACAGTATCAATACCACTAATTTTGTAGATATCTTGGAGGGGCAGAGGGGCTTGTCAGTTGGATGAGTTGGTGGCACTGCAACTCTGGGATGAGAGACCTGATATGGGGCTGGGACTTGCCCCATTGGGACTTGCTCCCAAGATATACCACCTGAATTTTTATCCACTACACGTGGATGTGGGACCAGCCTGTTCCATATCTCCGTCCCTTCTACCAGACTGGATGGATGTGGTTTCTTTAATTCTGTAGCTGACAGGCTTCAACTCAATTTCTGATGTTTCTGAGTGATGGTTGTTCTCTACTTTAGCTGTAATTTTGATGTGGTTGTGTGAGGAGGTGAGCTGTGTTTGCCCAAGCCACCATCTTTACCAGAAGTCTACAATAAGTTTCTAATTAGTGTTTCTGCCTTCTCCAAACCATTCTATAAAAGATGATTTTTTAAAATAAATAAACAAACAAAAATTATTTTTGTGGGGTCATGTTGGACATCACTCTCCCACCAGACGCTGGTCCTGTGATGGAAGACTGGCCAGAAGGAATGTGTATTTTCCTGAGGGACAATGTGTGGCTCCCTCCCTATCTCCTCAGGGGATTGGTTTCTTGCTTGACTGCTTCTTGACCTTTTCTTTTTGAATATAAGCATTGATGTATTATAACATATCTTAAGGCCACATGAAAGCTTGGATAATTTGGACCCATGCTGCCTTTGTCTGGGACCCCTTAAAATGGGTGTTGAATGGAGGTGGTGGGGGTAATGCGGTCCTGCTTAGCCAACTTGCCACCATCGGTGCTTCCTGTAATGTAAGTGATAAAGACTATATCTGTTCTACCAGGTCCTTCTTGTGGTTTTTTCAGCTAATCCAAATGAGAGATTGAGATCACCAGACTTGACCTCCTATGTTAAAATTTTTTAAAAGCAAGCTTCTGGACCTGTCACACTCCTGTTCATAAACTTTTGGTGATTCCCCATGAAGCAGAGAATGAAGTCCAGGTAGTAATGTGTCACTCAAACACTGCCACAGATTTCACTTTTTTCTATTGTTATAGATAACTGGCTATATTCTGAATGTCGGTTGCATGCACTTTCCCGCTTTGTCTCATACACTTCTTTTATCTGGATTGACCCTTTCCATGAATCAGCACCCATAAAATTTCTACCAAGGCCAATATAAATACTGTCTCCTTGATTGGAAGTAATACCTTTTACTTTGATATTCTTGTGCCAATTAGTCATTGTATTTTTATAGCACAGCTTCTATTCAAATGTCATCAATCTTGGGTCCCTCTCTGACTACCCTATACTCCCTTAATACCCTCTACTCCTACCATTCCCTCCCTTAATTACTTTTTAAAATACCTGATCAAAATCTAAAATAATATATATTTATTTGCTTGTGCTTATTACTGTATCTCCCTGACTCACCACCGCTCTATGAGGGGAGGTAATTTGTCTTTTTGTTGTTGTCATATATACAGCATCTAGAAGAGTGCCTGGCACACAGCAAATGCTCAATGATTTCATTTTTATTTATTATTTTAGAGAGAGGAAGGGGGGGAAAGAAAGCTATAGAAACATTGATTTGTTGTTCCACTTATTTACACATTCATTGGTTGCTTCCTGTATGTGCCCTGACTGGAGACTGAACCTGCAGTCTAGCCAACTGAGCTACCCAGCCAGGGCTCAATGGTTGGTTTTGAATGCATGTATAACATTTCTACCTACATATGTATTGCCTCTCCTCTTAGATTTCTCTTCTTTTAATGTGTACTTAGGTAATATGCATCATTCACTCAAATGCCAAAAGGACATTCTCAACTCATCTGTCTCTTGCAACCACCTAACATCAGATTGATAATTTTAAAAAATCATTCCAGTGGCAGAGGATGAATTAAGAACAATGCTGGAAGATTTTGGAGGCTACAGTATGAAGGCAAATCAACATGAAGACAAATGTCTAAACAAGAATGTCAACAATGGGAATGTGATAAAGGAAATGGGAGATATTTTAAAATTCCAATTGACTGGACTCGGAATAGGAAAGCTAGCTAGAGTAGCTGACATTAATTAGAATGGGACATACAAGAGAAAGAATATATTTTTAGGCTGTGAGAAGAGCAGCTGGGGAACACTAACTTGGTACATTCTCTTTTTTACTTAACTTAAATTTAAATATTTCATTGTTTATGTATGCTATTGCAGTTGTCCCTAACTTTCCTCCTTTTTCTCCCTCCACAGAGCCCACCCCCCACTCCCACAGTAAATCACCACACCATTGTCCCTGTCTATGGGTCATACATACATGTTCTTTGACTAATCCCTTCACCTTCTTTCAACCAGTTCCCACCTCCCTTCTCCCCTCTTACAGCTGTCAGTCTGTTCCATGTTTCTATGCCTCTGGTTCTATTTTGTTTGTTAGCTTATTTAGTTTATTAGATTCCATGTATAAGTGAGATCATATGGTATTTGTCTTTCACCAACTGGCTTATTTCACTTAGCACAATACTCTCCAGTTCCACCCATGCTGTCACAAAAGGTAAGAATTCTTTCTTTTTAACTGCTGCATAGTATTCCATTGAGTAAATGTACTACTACAGCTTTTTTATCCACTCATCTTCTGTTGGACATTTAGGCTATTTATAAATCTTGGCTATTATAAATAGCACTGCTATGAACATAGGGATATATATATTCCATTGAATTGCTGTTTTGGGTTTCTTAGGATATATTCCCAGAAGTAGAATTTGCTGGGTCAAAAGACAGTCTTATTTTTAATTTTTTGAGGAAATTCCATACTGTTTCCCACAGTGGCTGCACCAGTCTGCATTCCCACCAATAATGCATTAGGGTTCCCTTTTCACCACATCCTCACCAGCACTTGTTTGTTCTTTTGTTAATGATGGCCATTCTGAGAAGTGTGAGGTGATATCTCATTGTGGTTTTAATTTGCATCTCTCTGATGGCTAGTGACATTGAGCAGCTTTTCATATGTCTCTGGGCTGTCCGTATGTCAGCGTGGGAGAAGTGTCTACTCAGGTCTTTGCCCATTTTTTAATTGGATTGTTTGACTTCCTGGTTTTGAGTCATATGGGTTGGGTTCTTTATATATTTTGGAGATTAAACCCTGTCCAATGTATCATTGGCAAATATGTTCTCCCATACAGTGGGTTCCTTTTTCATTTTGCTGATTGCTTCTTTAGATGTGCAGAAACTTTTTAATTTGATGTAGTCCCATTTGTTTATTTTTTTCTTTGTTTCCCTTGCCTAGGACACATATTGACAAAAAATGTTGCTATGCAAGATATCTGAAATTTTACTGCCTATGTTTTCCTCTAGGATTTTTATGGTATGGAGACTTATATTTAAGCCTTTTATCCATTTTAAGTTTATTCTGGTGTATGGTGTAAGATGATGGCCTAGTTTGTTTGTTTGTTTGTTTTGCATGTACCAGTCCAGTTCTCCCAACACCATTTATTGAAGAGGTTGTCTTTACTCCGTTCTAAGCTCTTGCCTCCTTTGTCAAATATTAATTGACCAAAAAGATGTGGGTTTATTTCTGGGCTTTCTATTCTGTTCCATTGATCTATGTGTCTGTTCTTCTGCCAGTACCAGGCTGTTTTGATTACAGTGGCCTTATATTATAGTTTGATATCAGGTATTGTGATACCTCCAACTTTGTTCTTCTTTCTCAAGATTGCTGAGGTTATTAAGGGTCTTTTTGGGTTCCATATAAATTTTTGGAATATTTGTTCTGGATCTGTGAAATATGGCATTGGTATTTTAATAAGAATTGCATTGAATCTATAGATTGCCTTGGGTAGTATGGACATTTTATTGATGCTAATTCTTCCAGTCCATGAACATGATATATGCTTCCACTTATTTGTCTCTTCCTCAAATTCTTTCTTCAGCATCCTATAGTTTTCCTGGTACAGGTGTTTTACCTCATTGGTTAAACTTATTCCCAAGTACTTTATTTATTTATTTTTGTTGCAATAGCAAATATGATTGATTTCTTAGTTTCTACTTCTAATAGTTCATTATTGGTGTATAAAAATGCCATCAATTTCTGAATATTGACTTTGTATCCTGCTACTTTGCTGAACTCATTTATTAGGTTAAGTAGTGTTTTGATGGAGCCTATAGTGTTTTTTATGTACACTATCATGTCATCTGCAAATAATGACAGTTTTGCTTCCCCCTTTCTAATTTTGATACCTTTCATTTCTTCTTCTCATCTGATCACTGCAGCTAAGACTTCCAGTGCTATGTTGAATAAGAGTGGTGAGAGTGGAGACACATGTCTTATTCCCGACCTTAAGAGAAATGCTTTTAGTTTTTGCCAATTGATGTTGGCAGTGGGTTTTTTATACATGGCTTTTATTATGTTCAGGTATTCTCTCCTTGTTCCAACTTTGCTGAGTATTTTTATCGTTAATAGATGCTGGATTTTATCAAGTGATTTTTTTTTTGCATCTATTGATATATTCATGTGATTTTTGTTTTTTATTTTATTTATGTGATGTATCACATTTATTGATTTGTAAATATTGTGCCAATCTTGTGTCCCTGGGATAAATCCCACTTGGTCGTGGTGTATGATATTTTTAATGTGGTTGCTTGATCTGGCTTGCTATTATTTTGTTGAGGATTTTAGCATCTATGTTCATCAGGAATATTGGCCAGCAATTTTCTTTCTTTGTTGTGTTTTTAACTGGTTTCATAAAAAAGAGTTTGGAAGTTTTCCCTCTTCTTGAATTTTTTGGAATAGCTTGAAAAGAATAGGTGTTAGTTCTTCTTTGAATGATGGGTAAAATTTGCCTGTGAAGTCATCTGGTTTAGGATTTTTGTTTGCTGGAAGTTTTTTGATTACTGCTTCAATTTAATTAGTTGTTATTAGTCTATTTAGGCTCTCTGTTTCTTCCTGATCAGTTTTGGAAGACTGTGTTTCTAAAAATGTATCCATTTCTCCCAGGTTGTCCACTTTCTTGACATATAGTTGTTCATAGCATTTTCTTGCAATCCTTTGTATTTCTGTGACATCAGTTGTTACTTATCCCTTTTCATTACTGATTTTATTTATTTGCATCCTTTCTATTTTTCTTATGAATCTAGTTAAAGGTTCATCTATTTTGTTTATCTTTTCAAAGAAGCAGCTCCTGGATTCATTGATCTTTTGATTTTGTTCTAAGTTTCAATGTCATTTATTCTGCTCTGATCTTGATTATTTCCTTCTTTCTACTCACTCTGGGCTTCATTTGTTGTTGTTTTTCTAGTTTTTTAAGTGTAGGATTAGGTTGTATATTTGAGATTTTTCTATCTTTTTTAGGTAGGCCTGTAATCTATGAACTTCCCTCGCAGGACTGCCTTTGCTGTGTCCCATAGGTTTTGGGTTGTCATGTGTTCATTTTCACATGTTTACAGGTATTTTTTTAATTTCTCCCTTGATCTTATTATTGACCCATTAATTATTTAATAACATGCTATTTATCTTCCATTATTTGAATATTTTTGAGTTTTTTTATTGAAGTTGATATCTAGTTTCAAGTCATAGTGATCCAAGAAAATGCTTGACATGATTTTAATTTTATAGAATTTGTGAAGACCTATTTTGTGTCCTACCATGCGGTTTATCTTTGGGAATGATCCATGTGCACTTCAGAAGAATGTGTATTCTACTGCTTTAGGATGAAACATTCTGTAAATGTCAATTAAACCCATTTGATCTTGTGTGTCATTTAAGTCTGCTGTTTTCTTGTTGATTATTTTTTCTGGAGGATCTATCCAATGGTGACAGTGGGGTGTTAAAATCTCCTACAATGACTGTATTGTTGTCAATCTCTTCCTTAAAGTTCTCTAAGATTTTCTCTATACATTTAGGTGCTCCTATATTGGGTGCATATGTGTTTACAAGGGCTATATCTTCTTGTTGGGTTGATATGTTTAGTATTATGTAGAGACTTCCTTGTCTCTTGATATGGCTTTTGTTTTGAAGTCTATTTTGTCAGATATAAGTATTGCTACCCTAGCTTTTTTCTGTCTCTATTTACATGTAATTTTTTTCCACTCCTTCACTTTCAACCTGTATAAATCCTTTGTTCAGAAGAGGATATCCTGTAGACAGCAAATATATGGGTCATATTTTCTTATTCATTCAGCTACCCTATGTCTTTTGATTGGAGTATTTAATCCATTTACATTCAAAGTTATTAGTGATAGGTACCTATTCAATGCCATTTTACTTTGTACCTGTGTTCCTCTCTCTCTCTCTATCTCTTCTTCTTAGAGCAGTCCCTTTAGCATCTATTGTAATGCTGATTTGGTGGAAACTTACTCCTTTAGTCTTTTCTTTCTTTCTTTTTTTTTTTTTTTTTTTTTTTTGGTCTGGGAAACTATTTATTTCACCTTCCATTTTAAATGAAAGCCTTGCTGGATAGAGTAGTCTTGGTTGTAGGTCCTTGCTTTTCACAACCTGGAATACTTTACGCCAATCCCTTCTGGCCTGTAGTGTTTCTGTTGAGAAATCATCTTATAGACTTATCAAAGCTATGTTTTAGGTAGTGAACTCTTTCTCTCTTTCTTCCCTTGAGATTCTCTCTTTGTCTTTAATCTCTGCCATTTTAATTGTACGTGTTTTGGTGTGGGTCTCTTTGGCTTCATCTTGATTGAGACTTTCTGTGCTTCCTGAAGTTGCATGACTTTTTCCTTCACCAGGCTGGTGAAGTTTTCTGTCATTATTTCTTCAAATAGGTTTTCTATCCCTTGCTTCCTTTCTTCTCCTTCTGGTATTCCTATAATGTGAATATTATGATTCTTGTTGTTCCAAAGCTCCCTTAAACCATCCTCATTCTTTTAAAATCTTTTTTTTTCCCTCTGATTGGGTGTTTTTTTCCTATCTTGTCTTCCAAATCACTGATTTGGTCCTCTGCTTCATCTAGCCTGCATTTAATTCCTTCTAGTGTATTCTTCATATCAAATATTGTATTTTTTTATTTCCAACTCATTCTTATTCATAGTTTCTATGTCCTTTTCCAGGCTGATGTAGTTTTTAAGTTCCTTGAGCATCCTTATAACCATTACTTTGAAATCTATATCTGATAATTTGCTTGCCTCAATTTCATTTAGCTATTTTTCTGGGGATCCCTCCATTTATTTCATTTGGAGGTTCTTTCTTTGTCTCCCCATTTTAGCTGCCTCTTTTTATTTGTTTCTCTGTAGCACACAAATCTGCTTTGACTCCTTGTCTTCGTGGGGTGATCTTTTGTGGTAGGAGTCCTGTGGGACCCAGTGTGCAGTATCCTTGTTCTTTGAGCTAGATGCTCTAGGAATGTCCTTTATGTGAGTTATGTGGGTTCTCTTGTTGTTTTGGGTCCTGATTGTTGTTTGCTCATTAATTGGTGGGATCTCCCCTCTGGTTGGCTGACTGAGAGGTTCACCCCCCTCCATAACTTGTATGCTGTTTGTGCAGGTGCTGACAGAACAAAGCAAAACAACACACACACACACACAAAAACCAAAAAACAAGCACCCCTCAAACAAAACCCCAGCAAAATCAATGACAAAAGAGAAAAGAATAATAAAAGAAAGAGAAATAGAATGGTGGAGAAAGGGGAAAAAAGAATAAAGAATAAGAAACCAATAAAAAAGAAAGAAAAGAAGAGTATGAGAGAAGAAAAGAAAGAGAACTACTATAAGCAATGAATAGAAAGGAGAAAACAGGAAAAAGGGACAAAGAAAGGTAAAGACTAACAAAAATAAGAATGGGAAAGAAGCAGAGAAAAATGGAGTAAGCAAACGTAAAAGTAAATAAGAGATATGGAAGAAAATACAGAGCAACAGAAAAAGGAAAAAGAAAAAAATAATTAAAAAGTGATGATAAAGAACATAGCGGAATTAATCTCAGTAGAGTTTAGTGCTTGTCTGCTCGGTTGTCCCTTTGGATATGGCCCTGATGTTGTCTGAGGTTGGTGTAAGCCAATGTTGGGTGCTCTCCACATCTAGCCCTTAACAGCCTATTTGAAGCTACAAGCAATCCACAGTTTGTGGCTGTCTCTTCCAGGCTTGGCTGCACACAGGATGCACCAAGCTGCACTGCAAGGTTGGCTTTTGTCAGCACTGGTTCCAAGGGTGGGTCAGCAAAAGTCCCATGGCACTGCAGGACCTGCCTGTGCCTGCCTTTGTCAACCTCTGCCTGCTGGCCTGCTGTCAGTATTAGACTAGTCGCTGACCTATTTTTTGAGAGGGCTTTTGGCGGGATCAAGTGGAGGGGACTCCTGGATCTTTAGTGGGAGGTGCCTTTCAGACTTCAGGGAAGATGGTGGGTATGTTACTCTGCCCCTGAGCCACTGGTTTGAGTCTGGAATTATTTCCCTGACCTCAGCAGGGTGGACCCTCAGGGCCCAGAGGAGGGTGTTTCTATGGCTCTCTGGTGAGGGAGAAGCACCAGTCTGGTTCCCAGGAAAGTGCATGGAATGGCTGTACCTTAAAGCTAGCCTATGACATCCACTGAGTCTGCATATGTTGCAGTCTCTTCAGCAGGGATTAAGATGCATGATGGACAAAATAAAGAAGAAAAGAAAAACCAAAACAAACAAACAAAAAGAGATGTAGGGTGGGGTGAGCAGTTTCTTAGAGGTTTACCAAACGTCCTTGCTTGTCCAGGGAGCCTATACCAAGAAAACAAAGAAACAAATAGTAACCATATTTTAATTCTGAAAAACCATGGGTCAGAGAAGATAAGGGTCTGATATTTATCATCCCTTCTCCGTTATTATTATTTATATTTTTAATTCTTATATCTAGGTTGGTACATAGTTAAAAAAAAGGTCTGTTTTCTCTAGAAAGTCATGTGTTGTATAGAAAATTATTGATAAAGTCCTTGGGATAAATTTGGGCTTATCTAAACCAATTATGAGAGAACACTTCACCCAGTTTTTAAATTTAGAAGTTCTTGGTATATTACTTTGCAAATTATACAAACATTTTGGCAAACAGAGATTTAGAGATTCAAATGGCATGTTTTACCTAGCTATATTATTTTTTACAGTATTCTTTGAAAGTTCAACTAGTTTTTCTATGAAATTTGTCATTTATCCTATTTACAATGGGAGATATCAAATTAAAATCCAAAACTGAACCATAATCCAGAAAGACAGCAAAGGACCTTGTAAACTGAAAAATACAGAGGACAATAGAACTCATAATTCACAAGTAGTTTCTGTAGACCTCAATTTTAGTTACAAATATACTTACTCATTATTGTGAAGAACAGATGAAATAGCCCTATCAATAACAATACATATGAGGTATATGTAAAGGTTTAAAATTTTTTCAAAAACTGTTGAAATTTAAGGCAATGGTGAAGCCAATGATAAAGAAGGGACTCTAAAAATTAAATGGGTAATTAAACTATAGGATCAGTCTAATAATGTAAAAGGTCTGATTAGCATGAGATAGTGTTACTGTGGACAGTCAGTTGGAGCACCAAGGAATCTCCCACATTGGCCAAGATGGTGCTAGGGGGTGGAGGGGAGGTTCTTGTACTGAGTAAACTGAAAGCTAGAGAGATGAATGGGTGGGACTCAAGTGTGCAGAGAGCTAGAAGGTGAATGGAAAGGACTAGCTGCCAAAAGCTAGGAAGATGATTGGATAGGAAACAAGCCCTCCCCTTCCTATCTCTATAAGAACTTCTGGCTTGAGCAGGAAGGGGAGATGATTTTTGAGGTGGGAGTCTACTATTCTACCAGGTGGCAGGGTGCCTAACTAAAACCTTTTTCCTTTTGCACTAACATCTGTCTCATAAGTTTGGCTTTCATTACAGCAGGTGACTGAACCTTCATCTGTTTGGTTACAATAATATTCCAGAAGAAGAAAAAGTACCCATATACAGAAGAACTTTGGTTAAAAAATTACATTTAGTGGGGCTGGGTGAAAAAGCTGAAGGGATTAAGCAGCACAAACTGATAGTTACAGAATAGTCACAGAGATACAGATTACAGCATAGGGAATTTAGTCATTAATATTGTAATAACTATGTATGGGGCCAGGTAGGTTCTTGAAGCCGCAGGGCACCACTCTGTAAAGTACATGATTTTCTAACCACTTTGCTGTACATCTAAAACTAATACAGGATGATATTGAAAGTAAATTGTAATTGAAAAAACAAGTTAAAAGGAGATAGATTACATTTATAACCAGAATTTTGAACATAGCAACTAACAGATCTTTCATTTAAACATTAAGATATATAAAAGGAAGTCATAAAGAAAGGGATTAGTTCAATAATGCATGGTGGCATCTTATAAGTATATGGAGATACCATAAATCTCAGGCCTATATTATGTTCAAGGGCTCCAGTAAGTACAGTGATCAAAAAATTTTTAAATGCTCAAATGATGATTCTTTATTTGATGTCATGATAAGGGAAAAAGGAATAATTTCAATTACAGCTTTCCAATTTTCATAGTTCATAAAAATTGTCCTCTAGGAGGTAGATAAAGTATTGTATTGGATTGGCCAAAAAGTTCATATTTTTTTTCCTGTAAAATAAGACACATTTTTCATTTTCACCAATAACTTAATTGATTTGGATATTTTGAGAATGCCAGCTATCTCCCACATGGTATAATGTCGATTGTTCTCAATTAATGCCTCAGTTTGATTGCTATCAACTTCAACTAGCCTACCTTACCATGGAGAGAGAAATCTCCAGCACATAACGGCAAACCACGTTTGACACCTTTGATAAGTCACAGCACCTTCTCTATACCCTGCACAAATCTTTTTTTTTGTTTCAGTTGCATTTTTACCTTTCTAGAAATAATAAAGCATAACATGCCAAAAATGTTGCATATTTTCTTCCATCTTCAATATTAAAATGGGTACACAAAAATTCATCAATTTTGATGTTTTTATCCCAATGTTTTTATGCTTTTATTACAGTATTATTTTCCTTAGAAATTTAAAGTTAAAAATTTCCTTCAAAATTGATCTTGTTTACAGCCTCTCATTTTTTGTTTTATTTATTCTTTTTATTTTATTTTTAAATCATGTTTATTCTATTACAGTTGTCTCAATTTTTCCCTCTTTGCCCTCCTCCACCCATCCCACCCCGCTCCCCTCTCCCACAGTCAATTCCCACTCTGTTGTCCAAGCCCATGGGTCATTCATACATCTTCTTTGTCTAGCCCCTTCTCCTTCTTTCCACAATTGTCCTCCTTCCCCAGCCCCTTTGGTCACTTTCAGTCTGCTCCATGTTTCCATGCCTGTGGTTTATTTGTTCGTTAGTTTATTTTGTTGGATAGATTCCACTTATAGGTGAGACGATATGGTATTTGTCTTTCACCGACTGGCTTATTTCACTTAGCATAATATTCTCCAGTTCCATCCATGTTGTTGCAAAAGGTAGGGGTTCCTTCAATCTTTTTCGTTTAATGCAGAATGATTTTATTTATTTATTTTTTTAAATGTCAAAATCCATTATAAAATATTTAAATATTTAAATCCATTGTAAAGTGTCAGCAATTAAAACATGACACCAGCACAGTAGATCAATCAAATAAAATGAGCATTCTAGAAACAAACATATATATCTGTCTAACAATGTAATATATGATTAAATTGATATTTCAAATCCATGGGGAAAATAAAGCTTATTCAACAAATAAGGTGCATGGACCACTATTACTTGAAGTAAAACAAATATAGAACCTTATTTCACACATTATACAAAAAATATTCAGGTGAGTTAAAAATCAATATGTAAAATCTAAGGAGTTTTAAGAGAAAATACAGAATAATATTTTCTTACACTGAAGTAAAATACTCAAACCCAGAAGCTATAAAGTAAAATATTGACAATATTACTATATTAAACATTTACGACTATACAGTAATATACATATAAAAAAGTTAAAGGACAAGTAATGGAATAATAAAGTATTTGCAACTGATCTATAAAAGGGTTAATAGCTTTTCTTTTATAGGGCAAAAATTGTACAAACATTTAGTCAGAAAATGGATAAAGAATACCAAAAAGTCACTTAAAGCTTTTTGAAAATAATAGAAATAGGAAAGAAATCTACAAAAACAGGTTTAGTTTCAACCAATAATAAAGTAACAATTAAAATAACACATCATTGTTACAATTAGATTAATAAGTATTAAAAATATTGGTAATATCAAGTATTGGTGATTGTGAAAGGAACTGGGTATTCATAGACTCTTTTTCTTCATAGTCCTAAAGCAGTCTTATCTTGCAATGCTGGTTTGGTGGAGGTGTATTCTTTTAGCCTTCTTTTGTGTGGGAAACTCCTTATTTCGCTTTCTTGTAATTGAGAGCCTTGCTGGGTAGAGCAGTCTTGGTTCCAGGCCTTTGCTTTCCATGACTTGGAATATTTCATGCTATTCTTTTCTGGCTTGTAGTGTTTCTGTTGAGAAGTCAGCTGCTAGGCGTATCGGGGCTCCCTTATATGTTACTTCCTCTTTCTCCCTTGCTTCCTTTAGGATTCTCTGTTTGTCTTTGATATTTGCCATTTTAATGATAATGTGTCTTGGAGTGGGCCTCATTGGGTTCCTCTTGAATGGGACCCTCTGTGCTTCCTGGACTTGTGCGACTTTTTCTGTCCTCCAATTAGGGAAGTTTTCCATCATTACTTTTTCAAACAGGTTCTCTACCCCTTGCTCCTCTTCTTCTTCTTCTGGTATCCCTACTATATGGATATTATTATGTTTTATGTTGTCTTGTATTTCCTTCAATGCCTCTTCATTCTTTTTGAGTCTCTTTTCATTTTCTTGCTCTTTCTGGGAGCTTTTTCCTACCTTGTCCTCCAGCTCACTGATTTGATCCTTGGCTTCACCCAGCCTGCTTTTGATTCCTTCTACTGTGTTCTTCATTTCAGAAATTGTATTCTTCATTTCCTCTTGTGTCTTGTTGGTAGTTTCTATGTCCTTTTTCATGTTGATAGAGTTTGCAGTAAGTTCCTCGTGGTTTCCCTGTATCACTGAGCTCATTGAGCTTCGTTAGAACTGTTGTTTTGAACTGAATATCTGATAGTTTACTTGTCTCTATTTCATTTAGTGCCCTTTGTGGGGATTCCTTATTTCCCTTTTGACTGGGGGGTGTTTCTTTGTCTTCTCATTTTGTGAGACCCTTCTTTTTTGCTTCTCCTTCTTAAATTGATCTGTCTGGATTTCCTGACTTTGTGGTGTGAACTTCTATGGCAGGAGACCTCTGTTTTTACTTTCAGGATCTGCCTCTGATGATGTCAAATGTTGTCCCTGTCTGACCTTAGGCAGTTTGTTCGAGACTTCCAGGAATCTACGGTCTCTGGCTGTCCCCTTCAGCTGTTAATCTAGTCACTCTGCACTCAGCAGGCAGGCTTAGCCAGCTCAGGGCAGTGCAGAGTCCTCCTGGGGGTGGGGTTACTGGGTCCTTTCATGTTGCTGCCACTTAGGGGCGTGCTCTCTGCCTTAGCCAGATGGCTGCTGCCATCTGAGGGAGGAGTCAGCCCTGGGATCCCACCAGCTACTCCATCAGTTCTCTCCCCAAAACCTCTTTCCCCAGTCTCTCCTCAGGCATCTCCAGCCCACCCTGCCCCCACCTTTGCCAGAGACCAGCGTATGTGGTTGCAAACAAAAATTTATGCATTGGCCATTTAAACGGCTCTTTGCGTCTCCAGCTGCCTGTCTCTGTCAGAGAGAAACTGTGCTGCTTCTCGCAGGTAGTTGTTATCTGTGTACTTTTTGGGCTCTGGTGCTGGAGGCAGGAGATCCCCACTTATGGTTTAGACTCTGCTCTTCTCAGGGGGATCCAACTGGCCTTTTCAATATCCTTCTGGTGCTGCTGGCCATGGGCACCCCGCCCACTTTCTCAAGTCTCTACCACACTTTTTACCAGTTAGGTTGTCCTAAAGTTGGTTCTTCTGCCTGTCTGTGGTTATGAGGCTCCTCTCTCGCTATTGTTCAGTTGCTTGTTCTGGGTGATTTCTCCACAATTTACTTGTAATTCCTGGGAGGAGGTCAGTGTGACTTCCATTTACTCCTCCGCCATCTTGATTCTCTTTTATTTCATTTTTAAAGAATCCAGAGACCACAGCTTAGCCAATGATTACCACAAAGTATTCATTTTATTCTATTCTACTCTAAGGATAGTGAATTTTAGATAAATACATAATATTCTAATATTACTTATTTTTTTCTCTGAAAGGATAATTTCAAGAACTTTTTAAATAATGAAAACAACACCTTTAAACTACAGCTATACTCAACACTTCTGCCAAGACACCTGAATACTACTTTTTTTATTCTTGCTTATTCTATTTCGATTGTCCTGGAGACTCAAATACTATTGACAGTAAAGTTAACTTCCTGTGTTCAGATTGCCCTCACATGCATTCTGTATACAACATTGTAAAGATTTTGGATTTTTACAATAGTGATTTTCAAAGGGGTGGGCATGAGGTGCGAGGATAGGGTTTACCCACACCCCTTGAGGGGAGACTTAGAATCAGAGGTGGGTGAAACCGGGGAAGGTTTTTCCATCTCTAGCAGAGATATTTACTACCCTTCTCTTACAGGTTCACTACTAGTGTGAAGGATTGTTTCTCAAGAGTATTAAGGCAAATAAAAATGACTGAGAATCATTATTCTATAATTTTATATTCTTAGGAGATAGTTTAAAATGATAGGTAAGTATCACTAGAAAGACTAACAGGAAATAAATGGGAACAATAAAGACTTTTGGGAGTTTGTGCTTATACTGAGGGTCTATCAGGGTCTTGCTGCTCTAGTAATGTTAAAGCAAAACTATTATAATTTAATTCAATGTTTAATGAAATGAATTATTTCAATATTACTTGTACTTAGAATTTCATTATTTATTTTTGTGAAAAATATGGTTGTCCAGATTTAAGTAGTAAAAAAATCTCAAAATTTGTTGTAAATTATCACACTTGTATGCAATGAATCACCTTTCTTTCTCTATATGTCTTTGCAATGTAACATTGTTGCTCTTCCTGTCCAGAAATAGAATTTATTTTACTACCCTCTTGAATCAGGTCTTGCCTTATGACTTGCTTTCACTAATAGGACATCATAGAAGTTATTTTGTGTATTTTTGAGTCTAGACTTTAGGCCTAGGTTTCCACTTTCGTACTTTTGGAACACTAAGACCACCATGGTGTGAAAAAGCCCTATCTATCCTACCAAGAATGAGAAGTCAGCCCTCGCTGGGTGGCTCAGTTGGTTGGGTCATCATCTTGCGCATCAAAATGTTGTGGGTTAGGTCCTTGGTCAGGGTGCATGGGGAAGGTGGCCAATCAATGAGTCTCTCTGTCCCTCTTCCTCTCTCTCTCAAATCAATAAAAACATATCTGTGGGTGAGTCTTAAAAAAAAAGAATGAATGAGAAGTCGTGCAAACTGAGGCTTTCCTGCCAACAGCCAGCACCAACTGCCAGACATGTGAGGTCATCTTGGATCCTCCAACTTCAGTCAAGCTGTCAGATTATTGTAGCTGGATTAGTGATCGTAGGTAAAGCAATGAGAACACCAGATTGCCAAACCACAGAATTGTAATTATAATGTTTTCATTTTCAACTATGAAGTTTTGAGGTAGTTTGTTACACAACAAAGGCTAACTGGAACAGAACTACCCGCTCAAAGTATTTGTGTATGGAATTTAGACTGGTGGGTATGAGTAACTGGACATCAAGTTCTGTAGATGCTATAATCAAGTGGAAGGATATTATGTTTATCACACCCTAACAGAGTTTCAAATAAAATTTAGTATATGTAAGTGTAGGATGAGGCAATGAAACACAAGGCAAGATTGGGTGAATCTATTAATTCATTAATTTATCCATTCAACAGATATTTATTGCACACATTCCAAAAACCAAGCACTATTGTAGGAGCTGGAGCTAAAATATCAAGACAGACACTGCCTCTGCCTTTGTATAGCTTATAGTCTGAGGGAAAAAGCAATTAAACAAGGAGTTTTAAGAAGTTTAAGAAAGTGAAGGTTGCTGCTGACCAAACAAACTTAGAGCATTAGGGAAGGCTTTCCAAAAGAAGTGATATTTAAGCTGATAGATGATGAGTAGAAATTCATTCAGAAAGGGAATACAGGAAACTGTAGAGGTGGGGTCAGGAGAATACAAATAAGTTGAAGCAAAGCAAACAGTATCTATGAGGGCTCAGAGGTGAGAGCATGGTGCATTAAAACCACCACAAAAATTTCTGTGTAGTATATTGGAAAGCATAAGAGATGAAGCTTGGGAATAGGGCAGCAAAGGAAAGGAGTATGGAGTTGTTGAAATGGAGATGAAAAATGGCAAGACTGCTTTAGACAATGACAGCTGAATAGAGAGGGATTTGACAGGAGCAAGAACTGAGCAGGTGAGAAAAAGCTGAAATTAGAAGAGTGATGATAGGGATGGAGAGACATGGGTGGATTTAAGGTTTTTAGATGATAGAATCTTCAGACTTGACACACGATTATATATTGGTCATAAAGAGGCTGAAGTTAAGGATCATTTTTAGACTTCCGGCTCAGGCAACTGAGAGATGGATGAAGTCATTCACAGAAACGGGAAACACTGGAAAAACAGTGGGGAGTGAAGGTACTTTGAGTTTCCCAAGGAGTTGTCCAATAGGTCGCTAGATGTAACTCAAACCTCTAGGCTGGAAATACAGATTTGGGAGTCATCAGCCATAGCTGGCAATTTAGGTCCTGGGGAAAACTGAGAGTACACAGCAAGTACATGAACAAGCCCTGGGAAGTAAGACCTCCAACAAAAATTTTTTTTCGATTTCATTAGCAGATCAGATAAACATTAGTTAGGATATTAAGAGACTTTATCAAATTAGTATATAAGAAACTTCCAACAAATATTTAATACTAAGATCTACACTCTCACGGTGTTAGTCATTTCTACATTATTGTCCACAATTTGGAGGAAGCAGAGATGGACACAGGCATATAGATTTTTGATAAGCAGGGTCAGAAGAATTGCCATAGCTTTTACAGCAAATTGAGCAAGGATTACGAAGTATGTAGTGCCAGAGTAAAGTGGTTGCTGTTGTGATGACTTGGGGTTGGCGACAGTTGGAAAAACAAGATCTGGAGCCGTTGCTTCCGTGTGAATAAAAATGCTGCTAGGCATCAGGATTTGGGAAACGGGTTCCACACGAACCGATCACGGAGATGGGGCGGCTATAAAGTGGCCGAGATTATTATAAGAGTCACTAAGTGTCAAAGGACTAAAAGCAAGAGAAGCTGAAAAAGTTACTTGGAAAAAGACAACTTAAAGCATGCCGCTATGAACCGGCAGCGAGGTGAGGTGGCTGAGGCTATACCCAGTCTCTTTTGCCGTCCCTTTATACACAAAGGAGAACTAGGTTTCCTCCCCTCACCCCAGTACCCACACAACGGAAGTAGAACCTTTGCCCTCTGCAGCATTACGTATTCCTCCGCGCCGGAAGAGTGCGTCGGCACTCACACCAGAGTGCTTCTCCTCAGCAAAGGAGAGATCAGGAACTTCAGGGTGTGCCGTTGAGGTTGTCGGACAGCGCGGAACCTTCACAGACAAGGAGACAAGAAACACGCGGTTTCTGGGAAAAGGAGGAAGAAGGACGCTTGTACTACGACGCGTCGTGTTGCCGCGGAGGGATTCTATCCCTGGGTGGCGGAGGGATTTGACAGCACGTTAACTTCCGGAAAAGTCCTAACCCTGTGAGGAAAAGCCCTGAAGGAAACAATAACAAACGAAAAGAGGAAGCGATTTTGGGGTTTCTGTGTTGTTCAGTTCTGGACCAAGAAGATGAGCTTCGGCCCCTGTCAGGGGACGTGAAAGAGTTCGGTGGGCTTTAGCCACCCCTTCTCCACCTGTTTCCCCTTCGGGGCCCCCTGGGTATTGCCATGGCGGGCGTGGGGTCGGGGGGCTACGCGTCGGAGTTCGTGCCACCCCCGGAGTGCCCAGTCTTTGAACCCAGCTGGGAGGAGTTCACAGACCCGCTCAGCTTTATCGGCCGCATCCGGCCGCTGGCAGAGAAAACCGGCATCTGCAAAATCCGACCGCCCAAGGTACTGGCGTCTGAGAAGAGGGAAGAAGACTGGGGGACTGGGTTTAGTTTTATTCTTTCAGTCCTCTCTTTTTATATTTCTTTATTTCTCAGCCATTAGGAGCTAAGTTTTGGATGTTTTTGCCTTGGTTTCTTTTGCAGTCTTATGACTGAACGCGAGAGTGTTGTTCCTAGGGCCTTGTCTCTTTAGAACTTGGGAACTGATACTTTTCTTCTTGTATTGTGGGCAAGGGTAACAAAAGACTTTAGGCCTTTCGTTGACCGACAAAGCGTTTGTAGTATCTTTGCATGACAGGTCTTACACTCATGTACAGTCTTCATGGCCGTACGATAGTAAAAACTGCCCTCCATCGGTTATTTCTTTATCCAAGCCCTGTTAACGCTTTATTTATTAAATATTTGCAGGCCTCATCTCACGGCTAAGGTTTCTTAAACAGTAATCTGAGCTCTAGTTTTCCCCAAGGATAGTATCACCAAACAAGAACCCCAGACTGATTACTGCTGAAATGAAAAAGTCTTCCCAGGGGAAGAAAAGGAGCAACATTTATTTTTAAAATGTAGGGGATTAGGAAGAATTTGTTTATGATTGATGTGGGAGAAAACGTTGAAATCTTGATATAAGGAACGGTGGATCAAAGATTTGCGAATCGCGATTATTGCAAGTAACTGGGTTTGTTTATGGGTTAATTACCTCAGTTTTTAAGGTGAAGAAAGCAAATACTGCTCTTTGTTTGAGGGAATTAGTGCCCTGAGACTCTGAGTGATTTGCTCAAGGTCAAAAGATTCTTAACCCATTAGACCAGTGCTTTTCAAATGATGTTCCTCGTCCACCTGCACCAGAGTCAATCAACCATATGCTCATTGAAATGCAGATCCTTAGGCCTCATTCCCAGACTAGAATCAGTTTCTGTATGTGGAAGATCTAGAATCGGCTTTTCTGGCAAGTGCTCGCAGATGATTCTTAATGCACATTAAAGTTTGAGAACCATTGTCTTAGTGCTTCTTGGAAAGGACACTTTGCTTTATATTTTGTCTATTAGTACTGTTACTCGTATTGCGTTTTAAAAAGCATCTGCTCTCCCCGAAGACTACCATAGTGTGCGCACCACAGTGAATAAAAAGAGTTCATTTGGGAGGGAGGAGAGGAGCTAATTTAGCACCTAAAGATTATTTCAATTAATAGTCTTTCAAGCCTTAGTAGGTAAATAAAGCCTTATTTTACAGATGAGACAAGGCTGGGTGAGTTAAGTAACTTATTGAATGTATGATCTTGGGTAAGTAGCAAAGTAGATCTTGAACCTAGATAGAAATGTTTGTTTCTAAAACCCAGACATACTACTCCCATTTATGCTAAGTGACTGGTTAAGATTATAGACTGTTGCTGTGGCTGATGCCTCTTTATGAATCTAGTGCTAGCCTACTAACAGAAAGGTCTCTGGTTTGATTCCCAGTCAGGGCACATGCCTGTGTTGCAGGCCAGGTACCCAGTTGGGGGCCCATGAGAAGTAGCCTGTAGATGTATCTTTTTCTTTTTTTTAAAATTTTATTTATTTTTAGAGAAATGAAGGGAGGGAGGGGGAGAGAGAGAGAGAGAGAAACATCAATGTGTTGTTGTATCTTGCGTGTTCCCCACTGGGGACCTGGCCCACAACCCAGGGATGTGCCTTGACTGGGGATTGAACCTGTGACCCTTAGGTTCACAGGCTGACACTCAATCCACTGAGCCATACCAGCCAGGGCAACATCTCTTGTACCTCGATGTTTCTCTCCCCCACTTTCTCTTTCCATTCTCCCTCAAAATAAAAATAAATAAAATCTTAGGGGGAAAAAAGATTATAGACTATCAATGGAAGCAAAGCATTGTTGGATAATTCCTATGATAAGTTGTTCCTGTATGCTTTACCATCCTCCAGAAGTTTCATTTAACTCTTTTTCTATCAAAATTAGCTAATACTGATAAAACCTTAAGCACTGAAGTTTTTTCTGAACCATATTTTCATTTACTCCATTGGCTATATGAATTAGAAATTCTCTTTAAGGTTCCTTTTGGTAAAAAAAAGAAAAGTTTTGTATTACTTAAAGATGGTTGAAATAATATACTTTCCTTTTTTATGTCATATTACTGAAAATTTAATTTCAATTTAATTACAATATTGGTGGATTTCTTTAGTTTAAAAGGTAAGATAAATATTTTTGATTACTCAGGTTTTTTAAAATAGATTTACTATTACTGTATTTGTATAATGCACTCCCATGTATAATGCACACCCATGTTTTTGACCCAAACTTTCAGGAAAAAAAACTTTCTCTTAAATTTTTAAATCCAATTATTTATTTATTTCTTTATATAGAGATACTTGTTTTTTTGTATTAGAAAGGAATTTGAGCACTTATTTTTGAACATATTATGATACAAGAAATTTTATGTAACAAATAATTACAAAACACAAGAACCAGATACAAGATATTTCAGGTACTACCCATGAATAATGCATATCCTTGTTTTTCCCTCAAAAGTTTTGACAAAAAAAGTGCACATTATACACAGCATAATATCATATTTAGGCCAAATTAAACTATGTTCTCTAGAACCGTGCTTGCAATATTCTATCTCATTTAGTTATACTGCATTTGAAGCCTAGAAATTGTCCTTGTTCTGTGGGTTTGCTTAATTAAAAAAAAAATATTTGGATGCCCAGAGCTAGGCTTTGAATAAAACATTTATATGACATAGACTGTATAGTGCCATGTCATAGTACACATGAATGAAAAAACATTATCCTATTATATAAGCACTATAAAAATTACTTTTTAATTGTACCTTTTTTTGTTTCTTTCAAATTGTTTTCTTTTTAATTTTTAAACTTGGATGTTTATTAGACATTGTATTGATACATGTTCACTACATTCTACTTGATTAATTGGGGAAAGCATAACTGTAGAATGTAAACAATGGTACTTGTGGGATTTGAGGATTTATAGGTAAAATAGTTTTAATACTAAGAATATTAGTGGTAAATAGTTGGAGATAAGTAATATTTTATCTAAAAGTAGTACTTTTTCTGTCTCTATAATATAATAAAGACTTGTTAGTTGTTTTCTTGTCGTCACCCTTTAAATGAAGGGAAGGAATAATGCATTCTTTACTTATATACCAATATGCTTTAAAAAAAATCTTTCCATTTAGGATTGGCAACCTCCATTTGCGTGTGAAGTGAAAAGCTTTCGTTTCACTCCCAGAGTGCAGCGCCTGAATGAACTTGAGGTGAGTGTTATATCATTGTTGCTCCTTCCTGATTCATTTTGTATGTCAGGGCTCTTGGTAGAGAACTTGGAGAAGTTCATCTATCAGAGCTCAGAGTTAACGATAATTGGGAGTGAATGGAAGGAAGTTTCTAATTAAAAAAAAATAGTTTTAAGTAGTTATTACAGCTTTTCTCCAAAACTGGGATCATGGGAAACTATCGCTAGCCATGTTTTCCATAGTTGAAATAGCCAGCTTAGGTAGCTTCAGAGACCTGGAATTCTTAAGCTTTATTTTCTTTAGCACTTACTGTTTTGCTGAAATTTTTTGTTAGTGTTGGAAGATTGTCCCCTGTGGTCTTTGGAAAGTAGATTTTTAAATTCTAACAAAAAAACCTAGTTTTCAGAGGTTAATTTTTTTAGGGAGGTGGGGCAGAGCTTTAACAGAACTCTTCCAGGAAAATAAATTTTTAATTAACTTTTAATTTTTAAAATTAAAATCTTAAGTTAATCTTATTTATTAAGATTTCCCTTTAAATATGACCCATCTCTCTATTTTAAAATTACTGTTCTTGTCTTCAAGATTTTCTGAAGATCTTTAGTGTGGTAGAAAACTGTTTCAGCTTACAGAAGGAATATCCTAGCTAAGGCTTAATAAGTCATGCTGAGGTTTTTTTTTCCTTGATGCTCCTAAAACATTTTCTGAGTTTTTGATATATATCTTTTCCTGTAGTCTCTTATAATTAGATACTTGATGAAGGATCTTGATATCAGTGAGTTTCACAGTTGGTATACTTTAAGTATGCATGTTATCTACCGATGAAATGGCAGAATGCTTAGAAACAGATTAATTCAATCTATCAGATTTTCTGGTTAGCTTAAAGTTAAGCCAACTTCATCCAAAAAATTGCTTTGATTGATATTATGAGAATTGTTCACATATATCAGAGTGACTTTTTTGCCTTAATGAATAAAATTATTAGAAATATTTTGCTTTATTATTAGCTTACTTTACAGGGTTGGACTAAACAATAATGAAAAATCTGAATTTCTTTAGAGAAATCATATCTGTGTTAAGTAAAACACATTTATTTTCAACCATAATGTAGTTCTTGTTTCTGATTTCTCCATTTTAATAATCTTAGGCAATGACCAGAGTGAGACTGGACTTCCTGGATCAACTAGCAAAATTTTGGGAACTTCAAGGATCTACTTTGAAGATCCCTGTTGTGGAGAGGAAAATCCTGGATCTGTACGCTTTGAGCAAGGTGAGGCTCTTACTGGGTCTAGAAATTGGAGCAGAGGTTAGTGAATGTATAAAATTAGGAATTTCAACCCTGGCTGGTGTGGCTCAGCGGATTGAGCACCAATTGTGAACTGAAAGGTCATTTGTTCAGTTCCTGGTCAGGATACATACCTGGGCTGCAGGCCAGGTCCTCAGCTGGGAGTGTGCATAAGGCAACTGATTGATGTTTCTCTTTCTCTCTTTCTCCCTCCTTTTCCCTCTCTCTAAAAATAAGTAAAATCTTAAAAGAAAATGAGGAATTTCAAATAAACTTGATGGAAAACGGCACTTATGTAGGATTTGTTTAACAATGAAATAAATGCAAGCATGAATAGAAATTAGAGATCCCAAAGTTATCCTTAAAATCTATTTTATAATAATGAGATTAATATTTAATGACTTACTCAGATTAGTAGGCTTTGTGATACACAATAATGGAAAAGGAATGATACCAACCTACTAATACTATCTTGTGTTGAGTGTAAAATGGCGTATATTGAGCATGCCATTTTTTTCTACTTCTTAATGTAAATTTATTATGTTAAAGAGAGTGAAGTTATTCAACATTCTACTAGTCACGCATAACTTCTGTTAATACCTGTAAGTATTGTTAATGGTTAACTGAAGCCAGCATTATCCAGTAGAATGAATAATAGTTCCCAAACTTGAGGGTGAAATATTTAGACTAATTTTTGCCTAAACTTAAGTTAACATTGTAACATTACATTCCCTGAGGAGAAAAAAACTAACTGACCTGCAGTGGGGTTCATAATAATTACCTTGAAGACATGCTTTGTTAATACAGTAATAAAAATCTATGATTGCTCTAACTTGTGAGTGAAGACAGCTTGATTATCTGTAGAATTTTGCAAATCAACATTTTTATGTGGCCTTTCATATCCTGTGTTTGATATACTATTTTGAAATAAAAACTTATTCTCATTTAAATTACAAAGTTAATTTTGGAAGATTTCATTTCAAAGAAAAAACAAAAAATTCCATTTAAATTATTTTTTATGATATATTAAAAAATTAATGTCAGGTCAGAATTCTCTAAAAATTTTGTTTTATACAAAAATTCTGGGAAGTATAATCTTAGGCTAAAATATTCTCTAGGTTTTTTTTCTTTTTAATCAATAAGGTAATGATGTCATTAAGCACTGTGCTGAGAATTATTTAGTGCAGTTGTATGAAAACCTATGATACACCAAAGGACAAACTATAGTGAATATGAGGGATGGGTTTATATCATGTAAGGAACCATTAGTATAAAAAATTTTGTTTTAAGAATTGTCTCTTTTAACAATTAAAAGGTAAACATTAGGTTTAATTAAGTGATAAATTAGGTGCATTCTTTGATTTATGGAGTTGTAGGATTTCTTTCTTTAAAAAAAAATAAGTTTTAATTCTTTACCCAAGGATATGCCCACTGATTAGAGAGAGTGGAAAGGAGGGTGAGAGAGAGAGGGAGAGAAAAGTCGATGGGTTTTCTCTTGCACATACTCCAACCAGGACCAAACTTGCAACATAGGCATGTGCCCTGACTGGGAGTTGAACCCATGACCTTTCAGTACACAGGACGACACTCCAACCAACTGAGCCACGCCAACCAGGGCTAGAGTTGTAGGATTTAAAAATTAGGAAGAGGCTTTACAGTTAATCTGAATACCTAGTTTACAATTCTTTGTAACCTTTAACATCTGGACTGTTTAATATTATCTTGAAAAAATCCAATTCCTTTTTGTGCAAAGAGAGAATACTACTAATAAAGTATATCTTATTTAAATACTTAGAGAATGTATTGCAAATATGTTAAAGGTTATAAGTTTGATTGTGCTGGGATTTATAGGAGTCTTGTCTTTACATCTCAATGGACATCTCTTTCCCCTAACCTTTGGAAATGCTTATGAAACTGAGATATAAAGATATAAGGCAGACAGATTTTAATTTGTGGTTATTCTCTTTATAATACTTTTGTTCTCTAAATATCCTAGTGAAATTGCTGCATCTCACCACATGAACTTTTTTCTTTACATTGAGGTGTAACTTAGAGCGCAATGTACAAATCTTAAATGTACAGTTGGATAAGCCTTTATATATGTGTGTACCTCTGGCACCACCACCCAGATATAGATATAGAACATTTATAGCACTCTGGTGGGCTCCTTCATCTTCATCCCAGTCAGTACTTCTCCCCAAAAGTAACCACTATTGTGATCTTTACCATTGGGTGACTATTTCATTAGCATGACATTTTACTCTCTAGCAAGGGGCTCAGGATGAAAAATGCAAAAAATATTGAGAGTTCTGATATTTTTTTAGGTTATTAGATATGCTCTTTAAAAAAAAGATTACTTTTGGCTGACAGATGATGAGCATCTTCTGAGCTTGTGTTATAGACATGATTATGAAACACTTTCACTTAGACTACTTTTTAATGGGAAGCAAATTTCCAGTCTTTTGAGTCATCAAATTGCCAGTGTGATGGTTTCCTGTTTTGATTAAATCACTTTGTCTTTCTCCCTTATTTTTGATAATAAGTGTTATTGGGATATCTGTAATTTAATGGAGTTTTACATGAACAATTACTGTATATAATCAGTACAGCAAGGAAATTCATTTTTATAAATATATTTTACTAATTATACTATTGCAGTTGTCCCAATTTTTCCCCCTTTGGCCCTTCTGCCTGGTATCCCCATTCCCTCCAGCAACTCCCCCTCCCCTCCATCCCCCCCACTTAGTTCATGATCATGGGTCATGCATATAAGTTCTTTGGGTTCTCTGTTTCTTATACTGTTCTTAACATCCCCCTGTCTGTTATTGTACCTGCCAATTTGTACTTCTTAATCTCTGCATTTTCCACCTCCACCCCTCCCAGTTTATAACCCTCCAAATAATCTCCATATCTATAATTCTGTTCCTGTTCTGCTTGTGATTCACTTGTTTATAGTTGTGAATTTCTTGCCCTTTTCATGTTCATAGTTTTGATCTTTTTCTTATATAGTTCTCTTTAACATTTCATATAGTAAGGGCTTGGTGATGGTGAATTCCATTAGTTTACCTTGTCTGGGAAGCACTTTATCCGCCCTTCCATTCTAAATGATAGCTTTGCTGGATATTCTGGGTTGTAGGTCCTTGCTTTTCATCACTTTGAATACTTTTCAGTCCCTTCTAACCTACAAAACTTTTTTTGAGAAATCAGCTGACAGTTTAATTCCTTTGTAGGTAATTCTCTGCTTTTCTCTTGCTGCTTTTAAGATTCTTTCTTTATCTTTAACCTTTGGCATTTTAATTCTGATATGTCTTGGTGTGGTCTTCTTTGGGTGCAATGTGTTTGGAACTCTCTGTGCTCTTGGATTTGTATGTCCATTTCCCTCACCAAATTAAGGAAATTTTTGCTTTATTATTTTTTCAAGTAAATTTTCAATTTCTTGCTCTTCCTCTTCTCCTTCTGGCACCCCTGTGATTTGGATGTTGGTTTAAAGATGTCTCAGAGGCTCCTAGGCCTCTCCTCATTTTTTTGAAATCTTTTTTTTTTTCCTGCTGTTCTGATTGAATGCTTTTTCCTTGCTTGTGTTCCAAATCATTGATTTGATTCTCAGCTTCATCCTCTCCACTGTTGGTTCCCTGTAGATATTTCTGTATGTCACTTAATTCAACCTTCATTTATGCCTGGGTCTTTTTTATGCTGTTGCATAAAAGTACCCAGTGAGTTCTTTGAGCATCCTGATCACCATTGTTTTGAACTCTGCACCTGATTGGTTGCTTATCTCCATTTTATTTAGTTCTTTTTCTGGAGTTTTGTTCTGTTCTATCATTTGAGCCATATTCTTTGTCCCCTCAATTTGGTAGCCTCCCTGTATTTGTTTATATGTAGTAGGTAGAGCTGATTTGACTCCCTGATTTAGTAGTGTGGCCTATTGCAGAAAAGCGCACCTGTAAATTGTGTGGGGGTGGAGCCTCGAGTAATTGCCAGGATGGGGCAAGCAGTTTCACTGCTTTGTGGCTCTGTGTGGTGGAGGGTTCAGGTAGGTGTCAATGCCACTGCGCGGCCTCTGGAGATTTCCCTGGGAGGAAACTGTCTCCTGGCAGTTGCCTTGTTGCCAGTCACTTCACTTTATCCCCATATGCCACTTGTGCCTTTTCACCTGTTACCCTCTTGCTGAACCCCAGAGGGGGTGGGTCTGTGTAAGTTCTGAGACCTTTGTGGGCCCTCTTAGAGGAGTCTCCAGTGAATCCTGCAGTTTCTTCTGCTGTCCCAACCCCCACTGGTTTTTACAACCAGAAGTTAACAGGGACTTATCTCCCTGGCGCTGGAACCCTGGGCGAGGTGATCTGGTCTGGGGCTGGAATTAGTCGTTCCTGAGGTATTCCTCCAGATTTTTATCCACCACATGTGAATGTGGGACCACCCACTCCACCACCTCTCCACACGTCTGCACCACTCCACGCCTTTCCATCTCTGTGCAGCTCTCTGTGTCTCTGTCCCTCCTACCTGTCTGGATTAATGTGGCTTCTTTAAATGCTTGGTTGTTGGACTTCCATACAACTCTGTTTTCTGACGAATCTGGGTGATACTTGTTTTGTAGTCATAATCTTTGCTGTAGTTGTGTGAGGAGGCGACGCATGTTTACCTATGCCTCCGTCTTGACTGGAAGTTCTGAGTCAGGGAATTCATTCTCTCTCTTAAACATTTTTTTGAAAAGCAGCATTCTCTTCGGTCTTTTCATTCCCCTTCCCACTCCTCAGAGCTACTCACTTTCAATTCTTAGCTGTTTCCAATTTTGATCTTTATATTTGCAAATAATATGTTCATTATACTACTTTTTCATTTTTCATTTTTAAATATTATATATTGATTTTCTGCCTTTAGAATTGGGAAATGCGCATAAGAAATCTAAATACAAATTTCAGTTCTCCCCTCCCCTTCTAATGTAGTTAGGTAAATTTTTAATCAAAATTTTTTTTGATTACTGTGATGGTATAAATACAAATATTATTTGTACTTGAGCCTCATAGCATGCTGTGATTTTTTTATACCATTTTTTATTTTCCTTGGATTTAATAATCCCCCCTTTTTTTTCATTTTGTACATTTGTTTATGACTGTCAAAAATTTATTTTCAGTTTTTTCAGCAGAAGTATAAATCTCTCAGTATGTTTTAACCCATCAGATCCTCTGTCAGTTTCATTTTCTTGGAGCCATTCCTCTTGCCTTTTCTTTCCTGCAGCAATCCAGACTGGTGGTTTTTTAAGGTCGGCTGTCAGCCTGGAACTTTATTTCACTATTATCATTCAGGGAATTTCCTTTGCCTCTCCTTGTTTCATATCATTCTCTTAGTTGGTTTACTCCTATTTGGGGGAAACATTTCTTCTACTATTCAATAGTTTAATGAGCAAGAAGATAAATGGGATGTGCTTTTTTCCTTCGTTGTTGATTTTGAGAGTATGTTTATGAAAACTGGGGACAGTGAAACAGGAAAGGCCTAGCATAGAAGAAGGAATGGAAGAGAGCCTAGGGGAAGGTGCTTTGGCTCTCTAGAAACATTGTGGGAAACAAGTGAGCCAAGGCAGGGCTGCTGTCAGTTCACTGGAGAGTCAGAAGAAGGAGGCCACGGGGGACAGGTTCAGGGGGTAAGCCCAGTATAAGATGTCACTGCCCATTGCTCACCTGGTTGCAAGTCTCATGGACTGTTAGAGTTTAGGAGATACACGCCTATGTGGGAAGAAGAGAAGGAAGGGAAAGGTGCACTCATGCTCCCAGGAGGGAGACCATGCACGGATGTAAATTCTTTGCTTGTCTAAAAATGTTCTAAAACTTTATTGGTAGTTTGGTGGGGTTTAAAAGTCTAGGTTGTAAATCATTTTACTTCAGTATTTTGAAAGCTTTACTCCATAATCTTCTGGCTTTCAGTATTGCTATTGAAAAGAATGATGCTATGTTAATTCTTGTTCCTTTCTAGGTGATTTTTTTTGTGTGTGTGAAGACATTAGGGTTAAATCTTTATTCCAAGTGGTTTGAGTTTTCACAGTGATATTCATTAATATGTGTTTATTTTTATTCAGTATTTTTACTGTACTTGATAACATCTCTAATCTGAACTCATGTCTTTGAGTTCTTGTGACTTGTGTTTTTTGACAATTTCTTCCACTTGAACTCTTATTAGTTGGTTGTTAGACTGATAGCCCGTTGTAGACTGTCAAGCTGAGTAGGCTATTAGACTGACCCTATAGTTTACATACTTTTTCCTTTCTTAGGGTAGAGTCCCTTATTTACTACTACTTTATGTCTGTTACAATTGTCCCTTGCTAGCCAGACTTAGTGTGTCATTGGGTTGAAATTTTGGCCTTGATTGACATTACTCTTTGGTCAAGTTTTGATAAAGGGCTTGTCTTCATTGGGTTCAGTTTAAGTGTATGCCATGTTTTTTTTTATAGGGCAATTTTGATTGATATTTTTCTAGTGACAAATGGTGTGATATATTGCATTGGAAATGCTTGGTATAAATGGTTTATATTTTGAAATTCTGCATGGTAATCCTTGAATCTATCAGATGAATAAAACCAAGTGTAAGGTTTTATATTTTTATAATACTAGAGCTGGTTAGATTATAAGATTATTGTATGTATGAAGCCAAACTCATGGTTTTGATTTCTTTGTGAGATAGCTTTGTCTTATTACTTATGTGCCAGTAATTAGAACTGGGTGGGAAAGCTTGATGATCCATGCAGATGTATTATAACTAATGGAAATTTAGCTTGAAGTGCGTTGACTACAAAGTAGATTATGTTATGCAAAGCTGATAATTGTATTGGGTAGTAAAGGTTATTGATTCTCTTTCCTCTCTGACTTTGTTTACTATTGCTCTCCATGTGCTTTAGCCACATTGGCCTTCTTATTGTTCCTCAAACATTATAGGCATGCTTCTCAATTTAGGGTCTTTGGTTCGGCTAGTTCCTGTATATCCGCTTGGGTAACTGCTTTGCTTCTTTCACATCTTTACTCAGATTTCACCTTTGTCATGAGGCTTTTTGTGACTAATTAATACTTCAGTTTATCCTAATTCTGCTACTCATGAGGCCTTTTAACTGCTTTTTAAATTTTCTTTCACCGGATTTATCACTTCAAAATTTACATATTATGTTTATTGTGTGTCTTCTCCCAATAGAATGTAAGCTCCATGAAGGTGAATGTTTTTATTTTATTCACAGACATGTCTCAGGCATCTAGAACAGTAGCTGACAGTATAGAAGCGCTGGAAATATATGAAAGAAAGTCATTTTAATTTATTTATTTGCTTCCTGACAGCCCCCTGTTTAAGCTACCCTCATTGTCTCCTGCACTAAAATATCTGAAAAAGAAATTCTTTTTCCTGGTTAGCTGTTAGCAGAGGAGCTACTTTGAGAGTATGATAAGAGAAGCTGAAGAATTAGAAATGTGTTCAACTCTTGTGCATGTGAATTTGTGTGTGTTTCTACCAAGCTTTCAGGTATTTTTTTTGTGTGAAGACATTAGGGTTAAATCTTTATTCCAAGTGGTTTGAGTTTTCACAGTGATATTCAATATTTTTACTGTACTTGATAACGTCTCTAATCTGAACTCATGTCTTTGAGTTCTTGACCAAACTTGACCAAAACTTGACCAAAGAGTAATGTCAATCAAGGCCAAAATTTCAGCCCAATGACACACTAAGTCTGGCTAGCAAGGGACAATTGTAACAGACATAAAGTAGTAGTAAATAAGGGACTCTACCCTAAGAAAGCACTAGTGAAACATTTTGCTTTGGCTCTAGGTTCTTCTTTGTCTATAATGGTATCCTAGATTGCAAGAGTTGAAAATATTTTCTTCACTTATTTATAGTATGTGCATCCCCTAGTTCCCCCCTACTTGTTCACACACATAGACATTTATAATACAGATAATACTAATTAGCACTTCCTGTGTGGTGCTTCTCATGTTTTATTTACTTCATTTGTCTTCACAGTAGCCTCATAATGAGGTATAGGTACTATTTTTAAAAAAATTTTCACCCGAGATTATGTTTTATTGATTTGAGAGAGAAAAGAAAGCAGCTGGGGCTGGCGGGGGGGCAGGAAGAGGGAGAGAGAAACATTGATAAAAGAGACAAACATTGATTGGTTGCCTCCTGCATGTGCCCCAACTGGGGATTGAACCTGCAGTGTTTTGGTATATGGGACAATGCTCCAGCCAATCGAGCCACTTGGACAGAGCAGGTGTAGGTGCTATTATTACAACTTTTAAAATAGTGAGGACTCTGAGATGCAAATTATGTAATTTACCCAAGGTCATACAACTATTAAGTAGCAGAGCTAGTATTTGAACTCTCAGCCTGGCTCCAGAATACGTGCTCTTAGCCTTTAAAAAAAATTGTGGTAAAATATACATAATATAAAATTAGCCATTTTTAAGGGTGCAATTTAAAGGCATGAAGTACATTCAGAATGTTGTACAACCATCACTGCTATCTATTTCCAGAACTTCACCCCTCCCTGTAGTCCCTGTTAAAGCCTCTATTCTACTTTCTCTATGAATTTGCTTAATCTAAGTATGTCATGTAAGTGGAATCATAGAATATTCATCCTTTTGCATTTGATTTATTTCACTTAGCATAATGTTTTCATGGTTCATCCATGTTATCACATGTACCAGAATTTTATTCTTTTTTTGTGGCTGAATAATACTTTATTGTATGTGTATGTCACATTTTGTTTATCCACTAATCTCTTGATGAACATTTGGGTTGTTACCACCTTTTGACTGCTGTGAATAATAGTACTGTGAACATTAATATGCAAGTATTGTCTGAATCCCAGCTTTTAGTTCTTTTAGGCATATACCTAGAGGTGGAATTGCTGGATCATGTGGTAATTCTGTGTTGTTTTTTTTAAAGTGTTTTGATATAGTAAAATGCAGTAATACATATTCAAAGAGGAAAATTACTTTGAGTTCAAATAACTTTGTCACAGTCCTTTTTGTTCTGTTGTCAGTTAAACTGAAAGCTGCCTAAATTTCAAAGTGTGAGAGAGATACAATATCAGCTTGTAAAAGATAGGGGCCTTGATCTGTACACATTGTACACAGTGCCAGTTTTGATGTGAACATTCAGGCAGGTTGGCCAATTTATCTCATCACTCTCTATGCTAAAACATTCTATATTATATTCTAGTAAATGTAATACTATAATCTGATTTTTCTGTATTATTCCTTATAATCTTCCATGTAAAATTTTTCTCCTTTTGAAAAATTATAACCTCTTTTCCATATACCCTCTGAATCCATTGTTTGCTTGACATTTTTATTAAATTTTATAAGCTTTTTCGGTACATTTTAAAATTTCTTTTATGTTTCTTTTATACTATATAACATTTATTCTCTTGTCTATTTTTGGTCTGTATTTAATTCTTATATGTGGCGTTCCTTGAGGATATGGAGTACATATATGTGTGTAGTTTTCTCAAGGTACATAATGTACAAAGTGTAAATTCATTAAATGTTTTTGAATGCCTGGTTTACTTAAGGTAGGCACAATACCATTAATTTAATAATAAAGTTTAAAACTTCCAAAAATCCTCTCACTCCATACTTTAAAATGTTGACAAATTTCAATTTTGTCAGATATTCGTTGAAAGGAAATTTGAAATCTAGGCCCAGAATAATTTTTGTATTTAGCAATCAAAATATAGAGTTAATGCATGAATCTATCCTCTTTACCTAAATAATTTTTACTTTCTTTTCAGATTGTTGCCAGCAAAGGAGGTTTTGAAATGGTCACCAAAGAAAAGAAATGGTCTAAAGTGGGTAGCCGCTTGGGATATCTGCCAGGAAAAGGAACTGGGTCTCTTTTGAAGTCACACTATGAAAGAATTCTCTACCCATATGAGCTTTTCCAGTCTGGTGTCAGCCTTATGGTGAGATACGTTTTTTTGGGTTTTTTTTTTTTTTTTTTTAGGAGTGGGTAAGTCCAATCTGTCAAGTATCAATTTTAGACTGTGTTCACCATAACAAGTTAGCAGTTGACTCTGTCGCAGGTACCAAAACTTGGGGGAAACAAGGTATATTTTAAAAATCAGCTATTTTTGGTGGTTTACAAGGTAAAGGATGATGGGATGATATTTTCTTATTTATTTAAAATAGGTCCTTTTGCTTAAGCTTTTTGAAATACTCCTCTTCATTTTATGTATTTTTTAAACAACTTTATTGAGATATAATTTACATGCCATAGTTCACTCACTGTAGATACACAGTGAATAAGCTGTAATAAATTATACACTATACTCTAGTTTCACACTTTGATCAGCCCAAAAAGTTCCTTTGTGTGTGTTTGTAGTTGGTTCCTACTCCTACCTGCAAACCTAGACAACTCCTGATCTACTTTCTGGCTCTATAGTTTTGCCTTCTCTAGAAATTTCATATAGATGGAATCATACAGTATGATTTTGTGTCTGGCTTCTTTGACTTAGCTTAATGTTTTTAAGGCTCATCCATGCTTTAGCATGTATTGGTACTTTATTTTTATGGCTGACTAATATTCCATTGTATGGGTATACTATAGTTGTTTATCCATGTACTAGTTGATGGATAGATTATTTCCAGTTTATGGTTATTATGAATAATGCTCTGAATATTCAAGTACACGCCTTTGTGTGGACATATGTTTTCATTTCTCTTGGGTAGATACCTAGGAGTGGAATTGCTGGGTCATATGGTACGTTTATGTTTAACTTTTTAAGAAACTGCCAAACTGTTTTCCAAAATGGCTGAACCATTTTACATACACACTAGTAATGTAGAGGCTTCCAATTTCTCCACGTCTTTGCCACCAGTTGGTATTGTCAGTTTTTTGCTTGTAGCCCTTCTAGTGGGTGTGTAGGGGTATCTCATTGTGGTTTTAATTTTCATTTCTCTCATGACTAATGGTGTTCTGCATCTTTTCATGTGTATATTAGACATTTGTTTATCTTCCTTTATGAAGTGTCTGTTCAAATCTTTTTTATTGGGTTGTTTCTCATCTTGTACTTGTTCACTGAATGTTCTAGATACAAGTTCTTTATCAGAAAATGATTTAAAAAATATTTTTTCCTAGTGTGTGGTTTATCTTTTCATTTTGTAATGGTGTCTATTTGAAGAGTAATTTATTGGTATTTTTTCCCCTCCCCATTTATGGATTGTTTTTCTGTTGTTATAGCTAAGAAATTTTTCCCTAACCCAAGACCACAAAGATTTTCTTCTTCATTTTCATCTAGACATTTTATAGCTTTAGCCTTTTTATTTGGGTTTTAATCCATTTTGAGTTTTTGTGTGTGTGTATATAGTATAGGATAAAGGTGTATAAGTTTTTTTCTGATGGGCAGAGTGGCATATGAATATCCAGCTGTACCAGCACTATTTGTTTAAAAGACTATCTTTTCCTATTTATTTACTTTGACATCTTTGTTGAAAACCAGTTGACTTTAAACATGTGGGTTTATTTCTGGTCTTTGTTTTGTTCTTTAATCTATATATTTACCTTAACACCAGTACTTTGCTGTCTTGAGTACTATGGCTTTATAGTTTTGATAACCAGTAGTGTAAGTCCTCAGACTGTATTCTTTTTTCCAGAATTTCTAAACAATTTGCATTTTCACATAAATTGTAGGATCAGCTTCTCAATTTCTACAAAAGCCTGCTAGGTTTTGATAGGGATTGACTTGAATCTATAGCTCAATTTGATGGGAGAATTGTCATCTGATTTCATGTAGCATTAGGGATTTATTGTAAATATATTATTTTTCCTCTGAGCCTCAAATCCGATCTCTTATCAGTGAATCTCCTCTCTTTCTGTCCTCTGATTCTTTAGGGTGTACAAATGCCTAATTTAGATCTTAAGGAAAAAGTGGAGCCTGAGGTTCTTGGCACTGATGTCCAAACTTCCCCAGAGCCAGGCACAAGAATGAACATTCTGCCAAAGAGAACAAGACGTGTCAAATCTCAGGTATCAATTTCCATGGGCCATTTTAACAGGAGTTTTGAATGTACTGACTGTGAATCTGGTTATAGGAGGTCATTCACATACTGTTACTCTTTAAAACTTGAAGAGACATATGTTTCAGTTATTTTTGAGAAGAATGGGGAAGAAATTATAAAATTCAGTCTGCTTTGATTTAGAAAACTTTTCGTTAATTTTCAGCAGTTTTTGACAGAGACAAGAAATCAGAGGGTGATTGGATATTGTAGGGTCAATTTCACAGACATGCTGGTGAATTCTGGTACATTTTATTTTCATGGTTAGCCAAAGTGAGAGGAGTAGGAAAGAGTAGTTTTATACTTCACTTGTCATTCCTCTAAGAAACCAGAGTAAAAGTTTCTTAGTGTCTGGACTCTTCCAATGTAATTTCTATAGTGTTCTTATAACCTGAAGTAATTTCAAAGCATAATGAATGCATCAGAAGAAAAGTGCCCTAATTTCTTTTTATTCACTCCTCCTACTATTCCCTTTTTTTTCTTTTTGTGGTTCCCCAAAGTTGTACATTTTAAGGTTGTTAGTAAAGACAAGTGTGTAAGTTGGGACAGTGAGGTGCCCTTAGAACTCTGAGAGGTAATCCATTTACTTTTTTAATAAAAAATTTTTTTATTGTTAAAGTACAGTTGTCTCCATTCCCCCTGGCCCCCCCCCCCACTGATCCATTTATATTAAACACATGAGTAGATCAAAATACAACTTAGCTGGATTAGAATCATTGACTTTAGCATATCTTAAAAACCCTGTGTTAAAAAAATGGAAATGGGTTACATTGAAAGTGGGAGTCAGAGACGGAAGATAGTCCATGGCAAGAGACACTGTATCTGAGGTGGTAAGGAGTCCTGTCACTGGAGAGGCAGGCTAGTGATACTTTGTGCTGCTTTTTTAGAGCTCGGGATATTTCTCTTTGAGGCCATATATTCTTCCCTTGTTCTGAGTTTATGCTTGTATAAATAACCTCCTGATTCAATAATTTAGCTTCTTAGGTGCTTTGATAGCACACAGAGAGATGTCTTGGATGGGGAATATTAATTTAATGGAAATTCATTGGAAAGTGATAGCCCCACTGTAAATTAGTAAACTCTGATTTAGTCATTAAGTGATTACCATAGTATTGCTATGGTTGTGATCCCTTTTGGGTCATGATTCTATTTCAAGACCTGAAACACTTGAAGAGTAGTAGTCTCTTTGACATGATGACTTAAAACTGAAGAGTTGCCCCAGATGGCCCTGCCCACCTAATCAGTTACCACTTGTGATGACATACTTTTTGATGTTTCTTCTAAAAACAACGAAGAAGTTCTGCTTTCTTGATACACCTGCCTCTCCCATGACCCCAACTGGGACCTGGCCTGCAACCCAGGCATGTACCCTGACTAGGAATCAAACTGGCAGCCTTTTGGTTTGCAAGGCAGTGCTCAATCTACTGAGCAACACCGGCCGAAGCAAGTGGTATTTTTATTTTGTTAATGATTTCTTTTGCTGTGCAAAACCTTTTAGTTTGCTGTAGTCCCATTTGTTTATTTTTTCTTTTATTTCCCTTGTCTGGGGAGATATATCTGATAAAAAATTGCTATGAACAATGTCTGAGATTTTGCTGCATATGTTTTCCTCTAGATATGGTGTCAGGTCCAACATTTAAGTCTTTGATTCATTTTAGATTTATTCTCGTGATGTGGTCTACTTTCATTTTTATGCATGTGTATGTCCAGTTTTCCCAACACCATAGAATAGGGACTACATAGAATGCTTTTACCCATTGTAATAACTGTCACTGGAGCCAGATTGGTTGGTATCAGGTAGAAACTAGAACCATTTCAGGATTTGCAATTAAGAATTTCTTAAACTCATAGTTCTTTCTTTTTTTTTTCTTTTTTTAAACTCATATTTATTAATTACTCTTGCCAGTCTGCTTCGTTTTTATTTTTCTATTTTAATAAGAAAGCAGAAGGCTTTCTGGTAGAACTCCAACTTTTTGCCCCATACACGAAACTGTTAATATTCATTCTTAATCTCTGCCTATCTCTGTGGGTAAAGTGTGCCTTTCTCTCCAAGGATAATCTGCTTTCATCCTCTATGGCCTCTTTAATGATTTCAGTACATGAGTTGTGAATCTTTCTCTTCTGCTTCCTCTGCTACCACTCTCCTTCTCCCCCCACCATATAGATCTGTGTTCAAACCTTTTTCTTTAAAGAATAACCCATACTTTTTTTGAGCTATATTTTTCATACAGTAAGATGTGTATATCTTAAGTGTACATTTTGATGAATGTTTATACCTGTGAAACTAGGACTGATTCCCCCCTTTTATATCACTATAGGTCATGATTTTTTTTGATACATGTCCTATATTCTATTAATACCTTCTTTTCCTTTTTGATAACCAGATTGTTCCAAATTTGTTTAATGGGAGCACATTCAAGCTGGTTCATGATCTTTTGACATGTCTCCATCAGTTTTTAAGAACTTACTGAAGCACAGGAAGGGCTCATCATCTTCTTGTCCTGCCTTAGACCTGGAATCAGCCATTTATGCAAGGAATCCTGGTTAATTTTAGTGGGAAGTGGTATTTAGAAACCAAGATCTGAGCACAAGCTGTGGTTCCTACTGGGATACCATTGTTTATAGGCCCTTTTATTGTCAGGGCCGGAAAATAAATTTTAAAAACAGTGTGACTTTATATTTTCAGGTAATACTGATAATTCCAATTCTAGTCCAGCATCACCAAGTTCTTTTGGTTTATGTTGTAGTTCTTTTCCTAGCATTTTGAGTTGGTAACTTAATTCATTTATTTTTATTCTTTTGTTTTAATATGTTTAAGGCTGTAAAATTTCCTGTAATTACTGCTTTAATTTGTTAATGAGATTCTGATAAAGTCCTTCTATTATCACCATTTTTTAATAGAAAGTTGGAAAATTCCAGGTGGAAGGGCCTTTTGATATTTTTATTTTTCTACTTTTATTCCAATAATATCAGAGAATGTTGTTTTATTATTTCTACTTTTTAGAACTGCATTGCCTGTCTATAAAAGTTGCTATTAGATAACTGATTAAAATACTTCGATATAGCACATACTATATAATCAATATGTTAGCTTTAATTATTATGTACTTTGCGTTAGTAGGGGTAAAGAATGTGTAGTGTTGTGTTTAACATTGGACTAACTGTAGAGGTTGAGAAGTATAGCCAAATCAATTTACTAAAGTTTAAAGTAAATTTTGAAATGCCTTTTGGTTGGTTGGATTCATGTAGATCTTTTATTAGCCTAGTCTGCATACATCAGCTGTTGTGTAGCCAAATTTATAGTTTGTATTTTATCCTGGTTTATTTTTATTCTTATTCACTTAGAATATGTAAAATAAATTTTGTTTTCTTTTAAGTTTTTGTTTATTTTTGATTTACTTTTTATTGAATTTTTCCCCATTATCATTTAGTCCCCTTGTACCCTCCTCCACTCAGCAATCACCACATTGTTGTCCATATCCCTGAGTCCATTTTCCTTTTTGCTCAGTCCCTCTACTCTATTACCTCCCCCTCCAGCTGTCCTCTTGCTCTCCATCTATGAATCTGCGCCCATTTTCCTTGTTAGTTCAGTTTGTTCATTAGATTCCACAGATGATTGAAATCATATGGTATTTGTCTTTCTCTGACTGGCTTATTTCACTTCACGTAATGTTCTCCCGGTCCATCTATATTCTCGCAAAGGATAAAATTTTCTTCTTTTTTATGGCCAAGTGTAAATGTCCCATAGTTGTTTTATCCACTCATCTACTGATGGACGCTTGTGCTGCTTCCATATCTTGGCAGTTTTAAATTATGCTGCAGTAAACATAGGAAGTGTTATGTTCTTTCAAATTAGTGTTTTGGGTTCCTTCGGATATACTTCCAGAAGTGGGATCGCTGGGTTAAAAGGCAGATCCATTTTTAATTTTTTGATGTATCTTCGTACTGCTTTCGAAAGTGGCTATACCAATCTGCATTCCTGCCAACAGTGCAAAAGGGTTCCCCTTTCTCCACATCCTTACCAGCACTTGTTGTTTGTTGATTTATTGATGATAGCCATTCTGACAGCTGTAAGATACCTCATTATGGTTTTAATTTGCATTTCTCTGTGATTAGTGACATTGAGGATCTTTTCATACGTCTGTTGGCTATTGGCTATCTGTATGTCTTCTTTGGATAAGTGTCTATTCAGGTCCTTTGCCCATTTTTTAATTGGGCTGTTTGGGGTTTTTTTGGTGTTGAGTTTTGTAAGTTTTTCTTAAAAAATAATTTCTTTAAAAGATTTTAATTTATTTTTAGGGGAAGGGAAGAAGTAAGAGAGGTAGAGGAACATCAGTGTGTGGTTGCCTCTCGTGTGCCCCACACTAGGGACCTTGCCCACAACCCAGGCATGTGCCCTGACTGGGAATCGAACCAGTGACCCTTTGGCTTACAGGCCAGCACTCAGTCCACCAAGCTAGGGCAGTTCTTCATAAGTTTTAGATATTAACCCCTTCACAGATGTGTCAGCAAATATGTTCTCACATTCTGTGGGCTCTCTCTTTATTTTTATGTTTATTTTTTTATTTATTTACTTTAGAGAGAGGGGAAAGGAGGGAGAAAGAAAGGGACAGAAACGTGGATGTGCGAGAAACATTGAACACCTGCCTCTCCCATGACCCCAACTGGGACCTGGCCTGCAATCCAGGCATGTACCCTGACCAGGAATCAAACTGGCAGCCTTTTGGTTTGCAAGGCAGTGCTCAATCTACTGAGCAACACCGGCCGAAGCAAGTGGTATTTTTATTTTGTTAATGATTTCTTTTGCTGTGCAAAACCTTTTAGTTTGCTGTAGTCCCATTTGTTTATTTTTTCTTTTATTTCCCTTGTCTGGGGAGATATATCTGATAAAAAATTGCTATGAACAATGTCTGAGGTTTTGCTGCATATGTTTTCCTCTAGATATGGTGTCAGGTCCAACATTTAAGTCTTTGATTCATTTTAGATTTATTCTCGTGATGTGGTCTACTTTCATTTTTATGCATGTGTATGTCCAGTTTTCCCAACACCATTTATTGAGTAAATTATTTTTGGCCCATTCTATGTGCTTGCTTCCTTCTCGAATATTAATTGATTATAAAGGTGTAGGTTTATTTCCAGGCGCTCTCTTCCCTTCCATTGACCTGTGTGTCTGTTTTTATGACAGTTATTGTTTTGATTTCTATGACCTTATAGTATAGTTTGATATTAGGTAGCATGATTCCTCCAACTTTGATCTTCTTTCTCAGGATCACTGTTGCTGTGTGGGGCCTTTTGTGGTTCCATATACATTTGTTCTAGTTTTGTGAAACATGTCATTGGAGTCTTGACAGGATTGCTTTGAATCTGTAGATTGCTCTGGGTATTATAGACATTTTAATTATGTTAATTCTTCCTGTCCATGAACATGGTATGTGCTTCCACTTAGTTGTATCTTCTTCAGTTTCTTTCCTCGGTGCCTCATAATTTTCTGACTGCAGGTCTTTTACGTCCTTGGTTAGGTTTATTCCTAGGTATTTTATATTTTTGTAGCATTGTGAATGAGATTGTTTTCTTAATTTCCCTTTCTGTTAGTTCATTCTTGGCATATAAAAATGCAGTTGATTTTGGGATATTAATTTTGTATCCTGCTACTTTGCTGAATTCGTTGATCAGTTCTAATAGTTTCTTGGTGGAATCTTTGAGGTTCTCTCTGTACAGTATCGTGTCATCTGCAAATAATGGGAGTTTTCCTTCTTTTTTCCAATTTGAATGCCTTTATTTCTTCTTTTTTTTCTGATTGCTGTGGCTAGGACTTCCAGTACTATGTTGAATAAGAGAGGTGAAAGTGGACATCCCTGTCTTGTTCCCTATCTTATGGGGAACACTTGTAATTTTTGCCCATTGAGTATGATGCTGGCAGTGGGTTTGTCATATATGGCCTTTATTATGTTTAGGTATGTTCTCTCCGATCACACTTTGCTTAGAGTTTGTTTTTTTTTAATCAGAAATTGGTGCTGTATTTTACCAAATACTTTTTTTGCATCTATTGATATATCCATGTGGTTCTTATCCTTCATTTTGTTTATGTGGTGAATCACATTAATTGATTTGCGAATGTTGTACCAACTTTGCATTCCCAGAGTAAGTCCCACTTGATCATTGTGTATGATTGCTGTATTAGGTTTGATAATATTTTGTTGAAGATTTTAGCATGTATGTTCGGCAGAGATATTGGCCTGTAACTTTCTTTCTTTGTATGTCTATCTGATTTTTGAATTAGGATAAGGCTGGTCTCATAAAATGAGTTTGGGAGGCTTCTCTCCTCTTGAATTTTATAAAATAGTTTGAGATGGATAGGTGTTAATTCTTCTCGAAATGTTTGGTAAAACACCCCTGTGAAGCCATCCAGTCCAGGGCTTTTGTGTGTTGGGAGTTTTTTGATTACTGCTTCAGTTTCTGTAGGTATAATCTGTTCAGACTCTCTGATTCTTCCTGATTTAGTTTTGGAAGATTATATGTTTTCTAGGAATTTATCCATTTCATCCAGGTTATCCAGTTTGTTGGCATATGGTTGTTCATAGTATTTTCTTATAATCCTCTGTATTTCTTTGGTGTCAGTTACTATTTCTTCTTTCATTTCTGATTTTATTTACTTGGATCTTCTCTCTTTTTTTCTTGAAGAGTCTGGTTAAAGTTTTGTCGATCAGGTTTACTTTTTCAAAGAACCAGCTTCTGGATTCATTGATCTTTTTTATCATTTTTTATACTCTATTTCCCTTATTTGTGCTCTGATCTTTATTATTTCCTTTCTTCTACTCACTTTGGGTTTTTGTTTTTGTTTTTTTTTTTGTTGTTGTTCTTTTTCAAGTTCCTGTAAGTGTAAAATTAAATTTTTGTTTTGAGCTTTTTCTTTTTTAGATAGGCCTGTAATGCTATGAATTTCTTCTCTTAGGATTGCTTTCCCAGTGTCCCACAGATTTTGGATTGTTGTGTCCTCACTTTCATGTGTTTCAAATTATCCTTTGATTTCTTCCTTGATCTCATTGTTGACCCATTCATTGTTTAATATATTATTTAGCTTCTATGTCTTTGTGTGTTTTTCAGTGTTCTTGTGATTGTTTTCTGGTTTCATAGCATTGTGGTCATAGACAGTGCTTGATAATTAAGTCTTCTTAAATTTATCGAGACTTGTTTTGTGTTCTAACATGTGGTTTATCCTAGAAAACGTTCCGTGTGCACTTAAAAACTATGTATATTCTGTTGGGGTTGAAATGCTCTGAAGATATCAATTAAATCCATTTGTTCTAGTGTTTCTCTTAAGGCCACTGTCTCCTTGTTGATTTTCTGTCTGGAAGATGTATCCATTGAATTCAGTGTGGTGTTAAGAACCCTGACCGTGACTTTATTTCTGTTCTCTCCCTTTATGACCAACAAGATTTGCTTCATATATTTAGGTGCTCCTATGTTGGGTATGTAAACGGTTACTAGGGTTATATTCTCTTGTTGGATTGTTCCCTTCATTATGTAGTGTCCTTTGTCCCTTAACTATAGCCTTGGTTTTAAAGTATTTTGTCAGGTATAAGTACTGCTACCCCAGTGTTTTTTTCCTTCCTATTTGCATGAAATACCTTTTTCCATCCCTTTTAGCCTGTGTATATCTTTCGATCTGAGATGTATCTTTTGGAGGGTTTTGTTTTCTTATCTATTCAGCTACCTTGTGTCTCGTGGTTGGAGCATTTAAACCATTTACATTTAAGGTGATTATTAATAGATAACGTATTAGTGCCATTTTATTGTTAGACTATTTTCCTCTGCTTTTTCCTTTTTTTTCTTTCTCTTTTTCCCTCTCCTTCTTGAACAAGCCCTTTAACATTTGTTACAGTACCGGTTTGGTGTTAACAAACTCCTTTAGCTTTTTCCTGTCCTTATTTCTCTTTCAGCTTTAAGTGATAGCCTTGCTGGGTAAAGTAGCCTTTATTGTAGGTCCTTGCTTTTCATCACCTTGAATATTTCATGCCACTCCTTTCTGGCCTGAAATGTTTCTGTTGAGAAATCAGATGATAGTCTAATTGGTGCCCTCTTGTATGTAACTACCTGGTTTTCTCTTGCGGCTTTTAGGATTCTCTCCTTGTCTTTAAAGCCTTCTCATTTTAATTATGATGTGTCTTGGTGTAGGCCTCTTTAGATCCAACTTGTTTGGGACTCTCTGAGCTTCCTGGACATATGTGTCTTTTTTCTTCACCAGATTACTGAAGTTTTCAGTCATTATTTCTTAGAATAGGTTCTTGATCCTTTGCTCACTCTTTTCTCTTTGTGATGTTCCCATGATGCAGATGTTGTTACGATTCATGTTGTCCAAAATGTTTCTTAAGCTCCTTATTTTTTTAGAATTCTTTTTTCTTTTTGCTGCCCTGCCTGATTGTTCTTTTCTACCTTGTTTTTCAAGTCACTGATTTGGTCCTCTGCTTCATCTAACCTACTGTTATTCCTTCCAGTGTATTGCTTATTTCAGATACTGCATTCTTCATTTCTGACCAGTCCTTTTTTATGGTTTCTTTGTCATTTTTCATGCTGTTGAGCATCCTTACAATCATTATGCTAAACTCTCTATATGATAAATTGCTTACCTCAATTTCATCTAGCTCTTCACCTGGAGAATTATCTTGTTCTTTCACTTGGGGTCTAATTCTTTGTCTTCGCATTTTGGCTGCTTCTTTGTATTTATATCTATGTAGAAAGTAGATCTGCAGAGACTCCGGTGCAGCCCTTTGTCAGATGCTGCTTTTGACTGGCTCTGGTCAACCTCTTTGGAGCTTTCAGCCTGTGGCTCCCTCTGCTGGTCTTGTGTGTTTGCAGAAAGAGCCAGGCTGTATACCAAGGGTGGCTTTCATCAGTACTGGGCCTGGAGGAGGGTCAGCTGAAGTCTCATAAAGCTCTCAGAGCTCACCTTAGTTATTAAACTAATCAGTCATGTGGTCAAAATCTATACTCAGAAGGTTAAGCACCACAGGTTGGGGCAGAGTAATTCATATGGGTGGGACTATTGCTTCCCTCAGGCTGATGCCACTTGGAGGGGAGAGCTCTGCCTGAGAGAGATGGCTCCTATTGTATGGGGAATGGCTGAGCACTGGGGTCCTGGCAGCTGTTACTTCAGTTCTTTCCCCTGAGCCACCAACCCCAGACTCTCTCAAGTGTTTCTAGTCCACTCTGCCTGCCCTCTGCCAGCAGGGTAAATGCCTGCGAATGAAATTTTGTGTGTTGGTCCTTTAAGAGGCTCTCCGAGTTTCCTGTCATTTCACCCTGGCAGATAGAAACCGTGCTGCTTTTCGCAGCTGGATGTTGTCTGGGTTTCTTTCCAGCTGTGGTGGTGTAGGCTGGGGAGCCCTGCTTAGGGTTTAGACCCCATACTTCTCAGAGGGAACCCCCTGGCTACTGAAATATCCCTCTGGATCTTCAGCTGCCACCCATCAGAGCCCAGCCAGCCCTTGTGTCTCCTCTGTACTACCTACCAGTCATATTACAGTGTTTTCTTTTGTCTGTCCATGTGTTTTCTTCTGTCTGTCCATGGTTATAAGGCTTCTCTCAGCTAGTGTTCAGTTGGTTATTCAGGATGATTTCTCCACAATTCAGTTGTATTTCCCGATTGGTAATGGCAGGAGATTAGTGTAGCTTCCAGTTACTCCTCTGCCATCTTGGGTCTCTAAAACAGTTTTGATTATTTACTTAGTCTGTGTTAAGAGATATGGTTCATCTAAATTCAAGCTGTTAACAGTGGTGTCTGTCAGGAAGCTATCATTTTCAAGTACTAGAATATCAAATGATAGTAGTTAACAATTAACACAGTTTTCACATAAGATTTTCAGAGACACAGGTAGTTCTAGGATGGATAACAGCAACTGCACATTGCCATCAACAGCTCAGGCTGTTTACATCTTTCTGCCTTGCTTTCTTTATTGTGTGAATGATACATCTATCTCCTCCTAATTTCAGTGTGGCTGCTGCACAGTCCAGCACTGTTCTTTCACCACGCTGAGTCTCCTAGGAGTAGAAAAGGAAGTTGGGACAAAAGGGCTAATTCTCTAAGAAACTTGGTCTTTTATTAGAAGATGAAAATCTTTCTCAGAGGCTTCCAGTAGGTCTTCCATATGTCTCATTGGCTAGGCCAAGGTAACATTCTCATCCCTAGCTAGTACATCACCAACAAAGAGAAATGGCATTGACGTAATTGGCTTAGGACAATCATATTCATCTGTTGGGATGGGCATACTGATCTCTAATCAAAATTGGTGACCATTAGCAAGTTAGAAGTTCTGTTAACTCAGTAGAATTTTCTATTGAGTTAATTCTTATATTACCAGTAGTTTTTATTTCTGAATAGAACCTAATTAATAAAACTGTGCTTTAATGAAAGATAGATTTTCTTTTGGGGAAAGGAATCTGGGTATTGCATACTTTTGATGATGTATGCTCAACTGTTGCAATGAGGCAGCAAGTGGAATTAAGGAAGAAATAAATAATTTTTTTCTTCCTTTTGAAAAGGACCTTTAAATTTTTATTTTTTAATTGAATTTATTGGGATGACATTTGTTAATAAAATTATATAGGTTTCAGGTATACAATTTTGTAAGACATCATCTGTATATTGTATTGTGTGTTTACCACCCCAAGTGAAATTTTTTTTTGCTAAGGAATAAATGTATGAATCAGAATAATTAGACTAATGTGAGTTTGTTTTTGTTTGTTTGTTTAGTCAGAATCTGGAGAAGTGAATAGAAACACAGAACTGAAGAAACTTCGAATTTTTGGGGCTGGGCCCAAGGTTGTGGGCCTGGCAATGGGCGTAAAAGATAAAGAAGGTAAAATCTGTTACTTGATCATGAAAAGAAATAAGATATAGCAATATGGTTATAGCAAGTTCCAAATGATATTTATATTGCAGCCTGCCTTGGGATTTTCCAAAGACCTGTGAACTTGCAACATGGTTCCTGTACAAGTCACCTTTTCTAATGTTAGGTAATCTTAAATTTAAGGTGTGAGGAACCATATTAGATTGAATTTTTATAATATCTTGAGAGAGAGAAATTTTCCTCCTCCATGTCTAATGGGACCCAGAAATTTATTGTAGTTTCTAAAGGCTGGTTTATGAGAGAATGGTGAAATGAGTTTCTCACTTAGTGATCTAAGTTTTGTAACTTTTAAATTCAAAGAGAAAGAGAGGATTCTCCGGCTTTTAGTATCAAAAGTTAGTGTGGAGGGCTTATGACTTAAATTCTAACTATAATTTTGATATTTTTCTTAGTTGCCATAACATATTATTACACTTCATTTAAATAAACTGTGTTTAGGAAAACCTGGTACTTTCAGCTTAGCATGTTTTGAAACTTTTTGTGAGTAAAATTACTAATGCAGAATCAAGTTCCACTTTCCTCCGTATGTACATGTCAGTTTTAAAACTCAATTTAACAAAGATTGTGTTAGATACGTTTTTCGTGTGTAAGAAATTGATGCAATGCTATAACCACAAGTCATTAACTATACATTTTATGCTATCAGAAACTTAACTCATAATTCAGATTATGGACTGAACTCTGGAGGATCAGATAATACTGTCCCATCATTCTCAAAACATTTAGTGTGATAGGACTTACTAAATACATTATAATGGTTATTATTACCCTTTTAAGAATTAAGCACTTTGATATCTTTTCCATTCCAATAATTATTGTATTGGTTGGCAGTGTCATAAAAGTAGTCTCAAACTAGTCGTTGGTAAGTATCATATACCGTCAGTATAGAATTAGTAGTTAAACTCTCTGGAACTTGATTTGCCTGGATTAGAATCCCAAATCTGCCACTAACTGGCTGTTAGATTTTGGGCAAGTTATCTAACCTTTTTACCTCTGATTCTTTATCTTCAGTGGGGGATATTTCTATCTCATAGTGTTGTGAGACTTTAACTAATTTAAAGAATTTTGAATAGTGTCTGGTCCAGAGTACGCTCTCAACTTTAGTTTTTACTATTATTATATAACTATTTTTATTTTAAGATGAGGTCTCCCGAAGACGAAAAGTTACCAACAGGTCAGAGGCATTTAACATGCAAATGAGACAACGGAAAGGAACTCTCTCTGTTAACTTTGTAAGTGTTCTGAGATGTGTCAGGAGGGAAAGGACTTATTTTTATTTAGTTTTGCACTTTTTATCTTGCTCTCTAGTACCTTGGTATGCCTTTCAGTTTATTCGGTTAGAAGACTTAATGGTGAATCTGAAGTTGCAGCTTTGGTTATATAATGTTAACCTAGCTTTGTACCGTATACGTGGACTGTTCCTCTAAGTTGTAGACCTTGTGAGTAACTGAGAGAATGAATACGAATCTGTAAAATCTTGAGCTATATTATAAATAGTGCTCAGTATTCATTCTCTAACAGAGCATTTGTATATAGAATGGATGACTTGGGATATTTTATCACTATTAATTGACTTTCAAGTACCCTAAAACTTTTTATTCTTATAACTTGATATGTTCTTATTAACTCACCTGTAATAGCTGAGGAAATTTAGGAAGTTTTATAAAAAGCTGTTTTAAGTACATTTATTTAAAGTAAATATTCAGGATTTAAGTTGTATTTACTTTTTAGTGTACATTATTTTGTTTCAGTTAAGGAGTTCCTGGTAAAAATTTAGTATTACTTACTATAGAAAATAGACTTTTATATTACTTTGTTTTTTAACAGGTTGATCTCTATGTTTGTATGTTTTGTGGTCGGGGAAATAATGAAGATAAATTGCTTTTGTGTGATGGATGTGACGATAGCTATCATACCTTTTGTTTAATTCCTCCACTACCTGATGTACCCAAAGGAGATTGGAGATGTCCAAAATGTGTTGCTGAGGTACAGTTTACAGATTCCTTTAAAACTAATAATAAAAACACACATATACACACATACTCTAAACATATTCCCAAAAGCTTTTTTTACTCTTTGTTCTTCAATGTTTAAAATCTCCAGGATGTTAAAAAAATTTTTTTCTTTTTTATCCTCACCCGAGGACATTTTTTCATTGTTATATGGGAGATAGAGAAACATCGATGCGGGAGAGAAGCATCGATTGGTTGCCTCCTGCATGCACCTGAACAGGGAACTGCACTCAGGATTGAACCCACAACCTTTTGGTTATGGGACAACGCTCAAACCAACTGAGCCACACCAGCCAGGGCTAAAATCTCCAGGAATTTTTAAGAGATATATTGAATGGAGCTGTGGAAATTATATTCTGACAGCTTCCCTTTCAAAGTTTCTTTTTCTGACTATGGTTTGGCAATTCTGTTTATTGCTGTAGGTAAATGAGCCTTTTGCTCAGAATGTTCATATTCCTGGAAAACAATAAACATGAAGATAGGTTGTAGGTTATTTATTTTTATTTTTTAATTAAAAATAGTAAAATTCAGACATGAAACTCTAAAACTTAGGCATTATGTATTCACTTTTTGTGCTACCAAATAAACTGATGGTATATGTTAGCTTGTTTATATTTTGGTTTGATTGTATAAATTATTCTTATTGAAAGATTATAATGATGTCATTGTCATGAAATGCCTAGTCTGTTTACTTATTTTAATAAAATGTGATAAGATATTGAAGGAAAGGAGTTGGCCGGGTATCTAGATGTATTCAGAGGTCTTTTATGGCCTTTGAATTATTATTGAATACCTATTGTCAAGGATATATGATTCAGAAGCAGTCCTATCCTTAATGAGTATTTGTGTTAAGATATTTGTCATGGTGATTGATAGTGTGGGAAAACCATTCTTCTAGCTAGATATCTAGCAATCCAGTGTATACACCTTTATCCATTATCTCCTTTCTCCATGAACATTTATATTCTTCATAGCTAGATCCAGTAATATACTGAAAATGATAGGCATCCATAGGCTTGATTATGAGTGATCTTGTACGTGTTTGTCATGGTATCAGAGCTGAATGCCAGCTCCAAAGTTTAAAGGTATCTTATTACCACCTTCCTACTGGAAGACTGAAAAATGCAGTTGAAGTTATAGAACATTATTTCCTAATTCCATACTATAAGTGATTAGTACTTGTTTTGCTGGCTAGGATTCATTGGGTTAGCTTCACTAGGGAATGGTAAAAAAAGGGAGTGCCTGAGAGCTGTAGTGCTTTGTTCTGTTTCAGTGAGTTCATCTTAGATATTTTTTCTCCCCAGGAATGTAATAAACCTCGAGAAGCCTTTGGATTTGAACAGGCTGTGCGAGAGTATTCGCTTCAGAGTTTTGGAGAGATGGCAGATAATTTTAAGTCTGATTATTTCAATATGCCAGTCCATGTGAGTATCTGTCCTTAGGTCTCTCTGGGAAGGTATGAAGTCCAAAGCTTTTAGTTTGCTTTCTACTTAACATTATTTTGTAGAAAACAGGGAAAGCATGAAAAGGTTGATAGACCACTAAATCTAAAGAGTAGGGGCCTGCCATCTGTTTTTATTTCTTTCAGTCTCTAATATGGTGTTCTGTACTTTCCTGTTAAGAAATATACTTTGATCTTTAAATTGTTTATTAACCCCCATGGGTAATCCTTTACAGAAAAGCACAAAGTATATGGCAGTTGCTGCTTTTGTTCAGTGATTTGTAATATGAAGTTTGCTTCTTTTCCAAGGAGCTTCTTAAAATTTCTATTAAAAAAATTTGCCTAAGCTATTAAAATTAAGCCTTGATTTTTGTGTTTCCTTTTTTCCTCCATAATGTCCTAGGTCGTCTTTATCCTTCTTAGTTAAGAAGCAGCTTGCAAAAAAGGCAGTTCAAGTTTATTATGTTTTTATGGACTTCTAAGTTGTCTTTGGCTTTTCCTCATCCTCAGTGGGAAAAAGCTAGGACCCCAGTCTTTTCAGCTGTGGGATAGGATGTTTTCTGTTTTATCGTGGGTTTTTGTTCACTTGACCTGTGTATTAATGTTGTAGTGAATTCTGGTTATAGCGAATTAGTAATATATAATCTTTGTTTTCTTTGTGTAGATGGTTCCCACAGAACTAGTAGAAAAGGAATTCTGGCGGCTGGTGAGCAGCATTGAAGAAGATGTTATTGTAGAATATGGAGCTGATATCTCCTCAAAAGACTTTGGAAGTGGATTTCCTGTAAAGGATGGTCGGAGAAAGATGCTGCCAGAAGAAGAGGTGCAGAACAGATAGTAGTATTTAAACTTTTGCTCACCCCAAACTGATTTAGTATTTGCATAGTAGAAAACTACCTTTCTCATTAATCATAAGGGACCTTGTTTATTTAAAATATTAAACATGTTATATTCAGAGAGTATAATCTTCAGTTTTTAAAAACAAATTCAAAGTATTTTTAAAAACATTTACTGACATATTTACCACTTTTGGTTCTCTTTATTCATTCCCGTGGAACAAAGTTACCATTTAGGGTCATTTTCTTTTGGCCAGGAGGACTGCTTTTATTTGTAGTGCAGGTCTCCCAGCAGTGAATTCTTTCAGCCTTTGCTTATCTGGCAATGTCTTTAGCCTTTTAATTTTTTAAGAGTAAATGCTTCTCAATTTGCTTTATGCTTTTGATCAATTTCTAGTGCCATGAAATGGTGGTTTTGATAATTTTGTCCAAATTTATCCTTGTTTTCTGTGGAGAGGAATTGCCCAACCTCTTCACATTACCATTGCTGAAAGTCCTTTACAATGAAAAGTTTCCCTCCTACCCAGATTTACCGTCTGACAGAGGCAGATTCTATTTCATCTTCTGGTGTATTCTTTCAGATATTTTGTATCTCTACAAGCAATTATATATCACACATACAGAATTACATATTCCTTTTAAAACTTGGAGTGTACTACTTACCTGGTCCTCTACCCCTGTGCCTAACTTACCTATTTTTTTTGAGTCCCTTCATTATACGTCTAGTCCATCTTAACTCTTTATAGTATTACCTACTTAGTTTATTCATGGTATGTCTCATCTTTTGTTATGCTAGCCATGTATTCAGAAATATCTGAGCACTTAATACGTGCAGAACGAAGTTTTTATTTTTTTTGTTTTCTTTATGATCAAAAGTTGTGTCTTCGTGCTTTCTCATTACTTTAGCATTATTTATTTATTTTTGTCCTGTGATGGTAGAACACACAGGTTAAGATAATCAGAATAGACACTAGGTTTTACTAATGGAGAAAGAGAATAATTTCAGTGGATGGAAAACATAGATTATATATGGGTGTTTTTATACAAAGAGTTCAGAGCTGGAATATACAGGTGTTCAACATTACTAAATTAAACCTGGTTTGTATAAGTATAAATAATTGCATCAATCTGAGTTTCTTCATACCTATTAGCAAATGGTAGACAGTTACCTAATTATTCAAAAGAGAATACATTTTATAGCTCTTGCCTTTCTCTGAATTTTTTTGTTCTGAATTTCTAAGTTGTTATCTAGATATTTACATCTTCTAACCTCAGAGATAAAAATCACAGTTTTTAAAGATTATTTTAAATATCAACGCCAAGTAACTAATACTAATAATGTAAATGTTAATTCTTCTTCATGTTTGAGTTTTGTGTGAATATCCATTTATCTATTTCTGCTTTTGCACCATTCACCTTCACTTAAGAATGTGGAGTAATGCTGGGCTTCAAAGACACCATCCATAGTATGAAGAGATAGGTGATACAGCCATTTTTTTTTCTAGACTGGATTGTGGATTTGCTATTTATTTTCTAAGCAATGATGCTTAACTCAGTTCTGTTTTTATGATGAAGATTGAAGTGAGAGAACCCATTTACCACAAAAGGATTGTAAGAATTAACTAAAAAATGTGTATAAAATCGTCACACTTTTTATATTTTATGTCAGTTTGTTACTCTTCTGTGAAGGTGATTCTATCAGAATAATAGATAACTACTAGTTTTTCACAAGAATTATACATTTGTTTTGAACTTATGTATAGGTTAGCATTTTGGTATCTGATAGCATGCTTCTCTGATAATCACGGCACAGTGGAAAAGTACTTTTGAAATTAATGTATTTGTCTTATGAGTACAGTGTGTTCTACAAACAGGGCTTCTGAAGAATACAGATAACATAGAACTTGAAACCTTGAGAACATTGTTTTCCTCTAATCCTCCTTGTTCCATGTTAAATCATTGACTGAATCCTATTAATTCATTTTTCATTATTTTCTGTAGGATTAACCTCTTTTTGCTCCCACTATTACTCTCCTCGTCTTGTTCCTATCACATCATGCTGGGATGGTTGCCATGGTCTTACATAATAAACACGTGTTGGGGATCCCCAAGACCATCTCCAGGTTTAGTGATTTTCTGGGAGGACTCATGGCTATGATTTATTACAGTGAAGGGGTACAAGGGAAATCAGCAAAGGGAAAAGATGCATGGACAAAGTCCAGAGAAAACCAGGTATAAGCTTTCAAGAGTTCTCTCCCAGTGGCGTCACACAGGATGCACTTAGTTATTTCAGTATCAGATCTACAATGAGTGAAGTGTTACCTACCAGGAAGCTCATTAGAGATAGTGCTCACGATATTTATTGGGGGCTGGTGACATAGGTACCCTCTGCCCAACATATACCCAAATTCCAGACTGCTGGAAGGAAAACAAGTGTGTATAAACCACGTTGTACAGTTTAGACCCTGTGAGCCACTTGATTAGAGTAAGGAGCTATTTATCATGCGAGTTTCCAGATGCCCGCCAAGGGCCAAACTTTAAGTAGGCCTTTGAGGGACAGCAGTTGTAGTCTGCTATATTAACTTTTTTGCTTACTGCTTCTCTCTGCAGTCTTTCCCATGTTTTTATTTCGCTTAAAATTTTTAGATTAATAGGTCTTTGGGAGTTCATTATCTAAATCTGTCTACTTTTGTTAATATTGAAGTTTCCATAATCAAAAGTTTAAAATATTTAAGATGCATTTGTTTTTCCCTTTTGATGTAAGATTAAATCAGGCTTTTTAGTTTGAAACAATATAAAGATATAATCTTTTTTTCTAGTCTTAATTCCTGTATTATTGAGTATGACTATTCTACTCTGCCCCTTCATCAGCTAGACCACTATACTTTTTCTGTCATTTACTTTCAAATCTTTTCTATCCTTTCTAACTCTACCCAGGTTCTTCATTTTCAATGAACTTTTCTTTACAATCCCAACCCATGATGATTACTATTTTGCTGACCTCAAAAGAACTATAGAATTTACTCCTTTGTCTGTATTTGGAGTTTAATATATATTGCTTTGTCTTAGAATTTTTGTATATCTTACATCTTCAACTCGATTCATTTTTTTCAGCCAATCAGCTAATCAACTAAAAAATGTATTGAATAGTATTTTTTGACAGCCTCTTCATTTTTAAGCCCTTTGAGGATAAGAATCATATCTCTTTATTATTTTTTTATTGGAATTCCTAGTTAAAGTTATGTTGAACTTTATTTTATCCTCTTGTGACTTTTTTTCTTTAAATCCTCACTCAAGGATATTTTTATTGATTTTTTTTTTTTTTTTAAGGGAGAGAGGAATGGGTGGATTGAACCTGCAACCTTTTTGGTGTAGGGGGACACTCCAACCAAGCCACTGAGCCAGGGCTCTGTGACTCTTCATTGTACTTTTATAATTTTAATTTCTGTGCTACATTATGGGTGATACCATCAAATATGCCTAGTTCACAGATTCTCTTTTCAGTTTTGTCACTTGTTTGTCTAACCTCTTATGTTGAAGGTTTTATTTTTAAACCCTATATTGTAGAAAGTCTCAAGTGTGTAAAAATAAACCTAATAATACACTTACCTTCCTCCCTCAGTGCCTGTCATCCAGGTTCAACAGTTAATCAGCCTTCCAGTGGAAGGCAGTTGGATTGTTATGTTTCTGTATTCAGTCATTTTGATATCACATATCACATATCCTTTAGAAAACTCATACTACACTCCTGCAAGAATGATAGTGAAAAAGGCAAATAACATCTTAGAATTATTATGAAAATAGTTTGCAGATCCCCTGAAATAGTCTGGGGCTTCCTAGAGCCCACTTTGAGAACTGCTCTTTACAAGGATTAGAACTTTTAAGTCTCTATCTCATCTGGCTTTAGGGGTGAGCATTTGATACTCAGTGTCCAGTGCTTATATTTAGTTAGCAACCTCTATGAAAACTCAGACAGCTGCTTTTATTCTGGCTTTGCTTCCTTTCTTTTTTCCTGGAAACTGGGGATCCTTTTCTGTTTTGAGTTCATCTAGGAAACAAATGTTTTTGTTATTATAATTTATCTAATATTTCTAGATGAGTTTGTAATGGGATTGGTGGTGCTTACTTTTTTCTGCATCATCTCAGTTTTCAGTGTTGCCACAAATTCAGGATTGTGTATCTTTTTATGTCTTCGTTATATAGCACCATTCTAAGAGTACAGTGATAGACATATTGGGAAATTACGCTACTGGCAATAAAAGCAGAACTATAATAGTAATCTATTAAAATGAGTCTCACAGTATTTTACTGGTAGTCTGGGTGGAGTAGTAAAAAGCCTTGTTCATATTCTTCAGAATAAACCAGAGATATCTGAAATAGTTAAAGGGAAATCTAAATACCACCCAAATAAAAAGATAGGATTAAATATTTAGGTATAGAAAAGAGTACAGATTCTGTGGACTAGCTTACTATAAACATAAAATTTGTACTTCTTTTTTTAAAGACTCTCTTGAGATTTCTTTTTGGCACTGGTCATTTCTGATCTCTCATTGACATTTTTTTTTCTCTATAGGAATATGCGCTTTCTGGTTGGAACTTGAATAACATGCCTGTCCTCGAGCAGTCTGTTCTTGCACATATTAACGTAGACATTTCTGGTATGAAAGTACCATGGCTCTATGTGGGAATGTGTTTCTCTTCTTTTTGCTGGCACATTGAAGATCACTGGAGTTATTCCATCAATTACTTGCACTGGTAGGTAAAATCTTTATTAACAGCACGAAAATATAATAAGATTTTTAAAAGTTTAATAATATTAGATGATATATTAGGGTGAGCTGAATTTAAAGTATTTCCTATCCAAAATAGGATAATATATTAAGGAAGAGAAATGTAGTGGTGTAAGGATACAATATCTCGGACACCTTTCTTTTTAAAGTATGTGTATGCTTAGAGCTTAGAGTTTTAGACCAAATAATACTGCTTTGGCATATCTTTTGATATGCCAGGAAGGATGTTTAAAGTTTATATACTTTAAACTTTCTGTTTAAGATCTGACTAAACCTTCTGTATATCAAATTTTCAAATGATTTTACCTTTTAAATAACATTTTCCCTAAAAACACCTATGTTACATGTACATTCATTACTGGTAAGTTCTTTTGCAGAATTTATTAGATTCTCAACTGCAGCTTACCTGGTTTCTTGACCGGTATTATGATCCTAACTAAAACGTATTTTTCTCTCTGTTTGGAAACCTCTATTCAGATTACACTGTGCAGTGGAAAACTAGTGATTTTCATTCTCTACTTGATCACTATGCTGTGTAATGTGATAACCCTCTAGCCACATATGGCTATTTAAGTTAGCTAAGATTAAGGAAAATTAAAAATTTACTTCCTCAGTTGCACTAACCACATTTCAAGTGCTTTATAGTCACATGTAAGTAGGGGCTCCTGGATTAGCCAGTACAGTTATAGGACTGTGGGGTAATTTAGGATGTGGCCACTCCATGACCTAAGGAGGCTGCCTGGCCAGCAACCATAAGGAATGAAAAAAACCAGTCTATATCTGGATGTCCTAGCCCTTTCAAGGCCTGTGTGTCTCTAGACACCTGTGTTTATCATGAAAGTGTGTAGAATTTTCACACACTACTTCCTCCCTAAGCCTGTAAGTAAGTCCCAAGGGTGGAGGTAGGATGCGGTCTTTCTCACACCAATCAGCCGCCATTGGTGTACTCTCCTGTAATGTAAATAATAAATGACATGTCCATATCTCCCGGTCCTCTGGGTGGTTTTTTTTGCATTATCACAAAACACTTACACAGCTTCCTGGCTAGGAGATTTTGTGTCATAGTTGGCATCATGAACATGGTACTCCAGAAAGCACCCCTGTTGAGTTGACTGAGAGTGCCAACATGCTGAGTGGTGGAGGTCACTAAGGGGAATGCTGGGGGCAGTGCTGGAGAGGTTGGCAGGGGTATTTCAGAAGTAGCCCATGGAGAAGTCACTGAGGGGAATCCCAGGGCGGTCCACTGGTTTATTGTGGTATGAGGTGACAAGTCTATTTGATTCCTGGGACCCTCCTCCAGATTGGAGGGACACCCAGACACTTCCTTGGGTTGTGTAGAACTTTTAAAGTTGGAACGCTGCTATTGGAAAAGTAAAAAAAAAATACACTGCAGTGGTAACAGTGGGTTGGCCCCTACTGCATGCTTTGTGTAAGTGCACTACCAAGCAGCTGGCAGCTGAAGGGAAAGTACGGTGGTTAGAAGATGAGCTTAACTTGAAAAGAAAAATGAGGAAATAAAATTCTAAGGCTAGTCTCAGTCTCTCCTTGAAACTTTGCCTTTGCTTTAGGTACTGTTCTTGTTTCTGTTGTGAAAGGAACTGCTTGGTTTCAATCTTGAATGTTTTGCCAAAGCACTGATAAATGGGATACAATCTCTTGTATACAATCTTTCATGTTGTTACATCATAAAAATTTTACTCAAAAAATTTAAATTGATGGTTTAAACAAGGAAAGGAATCTCACAGTCCTCTCAGACAATAAAACTCAGGGGGAAAAAATGAGTCTTTTAAATACTCTGAATTCTCCTTCTGGAGGCTGAGGAGCTGTGGTCCCAGGAACAAGCCCGAAGTTGATCTCTCCTTTGCCTCTTCTTCAGCTTCTGTAGAAGTTGTAAAGAACACTAATAATAAAACAGCTCACTTCTCAGTACACTAAAGGAATTCAGTAATCACCAAAAATAAGAATATAAATATAATTGCCAATAAAAATACAACTTTCTGAAAATTAAAAAATATATTATTTGTCAGTCTAAAAGAATACTAATTACTTTTGTCACTAAAAATTAAGTTCTAATTAAGTTTTAAAAATATATTGTTTTAATAAAAATATAAATTATGATACTATATTTTTAAAAATAAAATTTAAAATGTTCTAATTTCTGAATGAGTTAAAAGAGGCAAACTAAAAGGATCTAAAAAAGTTACTGAAACATCATATACACAAAAAAAGTAAAAAAAAAAAATCATTTACTTTATCTCTTCCTTTTCAAAGGTGATTTTAGTTTTGGGAAAAGCCAGAAGTTGCAGGGCACCAAATCTGAACTGCAGGTGGGCTGAATCTTCTGGTTGATTTGATGTTTCACCAAAAAACTGTAGGAGATGTGAATGCATAAGTGGGTATGTTGTGATGAAGCTGCCAGTCACCAGTTGCCCATAGCTGTGGCCGCCTGAATCATCCAAATACTTTCTGTGGAGCAATGTTTAAGCTTAACACAAAATTTAATGTAGACTCCTTGCTCTACTTGCTCAGTCATTTTGAATGCGACAGCCACACAGTATGCATGCTTACTCAATGGTGTCTACTGGCCCCACTGACTAGTACAGTGAAGTTCTCATTGTTCACACATGGGCATTCCAGTCCATTGTCCTTGGCTGCCAGTTTACATCAATGTTGCACAAACCATTCTTGTTATTTTAACAATGGCTGGACTTTTCCATACAGACCTTATATATTACCTGTAATATGTTTTCTGCCTCCAAGTTGCATAAATAGTGTATAATATTTTTTTGGTTTACAAAAATAAACATATGTAAATTAAACAAAATCCTGTGGCTGGGACAAATTATTTGATATAAAAACCAATTTTAAGTTTAAAGAATGTCTTTTATTATCATTACCATAAAAAAGTTATTTTACAAAAAGTTTGTTATATTCTTTTGGTTAAGTTTATTGACACCCTTCCCAAAGTTCAAATTTAAAATACTTTCTAACTGAGACATGACTTTAAATTACTCCAGTGGGTCCCTGGAATACTTTAATTAATTATTCTCCTTCTTTTGTAAAAGAAAAGTTTTCAAGTTAATCAGGCCTATTTAATATACTTAAAGTCCTTAAAAACTGTCAAGTAAAAAATATATTCTGTTTACATACACATTCTGATTAAAACAGATATTCTAGAAATCACACAAATTCTAAGATACTTTCATTTATATTTTAATTTTTACCTTAAAATATTATTACAGAAAAACAAATTCCTTTGTCAGTTATGTTATTTCTAGGATATGGCTTTAATTTTTTAAAATTATTCAAATAGCTACAAATATTTTTAAATTTTATTTTAGTATAATTTACTGATAATGCTATTGAGGTCCCAATTTTGTTCCCTTTGCTCCCTTCCACTCGGTATCCCCCTTACTTCCAGCAGTCTCCACCCTTAGTTCATGTCCAGGGTTGTGCATATAAGTTCTTTGGCTTCTCCATTTCCTATACTGTTTTTAACATGCCCCTGTCTATTTTGTACCTACCATTTTGTACTTCTTAATTACTGCAACTTTTTCCCCCATTTTGTCCCTTCCCCATCCCAGCTGATAACCCTCCAAATGATCTCCATATCTATGAATCTGTTCCTGTTCTGGTGGTTTGCTTAGTTTGTTTTTGTTTTTTTAGATTCAGTTTATAATTGTGAGTTTGTTGTCATTTTAATGTTCATAGTTTTGATCTTTTTCTTAAATAAGTTCCTTTAACATTTCATATAATAATGGCTTGGTGATGATGAATCCCATTAGCTTTACCTTACATGGGAAGCACTTTTCTGCCCTTCCATTCTAAAGGATAGATAGCTTTGCTGGATAGAGGCATTTTGGTTGTAGGTCCTTGCTTTTCGTCACTTTGGATACTTCTTGCCAGTCCCTTCTTGCCTGCAAAGTTTCTTTTGAGAAATCAGCGGATAGTCTTAGGGATCTCCTTTGTAGGTTACTCTCTGCTTTTGTATTGCTGCTTTTAAGATTCTCTTTAACCTTTGGCATTTTAACTGTGACATGTCTTGGTGTGGTCCTCCTTGGGGCCAACATGTTTGGAACTCTGTGCTTCCTGGGCTTGAATGTCTATTTCCTTTGCCAAATTAGAGGAGTTTTTTTTTTATTATTATTTTTTCAAATAAGTTTTCAATTTCTTGCTCTTCTTCTCTCCCTGTACCCCTATGATTCGGATGTTGGTACATTTAAAGTTGTCCCAGAGGCTCCTAAGCTTCTCAATTTTTTGAATTCCTGTTTCTTCTTTCTCTTCTGGTTTAATGTTTATTTCTTCCTTTTGCTTTAAATCATTGAGTTGAATCCCAGCTTCGTTCCCTTCATTGTTGATTCCCTGTATGTTTTTCTTTATTTCACTTAGTGTATCCTTCATTTCTTCCTTCATTTTATGGCCATACTCAGTGAGTTCTCTGAGCATACTGATCGCCACTGTTTTGAACTCTGCATCTGATAGGTTAGCTATCTCCGTTTTGTTTAGTTCTTTTTCTGGGGATTTGTTCTGTTCTTTCATTTAGACCATATTTCTTTGCCTCCTCAATTTGGCAGCCTCCTTGTGTTTGTTTCTGTGTACTAGGAAGAGCTGCTTTTCCTCCCTGCCTTAGTAGCATGGCCTATGTAGAAAAGGCACCTGTAAATTGTGTGGGGCAGAGCCTTAGGTAACTGCCAGAGTGGGGCAACCCCTTTAACCACATTATGGCTCTGTGTGGTGGGGGGAGGCTTGGAGAAGGGACAGTCCTGGTGCCTGGCTTCTGGGGCCTACCAGGCACTCACCCTGCTTCCAGGCACCTCACCCACCTCCCATGCATTTGGCATCCTTCCAGTTGTTGCTCTTGGGTTTGTCTATGTTTTAATCCCACATGGGCTCTTTAAGCTGTGAAAATCCAGCAGTTTCTTCTGCTTCCCTAGCTGCGATTGGTTTTTATAGCCAGAGATAATTGGGGTTTTTCTTCCTGGTGCTGGAAGCCTGGACTGTGCTGTCTGTCCTGGGCTGGGATCACTCGCTCCCCAAGGTATCCTTCCTGATTTTTATCCACCACACGTGAAGGTGAGATTGGCTGTTCCGCTGGCACTGCTTTGGTTTCTCTATGCCACACTGTCTCCGCCCTGTCTCCACGACTGCCTCTCCTACGCATCTGGATAAATGTGGCTTCTTTAAATCCTTGGTTGTCAGACTTCCCATATGCTCAGTTGTCTGGTGGTCCTGGGTGTTGTTTTGAGATCTGGTTGTAATTCTTTCTGTGATTGCATGAGGAGGTGAAGTGTGTCTACCTACACCTCCATCTTGACAAGAAGTCCTGTCAGTTATGTTACCAAATCTTTAACCAGATTGTTTTAATATTTGTTATTTACAAACAGCCATTGTTTTACTCTAATACATTTACAATATATTATGTCTTTGGAGGGGTTCATGGAGAGGACTCTGACTCGTTTTGAATTTCATATGTCTGAAAATGGATTTTCGAATCATACCATTAAACTGAACAAAAATTGCTAAGATTCTGTAAAATAACTATTTATAGACATGCTTCTCAGTAATCAGGATAGAGAAAAATTAATTATAGAACATAATAAAAGTTTTTGTGACTTTTATAACTTTTGTTAAAAATATTACTAATTTTTAATCTTTTGTTTTTCAGACATAAGAAAACTTATTTTCCTAAAACAAATTGATAAATTATAGTTTCATAAACAATATTAAAATATTTTTCTTCATGCCTGATCCCTCAGAAATTTAGAAACTCTTAACAAATAAGTATTATTCTTTCTATGACAATATATTTACAGAAATCCAGTAAAAATCTGATGTCTTCATAATAGGACACCTAAAACTGGTTTCCAGTTATAGTTTTATTAACCATGTCTTTGAAATGCCATGATCAGAAAAATGCATGGGCTCTGATGCTTACCTGGGAAAATGGAAAACAAAAAACAAAAAACCTCCAAATAATTTGGGAACCTCACAAACTTGAAGAATTCACCCATATCTGTAAATATTGCAGATAAAGCCTGACAGCAACTTTGTATAACATTCCAACAAAGTAAATTTTAAAATACCTGTGTAATCAATTACTGTTCCTATTGTGTTTATACAAATAATCAGGCAAAATTAAAACTGGACTTAATACAGTAAATGAATTAACCTTAATTTGATTCGCTAATAAAATAATTAAAAATTATGTTTCAATAAAATCTATTATACACAATTATAAAAATTAGACTTCAATAAATTGTCAACAAAACTTTATTTTTCACCTATAAGCTAGGGTGGATCCTGCATTTTTCTAGTTTTCTTTCCAAAAACATTTAAACTACAGATAGAGACAGTCTATCAAATTTTCACTACTTAATTTCATTTCAGCAAAAACTTTGATTTGGAAGTCTTCTCATCTGTCACTTACAAACTCAGAAACTGGTTTGTAATTTATTACGTTCATTAACCTTTGTGTTCTTTCTGTTTTCATACCTGATTACTTGTTTACACAGTATATGTCTTACTTTAAAAGCCCATCTACATCGCTCAGTGGTTTAGCTAAGTAGACTTATTATCAAAACTAAATAATTAAATTAAGTACCACAATTCCATATCAAGATAATACTTTGGGAATTCCAGCCTATTCCTGCTTTGGAAAAATCAGCTAACAGTTTCTCTTTTCCAGTCTCAAATCCTAGTCCCTTGTTTTTCTTTAATCAGGCAAAAAAAAACAAACAAACCCAAAAACCAAAAAAAAAACACCCCAGCAACAAATCTTCCCAACCCTACATAGGCAGGGACCTGGTTTGTCTATCCATATCTTATAAGACAAAAGTCATGTCCTCCTTGACATTCTTGGCCTCTGCCTTTTTCTCCTCCTCTTGGGGTATATATAGCCTATACTATATTTATGGCATATAAATGCAGTATACCAACACTCACCAGTGAGGGACTCTATGCTTGGAAAAACTAACACAAAAATTATAAGGTGAAAAAAACAATATCAGAACAGAGCATGGAACAACTCAGGGCATGGCCTCTCTACAACCTTAGAGAATAGCTGTGGTAGCCCTAAGGAATGAAAAAAAACAGTCTGTGTCTGGATGTCTCAGCCCTCTCAAGGCTTGTGTGTCTCAAGACTCTTGTTTATCATGAAAATGTAGAATTTTCACATGCTAACCCCTTCCTAACCCTATAAATAACACCAAGGCTGGAGGTGAGGCACGGTCTCTCTACCATCTGCTGCAATGGATGTACTCCCCTGTAATGTAAATAATAAATGACATGTCCACATCTGCTGGTCCTCCGGGTGTTTTGTTTTTTTTTTGGAATATCACAAACACTTAAACACTTCCCTGGCGTGGAGCTCCTGCATTAGAAGAATATTTTCATCATCACAGTAAATTCTATTAGAAATGGCACTGTGAATTGGATTAGGATTAAGAAATTGAGGTATTCTATAAATAACTTGAGTAATTAAATCCATTTCCTAGGAATACACCTTGGCATTATAAATGAACTCTAGTGCACTAAAATCTAGTTCATTAATGATATCAAGTTTTTGGTCCTTAAGATTTATAGCTAGAACTCTATTCAAGGTTTCAACGATTTCTAGCCTTGGCTTATTTTTTTGGATAGTAAAATTGAGCTCCATGAAATTATGTAAAGGTATTCTAGAGAGCATTGACTTTTACTTTAACATTCTAATTATCCTCAAAATTATTAGTGGACCTGTGAATCAAGGAAGTATGTCAGTATCCTTTGGGACAGTGTGTACCTTTCATGTAGCCTCTTTCCTGTTTGAGGATACTGTTTACTGATGCACCTTTAGGCATTTATGTGTTTTGAATTGTTTTTTTAATAGTGATAAGTATGTATCTATTGCAAACAGCACAGATTTATGAGATGGTTGCCAGGATTCAGGGCTTATAGTCTGTGGCCATTTGAAATGAGACAGTTAATTATAATTTAGTGGATTTGCATCAGAGACACTGGCCTTATTGACACCATGCTCTTCCTAGCTAAACAGTTATTTCTTTTGCTAGGGGGGAGCCAAAGACATGGTATGGTGTGCCGTCTCATGCTGCAGAACAACTGGAGGAGGTGATGAGGGAGCTGGCCCCTGAGTTGTTTGAATCTCAGCCTGATCTTCTACATCAGTTAGTCACCATCATGAACCCCAATGTGCTAATGGAGCATGGTGTGCCTGTGAGTCTTTTTGTGTCTCCTTTCAGTATTTTAAATTTAAAGTTATTTTATCTTTCGATTAGATAGAGTCTCAATAAATGCCTTGTTTTGTAACTGGCGGTAAAAATTCATGTCATCTAGCGAAATTAGAATTTACACTCTGAAGGGACAACATCTATTTGATTAAGAAAGGGATGTTTTAAAGTATAAATTGTACTTTATATATAGATATCTTTTAAAATAACATTTTGCTTTCAGTAAACCATTATATCTTGTTTTAATAAAAATCTTATATTCTTTATTATCCCTATTTAGCAAAAGTCCTAATAACTAATGTTTATTCTTTAGGAAATCATACATATTTTATATAAAGATTTCACTGCCTTTTTCTGCATGAGATGACAAAGTAAATGTACATGAATACCTTTTCTACTTTTCAACTTAGTTTTGAAAATGGTTATTAAATTTAAGCTACTAACACATGATAAGGTATAAACTTGCTAAGGTTATTAACATACAGTCAGTCAACATAACCTTAATGAGACTAGATTAGTGGAAGTGTTACTTGTCTTTATAGAGTGAATTTATGCTAGAATATGAGATTTTTCAAAAGATACATAGTATTATAAAACAAAGTGAGATTTCTGAAAACTGATTTGGGGATATTTTCATAATACATATGAGCTAATCAATTAGTCTGTTTCCAAAAAATTATTCAAGAACAGGAGGAAGTTCCATCTATTACCTCTATTTACAATACAATTGAAGAGGGAAGGGGGCAGGGGAAAGTGGTGGTGGGAAGGTGGAGACAAATGTATTTGAACAAAAAATAAAAATTTTAAAAAACAACAAAAAACAAACAATACAAGAATAAGAGGAATTAAATTCTTTTAATTGTAAAAATTCTATAAAGTTTTAAACTAGTAGCTCAGTGAGAGTAACACTTTCTCTTTGAGAATTTCTTTTAGGTGCTAATTTTTGTCATGAATTATTATAACTTGTTATCAGTGACTATTTTAAGAAGGTAAAATTCTGGTTGCTTCTTAAACCTGATACTATTTTCTGATGTGTGTAGGTTAATGCTTTGTTATTTTTGATTTTAGAAAGTGCCTCTGAAACTGACTGATCAAATTTGTTACCCTCTTTTTTTGTGTTTTTATTTTGTTTTGTATCACTGTTTTGAATTTACACTTAGGTGTACAGGACCAATCAGTGTGCTGGCGAGTTTGTCGTGACGTTTCCTCGTGCCTATCATTCTGGATTTAATCAGGGCTACAACTTCGCTGAAGCTGTGAACTTCTGTACTGCTGACTGGGTCTGTTCTATAGCAAGTAGCTGTTGTACGTCTACTAACATCCCTGGGAAATGCATCTTAGTTGCAGTATTTCCTTAGCTGAGGAGGGTAGGGTTCATGAGTATTTCAGTGAAGACTGGAGTGGCTGTAGTAATTTAGAAAGTTCAGTTAGAGTTCCCATTATGGTTTTTATTTGGAAGATTTTATAATTCTTTACTTTTTATTCATTCATTATTTTCCCCATTCTGCTTGAATTTTAAATGGTCAATTCATATTTTCTGATTCTTTTCTGAGAGAATATGATTCCTCTTGTCTTTGCTTTCTCTGAACACTTTTGGATTTTATGAAGACAACCAGATCTTCTTAATAAGAATCAATTATGCCATATTTTCAAATATCTCCCTCTGTGCTTTTATTTTAAAATACCCCTGTATTATTATTTTTTTAAGGACAATTTGGTGATTTTATTCTCCCTCCCATTTTATGTTTTCTATATTTCCTTTTTAAAAAAGTTTATTTTAAGGAGTAACTGTAATAAGATCTATATGGGCTGCACTTATGTGTAAATGATAATGCCAGTAGTTGCTATTTTGCTTTTGTATGAAGTAATTATCAAAAAAAATTCAGTTATAATTATGTCATATTCGTTGGGGAAAGATTGCAGGTTTTTAATACGCTCTGACTTTTTCTTTTATTAATGTTATTTTTCTGTCACCTCTCAACATTTTGGGGGGGGTATAGCCTTTAGCAATACCAGATCTTATGTTTTCTGCGGGCATCTTAATTCATTAAATTTCATGATTAACCATTTTTTGTTTCCTTGGTTAATGAATGAAATGATACAGTTGAACAATTTTATTTGACCTAGTACTTTTACTTCTTTCCTATTAGACTTAAGAAGCAGCAAGAGCAAGACCAAACTTAGGTCTTTGCCCTGAGTTTGAGCTCTATTTAAAAAACTCAGCTGACATTTATTGTTTATGATTTACTTGTTGCTTGGTCAGGTGTGGGGTAGGAAATAGAAATGATTCAGAGATGAGTTAGATTGTTTCTGCCTTTAATTTGCAATTATTGATATTTGACCTTGGGCACCTTTTTAAATTTCAGTGGGCCTACATTTTTTTAGATACTGATGCACTAAATAACCTCAAACAATTGAAATAATGTATGTAAAAGCTCTTGATACTCTTTAGAAGAAGGTAGTGATATAAAGGAAAAGTTATAGCAGCTTTATATCTGGAATAAAGTGATGGTACTAATTTTTAGAAGCCACAAATTGAATAAATCAGCTGTTTTATGTGGCTTCTTATATATTGTAATTAAGAATTGCAAATCCTAGTTTTGTTTTTCTCTTTCTTGCCCTTGTATTAAAGCTATATAAATGTTTGAAGAGTAAATATGTAAAAACTAAGAAATGAAAGTGTTGTATATCATTAATAGACAAATATTTGCTAATCATGTTCAGTATATATATATTTTCTTGGAAAAGTTTGTTTCTTTGGGAGAGTATGAAAATACTGCTTGATTCAGAGATAGTCTTGTACTTTTGAACTGTGATTCTTGTGATTCCTTTCTGAAAATGGAAGTGAATTCTAGATGGTTCTTAAATGTTCATTTTCTTATTTTTTTATTTTGCATTGCAGTTTTGAAGTACAAACAAAAACTCCTTTTAGCCACCCAAGTTTTTCAGCTAGAGTATAGGAAAGAAGTTGAGAGAGAATATATGTATATATGTGTGTATTGGATAGCTAGTATTATCATTTGGCTAAAACTAAAGCTTGACAGTTAAACAAATTTTCAGAATTCATCTTACAGAGTATATCTCATATTTATGAAGAGTAATTAATCATTTATCTCACTTAAAGAAAATTATGTAGTCTTACACTTTAATCTTGAATTCTCTGTAGACCAGACTAGTTGTTTTTAAAAGAATTCCTAGATGCAAAAGTCTAAGTCATCTTTTGCATTGGTCCTTATTAAAAAAATTAAGTCAGTCAGTGTGGATTGCTAAAAAAAAATAGTGCTCTCTTCCTTTTCTAGCTCTCTCCCTTCCTTCCCCTTTTTTCCCCTTTGGTACTATAACAGCTGTTCATTTTGTTCTGTGGAAACTTCAATGCTGAATATGTCCACTTAACTCTTCATAGCCTGATTTTCCTTTTCCTTTTTCTTATAATGGCAGTTTTATGTTAGCTTGGTCTAAAAGTATGCTGCCTTGTTTATACAAATAGAGGAACTCGTACTTCTTGATGTACATACACAGTGAGTAGAAAATCAGCAGCTTATGCCAGAAGCTTAGCAACTCAAAATTATGGGAATCAAAATTCTTGCTGGGCCACAAACGTTTAATACTTACAGTTACCTCATGAGTTCAAATGGAGTTTGTTATTCTGTCTTTTTTATAATAAAAGGGAGAGTCTGTAGAGTAAATAGTGGTTTTGTTCTGGAATATGTTATAGGCAAGTAATTTAATTTGAGAATCTTGTCTTGTTTCCAGTTGCCCATTGGACGTCAGTGTGTCAATCACTACCGCCGCCTAAGGCGCCATTGTGTCTTTTCACATGAGGAACTCATTTTCAAAATGGCAGCAGATCCAGAGTGCTTAGATGTGGGGCTGGCTGCCATGGTTTGCAAAGAATTGACTCTGATGACTGAAGAAGAGACACGATTAAGGGAGGCTGTGGTGCAAATGGTGAGTTTGCTGGGCACATTTCCTGTTTTTAATATTGCTTATGGAATATAAAAAAATTGAACCTATAAAAATTCATTTTATCTGATCTTTTTAGAAGTTAAACACAAAAAGCACTAGTCTGGAAAAGGCTTCATATTTTTATACTTGTCATTTTGGTTCTTTCAAGTTGAAAAAGTTTTAAGAATCTTGATGTCATCATCTCTAGGTTTTAAAAAATGGAGTCAGAATTTCTTGGGTATATATTTATTTTTAAAAATCTCCTACATATAGTATTATTTCTTTAAACAAGAAAGTTCAAATCTTTCTTTTCTCTCTAAGCTTTGTAATTGAATGAAAGTTATGTTTCTGGGGATTACAGACTGTCAGTCACCAGAAATGTAACTTGTAAATCTGTCTTTTATTTCCCCTTCTTATAAGTAATTTAATGAGTAGAAAGAATTGAATAACCAAGGTTGGGATTTTGAATGCTTAGAATAAGATAAACATTTATCATATGGAAATGGGAACTATATGAGAAAATCTGTCTTATCCTCGTTTTGGCCCCCTCTCCCTGACCCTCCTTTTATAGCTAGTGTCACTGGATTTGTGACATGCTTCCTTTTGCTCTTGCACAGCCTGCTTTCTCTACTTAGATAATCTGTTTCCATTTTTTAAACAGCTTTGTTCAGGTATAATTGATATACAATAAACAATATATGTTTGAAGTGTATAATTTGGTGTTTGTCTATGAACATACTCGTGACTTTGTCACAATCAAGATAATGAATTACCTTCAGAAGTTTCCTTATGCCCCTTTGTAATCCTTTCCTCTTGTCCCATCGCATCCCACTCATATCTCTTACAGAAAAACACTAATCTATTTTAGTTTGCCTTTTTTAAAACATCTTACTTAAAATGAATTACATAATTTATACTTTTTTATCTAATTTCTTTCACTTTGCATAAATACTTTGAGTTTTAGCCATGCTGTTACATGTATTAATAGTATATACCTTTTTATTGCCAAGAGTATTACATTGAGTGGACATACCACAATGTCTTTATCCATTCATTTGTGAATGGACATTTTAATTGTTTTTAGCCCTGGCCAGTGCAGCTCAGTTAGTTGGGTGTCATTCTGCAAAGCGAAAGACCACCAGTTTGATTCTTGGTCAGGGCACATGCTGAGTTGTGGGTTTGGTCCCAGTCCAGGTGCTGTGAGAGGCAACAAATTGATGTTTCTCTCTCACATCAATATTTCTCTCTTTCTCTTTCTCTTTCCCCTCTAAAAATAAAAAATAAATAAAACCTTTTAAATTGTTTTTGGTTTTTGCCTGTTATGAATGGAATTATTTTGAACATTTCGGTACAGATTTTTCTTTTAACATGATTTTATTTCTTGGGTAAATAAATATAGCAGTGGAATGGCTGGGTCATATGGTGTGTGTGTGTTTAATTTTGGTAAAAATAAAAACAACCAAACTATATTCCAAAGTGGTTGTATCATTTTACATTTCCACTGGCAGTATGAGAGTTTTGCTTATGCTACATTCTCATTGACACTTGGAATGGTTAGTCTTTTTTAACTTGTCACTAGGTTTGTAGTGGTATTGCATTGTAGTTTTAATTGTAATGACTAATGATTTTGAACATCTTCTTCAGTGCTTATTAGCTGTTTGTGTATCTTTGGGGGAAGAATCTGTTTAAATCTTTTGCCTAACCCTTTTTTTTTTTTCAATTACAGTTGACAATAGTATTTTATAATAATTTCAGGTGTATAGTATAGTGATTAGACATTATATAGTTTATGAAGTGATCCCCCTGATAGGTCTAGTACCCACCTGGCAACATACATAGTTATTACAAGATTATTGACTGTTTTCCCTATAGTCTATTTTACATCTTCATGATTATTTTACAACTGCCATTTTGTACTTCTTAATCCCTTTACCTTTTTGACCCAGCTATCCAATACCTCCCACCTATGCATCTATCAGTTTGTTTTTACCCAGCTTTTAAAAATTTGGTGGTTTTCTTACTGAATTTTGAGAGTTCTTTATATATTCTGGATTTAAATTCTTTATCAGATAAATGATTTGGAAGTATTTTCTTACAGTCTGGGCTTGTCTTATCTTATCAATACTTTCTTAATAGTATTTTTTTAAAGAGCAGAATTTTTTAATTTTTATGAAATTTAGTGTACCAATTTTTTCTTCTATGGCTTGTGCTTTCGGTTATATTTAAGATTTCTTTGCTTAATCCAAGATCACAAAGATTTTGTCCTATGTTTTCCGCAAGTGTTTTATTGTTTTAGTTCTTATAGTTAGGTTTATCATCCAGTTCAAGTTAATTTTTGTATGTGGAATGCGTGAGGTATAGATCAAAGCTTTTTGTCTTGTATCATATGTCATTTATAATTTCAAGTACTTAGGAGAACACTAACCAAGAATTTGAACCAGGAACACTTGGTAGGTGGGGAAAAAAACAACTTTGTATTGAAAATACCAGTATTTTAGAAAAACAAAATGTAATTTAATAGAATACCCTGTAGGCTAAAAGAAAAAAAGAACAACCAATAGTAAGTTGAGAAGATACTTTATTTTTGACATATCCCAGCTGGTAGATTGTAGTAGAAGCCTGTTGTCATCTGATATCAAAATTTTCCTGAAAATAACACTTTCACCTAGGAAAATTTGTATAATCACCAAATTAAGGAATTTCTATGTATTTCTAAATAATTTGTTTCAAATATGGGCTCTATATGTATTAACTTAGATTTGAAGAGTCTTGGAATAAATATAGGTTTAAACTGAGGAGAAATATAGTGGACTAACGATTTGGGACTGAAAAGTAAAACTGATCCAATTTCACTACTTTTCTTATAGGCATGAATGGGAATGAAATCTGTAAGCCAAAATATACACATTAGAAATGATATAAATATTACTAGTATAAAATATTTAAAGCTGGTAATTTTAAGAATTTGAGTTACCTTAGAAATAATAGTTGTTACTGAATGGTAAAATTCCTTTTTCTAGTTTAAATAACACATCATAAAAACAAGAAAGAATAAGATTGAAATGAATCTTTTTTTTTTTATTTCACTTTTTGAGATGTTAATGTATGACCTGAGTTGTTATTCTCACTTTCTACCTATATTCTTAAAAGTCTTGTTTTTCTTATACATTGAATATTTATTTATTTTATTAACCTTTTGTATTTTTTTTTAAGAGTACTTTAAGGTTCACAGCAAAATGAGGGGAAGGTACAGAGGTTTTCTGTATAACTCTTGCCCATATACATGGATAGCCTCCTACCTTATCAACATCCTTTACCGTACACTTATGTACATATGGGGGTGGGGTGGGTGTGTGTGTGTGTGTGTGTGTCTGTGTGTGTGTCTGTGTCTGTCTGTCTTTGTAATCAGTTTGTCAACATAGTGGGGGGGGACGGGGGGTGTGTGTGTGTGTCTTTTTAATCAGTGTGTGTATGTGTGTGTGTCTTTGTAATCAGTTTGTCAACATCCATACTTGAATTTTGATTGGGATTGCAATATATATATGTATTGCAATCCCAATCAAAATATATATATATACAAACTATATATATATTGCACTGTATATATTGAATATTTGCAGTAATAGTGCAATATATATATCTCTCCATCCTTTTTCAGATTGCCTTCTTTCACTTAGTAATATGCATTTAAGATTCCTCCATGTCTTTTCGTGACTTGATAGCTCACTTCTTTTTGGCACTGAATAAAATTTTGTTGTCTGGATATACCACAGTTTATTTAACCATTCACCTACTGAAGAGCATCTTGGTTACTTCCAAGTTTTGACAGTTATGAATAAAGTGAACTCTATAAACATCTGTATGTAAGTTTTAGTGTGGACATAATTTTTTAACTCCTTCAGGTAAATACCAAGGAGCATGATTGCTGGATTATATGGTGAGTATATTTTAAGTTTTGTAAGAATCTGCCAAACTGTATTACAAATTGGCTGTATGATTTTGCATTCCCACCAAGCAATGATTGAGAATTGCTGTTGCTCCACATCCTTTCCTGCATTTGGTATCCTCAGTGTTACGGATTTTGGCATTAATGTTTTACTTTTCATTTCCCTAATAGCATATGATATGGAGCATCTTTTTATATGATTCTTTGCTATCAGTATATCTTCTTTGGTGAGGTATCTGTTAAGATCTTTGGCCCAGAGTTTAATCAGGTTGTTTCAGTATTGAGTTTTAAGAGCTCTTTGTATGTTTAAAATAAGTCCTATTCAAATGTATTTTTTGCCATTATTTTCTCCCAGTCTGTGGTTTTGTCTTCCATTTTCTTGACATTGATTTTCACAGAGCAGAAGTTTTTAATTGTAAGGAAGTCCAGGTTACTGATTGTTTTTTCATGGATTGTGCTGTTGGTGTAGTGTCAATGTAAAGTCATTATTGGCATGCCCAAGATCATCTAGACTTTCTCCTGTTATCTTCTAGGAGTTTTGTAGTTTTGCCTTTTACATGTAGGTCTGTGATCTATTTTAAGCTGGCTTTTGTGAAGGGTGTAAGGTCTGTGTCCAGATTCATTTTTTTTGCATGTGGATGTGCAGTTGTTCAGCATCAGTTGTTGAAAAAATTCTTTCCTCCATTGTTTTGCCTTTACTTTTTCATGAAAGATCAGTTTTAATATATTTATATGGTCTGTTTTGTTCCACTGAGGATACTGAATGCTGATAAGAATGTGGAGCAACAGGAATTCTCAGTCATTGCTGATGGGAATGCAAAATGGTACGGCCAGTTTGTAAGACAGTTTGTCTTTACTTTTGTCAATACCACACTGCCTTGATTACTACTGTAACTTTATAGTAAGGCTAGAAGTCTGTAGTGTCAATCTTCTGGTTTTGTTCTTCTCCTTCAGTACTGAACTGGCTATTACGAGGCTTTTGCTTCTCCATATGAACTTTGTAATCAAATTTGTCAATATCCATAAAAAAACTTGCTTGGATTTTGATTGGGATTGCATTGAATATATAAAGTTGGGAAGAACTTACATCTTGATAGTATCACATTTTCCTATCCATGAACATGTGATGTCTGTCCCTCCATTTGTTTAGTTATTTGATTTCATTTATCAGTTTTGTAGTTTTTTCTCCTTGTACATATTTTGTTAGCTACCTCAGTATTTCTTTGGGGGGGTGGTGCTAATATAAATGGTAATTATTTAAATTTTTTATCTTTTAAAGAATATTTTATTTATTGCCCTGGCTGGTGTGGTGTGGTTCAGTGGATTGAGTGCCTGCAAACCAAAGGGTCATTGGTTCGATTCCCAGTCAGGGCACATGCTTGGATTGTGGGCCAGGTCCCCAGTAGATGGTGTGCAAAAGGCAACCACACATTAATGTTTCTCTCCCTCTCTTTATTCCTCCCTTCCCCTCTCTCTAAAAATAAATAAATTAATTAATTATTTAAAATCTTTTAAAATTTTTAAAATTTTATTTATTTGAAAGTGAGAAAGAGAAACATTGATTTGTTGTTCCACTTATTTCTGCATTCATTGGTTGATTCTTGTATGTGCCGTGACTAGGGACTGAACTCACAACCTTGGTGTATCAGGTGACGCTTTCGCTCACTGAACTACCCAGCCAGGACTTTGATAATGTGTATTTAATTTTACATTTCTCTTGTTCATTACAGTGTATAGAAAAGATTGACTTTTGTATATTAACTTTGCGTACTGTAACCGTTGCTATAATTACTTATAGAGTGTTTTTGTTGTTTCTTACAGATTTTCTGTATAGATGGTCTTGTCATCTAGGATAAAAGGCGATATTTTTTTCTTTCTTTCCAGTGGTTTTTTTTTTTACCTTTAATATCCTGGTGGGGAGGTGACATTCTTGCCATGCACCTAATCTTAGTGGGAAAGTTTGTGACCTTAAGTATGATGTTAACTGTAACTTTTTTGTAGATACTTTTTATCAAGTTGAAGAAGTTCCTCTTTATTTCTAGTTATTGTGAGTCTTTTTTCAGGAATGGGTGTTGGATTTTTGTCAAAAGATTTTTCTTTCTTCCTGTATATTGATATGCTCATGTGATTTTCCGCTATAGTCTATTGATATGATACGTTATGTTGATTTTTGAATGTTGAACCAGCCTTGCATATTTGATATGAATCCCACTTAGTCATGGTGTATAATTCTTTTTATACATTGTTGGATTCAATTTGCTAATATTTTGTTTAGGATTTTTGCATCTATGTTCATAGGAGATATTGGCCTATAGTTTACTTTTCTTAAAATATCTTTGTCTGGTTGGTATAAGGGTAATGCTGGCCTCATACAATGAGTTAAGAAATATTTCCTCTGTCCCTATCCTCTGAAAGAGATTGTAGACAGTTGGTGTAATTTCTTCCATTAATGTTGGATATAATTGACTAGTGAATTCCTCTGTGTCTGGTACTTTCTGTTTTGGAAGGTTATTTAATTACTGACTCAATTTCTTTAATAGATGTGGACCTATTCAGATTTTCTGTTTATTTTTAAAATTTTTTAATTTAATTTATTGAGGTGACATTGGTAAATAGAATAGGTTTTGAGCATACAGTTCTACAGTACATTAACTATATATTGTATATGTGTTGATCATCCAAGTGAAGTCTCCCTCTGTCACCATTTATCCCCCCCCACCCTCCTCTACCTCCCCTACCTCTCCTAGTAATCATCATACTTTTGTCTGTGAGGTGTTTTTTTGTTTTTGTTTTAGTTTTTTTCCTTAATTCTTTCAACTTTTTATCCCAGCTCCCTAGCCCCTCTCCCTTCTGACAGCTCACAGTCTGTTTTCTGTATCTATGAACCTATTTCTGTTTTGTTTGATTATTTTGTTCATTAGTTTCCACATATAAGTGAAATATGGTACTTGTCTTTCTCTGACTGGTTTATTTCACTTAGCATAATACTTTCTAGGTTCATTCATGCTGTTGCAAAAAGTAAGATTTCCTTCTTTTTTTGTGACTAATTAGTATTCCATTATGTAAATACAGCACAACTTTTTTATCCACTTGTCTATTGATGGGCACTTGGTCTGCTTCCAGACCTTGGCTATTGTAAATAACGCTGCAGTGAACATAGGGGTGCATATATTCTTTCAAATTAGTGTTTTGGGTTTCTTCAGACATATTCCCAGAAGTGGCTTCATTGGGTCATAAGGTGGTAGTTCCATTTTTAATATTTTGAGGAGTCTTCATACTGTTTTCCACAGTGGATGCACCAATCAACAAAGCATGAGGGTTCCTTTTTCTCTACATCCTTGCCAACAGTTGTTTGTTGGTTTATTGATGATAGCCATTCTGATGGGTTTGAGGTGATATATCATTGTGGTTTTAATTTGTATTTCTTTCTTTGGTGGTCAGTGATGTTAAACATTTTTCATATGTCTGTTGGCCATCTATGTGTCCTCTTTGGAGAAATGTCTATTCAGATCCTTTGCTCATTTTTAAATTGGATTGTTTGGGTTTTTTTGGTGTTGAGTTGTATAAGTTCTTTATAAATTTTGGATATTAATCTCTTATTGGATGTATCATTGGCGAATATCTTCTCCCATTCAGTAGGTTGTCTTTTTTGTTCTGTCAGTGGGCAAAAACTTTCAAGTTTGATGTAGCCCCATTTGTTTATTTTTTTCTTTTGTTTTCCATGCCCCAGGAGATGTATCAGGAAAAATATTGCTATGAGAAGTGTCAGCAATTTTGCTGCCTATGTTTTCTTCTAGAATTTTTATGGTTTTGAGTCTTAACATTAGTCTCTCATTTATTACCCCATTATATGTTCTTGCCTTCTTTGTACAATTTTAATTGACTATGAAAGCATGGATGCTCTGTTCTGTTCCATTGATCTATATGTTGGTTTTTATGTCAGTATTATGTTGTTCTGACTACTGTGGCCTTTTAGTATATGAGGTCTGTCCAGAAGGCATCCAGCAATGTAATATGAAAAATAGAAACATTTATTGAAGATGATACAAGATACAAGAATCATTGTACCTAGGACAAGGATGCCTCAGTCCCCTTCATAGTAGATACCTTGGGACCTCACACAGTTCTCCCAGTCACCATCAGCTGTCCTGTCATATATTCCTGAATTTCATTGACAGTCTAAAATCTCTTCCCTTTCAAAGGTGATTTTAATTTTGGGAAAAGCCAGAAGTTGAAGGGCACCAAATCTGGGCTGTACTGGAGCTGAGTCACCTGGTGATCGGATGTTTCGCCAAAAAACTCTGCTGGAGGCATGATGCATGAGCAGGCACGTTGTCGTGATGAAGTTGCCAATCTCCAGTTGCCCATAGCTGTGGTCTTCTGAATCATCCAAATGGTTTCCACAGAGGAATGTTCAAGCTTGTTGCAAAGTTTGATGCAAATTCATTGCTCTCCTTGCTCAGTCACTTTGCAAGCAGTGGCCACACAGTACATGTGCTCACTCAAAGGCATCTGCCTCCCCAACTGACTAGTACAATAAGGTTGTCATTGTTCACCTATGTGCATTCCACTCCACTCTCCTTGACAGCCAGGTTACATCAATGTCACACAAACTGTTCTCATAATAATAACAATGGCTGGACCTTTTTTGGACAGACTTCATATATAGTTTAATATCAGGTAGCGTGCTTCATCCAACTTTGTTCTTCTTTCTCATGAATGCTGTGACTATTTGAGATCTTGTGTGGTTCAATATAAATTTTTGGAATATTTGTTCTAGTTCTATGAAATAGGCCATTGGTATCTTGATAGGAATTGCACTGACTATGTAGATTGCTTTGGGTAGTATGGGCATTTTAATGATAATAATGATTGCTATTCATGAACAATAGAAATGCTTCCACTTTTTTGTATCTTACTCAGTTTTTCCTTTTTTTGGAATTAATTAATTAATTAATTTTATTTTGAAAGAAGGGAAGGGAGGAAGAAAAATAGGAAGAGAAACATCAGCGTGTGAAAGAAATATCCATCAATTGCCTCTCAGGCACACTCCAATCCAGGACCGGCCTACAACCTAGGCCTGTGCCCTGACCAGGAATCAAACCAGTTACCTTTTGCTCTGCAGGATGATGCCCAACCAACTGAGTCACACCAGTCTTCTTCAGTTTCTTTCCTCAGTGTTTTGTAATTTTATGAGTACAGGTCTTTTCCATCCTTGGTTAAATTTATTTCTACGTGGGGTTTTTTTTTTTTTTTGATGCAATTTTAAATGGCAGTGTTTTTGTAGTTTAGCTTTCTGATAGTTCTCTGTTGGTGTATTAAAATGCAGCCGATTTCTGGATACTTGTTTTGTATCCTGCCTCTTTACTGAATTAACTTTACAGTTCTAGTAGTTTTTTGGTGTAATCTTTAGGATTCTGTATATATAGTATCATGTCATCTGCAAATAGTGACAGTTTTACTTTTTCTTTTCCAATTTGGATGTCTTTTATTTATTCTTGTATTATTGCTGTGGTTAGGACTTCCTATACTATGTTGAGTAAGGGAGATGAAAGTGGACATCCCTGTCTTCTTCCCAGTCTTAAGGGAAATGCTTTTAGCTTTTGCCTTTTGAGTATGATCTTGGCTGTGGGTTTGTCATTTTATGGTCTTTATTATGTTGAGGTATGTTCTCTTCCCTCTTTGCTGAGTGTTTAATAGTTTGAGAAGAATAGGTGTTAGTTCTTCTTTGACTGCTTTGTAAAATTCACCTGTTAAGCCATCCAGTCCAGGGCTCTTGTTTTTTGGGAGTTTTTTTTATTACTGCTTCAATTTCATTAGTTGTGATCAGTCTATTCTGATCTTGTCTTCCTGATTCAGGTTTGGATGAGTCTATGTTTCTAGGAATTTACTCATTTTGTTCAGATTGTCCAATTTGTTGGTATTTAGTTGTTCATAATTTCTTTTTTACAATCCATTGTATTTCTGTGCTGTTAGTTGTTACTTCTCGTCTTTCATTTCTGGTTTTATCTGTTTGGGTCCTCTTGATGAGTCTGGTTAAAGGTTTGTCAGTATTGTTTATCTTTTCAAAAAATAGCTCCTGGTTTTATTATTCTTTTGAATTGGTTTTTTAGATTTTGTTTTATTTCAACTCTGATCTTTATTATTCCTTTTTTCTAATCACTTTGGGCTTTGTTCTTTTTGTAGTTGCTTTAAGTGTAAAGTTAGATTGTTTGTTTGAGATTTTTCTTTGAATTTCCTTCTTAGGACTGCTTTCACTCTGTCCTGTAAGTTTTGGGTTATTGTGTTCTCATTTTCATTTTTTTAAAGATATCTTTTGATTTCTTCCTTGATCTTGTTTTTAACACATTTATTGTTTAATAACATATCTAGTCTTTGTGTATTTGTGTGGTTTTCAGTTTTTTTCTTGTGATTGATTTCTAGTTTTATACCATTTTGGTCATAGAAAATGCTTGATATGATTTCAGTCTTCTTAAATTTATTGACACCTGTTTTGTGTTCTAACATGTGGTGTATCCCAGAAAAATGTTTCATGTACACTTGAAAAGAGTGTGTGTTTTGCTGCTTTGGGGTGAAATGCTCTGAAGATATCAATTAAATTCATCTGACCTGATGTGTCATTTCAGGCTGCTGTTTCTTTGTTGATTTTCTCTCTGAAAGATCTATCCATTTATGTCAAATTTTATCTCATTGTTGGATTGATCCCTTAATCATTATGTAATGTCCTTGTTTGTCTCTTATTATAGCCTTTGTTTTACACTCTTTTTGTCAGCTATAAGTACTGCTTTCCCAGCTTTATTTTCATTTCTATTTGCATGAAATAATTTTTTTCCATTTCTTTTTAGTCTGTGTGTATCTTTTGGTTTTTATGGGTCTTTTTTTTTTTTTTTTTTAATCCATTTAGCTACCCTGTGTCTTTTGTTTGGAGGATTTAAGCCATTTACATTTAAAGCAGTTATTGATAACTATGCATTTATTGCTGTTTTTATTCTTTATAACTGTGTTGCTCTGTTGTTGTTCTTTTGATTATTCCTCCTCTTCTAGTTTACTTAATATTTCTTGTAATACTGATTTGGTGGCAATGAACTCTTACAGCTGTTTTTTTCTTTTGGAAGCTCATTATTTCTCCTTCAATTTGAAATGATAGCCTTGCTGGATAAAGTAGTCTAGCTTGTAGGTCCTTGCTTTTCATCACTTTGAATATTTATGCCAGTCTTTCCTGGCCTGCAGTGTTTCTGTTGTGAAATCAGCTGACAGTCTTATGGGAGCTTCCTTGTAGGTAATTAACATTTTTCTCTTGTTCCATTTAAAGTTTCCTCTTTGTCTTTAACCTTTGCCATTGTAATCATGTTGTGTCTTGGTGTGAACCTCTTTGGGTTTATCTTGTTTGTGACTATGCGCTTCCGGGACTTGTGTGTCTTTTTCCTTCACCAGGTTAAGGAAATAAGTTTTCAGTAATTATTTCTTCAAATAGGTTCTTGATCCCTTGCTCTCTTTATTCTCCCTCTGGTGCCCCTGTGATGTATATGTTGTTATGCTTTGTTTTCCTAAAGGTCCCTTAAACTATTCTCTCTTTTTTTTTTTTAATTTTTTTTCTTTCTGCTCTGATTTCCTGCTACCTTGTCTTCCAGATCTCTGATTTGATCCTTTGCTTCATCCAAGTTAATATTTATTCCTTGTAGTTCTTCATTTAGGACTGCTTATTTTTTATGGTTTATAAGTGCTTTTGTATGCTGTTGTAGTTCTCACTAAGTTCCTTGTAGTTCTCACTGAGTTCCTTGAGCATCTTTATAGCCATTTTCTATATCTGGTAAATTGCTGGCATCCATTTAGCTCCAAAAGAACTTAATTTAGTTCCTTTTCTGGAGATTTCTCCTGTTCTTTCAATTGGGACATATTTCTTTATCTCTCCATTTTGGCTCCCTCTTTGTGTTTGTTTCTATATACACTCATACCTTTATACTCTTAGGTTTCAGAACTTGTCAAACCTTGTACTCGTTGCATTTTACAAGAAAAAAATGTTTCAGCACTCGGCCCTTGCTTGGGACTCGTTGCACTTGCTAGAACTTGTATGAATTGTGATGCCGCCCTGCAAGAGAAAATGCTTCATACTCAGTGTTTGCTCAGCACTCATCATTTTCAGCACTTGTCATAAGTTCTGGAACAAAGTAGCAAGTACTTAGGTACACTGTATTAGGTAAATCTGCCATGTCTTCCAGTCTTGGTAGGGTGGCTGTATGTAGTAGGTGTCCTGTGGGATTTCATGGGGCACCCTCCTTTACCACCTGAGCTAGGGGCTCTAGGAAATGGCCCTTGTGTGGGTAATGAGAGCCCTTCCTGTTATAATTCTTTTTATTTTCTTTTTATTTTATTGTAGACACTATTATACATGTCCCCCATTTTTGTAATTAAGTCTTGATTGCTTTTGGCCCATTCATATGTGGATTTGACTCTCAGTCTGGCTGACTCTGAGGATTGATATCAATCACAGTGTATGAGCTGCAGTGTAGGTGCTGACCACACTAAGTGGAGTTCACCTCATCTAGGTCTGGTGCCTGCCAAAATCTCCCTTTGGATATGCAGCTTGTGAAGCTAACTGGATCCTGCTCTAATGCTGTCTGAAGGTGGTCACTGCCATGTGTTGTTTCTGGGGCTTCTTGGGAGGGCCTCTAGTTCCGATCAATGTTAGGCATTGCCTGTGATTAGCTCTAGGGAATGTGTTTGGAGTTATACAGCTTTTCATAGTTTGTGGCTGCCTCTCCTGCTCTTGGGTGTGCATGGAAAAATCCAAGTTGTGCTCCAAGGCCTGCTTCTACCAGCACCGTGTCTGGAGGCAGGTCAGCCAAAGGCCCGAGGCAATCTGAGATCTGTCTCTGCCTTCTGGCTGCCTGTGAGACTCAGTCACTGAAGGAGTGTCTGGTGGTACTTGAGTTGAATGAGGAAGGTTCTCAATAAGTCACCAGGTAGTGGCTAGTGGTGTTCACTAAATTGATACAGGTTCAAACTTGATGCCAGTGCTGGGTCTAAGGCCACTCAGCAAAAGTCCCAGTGTATACCAAATCTAGCTGCGACCTGCAGGGTGCCCACAGACCATTTTTGGTGGGCTGGAGTCTCAGGAAATTGTTGGGATGAGGCCACCAGAGTTTGTCAGGCCCAAACAGACCAGGATTTGGTCCTGTGAAGGGAGGGTTCTGTTCTGGTCTGGCATGCAAGGAAAAGATGGCCCCGTCCGTTCTGTTGGGTTCCAGAGCTAACCAGCATGTGCTGCCAGGAGTTGGGATTCTGGGATTCTGGAGCTAGCCGATCCAAAATCTAGTGTTAGGGGGCAGAGTGGAGCACAGGTTGGCCTTGCGGGAAGGGGAAGGGAATGGCTCCTGCCTCAGAGCCATACCACTCAGTCTGTCCTGGATTCTGGCTAGGCCTCAGCAGGGTGGGGCCACGTGGAGCCCAGAAGATGAGGCTATGGGATCTTCCATGAGGAGAAGGCGCCAAGTCAGTTTCACAGGAAAGTTAGGGGAAATTACCCCCACCCCAAAGCTACACCACTTAATGACTGACACCACCTGAGTATGCTCATACCTCTACACTCTGACCCACTTTTCAGCAGGGCATGAGCTGTGCAGGGTAGGGTGAGAGGGAGTCCAGAGTGTGGGGCTATAGCTTTCCCCAAGGCTGATGATGTAAGGAGGGAAGTGCTCTACCCAAAAAAGATGGGTATAAGGGGACTAAAAGGTAATGTAAAAAAACAAAAAATAAAGAAAAATTCTTTTAAGATTTTATTTATTTATTTTTAGAGAGGGGGAGGAAGGGAAAAAGAGAGGTTATAAAATTTGTAGTCATAGAGTATATAGTATTCCTTTATTATCCATTTAAAATCTATAGCATTTGTAGTGATATCACCTTTTTCATTTCTGTTCTTAGTAATTTTTGTCCTTTTTCTGTTTTTGTTGGTTAGCCTGGATAGAGGCTTATCAGTTTTATTGAATTTTTTCATATAACCGGCTTTGTGGTTTCATTGATTTTTCTCTGTTGAGTTCCTGTTTGCAGTTTCATTGATTTTTGCTGCTCTAATTATTATTTTTCTTTTTACTTTGGGTTTAATTTCTTCTTTTTCCAAGTTTCCTAAAGTTGAAACTTAGATTATTCATTTATATACATTTATTTAAAGTGGATTTCTTTTTCCATTGTCTTTCTTTAATTTAAGTACATTGGTAAGTTTCTGTGGTATTGTCTAATATTTCAAATTTAACGTGTCATTAACGGGAGATTTTTTTTTAATAATTTGAATGTCACATATCTTGTTTATCTTATTTATGATACTATGATCAAGTTTCTCTACGGACTCTTACTCTTTAAACTTACCTTCTTGTGCCCTTGTTTCCAGATACTTCTCTTTAATCTTTCTATGCATTATGCACTAGTCTTTCCTATCTTGAGAAAGTTTTCATTTCATCTCTTTTAAAAACACTTATTCAGTGGTTTTCTGTTGACAGTGCCCTCATTTCCTCTTTATCCCTTCATCATTACTGTCATACTAAACCTCTCTAAGCTTGATAGTGAGAACTTCATTGCCAAGTTCAGTTGTTTGTCTTTTAGCCCCATGACCTTTTTATTGTACTATATAGTGCTTCTTTGGTTTCTTTAACTCTACTGTTTCTTCAGCCTCCTGATAACTCTTGAAAATCACTTTTAGTTATTATTTTCTTTATCTTCCTCAACTGCCAGTGTTTGTAGGGATCAGCCTTTGAACTTTTGTTTTTCTTTTCAAGGAATTCTTAGCTTTTCTTAGGATTTTAACTTTCTTTCAGCTACTGTCTTGTGGTTTTATTTCTTACCTCTTGATGTTTCCTTCTATTTTATGCAAACACAGGAATTGTCATTTTGAAAGAGGTGATATGTCCAGTCACCCATATATAATGTGTCTCTATGTGATTACTGTACATTTCTATTTGGATTTTTGTCAAAATCTCATCATCTAAAGTACAGTATCATCTCCTTTCCCTCAACCCTTTTACAAACCACTTTCCTTTTCTAATTGCCTATATTAGTAAGTGCCAAGATTGTTACATAAAAACTTAATGTGGTTCTTGAATCATCCATCTCCTTCATAGTTACCTGTTATCTGGTTTTAAGCTTTTTTGGGGGGCGGGCACTGTCTCTCATCACTCTCTCCTTTCTCCTCTCCCCTCTCTTTCTTTGTTGCTACTATTCTGTTCCATTCCTTAATTTTCCTCACCTAGATAATTTCAAATAGCTTTTTAATTAGTATCTGACTTTTTTTCCTCTTCTCCCTCCTGATAATGTATGTTTTTTCCAAAGTGTGTTCTCAATAATATAAGCTAAATAATATGTTAGAAGGAATAAGGAAAATTTGCTCTGTGATAAAGTTTGGGAAATGGTGAGTTAAGAAAATAAATGAGACTTTTTTACTGTAAAATTTTTGTTGTTTTAATATGCTGGTTTTCATTGCTAATCTCTAAGTTAGGAGAGATATAATACATAACATTTCCCCCAGAAGAATTTTTTTCTTCTTCTTCTTTTTTTTTTTTTTTTTTGCATAATGTCTTCTAGAGCTAGTGGTCCCTGGGAACACTTTAGAAAGTAAAATTTCTTGAAGCAGTCAGGACATTGTTGGTTGATGCATTAGCATCCCCTATTTGCCAGATGTTCTCTAGCTGTGTAAATTCTTATAATCTAAGAGATACCTACAATGGATTTTGGGATCGTTTTTGCATAAAAATAATTTCTAATGAAAATATTAAATGCTAATATGAGAGAGCAGAAAGATAAGAGAATATAGTGAGATTAAATCAATATCAAAACAAATTATATGTTGAAAGAACTGGATTGTGCCTGCCAGTGAATAAATGATCAGGTTCCCACCTTAAGTGAAAAAAGTTTGCTCTCAACATGGAATTAGGTTTATAAGTGCTTTGTTCATGTAAGTAGAAACCGTAAAGGGAGCCCTTGTATGTTAGACGGAATCTTTGTAAAATACCACTTCAGATGTTCTTATTTTCTTAAATGGGCATGCTGATTAACTTTTTTGATATATTACCTAAGTAGTTTATATTGTGGCTTGCATAGTTTATTTTATACTTCTTTATCTTCACATATGTTTGTACATATCAATGTCATTTTTAGATCATAGGTTACTAATGGATCTGGTTCAAAGGTGTATTGTCCCTGGGGACAATTTTTTTTCTTGTTTTAAAGGGAAGATGAAAAGCACACAAAACAAATTTGGCTTTATGAATTATTGTATGGTAAACTTTGTTATCATCACAATTCTGGTCATGAAATAGAACTTTGTCAGTTAATCCCAAATCTCTTCCAAATACAATTTACCTGACTGTTTTGACCTTTGTAGTAATAACGTCCTTATATTTTAAAAATAGTTTTATTAGTCAATTGTGCATTCCTAGATATCAAGGTTTAGTTTTGCCCATTTAAAATAAATACTAATGATTAATTTTAGAAAGTATTTTGATGAAGCGCCATTGTACTTTCTGTGTTTATATCTTGAGTCAGAGATTACCTATAGAGAAAAACTTAATAAGTAAGTTCTTTGATTCTTGAAAGACTAGAAGGACTTGATCTAATGACATAAATTGTATTTCAGGGTGTCCTGATGTCAGAAGAAGAAGTATTTGAACTTGTTCCTGATGATGAACGACAGTGTTCAGCCTGCAGAACCACATGTTTTCTTTCTGCTCTCACGTGTTCCTGTAATCCTGAACGACTTGTGTGTCTCTACCATCCAAATGATCTGTGCCCCTGCCCAATGCAGAAGAAGTGTCTTAGGTATCCATCCTGAAGTTTCTTGTAAAACTGCCATTATCTTCTTTTAAAACCAAGTGCTAATGTTGCTCTTTGTAATTCCTTTCCCTGTGTCTGGGCTGGTAACTTCTTGTCTAATCTGCCTCCCTGCTGGAGGACCAGTACTGTAAAGTTGACCCTAAACTTGGCAAGTAAAATCAGTTTCTTTTGTCAGTTGATTTCACATGTTCCTTATCTCTCCCTGTGTTGCAGCCATGAGCTTCTTTGATTTTTCTCTTTATGTGTACCAAGACCTATTTCTCTCACCATTGTACTTTCCTTAAGCTGATTGCCCTTAAAAGTTAATTCACTTTCAAGTTGTTGGTTTTTGAAGTTTTTATTTCCATGTTGTTTTGTTCTTAGATACCGCTACCCATTAGAGGACCTCCCTTCTCTGCTCTATGGTGTGAAAGTCAGGGCACAGTCCTATGACACTTGGGTCAGTCGCGTTACAGAAGCATTATCTGCCAACTTCAACCACAAGAAAGGTTAAGTTTCCTTCTTTTGTATGCATATGCTGAAATTGTTGTGACTTTGAAAGAGGCCTTGTTTTATGTGTTTTTCCTCCATTAAGCAAAAATCTCAGGCTTCATATGAGATTTGAGATTAATGGGTTGGTTGATTATAGTCTTAATTTTCTATTTGAGAATCCTTTTTTTAAGTGAAAATGTTGATATGAAATGAGACAGATAACTAACTTGTAGTAGATAGAAATTTGGGGGAGCTAATTTTACCCATGGACTAATATTAAAGGCTTATTAAGAAGGAACAATTGCCTTAACTGAGAGGCATTGTCTGTAAGAATTAGGAGTAAACTTTTATTGCATTGGTGAGGTTCTTTTCACAGTTGCAGTATTTTTTGCTAATGGGTTGATGACTGACTTGAGGGAGGTTAGTGAAAATTTTTCAATGATTTTTTGCCTCTGGTCATAGTATATGGCAATTTATTTATTTATTAAGATTTTATTTATTTATTTTTAGGGAGGGAGAAAGAGAGAAATACCAATGTGAGAGAGAAACATTGATCAGTTGCCTCTGGTAGGTCCCCACTTGGGGACCTAGCCCACAACCCAGGCATGTGCCCTGACCCAGAATCAAACCAGTGACTTTTCAGTTTGTGGGATGACTCCCAACCCACTGAGCCACACCAGTCAGGGCACTTTTTATTTATTTTCACAGATTTGATTGAATTACGAGTAATGCTGGAAGATGCAGAGGATAGGAAATACCCAGAGAATGATCTCTTTAGAAAACTCAGGGATGCTGTAAAAGAAGCTGAGACCTGTGCTTCTGTGGCTCAACTGCTTTTGAGCAAAAAGCAGAAACACAGGTAAGACTAAGATGTGTTGAATTCTTTAATGATTTCCTTTTCTTTTATTTTTTTCTATTTTAACTTGCCTTTGAGGCTCTGTATCATCTTTTACTTCTTGTATCCAGGTCCCTGCCTCCTCTAATAATGTCCTAATCTTATCTCCTACTATTTCCTTTTTTGTTGCTTCACTCTGCATCCCTCTTCCTTTTATTGTTCACAAACGCCTGAAGTGTTCCTGCTTAGGGCCTTCACACTGCTATTCACTATGCTTGGAGTTCTCTTCCCCTGATATCCAAGTGTCTTGTCCTCTCGCTTCTCTCAAGTTTTATGCAGATGTCACATTCTTGTGGAGGCCTTCACTGACAGCCCTTTAAACAATTGCAACTCTCTTACTATTATTTTTTTTTAAGCCCTGTCAACTCCTGATATACTAATGTACTTATTTTATTTATTGTCTATCTCACTTCTTTCCCTGTCCCACTAGAATGTATGCTAGACCAGAATGCCAGGTATTTTTTTCATTGCTATATTTCTTGTGCTTAGAACAATGCCTGACGCATAGTAGGTGTACAATAAATATTTGTAAATAAATATATAATACTATAGGCTGAAGGAGGGGTGGCAGCAAGGAATAACCTTGATGAATGCAGGGGAAGCTGTCAAGGAGCACAGAAGAATGTGTTCTTGATTTAATGTAATTCATATGTGTTAACGTTTTCTATAGTGTTGTTTCATATTCATTCCAACACATTCTCTATATCTGAATGGCTTTTTCTATAGCAATTCACATTGGTAATTGTGCATTTTTTTTTATCTACCATTTTACCAGGAAACATTTCTTAGAGACATTGATTAGCAAAGCTTCACCTGTCATTGGGTCACTGATGCCCTTGGGAAATCTGGGGAAAGCTTAGGGACCCTTATTTATTTATTTATTTACTTACTTACTTACTTACTTTTAGACAGAGGGGGAGGGAGGGAGAAAGAGAAGGAAAGACACAATAATGTGTGGCTGCCTCTTGTGTGCCCTGGCTGAGGACCTGGGTTGCTAAAGCACCTCATACTGAGGACCTGGCCCACAACCCAGGCATATGCCCTGACTGGGAATCGAACTGGTAACCCTTTGATTCACAGGCTAGCGCTTAATCCAATGAGCCACACCAGCCAGCGCTTAGGGACCCTTTTTAAAAGAAAAATACATACAAACAAAATTTTGAATCTGTTTCAGAGAGTTAAGTGTTTCCTAAGCCAAGTTAAATGCCCATGTTCTTCATCTTAATCTTCATGAGATATAGAGGATTCTGTTTTATTAGTGTGCTTAATATTTTACTGTGAGGAATTTATTGCTTATTTAAAATATTTAATACTTGCGAGATTGCAGAAACTATAACTTGGGGAGTTGGATCTTTAAGTCATGAACTACAGAGCTAAAACCCTAATTTGGAAGTGATCACCATTGTAAATGCAAATCATCCAACACTAGTATTCCGGGATTACTTGGGTGAGAATTATAAAGAGATTAGAAGCCCCTGTAATACCGGAGTGACTGTGAATTTTTCTTACTTACATCTCAATACTATTTTACATCAGGCAGAGCCCTGACTGTGGGAGGACTAGGACCAAACTGACAGTGGAAGAATTGAAGGCCTTTGTTCAACAACTTTTTAGTCTTCCATGTGTCATCAGTCAAGCTCGACAAGTAAAGGTAAAGTATTACAGTTTTTAATTGGGTAATATCCTTTTTTGTATGGGCTACAATTTGAGGTAAACAGAATAGTGTGTCTAGACTCGTTTTTGTTCTGCTTGTTTCTTTTCTTACGTAAGTGCTTTTATGTAACATTTTTTAGTAGGCAGTAAGAATCTCTGTTTCATTTTTAGCATGTAATTTCACCTTTAAAATCCTCAAATTAAGGCTAGTTTAGAATTATTTTTCTATATTCATTTTGGGTCAGAAGCCCCATTTAATTTAGACATAATAGAAATGCAAGAAATTAGTTAAAAGAATTTTAGTGTACCAGTGAGTCATTAGTTCATGAGCTTTTAAAAATGCAGAGCTCTGACATTATCAGAGCCCTGATGGTTTAGTGAATATATAATCCTATTTATATAGTAGAGATAGTCCAGTTTTAGGTCTGTGAGCATCTTCTGGTAGGCTCCTTTCACCAGGTTTTTCTCATGGTACGTGGACCACAACTTGCTAATGGTGAAGAGGTCTTCTCGCTTTAGCACCTGCTCCTTAAGCTTTTCTTGGATGGCCACCCCAACCTCATTCTTGTTCTGGACCATGTGGGCACAGTCAGTGTGGTGGTACCCAGGGTCAATTGCCACCATCATTGCCTCCATCACTTTGCTCAGAGAGGACTTCCAGGTGCCCATATCTACGATGGGCATCTTGGTGCCGTTGGAGAGCATGGTTGGCCATAACTGCTGCAGTCCACAAACCCAGGCCCAAGGACCATGACTTGGCTTGACTTCTAATTGTGGAGTATATTCGGAGACTCAGCCGTTCTTTTTCATGGTCCTGATATTTTCTTATTTGTTTAGTGACATTAAATATTACCTGTATCCAGGTAATTATCTTGTTGCCAGTATCTCTGGTCTTTCAGATGGCAAGGAGACTTTAGTTTCATTTTGTGTGTCCTAAGCAGTTCTCCCTACATTCCAATGTGATGATGGAAATGCTCTCTATGGAGCTGCTCAATATTGTAGCCAGTAGCCACATGCAGCTACTGAGCACCTGAAATGTGCTAGTTTTACTGAGGAACTCAATTTCTATTGAATTTTAATATTTAAATGTAAATAACCACTTGTGGCCAGTGGCTGCCAAATGGACAGCAGGGATGGAGTTTTTGATGCTCTGGAACCACCTAAGGAACCCTGACACCTGGAGTGAGGAGGTGGGAAGGTACCTTTAGAGGAGGACTCGGTATCCCACTTAGCATTTCTAGGGGGCAGCTCCAGAGAGCTCCTGCATGGGTATCGCCCAGCCCTGACCTCTGTTCCCCTCTCCCACCCTATTCTCCTCACCTCCAGCACTGCTCCCCCCCCCCCCATCGGGGAAAACGACAGATGCCTTGGGCAGGAATCATCCTACTTCAGTCCAGCACTCAGGTTTCTCCCAATAAACAGACCCAGAGGTTAATGGAAGTGAGATAAATGGGAGACAATTGAAGAATTCATTAATCTAGGTTTTCAGTTCCCCTGTGTGACTCATCCCTTCAGAGCACCTGTCTCCCAGCTGGTGCCACATGTTATGTTCTGCAAAAGAGAAACAATACAACTTCTGAATACACCAATAATATTTAGAACCAAGGAATGTCAAACCTGGAGGGAACCTTCAAGAACATCTGTCTCAATGTCTTTAAAAATTAAATAAATAAATAAATATTGCCTGTATCCTCTTAAGTTCCAGTCTCTAGCTCTAACTGCCATTCTTCTTTTCTACAAACTAAAATGCATCTTAAAAGCCTTCTAATGAATCAAAATGCTTGATTCCTTTATGTTTCTTAGACTCCACATCCATTCTCTAAAGAAATGCTGTTATCTACAAAATGTATGCCAAAGCAAACCATTTGTCATGAACTCTATTGCTTAAACTATGCTCTAAACCACTAGAATCTGTCATTTAGATTACCACAACAGCCTCTTGACTGGTCTTCTTTCTACTCTTGTCCTTGGCAGTTTATTTTTCATTTAGTAGCCAGTGATCATGTAAAATATAAATCAAATTATATCACTTCCCCATGGTTAAAATCCTCCAACAGTTCCCTAAAGCTATTAGAATGAAATCGAAACTTATAATCTACCAGACACTATGTCATCTGACGTCTGCTTATTCTTCAACTATATTTTATTTTATTTTATTTTATTTTTCATTTTTTAATTTAAGATCTTTATTAACTGGTGCTTACAGTTTGTTGACTTTTTTGAAAAAATCAAGTTGTAAACTTTTATTACAGATTAAAAGTGAGGTTCTTAAAAATCTCAACTTGACCGGATACAAAACAATTTAAAAACCTTAAACAGTGTATGAAGAAAAATCAGCCTTATATTAAAAACACACAAAAAGCGTTTGACATTACCAAAGACATGTCTTTAGATAAAAATAATAAAAACCCCGTGCCGCATAGTTAATGCGGATAGTTCTACTTATCTGGTCAGTGGGCAAAAGCAAGCACTTTAGGTCTTCAGCTCCAATCCTTTGTTAATTTTTTATTGCTGGGATTTCATATTCATTTCTTCTTGTTGGATGACTAAATAGGATGATTGTAGAAATGGTAAGCTGGCATTTACTCAGCTTGCCCTGCTCACCCTAAGGAGAAGATGAATTCTCAGCTGGTAGATTAGCTGCTTTTACCTTTCTGCTATGTTGTGATTTAGGGTTTCCTGGGTGTCTGTGTCAGTAATTAAAGTTGTGACAGTACCAGTGTTGAGGTGGTTGCTGACCTTGAGTCTCAACTCCTTGATTTTCCTTATCTTTTGCATTGCTGTTATCTCTAGGCTCTCTTTGGTAAGGAGGGCCCCTGTGAAATCGTGGTTTATCTACTTGACACATAATCTGTCTCACTGGTCTGTCTTGTTCTGCCTTGGTTGTCAACACCCTCAATCATTTCTTCATGAACAGGAGGGTTGGAATACTCTGGTCATCACCTGTAGGGTCTCCGATGTAAGGTGGGAACTGTTGCCCGCAGTAGGGCCAGCGCTGTTGGGCTTGGCCTTCAGGAGCACTCTCCCATCCCTCATTGTTTCCCCCACTCTCACTATTCTGGTAATTCTGCTGGTAATTACGTGGAGGACTCCTGCAATATGGATAGTATCTATTGCGGTCTGCTGCACATTTACTGCCTTGCACTGGAACTCCACTATGGCCTGTAACATTTGCTGTCTTCACATCCTTTTCTCCTTCAACAAACTCTACAGTACCTCCTTTTCCTACATTGCAAAGGTACTTCCTGGGGTTGTTCTTTTTTATGGCAGTTTGGTACACAAATACATCTTCCTTGGTGTCGTTCCTGTTGATGAAACTATATCCATTTCTTGCATTGAACCATTTTGCTGTTCCCAAAACCTGTGGGATGACCTTCTTGTCCCTGCCAGTAGGCACTGCTGGTATGAGGCTGCCTGGGCCACCGTGCCCTGCGCTTCTGCCTTTTGTGCCAGATTTGGTGTTGGCATTGCTAAGGGTGGGTGCGGCAGGCAGCTGCTGGGTCTCGGCCTCGCTGTACGTAATTTCAGTGCTTGTGACTGGGGCTGGCTGTGGCAGCTGCAGCTTCTCCCAGGGGGTGATAGTAACTACGCTGGTGGTGGGTGGGGCTGCTCAGGGCTCTCTGGGGTTTGCTCTCTGCTCCCACTACCAATAAAAATGTCAATTCTGTCAGTTACATTTACAAGGGGGGGCTCACCCCAAAAATGGAATTGATCTTCTGCAGAGCAAGCTCCTTGTATTGGTGTACAGGCTTCTTCCACTAGGTGAGTGTTCTAGGAGCCCATCTGTATCAGTGTACCAGCTGGTGTTGTGAGAGGCTGTGTTCAGCTTCAATAATTTTTTTTTAAAGATTTTATTTATTTATTTTTAGAGAGGGGAAGGGAGGGAGAAAGAAAGGGAAAGAAACATCAATGTGTGGTCTCTTGTGTGCCCCCTGCTAGGGACCTGGCCTGCATCCCAGGTATGTGTATTGACTGGGAATCGAACCAGCGACCCTTTGGTTTGCAGGCCGGCACTCAGTCCACGGAACCACACCAGCCAGGGCCAGTTTTTTTCTTTTGAAGACTCTTTCAACGCGTTTACCCATTTAATGATGGGTGATTTACGAGTGCACCAGCCCACACCATACTGTGTTCAGCAGTTTTTGACCAAAAATGGTGTGACCCGTATACCCTACCCTCCCTACTCATCCATCTGGCCCTGAGCACCTTTTTTTGTTTACCTGGATAAAAAAAGTTATCAAAGGGAAATGTTTTGCCAATGTGGAAGAGGTGAATCAAAAAACAGCAGAAGCACTAAAAGCCATCAAAATCGATGAGTTCAAAAACTATTTTGAGCAATAGAAAAAACTTCTAGATAGGTGCGTTGCATCAAATGGAGAGTACTTTGAAGGTGACTGAGGTTTAAACATGTAAGACCTCAATTTTTACACAATTTTTAACAAATACTTTCCATTTTTTGGGGTCCCCTTTCATGCTCTTCATCCACTTTGCTCCCCATCAACCACTTTGGAGCAAAGATACCAACCTCATTTGTGTTTCAAAGCTTTGGCAATACTGTTTGCCCTGTTTGAACTGCTGTATTCCCAGCTCTTCATAAGGTTCCCACACTTACCTTCTCATTTTTGTTTTGGTTCATCTATCTTTCAGTTGATCATTGCAAAGTAGTGTGCTGCCCTTCTGTTCATTCTCTATTGTGTTGCCCTATTTTATTTTCATAGCACTTTAAAAAACTCTGACATTTTATTCATACATTCAGTGACTGGCCATTTATATCAAAATGTATGTTCTTGAAGACAAGAACTTTGTATGTTTTGTTCAATGCTGTGTGCCTAGAACAGTGCCTTCCTCTAAGTCAGAAGTCATTACATATTTTTATATTTTAAAAATAGGACTATGTAAGTAATTCTAGAGAAGCATATTTACGCCCTTAAATCTCATATCTGTTTGGTGCTATGATGGTGAGATTATTAGATGGTCTAGAATTTGATAATTTTGCCTATCAAAATTGTTTGCTTTTGTCAGTGTGGCTCAGTCGGTCGGAGAGTTGTCAAAAAGGTTGGGGGTTTGATTCCCAGTCAGGGCACATACATACTAGGTTGCAAGTTTGATCCTTAGGGCATGTAAGGGAGATAACCAATCAATGCTTCTCTCTCACAGTGATGTTGCTCTCTCTATCTTTCTCTTTCTCCCCCTTCCTCTCTCTCTAAAATCAATAAACATATTTTTAAAAACTATGTCTATTCTATGGTCTATCAAATATGTTTATTACACACTCATTTTTTATTGTTTAAATTTATTTTTATTCCTTTGACTTTTTAAGAATCTGCTAGATGATGTGGAAGAGTTTCATGAACGTGCTCAAGAGGCCATGATGGATGAAACACCAGATTCTTCTAAACTCCAGATGTTGATAGACATGGGCTCTAGTCTCTATGTGGAGTTACCTGAATTAGCCCGACTAAAGCAAGAGCTACAGCAGGCTCGATGGTTGGATGAAGTAAGACTGACTCTATCAGACCCACAGCAAGTCACTTTGGATGTCATGAAGAAATTGATAGACTCTGGGGTGGGGTTGGCTCCCCACCATGCTGTGGAGAAAGCAATGGCTGAACTACAGGAGCTCCTTACAGTCTCTGAGCGATGGGAAGAAAAGGCTAAGGTCTGCCTACAGGCAAGGTGAACACATATATTGGTGACTGTTGACTTTTTAATAACTAAGTAAGATAGTAGAATGGGAAGATGAACATAAGGGTCTTTTTCATTAAATATATGTATATATTTTTAAAGATTTTATTTATTTTTAGAGAGAAGGGAAGGGAAAGAGAAAGAAAGGGAGAGAAACATCAGTGTGTGGTTTCCTCTTGTGTGTCCCCTAGTGGGGACCTGGTTTGCAACTGGAATTGAACCTGCTACCCTTTGGTTTGTAGGCCAGCACTCAATCCACTAAGCCACACCAGCCCAGGCTATTTCATTAAGTATTTAATTGAATATTTTATGCCTTCTCTGACCAATCATCTACATATAGACAGTTTTAAATATTGTGCACAAAGTACTTTGTTAGCACTCTACGTGCTACAAAATAGTATTTTGTTTAGAGCCTTCCATTACTGATATTATACTTAGGAGCTAAGAACTATAAAGCTCTTCGCAGTTATGTTATTAACTGAGGGGTACAGAAAAGTGCCATAGGAATTCAAAAAGCGAGAGATCATTGTTAGCCTGGATGGACAGAAGAGAATCTTGAGAGAAATGTAAGAACTTAGAGCCTTGAAAAATGAGTAGGATTGAAGTGGAAGGGGAGGCAAGAGAAATTTCATGAGCTAAGTTTAAGGTATATAGGGAGTGTTCATGTGACAAAAGTTAAATGGGCTTTTTTGGAGTAGAAGATTTAGGCAGGAAAGTAGTGAGAGATAAGAATCAGGCATAAGAATATTAAGAAGTTGGATTAGCATTAGCACCCCATTGTACTTGTGAGGTTTAAGTATAATATATTGGACTCAGTATCAACTAATTTGACTGTAATGTTCTCTATGAAAGTCTTTTCAGCAGCTAAAATTAATATTTATATATTAATAAAAATTAATATAATTTCTATTGTGAGGATGAGGACACCAGAGAGTTCACATAGTTATTAAATATCACAGCTCAAATTTAAAGTCTTTTCCACTACATTTCAAAGTCTCCATCTACTTAACTACTTTACCAGCCAGTTATTTTGAATGAATTTGGAAGGAGGTCTTAGATGATTTAATTAACATAATTTTGCTTAGCCAAAAAAGGCTCCATGTATATTGGATATTTTATTCTCCAGATGCTATGAGTATTCAAACTATATTTATTTATAGCTTTCCATATTCAAAACATTCAGATTACCCTGTGCCTTCAGATTCATGAGATGTCCAGGAGGAAGGAGAGTATTAAGTGGGAAAATCTAAATAACTGGAATGTAGAACTATGATTTGGTATATCTGATGCAACTGCAGTCTAATGAATGAAATTTCTTGGTAGTAATGTTTAATTTGAAAACTTTCTTTTTCCCTCCAGAATGTCTTTCATATCTATCTTCTTCAACTTCATTGTCACTGCCCTAGTTATAGTACTTGTATATTTTCCCTTCACCTTCTCAATTCAGTATTTCTAGAGTACCTACTACATGCTAGGCACTAATGTTAAGTGCTTTGAAGATAGTAGGAAAAAAAGACACAAAGTCCCTGCTCTAAAATAGAGCTGACATTCTAGAGGGGAGAGACTGTTGAATAGTGAAGGAATAAATTAATTTTATATACTTAGTGTTGTGAAGAAAATAAAATAGGTAAAGAAGTAGGGAGTGAAGGGGTTGGTGGGAATGAGGGAAAGTAGAGTCTTCTCTTTTCTAACTCCTGTCAGCGTTACCTTTCTGAAACACATTTTTTAGGTTTTTAAAAAATTTTTAAAAATTTTTATCATTCAAATACATTTGTCTCCGTTTTCCCACCACCACTTTCCTCTGCCCCACCCATCTCCACCTCCCATCCTCAGTCCTTCCCTACTTTGGCTTTGTCCATGGCTTTGAAACATATTTTTAATATTCTTCCTCTTTTAATACTGGTTAACTACTGACCATCTTTTTCTTGGTATCCTCCTTTGCCTTTGGGCTTTTTTCTCTGTCTCTTAAATAATGGCTTTCCTCAGTATTCTCGCCTGAATTGCTCCTTTTCCACTTCATACATCTCCCTGGTAATTTCTTCTAATCTTGGCTCCATTTGCCATCTTTATACTTCTTCATTCTAAATATTCATCTATAACATGGATTTTTCCCCCTATAGATACCATCGGCCTATCAAATGATTCCATTGGATGTCGCTCAAATTCCCGTATCCAAAATTGAACCTATTAATTCCTTTCCATAATTTCTTCCTTTACTCCTTTTTTCTTTGAATTATACTATCTTTCATTCATTTGAACAAGCCAGTACTTTGGAAATTAACTTTGACCCCTGCTTTCTACTTTTCCATCAAACTCGGTTAACTAGCAAGTCATGCTGATTCTATTTTCTTGGTTTCTCACTTTCATTCTTTTTCTGTGGGGGGTCTGTTGCTGTCATTGCTGATCTGGAATCATAGCAACAGGTCCCTTCTCTGAGCTTACTTCTCTCTAATCCATTCTCTGCACTGCAACTGGTATTTTCCTAAAATACAGGTATGACTTTGACCCCTTTGCTTAAAACTCCTCACTGTTTACCATTCCCCTTGGGATGAAGTTCAGATTCCTTGACCTGATTTATAAGGCCAGCTATTATCTAGCTCCTTGCCTAAATATCTCCCCTCATCCCTTGATATTTATTCCTCTTGCATTCTAACATAGTGATCGCACCTGCCCCCACCATCGGTTCCTGAAACATGCCATGTCCATTCTTATCTCTGGACCTTTGCCATTTGTTTTCCTATGGAACAGCTTTCCTCTCTGCTCATTCCCTGTGGTGCACCTCCACTACCCCTGCCATCCCTCTGGCCCCAGCTTTTTCTGACTTCTATTCAAAAAGGGTAAGAAAACTTAGAGGTCATTTCTGGGGATCCTTCCTTCACCTGCCAAGTCAATTAGGTCCTCCTAGTATATAACCTGATAACATCTTTATTCTCCTCTATTATTACACTTACAGTGCTTCTAACTCCTTATTAATAATCCCCTCCACAAGATTAAAAAGTTTTATAAGGCAAAGATGCGGTTACTCTTGCACATTAATAACCTCTGGGACCTAGCACAGTGCCTACCATGTAGTAGGATTCATGGATGGTGACAGAACTTTTACCATCCTAAGTAGCTTCCCATTGTTTACATAGTGAAATTCAGGACTCACAAGACCTCTTAATTTGTTTACATCTTTCTTTCCTCCCAAATCCCTTTACTTTGGGCTTACACTTTTACCCCCTTCCCCAATCTTCATACCATCCCTGATCTAACTAGATTATCAAGTCATTTTTGTATATTTCTCTTTGTCCATTGTATTCCTGTTTTTTTCTTTTAACCTTTCACTCAACAAAATCATGTATCTTTAAGGCCTAGCTCAAAGGCCTTCTTGGTCTCCCTAGGCAGAATTAATCATTACCTCCTGTAGTAATTTGCTCCTACTTCCCAGTACATGCTTATCTTGTATTCTGATTAATTGAGGATAAAGGTCTGTTTTATTCATCTCTGTGTAACTAGGTGTTAATGACTGTACTTGAATTAAATATACATGGTCAACGTTAATGGATTTCTAGGCTATTGCTTTCTATATTGCTATCTAATATGCATCTCTGACAATTTCAGATATTGTGGAGAACTCTTGTAGAGGCAGTTTAGTGTAGTGAAAAGAGCATGGGATCTGAGACATCAGTATTTCAGGTGTACCATTTACTGCACTAAGTGACTTTGGGGAAAATTATTGATTTTAAAGTTACCTGTAAAATGGAAATAAAGATAATGGCTGTTTTGCCTCCCTTACAGGATTGTGGTAAGAATTAAGTGAAATCATGTGTATGAAAATTCTCTGCACATTTTAGCAGTTTGATTTTTCCTCATGTATCTGTCTTATTTGTGTGTCTTTTAGACCACGACACAGCGTGGCAAGTTTAGAAAGCATTGTGAATGAAGCTAAGAACATTCCAGCCTTTCTACCCAATGTGCTATCCCTGAAAGAAGCCTTACAAAAGGCTCGAGAATGGACAGCTAAAGTGGAAGCTATTCAGGTAAGGAGCCTTTCCAATTCCCTTATTCAGATAATGCTTTTTCATAGATGAATCATTTAAGCTTTTAATTTTTTAGAATAGAGTAACCATAATAAAATAATTATAGTAATTAAAATTCACTTATTCTTCCATCGGATTTTATATTTCAAAATAATTACCTATTTAAACATTACTATTTCTATTGATTCCCTGCTGTAAAATATGACAAAATGAAATCAGTGCTAGATAGAGATAAAAGTATGCTTACCTACATAATATTTCTTCTGAATCCTAAAAGCCATTAGCAGCAGTTACAGTGCTCAGGATACAAATGCTCTTTACTATAGAGGTATACTTAAAAAAAGAAAAAAGAAAAGAAAAAGAAAATCCACTTTCTTCCACTGAAAATTGCTGCACCAAGAAAGAACATATTCTAAGAGTCAAGTTCTAATAACTTCTTTTTTACTTAATTTTCAGTTGACTTTTTTCTGGGACCTGCTTAGCTGCCTTTCTTTCTATGCTTTTTTTAATTGATAAAATTATCTTTTTTTTTTTCCTTTTAATCAGGACAGATCCTCTGTTTCATCTTTGACTTATTTCAGGCAATTGATTGTCCTCAAATGTCTCATAATCCTTAGTTGGCTATTTATTTATGATTGAAGGACTTAGTTGGCAAGTATAGGTAGCTGTCTTGTGTTTCCTCTAATTGAAGGATTTTTCCTCCACCAAGGCCTTCCTGTTGGCAGGACTGATTTGTAGGCTTTAAGTGGACAGCTACTGTTCAAAGGCAAACTCTTCCTTAGGATACATAGCTTGAGGGCAGGCTCTCTCTAGGTTTAGCTGGAAGACATTCTGTAGTCAAATGGCTGTAGTTGGGTACAAGAGGGATTAGTAGTAAATAACAGTATTTTTTGACCCTGTCTGTGTCTGAGCTTTCTTTTCTCTTTCAGTTAGATTTCTGTTCTTATCCTATTCTAACACCATAGTGATTTAATTATACCATTATAATATCTTAGGGCTAGAATCTTACTACTTATTTAAAAGTTTCTTACCTGTTTATTTTTCCACATATTTCAGTATAACTTTCAAAATGAACTTGTAGGAAAATGAGTCAGTTAATACATGGAAAATAACCTTTTAATGCAATGTCAATATTTAATATTTGATACTATGCCTTTATAGCCTCTGAATAACAATGAATGTTACGGGGACATTTATAGTTTCTTACAGGAATGCAAGTGTGTTTGCTAGGAGATTAATCCTAAAATATCACTTTGAATTAATGGCTGCAGGCTGCCAACCCAGTTCAGGTGTTCTTGCCAAGACCCTGGAATGGATTACTTGTTAACCCTCTCACCTGCTGTAATGATTTAGTCATTTAGTGAATTTAAAGCAGTATGTAAGTTCTGAAAATAATGACTTCATTACATGAAAATATTGAAACATTATGACTTAGAAGGAAAATACTCATTCTCACCTGTGTTTATGTAACATACAGTGGAGGTGATCATCAGAACTAAAGAACATTGTTTTTTGGTGGTTGGAAAAACTGTGGAAGACTTTGAAACAGGCAAAAAAGTTTACTGGATGTCTTTTCAGTGGAATAATGGATATTGTCTGGTGGACTCTCCAAGAATATCTGATTCTAGGACTGTATGCTTTAGATTTTCTTTGACAAAGCTATTTAACAACTTTGTCAATTATTTAAAAATGATAGTGATACAACTGAATTACGTTCATAGAAAAGTAATTAAATTTGCATTTGGTTGTGGAACAGTTGAATTCCAATTGTAGAAAAGATACCTCCACTGTCCTGTATGATATTAATATCTGTTTCCATCCATTAGCAAATTTGTTTCCTCATTTGTTAGCATATATATGCCTATTCTTTTTTTAAAGTATATTTTATTGATTATGCTATTACAGTTGTCCCAATTTTTCCCCCTTTGCCCTCCTCCACCTGGTACCCCTCTTCTGTCAAGTAATGCCGCACCTCCGCCTTAGTTCATGTCCATGGGCTGTGTATATAAGTTCGTTGGCTTCTCTATTTCCTGTACTGTTCTTAACATCCACCTGCCTGTTTTGTACCTACAAATTATGCTTCTTAATCCCTGTACCTTTCCCCATATTCTCCTTCCCCTTCCCTGCTGCTGGTAACCCTCCAGATGGTCTCCTTATCTGTGAATCTGTTTCTGTTCTGGTTGTTCGCTCAGTTTGTTTTTGTTTTTGCTTTTGTTTTTTGGTTCAATTGTTGATAGCTGTGAGTTTGTTCTCATTCCAGTGTTCCTAGTTTTGATCTTTTTTTTCTTAAATAAGTCCCTTTAACATTTCATGTAATAATGGCTTGGCGATGATGAATTTCTTTCACTTTACCTTGTCCGGGAAGCACTTTATCTGCCCTTCCATTCTAAATAATAGCTTTGTTGGATAGAGTAGTCTAGGTTGTGTAGGTCCTTGCTTTTAATCACTTTGAATACTTCTTGCTAGTCCCATATTGCCTGCAAAGTTTCTTTCGAGAAATCAGCTGATAGTCTTATGGGAACTCCTTTGTAAGTTATTCTCTGCCTTTCTCTTGCTACTCTTAAGATTCTCTCTTTATCTTTAACCTTTGGCATTTAATTATTATGTGTCTTGGTATGGTCCTCTTTGGGTCCAACGTGTTTGGGACACTTTGTGCTTTCTGGACTTACATATACATCTATTGCCTTCGCCAAATTAGGGAAGTTTTCTTTTGTTATTTTTTCAAATAAATTTTCAATTTCTTGCTTTTCCTTTTCTCCTTCTGGCATTCCTATGAATCAGGTGTTGGCACATGTGGAGATGTCCCAGAGTCTTCTTAGTCTCCTTGTGGCTTTTTTTAAATTAATTTTTAATTTTTAAATCATGTTTATTCTATTATAGTTGTCTCAGTTTTCCCCCCTTTGTCCTCCTCCGCCCATCCCACCCCGCCCCCCTCTCCCACAGTCAGTTCCCAGTCTGTTGTCCATGTCCATGGGTCATTCATACATATTCTTTGTCTAGTCCCTTTCCCTTCTTTCCACCATTGTCCTCCCTCCCCATCCCCTCTGGTCACTTTCAATCTGCTCCATGTTTCCATGCCTGTGGTTTATTTTGTTCATTAGTTTATTTTGTTGAATAGATTCCACTTATAGGTGAGATCATATGGTATTTGTCTCACCGACTGGCTTATTTCACTTAGCATAGTAATTCTCCATTTCCATCCAAGTTGTCATAAACGGTAGAAGTTCCTCCCTTCTTTCTTTTTTTTTAAATGCCGGTTTTATTTATTTAATTTTTTAAATGTCAAAATCCATTATAAAATAATAAAATATTTAAATCCATTATAAAGTCTCAGCAATTAAAACAACATGACACCAGCACAGAAATAATCAAGTTGCTCAATGAAATAAAATGAGCATTCTAGAAACAAACATATGTATCTAACAGTGTAATATATGATTAAGTTGATATTTCAAATCCTTGGGGAAAATAAGGCTTATTCAACAAATAAGGTACATGGACCACTATTACTTGGAATAAAATAAATGTAGAGCTCTTTTTCACACACTATACAAAGAATAATCAGGTGAGTTAAAAATCAATATGTAAATCTACTTTTTTTTTTTTTTTTTAAGGTCTTGTTTCTTCTCTTCTGGTTGACTGTTTATTTCTTCCTTATGTTTCAATTCATTGATTTGAACCCCACCTTCCTTCCCTTCACTATTGGTTCCCTGTGGATTTTTCTTTATTTTACTTAGTGTAGCCTTCATTTCTTCCCTTATGCTTTTGCCGTACTCAGTGAGATTTCTAAGCATCCTTATCACCAGTGTTTTAAACTATGCATCTGATAGGTTGGCTATCTCTGTTTTGCTTAGTTCTTTTACTGTGGTTTTGTTCTATTCTTTCATTTGAGCCGTATTTCTTTGTTTCCTGAATTTTGCAGCCTCCCTGTGTTTGTTTCTGTGTATTAGATAGAGCTGCTTTGACTCCCTGTCTTGGAGCACCTATTAGCATGTATTACGTTGTATGGGGTGGAGCCTTAGGTAAATAAAGGCCAGTGTGGGGCAGTCTGCTTCACCACTTGTGGCATCTTATGTAGGGGAAGGAGTCAGAGAGGGGCCAATGCCACTGCCTGTCTGGAAGAGGCTTGTTCGGTGCTCACCCTGCTTCCAGTCACTTTTGCGACTAGCACCCTCTGGCTGTTGCCTTGGTGGTCATTCCCAGAGTGGATGGGTTTGTGTCTGTTCAAGGATGCTGGGGTCCCTTTAAATGGACTCTCCTGAGAGACCAGCAGTTCTTTCTGCCTCCCCAACTGCCACTGGTTTTTACAGCCAGGAGTTAGAAGGCTTTATTTTCCTGCTGCTGGAACCCTTGGCAGTGCGGTCTGGCCTGGGCCACTCCCCAGGTATCTTGCGGGATTGCTCGTTCTGTCGGCTGTCACCACTACCTCCTAGTTGCTACTGCCGAATCACATCCTCTCCACCCTGGCTCCCCAGCTCTGCCCCTTGTACCCATCTGGATGAATATGTCTTCTTTAAATCTTTGGTTGTTGGACTTCCATACAGTTCAGTTTTCTGGCAGTTCTGGACTTTTTTTTTTTTTTTTGATTTGAGGTTAGTTGTAAATTCATATGGTCATGCAAGGAGGGGAGACATGTCTGCCTATGCGTCCGGCTTGACCAGAAGTTATACACCTATTCTTTACACTGTCCCTTGTCCTGTATGATATTAAATATATGTTTCCATCCATTAACAAATTTGTTTCCTGATTTCTAAACATATATATGTCTGTTCTTTAATTGTCCTTTGAACTGGTTTGTACATCTTACTTGTTCCCTCATTAATTAATAAAATTAAAATCTTGGACAACATGAATTTACACAAAATTTTTAAATTAATTGGGGTGACACTGGTTAATGCATTATTTTGAAGTGTATACAGTTCTATACAGCTGTATATTGTATTTGCACACTTTTTAAAAAGATACAGTTTATTGATTTTATTTTTAGAGAGGAGAGGTGGAGGAATGAGAGAGAGAAAGAGAAACAGTGATTTGTTGTTCTACCTACTTGTGCATTCATTGGTTGATTTTTGTATGTGTCCTGACCAGGGATTGAACCTGCAACCTTGACAGGGTGACACTAACCGACTGAGCTACCTGGTCAAGGCCTCTCACAAACTTTTTAAAAAGAACATTGGTAGCTCTATTAATTCAAGAGATATAATTAAGTTTAAAGAATAATATTTAATTTTAAAAAATCACTCTAAACTCTTTGTAAGGTCTGACAACATATTGCCAGATTTCATAAGTGAATACGAATTGTGTGATAATGTACTTTTGTTTTTCAGAGTGGCAGCAACTATGCTTACTTGGAGCAGCTGGAGAGCCTATCTGCTAAAGGGCGCCCTATTCCTGTGCGTCTTGATGCATTGCCCCAAGTAGAATCACAGGTAGCCGCAGCACGGGCATGGAGAGAACGGACTGGGCGGACCTTTCTTAAGAAGAATTCTAGCCATACATTGCTACAGGTAAAGAGTAGTTTATGTATATATACTTTGACACCCTCATCAGAAGTTGATAACTTAACACTTATAGGTAGTATTGTTGATGAGGATTGTTTTCATTTTATCTGGTTACGGTTATACAAGGGATTCCTGTTAGGTAACATCAGATGTTGGCCAGAGCTCATACTGGTGTGGCTAGGTTGGGCATCATCCCGCAAAGCTAGAGGTCACTGGTTTGATTCCCCATTAGGGCACATGCCTGGGTTGCCGGTTTTGTTCCCATGGGAGGCATGTATGAGAGGCAACCAATGGATGTTTCTCCCTCATTGATGTTTCCCGCCCTCTCATTCTCTCTCCCTTCTGCTCTCTCGAAAAATAAATAAATAAAATCTTAAATGTTGACCAGAAATTTGGAGCCTGTTGCAGACGTGTTTCTGGATCATCCTGTACTGTGTCCAGAAAAAGCAATCAGCCTGGATCTTGTCTCTGTTGTTCATGGACTCTGTCGCTGAAAGATCTTATTTCTCAGAAGCACAAATTTAAATATGCATTACCCTACTCATCTTGAGCATTTAAACATAATAAGATAGTTTTATGCTTGAAGACTGGCTTCCTAATTACTAATCCTGTGTCCTTGGGCAAGTTGTTTCCTTCCTGAGCCTCAGTTTCCCTTGTAAAATACAGATGATACTGTCTACTTCTGAGAGTTGTTATGAGAATTGAATTAGATAATGTGTATAAAGTCCTTAAGAAAGTGCCTAGGATTTGGTGAGTAGTCAATAAATGCTTCCTTTTAGTATTTTCAATTTTAAGATTTTTTTTTTTAACCAGAGCTCAATATTTGGTTTTATTTTTGTAGGTGCTAAGTCCCCGAACTGACATTGGTATATATGGGAGTGGTAAAAACAGAAGGAAAAAAGTAAAAGAACTAATAGAAAAAGAAAAAGAAAAGGATCTTGACCTTGAGCCTCTGACTGATTTGGAGGAAGGATTGGAAGAAACCAGAGATACAGCCATGGTGGTAAGAAGCTATGATATGCATCTTAACTTTGCATGGAGAACACAAAATTCTGTGATGATATTAGCACATTCACTGTTTTTATGTTCTTAACTTTTAAAATTTTTATATACTTTCTTTGGCTTTATGGTTATATATATTTCACATTTTTAAAATATATATAATCAAAGTATACAAAAAATTTAGTATTCTGTTCTTTTTCTAAAATTACTTTCTATATGTGCTTTATTATTGTTTTAACAGATGTCTAATATTCTGTCAAATTGTTGTTAATGTGCTGAACATTTTTCTGATACTGAACATTTGGTTGTTATTAAGTGTTCAGTACTGTGGATACTGGTAAAGTGAAGTTCTTTGTGTAGCCTTTTCCTTTCTCAAGTTATTTTCCCTCACTTGACTCTTAGTAATGGGATTACTGGATTAGAATTTAACATTTTGGGACACTTAACACTAATGTGCTTTTCAAAGGAATTGTATCAGCGTACTGATACCAGCCGCTGTTTAAAATATCTCCCTTCTCTTAGTAGCATTCAGTAGTATAATGAATGCTCAATAAAATATTTGTAGCTAATTATTATTACTATTATTATTATTATTATTATTGGAGAATAGGAAGAATGTGTTAGGATTACTAGGAGCCTGAGGAAATAGAAAATAAAAATGAGTTTGGGTAATATGTAATAGTAAGGAGTTGTGTATGGGTGATTCTGCCTACATATATGATTCTGTTTTTTGGTTTTGGGGTCTTTTAAATTTTATTTTCCAATTACAGTTTGAATTCAACATTATCTTATATTAGTTTCAGGTATACGGAATAGTGGGTTAGACAATCAACTACAAAGTGTTTCCCCAATATTTCAGGTACTTATTTGGCACCATACATAGTTTTTACAATATTGTTGGCAAATGATCCTGTTTTGAGGCCAGTCGAAATGATTTCTTATTAGAGAGCCTGCCTAACAGGTCAGTCTTGCCAGACTAATGGAATAGGAAATTATTCCAAAATTGTTTCAGGGCTGTGAAAACTTTTAAAAAAGTCCACTGACAATATTCATGATAATTAAATTTTGTTTACTTTTATTTACTTTTTTGAAATGAGCTACATAAAATCTTGTTATAATTGGCCACCAGGCCAATTATACTGTGCTATTCTACTTCTATGTAAGTTAGAGAGGCCTTCTAGAAAGAAATAAAAATTGATTTGTATAGAACTTCCCCTTAAGAAATAAATTAAAAGAGTATGGGGAACTAGTATTCATTGAGGGTTTACCCTGTGCCACACACCAAGTTAGGCATTTTGATGTGTTATCTTATTTAATCCTTAAAATAACAAAATGAGGTTGGTGGTATCTTCATTTTTCAGAAAATGGAGATTCAGAAAACTTGTGCAAATCAACAATATGTGAGTACAAGAGCCTGTTTCATGCTCAGGTTGCTTGATTTCAAGGAATATTGTTTACTGACCCTGTGGAAGAATTCAAAGTGCCATACTGATAAAATTGTCATATATGGTAGCTCTTTGCCCATTTCACAGACAAGGAATATTTGCATGGAAACTGTCAGGGCTGCCTCAGATTTTAGGAAATGATTGACAACTGATTTTTTTTTTTTTAAAGGAAAATGCTTTGTCACAATGAGGCCCCAACTTGGAGGTGATCTCTTAGCCTTGAGGATTTGATACATTTGGAGTATTTTGCAGTGACCCCCTTCTATTAAATGTTTGTTTTGTACAGGTGGCAGTTTTCAAAGAACGGGAGCAAAAAGAGATTGAAGCCATGCATTCCCTAAGAGCAGCCAACTTAGCTAAAATGACAATGGTGGACCGCATAGAAGAAGTGAAATTTTGCATTTGTCGCAAGACAGCTAGTGGGTTTATGCTGCAGTGTGAGCTCTGCAAAGACTGGTTCCATAATAGCTGTGTTCCCCTGCCTAAGTCATGTTCCCAGAAAAAAGGTTCTAGCTGGCAGGCTAAAGAAGTAAAATTTCTTTGCCCTCTTTGTATGCGCTCTCGGAGGCCAAGGCTAGAGACTATTCTGTCACTCCTAGTATCCCTTCAGAAGTTGCCTGTACGGTTGCCTGAAGGTGAAGCCCTACAGTGTTTGACAGAACGTGCAATGAGCTGGCAGGATAGAGCACGGCAGGCCCTAGCCACAGATGAACTGTCTTCTGCCTTGGCCAAACTGTCTGTGTTGAGCCAGCGTATGGTGGAGCAGGCAGCTCGAGAAAAAACTGAAAAGATAATCAGTGCAGAACTCCAAAAAGCAGCTGCCAATCCAGACTTACAGGTACGTTTACAATTTTCTTTCTTTTTCTATTTCATTAGGTAAGATTTGTCAATGTGTAAATAGTAAATCAAATCTATCATACCAGTTGATTAGGAAGACAACAGTAAGATGCCAGCAACTGTATTATCCGTAACATTTTCTTTCTGCATATACCCATAAGATTTTCTTTTGATATATACCTAGGTCATTTTAGTGAGAAATTATCTGGAAATATCATTCAGGTGGACCTTTGTATCATAGGCAAATAACTTGATCTTTATTAACTGGTGATCTCTGTTAGCCTCTTTGAAAGTTCATTACATTTTGGTAGTCATAATCACGTATTACCCATGTTTATTTAGTGTGTATCTCTGTTCATCCTGGAATCGTTGTTTAGGGACACTTACCTAGTTTCCAGCAGTCTGCTTTTAACCGGATGGTAAGCAGCGTATCCTCTTCCCCTCGACAAACAATGGATTATGATGATGAAGAAACAGACTCCGATGAAGACATTCGGGAGACATACGGCTATGACATGAAGGTAATTACATGGCCAGGTGTGTGGATACATGCCTGACCACTAGGTTTGTTTAAAAAGTTATTTAATACTGATGTTTGAGGCCTGAGAATAGAAGAGAAAGCTAGTAGTCTATTTATCTAGGGTTTATGGTGGTACTGTTTTTTCAAAACTCCAAAAACTACGGATTAATGAAATACCAATTTTTTTAAAGAATGAAATTTTTAAGCTGTATTTATTTTCATTGCTTTGTAACTCTTTATGGCTTATGGGAAATAGAATTATGCATTTAGTTACTGAAAGCTTTTATGGCCGATTTCACTATTTTTGAGTTGTTAACATCTGTACGGTTTTATTTTAAGAATTCCATTGTAGCTGTACTTTGAGTCCTTTGCTTTGGACTCATCATCTCTCATCTGTTTGATGCTAGATCAGTGTCATAATCAGAGATGGTTTATACTTAGGCCTGTGGTTTGAATTTGCAGTTACAGTTACGGTTAGAATTTACTATTTGATAAGGACACCACACTGGTGATGAAGAGAAAGTTGGCAAGTTTGTTTTATGTTGGATATTATTGGCCTTTTTTTTTTTTTTTTAAATCCTCACCCAAGGATATGTTCACTGACTTCAGAGAGAGAGGAAGGGAGAGAGAGAAACATTAATGTGAGAGAGAAACATTGATGATCGGTTGCCCTCCATATGTGCCATGATCAGGACAAACCCTCAACCTAGGTATGTGCCCTGACTGGGATCTGAACCCATGGCCTTTTAGTGCCATGGGATGATGCTCCAACCAATTGAGCCACCCGGCCAGGGCTTATTGGCCTTTTATTGTTATTTCTTGTCAGGCCCAAGTCCTTGTCTTTTACTAGTAATGTTATTATTTTTTGATCTGTTTAGAATCTGTTCCTGTAGCCAGGCAGTTTGTGCTCTTACCTATGAAAAAACTAGGTGCAATCTTTGCCATACCCCTTAACTATCTTTTCTTTGTCTTTTCAGCATGCAAATCAGATAGGTAAGCTCATTCTTAGAGCATGAATATCATCAGCATTAAATTCCTAGGATATGAAATTGAAACTAACCATCATAGATGCTTGTAAATTATATGCCAGATAATATTTTTCTTAAAATAAAAATGGATCCAGGGGATGTTTTAATGAGGGAGTCTTAAAGACTGGAGAAACGTTGAAATTTGAATTACCTTGTTAAAACAACGTTCTATGCACCTTGTTACCCTGAAATTAATGACCATCTTTGTTGTACAGGATGACCAGGAGCAGCTGAAAGGAAATGCAGCCCATGCCACGTATATATTATTGTGCTAATACTAGAATTACCTGTTTGCCATAGCTTAGAGGCCTCCAATATTTGGATTATCTTTCAAGCACATTAATAATCAACAGCTACTATAGAATTGCTAAACAGGATGGGCTTTGCTTGGAAGTAGATTGGTAACTTATAAAAACAAAACCACAAGTATTACATGATTTCAGGGTTAGGGATCAAAACTGTGGTTTCTTATAGTTGTGTGGAGTAGACCTTTTTTGTAAAATTTATATGGGAATGTCACCATATGTTTCTTCCTTGGTCAAGGGTATTGGCAGGGTAGAAACATAAAAGTATGGACTTTATAGTGTTAGCAATGTGTTGACATCATAGAAGAGTGGAAGAATGGTGTAAGACTTAAGTTAATTCAATGTACAAGTTACCTTGCTGTAGATATCTTTGCATCCAAAAAAATTATACTCTTATTTTTCCATAGAGCAAGCAAGCACTTATTTTGATGAAAATTTTATTTGCTCATTTATTGCAATTGGCTTGGTGATTTTTCCCTTTGTATGATGTCCCCTGATTGTGACCATGAATCCATCCATAAGACAGTTTGAATTTAATATCTTTACTTGAGGAATAGTCCCCTACTGGTTTCAGAAGAAGAGTACATAATTATATAGAAAAATAAAATCGGTCATTTGATCTTAGTTATCCTAGCATTTGAATGCTTAAAACAGTTAGTTTTTGCTTTACATTGTGTACTTCATTTTGCGTGTTATGTTCTGTGAACACCATTAAAATACTCTGTGCAGCAATTCAAGAAAATTATTACTACCCTGGTTGGTGTGGCTCAGTTGGTTAGAGCATCCTCCCATGAAACCAAAGGTCGCAGGTTTGATTCCAGGTCAGGGTACATGCCTGGGTTGTGGGTTTAGTCCCTGTCAGGGATGCATATGGGAGGCAACCGATCGATGTTTCTCTCATATGGATGTTTTTCTCCCTTTTTCTCTCCCTCCCTTCCCCACTGTCTGAAATCAGCATATCTTAGGGTGAGGATTAAAAAGAGAAAAGAAAATTATTACTTAAGAAAATGCATATTTAATGAAGCGGTCTGTCCTAGGTCTTTTGTGATTGTGTCTGGAATAACCTTCTTTCAGATATTCATACGATTATTTCCTTTCAAGGCATATTGTTTACCTTTACTGAAACTGTTTATTTGTATTACAGTTTATATTTTGCCAATGTATATATGTGCAGAATTATACATCAGAAGGGAGGTTTTAAAACAGTAGTAGTAATTATCTCCCAGGAAGTTCTTTTTTTGTATCCCAGTAATTGCTTATTTTAGCAAAAGGCAAGTTAAGCACTTAGATTCTTTTATTTTTTTCTTCTCACCCTTGTTAATACTTGGGTGGCTTGAGCTTTAGTGGAAATAGAGTAGGCTTTTTTTCTTAAGACTTTAGTCTGATTTAATACCAGATAAGATGGAGTGATCTATATATAAAACACATTTCTCTTTTGTTTAATATACTTGATTGATTATGCTGTTACAGTTGTCCCAATTTTTCACACTTTTCCCCACTCTAACCAGTACCCACCATTTCCTCTGGCAGTCCCCCTCTGAGTTCATGTCCATGGGTCATGCATTTAAGTTCTTTGACTACTTCCCCTGTCTGTACCTACCAATTTGTCCTTCTTATTCCCCTGTACCTTTTCCCCCATTCTCCTCCTTCCCCCTCCCCTCAATTGATTACCATACAAATGATCTGCATATCTGTGATTCTGTTTCTGCTCTGCTTATTTGCTTAGTTTGCTTTTTTAGATTCAGTTGTTGATAGTTGTGAATTTTATTGCCATTTCAATGTTCATAGTTTTCATCTTTTTCTTAAATAAGTCCCTTTAACATTTCATATAATACTGGCTTGGTGATGATGAACTCCTTTAGCTTACCTTGTCTGGGAAGCACATTATCTGCCCATCCATTCTAAAGGATAACTTTGCTGGATAGAGTAATACAGGTGGTAGCTCCTTGCTTTTCATCACTTTGAATACTTCTTGCCAATCCCGTATTGCCTGCAAAGTTTCTTTTGAGAAATCAGCTGATAGTCTTAGGGGAACCCCTTTGTATGTTAGTCTCTGCTCTTCTCTTGCTGTTCTTAAGATTCTCTCTTTATCTTTAACCTTTGACCTTTTAACTGTGATGTGTCTTGGTATGGTCCTCTTTGGGTCCAACATGTTTGGGATGCTTTGTGCTTTCTGGACTTACATATACATCTGTTGCCTTCGCCAAATTAGGGAAGTTTTCTTTTGTTATTTTTTCCAATAAATTTTCAGTTTCTTGCTTTTCCTCTTCTCCTCATGGCACCCCTGTAATTCGAATGTTTGTATGTTTGAAGTTGTCTTAGAGGCTCCTGAGGCTATTCTTGTTTTTGTTTGTTTGTTTGTTTTCTTTTTTCTTCCTGCTGTTCAGATTGAACGTTTTTTTCTTCCCTGTGTTCCAGATCATTGATTCAAGTCTCAGCTTTAACCACATCACTGTTGGTTCCCTTTAAATTTTTCTTTATTTCACTTAGCGTAAACTTTATTTCTGCCTGGGTCATTTTTGTGCTGCCGAAGTACCCAATGAGCTCCTTGGGCATCTGTTTAGTAATGATTGTTTTGAATTCTGCACCTGATAGATTGCTTATCTCCATTTTGTTTAGTTCTTTTTCTGGAGTTTTCTCCTGTTCTTTCATTTGGGCCATATTTCTTTTTCACCTCATTTTAGCAGTCTCCCTGTGTTTGTTTCTACATATTAGGTACAGCTACTTTGACTCTGTCTTACAAGCATGGCCTGTTGTAGAAAAGCTCACCAGTAAGTTGGATGGGGAGGAACCTTAGGTAATCACCAGCGTGGGGCAACCTGTGTGAACCAGGTTGATGGAGTCTCTAATAATGGTGTTGCTGCTGTGTGGCTCTTCGACAGGGAGGGCTCAGAAAGGGGACAATGGTTGCTACCTGGCCTCTGGAATTTTGTCCAGAAGGAAGCTGTTCCCCAGCAGTCACCCAGCAGTCACACTGATGCCAGACAGTTTAGTTTCTCCTATGCCACGGGTGCCTTTCTAGCTGCTGCCCCAGTGCTGGAGCCCAAGGGAGTGAGTCTGCATAAGTCCTAAGTCTGTTGTGGGCCCTTTAAGAAGATATGCTTGAGAATCCCACAGTTTCTTCTGCCGCCCCAACACCCACTGATTTTTATAGCCAGAAGTTACAGGACTTACCTTCCTGGCACTGGAACACTGGGCTGGGTGGTCTGGTATGGAGCTAGGATCTCTCACTCCTGAGGTATCTCTCCTGGTTTTTATCCACCACACATGGGTGAAGGACAGCCCCTTCCATGTCTCCACATGTCTCTGTGTCTTCGCTCCTCCTACCTGTCTGGATGAATGCGACTTCCTTAATTCCTTGGTTGTTGGACTTCACACAGCTTGATTTTCTGACGTTGTTTTGTAGTTTAGTTGAAATTTTTGTTGTGGTTGTGCAAGGGGGCAAATGTGTTTACCCATGCCTTCATCTTTATAAAACAGTTTTAACTCAGAGGCCCTTCTACCTTTCTTGCATATTTGCCATTAGTGGGACTGTACTGTAATTTCCCTCCTTAGGAAGAGTAGTTTATTTAAGCATGCTGTTTATCAGCCTTTTACTTTCAACTTAGGTGTCTTTAATATGTGTGTCTTGAGGTAATATGTAGTAGAGTCATTTCTTCTCATATATAGGTATTCTGCATGTATATGTAATTGCAAAATATATAGTTGAGTCTTTTCGTGTGGTTTTTTAAGTAATATTATGATCTGTCTTTTCATTGAAGGTTTTTAATCCATTTACATTTAATGTATTGTAATTGTTGACATGGTTTGGTTTAAGTTGACCATCTTGATATTTTTTATTAAGCTGGGGGGTTTGTTGTTGTTGTTCCTATATTGTTCTTTTCCGGCCTTCTTTTGGGTTAATTGAAATTTTCAAAAATATTTCAGTATTGTACCTCTTCACATTTCATAGTTTGCTTGGAGAAATAAATTTTTTAAAAATTTCTTTTTACTTATTATTTTTCTTCTTTGTCTTCTGATCATCATCTGTTGGGAACCGTCCCTTCTAGTTTCAGGGACTATAGCCTTGACAACAGGCAAGAGGGCCCCAAGGCTGGAGCTGAACAAGGAGGCCTTGGGAAAATAGGCCACTGAGGAGACAAAACTTTTCCCCCTCGCAGGGCCATAGCCCCTGCCTCCCTCACATCACACGGCATGGCCCCGGAGGATGACTGGTTAGTCAATGATGGGTAAGACCCCCTCGATGGCAGGGGCAACCTAAGACAGGCACAGTCACGTGGGCGCCCTCAGGGAAGGACTTGGGGGAACATGGAGAAGGGGCAAAAGAGCCTCACCCCTCAGCTTTGTCATGGCGGGAATCCTTGTTCTATCTGAAAGAAGTCTCCTTATCTCTTGTCTGCTCTGCCCCCTAATCAGGTCAGTGAAACAATACTAAAGGCAGGTGCAGCCCTAAACTGTATCAGGAGGTTCCTGGGGACAATTAGGTCTGGAAAAGGAATGCATGGATAAATCCTGTGAAACTTTGCTAAGAATGCCCTCCAGTTAATGACTACTAATGTTTGGGGTTGAGCATAGAATGTGATCAGTTTCTGGGCAGAATGGGCACCACCCTGTCTACCATACCTGACCTTAGGCAAATCTCTGTGTTACTTCAATTGTTATCTGTGATCTCTGTTTTCTGTAAACATAGCCTTTTGACATTGACTGATGAGCTTTGCATACATGCTGGATACTCCTGCACATATCCTTCTCAATAAAAGCCACTTCAAGAGAAGGGCTGGGGCATTTTCCTCTAGAGGAAATCACTACCCCCTTTTTCTGGCAGACCAAGAGTGTCTGGAATGACTTATTTTATTTTCCTCAATCCGTGGTGACCCTGGGGGACTCTGTGGGAACGGGGTACCCCTCATCAACCATTCTTTCCATTTTAAAAGCCTGACAAAAGTTTTTTCTTGATTTATAGTGAATTGAATAGAGTCACGGTCAGAAAAAATAATTCCTATTCCAGTCAGTGAGAACCACCACCTGGGAACTAAAATAGGAAAGTATAGTACTACAGTACTGTATTACCTGTTGCTTTTTAATAAAACTTAAATTCTTGAATAGGGAAGAAAACAATGAACTGCTATTCCTAAATTTTCAGTGAGTAGCATTGTCTTTCAGAATTCTGTTATAAAACTTTTTAAATATCCTGTTTAATTAAGGATAATATCATGATAATAGATTTTCCTCTCATGCTCCATACCGGGAGAATCAGGTGTTATATTAGTCATTAAGCTTTTGTCTCCCTTCTCTTAACCACTCTCTTATAATCTTTATGTTGCTAAGAGAGCGACTCTATACCAGGGATTTCAAACTTTTTCTGTAAAGCAATATATATATATATATATATATATATATATATTAATATACACTATAATATGTTATATGTTATGTAATATATATGTTAATATGAATTATATGTGTTATATATAATGTGTATTAATATATAGTAAATATTTTAGGTTTTGAGAGCCACATAAGTTCTCTATTACATATTCCTTTATTTTGTCTGTTAAACAACTCTTTAAAGATGTGAAAATTATTCTTAGCACATACTTTATATAAAAAATCGGCCTGCTGGTGGATTTGGTTCACAGGTTGTAGTGAGCTAACCTCTGTTGTACACATTTGTTCTTCACCTGCTGCCTCCCCTCTCCCAATAGAGGACATTAGAGAAAATTAAATGTTCTGGACAAGAAGGGACTTGGTCTTTCCTGTTGTCTTTTTCATTCCTGTCATCATCTGAACTGCATGTTTTTTATTTCTTACCCTGGCATTGGCAACTGTTTCTAGTTTCTAAATTTTTCACACCCTAGAAGCCAACCATGTCATGTTTCATTAGAGACAGCAGAACTAACTGGCTGGGGTTTCTTCCTTAGAGATCTGGATCCCAACTCCTCAGGGCTCTTCCTCTGAGTTTTTAGGTTCTAATAACCCCACTCCTTCCCTTTGTTACCTTAAGCACTAGAGAGTGCTTAACAACTCTTTCTTGCAGTTATCTTGGTGTTACCCTTTGCCCTTCTAGTCTTTAAAGTACAGGGCATGGCAAAAGTAGGTTTACAGTTGTGAGTACGCAAACCAGAGTTTATTCATATATCATTAGTCACTAATTATGGTATTATTTTCCATATGAACAATTGTAAACCTACATTTGCTGCACCCTGTACATTTAGCCATTTCACTTTATTAAAATTCTCCCTGTTGAAATACATTTGATTTCTGTCTTTCTGATTCCACTCTATTAAAGCTGTACATGTGAGTTTATAGAAATTAACCACAGAGGAAAATCATCTGAGACCTAATCAGAGCTGTCAGAATTGTATAATTCGAATATTATCAGTCAGGCTCGTCACTGTGTTAAGTAGGAGCAATTGGTGAGCTTCTCGGTTTCAAAACCTTTAGAGAGGCTTAAATGATTTATGTTCTTAAGATGTCACACTTAAACTTTTCTTACTCTCCTAAGTTCATTTTATTTTATTTTTTTAAAGGGTCAGAATTCCTTAACTTCTTGGGGGTATATGAGTTCTTATGAGTTATAAACTATAGAAGGTAAATTACTCAATAGTAATTTTCCTGGAGCTTTATTATTTCTGTGGATTATTTTGGAGCTTTACTCTTTCCTTTTCATTTGAAACTGTGGTCATTACTGTTTCACTACACCCCCGCCCCCATGGACATTTTCTTTTCTTTTTTTTCACTCCTGGTATCTCGTGGACATTTTCTCTTATTTAAGATCATGTATTTAATTTTAAAGTCATATTGTTAGTATGTTGTATTAGAAGTTTTAACCTGAAAGTTTGCATTTAGATCATTGTCATGTGGTAAGTTAAGTGGTTCTAATTCTGAATACCCCTCTTTGTTTCTTCTTCAGGACACAGCCAGTGTGAAGTCCTCCAGTAGTCTGGAACCCAACCTTTTTTGTGATGAAGAGATTCCCATTAAGTCTGAGGAGGTAGTCACTCACATGTGGACAGCACCTTCATTCTGTGCAGAACATGCTTATTCTTCTGCGTCTAAGAGTTGTTCTCAAGGTATTACTCTTTACAACAGTGTGGAGAAGATAAGCCTGAGACCAGTGAGAAAAAAACATTTTTTAAATCAAGAGTATGAATTCCTCTTAAATACATATCTTTGCCATGAAATACTACTAGAACCTGAAGATGCAATTTTGGTTAGGAGAAGCCAGTCCCTATTTCTATTTTCTGTCATTTAGATGATAATCTGAAAACTTACATAGAATTATTGGATCCTAATGAGAAGAACTTTAGAAGCCATCTACTCCCATCTCCCTTTTTTTTTAACTCCTCATCCCAAGATATGTTTTATTGATTTCAGAGAGGGGGTTGGAAGGGAGGGATGGGGAGGGTGGGGGGAGAGGAACATTTATTGGTTGCCTCCTGTGTGCACCCCAACCAGGGATTGAGCCCACAACTTAAATATGTTCCCTGACTGGGAATTAAACTTGCAGCATTGGTGCATGGGAGGATGCTCCAACAAACTGAGCCACCCAGCCAGGGCCCATCTTTCATTTTTATAAAATACTTGATAAGGAGTCATTTAGCCACCTTTTGTTCATAACCAGTTGTTGAGGAACTTGCTTCTTTTTAAGAATATTAATTCTAGTTTCAGAGAGCTTTGTCAGAAAGTTGTTTCTTTCCTTGGTACATAATTTCTCTGTTATGTTCATTTTCTTTTTCCCCAGTGAAAAAAGTCACATTGCTTTAAGTCACATCTCTGGAAAATGGAGTGTGTTCATCTCTTCATAGTAAAATTCAGAATTTTACAGGACAGCATATTAAAATTGACCTCTGAACAATGTTGTGGTTAGGGGCACAGATTCACTGTGCATTCCAAAAGTTAGCACATAACTTAAGTCAGCCCTTTGTATACATAGATTCCCAACCTCAGATCAAAAACACAGTTGACCCTTGAATGAGGCAGATTTGAACTTCATGAGTTCACTTATATGTGTATTTTAAATATCTATGTTTAAGTGTACACACAGTATTCTGTCTACATGTAGACCCTAACATGTGCAATATAAACCCATCTGCTCAAGGGTCAGTTGTGTGGTCTATTTATTAGAAAAATAACCACTTATTTATCTGGGTAGATACATGCTCAATCTGTTGGTATCCTCTAAAAGGGAGAGAGCATGGGTTAAGAGATTCTTTTTAGTCTCCTTCCCCTCCAGTCACAAGATAAAGAAATAATAAGGAACCATTTTTTTTACTCTAAACCAATTTTTTAGACTGGGTGTTAGAATTCTATATCTTTTTGTTCTATATTTGTTTTTAATTTCATTTTCACTTTAATACTGATGCATTCAGTCCAGATGTCCAAAATGTTGGGGGAGGAAGAAACGTTTTTCTGAATATTTACTTTGGAAACTATGTTTTTTCCATAGTTTTCAGTTTTGTTTTGTGATAATATTTTTTTGGAAAGGTTCTAGCACCCCCAGGAAACAACCTCGGAAGAGCCCTTTGGTACCCCGAAGTTTGGAACCTCCTGTATTGGATTTGTCACCTGGAGCTAAAGCCCAGCTGGAAGAACTTATGATGGTTGGAGATCTCCTAGAAGTATCTCTGGATGAGACTCAACATATATGGCGGATTTTGCAGGCCACACACCCACCCTCTGAAGACAGATTTCTGCATATCATGGAGGTATGGATTTAAAGCTTAAGTAAGTGGTTGTAAAATGACTTAGAATGCCCAAATTCCTTGGAGGTCCCATAAATGTTGGCAAGGAGAGATGGCTGAGTGGGTAGTATTCTCTCTGTCCTACTTTCTGATTAAGCCAAGTCATTCTACTTTATGGTTTTCTTATTGAAATTTTATGTGATAAAAAATTTAGAGGAAAAATAGGTCATTTCTGCTAAAAAGGGGATTCTGAAAATCACCAATACAGAACAGCTTCCTTAGCCCAGATTCCCATTATTCAAAGGCCCAGAAGTTAGGCAGGGGCAAAATATAGTGGTTAAAAAAAGAAACTTCCCAAGGCTTGGCACAAAGCTGCCATCTTTCCTAAAGTCTCTCAAACAAGGAGCATCTGGCCTGGGTGTGCCCTGTACCTCTTGGTAAGTGTCCCCAGGCCCAGCACTAGTGGAGCCAGCCTTGGTTTGCAGCTTGACCTGCCTTGGGCATCTTTAAGCCCAGCACATGCAGTAATTATCTGCAGATTGCTTTGTAGCTCATGCCAACTGGCCCCGGCAGGGCACAGGGAATAGTTGACCTTGGCCTGCACCCCTTGGAAGGCTCCAAAGCCAGTGGACCCAGTGGACAGCTTCAGACTACGCCAAAGCACCACCTACCCACCTCCACAATTGACGCACTCAATGGGTGGACACCAGAGCTCTGCTGAAGTGTGTCCTGCTCCATGGGGTTGGTCCCTATACAGCATGTCCTCCGTGGTGATTGCAGGAAGCCCTTGAAGCCAGCTGGCCTGGAGGAAAATCTCTTCCATCGACATGCCAACAGTACTCAAGACAGTACAACAGGAGAGCGCACAGAGTCCACATGGGGAGCACCTCCGGAGACCCTAGCTCAGGTGACCAGGGAGGCTGCATCACTGGGCCTTGCAAGACAACTGTTACATAAGGGTACTCTACCAAGACTAGGAGATGTAGAAGCTCTGCCTAATACATAGAAATAAACACAGGGAGGCAGCCAAAATGAGGACACAAACATGTTTCAAATGAAAGAATAGAACAAAACTCCAGAAGAACTAAACAAAATGGAGACAAGCCATGTACTAGATGCAGAGTTCATAACATCTGGTTATAAGGATGCTCAGTGAACTTAGGGGAAGAGTGAACTTAATAACTACAACAACATAAAAAGGAGATGGAAACCGTAAGAACAAACCAGCCATAAATGAAGGATACACTAACTGAAATGAAGAATAATTTACAGGGAATCAACAGTAGAGTAGATGAAACCAAGAAACAAATCATCAATTTGGAATATGAGGAAGCAAAAAACACCCAATTAGAACAGCAAAAGGAAAAAGAATCCAAAAAAAATGAGGATAGTATAAAGAGCCTCTGGGACAGCTTCAGGCGTACTAACATTTGCATCATGGGGGTGTTGGAAGGAGAAGAGAGAGAACAAGGATTTGAAAGCCTATTTTAAAAAATACTGAAATAAAACTTCCTAACCTGGTGAAAAAAATAGACATATAATTCCAGAAAGTACAGGAAGTCCCAAACAAGGTGAACCCAAATAAGCCCATACCAAGACACGCCATAATTAAAATGCAAAAGGTTAAAGACAAAGAGAATCTTAAAAGCAGCAAGAGAAAAGCAGTTAGTTACCTACAAGGGAGCTCCCTTAAGGCTGTCAGCTGATTGCTCAACAGAAGCTTTGCAGGTCAGGTGGGATTGGCAAGAGATATTCAGAGTGATGAAAAGCAAAGACCCACAATCAGGATTACACTACCCAGCAAAACTATTATTTTGAATTGAAGAACATATAAAGAGCTTCCCAGACAAGGAGGAAAAAAACCCCCAAAAACTAAAGGAGTTCATCACCAGTAAGCCATTATTACTTAAAATGTTAAAGGGTCTTTTTTAGGGGAAAAAAATGTGAACAATTAAATGGGAATAAATACATATCTATCAACAGTTGAACCTAAACAAAATAAAGAAGCAGAACAGAAACAGACTCATAGATACAGAGAATGTTTTTATGGTTGTCAGGTGGGAGGAGGGTTGGGATGGGTGAAAAAGGTGAAGGGATTAAGAAGTGCAAATTGGTAGTTATGGAAGAGTCATAGGGATGTAAAGTACAGCATAGGGAACACAGTCAATAATATTCTAATAATTGTGTATGTCCTCTGATTGGTGCTAGATTTATTGAGGTGATCACTTTGTAAGTATATAAATGTCTAATTACTGGATCATACACCTGAAACTAATGTAATATTGTACCTCAAATGTAATTGAAAAATAAAAAACCTAGAATAAACAATTATCATTACTTTTTTTTAAAACAAAAAATAAGCTTCCTAAGGAAACAGTTATACAGAAGTGGGGAGGGAAAGTCCACATTCATCTGTCATACCTGCATAGCAGTTTGTAACATATACAGTGTTTATAAATCTTTGATCTCGTTTGATCCTCAACATAATCCTGAGGGGGAGAGGGGAAAGAATAGACAAGGCAGATATTTTTAGCCGTTCTGCATGTGAAGAAATTAAGGATGCAAGAAGTAGAAACTTGCCTAAGGTCACACATGTAGTAAAAACAGAGAAACCTTTTCTTTTCATTATTTGTTTCTATTTAATACACTGGTACAGTGTGACCAATAGTTGATACAGATACACTTAGCATACTATATAGTTTAATTTGTTTTTGGTTTGAAAGTCAAATCCAAGGTGTAGCATAATATAAATAATGTTTTCCAATCTACAGAGCATTTTCTTCACATTCGTTATCTCATCTGATCTTCTCTCTCTTATTTTACATATAAGGAAACATAAAATGTTCAGAGGTTAGATATCTTGTTCAAGATGTAATAGAGTTAGACATTTATAACGCAGCGTTTTTTTGGAGTCTACAGATTTTTAGATTCCTGTCAAGATTTTTCAGTCTCAAGTCTGAAAAAATTCTCAAGTGTTATTTCCTAAGTAATTATCAAACATAGTTTTAGTTTTTCTTTTTCTAATTTTCCCCTTGTTCTTTCTGTTATTAGGCATACTTTACTACTAAAATTTTAATATTATTGCCTCGGCACAAAATAACAATATTAGAAAGTTGAAATGAAAAATGATAAATTTTTTTTTGCCTTGTCACATCAACTGTTGCCTAGCTCTTGTCAAAGTCACTATATACCCTTTGTAATGAGATCATGATAAATTTTATATGTTTCGATAGGATTTCTAATAACTTACTAACCACCAAGATTTTATTAATTGAGTTAATAAAGAACTATAGTAGTGGTAAATGGAGACCAACAAATTATTACATAATTTAATGTACATTTACTACATTTAGTTTTTTTTTTTAATTTGGTAATTTTTCTTTTTTTTAATTAATTTATTTTTTTTCAAATATATTTGTCTCCGCCTTCCCCCCACCACATTCCCTTGCCCCCTCCCCCGCTCCCTCCCTCAATCCTTCCTCTTTGGTTTTGTCCATGAGTCCTTGCTATATGTTCCTTGACTTCCCCCTTCCCTTCTTTTTCCCCCCGCCTACCCTTCCCTCCTTCCCTCTTGTCTCTATTGGTTTCTTTTCCTTTCAGTGTTGCTGGTCTTATTTTCCTTGCATCTTTGTATTGTTGGTTAGGTTCCGCTTATAGGTGAGATCATATGGTATTTGTCTTTTGCCCCCTGGCTTGTTTCGCGTAGCCTAATACTCTAGTTCCATCCATGCTGTCGCGAAGTGTAGTAGTTCTTTTTTTCTTTCTGCTGCATAGTATTCCATTGTGTAAATGTACCATAATTTTTTGATCCAGTCATCTACTGATGGGCATTTAGGTTGCTTCCAACAGTTGGCTATTGTCAATTGTGCTGCTATGAACATTGGGGTGCATAGGTTCTTTTGAATTGGTGTTTTGGGATTCTTAGGGTATAGTCCTAGCAGGGGAATCACTGGATCGAAAAGCAGTTCCATTTTTAGCTTTTTGAGGGAATTCCACACTTGCTTTCCACAATGGCTGCACCAGTTACATTTAGTTTTCTGTGTGTGTTTTCATCTAAAACAGAGATGCTATGGATTATATTAATATATACTAACAGTGAAACTTCTTGCTCTTTTTTCCCCTAGCAAGCTAAAAATAAGAGGGATGTTTTATTTAGGGCTTGGAACTATTTTCTGCTGTTGATTATCTTCATTGAATATTATATTTGCCTTCTTAAAATGTCTTTTAAATATCTTTAGAGTATTTATTGTGGTATAGTGTACACAACACAAAATTTACTATTTAATCCTTCTTAAGTATATAATTCAGTTGTGTTAATTCCATTCACAGTGTTATGCAATGATCACCATTATCTATTTGCAGAACTTTTTAAACATCCCAAACAAAAACTCTATATCCATTAAGCAATGAATCTCATTTCTTTCTCCTCCAGTAATCTCTACTATACTTTGTGCTTATGTATTTGACTCTTTAAGATAACTCACATAAGAGAACTAAACTATTTTTAAATGTCTTACTTCAGAATTTTTTATAATTTTATATTTTTGAAGGATGACAGCATGGAAGAAAAACCATTAAAAGTAAAAGGAAAGGACTCTTCAGAGAAGAAACGGAAACGGAAACTAGAAAAAGTAGAACAGCTCTTTGGAGAAGGAAAACAGAAGTCCAAGGAGTTAAAGAAAATGGATAAACCTAAAAAGAAGAAATTAAAATTAAGTGCAGAAAAATCAAAGGAGCTGAACAAACTGGCCAAGAAACTGGCAAAAGAAGAGGAGAGAAAGAAAAAGAAGGAGAAGGCTGCTGCAGCCAAAGTTGAGCTTGTGAAAGAGAACACTGAGAAGAAGAGAGAGAAAAAAGTGCTGGACATCCCCTCAAAGTATGATTGGTCAGGAGCAGAGGAATCTGATGACGAGAATGCTGTATGCGCAGCACAAAACTGCCAACGGCCCTGCAAGGACAAGGTGAGTCCTAAAGAAGTGTAGGTGCAAGTGTTAGAGAGGATAAGGAGCAGCAGGTGTGGAAACATATGTTTAACATAGTGATAGTTTGTTTTTGATCCCAGGGTTTGTGCTTTCAACATATATTTACAGTTCTATAAACTGTTTTTGAATTATTTTGAATTAGGGCAGTGTGCTCAATAGAAGAATTGTTCCATTTTAAAAGTCATATACTTAGTGAAATAATGAGGCAAGAGCAGAGAGGAGCTGTGTGATACAACCTGAGGCAGCAGTGCATTTCATATGCGTTGGCATAAAAAATTTCACAATAGTCTTAGCCTTCCCAATAGGGTGACTTAGAGAACTAAATACTTTGTTAGTTAGCCTGAACTAACATAGGCCATTGTTAGTTAGACACAGTGGGTTGAAAATACCCTTGGCTCATATTTTAAGAGCCCTGGAAAATTGCATTAAAATTTATTCTAATAACCTAAAACTAAGGGGTTAAGTCTTTTTGATCTGTGTCTTATCCACACTCAGGCCTATGTGCACTCTCCTAAGTAGAATATGATTTTTTGAAATCCTTTATAAAAAATAAAAAAGACCTTTAAAGGTAATCTTTAAAAATTTTGGTCCTTAGTTTTAAGTATAGTAATTATGTGTTATGGCCATCTTTAGGTAGTATTAATGTTCTGAGAAAGACAAATGGACTTTATGAAAAAATCTCAGTTCATAAAATGACTGGAGATATCTATTATGGTTCTCATCAAGATTATTAGTAAATTCATAGTTTTAATTTTATTATGCTCATTATACCATTTTGGTATTTAGAATTTTAATAGCTTCCCAGTTTGAAAATACGAACCGAATAAATACAACTGCATCATTATTCCCAGTTCCCTCCTTAATCAAATATTGATAGAGCTTGAAAAGGTCACATTGTCCAGGGTTTTTCATTTTATAAATGATGAAAACAGGACTCAGTGAAGATAAGGGATGTGACCCAAGTCACAGAGCTAATTAGTGGCAAGACCAAAAGTAGAACCTTGGTTACTGGGCCCAACAGACCAGGTTCTCTCTACTAGTATCCTCAGCCCACCATTAATTGAGATGTAAATACAAAATCACATTCTGAAACTTAATGGTACTTACATTTAAATTATACTTATTAAAGTTTTCGTACTCAGTTTTGGAAAATGAATATATAATAAAATATATATCCCATAGTCTGACCTTCAAGGACAATAGCTATGAATATTTTTGTTTTTCCTTCCAATCCTTTTTTTATATAGTTTATTTTATTACTTCATACTGTCTATTCACTTTGTAGCTTTATTAATTTCATAAGAATCTTCTATATACTATAAACATTTTACAACATTTTAGTAAATATGTGTGTATTTTTATTTTTCATTTTGAATTTATTCTCATCTGAGTTTGTTTATGAAAGAGGCTGATAAAAGGTTAACTGTTTCTCTTTGGGTATTAGCAGCTCAGTGTTGGCAGAACCGTCTCTCTTCTTCTCCTTTAACTAATTTTATGGTAATTTTGGGACTGTCAGCAAAATATATTTCTTTTTCAAGCTTGCCTGTTATCCTTACAGTGTTTATTATATCCACTATGAATCTTCTACATTCTCTTTTTTCTCCTTTTATCTTCTTGTAGCATATAAATACCACACATAGTTTTTTTCTTATCTGTTATAAAATTTTAAAATGAACTTCCTTATTCTCAGGCTTACGAGGATAGGTGAGATAATCTCTATGAAAGCACTTGTTAACCGAAGCTGCAATATAAGTGTTAGTGTGATCATTATTATTAAATGAGCTCTAAAAGTTGTTCCTACCAGTATTTGCTCCTACCAGGTGATTTTTTAAGGAACTTAGAAAGTTGCCTACATTATAATGGAGCAAAAAGAGATTTAACATTCAGAGAAAATGTCTATTTTAAACTGTTAAAACACATACAAAGGTGAGGAGTGTGTGCCTTAACCTATCATTAGTTTACATAAAAGAAATTTAGTAAATATTGTATGTCTGTAATGTGTTTAATTTTAAACAGATTATTTCATATTTTAAACAATTTGCCCATCACTGCTATTTTGCAGTTTTTGTGGTTCTTCCGGTTTGTTCCTACACCAGTTTCACTACATAAAAGATATATTTCTTTATAAGCTTTGTAATGAATTTTACAACTTTCTCAATTTGAAGTATAATATTTCTCTTAAGAAGACCAAATTAATGTATGGCACACATCTCCAAACAAAATGCTGACAAGAAAAGAATGCTTTTTAGGGTAGCTTATCTTCTTTAAAATACCATGCAGTAAAAAATAACTTAGGGTTCTTAGGTAAACGTATATTTACCATTTTTCTAACCAATAGTTATTACTTATTCCCCAAAATGTGCAGATTGAGAAAACTTTGAAGGATTACTTAAATGTTACCCAGCCTCAATTTCAAAATATTTTAGAAAGAGAAAGGGAAAATATTACCCGAATAGATTTTTTAAAAAATTGTCTCTCACATCATGTACTAACTGCCTGCAACTTTCCTACTTTTAGCAGTGAAATTCTGTGTCTTGAGAAACCTATCAATTTTGGGCAGACTGAGAGAACCAGGTCACTTAATGCTGAATGCACCAAAAAAGTAGCTAGTAATATTCTGAATACATGTCATGTTGTACTTCATTAAGTGAATTAAAAAAATTTTCAAATCTAACCTTTGCAAGGAACCTTGGTACAAAAGAGACTGAATGACAAAATCTCAATTTTGGTATTGAACAAAAGCTCAGTTGAGTAACTGAGCTAAGAATGTCACTAAATCACCAGGCTTTTTCTCCCCATCGCAGTAATATGCTCTAAGAATTGAACAAAATATAATATGCCAAATATTTTTAAGTGGGAATATAAGTGGTATAGCAAAACATGACATGTCAAATTTAAATTATTTCCTCTATTTAATATATTTCTCTTTTAAATACACATTTCCTGAAATCCAAACCCAGTAACTTGTTTGATCTATAATGTTAAGTCTCTTATTAGTTAATATTTAAACAGCTCATAGCTATGAAGTTTTTAATAATTATTTTTATAATTTAATAAGTACCTCTCCCAGAAGCAAAGAAAGGGGAAATGACTATTAGATCTTAATATGCAGTTAGCCAGATTCTGTGTTTTTGAGTTTTCAGGCTGTTATGTAGTCTATCATGGTATTTCAAAATCTTCTGCAGATTCAGATTGACACTCCAGACTTTAGTTTGCTTTATGATCCTCCGTGGGTCTTTTCAAACAACTGGAGTTTGATTGTTAGAGGGGAACATGATAAAAAGATAATAAGAGAAGGAATGTTTTTTGTTTCCCTGATAGATTATCAGGATAAATTTTTATATAACCTGTGGCCTGGGATGGCATTTGTGTACCAATGAATATCTTAAGAAAAATTATATATTCTTTTGGAATCCAGTGGGAAAGCTAGGCCTAGGAATGTACCTCTAGCCAAAAATCACAAAAGAGAAAATGTCTTCCTTGTTCTAAAGAGAGTGATAAATTTAATTTTAGGAAACTGGAAGCTAGTGAGTATAGTGCAGATGTAGGTTTTAAAAGACATGAGATCAGTTTTCTTAGCAGCAAATGCAGATAAATTGGTAACTTTCTTATCCTGTGGATTACCATGAATGGGACTGGATTGAAGGGTTCAGGGGTATCATCATAAACAAGATGATATGTCATATCTGGGCATCCCAAAGAAACAATTTATCTTCCTAATTCCGTTTACCAGCTCCAAATAGCCAAACGTTTATCCTGAGTTCACCTACTACCAAGTTAGCACTTTATAAACTTTTACCTGCTTGCAGGATCTTTTTTTTATTCTGTTGTACGGAAGTCATTATCTCCCTTTCCTATCTCTGATAAAGTTTGCCACAATAGGAACATTTCAATCAATTATTTTCTTTATTGCAGACTTCAGAAGATATACAAACAATTACAGAAAAAATAACATTATTTTAGGAAGGAATTGTTAAATTGCTCTATTTTACAGAAAGCAGTATCACAAAGTGCCAGTGATCAAATTTAGAATAAGATTTACCTGAGGGTTGATTAGAAATGTTGTCTTCTACCCTGGCATGGCTCAATGGATTGAGTGCTGACCTGTGAACCAAAGGGTCGCCTGTTCGATTCCCAGTGTAGGGCACATGCCTGGGTGCAGGCCAGGTCCCCGGTAAGGGGCACACAAGATGCAACCACACATTTATGCTTCTCTCCCTCTCTTTCTCCCTTCCCTTCTTTAAGATTTCTTTTCTTTTCTTTTCTTTTTTTTAGATTTTATTTATTTTATTTTTTAGACAGCTGGAAAGAGAGGGAGAAGCATCAATGTGTGGTTGCCTCTCACGCACCCCCTACTGGGGACCTGGCCTGCAACTCATGTGCCCTGACTGGGAATCAACCCAGCGACCTTTTGGTTTGCAGGCCGGCGCTCTGTCCTCTGAGCCACACCAGCGGGCTGTACTATGAACATATTCTGAGCCTGTAGGTTTGGGATGGGACTCAGTTACACTTCTAACAAACACAGCAGGTGATTCTGATGCAAGTGGTCTACACATTTTGAGAAGGGGTGCTGCTCCAGGCAGGTATTTAAAGATGCAAACTGTTTTGTGGAGGGTAAGATAGTGAGTAGAGCCATGAAACTGATATTAAACCGGTGCCTCCAGGATCATAGGTGGTAACTAGGTGTTTTGCCATACATTATTTCATTTGATCTTCTCAATAATTCTGTAAAAATGTTATCTCCATTTTACAGATGAAGAAATTAACCCTTAATGAGACTAAATGCCTCGAATTATATACATCAGAACTTGACTGAATTCAGTACTCTTTACTACACAACAGTTTCTTAAACTCTAGAATTCTAGAACAGAAACAGTGAAAGCAGAAAGATTATTTTGACAAATGATTTCTCCCACCCATTATTATAACCCTAAAACTACTAACATGACTATCATAGTTTTGATAATTTTTTATAGTATGTGGAAACTAATTTGGAAAAGTACTCACTTTCCTTGAAACTCATTTATTTAGCTAAAACCTCCTTCCTTTGTTCTTTCTCATAAGCTTTACTGAGGTGCTTATTTAATCCCTTCATTCTCCATCCTTTGCTCTGATATCTGGCAAAGCTTATTGTTTTAAGTGACTTCTTCCATTGCTAGTGAAATCATTGACTCTTGTAGTGTGTACTGTATCTGCCGTGAAATCAGCTGTGAAAACCACCACAACCAACCTCCAAATAGGAAAACAAAAACCACGTTATTTTTTACTCTAGGCCCAAGGCTTGAAGTCACCAAATGACAGTGCCTTTCTAGCCTCCTATAATCAGTCTTCTTTGAAGGGTCAAAGTTTGCCTGGCATATGCCACTGACCTAGCAGTTATCCAGACTTTAATTTTAAACCCCAGAGTGATCTATTGACCTGTGTCTTTGACTGTTTTAATTGGTTAATTTGTAAGATGTGACCTCTGATATTTGCTAACTTTTTATAGGGAGTTGTATTTGTAACGGAAGAAGAGAAGAATAAAAAATATTAGTTTTAAAAGTGGCCTATGTGACTGCTTTTCTAAAAAGGTATTTAATGCTCTTAGTACTTTGGCTTATCTCTCTGAAATAAAGCTAATACACAGGATTGCATTCACATTGTTGTGCTCTTCCTTTCTTGATTGATAATTGCATTGCCTAGAAATTGTTAATATTAGCTAAAACTACTTGGCTGCTCTATTAGAAATTCCTTTTTTGTCAAGTTTTTCTCAAACATGTTTCTGCCTCACAAGAAGTCCCAGGTTATTTATGAGGTAATGGAGTACCTAAGGGGCCTAATTTTGTGGACATACCATGGTAAAATATAGCTTTGGGGTATTAGCTTCCCAACTTCTTTCTTTGAAAAAGAACCCCATAAGAAGTCATTGTCTATCTCTGGACATCCTGATTTTTGCTATCATTTAAACCAAGAAAGCTTTTTGGTTTGCTTTTATTTCAGGCTTAATGATTATATAACCTAAACATTTCCTAATCTTGTCTCTTACAGGTAGACTGGGTACAATGTGATGGTGGCTGTGATGAGTGGTTTCATCAAGTTTGTGTGGGTGTATCTCCAGAAATGGCTGAAAATGAAGATTACATCTGTATAAACTGTGCAAAGAAGCAGGGGCCAGATAGCCCAGGTCAAGCACCAGCTTCTTCCTTCATAATGAGCTACAAACTACCAATGGAGGATCTTAAGGAGACCAGTTAGCAAATGCTGAGTTAGTTTGGGACATGGAGAAAATGGACCACATTAAGACCTCAGTCATAAAGTTGAGTGGTTTAGGTCCACTCACAATGTTGCTTCCAAAGACAAATGGCCTTCAAAGAAAGTCCTCGTAGCTGACTTCCTCTTTGCATGGACTGTGTGATCTACATTATGTATCAACACATCTGTGCAGAGGGTGTCTTCTTTGGTACAGCAGCCAATATTTCAGTTCATGTCTTTTTTGAGTATGGTTTGTTATATTAAGGCCAGACATTTGAGCTCCAGTGTGGCTGGTTGGGATTAACACATTGGTGTGCTAGCAGGGCATGTAGGGATGTGTCTTACGGCCAGTTGATATTAATTAGAGGTTTACCATCTAGAGACAGCACCGTCTGAAGGTGCTGATTACTTGGATCTCCTTATTTAGGATAGTTACAGAGGAGTCAGGACACCACTTTTTCCCCACTATTACCTGGTATTTAATGCCCTGAAAGTACAACTAAGAGAAAAACAGGGCCGAAGTTAACTCTTGTTAGAAGTCATGGGATAATAGCACAGTCTAGACCTCAGCTACTAGTGCTTGCTTGTACCAAGAAGAAACCCCCAAAAGAGAGGCAGATCACCTTATCTTCCTAAAGAGGAGGATGTCTTATAGTTAAGAAATCTGGCTAGGTTGTATTCTGGGAAGAGAGCTTTTCTTATTTCAAGACAAGGAGCCTTTTTTGGCTTAGAGAAGTTTTGCTGCCTTGAGTCTACATTTTAGAGAAGAGCAGGTACATGGATCCAGGCCTCTGCAAAAGAAAAGACAAGTTAATGTTTTACTGAGCCACAGTGATGCATGCTTTTCAGGAAAACCGTCATTTACAAGTATACTAGATTCCACCAGGCTTCAGGCATGGCCATGAGTAAGACCAGCAAATAACAGCTTTTTGCCTGGCAGCCCTGATGCCAATGTCTGCTGTTTCCAATACTGGCCATTTCTGATCGTGGCACACAGCAGAGGCTGTTGAATAACACCATGGCTTCATCAGAGGATGTGGGATTGTAGGACCTCTGGGTGATGAAGTTGTTTTAGTACATCCATTTTTTAAAAAAGAAAAAAGGACTTGTTTTTACTTTTTTCTAAATGTCTCTGACTACTGACTGTTCTATAAATAGATTATTTTTCCTTTTTTGATATACATATATGAATATATAAATATATATATTTACTGTTACCAGCAGCATATGACAGAGTTTCAGCATCAGAAATCCATTTGGGGGCTTGCTTACTCCTTTTTGCTTTTTAATAAAGAAATCCCATTCCTCCTTGTAATACAAGGAGTTACCACTTCCTTCTCAGTCCTGGCCTAACCAGATCTTCTCTCTTGTTTTTGTTTAAATAAATAATTATATTTCCTTTGTGTATTGGGTCTTGTCCCTGTTTGTGGGGAAATTTGATCTTACTATATCTGTGATGGCTGTTTTGTTTTTGTATGTGAATGTTTGAAACTATGGTGCTGTGTCCTCTTCCCTCCTGTTGTGTTCTCTATTCTTGTTAACATGTTAGGTAAACTGTGTGGAAATTCTTTATAGAAGGGGACTATTTTTTTTTTTTCAAAAAAAAACTAAAAATAGTATTTTGTCTTTACTATTCTGTGTCCCTTTAATTTGGTTTAAAAATCTGTCGTTGGACTTAAATTCATCAGTTTTACTTTTAAAGGGGGCAGGGTGGACCTAAAGAATAGCTTCCAGTCTCCTTCCCACTTTGCCCCAATTTGTTTGAAAGAAATGTCTTCTAGTAACTAGAAGTGAAATGTACTGTCCAGTCACAGTTTGAGTGGGTATGAGGTTTAACTCAAAGGGCATCTTACAAAAAAAAAAAAAAAGCAAAAGCTTTTCTATAAAATTCAGTTTTTGTAAATGCTTTCTCTGTGGTTCAGACTACCAATTTTTCAATCGCTCTTCCCTTAATATATAACATTTTGAGTCTTTTGACCTGTTAAGAGGTTCATAAGTGTTGCCGTGCATATGTCTTTAAGAATCTCATCTCAAGTGTGTGTATGATTTAAGATTTCAGTGGATATTGCAGGCTGACTAGTTAACTAATTTCCTAAGTTTTCATTTTGCCAGACTATATCAAGGCATTATTAAAGAATTTCATTTGGTTAATGTTATAAAGGAAAGCACAATATGTTTTGCCTTTTGGTCCTCTCTGTTAAAATCTTCAAATACTTGTGGGTTCAAAATTGAATGCAACTTTAAGTCATGGCTGGCTGGAATACATTTTAAAATATCCTATTTTTCTTTCCTAGTCACCAATTAACTACTCAACTATCAGTGGAGGGGCATGAGGATGCTAAGAAAGATAACTAAGGTGCTTTGCTTCTTGGAGCATGGTAGATGGGTACAGGTAGCTTGCTAAGGAATGCTCTATGTCCTTAACATGGCATTTGCCTGCTAGAGACCTGAGACAAAAATGAGGGCAGTTTCCGACCATGAAAAATAGCTTCCTGTTTTTCTTCGGACATTTTGAAACTTACATATATCATTTAATAGATACTGTGGGGTTTTCTGTATTTATTTGAAAGCCTCAGAGGATTTGGCCAGACTCTTGGCCATTAATTTAGACCAAAGCTGAGAAGAACAGGTAAAATCAGTGTTTTTAAGAGAGCCAGAGAAAGAAAAGTTAACATACACAAATCAATTTTGGGATTAATGGAGTAAGATTTGCCTATTTAAAGAAATGCTGATGCTCTTAACACAGACTTTGTTTTCAGTTAGAGGGAATTACTATTTACAACTTACTCCATTCTTCAGTATTGTAACATTTTATATTAAAATTACTTAAAAATGTTTCTTCTCCCTTTCTATCCAAAGTTGTAATTCTTCACCATTGGTATTTTAACTAATATATTAATTCTTTCAAAGGTGTTTCTTACTACCTTCATTATAAACTATTTTGGCAATGATTATAGAACGAAAAATGAAAAAGTGGTAGGGCCTTGATAGTCTCAAAGGGTGGGTCACTAGAACTATGCAAACCCCAAGTTTACAAGTACAACTAAAGCATTGGTAGTCATTCATTTTGGGGGAAGAAGGGGCATTTTCCTCTCACAAATGTGTATTCACTTTGATAGTGCATCAAAAGCCATATTGAGATGTAAATTAAGTTACTGCAAACCAGCTTTGCACTGCATGGTTCAAACTTGTGCCTCAATAAAATTACAAATTACTATATATCATACTTTGAATAATTGAAAAAGCAAACATTAAGTCTGATTCCTCACAATATAGTTTAATATTAGACTTGTAATATTAGAACAATTTTTCCTGTGCTTTGTTTTTGTTCTTCTCTGCTTTTGTCTTTAGCAAGTGTCTAAGAAATTATTTGTTTTTCTTAATTTTTAGATTCTGGGTGCAATTTGGAGCATGTAAAAGAAACTTCCTGCTTGTCAATATTTTGATTCTATAGTCATTTGTGGACATCAGCCAGTACTTAAAATAGGAGGAGATGAAAGGAAAAATTGAGAAAGCCCTTCTTTTAAAGGGTGAGATTATCTACTTTTTAAAGGAGAAAAGTGATAATTTTGAGTGGGATTTGAAAACTGTAAACTGTGGAAAAATTAAGCTGTTCAAGTCCCACGTATAACCAGGTTCAATAAAGGTTTCTATATGAACAGGTGTGTAGTAAGTTACTTTTGCAGTAGGTCCCTAAGTATAAATTTTAAAAAGCAGGCAAGTGATTTGCTGTCCCTCTCTCTTTTTTTTTTTTTTAATTAAAGTGTATTATTAGTTTTTCGGGGTATGGATGTGCCAGTTGGTCTTTACAGTATGAGAAGGAAAGGACATTAATATATTTTGGAATTGCAGTCTTGGCTTGAATCATATCCGGCCACCACTATGCAACAAATGATGTGCACTGGGAAAGGTTAGGATGGATTTTTAAAGACACATCCTGCTTATTACTTTTGTAGTACTCCAAGACGTCTAAACAAAAATGTCTTTTGTAAACCTCAAGACCCTTATTAATTATTCTCTTACATACTTATCCACCTGCTAGTGAGACACTTAAATATAATATGGATTCTAATTTCAGGGGTTTTGGTGGTGCCTTACAAAAAGTATAACCTGATTATTCTTTTTTTGAGCATGTTTTGCATTTTTTGTTTTCTGCAAGAATATTAGATATGGTTATTTGCATTACATCTAAAAAATAAAGAACATTTTTGTGTGTGCTCAGATTCCCCCCACTCATTTTGCATTGGTGGCAACTCTGGTAACCAAGTGAAGGCAGATTTTGGTAATGAGTTATTAATGATCCTGATGAAAACTGGCAAATTATATGAGAGCCACTTTTCACCTGTGCCAAAGCAGTTTCTAATACTATGTTTTCTCTCTCTAAAATAAAGAACTGGCCTCAAATAATTTGATCAATAGTGTCATTAACCCACTACATTGCTGAGAAGAGTGCTCTCAGAAAGTATGAAGTTGGAGAAGTGATTGCTGAAGATTTCACCTCTATTTTCAGTAAGAATCCAGTGATGACCAACAAACATTTCCCCACCTTTGCTTCCTGAGCAATTTATTCCTTCACAGCAAACCAATAATTTGGAAAATGAGGAAATACAGTTGACCATTGAACAATACAGGTTTGAACTGTACAGATGCACTTATGCACAGGTGGTTTTTTTTCCCAATAAGTACTGTAAATGTATTTTCCTTACATTTTTTAAGTTTGTTTCTAGCATATTTTACTGTAAGAATACAGTATCTAATATGTATAACACACACAGTATGCGTTACTTGACCACTTATGTTATTGGTAAAGCTTCCAGTCAACTTCAAGCCATTAATAGTTTAAGTTTTGGGGGAGCCAAACGTTATATGTGGCTTTTCAACTGCATGGGGGTTATGCATCTCTAACCCCAGAGTATTTCAAAGGTCAGCGGAACTTTAACTTTGGCCTCCTAGTGCTTAAAACTTATTGAGAGGAGTAAATTGCACTTTCTTGTTGCCAAGGTTACCAGGCCATCCAGCCATTGCTGAAAATGTTAAGGTTTGCTTGCAATGAGATTAGCCTCAGACCTGAAGTATGTGATTGTATGTATGTGTTGGGGAGAATTGGTAGGCAGAGGAGGAAAAAATCTGGTTATCTCTTAATGTGGAAAAGAATTTTCTTGCCAGCAAAGAAAGACACCTGAAATTTCATAAGGTAGCACATTCTTTTGTTGTTAAAATTTGTGTGGGAACCTCCAAGTTTAGGTCAAGCACTTCTGCAGCTTTGGCACTGTAGTTGACACCAATAAATTGAAGATCCAGAATCTCTTTATGCAAAGGTTAGCCATTAATTGGCAAGTCACACATGATACAAGTAAAGAACAATACAAAGAATACAGTCAAATACTATATTATGTGAATAAACAGAGTAGTTTTTATAATTAAATATTCCCACCTAGTAAAGTTCCATGAAATTTATGAGGCAAGGATTTTTTGTAACCTTGTGTTTGGAGCAAGGTCATATATCTTGTTAATGGAAAGAAAAGGCACCACAAGAAGCTTTAAGAATGGCTTGGTGATGTGGGCTGATGAAGCATGTATTAAGGAACCCTGATGAGTTGCAAGGGACATTTAATGACTCCATTTATGATGAAGTCAGAATTTTTTGTAGTTTAAAAAAAAGAAAATCGTTCATAAACCCAGATGAGGACTTAAGGTAAAGAACACTTAAGAAATCACTGGACTCAGGGATCAAGTAATCTGGGTTTTATAGTTTTTTTTCTGACTTTATGTTAATTACTTAGCTTTTTTGAGTCTTTTTCTACTTTGTGTGGGTTCATGTGGATACAAAGATATTTATGTTACAGCCCCTCTCCTTGAAAGAGGGTAAAACATAGATGATGATTTTAAGGATGTTTCTTACTAAAAATTTATAAAGAGTAAGATATAGCCCTGGCTGGTGTGGCTCAGTGGATTGAGTGCTGGCCTGCAAACCAACGGGCACCGGTTTGATTCCCAGTCAGGGCACATGCCTGGGTTGCAGCCCAGGTCCCCAGTAGGGAGCCAGGAGAGGCAACCACACATTGATGTTTCTCTCCCCTCTCCTCTTTCCAAAAATAAATATATAAAATCTTAAAAAAAAAAGATACAGGTGGATTTTGGACATGTAGTCCAAATCTCCATTTAATGATAGAAAAAGCTATTCATTACTCCTGAAAAGGGACATACAGCTTATATTGAATACTTAGTCTCTTTTGAGAAAATTTAAGTATTAGTCATTAACATTAATTTTAGAGCTTATCCATGGTCTTACCTTCACTTGGGTCTGAGTCGTGCAGTTCAGGACTCACTTTCATGTATTCCAGAAGACTGACATCGTGCCATTGTATTCAGTGCCGACCTCTGTAAGTAAGGCAAGTGTCAGACACGTTTTCACAGACCTAACTATGAGACTCTGTCCTCCTGGACTGACCTGGCCTTCATAATCTTTTCCCTGGCCCAAAGCATAGGCCCTCTTCCTCTCCATGCTAGGATCCACTCTGCTGAAACAGGTAGGCCACCTGCCCACTGGCAACTTTAGTCTTCCTGGCCTAACCCTGCCATTTTCTCTACTTGAAGCTAAGTGGTGTTGAGACCCAAATCAGGTTATCACTAATACTTTTTTTTTGGAACCCAGAACAGTTCTAGCACATGCAATCTTGGCCAGTGCTCAGTGCTTCTGTTTATTTTGTGACAAACTCACTCCAGAGTTCTCATTGGAACACTGAAGATGGTTAAATTCACTTTGCTTCTCCTCCCTGTAATTCATTGCTGTCATCTAGAAGCCTGTCCAGTGAAGTCCTCTTTCCTCATTATGATAGCCTATTGATTCATTTCCCCTTTGCTGCCCTTTCTACCAATTCTTTGCATTATAAAGACCTCACTTCCCTATCCCCTTATAAAGTTCCCCCCTTTTTCATTAACTGAAAACTGGCTCTTGGCCACACTTCCGTTAAGCTTATTTTAAATGGAGGGTGATAATTTTCTCCCTTTACTACTACAAAGTGTGAGTGGGTGGATTATAGAAGTTGTTGCCCCTATATTCCTGATTTGCACTGTCACACTTTGAGGCCTCTGCTATTCAGCAGTATCATGTATCCCCATCACTGTCATCTCATTACATTCATTGAGGACTTTGATGGTTCATGGACAAGTCTACCCCTAGACTTTTGATCATTCTGGGCCACGTGACTTTACATTTTCTGGATCTCCACTTTCAAAAATCATTTTGGTAATAGGGCACATCCAGGGCACACACACACCCCCCACCCTGCCCCAGCCAAGGGTATTTGTGACCTGTCCCGGAGATTGGGGTGTCCAAGAAAAATATATTCTCCCCACCCCAGGGCGGGGTGCCATGGAGGATGAGAACCTTGAGCAAGGCCACTGAGAGTCATTTTGCGTGTCAGTAACAGGATAGCTTCATTCCACATATGCAAAGAGGGTTATTTTGCATATCACCAAAGCTAATCAGGAAGGTTTAAAAGACAATACAGAATGTAACTGGGAGGAGGGGAGGAAGAGAGACAGGGGCTTGCTGGGGAGAGAGAAAGGGACACAGATTCTGGGGAACAGTGTGAAGACCACATGGGAAGAAAGCGGGGAGAAAGGACTCTTGCTAGTGGGCCATGAGAAGGTGCCACATGGTTATGGATTAGAGCTGGAGTTCGCGGCGATGCAGCAGATGGTGCTGAGACCCGCGAGAGGCCTGCCTAGCCAAGCCCTGGACTTCTCTTCTTGTTCTTCTGAGGGACGGTACCCCTGACTGGCCTAACTGGGCAAAGGGGGGAAGGCAGGACTGTGTGTGTGCTCGTGATTGTTTTAAAAGGATTTTGAGGTTTAGGGGCAACATTTAGCCATTAATCAAACCTGTATAACTTTTGACTAAATAGTTCCTTTCCTTTTCACCAAACTGCCATTCAGAGCCATAATTCCAAGGGTGGCAGGCGAAGGACCCACAATCGAGGGACCCCCAAGGAAGTGTGGTGTCATTTCGGTATAGCATCTGGGCAACACCCGCCACCCTCCACCTCTGCCACGGGTCCATTTGTTCGGTAACAGTTTCACACCAGTTAGCCAACAAATTTCGAGACCACAGCTTTGGACTCGGTCAAAATCTTATTTCTGAAATGTTAAGGTCCTAGGTATACTTTTTTTTTTTTTTGTAATTCCCACCTGAGGATATGTTTATTGATTTTAGAGAGAGAGGAAGGGAGAGACATTGATGTAACAAAGAAACCTTGATCACTTGCCTCCCATACATGTACCCACCAGGGATCAAACCTGCAATCTACGTATGTGCCCTGACCAGGGATCGAACCCGCAACATTTTGGTATATGAGATGATGCTCCAACCATCTGAGCCATTCAGGTCATTACTCTTTCAGTAAAATTGCTCTGACCTGAAGAAACCCGCTTCACCTTGGCTGGGTGGCTGGGGTTGGAGAATCATCTTGTACATCACAAGTTTGCAGGTTCAATCCCTAGTCAGGGCACAAACTTAGGTTGTGGGTTTGGGGCATGTACAGGAAGCAATGGCCTCCAACTGATGTTTCTCTTCCTCTCAAATCAATAAACCTATCCTCAGGTGAAGATTTAAAAAGACAGAAACCTCCTCTTATAATTTTTTTCTTCCAAATCTTTCAGTTCACTTTGGCTTCACCCCCTTTCTTCTCCATTTGGTTTAGACTCACTGATGGTCAATTGTTTCCCCACCCCTGCACAACCTCATCCCTGGATCATTTTAGCCATCTGCCTTCTTGGCTCTCATGGGCTGCTGAATACTACTGACTCCACACAATCTATTCGTAGCACCGTAAGTTGACTCAAGTAGGCAGGCTTTCAAAGGAGTTCAGCAGCCCCAGTGGTTCAACAACCTCTTCCACTCTTCAAGTCTACTTCAGACTTTCATCTCTTGTTAAATCCCCATCCTGCCATCTCTCTTCCCTCAGCAGAGGCCTCTGCTCCTGACACCCAGGAAAGTGAAGCTGACAGGAGAGTTCTAAGCTTCCCTAGTTACCTCTACCATCACCATCATCTGTCTCAGAAGAGGTGTCTGTCCTCTGGCCAACACTGAATGTATGAATAAATGAGCAGGTCAGTGAATCCCATCCAATTTTAAATCCTTAGAGCAAGGGTCCTCATCCCCTGGGCCACAGACCAGTACCAGTCCATGCCTGTTAGGAACTGGCCGCACAGCAGGAGGTGAGCTTGAATGTAATGCACTTGAATCATCCTCAAATCATCTCCCCCACCGCCACCCAACCCTGGTCCATAGAAAAATTGTCTTCCGCAAAACTGGTCTCTGGTGTCAAAAAGGTTGGGGACCGCTGCCTTAGAGGACTTTCGGTCTCTTCTTTATCTTCAGTGTCTCCACTCTTCCCCATTTAGCATATAAACTTATTAGAGTCTCTTATATTAATATTCTCCCTTGAACCTGTATTTTGTCTTCTGCTCTCTAATTTCCTTGGTAGCCAAGCCCCATCTCTTCTCTCTACTTTCAAATCACTCCTTAGTCTATTGTAATCTTGATTCGAACTTCATCATTCCACTGAAATTACTCTTACTAAAGTCATCAACTAACTACATATTGCTAAACCCAGTAGACACATCAGTTATTATTTGACCTCTTTTCAGCATTTGACACTATTCTCTTTCTTTTAAAAACTCCACTGGCTTCCTGGCCTGTTTTCCTAATTTTTCTTTTCTCTAGCTGCTCTTTCATCAGCCTCCTTTTATCTTTACCTTCTGAAAATGGTAAAATTAGAGGTTCTTTTCTATGTACCCTCCTTGGGTGCACTAGTGCACTTCCAGTTACCACTCTTCAGATAGTAATCAGCTGTCTGGGAAACATTTCCATTTGTATTTGTTTTGATCATTTCAAACTCACTGTGTCAAAAGCTAAAAGTACTTCCTTCACACCCCCAAAGCAGTGTGTCTGTCTTTATTCCTTATCCAAAAGAATAGCTTAGTTGCCCAAGCCAAAATTGTGTGGACCATCCAATATTCTTCCTGGTCACAAAATCCTTCTGATTTCATCTCTCTTACCTTTTATCTCTATCTCCTTTTCCCATCGTGATGTATTAGTTCAAGAACCAATCTGTTCGTACATTTTCCTATGGTATCTGCCCCCTGTTCACCTTTGTAGGCTCATCTGCTTCCACTCACACCCTCAGTCACTGTGCTTCAAACACACAGATTTTTGTTTTCTTACACAGGCGAGGCTGTTCGGGAATGCTCTCCTGGCTCTCACTCTTGAGATGTCAGCTATCCCTTTAGAGGCCCTCCTGTTCTCTCTCACAACAGTTAGTTCTGCTCCTTGTGGGACTTCGAAATACGTGATATATTGGTTTTATAAGTTCTATGAGGGCAGGGTCTTTGTTTCCTTTATTTCTATACCCAGCAACTAGAACACCACCCTGCATGCAGTAAACATTCAATAAGTAACTTGAATGAATGTTTCATGCCTTTGTTCCTCCCAAAATATTGTCCCCCTCAGTTTATTACTCACTGTGTTTGCATTGTCATGCAATCACCTACTTTTTCCTTATAATATCCTCATTCTTAAAAATTCAACTCACCCCCAAAATTCTTCCCCAAAACTTTCAGATTACTCCTAATCTGATTTAAACGCTCCTTCATGGAGCTCTGATATCAGATCATAAATACAATGGTTCTCAAAGCATGGTCTCTGGATTAGAAGCATCAGCAGCACCTAGGAATTTGTTAAAAATGCAAATTTTGGGCCCTACCCCAGCCATCATGAAACAGAATCTCCAGGGCGGAGCCCACAACTTGTATTATATAACAAGCCTTCCAGGAGATAGTGATGCATGCTCAAGTGTGAGAATCACTAGTTTGTATTAGAGTCACTGCATTTATATTTCAAGGATCTAACACAATGCCTAGAACAAGATTATTATAAAGGTCTAACCTTACAAAGAACTGAAATCCATCTTCCTGTAGACTTGTACACCAATCCTGATTCTTTTAAGGATACGAAAAATTAGTTCAACTGCCTCTGTTTGGCAGCCTTTTAATATTTGATGATAACCATTATTTCTACCTCCCCACCCCTCATTTTCAATCTTCTGGTTTAATAGTAACTCGTTTTCCTGTGCTATGACTTTGAGTAACTTCAAACTCAAACTCATTGGATTTAGCTGAACAAACTTCAACTTAATATCTCTCCTAAATATATGTTCAGAACATCCTTTTAGCTTTCAAGTTACAATTTTAAAGGTGGAACTAAATGTCTTGTCATCCCAACAAGATGACTAACATTCCAAGTGTACAGTTAGAGATGTATTGTGGAAACAAAATGTGATCCAAAGCTCTGCACATTCTCATGTCAAAGAACCTTGCAATAGTATCATAAAAGTAATTCTGCAAAGTGGTTTCATATACCCACATTGATGGTTCTCAGCCCTGATGGCACATTAGAATCATCTGGAGACATTGAAAAACCATCCCAGCTACTACTCCTGCCCCAGATCAATTGAATCAGAGTATCTCAGAGTGGAGCCCAAGCACCAGTATTTTTTTTAACTGCTTTATTGAGGTATAATATGAAATTCATTCTTTTTAATGTATGAATCAATGATTTCTAGTAAACTTGCAGAAGTGTGTCACCACTTCTAAATTTAAAATGTTTTTCCATCACCCTCAAAAGAAACTTTATGCCCATTTATGCCCAAACTGACTAGTCCCTGTTTCTAATCCCAACCCTAGGCAGCCATGAATTTACTTTTTGTCTCTATAGATTTGCCTTTTCTAGACCTAAGCATTAAGATTTTTAGAACCACAGTTCTAAACACATTATAAGAAATCTTAATGATTTTTAAGAGATATTTCACATATTTTCACATTTGTGTCCCCCACCTTTGCCAGGAACATCCTATGTACAACCATCATTAGTATGACAAGATTATTAATTTGACAATGGAATTTTCCCTCTATACCTTTTAGTATTTGACTCTATCCCCATTGTATTTTAAAACATCTCTAGTGTGTTTTTTCTCTTTAGCTCATAAACTATCAGCAACGGAGGTTATCTCAGGAGCGTTCTGAGATTATGTAGTCTCCAGAAATGATTGTGATGTATTGGTGTTGACCCCATCTGTAAAGTTATTTTTACAAAGACTTTCACATTAAAGTTCTTTTCACTGAATGTTATGCTATCTGACAAACTTCTCTGCCAAAAAGAAATTTTTGCTTTATTTTTTTAATATATATTTTATCAATTATGCTATTACAGTTGTCCAGCTTTTTTTCTCCCTTTATTCCCCTCTGCCCTGCACTGTCCCTCCCACCAGCATTCCCCTCCCCTTGGTTCATGTTCATGGGTCTGACATATAAGTTCTTTGGCTTCTCCATTTCCTATATAATTCTTAACCTCCCCATGTCTATTTTGTACCTACTATTTATGCTTCTTATTCCCTGTACCTTTTCCCCATTCTCCCCCCCTGCCTCTCCCCTCTGATAACCCTCCATATGATCTCCATTTCTGTGATTCTGCTCCTGTTCCAGTTGTTTGCTTGCTTTGTTTTTGTTTTTTTTAGGTTCAGTTGTTGATAGTTGTGAGTTTGTTGTCATTTTACTGTTCATAGTTTTTGATCTTTTTCTTCGATAAGTCTCTTTAACATTTCACATAATAAGGGCTTGGTGATGATGAACTCCTTTAACTTGATCTTATCTGGGAAGCACTTTATCTGCCCTTCCATTCTAAATGGTAGCTTTGCGGGATAGAGGAATCTTGGATATAAGTCCTTGCCTTTCATGACTTTGAACACTTCTTTCCAGCCCCTTCTTGCCTGCAAGGTTTCTTTTGAGAAATCAGCTCATAGTCTTATGGGAACGCGAACGAACTCTCCTGTGAAGCTGGGAGTTTCTCCTTCCACTGCAACCCCCACAGGCTTTTACCTCCAAAGGTTTTGAGACTTTCTTTTCCTGCACTGGAACCCTAGATTGTGCAGTCTGTCTCATTCCCCAGCTGTTCCTCCTGGGGCAGGAAAAATGGGGCTGCCTGGTTCTCCAGCCACCGCCTCACCTGCCCAGTCCTCCAGCCATAGCCTTGCCACACATCCTCTCTGCCCCGGCTGCCTGTCTCTGCCCCTCCTACCAGCCTTGATGAATGTTTCTTCTTTAGCTCCTTGGTTGTCAGACTTTTACACAGTTCAATTTTCTGGCAGTTCTGGTTATTTTTTGTTTTTTAATTTGTCCTTTTGGTTATGTGAGGATGCAAAGTGTATCTGCTTACGCCTCTGTCTTGGTTGGAAGTCCAAAATTTTTGCTTTATAAATACACTAATATTTACAAATCTTTTGGGGGAAAATATATTTTTTATTTTCCTTTTTAAATAGTACATGCACATTTGTTTAAAAAATACTAAAAAGAAGAAATAAATGAAAAATTCTTGCCCCAAAAATGACTGCTGTTGAGATTTACCCAAAATTACTTTCAGACAGCTATCAGTATACTTACTAAGGACATATATACACATATGTACATAAACGAAGTCACAGTATGTATTTCTTTTTCTTTTTTAAAGGGGAAGTTTGTCTCAGCTATTTTTTTAAAAAGATTTTATTTATTTAGAGAGAGGGGAAAGGAGGGGGAAAGAGAGAGAGAGCAAAGCACCAATATGCGAGAGATACATCAATTGGTTGCCTCTTGCACATCCCTAGCTAGGGTCCTGGCCTGCAACTCAGGCACGTGCCTTGACCAGATATTGAACCAGCAACACTCAATCCATTCAGCCATGCCAGCTGAAGCTACAGACTTCTATCTTGCTTTTTTTTCCCTCCTAACTTAATGAGAACATTTTGTATAAGAAAATGACTGCAGATTTATATTGTTTTTAGGGGCCATATAGTTTTACATTAAGTGGAATCTTGATTTTTAAGAGCTATGTATATTGAAGACATTTTTTCTTTGTCTTGTGTTGCAAATTTTTGACCACTTTTTTAGCCCCTTTTTAAATAAATTTTTTTTTTAAAATTTTTATTTATTGATTTTAAAGAGCAACATCAATTTGTTGTTCCACTTATTTAGGCATTTATTGGCTGACTCTTCTATGTGCTCTGACCAGACCAGGGATCAAACCTGCAACTTTGGCATATGAGGACGATGCTCTAATCAACTGAACTACATAGCCAGGGCTCATTTTGTTAGCCTTTTAATCTTACTTATGTTTTTCCTTTACCGAAGTTATTAAATTTTATGATATAAACTTAACATCTTTAATTTTTAAATTTCTGGTTTTCCTGACATGCTTAGAATGACCTTCTTGTCTACAAGATAATAAAAATAACTTCATGATTTTGCTTAATACCTTTATAGTCATATTCTTCATTCTAAGTCTTTGTCCCGTCTTGAATTGTTGTGAGGAATGCCCAGTTTTTTTAGATTATTCCTTTCTTGGCTACACTTTATAAATTTCTTACAGCATATTCTTTCCCTCTTCTAAATACTTGAGCATCTGCCTTGCATTTCTAGGTATGTGTAAATATAGTCATCCCAAAACCTCTAATATGCAAATACAACTTTACATATGTGTATACATTCAGTATCCTCACGGCATTAGTAACCTATTGCTGTGTAACAACGACACCACAAATTTAGCAGCTTAAAACAACACACATTTATTACCTCACAATTCCTGTGGGCCAGGAGTCAGCTACAACATTGCTGGTTCCTCAGCTTCAGGTTTTCATAAGGCTGTAATCAAGATGGTATTCAAGGTTTCAGTTTCCTTTGAAGCTTGGCTGGGAAAGAATCCCCTGCAAGCCCATGTGATTGATGTAGCTTTTAGTTCCTTGTGGGTCATGATATCAAGGACCCCAGTTTTTTGTTCGCTGCTGGCCAGAGGCTATCCTCGGTTCCTTGGCTTATGTAGTTTGCCATCATGGCTGCTTATTTCCTCAAGGCCAGCAAGGGAGTCTCCTCGCAAGACAGATGTTACAGTCGTATATAACATAATCATGTACACATAATCATATACATCCTGTAACCTTTGCTATATTCTATTGGTGAGAATTAAATCACAGGTTCTGCTCACACTCAAGAGGAGGAGGTCACAGAGGTTGTGAAAACCAAGACACAGGGACTATGCAGGGCCAATTTAGAGTCTGTCTGCCACACTCACAGTCCCTGTGAGTAATATGCTGCATCAGATTAAGACTGGAGTGCTTGAGAAAGAAACTAACTTTCTTAAGTTTTACAAATTTCATTCTATCCATACATTCCTGTTCAAGTTAAGTTGAAAAAGTATAATGTCTTTGTTTTCTTTTAAAGTTCAGTAACTTTTTTCACTTGGGCTAGACTTCTGTAAGACTGCTGTAATTTGAGGTGATTATAACTATCCTTTGGCCAATCCCCTCCTGCATTCAAAAAGATCTTTTCTGCTTCTTAGGAAAAAAAAATGTCCCAATCTCATCAAGTCTGCTTCTGTGTGTTCTGAGTTCCTTAACCCTACTGATAGTTCTCTTCTGAACATGCTCAAAATTGTTCATATCCTTTTTCCCCAAAAAATCATTTTTTGTATTTCAATTGCAGTTGATGTACAATATTATATTAGTTTCAGGTGTGCAACCAAGTGATAAGACACATGAAAAATAGGAACATTTATTGAAGAAGATACAAGATACAAGAAACATTGTACATAGGACAATGATGCCTTAGTCCCCTTCAAAGTAGGCATGTTGGGACGTCACACAGTTCTCCTAATTGCCATCAACTGCCCTGTCATATTTTCCTGAATATCATCAACCATGTGAAATTGTTTCCCTTTCAAAGGTGATTTTAGTTTTGTGAAAAACCAGAAGTAACAGGGTGCCAAATCTGGGCAGTAGGGAGGCTGAGTTATCTGGGTGATTTGAGGGTTCACCAAAAAGCTGCACAAGATGTGATGCCTGAGCGGACACATTGTCATGATGAAGCTGGAAATAGGTTTACCATAGCTGTGGCCTCCTGACTCATCCAAATAGTTTTCTGTAAAGGAATGTTCAATTCTAATGCAAAATTTGATACAGATTTGTTGCTCTGCTTGCTCAGTTATTTTGAATGCGATGGACACACAGTACATATGCTAACTCAACAGCATCTACCACCCCCACTGACAAGTACGGTAAAGTCATCATTGTTCACCCATGTGCATTCCAGTTCACTCTCCTTGGCTGTCAGGTTACATCGATGCCATGCAAACCATTCTTGTTACATTAACAATGGCTGGACTATTTCCAGACAGACCTCGTATAACTTACTAAGTGATTACCCTGATAAGTCTAGCATCCAACATCATACATAGTTATTAGAATATTACTGACTGTATATCCTATGCTGTATTTTACATCCCCATGACTATTCTGTAACTCTCAACTTGTACTTCTTAATCCCTTCACCTTTTTCACCCATCACCCCAACCTATCTGACAACTGTCAAAATATTCTTTGTATCAATGTGTTTCTTTTCTACTAGTTCATTAATTTTTTTAGATTCAATTGTTGACAGATATGTACTTATTACCATTTTATTGTTCATATTTTTAATCTTATTTTCAAGAAGACCCTTTAACATTTCATGTAATACTGGTTTTGTGGTAATAAACGCCTTTAGCTTTTCCTTGTCTGGGAAGCTCTTTATATGTCCTTTGGTTCTAAGTGATATCTTTACTGGGTAAACATAATCTTGGTTGTAGGTCCCTGCTTTTCATTACTTTGAATATTTCTTGCCAATCCTTTCTAGCCTGCAGTTTCTGTTGATTAATCAGCTGACAGTCTTATGGTAGCTCCCTTGTAGGTAACTGACTGGTTTTCTCTTGCTGCTTGTATGATTCTCTTTGTCTTTAACCTTTCGCATTTTAATTATGATGTGTCTTGGTGTGGGTCTCTTTGGTTTCATCTTGTTCAGGAATCTCTGCACTTTCTGGACTTACATGGCTATTTTCATTACCAGTTTAGGAAAGTTTTCTGTCATTATTTTCAAATAGGTTTTCAACTCCTTGATCTCTTTCTTCTCCTTCCTGCACCCCCATGATGCAAATGTTGGTGTGCTTGAAGTTGTCCAAGAACCTCCTTATACTATCCTCTTTTTTCTTCTGCTGTTCTGATTGGGGTTTTTTGCTTCATCATTCCAAATTTCTGATCTGAGTCTCAGGTTCATCTACTCTACTGTTTATTCCCTATAAATTATTCTTCATTTCAGTTAGTTTACCTTTAATTTATGGCTGGTTCTTTTTTCATGGTTTTCATGTCCTATTTTTATGCTGTTGAAGTTCTAAGTTAATTTACTCTTCCCCAAAGTTCATTGAGCATCCTTATAACCAGTGTTTTGAACTCAGCCTCTGGTAAATTGCTTGTCTCCATTTTGTTTAGTTCTTTTGCTGGAGTTTGTTCTGTTCTTTCATTTGGGAGATGTTTCTTTGTGTCCTCATTTTGGCTGCCTCCCTATGTTTGTTTCTATTTTTAGGTACAGCTTCTATGTCTCCTAGTCTTGGTAGAGTGACCTGATATAATAGGTGTCTTGTAGGGTCCAGTGGCACAGCCTCCCCATTCAAACAAGCTGGGCATTCCAGGTGCACCCTCCCATGTGGGCTGTGTACACCCTCCTGTTGTACTTGAGCCTTGATTGTTGTTGGCATGTCAATGGGAGGAATTTACGCCCAGGCTCAGCCACTACAAGGCCTGTGACCACCATGGAGAATCAGTTGTGTAGTCGCCCACCCTACAAAGTAGGACTTACTTCAGCAGGGCTCTGGTGCCCACTGAGTCCGTCCTTTGAATGTGTCACTTGTAAAGTGGATAGGGTGGTATTTCAATGTGGTCTGAAGCTGTCCACCAGGTTTGCTGGCTTGTGGCCTCCCAGGAGGTAGTGCAGGCCAAGTTCAGCTGCTGCCTGTGTTCTGCCTGGGTCCACCCGGCATGAGCTATGAAGTGATCTTCATATGGCTACAGCTTGTGCTGGGCTTGAAGGTGCCCAGGAGAGGCCAAGCTGTGAGCTAACGCCAGCTGTGACTAGTGCCAGGCCTGGGGCTATTACAGGACTGAAGGGGGTTAGTTTGCATGCATCAAAACCCAATAAGACACAAACAAGGGTTTGCAGCCAAGCAAGTAAGGATTTATTAATGCTTAAAGACCAGGCTCCCGATGCTTCCCAGGGGATGGTATATATAGGGGAAAAAATTCACTAATCATGGTGACTAACAGAGTTAGGGTGATTGATTGGTGCTAGGGTGGGGGCATTTGATCATTGCATTTAGTGCTGGTGTCAGCCATGGATTGTTTCCTCCAGTTTCTTAAGGATTTGTTCTGCTTTCTGGGGTCCAGAGCTAAAACACAACTGAGGCCAAGATATTATGTTTAGTTTGATTGAAAATTCTTTCTCAATTGTCAGTACACTAAGGACCTTGTTTCTGAGAATACTGGATGCTGCCCAGAACTTCATTGTCCTAAAGGCTTAATGATTAAGTACAGTAGAGGGAAGTGAAGAGTCAGGGTGTTGGGTGAGGCCAGTTTGAGTTCAAGGAAAAAATAAATAAGTAAATAAAAGGCCAGATTAGCCCTGGCTGGTGTGGCTCAGTGGGTTGAACCCAGGCCTGAGAACCAAAAGGTCACCAGTTGGATTCCCAGAGCACATGCCTAGGTTATGGGCCAGGTCCCCAGTAGGGAGTGTGCGAGAAGCAATCATTTGATGTTTCTTTCCCTTTCTTCCTCCCTTTCCTCTCTCTCTAAAAATAAACAAATAAAAAAATTTTTTTAAAGGCCCGGTTAAAGAAATAAGGTTTCTGTGTGTGAGAGGTCCGGGGGCATGCTGAGGCCAAATGCTGCTTGTTTGAGAGATTTTAGGAAAGCGTGAAGCATGAGGCAAGACAGGCCATTTGTTTGGAAAAGCCACTGAAAGCAGCATGGATGGGCCTGCAAGATGGGTGGGGCAGGGTCTCAGGGAATCACCAGGGTGGGATAAACCATGTGACCCAAGTGATAGAGTCTCAGATATGGTGCCTACCTGCCAGATCTGTGTGGGAGGCCTCAGGAAAGAAACAATGGCCTCTGCCAACACTTCTGTTTGGGAGAAAGCTGCCCCTACAGCTCTCGCCCTGATGCTAGACAATTCAGTTCCTCCCTATATGTCTCTGGTGCCTTTTGAGCTGCTTTTCCAGTAGTGAATCTCTGAGCAAGTGAATTCGGGTAACTTCATGCTTGGGCCCTTTAAAGGGAGTACCTGGGACTCCAGAAACCCTTTGTCTTGCTCAACTTCAATACCCATTGGTTGCACAGGCAGAAGTTATGGAGACTTCTCTTCTTGACACCAGAACCCTGGGGCTGGGACCCTTCACTCCTCGGTGGGGTGGGGTGGGGGGCTTTGCAGCCAAGATGCCCCTCCTGATTTTTATCCACACATGGGTATAGGATCAGCCTGTTCCACATCTCTGCCCCACAAGTCTCAATGTGGCTTCTTCTTTATATCCTTAGTGGTAGGACTTCTGATCAGCTAGATTTCAGGTGGTTCTGAATAATGCTTGTCCTGTAGTTTAGTTGTAATTTTGATATAGTTGTGGGAGGATGCATGCACCACATTTCCCTATGCCACAATCTTGACCAGAATCCTGTTTATATCTTTTTTAATGTCTATGCAAATCATTTTTTTTTATTTTTAAACTAGATTCTGGATGACGGAATCAGATCTTGAATTTTTTGATTCATAAGATTTCTATACACAGTTAAGAGTCTTTGCAAATCTGTTTCCACTCTACTTTTTTTTCTTCTGTAGCCTCATGATTTTGGAGGCCGTCAGCAAAAATTTTTGCGTTTCCTGGTCCCAATTTTCATTCAAAGATATGGAAATGTGAGGATTCCTTCATCATTGAAATTACTCTCTTATCTTTCCCATGCATCGTAAGAGTCTCTATTTTGTTGCTAGGGATGTAAGTTGGGAAATTAGCAAGTTAATTTCTTTATATGTGGTACGAAAGGATAGGCAGCAAGAGAAACAGTATTCAGAGTTTTAAAGTATCCCATACCAAGTTTTTAAACTAGTAATTCCTTTCTAAGGTAATGAGACTGCCATCTCTAGTACTGATAGCTAGTTCCTATATATCTACTGCCTAAGGATTTGTTTATACCTCAGCAGAAGCATGAGTAAGCGGTGGCTCCTGTGGTCCAAATACCAGACCATGAAAGAGGGAGCAGGAGGGGCAAAGCATTCTTATCACACAGATTAGGTGCAGAGAAGAGGTCTATAAAAACCAGAGTGGAGAGGCATGCTGCAGGATGAAACTCAATCTAGCAGGCCTGTCACAAGGGAAAGAGAAAATTCACAGTGGATCATAGGAGAAGAATATGGTGGGTACAAAGTAAAGTGGGCAAGAATGAATAGTGAGCCGGGCACAAGGTGAAACCATACTCTATTATTTCTTTAAAGTAGCAACATAGGTTCCCAGAGAGAAAAGCCAGCAAGGGTTCCTCTTACATTCATGTTTTAAAAATGCCCTCACACTGAAATTGCTAAACAAGGTAGTGTTTATGTTTACTTCGTAAGTTGTGTTCATATCTAGATTTTGTAGGACATGAAGTTTAGACAATAGTGGGGTACTTCTTTATGAAAAATAGTGCACAGTTAAAAATTGAGAAAACTAGGCACAGGGGATTGGAAGGCATGCCTGAAATATAACCTTTATAACTTTGTGATATATCTACCTCTGCTGGGTGAAGCAGAAGGATCTGGGAGAGGCCTTAATTCAAATCCTAACTGTGCTACCTCCTAGCTTTGGAATCTTGTGAAGTTTATTTCCCTCTGAAGCTTAGTTTCTTATCTATAAAATAGGGATAATGTTAATCTTCCTGGGTTGTCAGTGAAGAATAAATAAGAGAATTATGTTAAAGGGCCTAGTCCAATGCCATACCTGCTAATATTGATAACTTTACATGGTGCTAAAGTTTGATAGGTATGGTTGTTGATGAAGAGATGAACATTAATTTATCCTTATTGCTTAGAGCTTGTGAAAAAAGAAACAAGAGGCCTAAAATGGAGTCACTTGTGCTAAGTCACTTGGTTAAGTCAGCAAACCAAGACTTAATAACTAACCTAGTTGGACTTTCAGCCTCTCCCAGGAATGTGGCATTTAACTAGTCAAAGTGGAATTATCTCATCAGCACTAGTAAAGTCATCTGCACAATAGACCCCTAAAGGAAGGTGACCTTGCCTGAAATAATCCACTCTTTGCTGGAAACTTCCTTTTCCCTCTACCATTCTACCTTTAAAAACCTTCCATTTTAGTTCTTTGTGACTTAGAGAAATAGAGATGGAGCAGAAACTTTCAGCACTCAGCATTCTTGGAAAATTTCCCATCCAAGTACTAACGAGGCACAAACGTCATTAGCATTGGTCAATAGTTTGTGCACATGAAAAACACACACCTGGTCTCCAGGCTCAGCAGGACTGAGTGGCTTGCTGTTTTCTTGCACTCCCCTCTGGATTCCTAGGACCACCCTGTGCCTTCCACTTGACCCCAATTCCTTTGTCTCAATTATGCCTGGCTTGTGATTTCCATTGTAGACTGGGGTATATGGGGACCTTTGCCCTTTTGTGGAGCTATAAACTCCCATCAGTGTTCTCTCCAAAGCTTGGATTGGCCCCTTTCCAGTGCAGGAGCATGAGCTTTACTTTTGGGGTACCAGGTTCAAAGCAGCATAGGGAACTCATTTCTCAGGGCATCAGGTAGGCCACCTGAAGTGCAGGTTTTATACCATAGCGCTGGGAGTTTTTCTCCCAGGCATTGAGGAAGAAAAAGCTCTCCCTCGTGTAACTGGATTGTCCAAAATGCAAGGGGACCTTTATTTTTGTGTAGGAGCTTGGACTGCTCTTCAGGGGCATGAGAAATCATATGGGCGGAAAGTCATAGGGGTACCCTTGTTCTGTGGGGTGTATGCTTTTGTTTGTGTATGCTTATGTGTGTTTGGCCTGGCTGGGGCACTTGCAAACGAAAGGGAAGCAAAAGCTATAGCACCCCGTATTCCCAGGGGGTCTCCCATCCCAGTACTAATCAGGCCCTACCCCTGATTAGTAATGAAACAAGATGAGGGGGACAGGGTTGGTGGTGTTCAGGGTAGTGTGGGGACAGATGCCTCCCAGCACCCCAAAAACTGATGCCTTGCCTCCAGGCCTGTTGTAACTGAAGAACCAGTGGGGTCCTACCACTCCTTGCCAATAGGCAAAGACTGGAGACAGAGTTTGGTGGAAAGGAAAGGGAATCTTTTATTTAAAGTACATATCATTTGAAATAATGGCAGATTTCTGCCTCAAAGCCTGTTTCCTCTAAAACATCCAAATAAAATCACCCTGCCACCCTCTACGGGCTCAGTTCAAGGCTGCTCAGGAACCTCTTTTCCCATCCAAAGGCACCATCCTTTAAGAAACTAGGTGGCTTAGCTGCTTTCCAGTCGCTGTCTGCCTTCAGGCATTCTTTGGAGTCTGTGCATCCAAGTGTCCTACTTGCAGAGTGCTGTCCTCTTCCTCCGGCCGCTGCCCTCCCGTGCATCTGTGTATCTGGTTGGGTAGGATCCCACACAACACAGCTCCAGTTACGGCCCTCGCTTTGGCTTCTCCTGTGGAGGAGGGGCATAGGGCTCGTTGCCATGCAGTTTCCAGGACTGGCAACAACCAGTCTGCTAAGTCCCATCCCATAGGTTAGTAAGGTGGGTCAAGGCCCTGCCCAGGCAGGAGTGGGCGGAGTGGCAGTGATGGCAGGAATTGCTGTCACCAGGCCCCTGCAGGAGGAGCGCAGGCAGCGGGCAGGCAGGGGAGGAACGCAGGGCTTTCCCCCCCGGCCCTGCCACCTCCAGGGACCTGCAGGACTGAGCCTTTTCCCCTCCCCTCTTACCGGATTAGCGCTAACTGAGCCAGGCAGGCCCAGCCACTTGGGGAGGGAGCATGGGAAACGCTCCCAGATCACGTAGTCCCCCCAGTGCCCACCGGCTCAGGAATGTGAGCCACAGCTAGCTGAGCCTACAAGCCAGGGGATGGGAAAACAATTCCCACAGTGTTTCCGCACACTGTGCTTTTAAAGGCAGCCCCCATACTCCCCTGCACAGTGGAAGTAGATGGGAGGGTATGTCCTTCCCGCCCAATCAGGTCCCTAGCTCTAAGCATTAGCCCTACGCACTCCTTTTCTGCTGAGTAATGCCTGCGGCCTCCCGGTTGCAGGGCAACACGTGTTGTGCCGTCTTTGGTGCTTCTCAACACCTCCCCCAGTTGGGGCGGGGAAGGTTGTCCTTGTTATACTATTACTATTGGGCCGCGGGTTTGAGAACTGCCCTCTCACAGATACTTTGTGACTGAGCCTTCCACCTGCTTCTCCCCAAACTACTCAGGTTTGAGGGACCAGGAGGAAAAGGGCATGTCCTATGGGGTGTGGGATTCCCTCCTTAGTAGCTCAGTTTTTTCCCTCCCCACAGTGGGAGTGCTGCCTTCTCTCTGTGCGTGGGATTCCTCAAGCAGAGCCAGGAGGCTCTCCCACCCCGCGGGGACAGGGTAGTGGGGGCGGGTGTTGTGAGCTGCAGAGTTTCCGGGTTTCCTAGGCAGTGCAGTAATTTCTCTCCAAAGCAAGGGCCAGGCTTCTGTCCCTGAGTTCCCTCTTTCCGGCGCGGGACATTTTAGGACACCCTTCCAGGGTCCAGGGTCTCCACAGGGGCGTGGGGTGTGTGCTCCCCTGCATGCAAGCGGCAGACCCACTCAGGGACTGGGGTTCTTTGAGTACGCTGGTGAAGGTGAAGGTGAAGGTAGCCCCCTCTACAGAACTGGGTACATTCCCCCTGTTAAAAAACAAAAAACTTTCCATTTTGTTATAGCTCCTGGGAGCGCTTTACTGCTTGCTAGATGGGCTATTGCCTGACTCATGAATTATTGAATAAATCCAATTAGATCTTCAAAATTACTCAGCTGAATTTTGTTTTTTTGACAAACTCCAGTTCTTGGGAATTGAGGAAAATACCTTTAACTGACTTAAATGTTTCAAGTATCTGCTGAGTGAACCAAATACTCAAAGGTTTTTTACTACATTCAGTAGATGACATTGAACTGTCTTGAAGCTTCTGTTCTAGTGGTGCTATGTCTGGACTATAATCAAGATCAAAATTGTGAAAGTAATAATTCTTGGAATGACTACAGTTGCTGGAAACCTCAACTCTCCTTGTCTCTACTCCCTGTCTCTCATGACTTCGATGCTTTTGAAGAGAAGCAACCAGTTATTTTGTCCAATGCCCTTCTGTGTTACAGCCTCTCTGGGCTGGACAGGTCCGCTCAGGGCTCAGGTAGACGGAAGAAGATGCCTAGAGCCTTGGGGATGGTTGACACGCCTTTATTTGGGAGAGTCGCACAGGCACAAGCCCGGTCTGGGGAAATCACACAGGCCACAAAGCCTGTGTCCACGCTGCACACAGGCCATGAGCCCATGTGGAGGGGGTCACACAGGCCACAAGCCCATATCCAAGTCGGCGCCCCAACTCCCCACCTCGTCCAAAGCTTCTATCCTTTAAATACTCCTCCAAACAAAGCAGGCAATAGGCTAGGAAGGTGAAGCAACTATCATGAGCTGTGCATGCGGTACTACTCAAAGCTACAGGGCAGTTTATCGCACCTGGGGCTCAAGGTTGTAAGACCTGAGCTCAAGGCTGTGGGAACACTGCTTTATCAGACTCCTTCAAGGTTGTGAGGAGCTGCTCCCTCTAGTTACCCACACATCTGGGTGAGGGAGCCAGACTGCCTCCATGTACCCCACACGTTCACTCTGGGGTTTGTTGTATGTTTTCTCATGACTGTACTGATCTTTTTTTTTTTCCAAAAACACCACAGAAATTTTGTTGTGTCCTCCTTAGTACATCATCTCATGAAGTCCATGATACAGAGTTTTATTACTCACGAGGTTGACTTTGGTCATTTATTTCTCTTTGGTGCCTGATTTCTCTACTTGTGAAGTTACTATCTTTCTATACTTAATAAATAACCTGGAGGAGATACTTTGAGACTATGTGAATTCTGTTCCTCCTCAAACTTTCATCTACTAATTTTAGTACTCATCAGTGAATCTTGTTTACAAGAATTATTACAGTGGTATTTGTCTAATGGTGATTTTCTTTTCTTTTTTCAAAGTTTACTGTTTTTTATTTACTTTTAAAGCATATTTGGATTTTGCCATTACAGTTGTCCCTCTTTTTCCTCCCCTTTATCCCCATCTACCCTACACTGTACCAACCCCCAGCATTCTCCCCACCCCCCACTTAGTTCATGTCCATGGGTCGTACATATAAGTTCTTTGGCTTCTCCATTTCCTATATATTCTTAACCTCCCCCTGCCTATTTTGTACCTACCATTTGTGTTTCTTATTTCCTGTACCTTTTCCTCCATTCTCCCCACTCCTCCTCTCTACTGATAACCCTCTCTGTGATTTCCATTTCTGTAATTCTGTTCCTGTTCTAGTTGTTTTTGTTTTTTAGTTTCAGTTATTGATAGTTGTGAGTTTGTTCTCATAGTTTTTGATCTTCTATTTCTTAGGTAAGTCCCTTTAACATTTTATATAATAAGGGCCTGGTGATGATGAACTCCTTTAACTTGACCTTGTTTGGGAAGCACTTTATCTGCCCTTCCATTCTAAATTATAGCTTTGCTGGATAGAGTCATCTTTGATGTAGGTTTTACCTTTCATAATTTTAATGGTGATTTTCTATTTCTCTCTTTCCTTATACATTTATTAATTAAATTCTAGTGTACAGAAAAGCTGTTCTTTCTCCCTTATTTATTTATTTAGCAAAACTTATTAAAGTATTTTATTCTTTGGGTTACAACCCAGTACTATCATTATTCATTTTGATGCTCTAATTGTTCCAGTTTAAGAAAACCATAATTTGTTGTTTAGTTTATTATTCCACTTGCTCCTTTCTTTCCCTTCAGTATGATATTTGAAAAGAGATAAAAAAAGGCCAACAGGTTTCTCTCATCTGTGATTAAACAGAGCTGTGCCTATTCATGTAAAGGTCTCCAGAGGAGAGGAGCCCACTGCTGATGTTACTCAGAAATACTCTTTTTGAAATGAATCATGCTCCTTCTTCACTTGTTCCACCCCTAGGAGAGATAAAAACTTGCCAGGAGAGTGGATCATAGCATATGGCCATTTAAATATGCCCAGGGTTAATTTGATAGGAACCAGACTTCGTAGCCTGCTTTTTCCATGGCTCACTTTTTTTTCACATGTATGTTTGGGGAGCACAGCCTTCAGTTATCTTTTCTAATAATCCCCAGGGAATCTTAAAATTTATGCAGCCTCTTGAATGAGAACTCTTGAATATTGATTCTATTGTAAGCTGTTCCCAGGTTTTCTGATTCTGTACCCAGGAGACCAACGGACGACGGTGGCAGGAGGTACCTGTAAGGCTAGTCCTGTCTGATTGCGCTAAACCTCAGACAGGGACTGCACTAATGACGAACTGCACGAATACTCATCTACTGATGATTCTCAAACTTTTAAACTGTGGTCAGTCTACACAGGGCAAAACACCTACCACATCCATTTCTATGTTACAGAGAAAAAGAAATTGGGGATAACAAGGATTTGGAGAGAAATAAAATAACAATCAAAATGGTAATCTGGCAGCACTTATGTTAAAAAAAAACCAGTAAGACCAACAGGTAAAACCAAACATTCCTTAATACTAGAGCGGCAACTCAAAACCAACTCAGGGGGATCCTGACGGTGCCTGGTGACCACCGGGGCGTTCCTGGAAGCTGGAGATTCCAACCGCTGGCACGCGTGGACCCAGGAGCGGCCGAGCACCGTCGCCAGAGGCTGTGTGGTGTCCCAACTTCTTAGAGTGCTGAACCTGAGTCCTCAGTTATCTGGTAATTTCCGATTACAAGTATCAGAGTTTCCAGTGCTTAGTAGGTCAAATAATAGGTCATTAAAAAGTACCACCCACTGGTAAGTAAAAATGGAAGCTTAATAACATTGCCTTTGAAGATGGACTGTTTTGAATGAATTTGCGGCCTCTCTCGGAGGACCCTTTTCATCTGTTGCTTTATTTTACACAGTTAAATCAGATGGATGGATTGTTAGGAGGGGACAGGAAAAGGGGCAGCCGAAACATGAGAATAATAAACTCCACCAGGCCCCGCTCTGTGTTATCATGATGTGCTTCCCGTCCCTGCTTCCATGCCTGGAGATGGATGAGGGGTGAGAGAGGGAAACTCCCTTAGACTCCCTGCTTTACCCTCCTTCCCACTCTTCCGGGTCCTTTCTGGCACATTGTTCTCAGCCCATTTAGCCCCCTCCCCATCCCGACTCTCACCCTCTACACTCTGACTCATTCTTACTGGCCAGCCTGAGCCCATCTTTCCTCTGGGGTCTCCCATCCCCTTCAGGAAATCTTCCCTGCTCGCTGTGAATAATTCCTTAAGGATAAATAATAGCTTCCTTTTGAGGGCTTGCTCTGTGTCAGGCCCTTTATGCATAGTACACATTATCTCCTGAAACCTCACACAGCCTTGCAAGATAAGGACTAGTCTGCCTTTTCTGTAGATGAGGCAACGAGACTGGCAGAAGTTGAACACCTTGCTCAAGGCCACATACTGGAAGGTGACAGAAGCAGGACTCAGCAGTCCCTGCCTGGATCTGCTGGCTTCACAGCCTAAGCAGCTTGCCACTGCACTTCACCTTGGCCAGCGGGCTCTGCCCCCGGCCCTCCGGGCTGGCTCCAGCTGAAAGGAATGACGCTCACTGCAGCTGCCTCCTGGGCTGCTGCTGCCTCGGAACCCAGCCCCCCCACTACCTCCGCCACCTCTTCACAGACACCTCCTCAGTAAGGATGGGTTTAGGGCTTTGTTTTGTTTTAAACATTGGCGCTTCCTTCTCTTTATTGGTTTGAAAGCATTTAAAAATCAATTCTAGCACATTATTTAGAAAGTCGAACAATACTGAAACTTAAAAAGCAGAAGTGAAAAACGTCTCTTTACTTCATTCCTGACTCCAACCCTGCTCTCCAAAGGTAACTACTATGAACCATTTCATGAATATTTCCTCAGACTTTTCTATATGTATACAAATATGTGCGTGTTTTTAGGAAACTTTTCTCATTTTACTTAAGAGTTCCATAATCTATGTGTCTTTATTCTAAATCATTGTCCATTCCAAGCTGTAAGCTGCAAATGGTAGGATAAATGTATTTTTAAGTTAATCTACACAGACCTGACCAAGAAAACACCTATTGTTGATGGATTTATGGGAGCACTTGAGTTGGACAAAGGGGTGGGAGGCAGAGACCCTGAGGTCACCGAGAAGGAAGCGTATGTGAGCTGCAGGGAGGAGAGCCAGTGGCGCATAGGCCTACTGGCTTGACCTGCCAGGGTGCACACACTCACGAGGCTGTGAAATCTCTCACATGTGAGTTGTCTGTGCCATGGGAGGGGAGAGAGTTGGGGGGCGGGCAGGAGGGTGGAATGTGGGCTGGGCCAAGTTTAGAATTACAATTGCTACAGGGGAGTTGGAACCACACTTTAAATAGGCAGCACCTTCCTCTTCCCTCTTAGATAATTCTTCCCCTCTCTGGACCTCTGGCAGCAACTTCAAGCAGGTTGGTAACATTTTCTTCTCTTCTTTTTCTGTTTGGTGGGGTCCACAGGACTTACAAAGAAAAGATATTTTGATGCTCTCCTAGAAAATATTTCTGACATTTATGTGTACATATGCAGAGAGTATACACTATTTTCTTTACTTCATGAAACTTCAGTGGCTGTTGACTTAAGGGACAATGTGATTTGGAGAAAAATTATCCTAGATTGAGAGGAAAGACATTTGGGATTAATTCTAAGAAAATGAAGGCTTCTCTGTGAAACAAGATAAGATTGAAAGGACAAAGAAATGTTGACATGATTGATGAAAATAAAAATTTGAATGTCTGTGATTCTACTAAGTGCTTTCATATATATAGTCATTTCATCCTTATAGCTAAGTATATCCTATCAATTTTCACTTTTACAGATGAGAAACTAAGTTTCAAAGTAATTATTTTTTTTCTGAAGTCAGGCAGTGAGTGGCAGGACACAAAGCAAAAATCTGAAGTCAGGCTTGTTTGACTCTATACCTCACGTCATTTCAACTGCATGATGCTGCCTCTGAGAAGCGGTGCTCTAACGAGGCCGAACGGCCCAGACTGGATAGGGACAGTGTTTCTCCTGGAGCCTGCGGGGATGAAGAAGTGAAGGGAGATGGTGTGCCGTCATTGGAATACAGCCACCAGACGCCAAAGGGAGGGCCAGAACCCGCACAAGACATCAGCAACCTTCTCTGAAGGACTGAGGAGTCCTTGGAAACAGCTGCTTGGGCGTTTCCTTCTTAGCCCACATGTGGAGTTCATTCCCTAATTTATCAAGTAAGCCAAGGTGCCTACTCTTCCCTGACATTCTGGATCCCTTGGGTAGCTCAGCTGGGGCGGCTGGGCTCCAGGAGAGCCTGTGCCCGGATGGGGCTCCTGCTGAGTAAGTTCTGTTAACATGAATTTTTCTTGAGATGTAGAAAAAAGTTTATTTGTCCACTTTTCCAGAACAGGGACTACTGTATACAATCAGGGGAGAGTCGTTAGAAGATGCTTATATTAGACATGCTGATAAACCTAGGCAGCCAACGTGACCAAGGGATATAATTGAAAGAATAGGAACAGAGTGAGTTCAAGTCCTGGCTGTGCCATTTATTAGCTGTATGGCAGCAGATGTTGTTTAACCTCTCTGAGCCTCCGTCTCTTCATTTACAAAGCAGAGGTAATACTGCTTACATCTCAGGGTTGTTGTATAGATTAAATGAAAAAAAAAATGTATGTAAAATGCTTAGTCCATAGTAGTTACTCGCTAAATGTGAGTCACATCCAGTCTTATCTTCAATCCCATGAGAGTCTAGAATAGGACAATGAAGCGTTTAGAATTGTTCTTTATTCATTTTGTGTTGTCTTCTCTACTGTAAGTTTCCTACATTTGTCAACACCAAAAAAGAAAAGAGCCCTGAATTTGTCTTTCTCTTATGCTGATTTCAGAGAGAGCTGGAGGGAGTAGCTAGGAAGGTCAGCTCATTTTATTCAGAGCTCCTGGTCCCACTCAACCTCTCTCATTGCTTTGGAAGGATTTTGTTTTAAACTGGCTTTTATTTTCATATTACAAAATATAACATATTCTTTGATAAATGTATAGAAAATATAGATAAGAAAAATATTTCTATATTCCAACCACTGAGAGAAAAACATTTTGCTGAACATCCTAATCTTTCAATGCATATAAATATAAAATATTTTTCCAGCCTAATCATATTGTATGTCCTGTCTTATAACTGTCTTCGCTTCACATCTTAGGAACTCCACTTCATTCATTACACTTTCTTCTGCAACACAATTTTTAATGGTTATATAGTAGTACATTGTGTATATGTGCCTTAGCTTAATTAATTAATCTATTTGTCATTTCGAACATTTCTAATTTTTTGCTGTTATAAGCAATGGACATCTTCAAGGCCAAATCTTTACCCACAGTCACAATTATTTCCTTAGAATAAATTCCTGCAATGGAAATTGGTGGCCTTGAGGATTTATAAAAATCCCATCCCTTCAGTGGCCCCCAGCATACAGAATGGAGAAACTTCAACACATGCTACTGCAGGCAAGGCTAGTTGTGGGGTGTCAGGGGGAATTCAGGCAGTCCCGAGCCTGTGGGAATCCTTCCATGTCCACAACCCCAATCCGAGAGAATGTGTAGTGGAAGCAACATCTATACTCCAGTATCAATCTTTCTCCCTGAAACAGGAAAGGAATATATATTTTCAGCAGCTGTCACCCAGCCTCTATCAATAAGAAGTGCTAAGGAGGGCAGGGGTCTGCAGGCAGGGGAAGAGGAATTCACTCTCTTCCAGTGCATTTATTCCTGTGGACATTTCCTGGTGAAGGATGGGGAAGGGCTGCCCTTCCTGAGTTCCCAGCAGTGACAGAGCGCCCTGCTTGTTTTCCAGGTGGGATGGATAGCCGGGTCTCGGGCACAGCCAGTAATGGAAAGACAAAACCAGTGTACCCAGGCATGGAAAAGGCGGAAGAAGGTGGCACCCTGGAGCGGGGGCACTGGAACAATAAGATGGAGTTTGTGCTGTCTGTGGCCGGGGAGATCATTGGCCTGGGCAACGTCTGGAGGTTTCCCTATCTCTGCTACAAAAATGGGGGAGGTGAGAGCCACTGCACCGCCCACCATCCCTTGGAAGGAGGATTCCTCCACGTCCTGCACTTACTACCTCCCTGGGGAGTCCCATTGACACATAAAATACTGGAACTGGAAAGACCCTTCCTTAGATGTCGTTAAGGACAACACTGCAGGAGACTGAGACAGATCACATGGCTTCCCCGGGGGGGGGTTTTCTCTTATAGCGTGGTTCACAGAAAGTGAGTGCAGGCCTGAAACCCGATGGATTAGAGTTTGGATTCGGGCTCTGCTAGGTACTCTCTGCATAACCTTGGGCAAGTTGCTTGACTCCTCAGAGCCTCAACTGCTGCTCCTGTGAATTGAGATAGTAATACCTGCCTTTTAAGGATGTTGTAAGGATTAGAGATAATGTATGTAAAGTGCTGAATAAATGGTAGCTATGTTGAAAATGATATTGACAGCAAACTGCCCCATGGTCTTGAGATTCCTTAGCTGTGGATTTGTGTCTTCCTCCTGGTCTCTGGTGCCGTGACTTTCCCTAAGCCGTCACTACCTAACCCTACCAGCGTCGTAACCTTTGATACCAGCGGTTCTTCTTTTATACATTTCCCACTGGAAATGTATGTGTGGAGCACTAATTCTAACTCTTTACCTCTGGTTCTTTGTTGGCTTCTCATTCTCCTCCATTCTCACCCCTGGGGTAACTTTGCTACCCCCACAGCAGTGGTGGTAATTTTCCTACACTTACTTTCAAGGAATCCCAGATCACTGCTGTGGGAAGCCCCAGAGGGCCTTCACAGGTACTGAGGGTTGTGGCTGAGCAGTGGGTTGGGAAGGTCTCCTTGTTGATAGTTGGGCTCCCAGGTCTGGTTTTGAAGTGAGGCTGCAGTCAAGGCTGGAGGAAGGAGAAACACAGAGGCAGGTCACTGGGGAAGATGCTGAGGGAAGTAGTAATTTTATGGGTCACAGGGATAGAGAATACCTTAATGCAATGCCTCCCCCTTTTCTCAAAATTTTTTATTGATTGATTTAAGAGAGAGAGACATCAACTTTTAAAAAGATTTTATTTACTTATTTTTATAGATGGGAAGAAAGGGAGAAAGAGAGGGAGAGAAACATTGGGTGAGAGAAATATCCACCAGTTGCCTCGCACACGAGCCCCAGCCAGGACTGGACCCACAAACCAGGCGTGTGCCCTGACTAGGAATCAAACCTGCAACCTTTCGCTTTGCAGGACGACAATCAACCAACCAAGTCACACAGATAAGGGCAAAACGTCTATTTTTTATTGTTCTACTTATTTATGCATTCATTGGAAAATCTCCCTTTTGCAGGGGAGTAGAAGCCTCCAAAATGCATCAAGCTCATCTCACAATGGTTTTAGAGAGAGTGAAAACCTACAACACAGAGTGGAGGTGGGAAGAATGGAGGAGTGCACAGAGAGATGCTGAGTCCATGGTGTTCTTCTCAGGGTTGCGGCAATTGGGGACTGGCTCTGGGACTGCAGGTCAACTTGTGTTTTTCCAGAGGAGTAGGAAGCGCTGATATGTCTTTTCTCTCCAGGAACTTCTGGCCAGCAGCCTGAAATCACAGAACTTTGTTCAGGCTGCATTGTGAAAGAAGAGGGAGGTCTTTTTACTTTTGGCCTAGCCCTGGACACCCCACGTGTTCGTTTAGGAATTTAGGCCTGAACACTGTCCCTTCAGAGGATAGGGTAGAGGGATGGGCTGGTGGAAGGAGAAGGAGGAGTCTGGGGGCCTAAGCTGGGCATTGAGTCTCTGAATCTGGAACCTAGTAACCAGCTTAGGGCCCCATGTGGCAGAAAGCTTAGGTAGTGAGCAGCTTTCTCCAAGCTTCTCTGGAATTGGGCAAAGGTTGGCCTGGGAATTAGCAGGAATGGCATGAAGAGGAGGGAGAGAGTAGAGTGATCTCCAGGTCTAGTGCAAAACCACTAGGCTGAAGAAGGGGAAGTAAAAGGCCCAGTGACAGGAGCAGTAAAGTCTAGAGTTGGGGTGGGAAAAAGATCTGAACTGTTGATATAAGTTTGAGAGTCATTAGACTTTGATGGCATAAGAAAGAGAGCAAGGACCTTTAAAGATCTTGCAGAAGGCGAGGAACTACCACAAGAGACACGGGAGGGGAAACCAGTGAAGCAGGAGAAAAATCAAGAAAATAAAATGTTTGGGGGTAAGTAAAGCAACACTCACAGGGAAGAGGGAGAGAGAACTAAACAAAAGCCACAGGTAGCTTAAGAAAGATGAGAAATGAGAATTGATTATTGGATTGGGCAGTATGGAGGTCACTAGTGACTTTGTCAGAACAGTTACAGTGGAGTGTGAGGGCAAAGACTGGTTGCAGTGGGTTTAAGATCATAGGAGAGAGAAGAATTGGAAATAGGAAATATGGGCTATTTAGGCAAAACTCAGTAGGAGGTGAAGTTTGTCTCTTCTCTCTGTAGCCTCCCTCCTATGGGGAAGTAAGCCAGTATGAGTGCTGCATAGTGGTAACTGTGTACCTGTGTGTCCAGTGGTGGTGGGGACAGGTGGTGCCTGGTGACGTTTCTCAGAAGCTGCACATTTTAAAAATATTCTCACCTAAGGATATATTTACTTATTTATTTTTGAGAGAGAGAGACAGAGACATTGATTGGTTGCCTCCCATACGGGTTCCAACTGGAGTTGGAACCTGCAGCCTTTTGGTGTACAGGATGATGCTCCAAGCTACCAAGCCACCTGCCAGGGCTGAGAAGTTGCACATTTGAATTATTCCCCCAGCTCTCCACCTTCAGCTCCCTGGAGGGAAAAGGAAATCATGTTTGCTTTTCCCTCCAGGGCCTGTCCCATTAAAGCTCCTGCCTCGGGGATGAGACTCTGGATAACCTGAGGCGCGCTGTGGGGAAGGTGGTAGGAGAGGGTTTTGGCAATACAGTTCGAATTGGCCAGGAGGGAATTGAAATTACTTGCCTACTAATCTCAGTTCAGACAAAAGCAAACCATCTGCTGACATTTTATACTTAATTTCTAAGTCCACGATGCTGAAAACCATAGACAATTGTTACCTGTGCTGAGACTCTTGTTTTTGCGAGTCATAGGCCACCAGCTGGAGGCCACCTCATGTGGGGACAGGTGGTGGCCTTCCTGGCCCCACTTCCCACCCTCTTCCCTTCTCATCTTCTGTCTCTGAACACCCACATCCTGGGTGCCTCAGAACACGGGCCTTTCAGCTGGACCCTTTCTGGCTCCTTGGATCCTGGTTGCCAGCAGTCTGAGTTGTCCAACACCCAGAATACCTGGGACTGCAGACCCCCCTTAGGCTACAGCAGAGTGTGCCACAGCTGGACGCCGCAGAGCTAGGGCGCTTAGAGCTGAAGGGCTGTCGGGGAAGGGCAGCAATGAAGCAAACCTCAGCTCTAACTCTAGGGAGAGAGCATGGGGACACCCCTGTGAAGGGGACTATGTGGCAGCTGGCATCAAGGAACACTATTCTCCTTGATGCAGTTTGTAGATAATTAAGGACAAAGAGAAACAAGAAGTCCTTTTCTTCCATAAGAATAACAGTAGTATGTGACAGTTTGGCACCATTTTGAGTTAAGTACTTAACACCCAGTACTGGACAGATTAGTGTAGATTACAGCACCCATAGATGTACACTCATTGCTGTGTGGCTCCTGTGGACTATCATCAGTTTATGTCTTTTAAAGTGTCACCTGGGACATTACAGGTGACACCATAGAGTGTGCTTCTGAGAAGGGCGGCAAAATGACGCCTTTCTGGGGTGGACATGTGGCCTCTCCCGTTCCATGGGGAAGAATGCCAGGGCACTTTAGAATTTTGGGAAGAAGCTGAACATGGTGGGCATGGGGGGAGCAGCAGGTAACTGACACCAGCTGCCGTCTCCAGGACTAACCCCATCTTTTAATGGTGGTGTCAGGGCGTGGGTGGGGAGAGAGGCAAGGGTCTCACAGGACTCCCCAGTCTGTACTTGCATCTCTCTTGGGCTCCATCTTGCCCCTCACTTCTTCTCCACTTTTAGGGCCTGTGTCTCTGCCTGGTGGGTGTGGACCTTGTCCCTGTGGCAGGCTGCCCAGGTGCTCAAGGAGGCAGCCGGGGGCGGGGGGACAACTGACCAGAGGTAAGTTAAACATTGGCTTGGCTTATTGGGAAAAAACAAGTAGCTTAAAGATGGAGAGGAAGGGCTTGTGCTAGTCTTAAAACTCACCTCTCCTCCCCTCTCCTCCCCTCTCCTTCCCTCTCCTCTCGTCTCTTCTCTGTAATGTTTCCAACTCTCGGCAGTGACTGTTCATATCATCCACTGGGTTATCTCTTCCTTAATTTTCCCCTCCGGTCCAACAAGACTTGGACTGATTTATATACATATCAAACTGAATTGTTTATGATCTCAATTTCTTTGCCCATGTGGTCGGTGAGTGTTTCCCTCAGGGCCTGAATTATGGACACAGAGGTGCAGAAGGCGAAGAACTGGAGAACTCTACTCCCCCATTGACTTTGTTTTAAGCAGTTTTATTAAGGTATAATTGACTCACAATAAATTGTACATATTCAAAATATACAATTTGATAAGTTTTGACACATGTACACACCCTTGAAACCATTACCACAATCAAGATAATGAACATAGCCATCACGCCTCCAAATTCCCTCCCATCTCTTTCTCCCACCTCTGACCTCTGCCACCCATCCCAATTCAACCAAAGATGTGTTCTTTTGCAATATATACATTTTGCAGCTTTATTGATATATAACATGTACAAGTTTAACATGTATGACATGATTTAATACATGCGTACATTGTGAAATGACTACCATGATAAGTTAGTTAACACCTCCATTCCCTCATATAATTACCATTTTTTTTGTGTGTGGTGATAACATTTAAGATCTACTCTCTTAACAACTTAAAGTATATAATTCAGTAGAGTTCACTGTAGTCACCATGCTGTACATTAGATTTCTAGAACTTACTCATCTTAAAACTGGAAGTCAATATCTTTTGACCAGCATCTCCCCATGTACCCCCCACCTCCCCCCACAGCCTCCAACAACCATATTCTGCTCTGTATTTCCATGAGCCTGGCTTTTTAAGATTTTACTTATAGAGTGAGAGCATACTGTATTTGTCTTTGACTTGTTTCACTTAGCATAATGCCATCCATGTTGCTGCAAAGGGCAGGATTTTTTTTTTTATGGCTGAATAATATTCCTCTGTGTGTGTGTGTGCATGCATCTGCTGATGGACGCTTAAGTGGTTTCCATGCCTGTTTCCTGACATTATACTTTAGTTTGCCTTTCTTAGAATTTTATACAAATGGAATCATGCAGTGTATACTTTTCTGTATCTGGCTTCTTTCACTTAGCATATTGAGATTCATCCATATTTTCATGAATCAGTAGTTAATTGATTCTTTGTCATTACTGAGTAGTATTTTATTATATGGGCATACTACAATTTGTTTATTATGTTGATAAACATTTGGGTTGCTCTCAGGTTTCAGCTATTACAGGTAAAACTCCTAAGAACGTTTGCGTATAAGTCTTTCCATAAACATATGTCTTCATTTCTCTTGAGTAAACAGCTAGGAGTGGAAAACTGCCACTTTTCTAAAACGGTTCTACCATTTTACCTTCTTGCCAGCAGTGTATGAGAGTGTCCGTTTTTTCATATTCTTGTCAATACTTGGGCAGTCTTTTTCATTTTAATTTTTCTAATTGGTGTGCAATGTTATATCACTATCATTTTCATTATATTTCCATAACAGTTAATGATGTTGAATATCTTTTCATGTGCTTATTTGAACCCATGTATCTTCTTTGGTGAAAACCTGTATAAATCTGATGATTGTAAAAAATGGTTGTTGGTTTTCTTGCTATTGAATTTTGAGACTTCTTTATACATTCTGGACACAAATCCTTTATCAAATATGCATTTTGAAAATATTTTTTCTCATTCTGTCTTACATTTTTCTTTTTTTATAGTATGAAAGCAATATATTCCAAGTTTCAAATATTTGACAAGTTCTGTAGAATCTCTTTCATCAGTATGTGGAAACTTCCAAACTTCATGATCTTCTGCCAGCTAGGACTGGGTGTCATTCACTGGTTTGAGGCCAGATCCACTTCAAGGCATGTTGTGGTGGCGCAGTATTGGTGGGATGATAAAACGTGCAGTCAGGTCCTGTGTGCAGAGTGCTAAAGCTCCAGTGTTTTGGATGCTAGAGAGGACACTCCTTTTTCTGACAAGCAGGGAAGTAATGGCAGAGCCGACTACTAGAAGACGGTCTTGGTGTTATAACTGGTCTTGGAGGCAGTATTGCAATTCTACTCCTGTGAGTGAAGAGACAACCTGGCTTAGCACATTTTGCATCATCCTTACAATGTAGATGAACAAACCAACATTTTTTAGCAAATTTGCAATTGGGGAAAGCTTTGCCAAGCGAAGCAGGGTGTTGGTAAGCACATTCATCCCCATTTTTACAAGCAGCGCAGTACTGGCAGTGCTTGAAAAGTGTTTCTGGTTTCTGTGCCACACTCAGTCCATTCCTCTCAGCAGGACAGATCTGCAGAGTTTCTGCCCTTACTGATCAATCTGCAGTCTGATGACCAGTGCCTCTGCTGAGTTCTTTGACCTTTTTTCTATGTTATCTCCTTTTGTTTCCTCTTCTTTAATGGGGGAACTTTTTCTAGAGGCCCTGCTTAGCCCCTGGACCATTTTTGTCAACAATTCTTCAGAAGTTCGAGTTCTGGGAGCAACTGGGTGTCTGTTTCTGTGAGACTGTAGAATAGTTAGTTGTTTTTGTTACAGATTCTTGAGCTTCAGATATAGCCTTCAAAATTAGATTCTTGTTAGCTTGTTCAGAAGGAAGAAATGAAGCGCTGGCCAGTGTGGCTCAGTTGGTGGGAACATCCTCCTCTAGCCGAAGGGTTGCGGGTCCCATTCCTTTTCTGGAGTGTGTAAGCCCCAGTCTGGGTATGGATGGGAAGCCATTGATTGATATTTCTCTCACACATTGATATTTCTCTCTCTCCCTTCCTCTCTTTCTAGAAGCAGTGAAAAAAAAGTCCTTCTTTTTTAAAAGAAGGAATAGTGAGGTTCTCCTCTCTGGCTTTGCTGGCACTGACACATTGTTGGAGATGCTTCCTGTTATAGGACCCAGATCATCATCTTCCTCCTCTTCTCCATCGTGATTGAATTTATTTTTTTACTTTAACAACTGAACTTGCCACAGGCAACCATCCCTTTTGAAAGTTTTCTTCCTCAATACTCGTTTATTGTTTTTTTGTTTTTCTGTTTGAAGAAGGGACTGTAGGTCTCTTCTAAGCCATTAAGAACTGGTTCACACAAAGTCCTGTTTCATATACCTGGCTGTTCTGTATAATGAGTTCCTTGACGGCATAAATACTGTTTCGTTGCTATTAAAATGTTTAAATGAACACCGCCATCTGCAGTTCGACTCGCAGGTTGTCGATAAATTTCAATAGAAGGGTGAGAAGAACCATATATAAGGGTCACTGTAGATATTTCTGAGATAAGGGATTCTCCTGCATAAAATCGATGTCTTCATCAATGGGATCATCTAGTTCTGGCTTAATATCAGTCACATCTTCAGGGGGTGCTGGCTCCCTCAGAGGGTTCACTGTTGACATCAGTCAGGTTGCAGCTCCATCATCATAAGTCTGTCTGACATTGGTGGGTTTTGCTCCTGTGGACTTGAAGAAACTCTGGACTCTCTTTTCTCAGGTCTTGTGCTAGAAACTGCAAGGGGTGGCACTGCAGCTTCCTGCCTCTCTCATCTTCTCCGTATCATCCACTGAGTTATCTCTTCCTTAATTTTGTCTGAAGGCATGCTACTGTCAAATATGTTGGTATCAGAAGATTTTGGACTAGAGGGGTAGGTAGTAACAGAGCGAAGTTCATCTAATACACCGTGAAGCCACATGAGGAATCAAATCGTGTCGATCCCTGGGAACAGGGTCAGGTCCTCTGCCATTTGGTCCTGACTGATCTTGTTGACCACCGTAACGTGGTCAGGAAGTTCTTCATTGACCCATGGCAGAAGCAACTGCCAGAAAGCTCTAAACATCCCATGTGCAAAATAGTTCAACACAAGTTCCTAATTCTTGCAATCTACCCTGAATGGCACTGTGAATCTTGGGAAGAATTGATATCTAAGCAATATTGAGTCTTCTGACTCATGCATAGAAGGGAACTATGCCTCATCGTTTATTTAGGTCTTTAATTTTCTCTCAGCAATGTTTTACAGTTCTCACATCTTTTGTCAGGTTTATTCCTATTTCATTTTTGATGTTATTACGAATGGGGCTGATCTTGGTGCCGATCTCTGGGACTCCCCGGGAGGCGGCCGTGGTGCTTCTCGTAGCCCAGCCCTGAGCTGGCTCCCAGCTCCCAGCCCCGTAGCCACAGCTACCACCATTTCTGGCTCTATTTCTCTATTTTTCTTAACAGTGTCTTTAGAAGAGCAAAGATTTTAAATTTTGATGAAGTGCAGTTGAATCAATTTGCCCTTCTATGAATCATGTTTTTGGTGTCACATTAAAGAAATATTTTTTTTCCTAGTTTCCTAGTTTTAGGTTTTACATTTGGGTCTCTGATTCATTTTGGGTCAACTTTTGTGTATGACGAAGGTATGGATTAAAGTCTATTAAAAAAATAGATTTATTTATTTAGTTTTTACAGAGAAGGAAAGGGAGAGGATGGAGAGAAACACTGATGTGAGAGAGAAACATTGATCGGTTGCCTCTTGTACACGCCCTGATTGGGGACTGAACCAGCAACCCAGGCATATGCCCTAACTGGGAATCAAACCAGTGACCTTTCACTTTTTGAAAGGATGCCCAACCAACTGAGCCACACCAGTCAGAGCAAAGTTTATTTATTTATTTTTTTAGTGTATGAATATCCATTTTTTCCAGCATCATTTATTGAAAAGACTACCTTTTTCCCCCCTAATGAATTGACTTTACACCTTTGTTGAAAATCAATTGTCCACATACGTGTAGGTATGTTGCTGGACTCTATTCTGTTCCATTGATTTGTTTATTTTGATACCTAACCCACAGTGTCTTGATTACCATAGCTTTATGATAATATGAAAATAAGGTAGAATTAAGTCTAAAACTTAGTTCTTATTTTTCTTAGTTGTTTGGCTATTTTATTTCCTTTGCATTTTCATTTGAATTTTAGAATCAGTTTGTCAATTTCTGCCAAAGAGTCTTTGAGGATTTTGACTGGGATTGCAGTGAATCAACATGGGAAGAATTGATATCTAAGTAATATTGAGTCTTCTGACTCATGCATAGAAGGGAACTATGCCTCATCATTTATTTAGGTCTTTAATTTTCTCTCAGCAATGTTTTACAGTTCTCACATCTTTTGTCAGGTTTATTCCTATTTCATTTTTGATGTTATTATGAATGGCATTATTTCTTAAATTGAATTTATAATTTTTTGTTGCTAGTGTATAGAAATATAATAGATTTTAGTATCCTGATCTTGTATCCTACAAACTTGCTAAGCTGACTTATTTGTTCTAGTAGCTCTTTAGTATATTTCAAAGGATTTTTCTTTTCCTTTCTTTTTAAAAACACTTTATTGAGATCTGACACACAGTAAACTGTACATATGTGATGTATACAACTTGATGAATTTGGAGGTAATATCTGTCACCTCCAAAAGTTTCCATCTGCCCTCTTTAATTTTTTTTTTTGTGATAAGAGCACAATGTAAGATTAACCTTCTTAGTGAGTTTTTAAGGAAATGATAAAATAGTGTTTACTATAAGCAATATGGTATACAGTAGATCTCTAGAACTTACTCATTTTGCATAACTGAAACTTTGTACCCTTTGACCAATGCCTGCCTCTCCGTTTCCCCTTCCTCAGTTTCTGGTAAGCACCATTCTCCTCTTTGCTTCTATGAGTTTGACTACATTAGATAACAAAGAACTTTATACGTAGACTATCATGTCATTTGAGAATAAAGCAGTTTTATTTCTTTTCCAATCTGAATAACTTTTAATTTATTCCTTGTCATTTTTTGCCTTGGCTAGAATCAGTATTTGTGGAAACAATGTTAAATAAAAGTGGTAAGAGTAAACACTTTTGTCTTGTTCTTAATCTTAGGAGTTAAGCAGTCTATCATTAAGAATGATGTTATGTGTAGGTTTTTTTGTAGATGCCCTTTATCAGATTGAGGATGTTTCCTTCTATTCATCATTCACTGAGAATTTTTTTTTTAATAGAGATGGCTGTTAGATTTATTAATACTATAAATTACTTTAATTGTTTTTTGAATGTTAAAACAACCTGTATTTCAGGGATAAACCCCACTATATAATGTATTATTCCTTTTATATATTGTTAGATTTGATTTGCAAAAATTTTGTTTAGAATTTTTAATCTATGTTCATATAAGATATCAGTCTGTAGTTTTCTTTTCTTGCAATGTTTTTGTCTGCTTTTGATCAAGATAATGCTGGCTTCATAGAACGAATTGGAAAGCATCCTTTCCTTTTAAATTTTCTGGAAGAATTTGTATAGAATGTATTAATTTTTTTTTGTTAAATGTTTGGAGAATTCCCTAGTGAAGTCACTTGGGTCTGGAGTTTTCTTTGAGAGAAGGTTTTAAACAAAACCAAAGAATTTTCTTTAATAGAAATAGGGCTATTTAGATTACCTATGTCTTCTTGAGTAAGCTTGGGTAGTTTGTATTTTTTAAGAAAATTTACCTTACTTGTTACATTTATTGGCATAGTTAGTCATATATTTTCTTGTTATCCTTTTAGTACCTATAGAATCTGTACTAATGATACTTTGCTCATTTGTCATACAGGTAATTTGTGTCTGTCTCCTAGAAGTTTGTCAATTTTATTGATTATCTCAAAGAACCAGCTTTTTTCCTTTCATTTTCTCTATAGTGCTCCTGTTTTCTATTTCATTGATTTCCACTCTGATTTTTATTATTTCCTTTGACTTTGAGTTTCATTTACTCTTATTTTTCTCATTCTTAAGATGGAAGCTGAAATTACTGATTTGAGACTTTTATAATAACATTTGGTGCTATAAACTCTCCTTCTAAATGCTGCTTTAGTGTTATCCCACAAGTTTTGGTATGTTGTGTTTTCATTTCATTTGATTTAAATACTTTCTTACTTCCCTTTTGATTACCTCTTTGTAACTTGGGGTATTTAGAAGTGTATTACCTAATTTCTAAATATTGGAAAATTTTCCAAGTGTATTTGTCTTATTGATTCTTAATTTAGTTAGAGAACATAATTTGTATGACTTGAATCCTTTGAAACTCAAAGGCTTTGAGATTTATTGAGATTTATTTTGTGGCCCAGAATATGGTCTATCTTGGTAAATGTTCCAGATGCACTTGGAAATCATGTATATCCTGCTGTTGTTGGATACAGTTTTTTTCTAAATGTCAAGTAGGACAAGTTGTTTGATGTGTGCTTCAAATATTTTATATTTTTATTTATTTTCTATCTACTTATTTTATCAATTATTTAGAGAGGGATATTGAAATTTTAGACTTTAATTAGTAATTTATTTTTCTCTGCAGTTCTAGCATTTTTGCTTCATATATTTTGCAGCTCTGATATTAGGCACATATGCATTTAGAATTGTTATGTCCTCTTGTCGACCTCTTTATCATAATGAAATGAACTTTTTTATCTCTGGTAATATTGTTTGCTCCAAAAGCTACATTGTGTTATATTAATTTAAACACTCAGCTTTCTTTTGGTGAGTATTAGCATGGCAAAATTTTTCCTATCCTTTTACTTTTAACCTATTTGTGTCTTGATATTTAAAGTGTATTTCTTCTAAGCAGCATATAGCTGAGTCTTTCTAGATTAAAAAAAAATTTTTTATTGTTGTTGAAACCAATCTGACAATCTCTATCTTTTATTTGGGATATTTCAATTACTTATGTTTAAATGCAGTTGTCAACCTTCTCCAGGAAGGACATACAGAGAGTCCATAGACACATGAAAAGATGTTCAACATCACTAGCCATCAGAGAGATGCAAATTAAAACCACAGTGAGATACAACCTCACACCTGTCAAAATGGCCATCATCAACATATCAACAAACAACAAGTGCTGGCGAGGTTGTGGAGAAAAGGGAACCCTAGTGCACTGTTGGTGGGAATGCAGACTGGGGTAGCCACTGTGGAAAACAGTATGGAATTTCCCCAAAAAACTAAATATGAAACTACCTTTTGATTCAGCAATTCCACTGCTGGGATTATACCCTAAGAATCCTGAAACACCAGTTCAAAAGAACCTGTGCTCCCCAAGGTTCATAGCAGCATTATTTACAATAGCCAAGTGCTGGAAACAGCCTAAGTGCCCATCGATAAATGAGTGGAGCAAAAAACTGTGGTACATTTACGTAATGGAATACTACACAGCAGAAAGAAAACTCCTGCTCTTGGCGACAGTAGATGGACAGCAGGATGGAACTGGAGAGCGTTGTGCTAAGTGAAATAAGCCAGGGAGCAAAAGAAAGATACCGTATGATCTCACCTACAAGAGGAACCTAATGAACAAAACAAACAGGCAAAATAGTACCAGAGGCATGGAAACAAGGCATAACAGAGGGGGAGAGTTGGGGGAGGAGGAAGGAAGGGGAAGAGACTAGTTAAGGAACAAGTGTACAGGACCCGTGGACATAGACAATAGGGTGGGGACTGACTGTGGGAGCAGGGGGTGGCGTTGGGCGGTAGGCAGGGCAGGGGAGGGAAACGGGGGAAAATTGGAATATCTGTTATAGAACAACAATAAAAAAGAAAAGAAAAGCTCAGACAATTTTTTTTTAAAAGAAGGGGGAAAAAAACCCTCCATTCCCTCTTACACTTTGCAATTCTAAATTTTAGGCACATCATGATACACTGAGAAAATAGGCTAATTCTACTTAAATTTTAGCCATTGCAAAATTGTCCAGGTTTTTATTTGAATAGCAAGAAAAAGCAAAACAATGCCAACTACTTGCTACTATTTTCTTTGTAGAAATAGAGACAGGGTCAGTCTCTTGGGAGACATGAGTCTGAGATTTGTACAAATAAACTATGTGTGTTCTTATATAAAAAAAGAATAAATGCAGTTACCCATATAGTCAAGTTTAAATTTTTAAAAATTTTATTTTTCAGTTACAGTTTACACTTAGTATTAGTTTATTTTAGTTTCAGATTTACAGCATGGTACCTAAACAATTACACAATTTAGCAGGTGATCCCCCTGATAGTTCTAGTGCCCACCTGGCACCACACACAGTTCTCACCATATTATTGACTGTATTCCCTGTGCTGTACTTTACATCCCCGTGACTGTTTTGTAACCACCAATTTCTTAGTTAAGTTTAAAGTTATCATTTTTCTATTTATTTTCTATTTGTCTTATCAGCCCTTTCTTCCCCTTTTATTCTCTTTCTGCCTTCTTTTTATTTTATTTTATTTTATTTTTTCCCATCACCATTTCTCCCCGCATGCCCTTGTCCACCTCCACCCACCTCCTTCTGCCTTCTTTTAGATCAGTGATTTTCACCTTTTTTCATATTATGGCACACACAAACGAATTAATAAATACTATAAATTACTTTAATTGTTTTTTGAATGTTAAAACAACCTGTATTTCAGGGATAAACCCCACTATATAATGTATTATTCCTTTTATATATTGTTAGATTTGATTTGCAAAAATTTTGTTTAGAAATTCTAAACAAAACAAATTCTAACAAAAATTTTGTTAGAAAAATTCTATGGCATGTCAAAAATATATCATATTTTTGCTGGCCTGCCAAAAAAAAAAAAGTATAATTTTGATTCATTCACACCAGACAGCTATTGTTGTGTTGACTGCTGTCATTTTTTAATTTGACAGTCTAAGGGAAAAGAGGTCAGTGCCCCTGACTCAAAGTCAGGCAATGTGAGAGAGAAAGAGAAACATTTATCAGTTGCCTCCTCCTGGATGCATGCCAACAAGGGATCAGGGATCAAACCTGCAACCTAGGAATGTGCCCTGACCAGACATGGAACCTGCAACCTTTTGGTGTACGGGATGATGCTCCAACCAACAGAGCCACTCAGCCAGAGCTGTTGCATGTTCTAAAAAAATTTTATGGTACACCAGTGTGCCTGTTGTGGCATACCAGTTGAAAATCGCTGTTTTAATTAATTAGATGTTTTTTATGATTCCATTCTCAGCTTTCTTCTTTGTTGGCTTATTAGCTATAAGTCATTTTGTGTTAATTAAGCGATTGCTTTAGGTTTTGTAACATGCATCTTTAATTTACCAGTTTATCTTCAAGTGATGTACCACGTTACAAATAAGAGCCTCACAATAATACACTTCCATTTCTCTCCTCCTGACCTTTGTGCACTTTGTTACATTTACTTTTTCATATGTTATAAAGTCTATATTTCATTGTTATTATTTTTATTTAATCTGTCATTTATCTTTCAAAGAGATCTGAATAATTGGAAGTTCTTCAGTATTTACCTATGTGTACAGTTAGCATTTCTCATGCTCACCATTCTTTCATGTAGATTCACCTTTCTCTCCAGCATCATTTCCCTCTGCCCAAAGGACTTCCTTTAACATTTCTTGCAATGCAGATCTGCTTGCTGGTGATGGACTCTTTCTCATTTTGCTTGTCTTAAAAAGCATTTGTTTCACTTCCATCTTTGAGCAGTATATTTATTGGGTACGGAATTCTAGCTCGACAGCTTTTTTTTTCCTTCAGAACTTTAACAACTGTGCTCCTTCATCACTCTCTTCTCACCTGCATTGTTTCTAATGAGAAATATGATGTCTTTCTTACTTTGGTTCCTCTCTACATGTTTTTCCTCCCTCTGGTTCCTTTTAAGATTTCTTCTTAAAAACTCTTAATCACTAGTTTAAATAAATTTATAATGTCCCTTGTTCAGATTTCTTATCTGGGGACTCATTGAGCTTCTTGGGTCTGTGGATTTATAGTTTCTATCAAACTTGTAATAATTTCAGCCATTGTTCCTTCAAAAAATTTTTGACCCCTCTCTCTCTTGTCTCCTTCAAGGCTTCAATTACAAGTATAAATATGCTGCTTCAAGTTGTCCCACAGCTCACTGATATCTGTTTTTTGTTTTGTTTTGTTTTTAATTCTCTTTTCTCTCTTCATTTTATTTTCGATAATTTTGATTTCTTCGATTCAAGTTCACTAATCTTTTCTTCTGCTATGCTAATCTGCCAATAATCCTGTCCATTGTATTTTTCATTTCATGCATTTTGGCTTTTATTTCTAGAAGTTTAATTTGGATCTTTTCAATATCTTTTATTCTCTGTCTAACATTTTGAACATATGGAATACAATTAAAGTAACTATCTTAATGTCCTCATCTGCTTATTCTAATATCTGTGTAAGTTATGGATTGGCTTCAATTGATGATTTATCTACTAATGATGAGCAGTTCTTTCCTCCTCCTTTCTTTTCCTGGTAATTTTTGATTGAATGCCAGGCCTGGGGATTTTTACTTTATTGGTTGCTGAGTATTCCTGTATTTCTATAAGTATTCTTGAGCTTTTATTCTGGGACCAGTGAAATTATTTGATCCTTTTGGGGTTTGCAGAACCAGAGTGATGCTCAACCTAGGGCTAATTATGCCCCACTGCTGAGGAAATGCCTTCCCCTCCCAATGCCCTTGTGTCTCCAGATCATCCAGCCTGGCTGGTGGGCACAGTCACTCTTCCAAGCCCCGTGTGAGCACCGTGACCTCAATCTTTTGAATGCTCCTTTGTCCCTCACTTTGGGTAGTTTCCTCTCACATCAGTGCTGACAAGCACTCAGTTGAAAGCTAGAAGGGGACACTCTACAGACATTTGGATCTCCCTCTCTGTGCAGGTCTCTCCTCGCTGGTGCTCTATGAACTCCCCTGTCTACTTTCCCAGCAGATGAAGGTCCATGGTGGAGAGGATGCTCTTAGCACTTCTAGCATCAGTAGACTTGTCTCATCCAATGATTATGAAAACAAAAGCAGAACAAATTACTAAAGGGAAATATGATTTCAGCCCTCTAAAATTTCCTATCTAACACTAAGAGCAATCATTTCCTTGAAAATAACTATAGTCTATGGGCTGTGTTAATGCTCCTAGGTATCATTTATCCAATGAGCTCCTTGTTATTGCCACAAGCTATGTGTTATTTAGGCAATAATTGATGAGGAACAAACCTTTGTTTAGATTAAAACTTCAAAGTGGAAAAAAAGGGCAGTGGTTAGGTTTTAGGTATCTTGGTGACTCTTGATTTCTGCTACAGCTCCAGACACCTGGATAGATGTCCCCTGCAGTTTTTCATGACCCACACCCTTAGGATTCTGATGGGGTGGAAATGGGAAAAGATGACTGTGGACCATGAGGAGGCCAGTGCCAGGTAATGGACACCCTGTTTCCCACCCACAGGTGCTTTTTTCATCCCCTATCTCATCTTCCTTTTCACCTGCGGCATTCCTATCTTCCTCTTGGAGACAGCACTGGGCCAGTACACGAGCCAGGGAAGCGTCACAGCCTGGAGGAAGATCTGCCCCATCTTTGAGGGTGAGTAGCTGTGTGCCTGATTCCAGTGTATCCGCGCTTGGGATTAGAGACCTTACTTGAATTGACGGGGTGGTTTAGCAGCCATGCTGACTGAGTAACTCTGTCCGTTTATGAGCCCAATACCGAGCTAATCACCCAGTCCATCAGAGTGTGGAGAAGATGATGATGAGGATGGGTCAAAGGCTTTAGGTTAAATAAGGAGAGTGCAAAGCTATTTTAGTTACATATTTTTAAAAGCATATAACAATGATTTGTATTTTCAAAATATATTTAATCAATTAGAAAACATTTTAAAAGAGAATTTTAAGTGAAAAAATACCATTATTAATTCTACCATCTTGATACAACAGCTATTTAAAATTTAGGATCTTTTAGTTCAAGTTTTTTTCTATGTAGGATTTTCTTAAGTTTCTATTTTGAAATAATTATATGTTTACAGAAAGTTACAAAAAAAGCACAGAAAGGTCATGTGTACCTTTCACTTGTTTTCCCCAATGGTAGTATCTTACATAACTATTGAATAATATCACAACCTGGAAATTGACATTGGTACTAACATCCATAGATGTCATTGAGATTTCACCAGCTTTCCTTGGACTCATTTCTATAATTCTGTGTCATTTTAACACGCTATGTGTGTGAATTTGTGTAACCGCCACCGCAATCAAGATACAGAACTGGCCCATCTCCCACAGACCCCTGTCGTGCTACTCCTCTATAGTCATATCGCCGCTCCCCACCGGCCCTACCTCTAGCTACCACTAATTTGTTCTCTATCTCTAGAATTTTTTCATTTTGAGAATGTTGTATAGGTGGAAACATACAAAATATAACCTTAAGAGGTTGGCTTTTGCACTCAGCATGATGCCCTTGATATTCATCCAGCCTATTTTTGTAACAATAGTGCACCCCTTTTTATTGGTGAGTACTATTCCTTGGTATGGATAGATCACAGTTTACTTAACCATTCACCCATTGGAGAATATTTGGATTGTTTACAATTTGGGGGGGAGGAGGTTATTTCATTCTTTCTGTCTATAGGAGGTTTACATATCTATTAATATGGAAACAGTCTATATCTCTGTTTTATAGTTAGTATTATTTTCCATTTTCTACACAATTATTGAATGATTATATAAGCTTCCATCAAGTAGATATATCATAATTTACTTAACTATTTGTTTTGGGATTTTCCTATGTTCAAGCACTTACAAAATTATTACATTCTGCTAGTATGTATATTTGCTGAGACAGATCCCCCTTGCCTTTTGGGGAATTATTTCTTTGGTGTAAATTTGCAGGATTAGGATCACTGGATCAGATGGATGATCAAGTTGATGCCCCTTAATATGGCTTATTAAATTGTCCTGTGGAAGTGTTATACTGACTTACAATGTCACTAGACGTGAGTAGGGATCTTTCCCGAATGTCTTTAACAACTCTGAGTTATGTGTGGTTCCCAAACTTGTCTGATATTGGGACCACCTGGGGACCTTCAAAACATCCTGAGGTCTGTACCATACCCTCAGATTGATATTTAATTGGTCTAGGGTATGGTACAGGCTCTGGAATTTTAAAAATATCCCCCAGGTAATTTTAATATGAAGACAAGTTTAAAATTTATTGAGTTATATGATTTGTAAAAGGCTGAGGGAGCACGCACACTCCTGCCTGCTGGGGAGGGAGGGGAGAGAGCAGGCGCCCAGGCTCCCGCACTTCTTGTTTTAGGGCACGGACTGTGGAACACAGACCCGCTCCGAAGCAGGGGCAGGGGGAGTGTGTGCTGCGCAGTCTGTCTATTGTCCCTAGCTCAATTCTGCTCTGTGCCCCTGCAGGCATCGGCTATGCCTCGCAGGTGATCCTCATGCTCCTCAACACCTACTACATCATTGTCCTGGCCTGGGCCCTCTTCTACCTCTTCAGCAGCTTCACCATCGACCTCCCCTGGGGAAGCTGCTGCCACGAGTGGAATACAGGTGAGGTCACTTTTGAGTTTGTTTCCTCCTGCTGCTCTGCCACATGAGCCAGGGTTACAATGGTTCCAATATCCCAGGCACCCAACTTCCCAGTCATAATGTAGGGCCCACTAGAAATCTGCCAAGTGAATCATGGAGATACTACACGAAAGATGAGAGTGAGATTTCGCCAGCATCACAGGCAAAATGTCAAAGAATTTTTTAAAAATGTATTCAATACATGTATTATGAATTCATGTATTATATAGATAGAACTGTTTATGTAGTTTAGCTATTTATTTATCCCAGTTTGAAATATTGTTAGTGTGCTAGATTATGTATATACTGTTTGTTCATTTTTGTTTCTCATGCTTTCTGTCTGATACTATTTTGGGTCTTTGCAACTCACAACTCATCTGAATTTAGCCAGGAAATAAGCTGTCTTGTACGTCATCGATATAATTTGTAAGAACAATTAATTTTCTCTTGTGCCTGTAGAACTACAGGAGCCACCTGTGGCAATAGATCTGCTGACTCTAACAAACTGAAGTAACAAAAACTTAAAAATACCTGGGGTAGTGGTATCCAAAAGAACTTTCTGAGATGCTGTACTCTCTGAAACAGGAGCCAACGTGTGGTTATAGAGCACTTGAAATGTGGCTAGTGCATGTGAAGAACTGAGTTTTTTAAATTTTTATTTATTTTAATTAATTTAAACACGAAGAGCCACATGTGGCTGGTGGCCACCCTTGGACAGCGCAGATGAAGAGCATCCTGGACACACGTCCTGTTTGGGTGTCAGCACCGCATCTTGCACTCACAGCCACATACCTTTCAAGGCCTGTCAGTGAGGCCCTACCTATGCCAGGATTAATGTTTCTTGTTCAGATAAGTTACTCAGTTCTGAACTGGAGTTTGAACCTTTTCCTGGCCAGGGAGGCACATTTCAGCAATGGATCGCGTCATATTCAAGGTGCCTCTTGTCCTCAAACTTTCTGCTCCCTTTCTACACACACATTCCCAGGCTGATCTCCGCTACCATCCCCATGCCACCATTTTTTCTCTTTTTTTAAAGATTGTATTTATTTATTTTTAGAGCGAGAGGAAGGGAGGGAGAGAGGGGGAGAAAAATATCAATGTGCAGATACCTCTCGCGTGCCCCCTACTGGGGACCTGGCCTGCAACCCAGGCACGTGCCCCTACTGGGAATTGAACTGGAGAGCCCTTGGTTCGCAGGCCGGCAGTTAATCCACTGAGCCACACCAGCCAGGGTTCCATGCCACTGTTTTTCAAATGAAATTCAAATCTTAGAGGTACTTCCCCTGCTGCCCCAAGGTCCATTGGGTTCTTGGTAAAACCTGCGCTGACCCCTGGTACTGCTGTGGCTCCTACATGCTTTTTGTCTGTCGGTCTGGTTTTCCCACATATCAGCAAGAGCTTGAAGGCAGAAAAGATGTCTTTATCTCTATAGCCTTTGTGCCTAGCACAGTGCTGGCTACATCATAAGCACTCAAAAATATTTGTTGGATGAATCAAGTTTTAAATATATGTTATATTCTAATATTTTCTTTATATGATCTATTTTTTCCTCCCTCCCTCCCTTTATTCCTCCTTTCCTTCCTTTTCTTTTTCCCTCCCTTCCTTCCATCTATGGGCACTGAAATCACACCTGACAACCAGCTTGTCAGACCGTGATTTTATCAGATCTCAGTGGAGTTCCTCTTGCAAAACGTGTGAGTGTTCGGTGGCCTAGGACTTGTGCTTTAGGCCTGACTCTGGGTTGATTGGAGAGGGGTTATCTCTGAGACAATTCTGAGGCAAATGCAATACCCAAGTGTTTTGTTTTGTGACATTTTGGACATTTCTCCTAGTGAGTCTGGTTTTACTCTGAGCCTAGCATCTTGAATTCCTTAGGACACCCTGTCCCGTCAAGATGTAGCACTTTTCTTGGTGCATTGAAGCTTCAAGGAAAGTGCCATGTCTTGTGAAAAGAGTGCTCAATTGTCATTGTCATTCGACAGATACTGTTGAGCTCCAACTACGCCGGGCTCTGTTCTAAGAACCTGGGATGTGCTAAGGTACAAAAACGAAGGTCCCTGCCTGCATGGTGTTGTCATTCTAGTGACAGGAGACAGACCAAAACACAAATAAGTGAGTAACAGGTGTCATGTTAGAAGAAGCGTTGTGGGGAAAAATAAAACAGGGAGGAGGTTTTGGGAGTTTTGGGGGGTGTAATTTTTTTTAAAAAGATTTATTTATTTTATTTTTAGAGAGAGGAGAAGGGAGGGCGAAAGAGAGAGAGAGAGAGAAACATCAATGTGTGGTTGCCTCTCAAGCGCCCTTCACCAGGCACATGCCTGCTTTGCTGGCTAGGTTCTTAGCAACCTAGGCATGTGCCCTGACTGGGAGCTGAACTGGTGACCCTTTGGTTCACAGGCTGGCACTCCATCCACTGAGTCACACCAGCCAGGGCTGGGGGGTGGAATTTTAAATGGGTCATGAGCAAAGGCTTTGCTGAGAAGATGACATGAGTAATGATGTAAAGGAGGGTGGGAAGGGAGCTGCTGAAATACCAGGAGATAGACACTATGGCCCTGGGGTACCAGAGCCTTTAGCACCCAGGGAACAGCAAGGGGTCCATGTAACTGGAGCAGGTAAGGAGCAGTGGGAGGTGAGGCCAGAGGTGAGTAGGGCCTTGGAGGTGATTGTAGGGGTTTTGGCTTTTTCTGTCTTCGTGAGATAGGAAACGCATTGGAGAGTTTTTCACTGGGATGTGACATAAAATGTGACTTAAATTTTAACAATACCACTCTGACTGCTACATGGAGAGCTGGCCAGGGAGGCAAGAGTAGTGACCGGAAGGCAGCTGGGGAGGCAGGAGGTGATGGCAACATGCACCAGGGTGGTGGTGGTGAAAATGAGAAAAATCAGATTCTACATATTTTGAAGATAGAACATATACACAACTCACTGGGCTGGATTCTAGCCCTTGCTTTGTCACTTATAAGCTAAGCGGCCATTTCTAAGCAGACACACTTTCTCCATGTATACAATAGGGAAAACACTGTCTTAATTTAAAAAAAACAAATTTAAGACTTTATTTATTTATTTTTAGAGAGGGGAAGGGAAGGAGAAAAACGTCAATGTGTAGTTCCCTCTCACATACCCCACCACTGGGGACCTGGCCCACAACCCAGGCATGTGCCCTGACTGAGGATTGAACAAGTGACCCTTTGGTTCGCAGGCCTGCACTCAATCCACTGAGCCACACCAGCCAGGGCTGTCTTAATATTTTTGAAGAGTATTTCACTAATAAAATGTGAAAAACACTGTGAACACTCTTTGTGAAACTCCAAAGTCATATACAAGCAACTAAGAGCCACTGTTTATTGAGTACTTTACAGAAGTGTTTTCCTTTAATCCCCTATCAGTCCTACAAATGGATATTCTCTCCGTTTTAGACAGGAGGGGTATGAGGTCTGGAGGGACACACAGGGAATAACTGGAGGGCCAGGACGTCAGGCAGAGCTTTCCTGCACCTGTCCCTCTGCGCTTTAGCAACTTGGCCACATCACTTTCCTGGAAGGTTTCTTACTATTCCTCAAAGGTGGTGACTTTATACACAACAGTTACCTGGAGATATTTGTATACTTTAAGCAGATGGCTTAAAAATCCTGATGCCATCTGATCATGCTTTAATAAGAATATGACCTCAAACATTCAAAAACTGATGAATAAAAGCCTATGGGAGAGGGTGACATAGATTTGCTGAGGCTGTATGCTTAAGGTTTTGCATAGATACCTTCAGCCCGGTTCCTTCCAGACACCTTACTTCCATCCTCCTGAAATTTCACACCAAGTACTGGCTAACAATTTTTCTTTTGCTTCCTTCCCTGGGACCCATGGGTAGAACACTGTGTGGAGTTCCAGAGGATCAATGGCTCCCTGAATATGACCTCTGAGAATGCCACCTCTCCTGTCATTGAGTTCTGGGAGTAAGTGAGGCCCTTTTTTTTATTCCATTGTGGGCTGTGTGCTTGAAGGAAGGGTGCACGGGTGGGTTCGTGCAGTGGTGACTCTAAATGGATAACAAGGGAAGAATTTCTGTTGCCTTCTTTGGGGGCCCTGTCACTGAAGTGGCTTTTTTCTGTTGTGCCTGTATTCGTGGTTAATGCACGACTGATTTCAGAGATGAGAATTTGGCAGCTCTCCTGCCTTTCCTCGCCCACATGCCTGCCCCCATGTTAGACAGTACATACATACACACACACACACACGTGTGTGTTCACACTCCTAACCACTCTCCTCTCTTCAGCTGCACGGACATTGTCTCTTATCTTCCCCTCTCTCTAATACTGCTACTCACCTAGGGCATGATTCCTAATATCAAAATATCCTAATACCCTGGTTGAGAAAATATGTGTTCGCACCTCCTTCTCTAGGTTAAATTGGTACTCAGCCTCCCAGAGCAAACTTACTTGGGAACAGTTTATATTTGCCTCCCTTTATCTCTACCCTGTCTCTGGGCAAAGGAGAGCCTCATGGGTTTGGACAAAAAGAGTGGACAAGCCGTTGGACAAGAGCCTGGAGGCAGGGCTCTGCTGCCTGAGCCGCGTGGGCTGCGAAATGGAGGCCGGCAGCGAGAGTGGAGCCCGTTTTACTTTCTCTCCCCAGGAGGCGAGTCCTGAAGATCTCTGATGGCATCCAGCACCTGGGAGCCCTGCGCTGGGAGCTGGCCGTGTGCCTCTTGCTTGCCTGGGTCATCTGCTACTTCTGCATCTGGAAAGGGGTCAAGTCCACGGGCAAGGTTCATGCCGGAGAGTCCCTGGCCCTTTCATCCCGGGACTCCCTGCCTTCACTGGGTGTTCGGTCCCCTGGCAGTTCCCTAAATTGTGCCCTGGCCAGTGGGAGGGAATGACCCCATGGAGATTTCCTTGACTCTGTGCCTCTTCTGGGTTCAATCCCAAATTCTTCTGGTCTTTGGGGGAAAGTAAAAGGAAGAGAGAGAGAGAGAGAGAAAGGACACTTCTAGAGGAATTTGCTCTTGGAATATACCACATATGTGGGCACATTGCAAAATGAACAGAGTTCATAGCTTCCTAGTTTGTTCAACATTTCTTTGGGGGGAAAAAAAAATGCCATTAAGACCATTAGTCTCAAAATGATTCTTAGTCAATCCAAGAAGTTGGGAGGACCCTTGCCTCGAGTGTATGAGGTGTTAAGAGGGCATTCTGAGTTCTTCTGGACTCTCGTCCTGGAGACCTCTGCCAAGGCTTCCTTTCTAATCTGGCTGCCTGGTTGCACTGAGCTTGTAAGCTCTGTGGGGATAGCGATCATGTGTTGCAGATCTTTTCATACCTGACAACCCTTGCCATAATTCCAAGCATAGCTATTAGTCTAAGTTCATTCAGTCACTTGTCAAATACTTACTGGCTCTGCGTCGGGGCAGGGGGAGTGCTTGAGGCTGGAGGGAGTAGGGAGCGGAGAGGCTGTGGGCTCCCAGCACAGGGGAGGTGGTGCTGCACAGCTGCTGGGGTGAGGGGGCAGGAGCAGGTGAGAAACTCCTGGGGTCTCTCCTGCAGGTGGGAGCTCCTGGCCCTGCCTCACTGCTGGGTCTCCGGCCCCCTCCCTCCTTGCTCATGAGTCTCTTTTCTCTCATCTGCCCCTTGGCCAGGTGGTGTACTTCACAGCCACATTCCCTTACCTCATGCTGGTGGTCCTGTTGATTCGAGGGGTGACACTGCCTGGGGCCGCCCAAGGGATTCAGTTTTACCTGTATCCAAACCTCACCCGCCTGTGGGATCCCCAGGTAAGAAGCCACAGACAAGGGCTGTCACGTGGCTCTGGAGGTGCTTGGGCTACAGACCTTCCCTGCGCCCTTGGGCCATCCCTGCGGTGGATGGGGAGGGTCTCAGACATCTGTTAGCCGCTGTTTGCAGTCCCCCCCTTGGCTCATAGCTGCCAGGAAAGCCAGAGGGCCCTGAGGCCTAGTAATATTTCTCAGGGGCAGCAAATTCATCACTAACAGATTTTATTCAGGGGCTGGACCCTTTCCCCATATCTACCCATCCCCTTTTTGCATTTTTTCCCTTGGCAATCTTATTTCACACCTCGCTTCCCCTCTCTTTCTTAACCTCCCACCAGCCCTGCCTCAGTCCCCCCTCTGTCAGAAGGCCCATTCCTAGGCCCAGTGCTGGCAGGGCTGGGTCGAATTTCCTGCCAGTTGTGCAGAGGCCCCAGCCTCTTCCCTCCCCTCAGCGAGCTTCTGGGGGCCCTGTCAGGGAGCTGGCAGTGCTGCTTGCTGACTGGAAGGGCTTGCAAAGCAGGGCTTGAGAGGAGAAGCCACTGCCTCTGATGGGTTTCTTATCCTCTCCTGTTTGGCAGCCATTTTGAAAGTTGGCAAAGTTAGGAGGCATCGAGGGCTGGAGAGTGTGGCTCAGCTCCCCACAGAGCCCCTAAGATGTGTCACCCAGCTTCATGCCCTTCCTCTGCCTCCCTTTGTGGTGGAGAAGGCTCTTCTCTGTCTACACCAAGGGACCCGAGGAGACTGAGGGCTGGAAGTGCCCAGGACAGAGAAGATAAACAGATGAATGGCTGGGCAAACATTTTAAATAATAAGGTACCAGCACAGTCACTGAAATTGCTGAGTGGGAGCAAAAGTAAAGAGAGTGGCACTTCCTCAGTCCCCCTATGGCCAGGACTCAGCAGAGGCAATGGCTCCCCTTTGTGCAGAATTTGGGGTGATTTAGAAGCTCAATTACTCTGAGTCTCCCACCCTGAGATTCTACCAGGGCTGCCAGGGCTCCTGTAGTCTGAAACATCCTCATGGAGCCAAGTAGCCTAGTGTCCTGGGTATTTCTCCATGATCTTCTGGTGGGACATGAGCTTATCCTTCTCCTCTCCAATTGCTTAGACATAACAGCGAGACAGATGGCTGCTGCGTCACCTCCAGGCGGGGCACAGGGTTGTAGTCAGGCTTTGGTGTCAAACTGTAGAGCCACAGCCATTTGAGTTAAAAGGGCTCCAGAGGCCATCCAGTGCAAACTCCTCATCGCACAGGGGAGCAGACAAGGCCCAAGGTCACACAGCAAGTGGCAGGCCAAACAAAGGGTATTTTTATTTTGCGAATCATAAACCCTTTGGCTTATCTGGAACCAAAGAGTGGTGATGGAGAGTAGGTGGCAAGCAGGAGGTTGTGGGGCAGCAGGGTTGAGGGAAGGCTTTGAAGGACAGGGGCGGAGTTTGGCTTGGATGCCCTGTGCAAGAGGGAGCATCGTGGTTCTGGAGCAGCAGAGGTGCGAACCCGCATGTGGCTAAGCCGCAAAGCCTCCCTTTGATTGGCATCAGGCTGGGAAAGGGCGGGGCGGGCGGGGGGCAGGCACGTTCAGGCCAGGAGACAAGCAGGTAGGCTGAGAGAAGAAGGAGAGAAGGTCCAGTATTTCTGGAACTGATTTATGGCCTCTGTGATCAATGCCTTGTTTGTCCTGATCAGCGATTTATAGCTGCTAACAGCTAGTGAGTGCTGACAGTGTCCCTGGCATTAATAGGTTTTACATGTGTTATCTCAGCTGATCCTCACAGCAGATCAATGAGGTATCCTTATGTTGTGGATAAGGAAATTAAGGCCAAGAGAGCTTAAAGAATTTTACACCCTCCCACCTGCACCTGGAAGCTAGGTCTCAACGATGAAAATTCCACACACTTTGAAGGCAAAGTCCCCATTTCTATATATATCTTCCAGCAAATATAAAGAAGGTGAACCAGAGGGGGCTTTCAACTGTGAGAGTTAATAAGGCCACAATTCTATGTCTGGATTACTGTATGGGATAAGACCCCTTTTAAATCTACTCTCCGGGATATCGACCTTCGAACCCCAGCCAAGCTGTAGGCTGTGCAGAGGATATATGTCTTCCAAGTCCTCTGAGGCTGATGGAGGCTGATGTTTCAAGAGCCAGGCTTTGTCCTGAGCTTTCGAGCCGCCTGCCTCACTAGCTGCCTGGTCCTGGTCCCATGCTGAAGCGAGACCGTTGCTGCTTGCGAGCAGAGCAACCCCTGCGAGGGGGCTGCCCGGGCCAGAGCACTAATCGATGTAGTTGGCTCTCCCCAGGAGGTGTGATAATTCCAACTGGCGTCTGCCTGGCCCTTAAGAATGGTGCAAAATTCCTGCCAGCCAACACAAAGACCAAAGACATCTCTCTGGCAAGCACTCAGTGTGGGAGTAAGGAGCCTGGCAAGGACAGGCTGGGTTATCTGGTTTCCTCTTCTCCTTCTGCCAGGCTTTCTCTGTGCCAGGAGGCTTGCTTTCTGCGCTGGTGCTCCCCGGGGCTGTCTCTTTCACATGGGTAATGGCCACAGGAGGCTCAGGACCCCCTCGTGCAGTGTGGGTTTTGTTTAGACACTTGCGTGTTTCCTTTTGTCCATCCTGCTGCGCTTTGGGAGATTGATGAGGGCAGGGCTGGGGTGGGGGGGGGGGGGGGTGAGGGGGTGTGCAAAGAGCCTTTGTGGAACTTTTTAAATCTCTATGCTAAGCTATTCTAATGAAGGATTTATTTAGGGAGGAGGTTGGCACCATCGATTAGAATGAGTTTTTCTGTTTTGATAACTGTACACTGAAATCCGTGGGGAGTGATCAGCACTGAAAGGTGGGTTGCTTTTTTAAAATAACCCAGAGACAAACAGCAGCAATAGCTGACACATTGATCATGGGTTTATCATTTGCCAGGCACTCTACTCAGTGCGTGACACAGTGTGATCCTCCCACTAACCCTGGGAATTAGGGGTTAGCCTCATTTTACAGATGAAGAAACTGAAGCTGAGACAACTGAAGAAATTTGCCCCAAACCACAAAACTAGCGTGTGGGGGAGTTTGGGTTTCATCCCAAGTAGTCTTCTAGACTCTGCTGTCTTAATCACCATGATATTCATTTTCCAAAGAATATGAATTATTTGAGAGTTTTAAAGGCTGTTTTAAAAATTATTCTAGAAGGTGGGATAGGGAACTAATATTTATGTGTAAGGCATTTTATGTACATTATTTTATTTATTCTTATATCCATTTTCTTGAGAGAAAAGTAAGGCTCAGAGAGGTTAAGGGACTGACTTGCCTCAGATCACACAGCTAGTAATTAAGAGTTAGTCATGGAACCCAGTTCATTTTGACTCCAAAGTCCCTGCTTTTTCCATTACACACTATGGCTTCCTAAAAACAGTAAATATAATAATCTCTAGGGTTGGACTCCAGAAATTTGAAAGCTGAAAATGTCTTTCCTGGACCTTCTAGAGCTCTGTACCCCCAGAGAATTATTTTTTGTCCGCATTCCATCAGGTGTTTTTCACACTTGTTTTATTGTTGATTCGTCTTATGCCTCAGCCAAAGACATGTTGGAGCTTCATTCCAGAAACCGGGGCTCCTGGCACGGGCAGGGAGCGGGGCTCCTGTGGTGGGAACAGGACAGCTTGCGCTGCTGGTTCCTTCAGCCCTTCTCCTGACCCCCTCCCGCCCCCCCCCCCGCCCCCCGATCCCAGCAGGCTTGTCAGGCAGCAGCTGTGCCGAGAGCTGGGCCTTGCCAAGCTCCCAGTGAGGGGGCCTTAGTCAGAGGCGTCCTGATCCTCGCACTCTGAACTCTCAGCTCCCTGCTGCATTTTTCTCTGTTCTCATTCACCTCTCCTCCCAACTCGGTCTCAGTGTGGCCCCCTCAGGGTGAGGGAAACTGCCAAATCACAATTTTTCTTTGCAAGCCCAAGTTTACAGAACTTTATAATCACAGGATTTGTGCCCCTCTGCCAGCATGTGGGCGTCGGGGTCCAGCTGCACCCTGTGCGCTGACAGGCACACAGAGCAAACATCCTGGGCTTGGGAAAGTTCACCTAATCTCATGACGAAGTGAGCCCCCAGGCAGATAAGCATCGCGCCCAGACCCTCATCTCTGACCCTGGAACAAATCCATGCTGTGCAAGCTCAGAGCTGCTTATAACCCACTGAGTGAGCGGGAAGGAAACAGAACAGAGTGAACTTCAGACCAGAGGTCAATGAGCTTTCCTGAGAGGACCACCCTTACAGTAGTATCTGGGGCGAAGTTTTAGAGGAAAAAGTGACTTAAAACATTTCCTCAAACTTTTTGTGGCATCACACTGAGTTTTGTAAACACCCCCATTCTTGTCTGCAGGTTCTTTCTTTTCATTCCTACCCTATCCTCCTTTCCTTTGGAAATAAGTCCTGATGACCCCTTCCTTTCCTATTATAATTTCCCTCAAGTTAATAAAAGTCCCTAGGTGTTTCCACTCTGCGTGCTATTTCTCGCCGGCTGGCCCCTTCCGGGTCTGCCCTTTTCCTTGGTGGCAGCTTCTGCCTCACAGAATTCCTTGGGGATGAAAGTCACAGTGAGCAGAAGGGACAGGAGGCTAGAGACATTCTCCCCCTCTTTTTTCACCACCTGTCCCTGCTCTCTTCCCCTTCCTGCAGGAATGGGAATACAACAGGAGGAGCGAGTGCCCGGGTGGGTCTCTGATGCCAGGTGCGGCAGCTGGGTGGGGGTGGGGGGTGCCGTCGGGTGGTGATTTCAGCACCTGACTATTCAGTGGGACCACCCAGGAAGCTCTGAACATGGTGCAGATTTCTGGGTTCTCCTTTAGCTCTAGAGATTCAGTGTCTCAACTGAGGGTGCTGGTAGAGGACCCAATGAGATTCTGAGGTAGTCAGCTTGCCAGCGGTCCCTGAGACCCACTCTAATGCTGAGTAAAATGGCACCTTGGTGGGGTGAGTGTGACATGGGGGAGGGCAAGTGAGGCTGAGGGCAGTGGCGATGGTTAGGGAGGCAGGCAGAGACAGGTAAGGGGCCGAGGAGCTCTGGAGAGAAGGAAGCAGAGGCTTTTGGTGTGTCAGGAGCATTGGGAGGCTGATATTAATGAAAGGAAAGTGGGCACCTACGTGGGAGCTACTGACGCAGAGCCAGGCAACAGACAAGACACGGGGAACACAGGGCTGTTGGGGCAACTGCTGCTGATTTCTGCTGCATCCGGAGCCCGGTGCTCCCTTGGAGAGCGCTCATCCTCCAGAGGCAGGAGGTGCCTGGGGAGGGTCTGTAGCCCCAGGACCCCACTTCCTGCCAATCTACAGGGTTGCCTAGTCCTGTTTGCCTTGATGTTCTTTCTCTTTGGGCTGTTATTCTAGCTGTTAAACCTAAATCATAACATGCACAGCCTGGGTCGGCAGCTGAGATAATAACAGTAACAACTGTAACCTGTGTTTAGCTGGAGAGCTCTTCTCCCCCAAGGAGTACAAAGCACTTTCCCGATGCATTTCTGTTCCTCCTCTCGACTTTCTGTGAGTAGAGGATTGCTCTTCCTGTTTTTCAGAGGCTTTTGAGGCACGAGGGGCAAAGCTGCATGCCATGATAGCACCAATAAGGACCAATAACCCTAGAGATCCTGTCTCTGGATTCCTTCCAAACTGGTCACACCACCAGGAGAGCCCAGGCCAGGAGAGAGTGGAGGCAGAATCCGGGCTTCATGGCCATGATAACGTGGGGCCAGGCCTGGCTTAGCTCTAGGGCACCCTCCCACTCCTCGCCCTCCTCCGCCGTGGGTCCTTTAGTCTTCTCTGCATGCCTAGCACTGAGCAACGCCTTCAGGGGCCCAGGAAGTAGGGCCCACTGGGTGGCAGGGGGGTGCGGGGTGTGCCCAGGCTGAGGGCAGGGTTCTTGCTGCCCCATACCAGAGCCTGGTTCAGCCATGGGCCTTGTGCTCCCTCGGAACCCAGGTGCCCTGGCTTCTGGGGTGCAGTTTCCTTGCCTTTTCCCTGTGCAGGTGTGGATGGACGCAGGCACCCAGATCTTCTTCTCCTTCGCCATCTGTGTAGGGTGCCTGACAGCCCTGAGCAGCTACAACAAGTTCCACAACAACTGCTACAGGTGACCGGGGGTCTGAGCCACAAACCGACCTCTCTCTACTGTCCCTCCAGCCGTGCTGGGTCAGGGGTGATTTGGATCGGGCACCAGCTCATGGATATACCCGCTCCCACCCTTCAGCCCACTCTCTAGTACTCCAGGGCTGCCAGTTGCCGAAAGGGGCCCCCTGCAGCATAGACAAACAGCTGGGGAAGCGGAGCAGGGCCCAGCCCGGGCCCTGGCTACCGCAGAGGAGATCGGGCTCAGGGGTGTCAGCAGGCCGGGGAAGTAGGTAGCCGTGTCATGCGACAGGGCCTCAGCCGGACTTGCTTTGCACATTTGCTCCAGCAAACATGGGCTCCTTCCGCACTTTCCTTCTCCTTCTGCCAGCTGGTGTCCCCTCCGCACAGTTCCCTTGGCCTGCCAGGTTCATATCAGAGAACTTAAGCCAATTTTAATATTAGCCCAAAATATCATATCATGACTTTTGGAATCAAATTTAGGTAACTAAGAATTATGGGTGGCTTAGGATTATCCAGGCCTACATCCTCGACATTAGCACGCCACACCAAACTATGTCAGTGTGACGGTGTCCCAAAGGTGTGGTGACAATATGGCAGGGAAGGGAGGCTGTGTGGCCGTTTGTAATTTTTAGATTAGTATTTCACTGCCTTGGAGCCTCGTTCTTTTAGGACGACCGTGATTTATTCCAAGGCTGAGCTGATGGAGTGAGGGGAGCAGAACCACCCCTGAATGCTCATCTTAATTCTGCCAGGCAGCGCCCCCTGACCTACCTGCTGGGAGGGCCCAGGCTCCCCTGCGGTTGCTGTTGGGTCTGGCCTGTAGGCCTGAGATGCTGCAGCCCTTTCTGACCTGCCTCCCCACTGTTTCTGCCTCCCCACCTCACCCGCAGGGACTGCATGGCCCTCTGCTTCCTCAACAGCGGCACCAGCTTTGTGGCCGGGTTTGCCATCTTCTCCATCCTGGGCTTCATGTCCCAAGAGCAAGGGGTGCCCATCTCCAAGGTGGCTGAGTCAGGTGAGTGTTGGGGAGGCCTGAGGGCATGGATTCTGTGAGCTTTGAACCTTCGCCAACAGGCTTCCAGGGGCCTTTCTACTGTCACCTTCACTGTGGTGAGTCACCTTTCAGTGGATGCCTCCTAGAAGGCCCTGGGGGAGGACTTACAAACAGTAATTCTGGTTTCAAATGGAGAGTGGGTATTTAGTGAACATTTTTCTTCCCACCTCAATGTCTTTAGGCCACCCGTCTTATCAGGTTCATGTTTATCCCTCCAGAAATAGTTTAGGCCCATATGAGAAAAACACACACCCCCTGTATACATACACATTCATCCATGCATAGGTACCTAGTTCTATTTCTTACCCTCTTTTTAAAAACCAACTGATAATATACTATATACACTGTTCTGTCCCTTGACTTGTTCACTTTATTTTTCTTTAAGGGTTTTATTTATTTATTTTGAGAGAGAGGGCAAGGGAGGGAGAATGAGAGGCAGAGAAACATCGATGTGCAAGAGAAACATCGATTGGTGGCTTCTCTCATGCCCTCAACCGGGGACCTGGCCTGCAAACCAGGCATGTGCCCTGACATGGAATCGAACTGGCAGCTTTCGGTTTGCGAGATGACACCCAACCTAAGCCACACCAGTCAGGGTGTTTTGTTCACTTTAATATGTATCTCAGAGATAAGTTTATATTGGCTCATAGAGTTTCTTCCTTTTTTAAGTGAATGCTTTTCTGCCATGCAGGCTTGTTGTTGCTTCCTTTAAATAAAATCAAGGACTGGTCCCCTACCTAGGTAAAGCTGTAGATGTTTCTCTTGCTCTTCTCCTATTTTTGCAGACCATCCACTTGTACTCAGTAGCGAGACAATTTTTTATCATGGCAGAGTGCCAAGCACTGGGCAACTAGCATCGCTGACTCATTAAAAGTGATACTATTTTACTTTTATCAAGCACTTACTACATGCCAGGTACTGTGCGAAGCGTTCTGCCTGTACTGTGTGACGGAAAACTGTGAAGCAGGTTTTCCATCCCCACCTCACCGGTGTGGGGAGTGTGGCTTTAAGAGGTAAAGGACTGTCAAAGGTCACACATCACACTTCCCTCCCACCCCCCCCCCCCAAAGGAAGCTTCCTATGGATGAACCCAGGTGCTGGCATGTGAATCTGTCCCTGCTATTTTAAGCCCGCTAAGAGGAACAACAATTTATTTGGGAGGTTGTGTATCAGTGGTATTCTGAAATTAATGCCAGTTCATGGGTTGTAGGGTGACAGACAGAAAGGGCCCCAGGGCAGAGATGGCCACCTGGTGGCGCCAGGCACAGTCTGGTCTTGGTGGTACTTACTTTGGAACCATCCCGTCTATAGGAGCCACACAGCGATGGCCTTAGTTGATGGAGGAGCTTCGTGGCCCCAGTTGGGCCCTCCCACTCCCTCAGTTTGCCCTGGTCCAGCTTCACAAAAGCACCCAAAGACCCCTGAGTTCTTTTTAAGTTTAAAATATCTGGATTGGGGCAATAGATCTGGAGGGTGAGATGGGAGGATTTTTGGGTAGAACTTATAGAAATGTGGGCGATATGCCCCTTTCTGTTTTCCATAGCCCTTCATACACACAGCCTCAGGGCCCTATTCCTGCCAATGAGAAAACTGTGGGTGGTGTCTTGGAAATTCGGGATCAGGCAGAGGTTCGGGTGGCTTCTCCTGGGTGAGGATGGCGGTGTGACAGTAACTTAGGGTGGAGCGTGTCTGCCTGCAGCTGCTCCCTGGCCGCACACTGGGGCCGCTCGTGGCCTGCGGCCAGGCCAGGCACGGGGCTGCGTTCCTCTGCTTTCCGCTGCAGGCCCTGGCCTGGCTTTCATTGCCTACCCCCGGGCCGTGGTGATGCTGCCCTTCTCCACCCTCTGGGCCTGCTGCTTCTTCTTCATGATCATCCTCCTGGGACTGGATAGCCAGGTATCAAGAGGTGGCCCCTGGGAGGCTGAGAGATGAGAAGGTGTGTGCGGCTGGGGGAGAGGGAGCAGTGGGTGTGAGGTTAAGGCTGATGCCCTGATGGGCCTTAAAACTGTTGGGAACCTGGCGAATGTCAGACGTGGATGCCCTTCCAGGAACCGAGAGGAGCTCTGAAGGGTGGGTCCAGATGTAACCATGCAAGGACCGCCCTGGGTGCTTGAGACAGGGAGTCTGCAGGGCTGAGCCCAGGAGCAACAGGCCAGGGCTAGCCGACGGGGCTGACTCTGGGAGCTCTCTTCCCTCCAACTCTTTTGCCCTCTCCTTCAGTTTGTGTGCGTAGAGAGCCTGGTGACAGCGCTGGTGGACATGTACCCCCAGGTGTTCCGCAAGAAGAACCGGAGGGAGGTCCTCATTCTCGGAGTGTCTGTCATCTCCTTCCTTGCTGGGCTGGTCATGGTCACAGAGGTGAGGATCTGGGGGGCTTGAAGGTGGGGCCTGAGTGAGGAGGCAGAGCAAAGGCGGACAGCCGCCACCCATCATGGGGAGCAGGCACTGGGACTCTCTCCTTTCCCAACCGCAGGAAGCACCACATAGGCGAGTCCCTCCTCTGGCCTTTGGGCATTGACCACCTACTTCTGGGAATGGGTGAGGGGTAATTTGGCTCCATGTTAAACCAAGAGGTATGGAAAGATGGTCTTGGGTCAGAAAAAAAACTGCCTTTCCAGCAAGATCTCATAATTTATCAGGCAGCTGCGCCAAGTTCCAGGGATAAACTTCAAAGGGAGAAGGGAAGCCCTGGGGATGGGTGATATTCTGTGTGATGTCTCAAAGGGGAAGGAAAGAAATGGAGCTTGTCGTCTCAATAATACAATACCAATGACAGTCCTATCCCAATCTTGGCAAAAAAAAAAGTGCATATTATGCCTTGGATTTCTGTATCAATCTCTAAATGTTCTCAGGGACAATCTAATAGTCACCATTTATTCCATCTATCATCTATCCAGAAACAATAAAAAATAATTATTGCTGCATATCTGCCTAGTGCCTTACAGCTTACAAACTACCTTCTCCGTCAATATCTGTCTTCGGTGATCCTCACCAACTCTGTTCTATGCCCTGAGGGTGTGAAGCTGTCCAGCAAGGGGTTAAGTGTGTCTATTTCCTCTGGATAAAGTTTCGTTTTTCATTTCCTCCTCGGCAGGGCGGTATGTACGTGTTTCAGCTCTTTGACTATTACGCAGCCAGCGGCATGTGCCTCCTGTTTGTTGCCATCTTTGAGTCCCTCTGTGTGGCTTGGGTCTATGGTGAGTGACTCTGCCTGGCCCCAGTGCTTACCTCCATCCCAAGGCCGATAGACAAAAGAGAGACGTCCACTGTTCACACTCACCTCTTCTTGGGACTTCTCCCCTACCCGACCTCAAAAATCTTAAGAATCCGAAAATGCTACCATTGGGAGGGCCTTCCAGAGGCTGCCTTACTCAGCCTCCTGGCCATGGTTGCATCTAGACCACTGCAGGTGGTCCCGTAGCCTGTCCTTTCCAAACCTTTCAACCCATAACAGTCTTAATAATCAGAAAGTTATTGCCTTTGCTGCCCGCTGGCATTTATGCCCCTGAATCCCAGGAAAGAGCTTTCCTCCAGCAGCAACCTGTAAAGGCAACCATATCTTCTGTTCATTGGTCTGTGTGGGCCCCACCCAGATACTTTGGATGCTAAAGGATGTCTTTTGTCTCCCTTTCCTCCTCTGTGTGGTAGGAGCCGGGCGCTTCTATGACAACATTGAAGATATGATTGGGTACAGGCCTTGGCCTCTTATCAAATATTGTTGGCTCTTCCTCACACCGGCTGTGTGCACAGTAAGATAACCTTCAGGGAGGAGGCCAGATGAAGGGATAGAGAGAGAGCGGTGGCAGGAGGACAGGGAGGCTGTTAGTCCGAGAAGGGACTTCTGTGTGGGGATCGAAAGTCATTTAGATTTTCATTCATCTTCCTGTTGGATTCTAGAAAATGACAGCAAGGTAGATTTTTTCCTTTCCATTTCACAGAAGGATAAACTGAGGTCCAGAGCTGTCAGACTATTTGACTAACACCACAATGCGTGTCTAATGTTGCAGGTAGGACTGGCAACCAAGTGCATTGGGCTGCTCATAACAACACTGATAACTACAGCAATAATGATAGCAACTGTTTTACAAAGTGCTTTATACAGTTTAACCCATTTAATCCTCTCAAGGACCCCACAAAGTAAAAGTTACCGCTATATTTATTTTACAGATGAAACTGAAGCCAAAGGGGTTTATAGCACTTTGCCCAAGCTAGAGAGTGGCGGAGGGCTCAGATTCAAGCCCAGGCCACTTGGCTCCAGAGCCTGAGCCTTGAGCCACTTGTGCTGCCTCCCCTGGCTTCTCCGTTGGAGTCAGCAGTTCTCCCGAGCACCTACAATATGCAGGCTGTAAATGAGGTCTAATCTCTGCCACTGAGGTATTTGCGGCCTCACCCAATGGTGCAGGGAGGCTTAAAGAACCGAAAGCGCCAGCAGGCACACTGTTGTATCTTAATTGGGAGCCAGCCATGGGTAGAAGTGCTCAGGGTAGGTGCCCTGGAAACACCTGTTGGGGGTATGTGGATTTTGAGCAGAATGTGGACAGAGATTGGAGGCTGATTGGCCCAGATGAGCCTGGAAGAAATCCTGGGCTTTGAGTGTGATCTCTGCCAGTTCCCCCAGGGGGCGCTGAGGGCACAGGGCCCTGCTTCCCAGCCCCTGTCTCTTCTGCTCTCACCCTCAGGCCACCTTCCTCTTCTCCCTAATCAAGTACACCCCGCTGACCTACAACAAGAAGTACACGTACCCTTGGTGGGGGGATGCCCTGGGCTGGCTCCTGGCTCTGTCCTCCATGGTCTGCATTCCCACATGGGGCTTCTACAAACTCAGCACCCTCAAGGGCTCCTTCAGAGAGGTAGGGAGTTAGTGGGGAGGAACCCTAGGGCGTGATGGTGGATGGCTGCCTGCCTGGGTGGAAGTGGGTGCGCAGGGGGCAGTGAGCCTGGTGTGGGGTCAGGGAGGGACAGAGCGAGCGCTGAAAAGTCTCAGACGGAGACTGGATGCCTCCAAGACAGAGGCTGTGATTGAAGGACCGGCACCTAGAGGGTATGATTGTGCATGGGGAGACAGGCAGACATTGGTGGTTAGGGCGACGACCCCACCTGCCCGCCCCCCGACCCCTCAGCCCCACCTCATGACAGCCCCCTCTACTCTCCTTCCAGAGAATTCGCCAACTCGTGTGTCCCGCTGAGGAACAGGCCCAACGGAGCCAAGCAGGACCCTCTGCCCCTGCCACACCCAGGACGTCACTTCTCAGGCTCACAGAGCTGGAGTCTCACTGCTAGGAGGGCAGGCCCTTGGGCAGTGCCTGTGGGCCTGGCCGTGGGGGCGGCTGCGCAAGGGGAGGGCAGATGCAGCTCCGCTGCGCTTTTTCTGTCTCCCACCTGGGGTTGGTAAGATACAGGGGGTGTCCTGGAATCCACACTCTCAGCTGAGTGCCTCCGACTCCAACTTCCCTGACCCAGGGGTGGCTGAGCGGGTATGAAATGCCAGTGCCCACAGCGCCTCCTTTGAGCGGGGCTGAGGAAGATGGGTGAGGGCTGGAGGGTGGGCTGAGAGGTCTGTTTGGCTTCTGGGCCCTCTTACCCTTCATTCCATTAAAATAAAGCTCTTCCCACTGACTGCTAGCAGTTTTGCCTGGTTCCTGCCCCTCCCCGTTACTGCCTTGTCCCCTTTGTCACTTTAGAGTTGTGGCTGTAGGAGACCCCTGTCTCCTTCCCTCATTGAGCTCTCGGGGACCATGAGCAGAGGGAGTTGCTATGTGGAGAAGGGTGATAGGGTCCAGGTGAGGTCCTCCATCACCAGAAACTCGGAGCGGATTTGGGGGGCTGGTCTGTCACACTTCTGTCCATGCTTCCACTAGAGTCCCTTACCTCCTCTTTCCCTCTGTGGGACAAGAAAGGTAATGGAGCGAAGAACGAAGGATGAGTCCCGAGCCCTCGCTAGAAGAAGGATGTAGAAAGAGTGGTTGGGCTTCTGCCCATGTTTCCCTTGCCATGTCCTTGCCTGACCCCGCCTGTGAAGCCAGTGTCTGTGTGGCCTGACCATGGCCTGGTGCCAGGGGCATAAAGAGAGGGACAGCCTTGACTTTGCAGACTAGAGGCAGCAGTTACAAAAAGCCCTGGCAGAGCCGGGCACTACCCTAGCTCAGCCAGCAGAGGGACCCCGCTTCCTCAGGACCACCCTGGATGCAGCGCCGTCCAGCGACGTGGCCAGGGTTGGGATCCCAGGGCCTGAGCTGCCAGATAAATGGTTAGGGTTAGGCAGCAAAGAACACCCAGGTTGCAAGGCCAGACCTGTCCTACTTAGGGTCAGCGGGGATGGCCTTGGCCCCAGAGAACCCCACAGGTGTGTCTGTGCTGCGTGTGGAGCTGGGGCACATGTATCTGTGTGTGTGTGTGTGTGTGTAGGTGTGTGTGGCTGAACACACAGAACTGCATTTCTCCCTGAACATGTGGAGGCTTTGATGGCTGTGTCCCCAATTCTGTTCAGTGGTGCTTCTTCCGGTGCTGTCGCTGGGGAGCATCCGGCAATTCCCAGAGCTGCAGGCCGAGGGCTCACGGTGTTCCCTGGGTGGTTTTCTTAGTTTTGTTTTGTCTGCAAGTTAGTGGGAAAAAGCACCAGAACCTTTTCCAGTCTTCAGGTTTTGATGTTTTTTGTTGTTGCTGGGAGTTTGTAAGAATTAGCGGAAGTGGCCCTGCTGTCTATTGGCTGTGGTCGGTCCTTCCTGGATGGTGACGGGGTGGGCATCCTCCCTGCTGAGCCCCCTGTGCCAGGCTCAGTCACAGCCCTCAGACCGGAGGCGTTAATCTGCTAGGGAAACGTGCTGAAACTCGAGACACCGCACACCTGGCATGTCCAGCCATCTGACAATATTCCCAGAACACCTACTGTGTGGCTGTATGTTCATGATACATGAGGAGCAAAAATAGTTTCTTAAGTGACAAATTGTGATAAATGCTATGAAACAGAAGAGCAAAGCACTATGAGAAAGAACAACTGGGGTATAAAAGGAACCTGATGATTTGAGTTAGGTGGTCTGGGAAGGCCATTTAGAGGGTATAATAGCTGTCTCTCCATCCATCCATCTGACAAAAGTTGCAAGAATCTGCTAGGCCCAGGAAGGCATGTAGGCAGTTCAGTAATGGTGATTTAAACCCCACTTAGGAGATTCACTGATGGTGGAATACAGTGTGACATTTATCCGTTGGCTAAGGATTTGGAGATGTGAGTTCTCTTCCTGACCCGCCTTTATCTTGCTGTATGTCTTTTTTGGAAGTTACTTGGAATTCAGGTCTTTGGTTTTTTGGGTTTTTTTCCTTCTCATGGAAATAATACCATGCACCCCCACCCACGTACCCACCCACAGGTTTGTTGGAGGGCTCAAATGAGGCAATGAGTGTGTGAGTCTTGAAGTCATTACACCTGGTGGCGGGGGGTGGGGGTGGATGGATGAGAGGGATCTGCTCTAACAACCCAGGAGCCTGAAGGCAGAGATGTGCAAGAAAAGCTGCTTGCCTGGGTCAGGGTAAGGGAAAGTGAAGAAGAATGCCCAGCCGTGGTTTTAGCCAAGGGAGGTGTGGACGGGGCAAGCTCAGTCCCATTTGCTCTCTCTGCCTGAAAGGGCAGTCACCAGACCCTGCAGTTCTTTGAAGAAGAAGGCACAGAAGGAAGAGGAGCCCTCTCTTGCTCAGAAGCCACACCTGTTAGAGGAGAATGGCAGAGGAAGAGAGGCAGGCAGAGAGAGCCTGGCTGCGAGAGAGAGCTGAATGGAGAGACCAGAAACACAGGAAATAGGAGACTTACAGACAGGGCCCTTGGAGAGAGGGAAGTAACTAATCATGTCCCAAGCCCCCTGGGCTGCCTTCGGGCCTCAGATCTCATACCTTGGAGCTGGCTCATGTCCCAGATCCATACCTGTGCACACAGACATGCTCCTTCGTTATTGTCACATAAATGTGCGCAAGCTCAGACCCACCACTGACAGCTGAGACACTCCTTCCTGGAGACTGTAGTCCTGACGTGTGGGTCACTAGTAAGCGTCTCACTTACTAGCTCTGTGACTTTGGGCAGGTTAATTTCTCTGATCCTTCATTTTCTCCTCTATAAAGTGGGAATGAGAATACTTATATCGTTGTGTTGTTGGACCCAGGGGAGGAGAGCTGCCCTGGGAAAGCAAATCCATCCTATTGCCCATGGCTCCAGCCCCACAGCATTGGGTTGTCAATGAAACAGAAAAGCCCAGGAGTTCAGAGACACCCTTGCTGTGCTCTGGCTTCCTGGCCCCAGGCATCAGGTTGGCACTGGGCCCCAGAAAGAAGGTTGTGCATTTATTGAGTTAAGCATGTTTGCTAGGAGGCAAGCGAGAGGTAGCCCTCGAATAACCCTGCCTCCTGCGGGCCTAGTGCCTCGACATGCCGGTGGTGTTGTCCAAGAAAATCAGGACAGAGTCCGCCAAGCCCCCGTCTGTCCCCTGGCTCGGGGGGAGCAGTGCCCTCCCAGGAGAGGAAAGACTGAGGTCATTTTTCCCCTCAAGTTGCATCCATGCATCCATCTATCCATCCCTCCCTCCATCCATCTGATAAACATTGAGTGCCTACTCTGAGCCAGCACTGTTTTAAATGCTAGCAGCAGAAACAAAGAGTTATGAAGTGTGACCCCTGCTCTTTAAATAGTCAGAGTCTGGGAGACAGTATCCTGGAACAAGCATAGTGGAACAAGCATAGATTTTTGGAGCCAAGAGTCCCAGGTTCAAATCCTAGCTCCACCAGTTACTCGTATATAGCCTTAGGACACATCAGTTATCTTCTATTCACCCCAAAGTTCTCAACTGTAAAATGTGGCTAATAATTCCTACATTTTCAGGTTCTTGTGGGGATTAAATGGGGTAACATGTACCTAGCTTGAGTTAAGATGCTCAGGAAATGGGTTCCATGCCAGGCCCTCCGAAAGCAGGCATGGGGGTGGAAGACGAGAAGATTCTGTGTGGTTCATGGTTCTCACTGCAGCAAAATAACTGATTTATTTAACCATATTCCATCTTGTCTACGGACCCCTCCCAGTCTGGAAACAGCTCTGTCTTAGGTAGGCTTTCCAGGTAATTTAAGGACCCTGTCTTTTGCACAGATGGGGATCTCTGGCCTCTAGGAGTTTACCAATTGGTCTGAATACCCAGTGGGGGTTGGGAGTGGTGGTGGGGGTAGGGAGTGGGGTGGGCGTGAGTAAGTGAGAGCTCAAGTTAAAAGGAGGCCAGGTCACAGGAGGCAGCTGCTCTCCTACAAGGTGAAGGAGAGGTGACAAGACCGCTGGACCATGCATATCCTCAGGTCCTCGCAGAAAGCCTGACACATTGTAGGCATGAAATAAAATCTGTGAATGAATGAATGAGCTAGGAAATTCAGCCTCTGTCTAGTCTGATTCTCTTTGTTCTCTCTCCCCTTCATGGACAGGCTGGGTGGGTACTTTGTTCTGGAATAGCTGCAAGGACTTTGGTGTCCCCTCTGCAGTAAGCTGCGTGGGCAGCACACGGTGGCCTGCCATGTGGGGACAGGGCAGACGCAGCAGTGCCGGTCACAGCACACGAGGTGAGCACAGGGGGGACTGGAGCACGAGCTCCAGCCGCTCTGCCTGAGCTGCCCCCAGCCCACCTGTGCTCTCCCAGAGGCAGAGGGCTGAGAACTGAGACTCAGTCTGGGTTTCCCTCGACGGGGAAACCCACAGGAGGTGCCGAGAGGGGCCTGAGATGCAGTGAGGGGGGTGCTTGATGGAAAATTACAGACTGTGATTCTCACTTCAAACCCAGCCCTGCCGGGCAGCTCTAAAATACAAAGGGGAAGCTCATGCAAAGGGAAATTTCCCTTTCTTCCCACAACTTCCCCTCCTCCACACCACCTAGAGCTGACAAAGCATCTTCATTACCTTAAACGAGACACTGGCTTCATGACTCAGTGGGCCTGGGATGGCCCCGGCTCCAGCACTGTGAGAGTATGCTTGGAAGTAGGGGCAGGCCCCTGTTCTGGGTGAGCTCATGGGCGCACAGCTTGGGACACACACATTATGCAACACAGTTCACTGACAGCTGCCAAGCAACCAGGCAAGTCTCGGCTGTGTGCGTGAATGCTGAGAGGTGACCAGAGCGTTGTCGTGCTGCCTGGGCCCACGTACTCTCCCACCCCAGCCCCAGCTTTCAGGGGACCCACAACAAACACGTCCACTCCCCCGAGCACCTCTGTTATCCTCAGCAGTTTGCCCTGTTGCTTTTGGCCCTCACAGCAGCTCTGCGAAGTGGGTATTGTTGCCTACCTTTTACCTAGCTGATAAACTGAGGCTCAGACCCTTGCCTAGCTGACACGACCAGTAAATGACAAGAGGAGGAGTCCAAACTCAGGTCTGACTGCAAACCTGTGTCCTCTGGGTTCCTTGAGGTGTGGTCTGGGCACTTTCTCTAGGAAAATCCCAAGGAAAAGGGTAGTTGTTGTGAAGGTCCGGAGCCTGCCTTGAAACCACAGAGGGCAGGTACTTGGTGGAAAAGTCCAGCATGTGATTCACCCTCCTCCCATACTCTGTCACTGAGGCCAACTCCCCTTCTGCGGTTCTCAGTTTCCAGCCTGGGAGTTGGTGGCTCCATCCTTCTGCTCTGGTAAGAGAGGGCTGTCCTCTGCCTGTACATCCCCGTCTCCTCATCCCACGGAAGCAGCTGGTCCTGGTACCAGGAGGGGACAAGGTGAGAAGGGGGAAGAGGGAAAGGGCCAGGAGCAGAGGGAGGAGAGATGAGGTCGGATGTGAGTCTCTGAGCCCAGCTGGGAGGGGTCCTTTTGGGACGGTGCCCTTAGTGGGGCAGGAGGGGCTACAAGGAGAGCGAGCAGGGGTGGGAGACTCCGGGCAGAGGACTTGACTTACCGGGGTTAGATGTTGTAATCCTGGTTCACAAACTTTTGACCTCCTGTTGTTTGTGGTATTTCTCTGCCCCTTCACTTCCCAGTATTCTCTCACACACACATGCACACACACCCAGTGGCTCTCTGTCTGGGAGCCCCAGGACAGGGCTCTGATGGGATTCTGAGCTAGGAGGACAGGAGAAGGAGCAAAGGTGGAGGACAGTTTCCCTTTCAGGTCCTGTCTCTCCAGAATTCCTGTAGTGGCCTCCCTGGGGCTCTCCTGGGGGCCTGAGACATGGAGCTGAGCTGACCACAGGAACCGGGACCGGGGGCTGAGGTGAGCAGGAGGTGGAGGGGCTGGGCCTGTCTCCACAGACTCTGAGAGGGTCCTCAGAGGGGCTGCTGGAGTCTGAGACCTGAGAGGCAAGACTGTAGGAGCGTGCGTGTCTGTGGTGCGAGGCGCTGGGGCCACGGCAAAGTCTGGCGTCTGGGAATCTTAGCACAAGGTGTGTCCCCACTCCCCCTCACGGTCCGTGGCATCTGAGTTGCCTGGGGACAAGCCCGGGGAGAGAAAAGTCGATAGATAGGGGGATGGCCACAGGAAGTGGGCGAAAGAGGGGCTGATCACCTGACTGGGAGGGAGAAGGACACAAAGAGTGCCCAGCGATGTGGGAGGAAAAGCAGACGGGAGAAACCTCGGCTATTCCTGAAGGCCCATGGTCTGCCATTAGCAATCAAAGTGAGGGGCTCCTGCTCTTCCCCTGCCAGCAGAGCAGAAGGAGGAAGCTGCCTGGCTCAGGGGAGGCATGGGCAAGCTGACGCCTGCTGGGGGTAGCGAGGGGGCTGACGGAAGGCGCAGGTGGCCACCAGCCAAGCCAAGCAGCCCCCAGGGTGTGAAGGACTAGATGGGAGCCCGGTTTTGGTGCCATGCACACAGGTATGTGTGTGCAAAGGGACGTGACGGAATGGCACCAGTGTGTGCACAGAAACGGGAACTGGTATGTGGGTGTGGGCCGAAGCAGGGCCTGGGGTGTCCCATGCTGGCCTGGGACGTGATGGGGCTGAGCCGGGGTCCCAGCAGTACATGAGAAGTAGCATTTCTACACTTGTCTGCTCTTCTGCCAGACCCTGGCCAGGGCTCCGTCCACAGGCCTGCCTCCTGCAAACAGTTAATGCTGGACTCACCAGCCTCTTGAATATTTCCCCGATGGGCAGCATTCAGCCCAGTGTGGCCGTTGGTGCCTTCACTTCTGGAGGGCACTGAGGTATGGTGAGGTCCGTCGCACGCCCCCGTACCCTGCCCCAGCTTAGCTGAGCAGGTGGGCAGCCTGGGGAGGTGATGCCAGGGGCTGGAGAGGGTCAGAGTGGGGTGGATCATTGGAAGGGGGAGATCTCTGGAAGTCATTTTGACTGTAGATAACACAGTTGTTTATTCCTAGTGAATGGGCTGAAGTAGAAGGGCTCAATGGGGGCGGGGTGAGGATGGCAGGAGCGCTAGGTGTGCTGTCCTTCTGCCTTTTAAAAGTAACCTCCCAAAACAGAGAGCTCTGTACAGCTTGGGTTTTTTTGCCTAACATCTTCCTGGACATTTCTTCCCTGAGTCTAACTTGAATCCTGCCTGCTGCAATGTAAGTCTGTTTCCCTCTGACTTACCATAGCTCTGGGCCACATTTTCTTTTCTTTTCTTTCTTTCTTTCTTCCTTCCTTCCTTCCTTCCTTCCTTCCTTCCTTTCTTTCTTTCTTTCTTTCTTTCTTTCTTTCTTTCTTTCTTTCTTTCTTTCTTTCTTTCCTTTCCTTCTTTCTTTCTTTCTTTCCTTCCTTCCTTTCTTTCTTCCTTCCTTCCTTCCTTCCTTGCTACCATTTAGCCCCCTTATACCCCCTCCCCCGAGCAACAGCTTTTCTTTTCATATGCCCTTGCTTTCATTCTCCCATTTTGGTTTTTCATTCTTACCCATAAATTATGATCCTCCCAATAACCTTTTTAAAAGATACTACCTAAAGTTGTATTTATTGATTTTAGAGAGAGAGGAAGGGAGAGAGAGAGAAACATCGATCAGTTGCCTCCAGCACACACCCCAACTGGGACTGAACCTACCACTTATGTACGTGCCCTGATGGGGAATGGAACCCACAACCTTTCGGTGAATGGGATGATGTTCCAACCAACTGAACCACCCAGCCAGGGCTCAATAACATTTGTTTTTTTTTAATGTCACATTAGTGTCAGTTCATCATGTTCTCTTCCTCCACCTCATCTGTGAGACAGCCCAGGGACTGTGCCCGATCCTGTGCCCAAATGTGCACAGGTTCTGAAGTGTGCTTCCCAATCCCACACTCTCCTCTGTTTTTTTCTTCATTTACTCTTTTCCCCTCCTCCAACTGTTGAGGAGAGCTTGGCCCTGAAATAGCCTCCCCTGGTCTGGGAACAGTGAGGCCTGTCTTCTGACCACCCCCTTGGTGACTCCTGTGCTGGGGCGCTCCCTGACCTGGGCCACCCTATGGCTTGGCAAGTGAAGGCAGCCTCTCTGTGTCTTTTGCGGGTCTTATCTTTGTCCCTGGCCTCCCAGCACCCCTGTTGAGCAGGGCCTTTCTCTCCTCGGGGAGGCCTAAAGCCTAGAGAGGAAATGTGATTTGCCTCAGGTCACACAGCACGTTAGAGGCTCAGCTCTGTCCCTTACTGTATTGGTAAGTTTATTCAAACCATTCAAAAAAAAATTTTTACCGAGTCCCTGCTTGGTATCAGGTCTTGTTCTTAATTTCTCTGAGCATTTCCTCATTTATAAAGTGGAGTTAATAGTAATACCTACTTGAAGGATTTATAAGAAGATGAAATTTAATAATGTATCAAAAGATGTGTATGTTTTTAGGTCAGGGCTTACTCAGATGTTAACTTTGGTTACTATTATTAGCTAGGCCTGGACTAGAACTTAGGTTTCTGTTTGGTGCTTTTTTCATCAGTGTTTTTTGGTTCATTCATTCATTCATTTCATAATGATTCAGAGGCCATTCCTCAGGGTGCCCTCGCCCCATTTCTGTAGCAGCACCCGCACTGGTTTGCATATCACCGCCTTTTCCCTGGGGCCACACTGTCCTGTTCCGTCAACCCGAGGCTCTGCTTCTCAAGGCCCCCGAGGTCTGCTGCTCACTCCGAACCTGCAGCTCACTCCATTCCCTTTTCCGCTCCTGCTCCCTTCTCCCAGAGGCTGAAGGCCTCTGGTTTCCACGGGGTGCCTCTCCTCATTCCCTCCCGGACTGAGCTTGCAGCAGCAGCCTCTGAGTGGATGCCAGCGCCGGAATTTCACCCTGACATGCTTTCCCATTCCTGGGATAACCTGCACCCTTCGAGTCACCTTCAAAAATTTCCATAACCTCAGATGGCTCCTGCCACACCTTTTTAACCAACTTGGGCTTGGGCTGTTGCCTGGGTTAAAAGGACTAACAAATAAACACAGACTCTTCTTTTAATACAAAGGATTCCTTGTGTTTCTCTAGAGCCTTGGAGGAGCACGGAGCACTTGGTGGCCCCCAGTCCCTTGATGCCCCAGTGCCCTTCCTTCTTAGGTGAGGGGCGGTGGGTGGGTGGGTGAGTGCTCACCTCTGCAGCCTGGACACCCCCTCCTGGCAGCTCCCCAGAGATGGAGGCAGAGGTGGCCTCAGGGAGATTGTGGGGTGCGGGGGAGAAAGGGGAAGGCAAACAGGGATTTTTTTAGATACAACACCAAGGTGCAGTCATTGTCTCGTGGCAGTTGACAAACAGATGAGAGGGCAGAGTGAGTAAAACTAGGAGTGACCCACGTCATTTTCCTGGAAGCCCAGGGAGTTCTGGGCTCTTTAGGAGGGCGGGGAGTAGGGAAGGGCAGTGACCTGCCATGATGAGCAGCTGCTTCTGGGTCTCCCTTGAGGGGACCACTCTGGTCTGGGAAAGATCACCACCCAAGTGAGAATTGCTCTGGTGCCCCCTTCTATCACGAGGACCCCAGCCCTCTTCTTAGGACAGAGGTACAACTGAGAGAAAGAACCGGTTCTCCCTTGAAGGCCTATGATCGGCCCTGGCTCCACTCCTAGTCCTCACCTGGCCTTGTTCAGAGGCCCCACCTTCCCCTTCCCTCCCAATCAGCTGTCCCCAGCTCACTGGCTCCCATGTTTACCCTGCGTTGGTCGATCACCCTGGCACAAGGATGAGCACACAGTTGGCCAGGGAATGACCAAGCAGTCACCTTGACAATACCTGCCCTTTGACCTCCTGTCATCCCTGGCAACCTTTGATCCCTTCCGGCCTGGAGGCTTAGCAGCTGGTGCAGACAGGTGGTTGGCTGTAAAGATCAAAAGAGACTTGGAATAAAAGGTCTCAAGCCTGGGTTTTAATATGGTCTTGAAAGGGTTTTAGGCAAGTCACTTCATCTGTCAAAGCCTGGATTTTCCCATCTGCAAAATGGGCAAGCTAAGATTTGGTCCCCATTTGTTTTCAGAGTCATGAGAGCAAAGTGTAACCTCAGGTGTAAATGTCACTGACAACTATGGAAGAAAATCAATATTAAAGCCATATTCCAACATTAAAGCAAAGATTAGGATGGAGAGAGCAGGGATGGCGGGCGTGCGCTGGGGCCGCACAGCCCATTCCTTCTTCTTCCCCCAGGCTGTGCTTCCCTCGCCATCCTGCCCCACTCCCAGCTCGGCGGCCTCGGACCTGTTCCGTGGCTATGGACAGAAAAGCGGCAGTCCATGAGGATGGGCCTCCTGTGGTCTCCTGGGTTCCCGAGGAGGGAGAGAAGTTGGACCAGGAAGGCGAGGACCAGGTGAAGGATCGGGGCCAATGGACCAACAAGATGGAGTTTGTGCTGTCAGTGGCCGGGGAGATCATTGGGCTAGGCAATGTCTGGAGGTTTCCCTATCTCTGCTACAAAAATGGAGGTGGTGAGTTCATTTTGAGGTAGGCGTGGTGGGGAGAGCTGTGGCCTGAGAGCCAGGCAGTGCCGACCTGGGTGCCTGCTGCCTGGGCAGAGTGGTAAAACGGAAGGAGTCTTGAATGGAGTTGGAAGGCTTGAGTTTGAGTTCCAGCTCCACCCCTGGCCTCAGTGTCCCCCTCTGTGACATGCTGCTGATACCCCACAGGGCTCCAGGAAAGGTTAAAGGAGGCAACAGCAGGACCTAGGCATCTGAATTTTGAATCAGTTCCTTCACTACTCTGTGTAAATGTCAGTTGTTGACAAGATTCATTCATTTGTGCAGCTAACATCATTGTGGGCCCAGCACGTGCCAGCCACTCTTCCAGATACAAAACAGAAAATATTCTTTGTTTTGTATTCTAGTGAAGGGTGGCAGGTTACAGCACATAAGTACAATATGTGGTATGTCCAATGGTGATGAGTGAAATGGTGAGAAGCAAGGCTGGGAAGAAGGAGAGGGAATGCTGGGTCACGGGGCTGGGGAGAGGGGTTTGGAATGTAAAATAAGGGACCAGGAAAGGTTTCATTGAGGAGGTAACATTGAGTAAAGACTTTCAGGAGGTGACAGAGCTCCCTTAGGGATGGACTTCAGATGAGGAGCATTTCAAACAGAGGGAACAGCCGCACTGTCTTGCAGGCTCTGCTCTGAGTGAGATGGGAATGGCTGAGGATTTTGATTAAAGAAAAGATATTATCTTGTCTGTTTATGGTTTTTTAATTAAAGAAACATAATTTTATTATTTTTCAGAACTGGTAGTAAAAAGGAGCAGGTTCATGGTAGGGAGGGGCTAGAATGATTTTTTCAGTGCACAGTTCAATGGTTTCAGTGCGCTCACGGGGCTGTGCAGCCGGCGCCACCGCGGGTCGTAGGGCTCGGTAACAGCCACTCCCCACCCCTTCTCACCAGCCCTCGCCAGCTGCTAAGCCACCTTCTGTAGCTATGGGTTTACCTGTTTGGGATGTTTCATAGCTCTATGAAGTTCTTTGTGACTGGCCAGATCCATTTTTGCTTTTTGAAATAACCGCATTCTTCTTGTGGAAATAATATATGTTTATAGTGAATTACAAACATTTGAAAGGTAAAAAAAAAAATCCCATTTAAAGATAACCATCATTTAGAAAATCCTTTTAAATACTATTCATATTTAATTCGACAAAATTTCACTGAGTATCTATCATATATCTTGCTCTGTGTTTTAAAACTTATAGTTATTATTACAAACTGCATGAAGCAATGACTCCGAAGAAATAGAAACGGGATTTACTGGGCAGGTCAGGGCTGGGAGCGGGGCCCCATGCTGGGCCAGGGATGAGGGGAGGTGGGGAACAGGGGCGGGGGGCGGGGGTGACTTACTTCTTTGTCCCAGGCCGCAGTTTCATGGACACAGAGGATGTTAGAGCTAGAGCTAAAGATGAGCTAGGCCGGGCCCCCATTTCACAGAAGCCACGAGGGTCAGAGAGGTCAGCGACTTGCCCTGAACCACAGAGCTGGGGGGCGGCACGGGGCCCTGGAATCCAGGTTTGCCTGCTCCCACTTCGCTGCCTGCATCTCAGCCTGTCACCTAAAAAGAAGGAAGGAGGTGGCCCAGGTCCCACCACCCACTTGCCTCTGTCCTGTGCCTGGTGGCTGCAGCTGTGACCATGACCTCTGCACTGGCCATGGGCGGTGGGGACAGATGAGGACTTAGGGTAGGGAGCAGCGACACTGGGCTGGGCCCGAGGCATCTGTGAAACGGCAGGACCAGACCACATTTGGTGGGCAGGGTCTGTGTTCATCTCTGTCACTTGTGTTCTCACTTAGCTCTGTCCCAACCTAACTACTTGCCTCCACCGTGTTTCTTTCATCTTGAACATGAGGGACTGAGCGAGGTCAGGGGTCCCCATCGGGGCCACTGGTCTTTGGAGCTCTAGGAAGGCAGTGAAGTCGGTCCAGGAATTTCTAGACAACATAATAGATCTATGTGGGAGCATGACTTCACAGACCGACCCAAATGCCAGTTTTTTGCTTTAGGCGAAAATTGTACTCACTGTGGTAATATGGTCTACCTCAAGCTGACCATAAGCCCTGGAAGGCAGTTAAATATAGTTTTTAATAATATATTAATTAAAATTAATTATTAATAAGTATTAGTTAAATTGTTTTTCCATTGTTAATTAATAATTAATTAATTATTAGTTAATACATAGTTCTGTAGAGAAAAATCTTTCAAAAGGGATAAAAAATAATAAATGTATTGGTCTAACAATATCTTTGGTCACCAAACCAGATCCTCCTCAAGAAATTATTCATTCCAAAAGAGAGTTTTAGGAGTTTCTGAGTTTCCCCATTGCCAGTGAGTGCTTGGCAGAGATAGCGAGGCCTACCTGAGCGCAGAGGGGGGCGGCTCACGCGGGCCTCCGGCCACCCTCTGTGCACAGGTCCCCGCGCCCATCACAGACCGCCTGTGCCCACGGCTTGGGCGGAGGCCGTGAAAACCATGAGCCAGGATTGCCTCCCAGAGCACGGGCTCTGAGAAGCTCACAGAGGGGAGGGCGTTTGCAGTGATCACGTGCTGGAAATCCGGGGGGAGGCCAAGGATGGAGGACACCCCCACTGTCCATCCAGACTCGCCCTCCACCCACTGCTCCCACGGGGCCAGGCGCGGCACTGCCCTTTCTGGGCAGACTCAACGTCGGGCAGGCCCAGCTCCAGGTGACTGTGGGGCAGAAGTCTGCATTCCCAGGCTAGGGCAGAAGCCGTTTCCTTTATACGGAGGGTGGGAAGGGGCCTGTGGGTCATGTGCCACCATAGACTTGCTGTGAAGTGCCCTCTGCCATGCCCCCAGCCATGTCCCTTCTCTGGAGCACTACCCCAAGCTAAGCCCCTGCAATGGTGCAAGCCACACAAACCAGAGTGGGTGGTGGGAGTCAGCCCGGTGTTCGCTGATGCTCTAGTGTTACTCTGGATGTAAAGGCAAGCGGTGTTAAAAAGGACTTCAGAGCTCGGACGAGAGTTATTGGCTGGTCATGGCTCCCCAGGGCCTAGAAGACCCTCAGTGCTTCTCACATGTTGCTGATGGGGATGCAGATCGGGTACTTGAGTTATGGAGGGCAATTTGGACATGCATGTCAAAGACCTTAAAAAAATGTTCATACCTGAAAGGTGGAAAGAACCTAAATGTCTGTCCATGGATGAATGGATAAACAAAATTTGGCCAATATATAATGGAAATGTTTTTCAGTCTTAAAAAGGAAGGATATTCTGACACTTGCTACAACATGGTTGAATCCTGAAGACATTATGCTAAGTGAACTAAAAGGATTAGTCCTGTGTGTTCCATTTTATATGAGGTGCCTAGTACAGGCAAATTCATAGGGAAGGAATGGTGGTTCCCGGGGCTGGGGAGAAGAGAATGGGGAGTTAGTGTTTGATGGGTACAGAGTTTCAGTTTCAGTTTGGGATGGATAGTGGTGATGGTTGTACAACAGTGTGAATGTACTTCATGCCATTGAAGTGTACACTTAAAATTTATTGATTAAAGCAGTATGTTATATATATTTTACCACACACACACACACACACACACACACAAAGCCAAAAAAATGTATATACTCTCTGACCCACCAATTCCTCTACGGGAAATTTATATTAAGGAGCAAATTAGACAAGTGCACAAGGATGTGGATGAGGTTTTGCGTCACAGCAGTAACCACCAAATAAGTGTTAAGTGTTCCTATTGTGTGATAAACAATAGCCCATTCAGCTGTGGGTACACTTCTGAGCTGAGGTATATGTCTTTGTGACTGAACTGGGCACTGTGGGCTTAGGGCTGCCTCAGATCTATTCATATGTAATTTGCTGCCGGAGGCCTATAGGTCAGTGCCTGGTCTGGTTGGCTGCCAGCCCAGTTCCTGAGAGTGGGGCTGAGCAGAGCAATGGCCAGTCCACATCAGAACCTGGAGGAGGGAAAAAAAATCCCGCTGAAAATTATTAGAGGGAAAGTAATTTTTCCAAGGTGTTGTTGTTTTAATTTAAAAAAATATGGTTATTGATTTTAGAGAGAGAGGGAGGGAGACAGAAGCACTGATGTGAGACAGAAACATCAATGGGTTGCCTCCCATACACAGCCCGACTAGGGATCGAGCCCGCAGCCTAGGCATGTGCCCTGACCAGGAATCAAACCCGCAGCCTTTCAGTGTAGGGGGCAACGCTCCAACCAACTGAGCCACACTGGCCAGGACTGTTTGTCTTTCTCTAAAATGTAACAAACTTGGTAATTTAATAAGCATATCAAATTATATAGAACACATTTTTGTTCCCAAAATAATGAATTGACTAGATTTGTGAAGCACACTGAACAAATAAATAGTGCATATATTAGGATTCCCACTGAAATTTCCTTTCAAAGATCTTTCTTGTCCTGAGTAAGGTTCAGACTGGAAAATTTCTGCCTGTCCCTGGGCACAGACAGGAGGACGAGGACTTGCGTTCCTGGGTGGGGTGAGGAGGGAGATGCAGGGTGCTGGCTCTCTGGAAGCGCCTGCCTCTGGAAGAGGCTTAGGGCTGAAAAGCTCATCACCTGCCTCCCCCTCCTCTGCAGGAGCCTTCTTCATCCCCTACTTCATTTTCTTCTTCACCTGCGGCATCCCGGTGTTCTTCCTAGAGGTGGCATTGGGCCAGTACACCAGCCAAGGGAGTGTCACGGCCTGGAAGAAGATCTGCCCGCTCCTCCAGGGTGAGTGCTCTCCTTGCCTGCCTCCCCAGAGGCCAGCAGCCTCCATCTCTCCATTGACTCTCCCTTCCTGTCTGCTCACTACCCTGTCATTCATCCACTCTCCTCCTGTGCTGAGTGCTGTGGGGGACACAGGAAGTGTAATCAGGCTTTGTGGGGCCCAAAGCTTATAAACCCCGAGGAGGAAGGAGTTCCTCAAGAAAGTCAACACAGAGTCACAAATGAACCATCAGGACCTTGCTAATGGGGGACCCTGAAGCTTCATCTTCAGCAGCCTCATGGAAAACATGGTCCTGTGTACATGGTGTGGCCCCAGACGTGCCTCCAATGTGCACAGTGATAGCGGTGATAATGATGGCCAGTATCCGCTGAGCCCGGCCCTGTGTCAGGGCTCATGCCAGCACTTTCCGTGCAGTTCCTCATCTAATCCTCCAATAATAACTTGAGTCACCACATTTTGTAGATGAGAAAAATGAGCTCATTTGCTAAGGATTCAAATCCAGGTCTATCTGAGCTGAAGGTTCACACCCTTCCCTTTGTTAGGGATGGCGTTAGGGACAGCTCCTGCCCTACTCTCCATGCATCTACTGGCAGTAATGTGAGCAACTTGGGGTGCTTGTCCACCTGCCTGCCCCATGTTGATTTGGCCAGTGCCCTGGGGGCCAGTGGGAAAGAAACCTAAGGGGTCTCCTTGTCCCTGAGAAGTCCCTTGAATATTTGAAAAGGAGAGAGGAGCCTTTTTCTCATGTCAGCCCCTAAGGGAGCCCCAGGGACTAGGCTACCTAGGGTTGCTGCCCAGCTTAGTAGGCTGGACAGAAGTGGTTACAGTGGTGGTCTCCACTCCTGAGCAGGCCCAGAACCTGACCACCGATTAGGGGTGTAGAGATGGGGCAAGGCTGGTTCCTCTTCAGGCCTCCATGGGGCCCTTGTAGCAGCACTGTGGTGCTTGGTGAGCCCCGGTTCTATTCTGGAGTTCTGGGTGCTCCAGCAGTGCTGTGTCCTCAGCCAGAGCATACAGCAAATGTGTTCTGCTCTGGCCCCAGGCGGTAGCTTCATTCCTGCTCAGCTGGGTCTTATCCCCAGGGCCAAGCAAGCTCAGGGATGGCACAAGCAGGGCTGGCCTCTTGGGCACGCAGGGACTAACTTCAAGGGGAGGAGGACCATGGACGGGTGGGGGCTGGGCGTGGAGGAAACCCAGCATTGGATGGGTATTTGGGAAGGCATTGCTGCTCCCTCCTTATTTTCTAAGTTAAAGAGACCCCAAGGTGTAGGGTCTCAGGGAGTCTCTCACTCAAGTTGTGTGCACTTATGTTGGTTGGATGGTCCAGGCTGTTTCCTATACCTGCGTCTGTGTCCACCTTCCCAGGCACCCTGAGCACACTGGGCAGGGCACCCACACCCACCTCGTCCCTCAGTTTACCACCAGCACAAGCTTCCTCCCTGACCTCATCCCCACCCGCAGAGATGGTCGTGCTCCTCTCCAGCCTGGCATCAGGCCACCTAGCGGTGGAGCGGGCCGCTGGGACAGACGGGAGGTGGGGGCACAGAGCGTTCCTGCTACACAGTGGCCGCTTGTTTCGTGTGTGGGTCTGTGAACTCTAAATACTCTGCCCGGTGGCTGCCAGCTCCCCAGGGACCCCTGGAGACCACTCCTCTGGACGCCCAACCCGAGCCTGCCCTGGGTCCCTGTCCTCCTCACCGCAAACGGCCTGGATGCTTCGCAGAGACATCCTTCCCTCCCCGCCCCGGCCCACTGCGTGCGTTGGGCGCGAGAACAGTTCCTGTCTCCTGTGCAATTTGCCAGATTTGCCAGGCCAATGGGAACAGATAATCTGGGGCGGCTGGCCCGGCAGGGGGTGGGGGTGAGGGGCGTCGTTAACAGCGCCGATTGTTTCACCCAGCCCTCTTCATTCTTTAGTTCTTGAGTGGGACTTCCTCCGGCACCGGAGGGAGGACAAAGGAGCGGTTCCTCTCCAGAGCAGAACCCCGGCGCCGGCTTTCACCCCTCCAGACTCGCGGCCCTCGTGACGCGCTACTTTTAACCCTGCTGTGTCACGTAGGACACCGGCGGGGTGGGGTGGGGGACTGCGCCCGCCCTTGCCCCCTCCCACGCCGGACTTTAGGCCCAGGAGACAGGCTGCACCGGAAGCCGGAAGCCCCCTCTGCGGCGAGGTGTTAAGCAGCTTCTTTTAGGCCCTGCCCACACTTGGGGGGTGGGGCGGGGCGGGGTGGGGGTTGCGTGCCGGAGGTGGGCACGGCATTGAGGCCGAGCAGGCCTCAGAGGCCTTCGCAGGCAGCACATCTCTATTCCTCCCTGCTTTCTTCTGGTTTTGTCTCGTATTTTCAGACTGATTCTTACCAGTTTTTCTCTATTTACTCCTGTCTTTCCTGCCTTTTAAAAAATTTCAGAGAATGTATGCTTGTAATAGAAAAACTAGAAATTGCAGATAGAAAAAGAGGAAAAAAAAACCAACCCCAACACACTTGAGACAGTGACCTCAAGTCCTATCCCTTAGAGCAGAGATTTTCAACCAGTGCAATACTGGCAATACTGACTATACAGTCGGGGGCAGTGACTTCTTTTCTCTTTGTCAAAAAATGAAAACAACCAACACAATAATAGCTGTCCAGTGTGAATGAATCAAAATTATAGCTATTTTTTTTTGTCAGAATGGCAAAAACTATATTTTTGGTGTGCTGCAGAATTTTAGTAATTAGTTTATGTGTGCCATTAGATAAGGTTGAAAATTGCTGGTCTAGAGAACCACTGGTTAATTATTGGATGATGGTCCTTCCAGAATTTTCTCATAAGAAAAAAAATATACATTCAAATATAGATTATAAAAATAGTAGGACGCATAGGATGTCATTCTGGAATCTGCTTTTCTTACTCAGAAAAATAGGCTGCAAATGGCTTCTCAGGGCAATAAACCAACCCAGGTCATTATCTTTGTGTAGCACCCAGAATCTTAATTCAACTGACAGCTTCTAGATAACTTTTGGGGGCTGACATTGATCTCTTGGATTCTCTTGTTTTTTTCTGTCCCCTCCCCCACCACCCCGAAGGCATTGGCTTGGCGTCTGTGGTCATTGAGTCCTATTTGAACGTCTACTACATTATCATCCTCGCCTGGGCCCTCTTCTATTTGTTCAGCTCCTTTACCTCTGAGCTGCCCTGGACGACATGTACCAATACCTGGAATACAGGTATTCATTGTTTCGGCCCCTGGGATGTGGGCTGTCCCTAGGGGCTGGGCCTGTGGTAGCTGGATAGTGTCAGGAGCTGGCAGGGTGGAACAAGAGCAGCGTGAGGCACACGGGGAGGGAGACTGATCTCATGGGCCACCTGAGCAGCCAACTCCTGACACTCCAGATGTGGAGGCTCCAAAGGGAGCACCTGGGACCTGGAATGATGGGGACCACCAGGCTGAAAGTCCACGGGGTGAGGGGTACTAGGATGTGAGGGCATCTTTCCTCATCTAGCTAATTCATTCCTTGCCTTGTCCCTAACAGAGCATTGCATGGACTTTCTGAACCACTCAGGAACCAGCACAGTGACGCCCTCTGGGAACTTCACCTCACCTGTCATGGAATTCTGGGAGTAGGTGTTGGCCTGGTTGCCGTGGGCCAGGGAACCTCAAGCAGAGGAAGTTTGGATGTCTGAGGCCTGGGATTTGGGGTGCAAGTTTAAGGCTCTCTGTGCATCTTTTTCAGCACTTACCCCTACCCTACACATCTCTGAGAGATGAGGAAATGCTCACATCTACCCACAGTTGTTCAACTACAACTCCTAAACCCACCTATATTCACCCAGACTCACGTTTATCCACGTCAGCCAGCATTCTCACACGTGCCTCCCTACACCTTCACATTCCCTGCGCTCCACATACCCACCAAGACTTACAGATCTAACCACACATATCCACTGGTGTGCTGGAAATAGTCTGGACCCGTTTAGGAGAGCTGATTGTGCACATCCCTTCCCAATTTTGTGTTTAGTCATGCTGGCCAAGGTGGGAATATTTACATGACAGAAATTGGCAAACCCTACACTCATACATTTACCCTCCCATGTGACCACTTAGACCCTCACACCCATCTCTGCCCACCCATGTCCACCTATACTCTCACACAATTCCATCACCCCAAACACCTCTTTAGACACTATCACACACTTGGCCCCACCATTTGATAACCATATACTTGCTCATTGACCTGCAGCTATAAATATTTACTTTCAATATACTCATTCATATATTCCTCACCTTCTTCTTCTTCTCTCTCTCTCTGTCTCTCTTTCTCTCTCTCTGTACAACAGAAAGACCTGGGTGAGTTAGAAAGGCAAAGATCCTATGGTATTATGTGATTTGGTCTTCAACAGTCAGGGACACAGACAATGGGTGGACACAGCAGGGCCATGGGAAGGTGGAGTGGGGGAAGCCTAGAATATGAGATCTGTGGGGTCAGCTCTAAGGATCAGGAGATTTGATGACGGAGGCAAGTTGTTCCCTTTAGCCTTTCACGTGATCATTTATTTTTTCCAACCCATCAGGAGACGTGTCCTGGGCATCACCACAGGCATCCATGACCTGGGAGCCCTGCGCTGGGAGCTGGCCCTGTGCCTCCTGCTTGCCTGGGTCATCTGCTACTTCTGCATCTGGAAGGGGGTCAAGACCACAGGCAAGGTGAGGTGTTCTGCCTCCTGGTAAGCTCTCTGTGGCCCCCACAATCCCTGGGGACATTCACAGCACCTCTCTGGAGAACTGAAAGAAAATGTAGTTTAAGGGAGAGGCTTGGTGAGAATAGGGAAGTTGAAGGAAGGCAGAGTTTAGTTCAATACAAGGAAAGGCTTTCTTTTTCAATATGATTTTACAAGGCCTGTTTACGTAAGTAAGATACAGAGCGAAATAAGAAACATCAAAGTCCCATGGTCAGATCTGAGCACTGTGTAAACCGTCAGTATGATGGCAGGTTGGATCTGCTAACCCCTCCTGTAAACATTTTGCTGTGTTGCCTTCTTGTTTCTTTTATATGCTTAGCTGTATCTATTACATGTGCATATGACACAATTAGGATCAGACACTCTTATGACTTGCTTTTGCATGTAACAACGAACACATCACGACAATGTTTAGCTTGGTTTAGCTTGTTTTAGCATGCAGAAGTGTCTTTGAAGTGGTGAGTTTCCAATCTCTGAGGAGGTTATAGCCAAGAATGGACAATGGGGCTTATTGCATGTACAGAGACAATTCAGTTTTGAGCATTAATTCCAAGGCACAGAAGCTGAGACTGATGCTTCATGCTTTTTAAAGCCAGTGATAGACAGATACCAACTTCTCTGGCTAGCCAGCTACCACAGCAACTGCCACCCTTCCATGGGTTGTTGAAATATTAATAATAGTGATAGTAGTGACAAAAATAGTAATAGTAATAATAAGCCACCTTGAGTAAGGGGCTGAGTGTGGTCCCGGGCAGAGCAGATCCCCTCTGAGTGTCTCCAGTGTCCCAGAGCTCGGGCCACTGATGCTCCCCCTGATCTTGAGTCTGGAAAACTACAGTCTCAGTTGCCTCACAGATTACTGTACAAATCTTCTCCCCCGCCCCCAGGTAAAAGGAGCCCCCCCCCTCCCAGGGGACATGGGAAGAATAGCCAGGATAAGGGGTTAAGGGAGACCAGATTCTGGATTTAAAAATAGTCTTGGAAATGTTGCGGCTGGAAAATTGTACGCTTCCCTGTCCTTCCTCCTCCCCTCTTGCCCAGTTGATGAGTCCCTCATACTCTGCTGGGGAGCCCAAGACCCACTGGAATGTAGAAAGAAAGGTGTGGGAAGTGTCGTGTGTTCGCCCCCTTAGGTGCTTCTCAGGAGGTGTAGGACACTGAGCTCGGTATGGCTCGGGCCTCCTGGAGACGGGTGACTGGAAGACAGCTGCAGAGTCCTTGTCGCCTCCTGGCTTCTGTAACACACCGGGAGTGACTCGGACCTGCTTTCCTTCCAGGTTGTTTATTTCACAGCCACGTTTCCCTACCTGATGCTGATCATCCTATTGATTCGAGGCGTCACGCTTCCTGGAGCATACGAGGGCATCATCTATTACCTGAAGCCGGATTTGTCTCGCCTGAAAGACCCCCAGGTAGGAAACGTGCTGGGGAACATTTCCTCAAATGTCCCTCGTCCCAAACCAGATTTGTACTTTTGAAAATCTTTGATTACTTTCCTCGTGGTTTAAAGACAAATAGTTGTCCCCTGGAGAAAAATTAATATGGAAGAAAATTATGAAAAAGGAACTGAAAATCTCTTGTAAACCCACCACTCAGCAATCTCTGCTAGAATTTTAGTATATTTAATTTTTTCCTCGCTGTGTGTGTGTATGTGAATGCGATAAGATAGCTGAGATAATGATATCAGAAGAGAGATACATCTTTTTTCACTTAAATTATATTGTAAGCATTTTCCACGTTATTATACTCATTTGTAAATGTCGTTTTTAACACTTGCATAATATTTCCTCCATTCGTCGTCTGTTTATTCACTTCTTCAACCCAAAAGTCCTGAGGCCCCATTAAGGGCCAGGCATAGCTGTAGTGCCGGTGCAGGGCGGGGGCACAGCAGACCAGGCTCCGTGCCTCTGCGCACTTCCGCCTGCGGCAGGTGGCATCATTTACCCTGCTCTTCCCTGTTCTTGGACCTATAGGTCATGTATTTCTATGATAGCATATACAGCTGCAACAAACACCTGTGCCTAAATCTTTGACCACATCTCTGATCATTAGTTCCCGACGGTAGTTAGACATGAAATTGCTAAGTCTCAAAGAGTGTGTGCATTTTAAGGTTCTTGAACTGTACTGGCTTTAGAAAAATGCAGACTTTCACGGCCAGTGTGTGAGAGTGCCCTTTTTTATGCAGGGTCCATGAAAGATTCAATTATAATTTATTTCAATCTTTGACAATTGGACAGGTCAAAACAATATCATATTGTTGGTTTAATTTTATTTTTTTACTACTGAGAGGTTGGATATTTTCCTGCATATTTATCAACCTTGTGTTTCCTGCTCTAGGACTTGTCTGAGCACATTCTTGGTGTCCACCACCTACCCGCTCACCAAGAGTCTTGGTGATTTTTTTCTGTATATTTTAGTGGCGTGGCCCTTACACCCCCCATGGCTGCCAGGGCACGCTCTGCTGTAGAATGAGTGCAAATGCTAATGCCCCTTAGCTCCCCCTGCAGAGGGCCTCGCCTTTTCTGGAGTATGACTGTGGGTGACAAATGCCACCAAAGAAATTCAGTAACGCGCCCTTATTTGGTGCTTACTCAGGGCCCACAGAACCAAGTTAAAAATAGGCCCTGCTTGTGAGAGGAGGACATGTTACTGGAGAGCTGGGATGTAAGTGACCCTCAGGGAACACGGAACGGGCCAGCTGGTTCTGTAGGGTGAAGGGTCTGGGCTTCCTGTAACCCCAGCTTCAGACCCTGCCGGGCTCCCTCCGCTCTCCCTCACCACTTCCTTGGGGTTTCCCGCAGGTGTGGATGGACGCGGGCACCCAGATCTTCTTCTCCTTCGCCATCTCTCAGGGGTGCCTGACAGCCTTGGGCAGCTACAACAAGTTCCACAACAACTGCTACAGGTAGGGACTTGGGGGACGCTGCCTGCCCTTGTCTGAGGAGGGCGGGACCTGGCAGTGGGCCCAGACCTTCCTCCTTTGTTATCAGGGAGTTATAGGGTGTATGAAATTGACATTGTGGGTTCCTTTCCCAGACTGAATTTTTCTTTCTCCCTTTTTTTCTCACTTTTCTCTCCTCACCTCCTGAAACCCCCTCTTTCTCTTTCTCTTCCCATTTTTGTTTCCATTCACTCTTCCTTTCCGGTCTCCTCTTTACACTCTTTCTGTCTTCTGATCTCTCCTCGCATGGTGGATTTCTTTCTCCTGTTTTCTTCTGGTTTTATCTGCATTCACCCCATTGGCAGGGACTGCATTGCCCTCTGCTTCCTGAACAGTGCCACCAGCTTTGTGGCCGGGTTTGTGGTCTTCTCCATCCTGGGCTTCATGTCCCAAGAGCAGGCAGTACCCATCTCTGAAGTGGCTGAATCAGGTAGGTGCCACTTTTCTGTTTGGATCCTGAAGGGAAGGAGGGTCAGAGAACACAGACCCTCCTATAGAAAAGCAGGGGCTCTATGACCCTTTTAGCATCTGAGGCCATGCTAGGCACAGAGCAGGGCCTCCATAACCATGGGAGAAAGGGGGACAGGGTAGGATGGGTGCATGGACCCACAGTTGCATGCACGGATGGAGAAGTGGGGCGATGGATGGACAGCACGCTTCCCTGAACCTGGGAAGAAGAGAATAATGAATGGAATCACCCTGCCCTCTTGAACTACCCCCACCACACACACACATGCACACACATGCACACACATGCACTCACACACATATATGCATACATACTCTTGCACATACACTTGGGTACATACACTCATGCACACATACTGATGTGCACACTCATGCATGCACACACACATACATACCATGCACACGCTCGTGTGCACATACACACATGCACACACAGTGCCTACCAAGAGGACCCTTCACCAAAGACAGTAAGAGCCCTGGGCTCACCCGACTGTGCTGTGTCCCGACAGGTCCTGGTCTGGCCTTCATTGCGTTCCCCAAGGCTGTCACTATGATGCCCTTATCCCAGCTGTGGTCCTGCCTTTTCTTCATCATGCTTATCTTCCTAGGGCTGGACAGCCAGGTTTGTCACCCCAACCCAACCCTGCCTAGCCCTGCCCTGCTGACTGCCTCTTCAGCTTCTACATTTCCTGGCTTTACCTTCCTTCGAATTCCCTTTCTCCTGACCTGACAGTCCGAGGCCCTTTCCACTGTCCAGGGTTTGTCCTCGGGGTTAGTTGGGTGGCCCCAGACCTCGAGACTCTCTTTGGTCAGGGGGCCACTTGCCTTGTTCCCTCATACCTGAACCTTCCCTAGATGTGGCTGCACCCTCCCAGATGTCCCTCCAACCTCCTTCCAGCTACTTTGCTCAAGCCGCCTACCCTGCCGCTGTAGCCTCGGGGACAGAGCACATGTCCCCTCTCCAACTGTCGCTGCTGGGACCCTCTGTTGTGGTTACGTGGCCAAGGGCAGAGCTGGCCCGTCTCTGCCCTTTGCACCCTCCCTGCACTCGTGTGAGTCAGCAGGGGTGAGTAGGGTGCGAGGAGGCCGGGGCGAGGCTGTGCTGGGGAGGCCCAAGGACAGGTGGCCCCTCTCACCTCAGCTTCCCTCCCGGCCCACAGTTTGTCTGTGTGGAGTGCCTGGTGACGGCCTCCATGGACATGTTCCCCAGGCAGCTCCGGAGGAGCGGGCGGCGAGAGCTCCTCATCCTGGCCATTGCTGTCATGTGCTACCTGATAGGGCTCCTCCTGGTCACCGAGGTGAGTGGGGGCGGTGGCAGCAGGCTGGGCTGGGGAGGGGGGAGGGAGCCATGGCGGATCCTTCTGACCCTTCTCAGAGCCACACTTTGCTAAATGGGGTGTTGATACCCTTGAAGTGAGTTTGTAGGCACCACACAGTGGAACCCACTTGTGTTCATTAGCTCTCTTTTGGTTTCAGGTGACAGAAACCAAACGCAAGCTGGCTTAAGCAGAAAGGGGAATTTGGGGATCAAGTAGAAATATTTTATTTTAGGTATGGTTGGATCCGGTTGCTCTAATGACATGGTCCGAAATGCCCCTCTCTACCCCCTGGCTCCCCTTCCCTCCAGTGACTCCTTTCTTTGCCAGACTGCCCTCCTGATGTTAGAGAAGGCTTCCCTCCCGCCCCCCAACCAGCCCCCAAGGAGAGAGCACCCTTCTCCTGAGAGCGTGGCCAGCACCCAGCCACGGCTCCTCTTCAGGCCTGGAGCAGGGGGAGGAGCGGTGGGCGGACAACACAGTGTATGCCCACCAAAGTCCCCCGTGACCTTGTAGATGTTAGAATTGCTGTCCTAATGTTAAATGAGGGATCAGAAGGCAGGCAGAGGTAGGGCAAACTCCTTTTAGATGCAAGGAATAACTTTCCTTTGGCCCGGATGGATGTTTGCTCTGTTGCTGTGTGGTGGGGTGCGTCCCCCACCCCCACTGGCGAAGGCCTCAGTCCCCTACCCCTGTCCTTCTCCACAGGGCGGGATGTATCTCTTCCAGCTCTTTGATTATTATGCTTCCAGTGGCATTTGCCTGCTCTTCCTCGCAATGTCTGAAGTAATCTGCATCAGCTGGGTGTATGGTAAGTGAGGTGAGGGAGAGGAGCCTCTAGAACCCAGCTAAGGGTGGGACTTGCCTGGGATTAGAGGCAGGGTGTGCCAGCCTCTGGTTCTATATGTTTTTGTATTGCTGTCCTGGTTCTTTTTACTTGGGAAGTCTATCCATCGCCAGGACCTCAGGCGTTCCTCGTTATACAGGTAGAGCAGGAGTAATGGCCACACTGAGTTCCTTGAATGGTGAGGGTCATTATAAGTAACAGTGGGCAGTTTGTTTGTTTTTTGACACAGAGGCTGCCAGAGGTTCTTCCCCAAGTGGGAACTGTAGTTAAAAGGGACCTTCAGGGCCACTTACCCTGATCCTCCGCAGATTCCCACGGTCCCTTTCAAATTCATCGCCCAGACTTCGCTTGAATACTTCCATGAGCAGGAATGGCATTCCCGTGTTTTGAGGTCCCCTCTCCATGGTGGCCGTTGTGCATTTCTTTCTTACACTAAGATGAATTGTGTCTTCCACTGACTTCTCCCCACATCCCCGACCCCTCAGCTCTGAGACACTTAACCAGGGTGCTGAATGCCGTCATATCTACGCTGCAATTGCGCCTGATAACAGTGCGGGCAGAAGACTCTAGTTAATGAGCCAATGCACTGCTGTGTGCAAGCACTCACTTCCTCACAATCTGTCCAACTCCTTACAGAAGGAAAGTTGGGGTCAAAAAGGTTTCGGCTCTTTCCTGAGCTCACAAGCCAGGAAGTGGAGAAGCCACCAACATTCCTCATTTCTGTCTGATTCCACTGTACCAGGTTGGGCGGACACATTGCCAATGTCACAAGGCTCAGGGTAGAGAGGGTAAGAGGTGCCATATACTGGGGCCTTGGGACAAGCAAATGTGAAAACCTGAGGACATTAAACAAAACCAGTCACTGTTTTCATGCACACAGATCAACCCTCTCACCATGCTTCACTGAGAATGCAGAGGGTTCCTCTGGAGTCTAGAATCAGGCTTCCCAGTAGTGATCTGGCCCTCCTCCCCCTCCCCTCCCCTCTCTTCCCCCTCCTTCTTCTCCCCTTCCTATCCTTTCCCCTTCCTTTCTCTTCCCTCCCCTTCCCTTCCCTTCCCTTCTCAGTAGTGATCTGGCCCTATGCTTGAGCAGTGGCACACTTGCTGTTATGCCATTTTGACTTGAAACCGAATTCACTTCTACTGTGCAGATAAATATTTACGCAGCATTGAGCCCCATTTCAGGTTCACACCCTCCTCCATGGCTAGGACAGTGGGGTCCTCATCCCGTGACAGGGGGACAGAGACTGCACTGGGGGCATTGGGTGACCCCAGTGCCCCTGGCTTGTTGGCAGCAGGTCCTTCTCCTTCAACCCCTGTGCTGTGTCAGGGTGGCAGGGACCCATCTCATTCACATGCCCTGCTCCAGTGTCCCCTCACAGGGTGGGGGCAAGTGCACAAAGCCAAGTGAGTCCTTCCCAAATGCCCACAAGCTGTCCCTCCCCTTTATTCTCATTCTTCCCCCCCTCTGCCTGGCAGGGGCGGACCGTTTCTATGACAACATTGAAGACATGATTGGCTACCGGCCATGGCCCCTGGTAAAGATCTCCTGGCTCTTCCTGACCCCTGGACTCTGCCTGGTATGTGCATTCCCAGCGACCCCTTAATCCCCTCCTGCCTCCAGCAGACTTGGGGAGATGAGCGACAGGATGCCCGAGTTCTGAGCTCTGTCCCTAACAGCCCAGTGACCTTGAGAGTCTGGACATTCCCTCTGATGTATTGGTTCCTTGCCCTTCCTTTCTGGGGTTATCTCTCCATCTGTCTGCTTTACCCTCATTCATCTAGTCCAGTTCCTGCTCCACCCCTTTCCCACAGCATTTCCACCCATCCGCCCAATTTCCCAGTTACTGGTCTCTTTGTCTGCTTAGAGCTCCTCTTTGTCTGCTTAGAGCTCCTCTGTTGCCTGTTCTTTCTCAGTCTTTGATGTGAGCAATGCCTGTGACCACAATTTGCAAATGGCTTTTGCTATTCCACTTCACAGGGGTGCCACAGTGTGTTTAACTCTGTCGCTGGTTATTTAAGTAGATGAAGAGGGAGTCTCAATGGCTCTCCCTCTCACCTGTGTCTGCCCCTCCATCTTTCTAGGCCACTTTCTTCTTCTCCTTGAGCAAGTACACACCCCTCAAATACAACAACGTCTATGTGTACCCTCCCTGGGGATACTCCATTGGCTGGTTCCTGGCTCTCTCCTCCATATCCTGCGTCCCACTCTTCATCATCATCACCCTCCTGAAGACCCAGGGTTCCTTCAAAAAGGTAGGGGTCAGGGGGAGGGGAAGGGGACACATTAAAGAAGGTACAGCACAAGGTGGGACTCTGGGCAGCACACTGCAGCTGGGGCCCAGCTCTGAGTGTGGGGCAGCCCTTCGGCCTAATGGAACCTTAAAGCGAAGGGTCTTGAAAGACCAGTCCGATAGTTTCATTTTCAGAAACATTCAAAAGTCTCAGAGTCCTAGCCCTTCAGAATCTGATCTCTAGAAGATCATCTGGGCAGGTGAACCAATGGTAAACTGTCACAGGGTTAAGGGGAAATTAAGTCACAAAAAAGAAAATAAGTCGGCCCAGACCCAGTGGTTTATAGAGAACAGATTCCTTGCTCTTGAGAAACTGATAAACTAGCTATCATGGCTCATTCCACACACGGTCTCCTGGCTTCTTTCCTTTTCTTAACCCTGTCTGGGGAGCCGTGTGCAAAAGGCTTCCCGTTTAGAGTTTGGGACATGCCTCCGTAGAAGGGTGTAATAGCCGGTGTCCCACAAAGACATTACACCTATAGAAATCTATCTGGCCTGCAAGTGGCAGAAAGCTCAACCTGCAATAAGCAATTGGGCTTACTTTTTTCTTCTACATCAAGAAGATCAGAGACAGGGGTTGCTGGCATTTGGTTCAGCTGCTTAAAGTGGCCATTAGGGAACAGGTTCTTCCTGTATTCCTGTACTGCCATTATGAGCATGTTGCGTCTTCATCATATGCTTGTCTCCTCATGGTCACAAGCAGGTTGTCATGACTCCAGCCATCACATTGGCAGTCAAGGCAAGAAGGGGGAGAAGATGATACCAAAAACACGAATACCAATAATAATATGGTAATACTACTAGTAGAAACAATAATAGATATTGAGCATATAATAGTAATACTTTGAAAAATGGTAATAATAAGAACAAAAATAGATACTTACTGATGACTTATCCTGTACCAGGCACTATTCTGTGAGGCATGTGCTCTTATTATTCTCATTTTTACAGAAGAGGCAGAGAGGGGTTAAATGGGTTGCCTAAGATGGTACAGGTAACAGAGCCAGAGATAGAACCCAGTTCATACCGTTAATCACTATGTTATTGCCTCATCTCCGAATATTTATTTGTTTAGTCACTCACATGGTACCGAGCCACCCCCATGTTCCTGGCTCTCTGCAGGCCCTGGAGATACAGACACAAGGAAACATCTTTGCCTCTCTCACCAACAACACCCATTCATTTCCTCTTCTCTCCACAGCGCCTGCGACAGCTCATCACCCCTGACCCCAGCCTGCCACAACCCAAGCAACACCTGCATCTGGATGGCGGCACTGGCCAGGACAGTGGCCCCTCCCCAGTGAAGGAGGGACTGACATTTGGGGAGAAAGAGACCCACTTGTAGGATGTGGCTGAAAACCAGGTGGCTACTGAGCCAGGAACCTGGGTCGGGGCCACCCTCTCCCCCAATGGACAGCCTTTGCCTCTGTCCCCACCATGGTCCTGCTGAGAACATCTGGGATGCCTGTGGGCAGCCCCAGTGGAAGCAAGACTCCCTCCTCTCCTCTCCTCAACTGGAGCAGCTCCTCTTAGTGGCCTAAAGACAGTCGCACCAGAACATGCCACACTGTGAGGCGACTCCCTGTTGGAACACACCATCTTTTTTATAAAGGAGGGTTGTCTTTTTGGAGTTCACCATCTGATTATAACACATTACATTGTGAAGGATCTCCCACGGCAGGGATGTTTCCTGTTAGAGTTTATGATATTTGTGCCTTGGGAAGATAGTGCCGGTTGGAATACGTATCATGATCTGATTCAGAGCGCGTGATGGAACACGCCGTGTTGGAGGCGGCAACTGAACACACCACATCGGGTTCTGACTTTCTGTCAGAGGGGGTCCTTCACTGGGTTTAGCATTCTGGAGTCCAGGCTGTGGGGATAGGGAATCAGCCAGGAGGCAAATGTTCACACGCCATCATTGTGTTCAGTTTTCTCTGAGGCAGCCTCTCCGGGTGTTCCCAGCTCCACGCTGCTCCTACACTCTTTCTGGAATGTTGTTATCAAGTTCTGGAGAGTTGGAATGGAAGGGACTTACAGATGATCCCCGGACTTTGGAAATATGTGGCCTGTATGTCCTTTGCCCACGATGGACACTACTAATTGATCACCAGTTCTTTCCCACCTCATAATCCTTCCAAATACAGTGCTCCAGGCAGCTCCACTTGCTATCCTGCTTTTGTCCAAACCCCTGGTTCATGGATGAGGACCAGAGACAAGTGGCTTTCAAGTTCACATGCCTCCACACCAAAGATACAACTAGAATCTGGTCTTCTGGTTCTCAGGCCAGTGTGCCTCCCATTACGCACTCCTGCCTTGGTTAACAAGCACGTATGGATCTCCTGCCCCATGTACTACTGCCTTCTTTACGTCTTCCCATTTCTAACCAGTTACGTTGTCTTAGGGTAGGAGGGCAAAGGGTCCTTCTTTAAAGGGGTGAGTAGCTCTACCTAGATTGGTGTCCCTACCTTGGTATTTTCCCTGCCAGCTCCTACTCATCTGATCAGATTTCCTCTCTGGATCCTTCATTCTTTTTTTTTTAATCCTCACCCAAAGATAGGTATTTTTATTTTTACTTTATCCTCACCCAGGACATTTTTTTTCATTGCTTTTAGAGAGAGAGGAAGGGAGAGAAAGATACATCGATGTGAGAGAGAAACACCGGTTGGCTGCCTCCCATAGGCACCTGGACCCAGGATCGTATCCATGATTGTAGGCACAACCTAGGCATGTGCCCGGACTGGGAATCAAATCCACAACACTTTGGCTATAGGACGATGCTCCAACCAACTGAGCCATACTGGCCAGGGCCAGAGGATATGTTTTTTATTGCTTTTAAGACAGAAGAAGAGAGAGAGAGAGAAACACTGATGTGAGAGAGAAAACATTGATTGGTTGCCTCCAGGACATGCCCTGACTGGGGATCTGGGGACCCAGCCTGCGAACTGTTTGATGTATGGGATGATGCTCCAACCAACTGAGCCACCCTGCCTGAGGTGGAACCTTCATTCTTGCCACTTTCTCTATCCCTTCCCCAGGGGAGTCCTTGGGGTCTGCCAAAGCCCTCTGGTCGGAAACAGAGACGGAGATGTGTGTGGATGGGGTTGCTCCTTTTCCCTTGTTCCTACCAGATCACGCAGGTCGTTTACTGGCTGGAGAAAGCTTTCCAGAGGAGGAAGCAGGGCTGTGTTCAGAGAGAAGTGAGGAGAGGGAGTGGCGGTCGGATGGGCCACTCAGGTTAGTTTCCTGGGGCTGGACGTGAGAGCTGAAAGAAAGGAAGTCCCCTGTGGGGACTGATGCTTAGGAAGATGTCACCCAGAGCCAATGCCCAGTGGCCAGAGGTAAAAAAAAAAAAGTCTATGGTCTTCCCAGGGTGAGGCCCATCTCTCATAGCTCCAAGTTGTCCTCAGTTCACTCATCCTTTGCCTAGATATGCAGGTGCTTCTCAGCTTGTAAGAACGTGTACTTTGGCACACTGGTCAAAGTTCCCTTTTACATCCCTTTGTACTGTTCATGCACCTGTATTCACCTTTCTTGGGCTAGTCAGTGGGTCAAGGATGAGGTACAGGAGGAAGGAATGGAGAGAAACTGCTTCAGTCAGAGAGCACTCTCATCAACGCGACTAGGAGCCTGCGGTGGGGCAGGCACGGTGCTCTCTGCCGCCACCTGGTGGCCAACAGGAGCAGCGCGTCCCCCCAGGCCCCGCCTCAGATGGGCTCAGCACTTTAGAACAGGAGGAAAGCTCCCTGACCCCTGGCGTCAGGACGGATGGACAAGCTGAGCAGCTGTCCGTCCCTGGGTAAGCTTTCACCCTCTGGAACCCAGATACTTCCTTCATCCTTCTCCGCATGGGGCCCTGTCGGGCTCCCAAGAGAGGCATCTTGCTTCGGGGCATGCAGCTGCAGAGAACACACGCGGGGGGGCCAGCCAGGCTTCTTAGCTACCCGTCGCCACCCACAGTGCGCCATGCTGTGTAACCTCGTTCCGTCAGCCTGGAGAACAGCATTTTCTGTTCTGGGCAGTTCTGCACATTGGTGAGGCACAAGCTCTCTCCAGCTCATGGGGCTCTGGGTCCCTGAAATCTCAGTCTCTCTGTCCCTGAAGAGTGTTCACAGGCGCCGTTGTCCCCTTCCCACATTCCTCATCCCACCTCAATTCACCAGATCCCCTGACTTTAAACTCACAGCCTGTCTCGGCAGGTCTCTGCTCTGGCACAGGGGCTGCTGGCGGCAGTGTGTCTTCCGGTCCCAGCACTCAGTATAGAGCCTCGAAGGCCTGTGGGTCCAGGGGGTCCAGATGCAGGAGCTTGGGGCTGGAGGAAACAGGGCGTCAGGGAATGGGACTTAGGGCCAACATCACAGTTCATAGGAACCCATCCACACCGGGTCCGTGACATGGGAAGGTGCAGCAATTTGACCCTTGGAAGCGCCCAGGGCACTGATACTGGTGTGTGTGCACAGCACATGTGTGCGTACAGAGCAGGAGAGCAGGTGTGGGGTTAAACTGCGGTTCTGTGTTCATTTCACCTCTGACGCTGGGTTTCACACTGATGGCCAGAGGCCTCACTTGGCAGCTGCGATTTGTTTGGCCAGTATGTGATACATAAAAAAAAATTTTTGAAGTGTATGCCTTCAGGTACTCTCCAGTTTGCTGTAGGCTCCTACCACTCCCAAGTAGCCAGACCTGAGCTTTTCACACATTTAAGTCTAAAGGCATTTGGATTCATAACCTGTGCCCCAGGGGACGGACTGAGAACTTGGGCAAGGCAAGGAACCAGAGCCCCTGAAGAACCAAAGGCCAGTGGTCTCAGGGGTCCCAGTGCTTTGGAAGGGGGTAGTCCTAGGACAGCCGCCAGCTCTGGCTTGTTCACATGTGGGTGTCCCACTCAGCAGACCCTCTGGTATGTATGGATCCTGGTCGGTTTCCCCCCTCCCACCCAGGCCCTTCCCTTTCCCAAAGGGAAGTACCAGGCCACTGTGGCCCCCTCCCCACCCATGGCAGAGTGGATGGCAAAGCCACAAAGAACTTGGTTGATTTTTCTGATATTTGGGATCCCTTCTGCCTCTCAACCCCACCAGTTCATCCAGATGTGCTTAGGAATCATCCCCCCTTTCCCCTATTTTAGACAGAAGCACATGATCTGACTGTGGCACTCGCTTCTCCATCTGTGAGGCTAAGACCATCCTATTCTTCTTGGCACCTGAGCTCCTCCTGGGATTCCCCCCCGCCCCCACTCCCAGGCTGGGCTCCCTGTGGAGCTGACTCTCTAAGGCTTCTGGTGTCTTGGGGTTTGCAGCACCCAACCACTCACCTTGGTTCTTCCCTCCATCTCCCTTGACAAGGCTGAACCTGGGCTTGGACACTTCCCCTCCTGTCTCCGCTGGGAGCCCCTCCTGCATCCGGGGTGTGGGTTGCCTGTGTAGGAGCTGAGGAGTCAGCTAAGGTATGCTCTGCCCCCTTCTACCCCCTGCTCCCAGGCCAGGAGAGCTCAGGGAGCTGAAGAGGGCCTTGATCTCCACTGAGATTGAAGCCCCAACCCCTGATGAATGGGCTTTCCCTGTGCAAGACTGTGGTCTGTGTGTATTAGATTGGAAGGGTGATGACCAGGGGAAACTGTTCCCTATCTAGCGGGGCATCCCACCTTTACAGCTTCTCCCACCCCGTTCCATGCAGGGCCCCACAACAGAGGGCCTGGCTCTGGTTTGGGGCCTCCAGGGATTGCCCAGGCTCCATCCCCAGCTCACCTTCCAAACCTCCCTTCCAGGTGCAGGCCGCCTTCTGGCTGACCTTAACGTCTGGCCAGGGTCTCATGTCATGCTCCCATGGACAGGAAGCACCAGCCGTGCCCTTCTGGGCTACCCTAGTGCCGCCCAGGGATGCAGGTCTTGGTCCCGAGATCAGAACTCTTCCCACTCCCATCAGAGAGAGAGAGAGAACTTAAGCCACCCAACCTGTCAGCCTTGTAAGCCCTTAGCTGCCAAAGTGAGGGACAAGGCTATGGGCATAAGATTTGGGGCAAGAGAAAGGAAGAGAATCGTATGGTAGCCAGAGGGACAGGTTAGAGGCCTGAAGGAGAGAGGTATGGATTTGGGGGGAAGGAGCCAGGACTGGGGTTTGTGGGGAATCTCATAATCAGAGAGCAAGGCCCAGCTCACTGGAAAGGCTGGCGCCTTGTCCCGAAATAGCAGGACAAAGAAGAAGGTCCTTGGATAAACCTTTCAGCCCACTTCTGCCTCCTCCCCTTGGGGTCCCATGGTCCCCTCCTCCCGCTATTCTTGCCCTGGTCCACCGTGCATGCGGAGGATGACGGAGAGGGACAATTACAGCTAAGTCATAGAGGGCACTAAGGCTTCCACCTTGATCTCTTGGATCACTCATTCTCGGGGAGCCAGAGTGAGTGACCCATGTCACGTGGACACTCAAGCAGCCCGACAGAGAGTCCCACGTGGAAGGAGCTGAGGCCTCCGGCCACGAGCCGTCACCAACTTGTCGGCCAGATGAATGACCGCTGTGGAAGTGGATCTTGCAGCCGCAGTCAAGCCTTCAGATTGCAGGCCTGGCTGACATTGGCTGTAACCTCCTGAGGGGCCTTGAGCCAGAAACACCCAGCTGGCTGAGCCCTGAATCACTGATCCACAGTGAGAAAGAATACATTTGTATTGTCGTTTAGGCCCTGGAGTTTTGGAGTGAGTCATCAAGCAGCAGTAGGTACCTAATGTGAGTCCTTGGCTTCCCTAAGTACAAGAATCACCCTTTTTGACGGTGGGGTATGGCCCCTCACCAGAGCATTGTCCCTCAGCCTCTAGGAAGGGGAGGCCTCGCTGCTGCTCTTCCTTTCTGAGCCCTTTGCTTTTCTCCCACATCCTCACCACTTCGGATCCTCCATCGCCCTCTGGACCCTGGGCCTTTCCCGCTTCTCCCTGCTCTGAGGCAGCGAAGGCCTGCCTGGCTCTCTCCCTACCGCTCTAGTCCTCACACACCTGCTCCCTGATGACCCAGTGCACGTGGCTTTCCTGCTGCTTAAGCTGCTCAGGGAAGCAGCAAGGGCTGATTGGACTTGACAGGGATGAAAAGCTTATTAACCACCCATCAATACAGAGAGGTGGGGGGAGGACAGGAGAGGACTGATGTGGACCAAGCCTGGCAGGTCACGTGGGGTTGCAGTGGGGTGGCGGTCTGGGTCCTAGTGCCTTGCGTTCCAGCATGCTCTGCTTCCAGGCGATGACCAGCATGGGCAGGTGGCTGCTAGTGTGGTCTCAGGAGCCCTCCTGGCACTTGAAATGTCAGGAAGGTGGGCGCATAATTGCTAGGTGATGCAATAGACAGAGAGGAGGGCTCTTCACAGCCTGGTTCCTCTACAGAGTCAGTGCCTGACTCCATGGCCGTAGCTAGAGTTCTGCCAATACTCCTGTCGCAATCCTACTCGGAAGCTTTCTCTACCCACATCATGTCAGTGACCTGCTAGGGGCAACTGCAGGGCAGCAGACGGGGCCCTCCTGGGTCCTGAGGCCAGACTCCACATTCCAGATCGGCAATATTGTTACTAGCACTGGACTGGTCCCCCCCAGCACCGCTCATTCCCTCCTGTCCACTCTGCAGGATGAGAAGGTGGCCTGCAGCCCCGCAGGTCCAGTCAGTCCTCAGCAGGTGCAGCCGGAATTGGGCCTGCTGTTGAGAGGAGGGTTCCGGTGGGAGGGTAGGGATGAGGCCAGAGCAGCCCAGCAGGTTTGTCGGGCAGAGGAGGAGCGGCTTCTGAACCTCCATATTAATTTCCACTTTATTTTTTAACCTCTTGATTCTTTAGGGCTTTTTACATAGATAACCAGACTATTGGAAATAATGGCAATTTTATTTCTCTGATCATCATTCCTTTCATTTTTTTAGTGAGGCATCCTATCCTTACCTCCTTCCTAATTCTGAAAGGAATTGTCAACATTTCACTGTTAAGTGTAATAGTTGATGTGGTGTGTTTTGTTTTTTTTTTTTGAAGATTTTATTTATTTATTTTTAGAGAGGGGAAGGGAGGGAGGAGAAGAAGAGGGGGAGACGCATCCATGTGTGGTTGCCTCTTGAGCGCCCCCTACTGGGGACCTGGCCCGCACCCCAGGCATGTGCCCTGACTGGGAATCGAACCAGCGACCCTTTGGTTTGCAGGCTGGCACTCAATCCACTGAGCCACACCAGCTAGTTGATGTAGATTTTTAAAATATACCATTGCCTCCTGTATGCCCGCCTGACTGAGACTTGAACCCGCAACCAAGGTATATGGCCTGACCAGGAATTGAACCTGCAATCTGTGTGTGTGTGTGTGTGTGTGTGTGTGTGTGTGTACGGGATGACGTTTCAACCAACCGAGCCACTTGGCCAGGGCAAGATTCAGTTTCTTAACAATTTGTTTAGAATTTTGCATATTTGCTCATAAGAGAGAGTGGCTTATAGTCCTCCTTTCTCATACTGTCCTTGCCTGACTCATGCTTTGTTTTTAAGGTTACACTGAACGTATAAATGGAGTTTGGGGATTTTCTTTCTTTTTCTTTCCTCTGAAAGAGTTAATAAGAGATTGAAACTATCTGCTCTTTGAATACACAATAGAATTTTGTTTAATCATCTGGCCTCGTGTTATGTGTTTTTTTTAGAGGTGGATATGGGTAGATTTTTTAACTGCACATTTAAATTTCTTTAAGGGGGATACATCTCAAATTTTCTATTTGCTCTTGAGTGAGTTTTGGTAAGGTATTTTCTTAGGATAGTGTTCATTCTGTGCAGGTTTTCAAACTTACTGTCACAGGTTTATAGTTTATTTGTAGCATTCTATTTTTAAAAAAATCTCTGCAGTATAAGTAGCATGTGCCCCTGATTGTTTATCTGTGCTGTCTTTATGGTCAGTCTAATCAGAGGTTTGTAAGTTTATTAGTCATTTCTTAGAGTGGGTTTTTTTTTTTCTGTTGTATATATACTTTCTATTTCATTGTTTCTGCTTTTGTTATTTTCTTCCTTCTACTTACTTTGGGATTATTCTCCTGTTCTTTTGGTAACTTCTTAAGTTAAATAGTCCCCTTGTCTATAAAAGGAAGCAGTTGGACTGATGAACCTCACTAATTCCAGGAGCCTGGGGCTCCCTGTACCCGTGGAAACGGCTTCTGCACACTCTGCCTTCTGTTCCCTGAGGAGTTAGGGAGGGGGCTGCTTCCTAGCCCAGACGTCTTGGGAGGAAAGGGGGTTGAGGGTCCATGGTGGGGTCGGGGGCAGCAGGCCTGTGCAGGGAAGCTGGGAATATGGGAACAGCCAGCTCTCCTGGTGGTCTCCTGCCTTCCCTGTGACTGGTTCCAACAATTTTTCCAGCGCTTGCCTTGGGTTCGTTAGGGTCATGGGAGCAGGAAGCACTGAGATGCTAGGGGCTGGCCGGTGGGGTTAGGGTGCCTGGTTCTCTAGGGAAAGACGCCATCCAGACCTGCAGGGAATTGGGGGCAGGAAAGAATCCTCATCCTCCCTCCCCATCTTCTGAGCCCAGTCCCTTCATCCTGCAGTCTCTTCCAGAATGGAATTTTCCCAGTAAGACCAGTTCTGACTCAAAGCTGGGGTGTGAGGCCTATCCCTGGGTTCGGCTACCTTCCTGGGAAGGGGTGGGGAGCAGATAAGGATCAGCCTGTGACTCCAGGCCACTGGGCTCTGTCTGGGCCTCACCTTGCTCTGGAGGGAGAGCCTCACCTGCCCCATGAAGGGTGTCTCCCCAGGCCAGCAGTGCCTGGTTGTGCCTCTGTAGGCCATGCTTTGCCCTGGGATGGAGAGGCCCTGCAGTGGCGTCTCCCCTGGCACTCCCAATCTGCATGTGTGACCCCAGCTACCATGTTGTCCCTCAGTGGCTCAATCTCTGGGTCAGAGTAGAAGGAGCTGGTAGGCAGTGAGTGGAGCAAGCGAGGGGACCCGCTGGACAGGGGAGTTGACAGGTTGCCAGAGTAGTGTGGAGTCCCAGACGAAAGCAGCTGTGAGCATCGCTAGGGCAGAGTGTCGGTGAGCTGAGGGACAAAGCAGAGCTCTTTCCACAAGCAATTTGAGAACAGCGGGCCGAGCCCGAGCAGTGCCTGCTGCGGTTCCTCACGGAGCTTTCCTTCCTGGGCCCATGGTCTCACAGCCCACAGCTTGAGCCCTAAAACCACCTGCATCCGAAATGCCTTCCTTCGAGGTGGCTCAACGAGGATGACAGGGCCGGGCAGCAAGTTAATTTCATCCTGGGTGTCGACATGCTTTGGTTGATGCTGACTGCTGGACAGCTGTGCCCGATTAGACCTGTCTGTCCAGGCTGGGGAAGGGGCGGGGGGCGCGCGTCCAGGCCTGCAGGGTGTGCTGCCAGCCCCGCCGCAGGAGGGGTTGGTCTCACCACAGTTTTGCGTGGTTCATGCCGAGGTGTCAGGAAGGTTGTCAGCCGCAGGAGTGAGTGGGTAATAGGCTATGGAGTTCGCCCCGTTATTATTTTAAATAACAAGCCTGATTTGCTTGGATCGGGGGGCAGGGGGAGGTGGTGGACAGAGTGCTGCCTGCCGGCCGGCCGGGCTAGGCTGGCTCCCCCTCTTTAGGAGCTGCTCTCACGGCTGTCCGGACTGCTGGTGTTTGTCTTCTGGGGTCTGAATTGGTGGTCTGGGTCCTCCTGCGATGGCCCGACCTTTAATGCCACCTTCGCCTACCCCACTTCTGAAGCCGCCTGACTGCCTGCTTCCAACCCACTTGCTTCCCCCCTGATTATGGGGACCACCTGTCCTGGGTTTTCTGGAAGCCCAGTTTTATTATGTCCTTACCACTTCCCAGGGCATCAGAAGGTGATTTTCAAATGCATCTAAGTAAGATTTAGTAATAATTTTCATGTAAGTAAATTCATACATCAGGAAATAGTCCTTTGCAGACCAACCTCGTAGAGGTGGTTTCGGAACGGCTCACCTGTCCTCAGACCTGTCCATTGCCTTGTGGAATCTGCCCCCTTGGAGAGGCCTTCCTTGAATGCTCACTCTAAAACAGCCCCTCCCCTTCACCTCTACTGCACCTACATCAATAGCTGGTTCCTTCATTGATTTCTGATGGCACCACCCAGTGGGGTCTCCTCGAGAGCAGGAACATTGTCCCGCTCACGGCATGTCCCAGCACCTACATCAGCACCTAGTACACGTCAGGCGTTCCTGAGCTTGTTGAATTTTCCCTGATCTCTAGCACCGGCATCTTGTTCCGGCCCATTGCTTTCAGCCAGAAACCTGTAAATCCCGATACCTTCCTGGAAACATTCCAAGTCTTCAGCTGGTGACTCTGAGTCATCAAGGGAGCTGCGCAGACCATCCCCCTCCATCCCTAAGGCAGAGGGACGGGGGGTGGGGGGGGTGGGGCGGGGGGGCCGCGGGGGCCAGGAACACCAGAGGTGTCTCTATCGGGGCCAGAGGACTCGGAGAATGGTGGCACTGCTCCACAGTCCCGCACAGACAGCGGCAGGTCCTTTCGACCCTCGGCCCTCCCCCAGGCCTCTCAGGGGGCCAGTCCCCAGCTTCCTGGGTCAAAGAGTTCCCAGGATGTGACAGGTCAAAGCTGGCCCCAGGCTTCTCCTGGAATTACCCCTGTCCTGGAAGGAGGGTGAGGTCATGTTCCTTTTCACTTGAACTGGGAATAAGGGGATTCAGCCTGGGGAGCTCGCGAGAATTGCGGGTATTCGGAGTTCCAGTTGCCAGGGGAGCTGGATACTGCCTTCGCAGGTGTCCCCGGGCCGGCTCCCCTGGCTGGTTGTTTTTCTCCCACAGTGCAGTGCCTCTGATGCATCAGCTTTGCTGGAAGGCTCTCTCCTCTCTCCCCTGCTGGAAGTCACTGTGTTGTGCTTGTTGGTGGAGGCTGGTCTGAGCATCGCACAGAGCTGTGAAGGCTCGCAAGCACCTTGCACGTCTCTCTCTCTCCAGCCCTGATTTCAGTCTGCTCTTCTGCTTTGCAGCTACTCGGCTATTGTCACATCCCTCTGCAGAATTTTGGCATCCCTTCCAGCACCAAGCGGGCACAGTGTGGGGCCCGGTAAACGTTCATTCCATTGCACTCTTGGGCTCCATGCACTTTCCCCAACAATGTTCCCCCAATCCTTTCACCTGAGTCTGCTGCCCGCTCCGCTGCAGGAAGACTACACCTCAGGGCTTGCCAAACCAGCCTCTGTGATTACAAGGTCAGGCTTCCGGAGCTCACATCTGACGAAAATCCCCTGAGGCTGATGACCTCACATGGCCAGTGGGACCCTGACCCTCCAACGCACCCTCGCTCCCATGACAGAAAGCCAAGCAGGGCCGATGGGGTCCTGGCCCCTCATCCCTCGCTCTGCTGGGTGCACACAGAACGTCTCAGTGCTTCCTCCCTCCAGAGGTGCCCCTGGTTTCCATTGTAACCTGCTCTATCAGTTGGCCCACCCAACTCACTTATCACTCACTTATCAGCTGAGTGTGAGTGAGTGTGTGTGCGCGTGCGCACGCCTGCCAGTGGGGGGCCACTCCCTGGCCCTGCACCCTTAGCTCCTACCCAGTGCCCACCCATCAGACGACTCCCCCAACCCGAGCCTCGTTAATTAAGACAGGGCCTCCCAGTCACAGCATGGCTGGGAAGTGTGTCACCCTGAGATAAAGGGCTCATGCCACTATTGTGGCCAGAGAAGTGCAGCCTGGCAGCCCAGCTGCCCCTCAAAGACCCCAGGGCTGAGGGCGTCCGAAGGTCCTCTGGCTCCGGACTCTCACAAACTAGGATGCTCAGAGTTCAGGCGGGCCTTCCCTCTTGCAGAAGGAAAGAAACACAACTGACACAGTTTGCTCAAGTGACGTATTTCAATATAATCTCTAAAACTCTATGAATTGAACAGATAAAATACCTCTGGGCTATTTTGTTACAAAATATTTGCCATTTGGATTAGTCGCTGGGTGCAGCCCCCTGCCTTTCCCTAGACGGGGTCCTCTCCAGTGGGGTGACGGGGCGTCTGCAGGGAGGAGGGTGCAGCGAGAAGGATGTACAGCCCAACACAGGGACAGACAGATGGTTATCAGGGAAGCCTAACGGGTACGAAGAGACACTCTGGCAGGCTATGGGGGAACAGGTGGGGGTGGGGTGGGGTTAAGGATTTCAGGGGTCAAGGGCGCAGGGCTGATAAAGGTGTGTGCCCTTGGACACAGGCGGGCGGGCAGGCAAGCTTCCAGGTCAAGCTGCCCGGGCAGGTCTGGAGGTGGGGCTTGCCCAGAAGTGGGTGGAAAAGCTAGTTTCATCTCCACTCCTAAGTCTGGAGCTGGAGCCAAATGGATAAAATTGAGAGAGGGGCTCAGGTCCCCCAAAGTAAGGCCTAGAGAGTTGACAGAGTGGGGCATGTTGGGGTAACTGGGCACATACCCAGGAGGCTGTGTCCGGCGGCTCGGCCGTCACACCACTGCCCCTCAGCCTCGGGAGGGCAGGGGACGGGGGGCCTGCGAGCATCTCCGGCTGGGCCTCTGCAGGGGCGGGAGGCTTGTCCCAGGTGTCTGGGGGCCAGGCCCTGGGGATGGGGCCAGGGTGGGTCCCAGCCTTAGCCCGTTGGCGGATCAGGGGAGGGAGGATGCAGACCCTGGGGACTCTTGATCCCTTAGCCGGGAGGAGGGCCGGCTGAACCTTGCCCCAGGCCACTGGGGATTAAAAGCCCCTCACAGCGCCGGCTTGGCCCCCTGTGCTGCTGAGCCGGGCTGGTCTGCTTCCTGGGCCAGGACTCCCAGTGCTGCCAGCGGGACCCAGGGGCCCAGCAAAGTGCCCGTGGTGGGGGGAGGTGAAGCCCCTATGATCTGAGCATCCGGCTCCTCAGACGTCAGGGATGGAGCAGGGGTGGGAGGGAGGGGCCGGAGTTGCTGTGCCGGTCGACAGGGAGGACAGCACTCTGTCACCTGGAAGCGGCACGCGAGCAGCTGGCATACCGGGCCTGCCAGCCAGGACTGTGCTCCTTCCTCACCAGCCCCTGGCACTCGTGGCCACCACGCCGCGCAGTGTTCGGCCCCCTCCAAACCCCTCTTCCTTCCTCACTCACGCCCCCCGATGCCTGCCCCTAACTTGCACCCTGTTTCCAGCCCCTCGCTCGGGATTCCCTCGCTCCCATCCCCACGGCCCCGCGCCTGCCGCCCTGCCATCGCCCTTTCGGGGTGGCCCCTGCCCCGGCCAAGGGCAGCAGGTGTGTCTGAATTCGTGTGCCCCCATCTGTCAGCTGCTCTGTTCTGAAAGGCTCTGACCGCACAGTCCCTGTTTCAGTAGAGACACAACAGAGGGGACAGGACAACAGGGTGAAAGCAGCTCGGCTGCGGAGCCACAGTGGAGGGGGCAGCAAATTGGTCACAAATTATGGAACCCAGGCTAACAAAGGCATGGCCAGAAATAAACTCGCCGGGTGACATCGTAGCGATGTTGGGTGACTACACACATACAAACAAAACTAGGTCATCTGAAAGCACTGAGGGTGGGAGAAGAATCGGGGTCTCCTAGCTGGCCCAGGGGGCTGCGGTGGGACAGCGGGGGAGGTCCGGGAGGAGCACATTCGCCTCAGACCCGGCCCGCGTTCACCCCCATCTCTGGGGATGCTTGGATAATGGGCTCCGGGTAGGAGGGGAGCTCAGCGGAGCACAGCCGTGGGCGGACGGCACAGGACCGACGAGTCCAGGCTGGCTTGGGACAGATGCTGCCTGAAAGGGCATGACTGGGGCCCCGGCACCTCGTTAGGTCTTTGAGAAGGGGCTGCCCAGGCTCTGTGGGCACCTAAGGGTTGACTCCCCAATGCTTCTTGGCCCTGAGGTCAGTGAGCCCCACTTTGCTCTCCTTTGCAATTTTGAGGGTGCAGGAACTCCTTCAGCGCCCCCTGCAGGAGGTGGCCCTGGTGCCTTCCTGGGAGAGGCTTGGAGGTGGGAGATTCGAAGGCTGAGGGGCACGTTTGGGACAGCAGCACAGGAAATGCAAGCGCCAGTGGAGCACCTGCTTCTCTCACCCACTTCTGCATCCAGGTCCCCCATGCGCCCCCGGAAGTCATGCAACAGGGAGCCCTGACTCGCTGGCTGCGTCTGTCCCTGGGCAGCCCGCTGCGCCTTCGCCCTGTTTCTGCTTCCACGGTGGAAGAAATTAACCTAGTTCTCACATGTGTTAATGTTTACGCACTGTGCACACTTTGTGTTGGCTGGGTATTATTTGGGGCTAGGGAATAAAACTCTAGAAAGGTTCATTTTGTAGATATATGACCTCCCGTTTCCATGGCCCTATGGAAGTGACCTAGAGAGAGCTGAGACCGGTCCCCCGCCCCTCATCCCTTTCTCAGAGCTTTCTTGGAGTCTGGGCAGCCCCGGCACGCCCTGGGAGTGGGGAGGATGTGGTCAGGATAGCCAACATCCTTTGGGGGACAGACCCGGAGCCTCCTGAGCCTGTCAGGCTTGGGAGGTGGGCAGGGGCAGCAGAGAAAGCCCCCTCCTCACACTCCCACTTCCCTGGTTCCTCCAGAGATCCAGCCACAGCCAACCCTCCTCCCCCCGGGGCAGAGCCCGGAGCCGAGCAGGGAGTCAGGCCGCCCGCCTGTGGTGCGTGGGTACTGGCCTCCAGTCCCTCCCTCCCAGCCTGGGGCCCAGGGCTCAACAGACTCTGGACCCAGAAGCCCAGTAGGACCTCGGTTCCTGTTCTTTCCAGTCTAAGGTCCACGTGGCAGAGGGTGGCAGGAGGGTGAGGAGGCTGTGTCTGGCTGTGCAGGGCCCAGGACAGTGTGGAGGTGTCTCCAGACTGAAGAAGAGGGTGGTCAACTGAGTAAGGCGAGCATCGTCAGGCGAGGCAAATGCAGGCGCTACGGACTGGGGCTCTCTTTCCAAAACAACAGTGATGGTGACCAGGGATGTAGAACGCCAGGGCTGGGGGCAGCGAAGGGGCAGCCGGGGCTCCTGGGTGCAGCCCAGGGGCCCTGGTGGCAGCCCCCCAGGACAGCACTGTGCGGGGGACGGTCTACACCAGGCTCCTGGAGCCACTGGAGTAGCGGCGCCGGTGCAGCAGGGAGCCTGGCGGGCAGTACTGGTGAGGGTGGTTGTAGGGGGGTGGGGGCGGGGGCAGGGGAGGCTGGTGGGTGACCTTGACTGGGGAGCCTGGGCAGCCCAGGGGCGTAGAACCGCAGGAGTCAGAGGAGGAAGAGGCGTAGCAGGAGAGAGCCTGGCTTAGCAGGGGCTCCATGCGGGCCAAGCAGGGCTTGTCCAGGACAATGACCTTGACAATTTGCTGACACTGCACCAGGGTCCCTGGGGGCGTGGGTGGTAGTGGCGGCAGCGGCGGCGGCGGCGGGGGCTGCTCTCCCAAGGGGCTAGGCTGCGGGTCTGGCAGCGGCACCGGAGCTCCCCTCTCGGCCCCCAGCCCGGAGTTGTGCTGGGACGTTTGAAGCCTGTTGTGAATTGACACCTAGTTTAGAAACAGCCAGAGAAGCATGAAATGTTACAAGACTAATTCCCAGCTACTAGGACTGGCTACCCTGAGCCTCCCGTCTCCCCTTCTGGGGCTCCCGTGCCCATGAGGGGCTCTCGCCCTCACCTCGCCCCACTCCCAGTCTCTCCACCAGAGGAAAACTGGCAGCTGACGGAGGCCCTGACTCTGGGTGCAGTCAAGAGACCGATGTGTTCTGCCTCCGACCATGAGTAGCCTCAGTTCTCGAGGCCGCAGCCTCCTCATCCATGGGATGGGCAGTTAGACCCAAGGCTCCCAGGTGCTGCAAAGCTCTGCCTTCTGACTTCAGGGACCTGGTGGGTGCCTTTGGGCCGTGGGTAAACTTCTCCCCACCTTTCTCTTTACCAGCATCTGAGCTTCAAAAGCAGGGGTAAAGGTCTTTGCCACCCCCCTGCGCCTTTCAGGGGTGAACTGAGGACAAAGAGAGGACATAGGGACAGGGTCGAGCATCACTGAGACTCTCCAGCCGCTCCTCCCTCTGGCTTTGTTTAAGGGGAAGCCTCATCATCACTGCTGACATCATGAAGGCACCCAAACCCCCGAATGCCTGGGGCCCCTGCGAGGTGGTCTGGACCTTCCCCACCCCCCCAAGACTCCCCCAGGCCACGACTGCACATTCAGGAGCAGCCCAGAGAGCAAAGGCCAGAGTCAGATCTCCAGCTGCCTCTGTAACCCAACCTGGGTCCTGGTTAAATCTATTCTGCTGCAGGAGGGGGTGCCCAGAAGGGACTCTAATCTTTATCTCCTCAGTGGGGAACACCTCTTGCTCCAGGCACGGAGGTCACTGTGAGCCAGCTTGGCTTCCTCTTGCTGGCAGGGGGAGGGGGAGGGGGAGGAAATGGGCGGAAGGGAGGCCAGAGGATTCCGGAAGGAGTGGGTTTAATTCCTCACCCCCTCAGTGTCCAGATGCCACGCCCCCCTCCAACACCTGAGCCCTTTGGGGGTGGCCAGGGCCCTCCTCTCTGAGGATGCTTCCTGCTGTCCTTGTTACCAGCGCCCAGGACAGGCTTCTCAGAGCACAGAGAAGATCCGGGCTGCAGGGAGGGGACCTTATCCCGAGCCCCCACCAGGATGGCCTAGCTCCGAACTATCTCAGAGCCCTAAACCAGCAGATCTTAACCCCATTTCTCAGCAAAAGGTGCAATCGCGGGGACTCCTTCCTGGCTCTGTACACCCAGTGGACTGCTCCCCAGGCCCCTGTTCTTTGTCCTTCAGTAGTCACAAGCCCTCTCCCTGCCCCGCCCTCCCGCTCAGCAGGTGGCAGTCTTTGTTCTTCATTCTCAAACTCCAGCCTGGCAGCACTTTTCAGGCCTGAGATTCCCCCGAGCTAACAAGGGGCCCCTGAGCCCCGCACCGCCCTGCCAAGACACGGTGCAGGCAGAGAGTGCGGCGGGGCCGCCCTCCTCCTGGGGAGCCCTCTGTGGTCCTCACTTGGGCAGACTGGCTGTTTTCCCCACCTGCTTGTATTCTAACTTCTTCCCCAGGAGAAAAGTGGCCAAAGGGTGGGGCGGTGGGGGGACAAGCTGTGTCCCCCCTCCGTACTGCCCCTCCCCAGGCAAATGCCTAGCTGCCCCAGTCCAGACTCACTGGGCCCCCTTCCTCTTCCTCCCCCATGTCCTCACTCTGCACGTCCTCTTCACCTCTCACTTCCTGATTCCACCTTCACCGTCTCACCTCCCTCCTCCCCACCCCAACCTGATCCCTTATCTTTAACAGTAAGTGACAAGCAGGAAATGACACCAAACCATTCTCTCATTCTGACCCCCTTCTCACCTCCCTGCTGATGAAAGGAAAGAGAGAGAGAGAGAGAGAGAGAGAGAGAGGAGAGAGACTGAGGATGGAACATGAGTAGCGGGTCAGAATAGCTCGAAGATGGAGAAGCACCTGCCAGAGGGGCTCTGCCAGGCAACGGGGAAATGACAGACAGGGCAGAGGACAGGAGAGCTCAGGGCCCAGCTGAGGGGCGGGGCAGCGAGGCCGCCCCTGTGCAGGGGAGCGGACGCTGGCAGGGCCCGGGGCTGGCTGCGGGGGCGGGGAGGGCAGCCTTGCAGATAGTCACATGGCCCCTGGGCAGGGCGGGAGAGAGAACGGGCCTTCAGGTTGCTCGTCCCCGCTGCGTAGGTCGGGCTAAGGCGCGGGCAGGGCTGGTAACTTCGAGTGTTTATCTGCAAGGCTAGAGGATGGGCAGCTGCAGGAGGATGGGGAGAGGAAGGGCGGGGGATGGAATACCCACCCTGGGGGCTTGTCAGCTGCTGGGGCAGGAAGCTCCTCCGAGTAAAGGTGCCTCCTCCAGACACAGGTGTGTGGGGGGTGGGGGGCGGTGGGGAAGGAGAAGAAACTGGGCTCCCCTGGAGTATCCTGGGGCTTCCCTGAGCTGAGGCTGGAGGGTGGCCGGGCGCTTCCCTCAGACCTCTACCTGGGGGCTTCTCCAGCTTGGGGTGCCGTTTGGGAAGGACGTGTCTGTGTGAGCAGCTAGTGGTCCCCGGAGGCTTGGCAGAAAAGGAGTGACGGGGCTCGCTGGGGCCTGAGGGGAGCCAGTGCAGGACAGGGGCCCAGAAAGACCTGCAGGGGCAACTGCGTGCGTCAGTCTTCAGAAAGATTGCCTCTCCCCCAGGAAACCCCTAAAACGACCCCAGCCCTACTCTGCCTCCTTTTCTGCCGCACACCTCCCTAGCCCATGGCCAGCTTTCCCGATGGATCAGCTGTTCCAGAGAGAAGCTCCACCCTCCCAGCTGCCCCCACTCTCAAGTCTCCAACTTCTCCAAGAAGCATCCAGGAGGGCAGGGCCCACCCTGGAAGGGGTGACTCTCTGGAGGGGGTCTGGGCTCCCTCGCGGAGGATGGGAGGGCTCGGGGGAGGGGAATAGTAGGCCCTCTGATACAGCAAGTATCAGGGGATCTGCGAGCAGTGTGCTGGGGATGTGGGCCTGGGGCGTGTGGGAGGGAACGCCGTGGAGGGCTTCATCTGCATGGCGCTGGTCCAGGAGGGGACCGTGGAGGGCTATCGGCTGGGGCAGGCCAGGCTGGGGCATGGGAGAAAGTGCTGCAGCTTAATTGGGCGCTGGGACAGTGGCATTACCCATGCTAGCAGTAACTTTTAATTGTATCTCTTGAAATTGGTAAAATGGTGAGTCGGGCTGGGGAGGCATTGATTAATACCTGAGAAGAGAAACAAGAGACGGTGAGAAGAAGGACAAGCGGGGCACAGAATCACTCACCTGGGCAACCAGGCCTCCACTTACCTCCACCGTGCTCTCCGAAGGCCTCTCACCCAGCGCGGCTTCCCTTTTGGCTTTGAATGCAAAGAGCACAGGGCTCACTTTCCACCCTCCCAGTACAAATCCCTGCCCCGCTCTTAACCCCGCAGACGGCGCGTGCCTGCAACTAGAGGGCATGGTTGCTAAGACTGGGGGCCACGCCACTCCTGACAGAGGTGGCCAGGTCAGTGGACTGGCAACTGGAGCCCAGTCCTTCCACTTAATAGCTGTGTGACATGGGCAAGATGCTACACCTCTCTGCGCCTCCGCAGACCAAAAGGTCTCTGGCATGCCTTCTAATGTGGGCATTGTTAAGCCTAATTTACCCGCAGTCAAAGCTTTCCCAGCATGACTTTGCAAGTTGGTAATGAGCTGGCATTGGTTCTTGGCTCCTAGAAACACAAGGAGCTTCTACGGGCATTTGTGGGCACCATGTTAATCTCCTTCCTTCACATACAGGCTCCCTGAGGGAGGGGCCATGTTCCTTTTTTGTTCTATTCCTGCTGCTCAGCCCAGGGCTGGGTCCAGCGAGGTGAGGCCCCGCACAGCACTCACCCCAGGGCCTGGCTCTGCAGAGCCCATAATGGCTCTGTAATTGCTACAAGTGTGTTCTGACTGGCCTGGCTCAGTGCCAGGACCCTTCCCCGCCAGACACCGCCCCCCCCCTGCCCCGCCGCCATCCCCCGCCCCGCCCCCCATCACCCCCCCCCCCCCCCGCCCCAGCGATAGCCCGATGACTTTTTCTGACTCAGTCACCTCCCTCGGCCATCCACCCGCACCCCTTCCGCCCAGCAGGCATTCCAGGGCTCCTCTGCTGGAGCCTCTCATTTCTCACAACCCCTGGGGAGGGGGAGGCTGCCGGTCCCCACGCTAGTCCTTTCTGTAGCCCCAGAGGAGTCGGGCCAGCATTTCGGGTCAGGAGACACTCCACGAGGAGGCCCCCCAACAACAGCCCTGGAGACACAGCCCGGCCGGGGCAGGGCTGCAGCTGAAAAGAAGCAGGCTGCGGTGCGCAGCGTGCCGTTGTCTGTCAGGGAATGAATCACCGCTAAGACTCAGCTCGGGGGTTTAAACGGCTGTGAAAACAGGCAGCGACCCAAGTGCTGTGACCTAAAGGAAATAAAGGGGTCGGCGGAAGAGCAGGAGGGGAGGAGAATCACAAATGCCTGATGGCAGGTCAAACTCGGGACAGAAGGCGCCATCACAGCGAGAATCTCCACGCAGCTCAAAGAGCCGAGTCCTGCTTAGAAAATGACTCCGCCGCCCAGCTGGCGTTGCCCCGCCCTGTGGTGCGGTGACAGCCGGCATCCTGGCCATCACTGAGGCTTGTGGAGTTTCTCAGCTCCAGCGGATGTCTTGCCAGGCCCCTGGCTGTCCAGTGCTTAGCACGGGGCACACGGCAGGCGTTCGATGTTTGTTATATGTAAAATAAGTTCCTGAAATAACTAGTGAGCACATAGTTCTGGGTAGTTTGCCAGGGGCTTATGGGTATGGGATTTAATTCTCATGTCACCTCCCCTTTGAATTCTTTTTCATGTGGGTGAAGGTGGAAGCCAGTCTCCCTTGCTCCCTGTAGGGTGGGGAAAGGGAGGGCAAAGCATAGGAAGATAGAAGGTGTCCGTGGGAGGAAGGAAGCAGGCCCAGGGGACGTGGCCAAAGGGGGCACAAAGCCCGAAGCTGGGTCCATTCGTCCGGCAGCGCCCCCCCCCCCCGCCCCCCGTGCATCGGCAGTCTTCAGAGTGCGGGCCGGGCGGGGGTTATGAGGGCAGAAGGCATCTCCCTGGGGACAGGGTTATCAGGACTCCTGGCCTGACTCCCCCAGGGAGGACGGTGATGGAGCACAGGGCCCCGGGCCCCAGTGCGTCTCTCGCTTTCCTCCTCGCTCCCTCTGCTAAGGCCCCATGAGGTTAAGCCGGGAGCTCCTCAGCAGGAAGAATGGCCATGGAAACGAGCACGTCCCTCACCCAAATCTCCCAGGAACCCAAACCCAGGGGTACTAAGTGGCCTCCCTGCCACTGGATCCCAGCCATCCAGGCCTTGGGGGCTGCAACTCCAGAGCAGAGCCAAGGCTCACCTGTAGGCGATCCCTGCTTCAGCTGTGGGTCCGCCTGGGCTCCTCCAGACTTGAAGGAGAGGGTCTTTGCTCCCTGCTGCTTCTCCAGCTCCCCTAGAGAATGGACAGGCTCATGAACAGAGAGAAACCCTAACCTCAACCACACAGAGGTGAAGAAGAAAACGAGGAGACAGAGCAGGAAGACGACGAATCCCTAATACATGCTACAAAACATGGGTCTCAGAGTCTGGTGCCCTATTTCACGGCCAATTAAATACCCTCTGCAGCCTCTGTTTCTTCATTTGTATACAGGGATGACAAGAAGAGGAAGGTGGGCTGTGTGGGTTTGAATCCTGGTTCTGATACTTCCTAGCTGTGTCGCTTTAGGCAAGTTATGGAACTTCTCCATGCCTCACTTGAGGGACAGTGGTGCCCACTTCAAAGTGTCCTTACGGGGACTGACGTGAGGAAATACATTAAGGCACTGAGGAGGCTTGTGGCAAGTGCTCAATAAATATTAGCTTTTATTACAGAGTGTGCGAATCACTTGGCGCAGCAGACCTTGGCAGTGGCTGGTGCCGCCTAACCTGCTCGCAGTGCTTCCTGTGGCCCGGAGCCCCCTGCCTGCTGCGCTTGCACAGGGCGCGGAGCCCTCCCCGGGAGGGGACTCCTGTGCCCGAGGGCCTGTCGGTGCTGCAGACCCGCGTGGCTGAGGCATCTGTCTTGGTACTCAATTTCAGTGTTGCTCTCTAGACTGTAAACCTGTCCCTCCGTGTTCTCCGGGGGCTGCGAGAGAACTGCCAGTTACCGTCCTTGGAGATTTGACAGTCATTATTAAATCACTCCTTCAGCTTCTCTTTTCCAGGAGACATAACTCAAGTTCCTTTTATTAAAGCTGTTCCCCTGGGTCCCATTTTCTGCCTTGCTGGTTGTCTATAGTCCAGGAACACCACACTGCAACCCCCCAAACCAAAGCCATTTGTCCTGGTTGCCTGAATCACAGCACAGCATCAATCAATACGAAATACTTTTACTGAACTGAGATTTTTTTCCTCTCCCTGCAGAGGGGCTTTCTCGGCTTTAGAGAAATGAGCAAGGAGTCCAAGGAAGCTGGGTGCAAATATTGTTTTGTCACTGACCTGTGAATTTGGACTGCCTCCTTATGTTCTGTTAGATTCAGTTTCCTTATCTATAAGATGAGACGACTACTACTCACCTCATGGAAAGTGGTGGCTAGAATTAAATAATGCAATATGTTCAGCATTCAGCTCAGGTCTAGGCATGAAATCAGTGCTCAGTAAGGAGAAGCTGTTGTTGATTTTCATTTTCTCCTTTCTGCTTGCCTCCCTGCCCAGCCCTGCTTCTTCCCCCAGTTGCTCCTTCCCTTCTCCCCATCCGAAGAATAAGAGCCAGATGTGAGCCTCTCTCTTTACTCCCTTGCCCTCTAGACAGCAGGAGAGGATATTCACCTCTTGACTCTTGACATACACATTCTGGTGATATCTGCTCGTTTGTACTCTGGGGAGATAGATGGTGTGCTGCTCCCAGGCTGACGCGAAAAAGGTGCTTTTTCCAGCAATGCTGGTGCCCGCGGACCCATGTGGCTCCCCAGGGCTGTGTGGAGCCACCTGCGACATTTGGACAATGAGAGAAGTGAAGCTATTTCAGGGTGTGTCCTTGAAAGAGTTCAAGATCAACAGCAGAGGCTGCATCTCTGAGCATTCAACCCAGACCTCCTGAAGAGAGTCTGTTTGTCACACTGGCGAGCTCGAGCCTGCCAACAGCGCGCAGGGAGGGGATTGACAGGTTCCTCTCCACCCAAGCAGTTACGGAAGTTATATAGTTGGCAGAGTCTTTTGTTTGTTTTAACTTGATTTAGTTTTGGTTGGTTGGTTGTTTTAGAAACTATCAACAAAACCTCTTCTTGCCCTCCCAGAGTGGGAAATACCGGCAGACCCTCAAAGTCAGACTTAAATGCAAATTCCAGTTCCTCTGCTTTTGGTAGGCATGACCTTGGACACACCTCTCAACCTCTCTGAGTCTTATCTGGCAAATGGGGACCAGGCACGCGCTGTGCAGCATCACCATGAGGATGAACAGAATATGAACAAACTGCCTAGCACGTGGTAGGTGATCCAAAACACTGATTAAAAAGCAGCACTCTGCAATACAGCTCCCTGCTCAAAACCCCCCGCTGCCTTTCCTGTGCCTGAGGCAGAACTGAAGTCTAGTTTTATTTATTTATTTGTTTACTTACTTACTTAATCTTTATTTTTCATACAGGGTGCCATTGCAGGTACCCTCAGGGAACGCACTGCTGTGTTCAGATATGCAGAACAGAGCAAAAGCATGTTAGCATGCTGCCTCACTGTACACGGAAAACTGGGGAACATCTTCAGATACTAAGACTAGGAAAGAAATGTGTTAATGTCATTTGTTGAAATGTGTATGAATCACCCAGCAATGTTATTACAGGCTGTCTTCACCTGAAAGGAGAAAGGCAGTCTCTCTGCAGCCCTGGACAATCCTCAAATGCAGGTCTAGTGAAGGTACAAACAAGCAAGGATGAGACACTGTGTTCCATTCTGAAGGGAGACTGATTTGGCACCGGGCTCAGTGTATTTTAAAGAGCTAATATAGCCATCTTAATAGTTTAAGATTGAGTTTCCCTCACCACATAAGCTGGCAATTGGCAAAATTGAGGATTTCTGAAACATTAGCTGAATAAGCCCAGGGTTAAAAAAAAAACCAGAACACTGTCCATTGAACAAAATAGCTACTTCATAACTTCTGCCCAGCTCTCCTCTGTTGTCCTACAAAAACTCCTCATGTGATGAATTTTAGTAAAACCCCCTAGCAACTGTAACAGACCTAGCTCTAGATACTAAGTATCAGAAAAAAGTGCCTGTGAAGTGTGTGTGTCCAGGGAAAAATGGCAGCGTTGCTACTGGAGGTGTCACGTTTCCTCTTGATGTTGTCAAAGGAATCTGTTCCCATGTAGTCAGCCGGGCCTTGTTCCCACCTCTCCCTCCGTTCTTCTGAGGATACAAAAGGCTGTGCCGTAGCCAGGGGCTCCCCAAGGGGCAGATGTGATATGGCTCCTGAGACATCGCGTGTAGGTATGACTGGGTATCTTTGACGAGGCCGAACTGTTGGAGCAGAGGTAGCACATTGGTGGTGAAGATGTCCCATCACAGGCTGAGGAACTCTGGGTGAGTCATGGTGGCATCATGGGACTCACTGTTGACACTTTTTGTTTTAGCATCGTAAGTGTAATTCCATGGTTTGATTCGTCCCAGAAAATGCACAGCTTTGGCATTTACACCAAACGCTTTAAATGTTGGGAGGTAGGAGTATATAGAAATGCTGCTTAGGTTATAAATAAATGGCAGGTGCTTTTCTGATATCTGTTGTTGCTCAGCTGCTAAAACACATGTTCACTAAACCCTGGTCCTCACCATCAAAACTGCCTTGCTCAGGGGCCATGCGCCACAGCCGACTGCATGTTGCCACTGAGGCTGATAAACAAAGACCCCGGAATTGAAGCGGTCAGGCCCCCCTGGGTCTGGAGCCGCTGATGAGTCTTCTCTCTTGAAAAGGTCATCAATATTTGCTAGAACCAGAGTATCTGCATCCATGAATACACATTCTGAATACTGTGTAAGTGGCCAGCAGGGGAGTTTCGTTAACGTGACACCCAACCCAGGCCTCTTCATTAAGGTTAGATGAGCAGAATCGCCACTGTCCAAAACCTCTCTGCCTTGATGACTTCACCACGGCTGTCTCGAAAACTTTTCTCATGGAGCCTGAGGCCCGTGGGCACCACCAGCCTCCTGGTGGTCCTGTGCTGTGTCAGAGCTGAGCCCAGGGCCAGGGCTCCTTTGGCGGAGGAATCATTCGCGGTCACTGCCACAAAGGCCTGGCCTGCCAGGGTGCTGCCGGCGGGCAGTGGCTGCTGCAGCCGCAGGCTGGTGGCGGGGAGAAGCCGGGCGCTGGGCGGACGGACGGAGCGCGGCCGGCGAGTAGGCGTGGCCTAGTTTTATTTTCTGTTTTACTTTCTGAGTCCATTCTTATTTCATTGTCTTAAGGGGTACCTGAAACCACAGCAGTGCTTAAATAGTAAAAGCTTGCAAATGAGCATAGGCTGCAGATCATCGCTGCTGTTTTCTTAAGCCGGAAAGCAACCAGGAAGCCACCCAGGTATATGAAGAGACCCATGTTTTCTAAAATGCCTGAACCGGAATAATCAAGAATCACGGCTTTGTTTAGGAACAGAAAGACCAAGATGTGGGACAGTCAGAACACCAGGCTGGGCTCTTCTGAAAGACAATGTCATGAAGAATTAAGTCAGTGGACTGTTTCAGATGAAAAGAGATGGAAGAAACAAAACAACCAGATGTAGTATGTGAACCTGGACTGGATCCAGGGGAAGGGGCTGGACAGGGAGTTTGATGGGAGAGAAGCTGGGCCCTGGACTCTGGTCTGCATTCCTGTCTTGGTCGGCCCGCTCGGCGTCCTGGTCCAGCGCAGCGGAGTCCTCTCCGCTCACAGGCCCCCGCCCGAGCGGGCTCTAACCTACCGCACTGTAATTATGAAGAAACAGAAGAGCAGTGCACCCACGTGGGGCCACGATGGTGACGGCAGGAGGGTCCTTGGCTCACCCCATGCTCACTCCTGCGTGGGGGAGAAAGTCAGAGCCATGTCTGTCTACCAGCTGACTCTCTCCCTCGCTGACTAGGAGCTGGCCCGCCCTCCCTGCCAACCGCGCAGAAAGCCTGGGATGCACGGCGTCCTTACACTCTATCCGGATCTGCTCCAGCTCCGTCACCTCGGCAATGGACTCCTTCAGGTCCTCCACAAACTTCTGCATCTCGTCCGAGCCCAGGGCACAGAAATGCAGCACCTGCCTCTTCTCAGAACCCGAGACTGGGGTCACCAGGGTGATGCCATGAGAGTAATCTGGAAACCAGACCCCAGGCCCATGGTCGTGAGCGGCAGCAGATGAGGCAGGAGCCAGTCCAGGGTGCTCGCCCCCTCTGCCCTCCCTACAGCCCTCAACTTCCCCCAGCCATCCTCTGCCGCATCTCCGGCCCCGCCGAGACTCACACTCATTCTCAAAGAGGTGGAACTGCATGCCCAGCAGGCCGACCGACTTGCAGAAAGTGTACGTGGAGGAGCTCTTCTTCTTTGGGCAAAGTTTGAGAATCTGTCCAGGAGAGGGAGACAGAGATGCACTGGCGGGTGTTCACATGCGTGTGGCTGCATGAACTCCCAGGGACGATCCTGAACACACAGGCAAACACACCCAAAGATACCTGCACACACATGCACACTTGTATACTTAAGATATGTTCACACACGTGCATATACATCTATTGAATACATCTATAAACACATATACAATCAACACCCACTGTATCAAAATATGTTTGTTTTTCTCCACAAAACCCTCCAGTGGCTATTCCCATGGCTCTTAGGAGAAGCCAGTCCACACTTCCTGCGCCACCGGATCTGGCCCCTGCCGTACTCTGGCTTCTGCTCAAGCCACACTCTCTTCCTTTCTGTAGCTTGAACAGGGCAGGCTGAACAATGCCACTGCAGACCTTTGCTCACGTTATTCCCTTCCCGTGACTCTCCCTGAAGCGTTTTGCATACCTGGGCTACTCTCATTACTTAGGTCTTAGATGAAATGCTACCTCCTTACAGATTCTTTTCTTGACATACTATCTAAACAAACAAACAAACAAAGTCCACCTAAACACCAGTCGCTCTCTATCCTGTTACCCTGTTTCTCTGTCTTCACAGCACCTTCCTCCCAATTTGATACCATCTTCTCTGTTTTCTTACTTATTTTTTATTTCCCTTCTCTGCTAAAATGAAAGCTCTGTAAGCCAGTTGCTCCATACACGCATATTTCTTGAGTAGCTTCCTTGAGACGGGCTCTGGGGATACAGGAGAGTGGGGCACAGGGAGAGCCCTGCCCTCGGGGGGCTCCTGCTTCAGTGGCGGAAGACAGGCATAAAGAAAACAAACACTCAAACAAACAAAAAACAAAGTAGAGGAATGGATACATAAGGCAACTCAGAAACTGAAAAGTGTTCTGAGGAAAATGAAAGGGTAAGGATTAGACAGGCTCCCTGACTGGCAGGTTCCCGTGCGAGGTGGCCATGGAGGCGCCTGTGTGAGGAGGCGGTGTTTGAACTGAGACCTGAATGAAGGCAGGGCAGTGGTAGGGAAAAGTTGCGGGGCGGGGGGGAGGTCGGATGAGAGGGAGAGCTTTTCAAGCAGCAGGAGCAGCAAGAACAAAGGCCTGAGATGGAATGAGCCGGGCCCATGGGAAGCAGGCTGCGGGGCAAGGTGCCAGGGCAGCCCGGGAAGCAGCGAGGGCACGAGGTCGGAGGCCCTGGAGGCAGCAGGCAGGGAGGCAGGAAGTTCTCCTGCACAGGGAGCAGGGTGAGGCCTGAAGCCCGGCAGACTGGCCTGATCTGCACCCGGAAGGATCACTCCTGGCTCTGTGGCAGGTGGACCTTCGCATGGGATCATTAGATTTGGGATAATTTTAGAAGTAGTGTCAATATGACTCATGACTAGAGAAGACATGGGGAACGAAGGAAAGACAGAAATCAAATCCTGTTCCCACTGTTTCCCAGCACTTACAATGCCTGGCACACAGCACACACTCATTAAACATGTGTGGATGGATACCTGTCTTCAAAGACCAAAGAATGAGTACCATACAGACGTGGGCGCGCACGGACACATGTGTGAGAGCACGCACACACACACCGCAGCATCTCTCCAGGCCCAGGGACAGCGCCTGCCCCGCTTAGGTCCGGAGACCAGCACTACATGCTCTGGCAGCGAGACACGAAGCGCATCCCTGTGCCCTGTCGGCTCCAGGCTTCCCATGGAGAGAAGGAGGATCCGGAATCTAATTCGTTTTCACCATGACTGTGGAAATGACTTAACCTCTGTATGCCTCGGTTTCATAACTTGCCCCTATCTGCCCCAGCTACCTTACACTCCATGGATGCGAAAATGCCACCGATAAGGTCAATCAGCCTCTAAGCACACAGCATTCTGTGGCAGTCTGGGAGGGCCCCTCCCGCCTCCCTTTGTCAAGGCCGAGCAGGGCAGCAGGTGCCCTGGGCCAGTCTGCTCACCACCAGCAAGTCGTTGAAGAGGAACACCTCCCTCTGATGCGCAGCCTGCTTCTGCAGCTTGTTCACATCCGTCACCTCAAAGAGCCGGCTGCAGCAGACCAGGCGGCGATGGGGCACTGACAGCACCTGGGGAGAGGCCCGCGCTCAGCAGGAGACGCCAGAGCTCCGGGGCCTCCCCGCCCCACCGCACCCGTGTCCCAGGAGAGCCGACGGAGGCCTGGGGCTTTGTCACAGGGCCTGAACTTGACCCTAAACCTCCTCTCCCCTCACTGGGTCTCTTTCCCCCTCATCATGTTTCTCAGGGAGCAAGGCCGGGCCTCATGATGCTGGAGTAAATGAGGAGGTAAAGTGGATAAGCACTTTCACACTGTTCACATCCAGTCGCTGTCACCCCGTTTCCCACCAAGGCCTTCCTGAGGCGGCGGCCTGCGGGATGGCAGCCCACCCCTCTCCCACTGCACACCTGAATGCCCGTGTGCAAGAGGGAGGGACCACAGGGGCACCTTGAATCTGCTCCCGGGTGTAAAATGGCCTGCTCCAGTGCTGTCTGCAAACCAAGGAGATGCGAAAACCTCAGTGACGTAGGCTCTGAGCCCTGGCTGGGTGGCTCAGTTGGTTGGAGCATCATCCCATACACCAAAAAGTTGCAGGTTCAATCCCTGGTCAGGGTACATACCTGTATTGCAGATTTGTTCCCTATTCGGGGCATGTACAGGAGGCAACCAATTGATGTTCCTTTCTCTCTCTCTCTCTCTCTCTCTCTCTCTCTCTCTCTCTCTCTCTCAATATATCCTTGGGTGAGGATTTAAATATATATATATATATGGACTCGGGGCAGAAAAGGGCCATTGTTGTGCAGGCTGGACAGAAGAGCCAGTGTACAGCCCCAGACGACGTCCCCAAAGTGCCCCCCAGCAGTCCAGGGAGGGGGAACTGGAGATGGACCCCAGAACCCACTTCACACCCTCTGTATGTGTGGCATAAAGAGCCTCTGCTGGCATGTAAGCAAAGTAGTAAACTACAGAGAATGCTCAACTTAAAAATCACTGCAAACTCGCAACATACAGCCTGAGACACAGGTCACAACTAAGGGCTGCCCCGATGATTCGAGACACTGCAGTCAAAATCATACATGAGCCTGTTTTCTGTGTTCTATCCAGCAGGAACAGCCAGGACTGCCCGGTATCCACCCCATCCTACACCTCCCCGGCTGGCCATCCAGATGCTTCAGCCGGAGAGCCCTGGGCAGTCCTGCCCAACACCTCACCTCAGCCTCTCCTGCTGCAGCAGCTGGGAGCAGGAGGTGATGAGGAAATGAGACAAGGGAAAGGAGAGGGTGCAGCGCATGACACAGTAGGGATTCAGTAATTACTAAGTGCATAAGTAATAGAAAAGTGTTTTTGAAAGGCAAGGAGGAAAATGGGAGGAAGTGTCAGGAAGAAAGAAATGAAAGGAGGTGGGAGAAGGGGGTGCTTAGCAGACAAAGGAGAGGACGTGACCCCCACAGGGGGCGTACTGGTCTGCAGCGGGCACTTACTGTCTTCATGCCCACGATGGACTTCTCCACTTTGGTGACATATGTGACGTGGTCCTCGTTGGACTTGAGCTCCTTCTGCTGTATCCTTTCATAGATGCCTACCACCAACTCCCGGGGGATGTCAGCGCCATCATCCACACCTGGATTGTGAGAAGCGGGGCAGGAAGGTGGAGGAGAGAGGTGTCAGAGATCTGGAGCCAGAAGGGGGATGTCCCCTCCCAGATAGATGCTCCTAAAGGGTGGCCTTCATTTTGCCCTGTCCCTTTTCCAAAGCCTTCAATGGTTGGCTCCCCATATCCATTCGACTAAGGATAAACTCCTTAGCCAGGCATCGCTATTATATGGCCCCAACCCACAATTCCAGCCTCATTTCCTGCTGTTCCAGAACCTCCACTCCCACCTCCAGGCCTCCGTTGTCATTTCCAAATACAGCGTCGCCGGCCCTGCTGTGTGCCTTTGCCTCTGCCGTCCTCTTGTCCTCCATGCATTGGTCTAACCTCCCCTCCCCCACCTCACCAGGAAAGCATCTTTAAGACTAATGCTCTGTCTTGTTTTCTTTTGAATTTTCACCCCCTCTCAGGCTTTCCCTTCCCTTCCAATACGGAGCACAGTGTTCAATGATTAGTTGCTGAGTGGGTGACAAGATTCTTCCCTCACTGGGAATGCGGCGGGAGTTGGACATTGATTGAAGAGGCGCCCCCCGCCCCCACCACTGTGGCAATGCAGGTAAGGAGACCCTCTACCCATCTCCTACTTCATAGTAATGGTATAACTCTGGTAACAAATATTATTAGCAGGAAATACAGCAACAGGGTACATTGACTGGGTAGCTTGGTTGGTTAGAGCATCATCCTGATACGCCAAGGTTGCAGGTTCAGTCTCTGGTCAGGGCACATACAAGAACCAACAAACGAATGCCGAAATAAGCAGAACAACAAATCCATGTTTCTTTCTAACTCTCTCTCTCCCTTCCTTGCTCTCTCTAAAAGTGATAAAAAAATTTTTTTTAAAGAAATATATCAACATGAAAACAAATTTCTTTGGAAGTAGAAACAGAGGCAATAAAAAATTTTCTACTTTTTCTAAATCTTTAATGACAATATGCTTTTTTGATAAGAGTGAAAAATTGAAAATAAAACAACTTTGGCAAGTGTCTTCAAAGGAGTTTTTGTATGAATGAAACAACATTCACCTTCTGTGAGCAACTCCCTGTATGAACTCTGCTTCTTCCACATCTGTACCTGGTTCCTTTCTATTTTTTTTTTAAGAAATTTTATTTATTTATTTACTTATTTTTAGAGAGTGGGGAAGGGAGGGAGAAAGAGAAGGAGAGAAACACCAATTGGTTGCCTCTCGCACACCCCCAACCTGGACCTGGTCCGCAACCCAGGCGTGTGCCCTGACCAGGAATTGAACCAGTGACCTTTTGGATCACAGGCCACTGCTCAGCCCACTGCGCCACTCCAGTCAGGGCTGTACCTGGTTCTTAAATGTGAGCTAATGGGTCATGTAGCACCTCTGGGGGCATGAGAGAAATCAGGCTGTGGGCAAGAAAAATCAGGAATCAAGACTGAATACACAGAGGCTCCCAGGTAAAGATGGCAGGTTACACACCTCTTTCAGAATGTTCTGATGAGAATGAATTTTTAAAAGAGGCTGCACCCACAAAGACAAAGAAGATGAGGAAGAGACAATGGCACCAGGGGGCCTGAAAAGCAGAAGAGTGAGTGAATGGATTAGCAAGCTTAAGAAACTAGACAGGGAAGCAGGACAGAACTTAGCAGGGCTCTAGAATTGGTGGCAGTAAGATCTCTTAACGTGGAGGTGGAGGTGGGCTTGAAACAGGAAAATAGGTTGAAAATCTGGAAAACATTTAGATTTCCCTATCCCTCCACTGCAGCAGAACACAAAGGTTAATCCTGTGGAAGGGGTGAACCAGCAACTCCGGGCTGCCAGACCCCAAGCCCAGCCTAAGGGGGGAGTCTGCGCTGAAAACTGGAGGATGGAACTGATGTCTTCATAGTAAGAGACACCCCTCAACCCTGTGCACCTGCAAAGATCTCAGAATGTTGGCAGCCAGACTCATAGCTTCTAGAAAACAGGTTGGATATTCCTTTTCTGGGGAATCAACCAGCACAAGAGGAAACATCTAAAGACACCACTGTAGGGGTCCCCCAACGAAATAGCTTAACTGAACCTCCCTATGAAAAAGTCTACCACTCAGCAGCCCGCCCGTACTCAATGAGTGTTTAATCAGCTGTTTAGTGGCTCACTCTTAAATATAAGGGGACAACCAAGTTTCATCAACTATACAGGAGAAAGAAGTATAGGAAATACAGAAAACGGGAGCCAGAAGAAATAGAGGCAAGCAGGAAGAAACTGAAACAAATACATAAAAACGTATTATTAATGTCTTCAGAGACCTATAAGAAGGTATTGCATTTACAAAACAAAAACAAAATGCTATAAAAGAGGACTATTTAGAGAACAAAAAGAGAGTTATTTAAAAAGAAAAATATGACAACAGAAATGAAAAATTTACTAGGAAACTTGAAAGGTAAAGCTGAGGGATACCTTCAAGAAAGTCAACAGGAAGACAAAGACGGCAGATAGAAAACTGTAACAATTAGAGAATCGAACTCGGAGATCTAGCACCTGAATAATAAGAGTTCCAGAAAAACAGTACAGAGAAAATGGAGAGGGGAAACAAATATGATATTTAGAAAACTTCCCACAATTGGAGGACTTGTGTTTCTAGACTAAAAGAACAACCCAGTGCCTAGTGCAATAGGTGGGGGAAAAACCCATAACAACCGTCACATCATGATGAAAATTCAGAACACAAAGGACAAAGAGAAGAACCAATAAATTTTCAGAGAGACCAAGAAAAAATAATAGCAAAAGGTCAGGAAGTGGAATGACAGAGAATTCTTTAACATTGTCAGTAAAAAAAGACACTGGTGGAGCACCTTCAAAATTCTGAGTTCAATGTTTCCTATCTGAATTCTACTCCTAGCCAGACTCCCAGTCGAGAGTGAAGGTAGTAAAAGATAAACCCAGACACACAAGTTCTCAAAAAGTTTGCCTCCAGTGTACTTTTTTTCCTGGAAAAAATTATGTGTACCTTTCTCTGTCAGAAGAAAGTATAAACTCAACAGGCATCTAACACAGGAGCAGGGAGAAGGAGGTGCGTGGGCCCTGGTGAAGGGAGGCGCCCCGCGTTGGCTGCGCGGAGCAGCTCAGAGCTGGAGGCCCCTGGAGAGATGGCGCCCAGAAGAGGAAACTCACGGGATACGTCCTGGCGCTCACTGTGTTTAGAGGAACTTGACACTGAAGGTGGAGTTTGGAGATGAATTAATGGCAGGTACTTAGAGAGCTAAGCAAATAGACAAAGAACACAAGTATTCACTCCAAGGAAAATAGAGATAGAAAAGATTTGTAATCATTATATCCTCAAGACTTAGCTTTGGATTGTGTTTACCTAGTTTTAATAACATAAAGACTGAGGTCACAAAAATGATGTTGAAACTATACTGAGAGCATGAGGCTGTGACCTGGTTTTAGCGGGGATGGGTTGGGGAAGGTGGATGAAAGAGCTAAACCCTTCTGTTCCACAAGGGGAGACTACTGTGGTCTGAATGTTTGTGTGCCTGCCAAAGTCATAAGGTGAAATCCTAATGCCCAAAGGTATGAGGAGGTGGGCTTTCAGAAGGGGCTTAAGTCAGGTGGGTTGAGCCCTCAGGAATGGGATTAGTGCACTTAGGAGAGAGACTCCGCAGAGCCCCCTCCCCGCTTCCTCCATGCGAGGACACAGTGAGAAGCATCAGCTAGAATCAGGAAGTGGGCTCTCACCAGACACTGAATCTGCTTGTGCCTTGACCTTGGACTTCCAGCCCCCAGAACTGTGAGAAATATGTGTCTAATTTGTATAAGCTACCCAGGCTGCAGTATTTTGTTATAGCAGCTTGAACAGACTAAGACAGAAATTAATAGATAACACATATGCTTTTAAAAGTGATTAAGTAGCAGAGAATGAGAGAAACCACATACCAAAGTATATATACTGTATAATCCCATCTGTATGAAGTTCAAGAACTGGCACAATTAGTCAATGGTGATGGAAGGTTGGAGAGTTGTTACTTTTGGGCAGGGGGACTGAATGGAAAGGAACATGAAAGAATGTTCTGAGGGGAGGATAGCAATCGATGTTCAGATCTGGGTATGATTACAAAGGTTTACAGGAATATAAACATCTGTCAAGAGCTCAGATATATAAACCTTACATGCACGGGTATGCATTTTTATACCCATAAGAAAGGAATAAAAAAAAGGAAGCAGAAGGAAGCATGTTGTTTAGTGATGTAGAGGAAACACAATAAAAGCAAAAAAAGAAAAAAAAGTGATTGCCTCTAAGAAAGGAGAATGGTAACAGGGGCAGGGACTAGTTTGTTGCTTTTTTTTACGAAGCCTTTAGAACAATTTGATTTTATTAAATTATGTTCATGAATAACCTATATTTTTAAGATGCGAAAAAGGAAACAATCCATTGAGCACACACAACACCCTACCAGTTTTCTTCGATCCCTGCCAGGCGGTGCGCTGTATCAGTTAGAAGAGGATTTGGCTAGTAGATGCCGTACATTATCTGCAGGGCTGACTTAAATGGACCCAAGACTTAAAAGCCCTCACAAGCTGTGTCGGGGGGGATGGCTGTACCAGAGGCAGCAGCCACGGTTCCAGGGGCCTAGAGGTAAACCGATGCAGGACAGTCTGTGCTGGGCACGGGGCACTGCCCAAGGGCCCTTGCTGCTTGGTACAGGGCGGTGGCAGTGGCTCCTGGAAACTCCCCACATGCCTGGGATGCAAGCAACTTTCCCGGGCTGCTGTGCGTGGCCAGGCCCAGAGAACAGCATCCACTGCCCTTAGGCGCTGGAATGACAATCAACAACTGGGCTCAGACTCACAGAGTCAGCACTGAACAGAACAGGTTCTAGGCCGCAGCTCACCACCCCCAGCCCGCCCCCACCTCCTCACCTCGAAGGTTTCGGATGAAGTCCTCCAGCATCATCTTCCGGTCAGGCTTAATATTGGGGCTGTACATGTCAGTGTTGAGGAGGATGATGGCGAAGGCCAGGATGAAGATGGTGTCAGGGTTGTGGAATTGTTGTACCACCTCGGGGTTGCACATGCAGTAGCGCTGGCTGTGGTGGGGGACACAGGGTGAGGGACACAGCTAGGGGGCTGAGGCCCCTCGCCCACCATCCCTAGCTCCAGTAAGGCTTTAGGTCTGGGCAGCCTCCCCACCCCGACCCCGCTGCCTCAGCCTTCCCGCACCCTGTCGATCCCAGCCGCGGCCTGGCCCTCTTCCCCTCTGAGTGGACAAGACAGGTGCCACACACCCACAGATCCCACGGCAGCAGCCTTGCTCAGATGCTCAGTAGAAATCCGCACGTTGGTGGGATGAGCGGGATGCATGCAGGCCGCCTGAGGGCTGTTCCGTCTCGGAGAGCTCAAGGGTTCTGTCCCTTTTCTTTCCTTTTCTCATTTGTATCCAGCCCACCTCTCCCACCTCTCCAGGAAGGCTTCTCCCAGCCCTCGACTGACCCTCCAGCACCTCTAGTCCCCCAGGCCCACAGCAGCTCTTCTTCCCTAGCCGCCCCCATGCCCCAGGTGCATGTTTTGAAGGGTATTTGAAGGGACGGAGCTTCAGAAGAGGGTGCTACCTGAAGGCCTCTATGAGCCGCTCCACTTTCTGGGCTTCCCCCTGCACACGGATGTGAGCCTGGAACTTGCGCAGGGCCTCGTCCAGCTCCATGCTGGAGAAGTCCATCTCATCCACCACGCAGCTGAGGGCAGGCGGGAGGAGGGTTGTGAGGAGCGGTGAGGAGAGGAGAACCAAACTTCCCCCATCTCACTGGCGCTGAGGGGTAAGGTGCAGCCCACCAGGGCTGGGAGACCCCACCCTACTGGGGTGAGGGAGGGACTTTGGTCTCTGGGAACAGCTAGGAGGGGACTGGTGGGGCCTCCCAGGCCTTACTCACCTGCCAGGGGTCTCCATTTAATAGCCTAAGAGACCTTTTCTCATATCTCTCATCTAATACAATGGCCTGGGAGGCAGGTGGCTGAGTGTTATAAGAATCTGAGGCCCAGAGAGGCTAGCTAGCTGCCCAAGGCCATAGGGCTAGCAGGAGGCTGAACCTGCAAAGCCCAAGCCCGTTCTTCTCAACCTCAGAGCATCTCAGTGTCAGACAAAGGGTTAAGATGTACATAAATTTACTCTTCATAAGTTCACTCTTCTACTCTTCCAGAGACCTGTTAGGAGTCCACGTGTCTCCCTAGCTTCCCCGTCTAGGCCCCATTTGGGTTTCGAGGTGATGGGATCTCCTCCTGCACCGCCCTCCGGTTCTGCCATAGGCTCCCAGGTCCTGCATTCACACCCATGGAGCCCCAGCAATTGGCGGAAGCTGGGGCCATTGAGAGGAAATGACAAATTGGCCTAATGTGAGAAGGGACAGTGTGAAAAACACAGCCAGACTCTGGGCCTGAGCCAACCACTGAATTTTTTGTGACTTTAGTTTAGACTCACTTCTTGGAGCCTCAGTTTCTTCTTCTGAGAAGGAGGAGGTCAGAGTCCTGGTCCCCAAGGGCCCTTCCACCTCTGAAATGCCACCTCTAACCCGGGAGAGTTTGCCTCTGAATGCCCCCCTTTGGTGTGTGGGGGCAGGAGGAAGTGGCGGCACATGCCAGTCGCCCCCTCTACGCAGTCTCGTTCTTTTCTTGGCCTGCTCCTGGGGTGCCTTCCCTTCCACTGGGTCCTGCCTTGCCCTCTTTTGCCCCAGAATTGTGAGCAGCAAGGCAGGAATCTAGGCCTGGCTAAGTCACAGACCTAATTCTCCGAGAATTGCAAGAGCTTACACCTGCCAACAAGGCTCTGGGAGCTGATCCCTCCCCTACTGCACCCACGCTCTATTCCAATCTCCTCTCTCCTGGTCATTTTACACCCGGCCCCTCACTACCCTCTGCAGGTCAGCAGTGTGGCAACTAAAATGGCTCTGCTCCCATAGCCCCTGGAGACTCTGCCACAGCGTTGTGACCCTGGGCATCAAGGTCCTGCTCACTGCCTGCCTGCCAGCCCACCGAGGCCTTGAGCCCAGTGTGTGGCTCAGGCCCCAGCAGCCAACTCAGAATAGTGGACTCAGACTAGTGGCTGCCTGAGTGGAGGGAGGAGCCCTGAGCAGGCCCCACTCCCGCCATCATCCTGGCTCCTGTGTTGGGTCCGCTGCCTGTGCAGAGATCCCGACTCAGCTCTGGCTCTGCTGTCAATTTTTAGTAGAGAGCTAGGGGAGATGCCCACGTGGTGGTGACTGTGGATTCGGTGGTCCATGGGCTCTGCCTCCCCCACTCCTTGGGAGACCAAGGGGAAGAGGGCGTCCCTGAGGACTCCCCGAGAGGAAAGAGCTGGTAGGGGCTCTCCTTCCCCCACCCCCCAGGGCAGGGAGGATGGCCACCTTCGCTCTGGGAGCCTGTCCTCATCTTGGTCATGTCCATCTGGATAGCGAGGGGGTGAGAGGGTGGGGTTGGGAGGGCGGGGCAAGAATTTGGCCCAAGCTTGAGAATCGGCCATTCAATATCTGAGCATTTGACATTAACAGCTGGGCAGTAGGTGTCTCCAGGTTCAGCCTGGTTTCTTGGCAGCTCTTTTACCTCCTCCCTGAACCCTTCCCCGGTGGAACGTGAGCTCTGAGATCAGTCTCCCGGTGCCCACATCTGCATGTCCCATTAGCCCAGCCCAGCCGGTAGTGATCAATCCGGCATGACTGAGCCATAAAGGGCTGCTGTCTGTCCGGAGGAGGTGAACCAGTCAGTCTTGAGCCGGGTAGACAGGAGGCAGAGGGAGGAGACAGAGACACAGACACAGTGGAAAACAGAGAGGACACAGAGAGTTAAGTGAGAGAGACAGAGGGAGAAAGACTCAAAGAGAGTAAAAGAGAAGCAAGGAGGTGAAGAGAGAGGGACAGACCAACAAAAAGAGGGGAGAGAGAAAGAATAAGGGAAAAACAGGAACAAGAGAAAAAAAAGGGAAGGGAGGGGGTGAGAGGCATAGGGAGAAAGGAGGAGAGGGGAGGGGGAGAAGGGAGACATAGAGGAGGAGGAGGAGGAGGAGGAGGAGGAGAAAAGGACAGGACAAGACAGAAGCACTGATGGTAGGAACACTGCAAAGACTGGACCCGGGGGGCCTGGCCAGGACATGGGGGAGGGGGAAAGCCACACTGCAGTCTCTCACGCCAGGGACTCCTGCCATGACTCTTGTAAGGCCAAGGGGAAGGGCAATGAACTCCAGCCTTGTCAATCCTGTCTTCGAGGCCTGCCTCTCTGCTGGGCCCCAGAATGGCCCCCAGCTCTCCTGGTCTGACATCTGACTGCCCCACCCTCCGAGACTTGCCTCCGCCCTCTCCCTGCAGGCCCCTGGACCCTGCGGTCCTGGCACCCCGCACCCCTCCTCAGCGTCCTTTCCAGAGCCTCTGTGCATGGATCCTCTGCCCGAGTGCTCTGGCCTCTCACCCCATGGTGAGGAGGTGGGTGCCCAGAGGCGCAGGCGCTGTGGGCAGTTGACAGGAGGAGGCGATGGAGCAGCTGGGAGAGGGTGAGATCTGCTTGGCCGAGCACGATGGCCTAGTTTCCAGCTCTTCACTCAGGTGACACAAAGCCAGCTCACTCACTCGGGACTGCAGCTAAAAGCTCCAGTAATGAGCCCAGAGCTTGAGAGTCCAGGACTGGGGTGGGAGGCGCAGCCAGGGGGAAACACAGCCCACGGACAGGGAGCGCTACACGAATCAGTCACCGCCACGGGGATGATGGCTTCAGGGGAGGACCCCCGGGTTGTGGGGCAGGACAGTCTCCCCATCTCCCATCTTTGGAAACCCCGAGGAAGGAGGCTCGTTAAAATGTAGATCCCTGAACCCCACCGCAGATCGACCGACCAGGATATCTGGGAGCGGGGCCTGGGAATCAGCATTCTTCAAAGCTCTCTAGCCAATTCTTACAGATTGGAAACCAATAGCCTAGCTGAGTGCAAGGGGAGGAGGGGATCTGGCCCATGTGGAAGATTTTAAAATGTGGCCCAGCAACTCATGGGCCACCAGGGTAGTGGCTCATGGGGGCACATGCGTCCCCACCAGCTCTCAGGGGCTGCTTTCATGGTGGGGATGGTGAGGGAAGGAAGGACAGAGGTACGGACAGATGCTGACCCCCACCACATGAACACACACACAGTTCATGCCTTTCTCCTTGCAGTGGCCACCACGGGGCAGCAGTGTTTAATGGGCAGCTGGTGTCCAGGGATTCTTAGACTCTATGGGGGGAAATCTCAACATTTTCTCAAAACCTCCAGATGGAAGGAAGAACCTGCATTGGATGGTGAAAAGGCACCATGACCCCCAGTAGACAAATCCCTTCCTTGCCATAGACTTGCAGTTGGACCAGGTGGCCTCTCAGGACCCTCCACACTCTGACATTCTCTGGAAAAGACTGCAAAGCAGAGATGGCCCGCAGTCAGTCTCCACAGGCTCTCTAGGTGCCCCAGGATGGCAGGACCCTGAGCATCATTTCTGGTTGCCTTTGGAACACAGTTCACGATGACTGCTTCTCCCATGCCCCCCAGAGATCCTTCCTGGTGGGGCCTGTGCCTCCTGGGGCAGGCGGCTGGACCAAAGATATGCCCTCCAACAAACCTCAGGGGCCCCATCATCCTAGACTCACCCACGGACCTTGCCCCTCCCCATGGCATGATTTTTTTCTCACCCCCTAAGGAGAAGCTAAGTAGAAGCTTCGGCCTGTGCCTTGCCCTCTGCTATCTCTCCTCTCTTCCTTCTCCGTTTGCTTCTGTTATTTTGTAGTATCTACCAGCACTAAAATCTCCCTTTCCCTGTTCTCTTTGCCACCCTGGAATTCTTGTGGGGAGCAGATTGTTGACAGCTTTTCCAATCTATCGTGTTGCCTCCACCCAGAACAGCCAACCACCATCTCTCCTCTTTGATCATCTTTAAGGTGAAAAAGAACACATGTTTCTGGGTGGTATTTTCTGGTGTATAACCTCCCCATATTACAGAAGGCAAAATAGACCACAAAGGGGCTTACTCCCTGTTCCCACAACTACAAAGAGCAGGTGTTTGGCTTCCTGCTTGGGAGGCCTCTTCCCTTCTCGGAGCTCTTTCCGCTTCCCTGGAGGAGGGGTCCAGTCCTCACACTGGTGGTGAGGGGATCTTCTCTGTGCTCTCATTTACTAAGTATTGTTCTTAGCACCTCACTTAGTAGGCAATGGCACTCTTCTCAATCCTGTGTGATATTAACCATTACCCTGTTATTTTTTTATTGTACAACCACTATCCTGTTATTTTTTTATTGTATGTATATAGAAAACTGATGCTTGCAAGAGAGATGGCCCTGCAGGGACACACAGCGTGCATCGAATTCCTTGCTGGCATCTCCAGGGCCAGGCAAATGTGTCCCCTCCCCCTCTCAACATCTGGCCCTAGTCCGTCTTCCTGGGGGCTGCTGCCTCATCCAGGTGCCCGATGGGAGCCTGGGAGGGGCCAAGGGGGGACAACCAGCCATGGCCATAAAGTCATGTGTGAGGAACCACTTCACCGTCAGCAGTCAGCATGAGGCTGTGTGGCCACCCTGCAGTTTCAGAGCTGGCCTGGGCACACGGACCACCGCAGTGGACTAGATCCTTGGCCTTCTACCTTCCCCTTTCTGGTCTGCCCTTCCTCCCTCCCTCCTTTCTCCTTTCCTCCCTCCCTCCCTTCCTTCCTTCCTTGCTTCCTTTCTTCCTTCCTTCCAACACGCTCTTTGTGCCCCCTGTGTGCAAGATGCTGTGCTAAGGACCTAGTGTAAGTGCAAACAACACAAACACAAACACTGTCCTGATGAGAGAGACAGAGTTTAAAGTAATTATGTCATTGTAATTGTGACAAGTCCTATGTAGGCAAAAGACAGGGTTCCATAAGAGGACAAAAGAGACATTTTATTTTATATTGGTGTGCTCAGAGAGGCTTCTTTCAGGACCTGATTTTTGAGCTGAGACTTGGAAGACGAGTAGCAGCTGACCAAGGGAAGAGGAGGAGTGGGAAAGAGCTCTCAGGCAGAGTGGGGAGCAGAGAATTTGTAAGGACCTAGAAAGGGTCAGTGGGGTTGCAATGCAGAGAGTAAAGGGGAGAAGGGAGAATGGCAGACTGTGGGGCCAGGGAGGTGAGCAGTGGCTTGACCAGTCAAGGGGTCTGTGAGTCACAGGAAGGATTTTGGAATTTATACTGAACACAGTGGGAGACAATAGAAGGGTATGGTCATATGATCAGAGAAGTGATATGATCCAGTTTGTTTTAAGAAGTGTTCTCTGGCTGTTGGGAAAGAATGAACAGAAAACAAAGGGCAGAGAACAAGAACGAAGCAGGGGGCCCAGCTAGGATGCTGCTGCAGAGGTCCGAGTCAGAGACGGTGGGGTTTGGGCTGACGTGGAAGCAGTGGGGACACACTGGATGGCCAACCTGACATACGTCTTGGAGGAAGAACATGTGGAGCGAGATGATGGAGGGGAGGCGGGAAGTGAGGAAACGGAGGAGTCAGTGATGGGTCTCAGAGCTCTGGCTTGGCACCTGGGGGCCTGGTGCTCATTTTTCAGGGTGAGCCGATGATGGGGAAACACAGGTGCTGGAGGAGAGAAGGAGACTTGAGTTTTGGACGCATTAAGTTTGAGGTGTTCTTTCATATAGTATCAGTTTTTCCTCTCTACTATATCATTCTCACTAGCATCTAAATTCTTTTCTATTTTACAAATTAAAACCCTGCTTTGACTCTTCTTTGCTTTCTAGAACCTACTCCTTCTCTCTATAACTCTTTAGAGCCAAACTTCTAGAAGCCATCCCTCCCATGCGGACTCCACTTTCTCAATCCCATTCACTTTCACTCGGCTCCAGCCAAGCACCTACCCACAGCATTCCGTTAAAACTTCTCGTCAAGGCCACCACTGGCCGCCACCTTGCCAAGTCCAATGGCACCAACTTCTGTCCTCGTTCCACCAGCCCTTGGCAGCATCAAGATGGTTAATCACTCCATTCTTAAAACACTCCTCTCCCTTGCTTCCAGCACGCCACTCCCTGCTATGTTCCTCTCTCCTCTCTGGAGGCGCCCCTCCCTCATCACAGGTCTCCTCCTCCTTCTCCACCCGCCCTCTATCTTCGGGCTGGCCACCAGGCTCCCTTCTCCCCTTTACAGCTTTTCTCGAGGTGGCCTCACCCTTTCCAAGCGCTCTAAATGCCAATTGCGTGCTGACGACTCGTGTTTATCTCTTGTGATGAGCTCACTTTTATTACTTTATTATTGGTCACTAACTAGTTATTGTAATTTTTGGTTGATTTATAATGTTTATAAAAGACCATGTTAAGTAACGGTGTTGCTGAACGTGGAGGGCTCACATAAACTGTCAACTCTATGCACTCAATTGGAACTTAACCAGCTCACTTCTGAGTTCGGCCTGTTGAATCTGTCTGGGTGCTTTTGTCTAAATGTCAGTCATGGGCAATATTCACATGGCCACAGGTTGTGCTAGCATCTCTTCAAGACAACTCAGGTTGTACATACTTTGTGTTTTACTTGGTATTTAATATTCTAACTTGTTCTCAGTAAATATTTGACAATGTCTGGTTTGAGGAATTCTTCAGATTAAAGTCCCCAAATCCAGCATCTTCCTCCCCAACCAAAACTGAAGACACATGGATGTTTATTTAGTATAATTTGCACACATTACTGTACTGGGCCTGAAACACAAACATAGCATGTGCAGCGACTGAGTGCTCTGAGTTCTCAGCAGCTCAGGAGGCTGTCCCCTGGGATCTGGCCACCCGGCCCACTGCTTCTCTGTGGCCCTGGACTCCACCAACTCCTATGTCCCTGAGGCCACTGGTGAGCTTTAGGGCATCATTCTCTCCACAGCATGACTGCAAGCCTCTTAACTAGCCTTGCTGCCTCTGAATCATCTTCCAGAACAATCCTCGTAGGATACCATTGGCCCTGTCACTCGCTCCTCTGATTATATATTTTCAAGGGCTTCCCGCGTCCCATATAGGGAAACCTGAGTTTCTCAGCAAAACAAGCCAGGCCCTGTTAGCTTCCCAGCTTCTTCTGCCACACTGGCTCCCCTGCTGCCAGCTCACTATCCCGCCTCCACACTTTTGCACACACTGTTCTTTCTTTCTGCCACCCAACCCTGACCTTGGAGGTCCCTGTTTAATGGTCAGTCTCTCCAGGGGTCTTCCTTGACCCCACTGAATCCCGGACATGCCTTCTGTCTACCACTGCAGTTGTGTCCCGTGCCTTAACATTTACCTGCCTGTCTTCCCACCAGGCTGCGTGCTCCTGCGGGGAGAATCTGAGCTCCTGCTCTGACCCTCTGAATCCCTGCTGTATATATGAATCCAATAAACATCTGCAGGATGAGTGAAGGAGTGAGAGATCAACTGAGTGAACGAACGAGACCTTCAGCAACATGGTCAGCTGGGGGAGGAGCCCAGTGGCCAGTGCCTTTGGAAGCTCTGCCTGGTGACCCAGAATGGCCCGGCCTACCCTTCTGCTGTGCAAAATCATCTGGAGCTGTCCTGACACTTGGACGAGCTGCTAGGGAAATGGGCCCGTAGATTCCAGGTGGCAAGCAGCGTGGCAGTGTGGAGTGCACGTCCTTCCCCCTTCCCTCAGCTGCATAGGCAAGTGAGTGAGTGATGAGACCCGGGCAAACTGGGGTTGATTAGATGGCTTCCACCTGAGCTCGTCTGGCCCTGCCTCGGCAGGTGCCGCTGATGGCCTAGTGTGTTGCGAGTGGTGTGGGGTGGCTTCTGCGCAGGCCTCCCTCTTTCCTGTGGGTGTCTGGGTGTCTGCAGCAGCTGCAGCAAGTACCCCTTGTGGGCCCTTGTGGGGAAAACATCAGCACAGATGTTCCCTGCCTCTATATAGAGAGGGACGATTGTGAAAAAAATGGCTCAACACTGATGTGTGTGTGGAATCAGCTGGTGTTGCAGGTAGATCAAAATGATCTGTGATCAAAATGAATTTTGTCATCTTGACTTTTTTATGAGAGTAAGACAGTGTCTGGCAGACAAAAGGCACTGGTTGAGAGCTGAAACTAGGTAATGATAGCAGCAGGGATTTCTAATTGTCCAGAAGAGACAGCAAAGATCTGGAAGGTGGGGTGCAGGCCAAGACCAGGAAGAGGTGTATGCACTGCAGACCTGGGACTTGTGCTCTGGATGGAGACTGACTCCAGGTTTCAGGAAGAAGGTGGAAAGCGAAATCACCCACTACCATGGGATGCAGAAAACCTTGTTTTATTCCTGCAGTTCCTGGCTCATACAATTCAATGAAAAATATCCCCATTCGCCAGAGAGTTATTTTTGTTAGTCAGAACTCATAACGTGCCCAAGAAAGGTCAAGGCTTTTCAGAAAAGTGCAAAGTGGCTAAGAAAATGGAGCGGAAGGAAGCTGAGGCAGGAGGATCTGCCAGTGTTTCTGGTGATGACATGAGGACAAAGAAAATCTTCTTTGAGCGGGGCTCAGGAGAGATGGCTGCCAGTCACAGGAACCAAAAGATTCGGGAACCGGAAGAACTCCGCTTCAACTACCCAATCACATTAGAAGCCAGTGTGGATGCCTGAGATGATTTTTCTTTTGCTGGCCCTGCAGCATCCCTGTTTGCCAGAGGATCTCAAACTTGAGCGGGCATCCGAATCCCCTGGCAGGCTGGGTACCACACTAAGTGCTGGCCCCAGAGTTGCTGATTCAGTGGGTGTGGGGTGGAATCTGAGAACTGATGTTGCAAACACATTTCCAGGTGCTGCTGCTGCTGCTGCTGCAGTTTGGGACCACATCTGAGAACCACTGTTCTATGCCAGTGGCAGGGGGTGAGATGAGAGGTCAGGCCTTTGGTTTCAGATGCCCTTGAGTCTGAATCTTGTTTCTATCATTCAGCTGTTCAGTCACTTAGCCTCTCTGTGCCTGTAGAATGGAGCTGATATCTATAATACCTCGTGGGCAGAGTGGCTACGAGTTTTAAAGGAGATGATGAATGTAGAGTTTCTAGCATATAACAGAGCTTAATAAATGATAGTTTTCATTACATACCTGGAAACCAAATCTGAATTGACATGCCAGGTAAGTAAAGTAAGTGAATTGAGTTCCTTCCCTCCAGCATAGGCATTACAACCCTTTCCCTCATCACCAATTAACACCACCTGAAATCACACCATTAGACACACCCACTGGCCCTTTAAAATATACATACACCAGAGAGAGGGAACTGAATGTGGCTCAGACTTCTTAAGATTTATGGATCAGTCCGGGCTGGTGTGGCTCAGTGGACTGAGCGACGGCCTGCGAACCAAAAGGTGGCTGGTTAGATTCCCAGTGTAGGGCACATGCCTGGGTTGCAGTCCAGGTCCCCAGCAGGGGGCGCATGAAATACAAACACATATTTATATTTCTTTCCCTCTCTTTCTCCCTCTCTTCCCTGCTCTAAAAATAAATAAATATAATCTTTAAAAAAAAGGGGGGCCCCAAGATCTCCACAGGGGCAAATGGGTCTTAAATGCTTACTGTTAAGGGGAATCTCTCATCTATGTGTTGTGTGTGTATATGTGGGGGTGGAGGAAGTAGGTGGATGGGTGGGTTGGGGTGGGGGAAGGGCACTGGAGAGGTACAATGTCAAGGCCATAAACCCCAAGACATCACTTTTAGAAGAGACCCCCTCCTTCCATTCCTCTGGGTGGTGGCAGGGTCTAGCTTTCAGAGCAGTGGAAATAACCACACAGTCTCTATCGCTTTCCACCTCGAGCCTCTCCACTCTCCTCCAGACACATAAGGGTCTGTCTGGGCCCCAGCGGACTCTCCTCTTCCTTGAGAAATTCCTGAAAAATAAGGTAACTGTTCTGAGGCTACACATGGCACTATGGGCAGGATGTTCTCAAATAATTTCTTCTCGCGATGAAAGGCCAGAGCCTTCCAGCCTGTTGAGTTTGACAGACAATCTGTCTTCATTTCTGAATGTCCCCTAAGAAGAACAAATCTGTTACACTCTGGCCAACATATTTCTATGGAAATGAAATAATGAAATCTGACTAAAATGTCAAACTCTAATCTCTAACAAAGAACAGAGCAGACACAGTGAGAGAAGGAACACTTCGGAAATTTCCTTTGGCAGCTCACACCAAAAGCCGCCCCTCGTGCATTTCCACGGGAATCCCGATGCCCTCTGTATGTGAGATTCACAATGGAAAAGATCACCCAGGCCAGGAAAGAGACCGCACAGCGTGGCACAGTCCCCATTCACCCGCCTTCAATCCTGCTGAAGTGAGTATTTCAGAAAGGAAATAGAGCAGAGCCAAATTTCCCAGCCATGTGAACACTGAGAGGGGGAAGCTTTCAGACCCAAAGGATCCTAATCCCAGCTGTTGTCTGGCACCTGTTGCTGGGCCAGCCACTGACCTCTCCTCAGCATTGGGAGAACCTCCTCAGAGTACAGCATGGTCCCCAGAGAAGCTCCCTTCCTTCCCCAGAAGCACAGAAGTTCCTGCTGTCTGGGGAGTGGACTCAGTCTGAAACCAGACCTGAGGAGTCTGTGGTTTCCCTGTGTTGGGGGTGGGGTGTGTGTGTGTCGGGAAGAATGTATCTAATGTCTTGTGCTTTCAAGTGGGAGAGATAATAATAGAAAAAGCTAACATTTTTAAAAGAACTCCCTAAGCATCAGGTGCTGAGTTAAGCACTTTATGTGCATTTAAAAGATCTAATTCATATTATCCCGAATTTAACAAATGAGGAAAGTAGAGCTGGTTTCTCCTTAAAAAATCAAAATGCCCTTTCCAGGTAAACACAAGTGGACATGATCTTTTGAGCTCAGAATGCCTTCTATTATTACTTGAATAAAGCCTGGTTGAATACATTCCTTCTTGGAATGTGTCTTCTGTGGAAGTAGGACACAAAGGGATGGGGAGGTCAGCTTCTATGAGCCCCAAGGGCCTGATTCTGAAGGCAAATGCTACTGCGTCTGTGATGCTCAGACACAGGTCTGCACGGAGGCAGATTCTGATGGCCCCCCTTCCCATCCCTGATGGGCATAAGTGTTGGGAGGGGTCTCAGGGGTCCCAACCTTTCCCCTTCCGGAGGCTTTCAGCCTCTCCCCTTCCTGCCTGGCTGCTTCTTGGAGAGTGCTGTGGCTTGGATTGTCTATCTCCAAGGGGATGGGTGATTTATGTCCTTTTAGTCAGCAAACAGCTTTGTACAGAATGAATGCAACTTGCTGAATGTCACCAGGTGGGGGCAGGGGAGCTGTGTAGAATCCCAATGAAGCCTTCCAGGCCTGGGCAAGATGGCATTGGTGACTTTTGTTATTGTGTACTTTCTCTGGTGAGAGTAAAAAGTGGCATAGGATCCTGAAAGGTACCAGGACAGTTGGCTGGAGTAGCAGGGAAATGCCAAAACCCCCAGCATCTGGCTCCCCTGCTAGTGCTCGCCTCATCCTGCTGCTCCATCTTCTCCCGTCTTGCACTTGGCAGGAGACAAACCAGGTGGTCAGCAAACTGCGGACCTGGGGGAAGAGGGCTCCTTTCTGAGTGCTGAGGCTGAACATGCCAGGGCCTCGGAGCCCAGGGCCTGCATGGCTGCAGAATTAAGCACGAAGGTCCAAGGCAGTCACTGGGGTAGAAGTGGAGCTCAGCTCTGTACTCAGTCTTGCTCAAACCCACAATGCACGCTGGAGCTTGCTCGGCTCCCCTGCCTCCCTTTCCAGGCTTCTCCATTCTTCTCTCCAGTTGTCACCTGGGTCTGTAAGTTCCCTGAGGCCATGAGCCATTCCTCTTCCTCCATTCCACCCCTGCCTGGCCCCCCCCACCACCACATACACGCGTAGGACAGCCAGCTCAGCCCAGCCCCTTCTGACACAGGGTAGGCACTCAGTGTTTACTGAACGAATGATGAATGGTCACCCTGCTCTCCCATGAACTCTGGTTCCCCAGCACGACCCTGGAGCCTAAGGGATGCTCTGGCAGGATGACCAAGCATGGCCTCCACATTTAGGGCAAGTGATTCTGCACAATGCCACTGTGCTACAAACGCAATGATCTGTGGGAAAACTGATAGATTCATAGGAGTTGGAGAGACTTCTGTGATCATACAGCCCTGAGATCTCTCGCTTTTTACAGATGAGAAAACTGAGGCCTAGAGGTCAGGTGCTTTCCAAAAGCTACCCAGCATGTTAGAGCGGAGCCAGGTGCAGAGGTGGGCCCTTCCCCTCAGGCCCAGCCCTCACCATACTGCCTCCTCATCCCAGGCCTGAGCCTGCCTTGGCTGCCAGTCCAGTCCCCAGCCTCTGTCCCTTGCCAGCACAGGCTGTGCGGCTGGTCTGCATCTCCAGCCCACACACTCAGTCTCCCAGGGAAGAAGGCAATTAGCTTTCATTGTGCTGCTCTGCATGACCTGGCTGGAGAAAAATCATGTGTTCCCGGTGTTCTAGGTCAATGTGAGCCTGGCAGGTCAACAGTCTAGGGCTAGGTGACATGGGGACTGGGGCGGCAGACGAGAATAGAGCAGACAGTCAGGGCCTGTGAGTGAGGCAGTCTTCTCTGTCCTCAGAGCACAGAGACAAAGCAGGGTCACCCCGGGGGGTGCGGGGCAGTCTGAAAGAACAGAGCAACAGGGCACAACACAACCCCTCAGACACAACCCCTCACTCTCCTACAAAAGCCACTGAAAAAGCCCGAGAGATGATCCAGATGGAGAAAAGCCAGGGGGAGGAAGATGCTTGGAAAACTTGATCTTTCTCCCCTTTCTGTCATTTCCCCAGGGCACCAGCAGCAGGGCTGGTGGTAAGGGGAAAGCAGAGCCAGAGGCAGAGGGAGAAGAAAGGAGGCTGACAGGGAGGTGCTGCGCATTCAGCAATTTACTTTCCTTTGCAAAGCACTTAGAGCATCTCAACTATCAGATCTGAGAGGGACAGCAAATTGTCCAAAGCCACAGAGAGTCAGAGCTAGGAGCTGGATCCTGGGGATATCATGGCCCCTCAAATGGATCCAGGCGCCCACTCTCTGTACTCAGACAACCATCCTATCAATGTGGTTAGGAATGTGACAAGGATTCCAGAGGGCAACTGGTCTACCCCTCATAATCCAGCATCCCCACTCTGAAGGCACTTTAAAGTAAGCCCAGAGGGCAGTGGCTTGTCAGAAGACCAAGCACAAGACTGCTCCTTAAGCTAAGGTGGTGTCTGGGCCTCTACTCCAGGAACATCAGCAACACTGCCAGCCCGGTTGGGTGACTCCCCTGTTTCCAAACCCTGTGCCCCGTGTAGCAGGCCCTTGCTGCTCCAAGGGCCAGGACAAAAAGGAGAGGTTCTCCTAGGACCCCAGGGGAAATGGGTCTGCCGACTGTATCCAAGGAGTAATGGGGGAGGGGAGTGGGGTGACTCCCTACAGAATGGTGACCTTCAAGAACAACTGAGCCTAGGGACCAAGTGGAAGAGACAAGGAACACCTGGGGAGTGGCAGGAGCCTGGAGCTCACTTCCTGGGGCCTCGCCCTCTCTTTCCCCAGGGAGTGGTGCTCCAAGGCCCCGCCCCTCGGCCCCGCCCCTCAGCCCGGAGCACTGCCGCCTCTGCCTGCAGCTCCTGCCCGTTTGCACTCCCAAAGACGCTCACTAGCAAAGGCAGCCTTCTCACTCCACCCTCCCCCCATCTAGTTGACTTTAAAGCAATTTTCTTTGATTGTTGTGATTTGGGTGGTCAGTCTATCTTTGCGGACTCATACGATTTTCCTGTTTTAAAAACCCTCAATCTAACCCCTTCACTTTTCTGTCTCATGTTTGCCTCCTCTGATATGAAAACGATCCTGGGTGGGGAGCAGGCAGATGCTTGTTGGGGACCTGAGGGCTGGGCAGGTGGCAGGGAGAGGGTGGGCTGAGAAGCCTGTCCCCCAGGCAAGGGTGGCCCCAGCACAACAGTTCTCTTCTTTTCCAGGGTCGTTCTCTTGCCCCTGAAGGTGGCAGAGAGGGTGGCCTTCTTGTCTCCTTTGACCATTTCAGTACCAATGGCACCCTGCACACAATGTGTTCAATTAAAAAAAAAAAAACTTTCCAGGGGAAACAGGCTGGTCAAAATGTGGCGACTGGCTAAAGGCCATGGGGATTCTGGATCCTGGGACCAAACAAAGAAGCTTCTAGGACTGGGGAGAGGATTTCTGGGAAATGGCCAAGACTCCAGAGGCCCCTCTCTCTTCCCTGAGTCCTTCTGCAGCTGAGAACCCCGGCTCCTCCAGATACCTTGGGCACGTGAGGAGGAATGGAGGGAGGGGTAGGGAGCCTGGGGTGGGAACCCAGAGAGGGGGCACTCACTCCAGCACGTCGTGGTTGAACTGCTTCTTGCTGTTGCCCAGGAACTCTCCAATCATTTGCCTGCTGAGGCCTTTCCGCTGGAGCAGGAAATGGGCCACTCCGATAGGGGTGTCAGGGATGAAGCCGCGAGAGATCAGAAACTGGATGCCTTTGTCCGGGTTTCTGGGGAAGTGGGTGGGGGTGGGGAGAAGAGGAGAGAGTGAGTCAAGGCCATCCATGACTTCTTTCCCCGCCCTTCCGGCCCATGGAACCCATGAAGAGCCCAGGAGGTCCTTGGAAAGAATTCTCAGGAAATGCCAGAGTTCCTCCCGTTGCAGAGGGGCTCCCCATCACAAGCTCCTTTCACCAGAACCTCACTCTCCTGAACCTCCCCACACAGGAGTGAAGGTAGCATGCGGCAGGAGGGGGAAGGGGAGGTCGAGCCAAGTAACATGAATTCCAGAGCAGGTGAAGAGGTATATCTTTTCTCTTCCTGCCTTGCTCCCAACTAGATCATACTCTGAGGTCCCCAAGGCCTGTCAAGAGGTCCCCAAGGTCTTTTCTGTCTGTATCCTGTTGCCTATAGCCACCCTGAACTCTGGAGAGGATGAGACTGGGAAACAGAGGTGAGATCTCCCCCACACCCTTTCTTCTCCCTGTGGATGGTGAATACACAAGAATCCTGCTCTCCAGCATTTACTTTCTCAGGCTCGAGTCTCTATATGTGGGCGTGGGTGTGGGTGCTGTGTCTTAAGGCAATTGCGCCCACAGTGTAGCCTGCAAATCCATGCTTCTCCCTGAAAGTTTCTTTACTGGCCCAGGAGGAGATAAGTACAGAAAAAAGAGAGTAAGCATTTAGAAACTTTTATAGCAGAGTTCCCAACACCCTCCGCCTCACCCCCACACCCACCCCTGCAGCGGACTGGTACGAGTCCCCAGGTTGTTGGAAACCAGGCCTCGAGCAAAGCTCGACTGAGCTCTGCCTCTTGTCTGCACCCCACCCACCGCCCCAGCGGGCAAGCAAAGCTCCTCTGAGCTCCGACCCCCACCCCCCATCCATTTTCCACGAAACCGTTCTGTGGTGCCAAAAAGGTTGGGGACTGCTGTTTTATAGTACTCTGACATTTTCAGGACAATCAAGTGCGTGATTGTCTTTCTAGCTGTTCATCTTCATTGTATTTTACAAAAGTATTGGCCCACAATGTATTGGGTAAAAACCCAAATTGGTCCTTTGCTACAGACAGTTTGAGAACCACTGTCTTGAAGGACCCAAGTATCTGTGTGAGCGATTGTGTGCAGGCCAAAATGATGCCTGGATGTGTCAGGTGGGGGCTGTGCTCACCAGACAGCAGCCTGATATAAAAGAAAAAGCAATGGATTGGGAGTCTGACAGATCTGGCTCACGTAAGGTCTGCTGCTTACTAGCTATTTCACAGTGTGCAACTCACCTTACTAGTGTGAGCTTGTTCCCTTTCTATAAAATGGCATAACAACGCTATCTCTACTATTGTTGGGAAGACTGCAGATGTTTTATGGACAGTAGCTATTCTCCCTAGGATATATGCTTCTTGAAACGAGGCGATGTGTCTTACTCATCTTTATGGTCATGGTGCCCAGCACTCAATAAAGAATATGCATGTGGGCAGGAGGGACATTGTGTTGCCTGGCTCAGGGCTATGAAAGAAGGGCTGAGTGGAGGGCGGAGACCAGTGCCTCATATACTTGCAATTTCCGTGTGTGCACCCTCTGCTTGCCACCGGTTGTATACATTCTGGTTGCAAGGAAAGGTCCGGGTGGGGACTCTGACATTCATTTCTCTCCTTCCATTCTCCTGTTCTGTTTGTACTACCCCTCTGCTTGCTTCACACTCTCTTCCTGTCTCCCTCTCCCACTTTGTCCCATCCTGTTCTGCTTTCTACTTATACTCCTTCAACTAAGTCTCTTCTCTTACCCCCACCCAGTCCTGCATTCGCCTTTCCTCATGTTTTGCTTTGCCCACTGTCTGTTTCTCCTCTTCATCAACTCCATGGGATTGCTGTGTGTCCTTCATATCCTACTGGTTTCTGCTTAATCCTCATGTTACCTGTATACAGTATTATTTACCTAACACTGTATTTTCTTTTATAGTCTCTCACTTTTCAAAACCTAGCTTCATCGTAAGCAGTAATAGAGGTGGAAGCAGAGATTTGAAATGTTATTTTGTTCCTATTTTTTCTTAAAATAAATTAATAACAATTTAATATCCGTATCTGTAGCCCTGGTCAGGTGGCTCAGTCGGTTGGAGCATTGTCTTGTACCCCAAAAGGTTGCAGGTTCAACCCCAGGTCAGGGCACATACCTGTGTTGCAGATTATATCCCCAGTCCAGGCACTTAGGGGAGGCAACCGATCAATGTTTGTCTCTCACATCTATATCTCTCCTTCTGTCTCTAAGATTAATGAAAATATCCTTGGGTGAGGATTTAAAAAAAAAAATGTGTATTTGTACACAGCATCTCAAGGAGCAGGCATGGCACATACACCAGCTGGGTGGGCACTGGGATGATGCGCTAATTTACATGGCACCCTGCCAATCTATCAGTGCAGGTCCCGCCCCTCGTTTCCTGCGTCCAGGACCTCGCCAGGATGCATTGCCGCTCTGGGGCCAGAGCTCACTTACATGTTGAAAAGGTTGAGGCCAATGCGGTAGAGGCGTTTGCGTAGGGTGTCGGTGGAGAGCGTGGGCGACTTGCAGCTGGCCGGGTTCTCGCAGTGGTAGCGCGGCAGGCTCAAGATCATGGCCTGCAGGGCCTCCTTGGAGGCCGAGGCCGAGACTTCCGAGCCCGACTTGGCGGACTTGGTGGATGTGCTGCTGCTGCTCAGCTTCTCCAAGTTGTCGCCTGCCTCGGTCTCAGCCTCGGCCTCGGCCCCGGCCTGTTTCCCCACTTTTCCTGTCTCCTCCTCCTCCTCCTCCTCCTCCTCCTCCTCCTCTGCCTGCGCTGCCCGGGTCTCCTCCGACACCATATCCTTGTCCCCCGGCGGGTTGGTGCACAGGACCCCGTCGGCTCCTGCCTCAGCGCACGTGACCTCAGCGGGCGCTTCTCCCTGGCCCGCGGCTGGGGCCACTGGAGCCCCGGGCCCACCGGCCTCGTCCAGCTGGACTTGGCCAGCCACGGACTCTACCGGGGCCTGGGAAGTCTGCGCGCCCAGGCAGTTGGCCACTGATAGAGCAGTAGAGGAAGAGACGGAGATGTTCTGGTTGGCGATCTGCACAGTGACATCCCTGAAAGCCATCATCAGGGTGCTGCTGTGGCCCTGGGACAGGCCGGCAGCCTCCACAGCCTCTTCCCCGGGCCCTGGGCAGGCACTGTCCGGCTCCTGTATCTCCGCCCCCAAGCCAGGCGGCCCGGTGCCCGTGTGCAAGGCCTGGTGGATCTGGTAAGAGCCGCTCTCCTGCAGGGAGCACATGGTTTTGAGGCTCCAGGTGCTGAGGGCGTCATCGATGGACTTGGCCAGGGACTGTACCTGCTCGGTGAAGGAGTCCTCTAGCTCAGTGAGCGTGCCCGCGAAGGTGGGTGGCAGAGAGGGCGAGCGCACCAGCGGCAACCCCAGGAGGCCGTAGCCCTCCATGAACGCCTTTTCTGCCACCAGGCTCTCAGCATTGGGCCCACGAACCTTGCGCAGGGAGATACGACGCGGCAGGCGGCTTTCCAGGAGGGAGTTGCGGATCTTCTCAAAGTTCTTGCTGAGCTGGTACTGGCGGAAGGCGGTTTGGATGGTGCAAGCGGCGCGCCGGGATACCAGATGGCCCCCGTACTTGTGTTCTAGCATTTCAATCTGCAATATGGACACATGGACAGAGAGCAGAGAGTGCAGTTAGGGAAGGGGTGTTACAGCCTTTCTGAAAGGCGGTGCTGGTGGCTGCCAATCAAGACAGGGAATCACTGGCTAAACTTTGTAGGGACTCAGGAATGCACAGTTGAGGGGCACGGAGAGGCTCAAAACTAGTCTGAAAACTAGTATGTCATGGCAGGAGCTACCCAGTCTTTGGCAAGACCCCTAGAAGTGTAGGTTGTAGGAATGGATTCCAGGGCTTCTTGAGGTTACAGGGTCAGGAAGGGAGGCATTGCAGATTGCAGTAAGATATTGCTGGTTTGATGGTGACTTAAAAATGTTCCTATCAGAGATGCATATGGAGGTATGTATGAATGAAATGCATAATGTCTTGAATTTGTGTTAAAATACTCCATCGAAAAAGTGGAAGGGTTAGATGAAACAATATTAATAGAAATTGTTGGAGCTGGGTGATGGTTTAAGGCAGTTCATTACACTATTCTTTCTACTTCTGTGCACATTTAAAAATAATTTTAAAATTAAGCAGAAATGCTAAAAGTTGCTCCTAGTCCTGTTCACCTGCTTTCCCTCTCAGCATTCATGCCACTGCACTGGGGCATTCCCCTGGGCTTCATGTGGGGCGGGGTGGGGTTTGGTCACCTCTGTGTTCCCAGGACCCAGCCCAGGGGTCAGCACCTGGTAGGTGCTCAATGAATGTGAATTTAACAAAAAGGTTGATGGATGAATGATGGATGGCTATTTCAAGAGTGGTAGTCCCTCAGGCTACCATGGTTTATAATGCGAGTCACCTCTGTGTCAAAAATGGGAGCTGTACAACCGGGCCGGGCTCGGTGGGGCTGGCCGGTAGGGGCATGCCGCCTCCTCCGGGTAGATCTGAACCTAGGAAAACGTCTAACAAAGGGCCAATTTGTCTTCAAGGCCTTTACTTAACCTCTTCTTAGCTCTGTCTATGGCCTTTTCTACCGCTTAGGTTATGCTCTTACTTCTCTGTTATCAGAACCTCTCTGGAAAGAACTAGAAAGATGTTCCTCCTGAGATGTCAACAATCCATAACATTTAACCATGCCTCTTCCCTGAAATTTTTGCATTTAAATAAGGACAAGGGATACTATGTTAAGGGTGTGGACGAATGGTAGAATTGTGGGCTCCAATCAGCCCTTAGGGAAGTTTTGAAAGTGAGAAAGTGTTTCTGGGCCCCGAAATTATGTCCTGTTCACACCCATACTCTCCACTTACACACAGTGTCATTCCCGAGTGAAGAATCAGGATTGGTGGGTTGAGGTAAACAACTCAAGGCAAGAATAGCATCATCCTTCCCGCATTCCCCCAGGACCATGAGTGGTAGTGGGGAACGACAGAGAGAAAGGCCAAATTTAATTCCTCAATAGAAGGAACCATTCTACCCACTTTCTGCTTGACTCAACCCACCAGGGACTGCAGCTGGAGTGAGCGCCTCCCCGCAGCCCCAGCAGTCCCCTTTGTTCCCTCCCTGTGGGGACCAGCAGAAGACCTCTCCTACCCCAGGAGGCCTCACAGATAGAAGCCCAATCCCCAGGGACAATCCCAGGTAAAATGAATGTCCTCAATCCTGTCTTCAGGATTCTCTCCTAGTCTAACCATTCAGTGGCTTTACTCATCCTCAAACCTAGTGGCATTATGTTGTCTCTCTCCCCACATCCCAACCTCCTTTCTGAAGAAAGTTGGAAAACGTTGTATTAAGGTTTGGATGGCAAAAAACCCTTCCTATATGACTCCTCTCAGAAGTATTTGCATTTCACAAAGCAAAAGGCCTTAAGCAGAAGGCAGGAAGCTCTCGCTGTCCTTATGATGTTCATATTGTAGGGTCATTCAAGGTGCCCTGAAAAAAAGAATCATACTAAGGGTATGTTATCTATTGCTACATAGCAAGTTACCACAAACTTAGCAGCTTACGACACCCATTTATCTTCTCACAGTTCTGTATGTCATTAGCCTGGGCACAGTTCAACAGGGTTTTCTCCTTGGGATCTCACCAGGCTGAAACCACGGTGTCAGTCTCGCATAAGGCTCAGAGTCCTCTTTCATGCTCACTGTTGTTGGCAATTCCTCGACATTGTAAGACTGAGGCCTCAGTTACTAGAGGCTGCCCACGGTTCTCAGCCACAAGGGGCCCTCTTCACAACAGGGTTGTCTGCTCCTCCAAAGCCGACAGGAGACAGTCTTTCTGATGCTTCACCTTGTTTTAAGGTGAACTGGGCATCAGTGGATTGGTAACCTAATCACAGCAGTGATCTCTCTCCATATTCTCTAGCCCTGCCCACACTGGGGGGTGAGGGGGTGTTATGCATGATGTGTACACAAGAGGGCAGGAGTCTCAGGAGCCCTCTCAGAATTCTGCCACCATACCAACTGGACAGTTGCCTACTGGGTCTTTATCTAAGTATGACCTCATGTACTCAGGAGATCCAGAGACACATCTGCTTTCCAGGCATTCTGTTCCTGTTTTTGCAGAAATCATGCCAGAAGAGAGAGAGCATTGTAGCTTAGCTGTTCTCCCTGGAAAACTCTGGCAGGTTCCCTGAGGCCTAGAATGTAGATTGGTCTTGGCTCAGGCAGGAAAGCCCTCCAAGGGGAAATACAGAGTGGGGGCAACTGACCACTTACTGGCTCCCTTCTCTCTCAATTTCTGTCTCCCTCCTACCCCTCCTGGGCACAAAGAGGAACTGACACCAGACAGGAATTCACATCTCTTTCCTACCTGATCTATTCATACCTTTAGGGAAACCCCACAACCAAGAACATTCTTTTCAGGTCATGAGAGCCTATTGGAAAAGGGAAAGTATGAAATCCCATTGCGTGAAATGTTTCCAGACCAGTAAAGAGGTCCATCCTCCTCACGTAGTATCGCCCTGCTTGGTGGCAGAGGCTGGCTGAGATAACCCCAGGAAACTTCTACCAGCCACTGTCCATGTGTCAGCCAAGAAAAGAAGAAAACCTGATTTTAAATTCTTAAATCTGTTCCATCAAGTCCTCCACTAGACTATAAACCCCATGGAGGCAGAGACTTTGCCTGCCATGTTCACTGTTTTATCCCCAATGCTTGGAAAGTGCCCGGGACATAGTAGGCCTTCACTAAATATTTTTTGATAAATTAAAGAATTAATTCCAAAGTTATCTTTGTGACCCTAAAAACCTTCCTAACCTGACCTGTAACTTTCCTTTCAGAGAGCTGATGATCTCACACTCTCTTGCCTCCTTTATAAGTTCACTTCATCCTCTAGTCTCTCTTTTACTTATATTTTCACCCCCTACCCTTCCACTGACCCTTTTCCATCTGCCTCCAGATTCTCCCAGATCTCCCTAGGCTAAACAAAACACAACTCCACTTGGCTCCCCCGCTCTGGGGCACTAGCCCAATCTCCTTCTATCTCCACTGAACCTCTTGGAGAACCAGTCTACACCCCCTGCCTCACTCCATGAGCAGATGCCAAATTGCTGTTCCAACTCTGTATGCCCAGCTCCTTGCCGCCAGCCCCCTGCCCCCACCAGTCTTCTAAAATGACTCTCAGGAAGGTCACCTATGATCTTTAATCGCTAAGCCTGCTGGCCCATCCTCAACCTTTCTCCTCTCTCTCTTCTGCAGCTCTTCATACTTTCACCATCCTGAAGCTCTGTCCTCGGCTGTCCTGTCTCCAAGAGCTCCTTGATTCTACTTTTTGACCACCAAATCCCTAAGCATGCTAGTTACAAGTCATATATGTGCTATCTTCTATTCTCCACATACATTTTAATTATTTTTCTATGTACTTCTGGACATTTTCCATGATTTCTGTATTGGAAGTCATTAGAGCAGCTCCTGGTAGCTAATTAACAAGTAATTAAGAGGGAAACTATCTCTGGCAGAGCCTTTATGGCAACTCTAAAAATGTCCTACAGCTTGTTATCTTCTTGCCTCTTGTCTGAGAACCTCATCTGCACTGTCATATCTTCACTTTACTTTAATAGGCTGAAGAGCAGGCCATAAGGGATATACCCAGCCCCTGACCCGCCTCTTTCCTGCTGGTTGACTTTGGACACATTTCTTAACTTCTCTATCTCTCAGTTTTCTTATCTGTTAAATAAGGCTAATCGTGCTGACTCTGTCACGTGTTGTGAGGCTTAAGTTATTTCATATACCACGTGGCCCATAGTAGGTGATCAATAAGTGGTAGCTATTTGATGACAATGATGATTATGAATGACTCTCAGATCTCCGTTCTTAGCCTTGATCCTGCATTTCCAACAGCCCATGGGTCCCCCATCCACCTATGCAAAGCCATCATCTTTCCCCACCTCACCCAAACAAGCTTTCAATGATTTCCTTATTTGCTTAACAGCACCTTGGCTGCATTGCCGTCCAGTCTGGAAACCTGTCATTTGTCCCTGGGTCCTCCTTTGCCCCATCCTCCACATATGTCAGCATCAAAGTCCTATAGCCATGCCCCCTCCAGTATCTTTTGCAATCATCCTGACCTTTCCACCAGACTTGCCACAGGTTGGGGGCTCTTTTTGACTCCCCACCTGGACCACACCAGCAACCTCCTTACTGCCTCTCTGCTTCCTTTTCACCCCCACCATCTACCTTATCCACTATTACCCTGACCAATGCTCTCAAAAAGCAGGTGTAAACACAGGCTTTCCATTGGTTGAGACCAGGGCCCCAAAGAAGTATAAATGTTTCCTCATGACATTTTGAAGCTGAGCAATCTGGTCCAGCCTACCTCCCAGCCTCTACTACACAAAGTCCATGAACACAGCAGTTCAACTCTGCTTGGCTCTCTCTCGCTCCGAGCATTTGCTCAGCCTGCAGTGTTCTCCCCTCCCTCAAATCCCACTCTTGTCCCCTTCCCTCCAGGTAAAACGTGTCTCCTTCCTTCAAGACCTGTCTCAAATGTGCCTTTTCCATGAAGCCTTCTCATTCCCCCAACAGACTGGATCACCCTGCTTGGGCCCCCATGGAGAATATTGTTTTCTCCACTAATCTCTGATATTTATCGAATCCCTTCTTCTCTCGCCCAGACTCCAACAGAGCATACGTTACTCAAGTCCTCAGATACGCCTTAGTCATCCTCTGATCCATGTATAGCACCCACCACAGAGCCTGGCACGGAACAACTGCTCACTGTGGTATTTGAATTCAGTTGTTGGATCTTCTCCATTTGCTCCAGTGCATTCAACGCAACCATCTCCCATTTATCCCAGCCTGTGCCCGCTGCATCCCCCGCCCGCAGTGTCCCCCACTGCTTCCTTCCTGCCCTCAGTGCTCTCTCTGCACCTACATACTATACCTACAGGCAGAACAGTATCATCTGTCCCTGCACCCCTGGTGCTCAGTGCGGAACCAGAACCATGGTAGGGGCTTAATAAATGTTTGCAGGTGTGAACTAAACTGAATGCTCTCCTATGTCTCAGGGGAAAGAAAAACCTAGGCCCTCTTCCGTGTCTGGGCCTGGAGTCAAATGCTGCACTCCATCCCTACCCCACCCCCGTTCCATCCCCACCCCGCCACCCCGCTTCTCATCATGCTTGGGGACTTGACAATGCCCCAGGTCAACTTCAGCCACCCTAACCCTGTTCTTAACCAGGGCCAGGTCAGAGAGCTGAGAGGTAGATGTGGGAGGGAGGACAGCCCCAGGGAAGAAGGGGCTCTGGGTCCACTTGGCCAAGGAGCAGCTCTGCTCACTTCTCTCTAAACCCCACGAATCATGGGTAATTGTGGCCTACCCCACTCTTGAGAGAGCAATCTCTTAGCTTCTACCGTAAGAAGCAGTGGAGGGAAGCTCAGGGGCTCTGTCTCTCTAAGGAGCCTCTAAGCATTAATTAGAACATGCTTCCTCTTTTTCCATCTTGCCACTGAGAGATGGCAGCCAAGTCAGGGTGGGGAAGGAAGAGCAGCTAGCTGGGCGGCCACAGTGCTGAGGAACATCGGGGAGCCAAATAGGGGTGGTGGGTGCCACAGCTCATCTACTCCCAAGTCACAGAGACTTTCTTCAAGTGAGCCACACTGGGAAGCCTGCTTTGAACCTGAGGTTGGGCTGTTGTCTTCGGTGTTCCCATGGTGTCCTGGGTGGCACTTCCATGGAACTACCCTTCACTGTAACAGAGGAGATAGTGGCAGGCACTTGGTTAAAATCCTAGACTGTCCAAGTCTGGGCTGCATGAGGGATGCTCCATACCTGGGATGTATCCTCTGACGAATTACTTTATATTACTAGGCCTTGGTCTTCTCATTCTTAAGTGGGGAGAGTAATAGTACTTAGCTCACTGGGAGAGGAGATAATGCATGGAAAATGCTCAGGACTGTGCACACCACATAGGGCCCTTCATGCCAGCTAGCACTGGTTACATGTCAGTGCCTGCCGCCGGAATGTGGGCTCCCTGAACACTGGGACTGTCTTTTGCATCGTGGTGTCCCCAGGTCTCTCACAGGCCCTGGACAGAGCGGCTGTGCAAAACCGTTCCACTGAGCGGAGGAAATCCAATGTGCCTTGCTGTCAGCTGGTCCCCCACGGTAGAGCTCTCAGCTTCAGAGCAATAAGGTCCTTAGATACATCTGATACAATCCCTTCTTTCATGAATAAGGAAACTGAGGCCCAGGGAATTGGAAACAGCCACCACTTCTCCTCTTGAGAGCTACCCCATGGTGAGGCTAGACCCTGAGCCTTGGGTACAGGGGATCCACTGGGGAAGGGGCTGCTGCCCAGGAGAACATGGCTTCCACCCAGGGAGCCATGGCACTACTGAAAACAGTTCCATGGCCCCTGGTTGGACAGCACAGAGAGGAACGTATATAATACGGGCATCTGAGATGGGCTCCAGTGGGCTGTTCTTCAACGCTGGCAGGGAACAGCATACATCTCTCTAGAGAGCCTGAATGCATTTGGAAATCACTCCTGTGCCCTCTATATCCTTGCCACAGCCACTTTCCTAAAGGGCCCCCCAAGCGGATCTGTGTGTCCCCCAAGGTTGCAGCCCTGAGGATCACTGTGAGGTGAAGTGAGCGAGGGCGGAGGGAGCAGAGAACAAAGGGGGCTGTGCAGGAGGACCTGCCCACTGTGTGATATGGGGAGGACGCTGAGGGCAGGGACACAGGGAGGGCTGGCGTGGGCCTCGCTCATTCATTCATTTGTTCGCTCTTTCTTTTACTCATGTATTCCTCCAATAGCGAGCGTTTCCTAGGTACCAGGGACTGTGCTGGGTATAGGAAAACAATGGTTGGCAAGGGCAGGGCAGCACCTAGTGCGCAGCCCTAGAGAATGTTTGCTCCTCTCACAGACTATGAAGTGATAGCACATCTGGAGGTGTTCTGTGCACAATGTGCTCAACTCTGTGATAGCCCTGAGAAAGACAGTCCTTGCCCCAGAGTGGGAAAGCTACTGGGCAGCACAGAGCCAGCAGCGGGGCACTCGGTAAAAGCGCACAACCCGGCTCAGGGGCAGCTGGGCTGAGGCCTGAAGTGTGAGGAGAGATCATCCACGCAAAGGTGACTGGGGAACAGGTCGGGGGTATTCCCAGTAGAGGAAATAAAATATGGGAAGGCCCAGAGGCAAAGGATGGAATGGAGAGTCAGGCATAGGCGAATAGGAATGGCTGGAACCCCGAGTGGGCCAGGACGTGGGTGACAGAAGAGCCCAGAGAGGGGTTTGTCCTACGCATATGAGGGGACATGGAAGGTTTGCACGCGGGGGAGTGGCTTAATCAGATGTGCTCTTTGCAAGGGGGGCCCAGCTGTCCTGTGGAGATTAAGCGGGGAGAGGCACAGCTGGAAGCTGGCAGATCTGTGGGGGTGTGCCCAGGGGTGCAGGCCAGAGATGAGGGTGGGCTGGCCTAGCGTGGGGGCGGGACCAGGAGAGAGAAGGCTGTGGAAATAGTTAAGAGGTAGCATCAGTGGGGTATGGGGATGGCGCAGATGCAGGGGAGGGAGAGGAACCACAGAAAATGACTGGCTGATGGAGCAGGACTGGCAGGTTGGTGGACTGGGGAAATGATGATTGTCCAAGATTCCTTTCAGCCCAAACACTACAGGATTTGTGTAACTGGAAGAGACTGCAGGATCAGAATACTAAATCCTACATCTCAAAGAAAGCTAGAGTCAGGTCCTAGCTCAAGGCTTCCTGCTCATCCCCATCCCCCTTCAGGTCACTGAGTTATTATTTTCTCCTTTCCCTCTTTCCAGCATCTTCTTCATGCAGACACTGGGTCCAGCGCTGGGAATTTAAATCAAGTGCCCTGCCTTCAAGAAGGAGCCAAGTAAACAGTAAACAATGATGTAGGACTGAACAGCTATGACAGGGAAGGCTTGGGCTACAGAATCGTCGAGAAGGGGTATCCAGAGCAATGTTGGGAGATCAGAAAAGGCTGCTCAGGGGAGGAAGGAGTGCTGACAGTGTGTTCCCAAAGCAAGAGAAGGAGTGACGGAGACCAAGTGCAGGAGCGTGGAGGGAGTCGAAACATCAGTAGTGAAGGCAAAGGGAACAGCATGTACAAAGCCCACAAAGAAGTCTGAGGCAACGAGGCCCAGGGAAGTTAAGCAACTTGCCCAAGGTCACACAGTCCATTTGCAGAAGAGAGAGGAGAAGAGCGCAGTGTCTAGTAAATGTGTGTCGTGTTTTTAATCACTTTGTTCTAGCCCCTCAGTCCCATTTGCCCCTTCCTCCTACCCCCAGTATATACTTGGCCCAGAGAAATACTTGAGCCAGGGAAGTGAGCTCTTTCCCAGGGGCTGGCTCCACCTAGTGTGAGGACCCCGTCACCTCTACTAATCCTCACCTTTTCTGTCCCACTCCTAGTGGTCTGACATGCAAACCCATCTATTAGAAATATGTCTGGTATAAAAAAAGGTCCATGGTACTAATCAGCAGCCTGACAGCTCTCCATATCCCACCTAGTCATCAGAATTAAAGTTTTTCTCCTGCCCCAGCCAAAGTCTGTGTCTTCTGGCTGTTATTAACTGGATACTCCTTAAATTGAACTGTAGTATCTTTGAGAGGCAAGTAAGGACCATGCTTTTTTTTCTTTTCATACCCTTCTCCCTTGTTGCTTTGAACATTATAGTTACTCAAAAATATTCACTCAGTGAGCTCTTACTATGTCCAAGACACTCCGCTAGATGCTAGGGGAAGGGTAAAAAGATGAGTAAGAGATGGTCTCTGTCCCCAAGGAGCAGAGTCATGGGGAACTGAGAGGACTCTTATATGGGCCCACTGGCCATGCATGGGCATTCCCAGGAACACAGGACTCACTATCTGCCAAGTTAGACATGCTTTGTATGTAACAGCTCTAAATGTTAATCAAGCTAAAATCTTCCTCTCCTATAGCTTGCATACAGTAATATCACTATTTTGCCTGGAATGATAGAAAATATGTCTAATGCATTTATCACCTGCCAGCGCTTACACATTTGAAGTTTGTTTTCATGTCTACAGCTTCTCCATATGACTCCATCCAATCCTATTTTCCTTCTTAGGAGAACCTCAGGATTCTCATTTCCCCTGTAAGTGAAGCCCCCAGAACCAAGCACAGACTCCAGACAGGCCTTGACCGGTAGCCCATGCGGGGCTCTGGCCGGATGTTCTTTTATTCTGGGGCCTTGCCCCGCCTTCTGTGATGGCTGCTGTGCTCACTTCCCTGCTGCTTCCCCAGCTGTTGATTCATCTTCAGCTTAGAGCGAGCTGAGGCCCTAAGGCCTTTCTCCCAGGACCGAGCCCACCCATCCTTCACTAGTGCTATGGGTGTTTCCAAGCAAGGAGCAGAACTTAAGATTTTTCCCTATTTCACTGGATTTATTTCATCTAAACCATCTTTCTGTCATGATGAGATGTTTTTAAAATCTCGGATTCTATCATCAAGGTACTAGTTGTCCCCTATTAGCTCTGTCATCGGAAAGTAGTGCCTCTTTAAAAATGATTGAACTAGACAAGACCAAGGACAGTGCTCCACTCACACTGGAAATGGCACTGATGGAAAAATAAACGTTTTTGAGAATTCTGTTTGAGAACAATCCACCTGACTATATTGTGATCTAACCTGCTTTCTATCATGTCTACATAGATATCATAAGAGATTTTGTCAACTACTTTATGAGAGCCAGATGCGCCAAACTACCGCTGGCCCCGATCCAGGATAATAGCTTGGCATAGATGCCAAAAGAAAGAAATTAGTTTTGATTTGGCTTGACTCAGTCTTTGTAACCTTTCTATTGGCTTCCATCCCCAGGACTCACCTTGTCCACTGGGTTAAAGATTGGTTCATTAGAATCTACTCGTTTCAGAGCAGAAAGCACCTCAGAGATGATTCAAGGTCTGATTCCCAATTTTGCTGACAAGAAACCAATGTCCAGAGTGCTTAACTGGCTTTCCTGAAGTCACAGAGTTAACTAGAGCAAGAACAAGAATTGGATGCCCTGACTATGACTCTATTCAATGCTCTTTCTTAACAACATGAAGTCATAATGTCTTTTTCTAAGCACACGCGCACATGCACACACACTTACAGATCTTCCTTCAGGTCCCTTAATTGTCCATCAAGAAAAACTGTGTCATTATCATTGGGGGGAGCCTAGTGGGGAACCCCATGACTGATCATTTTCTCCTCCTTCTTCACAGAATAGAAGATAAGACCTAAAACCCCTCAATGGGACTTGTTCTCCAAAAGGGGAGCTTTGGACTTCCCCCAATCTGGGTTAACCTTGGGCATCTTCAGTCTACTAAGAGACCACTGTCTTCAAAGCTCGTTTGAGCCTGCGTGTGCCCAGGCATGGGACTTGCCCCTTGAGTGAGTATGTAAGCTGGGCTATCTCTTCTAAGTAGCAAGTGTAGGTGGGACTTCCCCAAAGAACAATGGGCCACTTGCCTAGTGCTTTGCAGGGCATTTAGGCTTCCTCCACGTGGTGAGAGGAGCACAGCCCTGGGCAAACTGCCTAGGGCCTGGCATTGCAAGGGTGTGACCCTTCCGTGTAGAGGCTGGTTGCATCGGGGCTTGGGCTGTGGGGAAGGGCAGATTACTTAGTTCAATTTGAGAGAACCGGTGGCAAAAGAGTTGCAGCTACAGCAGAGGTGGGCCCAGCTGGGGAAGATCCCTGGTACCCTGGACAGTTCCCAAAGGTAAGGCCCCTTCACCACCCTTCCCACCCCCCTTGGAGGCCCTGGGTACCTGTTTATTCTTTAAGTCAAGGGAGAGTTCGTAATCTGAGGCAGCAGGGGCGTGGGAGCAGAGTGCTGTCGCCAGGGCAGGCTGCTGCAGGCCAGGGGAGGCCGTGAGGTGGGGGCCAGCCCTCGGGGAGGCACCCCTTGCCCCTGACCGCTCCTCCTCCTCCTGCAGCTCCTGGGCTTGAGCCTTCGGGGCATGGGCACTGGGTCTGCCGGCTGCCACCACCGCCGCTGCCACCACGGAGTCCTCCATGCCCCCACTGGCCTGGGCGCAGGAGCCGTCACTGTGAACAAAAGGCAACGGTGCTCGGTGCTTGGTTCGGGGAGAGAGGGACAAGGTGCATGTGGGTGTGGGGGTGGGGGAGAAACTGGGCACTTTGGCAGCCATGGGCCCTTCTAGTGGCGGGGGCTGGTGGAGTGTCTCTGCAGCCCTGTCTAGGGAGGAGCTAACTCCCTAGCTCCAGGCAAGGAGGAGGATGTAAACTTGGGGAGGGTATCCCACACAGAGGGAAGAAGTAGCTACAGCCAAAGCTCATGGACCTCTGCTTAGAAGCAGCAGAGCAGAGTGGTTAAGAGTAGATTGCCTGGGTTAAAAAGTGGACTCTGCCTCTTATTAGCTGGGGGACTCTTAGCAGATTACTTAACCTCACTGTACCTGTTTCTCCATCTGTAAAATGGGCATGATAATAGCATCTACCTCATAGAGATGTTGGAAGGCTTAGTTAGCTAAAATTCCTAAAACAGTGTCTGGTTCAAGGTAATTGCTACGTATAAGTGTTAATGATCATAATTATCAGTGGGCTAGCTCTCTGGCCATTGGCTTAGGTAGCTGCGGGGAAGCAATGCACACTGAACCAGCTCCATTTTTTTTGCTCCAAAAGAGTCTGAGGAACGGAATGATGCTTATAGGCCTGGCTTGGGCATGAAGCTCCGCCAGGGCAGGTGGACAGCAGCTCTTTTGGCCTGTGTCTATGAAGAAGAAGGTCCTTGCCCTACTTGTTTGGGAAGCATCTGTTCTTCCCTGGCCCCTCCTCTTCTCCTATGAAGCCACCAGCAGCCTGAGCTGTAGCTGCTGCTGACCTGCCCACTATAAGACACCTGATCGACCACTACACCCCAGCCTGCCCCCAGGCATTAGTACACTTAGGTTGCTCCCTTCCCCAGTCAGCCTCCAAGTTCTGCTCTTCCCTCAAGGCCCAGTGCTACCCCACCTCTCCCAGGAAGCCTCCCCAGGTGACTCCAACTTCCCCTGCTCTATCTGCAGGAGTACTAGGAGCTGCACTTAGAGCTCCTGTCACTGTCTATTTCACAGAGAAGGAGAAACACCATTGCTCACAGTATGGGTTCCAATCCAAGCTCTACCACTGTGTGGCTTTGGTCAAGTTGCTTTTCCTCTGAGCCCTGGGTTTCTCATCTTTAAAATGGAGGTACTAGTACCTACTTTGCTGGGTTATAGTGGAGGGGGTAAAGGAGTCAGTGCAGGTAAGGTGTTTAGCACAGTGCCTGGCAGAGGAAGTTTTCAATGAACATTAACTCTCTACCCCTATCTGTTCTCTCCCAGAGGCCAGGGCCTATATTCAGTTTGATTCCTTCTCCCATTAAATATTTGCTGATGATCAAATTGAAGAGAAGCCACGGGCCAGAGGATGGCCTCTGCAGTGGACAATGAGAGCCAGTCAGGACTAAAAGGGACCCTGAAATCACCTAGTTCAGAATTCCAATCTCCCTTTCTTACAGATGAGGAGAAGGGGCCCAGGGGGGCGGGCTGACCCTCGTCAGAGAGCTAGGCAACCTCAGGACTTCCTTATTTCTTCCAAGGCTTTGCTTCCATGTAAGATGCCCCAAATCATACCAGAGAGGGGACCTCTTTCTCTTGCTTCCACCTAACTTTGGAGCCTCCTGGTGCTAGAATAACCAAGGGCAGGGTGAAGAACCCTCTTTTCACTAAACCTCCATCTGTCCTCTCAGCATTCTGCTGCCCCCTCCATGATAAAGGAGAGCCCGTTGGCCTTCTCTGGAACCAGGAGCCTCAAACTCCCTAAGGCACCCCCTCCTTGCTACTGTGCATTCCTTTTCTCTGACACCCTGTCATTTCTGTGTGACCACCAGTGAAGCTACATAGTTGGATGAGTTCTAAATATCTGACACTTTTTTTTTTTAACTAGTATCACCAGGAGGTTCTTTTAAAGCTCTAAGTTCAACTCCTCTTGCTAAAGTATATGCCTGTCCTTCCTGCAGGGCAGCTGGAAACGGCCCTTTCCGTCTGCGAGCACAGCCGGCCTCCGGGCCCCGGAGGGCAGCATCCAGTGTCATCCGTCTTCTCTACGATCATCCATCTCCTTTACAACTGTCCTTGGTACTGATGCCCAAGGACATCACCTCCAAACATTTCACCCCAAAAGTTTTCAAGACTCTTTAGAGAACTGGTGGCGACTCAGGGCTACAGACACCTTTAAAAAAAAGCCCTTTGTTTTCTTTGATTGTGGGAGTGTACCTTGGCAAGAGGTTCTGACTGGCTAGAGCAGAAACAATAGAAGCTGATAGGTAAATATACCTGCTTCCTCCTCCCAAGGGCAAAACAACGCACACTGCACTCCATTTCCCCGGAGTGCCCAGTGCACTGCAGTACCAGTCGGCCAACGCAGGACCTGAGCATTAAAGAACCTGTGCGGGCTTCCTTCTTCTCTGTGTTTCATTCCTAACTCCTCTATTGACCCTTCCTAGAGTTACCTTGTCCCAAATAAACTATTTGTGTTAAAACAAAACAAAATTTTAAAATAGCCTATTTCTTGGGCCACCCTTCTGCATATAGACAAAGGCTCCAAGGCCTTCTCACCTGAACTCATTCACAGGTCCTCGGAGTTAGGCTGCCCCCACTGCTGTCTCAAGCCTGTGCGCTTGTGCACACACAACACATCTAAATAGCTGTCAGGCTCTGAGTAATGCATGTCCTCCTCCTCCTGGGTCAGTTTCCTCACCAGTCACATGAGAGGAGCTTACTGGTCACTCAGGATCCTTCCAGCTCAGACATTCTGAGAAGCTGGATTCCAGTCCAATGAGACCCACCAACTCCAAGGTTCCAGGCTCTCTGGCTGGTGGAACCAACTCCACTTTTGCCCACCTATGTGCACAAGGACCTGAGAGACTGTGGCTCTCCCCAATATATGGTTAAAATGGAGAAACGGGGTCCTTCCTTAGACCTCTCCACAGACCTGTGTGATAGAAGGTGACTATGAAAACCCAGGACTGATGTCATCTATATGGCAAAATTTAAGGTCATATAATGGAGGGCAAAGAACATGGGTTTTGGTTCCAGGAAGACCTGAGGTAAAACACTGATCTCCTATGTCCTATGTAGCCTTGAGCAAGTTACCTAACCTCCTCAGCTACGAAATGGGCACCCTGATAACTCTTTGGCGATGCTGCTGTGAGAAATAAATACAGATTGCAAGGTACCTAGTACAGTGCCTGACACACAGTAGTCCTTGGTAAGTTGATGGCCGTGGTGGCTGTATTCTGCGCTGGACCCTACAGCATGGGGTCTCAAAGGAATCCCCAGAAAAAAAGCATGGAGAATTCTTAAGTGGAAAGCATCCTCAACATTTAGTCTTCCTGTCAACCTTCATGAAACAGAAAAAACAGTGTTTTTTCCTCCATACCTTCTGGCCTTTCCCAGCCCTCCAGACTAACCCCCAGGATGTTTAGGGAAAAGGCCGAAATTGGACTGGCTTCCCTGAGGCTTCCTTCCACCCCTGTTCTCAAATCATGGAAGCAACACTACAGTGAAGGGCCTTGCTCTGGGATGTTACTAAGTCATACGATCCACGGCTTCTAAGGAATCTGTGTGCATTCACCACCTACAGGCAATCCCTTTAACTGTAGTCACCACAGTGTGGGCATCCCCTAGGCCTGCATTTGTCCCGTGCCCATTGTGTGGATTTGCGTTTTGGTCAATTTGTCAGGGAGCCATGGGGACCTGAGTGTCCAGAACCTCTGTTTAAAGACTGAGCATCAACAGAATGTTCCCAGCCTCTGTTTCCGTCTCTGTACTCCACCTCTAACAAAGGCCCAAGGAAAGAGGTTTGACTCTTCATCCTAGGCTGTCAGAGCTGGAAGGACCACCTCCTTCAATCCACAGTCTGTTATGGAATTGGAAGCCCGTTGTTCCAGCGCCTGGTGCATTATTCCTCCCAAGACATGGTCTTTAAGGTTTCCCTTAGGTTTTCGGAGTTGGCTGGGCTGACCTCATACCCTGAAGCTGCGGCCCCTAGTGGATCAGATTTCAGGCAGCCTGGTACTTGGACAGGAACCATGTGGAATTCACTCTGTGGCCTGCATAGCTTCTTGTAAGCCCCTCCTTTGCGCTCCTGGATGGGGATCCTGGTGACCTTAGCTGTCTTAGGCTCCATATCCAGCTGCAGAAACAGAACCCTTGAATGGCAGTTCACTAGCCTGGAGAAACTCAAGGTCACTGCAGACGTATGGGAGACACTAGTCACAAGAGGCTGCCCTTGGCTGGGGCATCCACTTGAGAAGGTAAACAGTAGAATGTGAGTGGCACCAAAATGAGTGAGCTTCAGCTGTGCCCACATGATATCAGGCTGACACATATTCAGGGGCCCGGGCCATCCAAGGCACTTATTCCACATGCGAGAACACAGGATTTGAGTATGGGAAGTGAAAGTCTTTCAGAAATTGAGGGAATGAGAGTTGCTCAGAGGAATATTACACGTGCCCAGGATGTGAATGACCGGTATGCTGGAGCTGAACATCACATCAGGGAGGGCCACTGGTGTGGAAAGCCAGCTTGTGCTGAGATGTATGCTGGGTGCCCGCTGGGCATGCTTGCCTTGGTGCATATGTGACTCCCCTGGAATTCCAGTGACTATCCAGCTTATCTACCGCCCCTGCTATCAGAGCTGACTTCTTAAAATGCAGACACTTCAAGGCCGACTCTCTGTTCAAACCCCACCAGTGACTTTCCAATACTGCTGGGATAAAGTCCACCAGCGTGGCACTCAAGAGTATTCATGATCTCACCCCAATCTCCCTTTCCAGCCTCATCTCACTAAGTGGACTGTCCACACCGAAACGCTCCCCAGACCTGCCAAGCCCTCTCGGACCACTAAGCCTCTTACATGACTTCCTTCTGCCTGAAATGCCTTCTCCTCTCCATGACCCTACCCTACCACCCACTCTTTCTCTGACTTGTCAACTCTTTCAAGATTCACTCATTGCTCTCAAGAAGCGTCAGTCCACCCACTCCTGCAATGAGATCTAACAATTCTTGTCACTTGACTCTCTTCTAGCAACAACACCACTTCATGCTCTAACTATTCATTGATGTGTCTTTCTCCTCCACCAGACTATGACATGTACACCTTTTCCTCACAAGTGCTTATCACAGTGGGCTGGCTCATGCAGCATGTTTAATAAATGTTAAATGAATGGATGATGAATAGACATGTGGGTGGATGGGTGAATGAATATCATTTCATCTGTACTACTTTCCCAAGGGCAGAGACACCGGGGTGGGTTTGATGATGCACCACCCAGACCCTCCTCCAAGGAATGACTTCTTGCCCAGCTCAGGGTGTGCTATCGGATGCTGCCTTCAGGGGTCAGCCCCATCTGCTGCTTCAGGGATTGCTCAGGTAAAGAGAGATACTTGGCCCAGAGTCGTGTCTTTCCCAGGGCTGTCTGCATTTCATGACTAATTGAGGTGGTGATATCAAGGCTCAGCCATTTGGACCCAACATGGGGTAAGTTGATAGGTCACTCTCCTTCCAGAACAGGCCATGGGATTGGCCAGGTCTTCTGTTGCACTTCCATTGCATTTGAGTTCTCCCTTTGCCCAATGCTGTGTTCCTCCCCTCCCTTTCGTGGGCATTGATCTCAAGTGCATCCCCTAGTAACCATTTGGCACCCTGAGCTCAGCCTCTGCTTCCTGGAAAACCCAATCAGTAGCAGATACTCAGCTTTTCCTTTTCTTTCCTTTTTTTTTTTTTTTTGACAACCAGGACTATCCTGGTCTCCCTACCCCCAGACCTATGAGCCTTTCTGGGTTCTAGCACCTTTGACCACTCTGGGCTCTCTTTCCAGAAAAATTCACATTATTTCATACATGCTAAATTTTACCTCCACATTCAGAGGTCTTACAGATCCCATGGACCCAGGCTAAAAACACTATTCTGAAGAGATGATTATGGATTATCTTCCATATGCTGAGGACAGTGCCAAGTGTTGTAGGCAGCCCTGGTCAACGGAGAAAATGTTTGGATACACACTATAGAGCTTTCAGACATTTGTCACTCAACACTGATGGAATCCTTGTTCATAAGTAAGAAGGCTTCAGCTGAGAAGGGGCTTTGGCTCTGCAACTTACTAGCTGGGTGTTCTCGAGCAAGACGTCTTACTTTTCTGCACCTCAGCCTTCTCATTTGCAACATGAGGATGTGGTTATCTCTCTTCCAAGAGAGTGATGAAGGTGAAATGACACCTAGATTGGTATTCTGGCCACCACAGGAGACTTAGCCTTTCTATAAGGGGAATGAGTGACACAAGGAGGGCACCTGGCAGGACCCTGCACCTGTGCTCCTGCAGCCCCTGCCAGGAAGCTGAGTCCCTGCGAGGAGCTGGCGGGGGATGGTGGGAGGCGACAGGAGCGACTGAGGAGCTGTGTGAGGGGAAGGAGAGGCAGTGGGCTCTGCTTGTACAGAAGAGATCAGGGGCAGGGGCACCCAGGCTCGCGCTTCCACACCAGAGGCTGGCTTGGGTGGCGGCAGCCCTTGGCACAAAGGTGGAGAGAGGAGTGAGGAAGAGACTGGGGGCCCAGCCCTGAGGCTTGTCGGGACTGATGGTGGTGGGTGGCTTTGCCAGGCGGGGGTCAGGGGGAACTGCTTTCCCATCTGTCCAGTGGCCATAACGGTAAATACTAGAGACTTGCTAGGAGCATTTTGAAAGCTGCAGACCTCCTCAGCTAGAAGATTCCCCTGCACTAGATTATCCCAGACTCGGCCAGGCCTTCTCAGAGCCCTTCCGGGACAGAGAAACAAGGCATTTTCCAGAAAAAAGCTAACAACATGCCTCACATCTCAAGATTTTTCCGCCTTTACTAAACCACTTCTTTCTTTCCCTTGTCTGAGTCAATAGAGTGATCTTACAGGGTCAAAATAGTCGCTGGCCATGAAAAACTAAGTATCCTCTGATGTCCCAGATGGTACTAGAGAGGGCTGAGGTGAGCAGAGGCCAGAGTTAAGAACCAATTCACTCTGTGCTGATTCAAAGAACAGGCTGGAAAATGGGCTGCCCGAAGGAGTGGAAAGGCGGTGGGAGTCAGCGTCCCATCCCACCTCCGCCCACAGTATTCGGTATAACCTTAGGAACAAATGGCTTCTCTGTGGACCTCTGTTTCCTCATCATGAAGTGGATAGTTCAAGCAAGACTCTGTGACGTCTGCAAGGAGGGAGGGGCCCAGCTTTCTCCCCCTCGCCTTCCTTCTGTACCATCTCTGCCGATACCCATCAGCCAGCCCCTAACACCCAAGGGCACAGCACAAGCCTCCCCTTGCCTTCCTTTTGTCATCTAATCCATGACAGCACCTCCTCTGGCCCATGGCGCCTTGACCCACATTATCCAAGCTGGAAGCCAGGTCTCAGAATAGAAACCCCTGGAGGCGGGCAGCTGTGGCTTTCTGGGCTCATCCACTCTCAGAGGCTTGCCCTGACTTCATTGGTTTTGACAGCTGCGTCTCCCTCCCACCTCCCCAGGGCCCTGAGAGAGTAAGTTATTCTCTCTCTTGTCGGCTCCTTGGAGAATCCAGATTTTGGCCTCACAGCTGTTCCAAAAGGTGCTCGCCAGTTTGGTTTTTCTGCAGGGCTTTCTGTCAAAGGGAGGGGTCATAACACTTCTCTGAGCTTGCGCCCTCCCCACACCCAGGCCCACAATACCAACAAGGCCCTCGCTCAGCATGGGTCACGAGAGCAGCCCATGCAGCCTGTCCTCAGACGTCCAATGTGGAAAGCACCCTTGCTTAGCTCACCCCACAGTGGAACGTTAGCACCTGGGTATGTCAGAACCTGGTGCACCCCAGGGAGGTCTTATCTAGAAGCTTCCTAAGGACAGCTCCCTCACAGGTGCCCAAGCTGGTCACACTGACCAATGCCACCTTATTGCCCCTAGAATTCTAATATTTTTGAGTATTTTATTTTCTCACAAATAGGTTTTCTTTTTATCTGTAGCAAAATCAAGCCCTAAGGACACCCTGCCTGTTCCCTGCAACCCCTCCCTCCCTACCTCAACAAACACACACATAGCACACAGCATACTGTTTAACAAGTGCACACTTCTCTTACCCCGGGCAGACAGAATTCAGTGAGCACCTGAATACACCTCAGACCATCTCACCTTTTATGTCTGCTTGCATCATTACCGCTAAGATACTACATTTCTCCTCCCAACATTCTCTTCTCACCAAACTTAAGGTGAAGCTCCGGAACCGCTCCCCTTAAAACCATCCCTGAACACACAACCTAAAGTCATCTCACAGCTGGTACAGACAGCACTTAATATTTATAGCCGAGTGAATTCTGGTTTTTATTTAATTTTTTCTTTTATTATGAACTAGTCTGTAACACAAATATGAATAACATATGCGAGGTATAAAGAAACATATATACTTGCACCCAGATCAAAAAATAGCACATTAGAAGCCTTTCATGCCCCGTGTGTTCCTCCTTCCCTCCTCAGAGGGATCCCTGTCCTGAATTTGTGTTTATCGTCTCCCAGATTTTCTTTCAGGGCAAGTTCCCGCCTATCTTTCTGTAAGCAGTGGCAGCTGCCCAGCAGGAGCACCACGTGTTGGACGGGGAGCTGGGTGAGGAGGCTCAGGAGCACTCTAGGTCTTGCCCATTATTCCAGCAAGAAAGACTTGCAGGAAAGAAAATGGACTTGTCCCTTATGGACCTACCCGCTCCACTGGCCCTTTGTGGCCTGGGTGTGTAACGGTCTCCAGATGGACCACGGTGACTGCCAGGAACCACGCAGGTGATGCTGGGAGTGCTGTCCTGAGAGAGGCATCAGCTGTTCACCAGCTGGGAGCCAGTCCAGGGTGTGGGTGCCTCTGGAGTCCCTGAGAGGAGGGCGCGCGCAAGGCCACGGGCTGTCCAGGCAACTCCTGATCAGGGGCAGCACTGCGGCAGCCCCAAGGGTGGGCTCGGGGCCAGGCTGCCCTGGCCTGCGTGCTGGCTCTGCCTTTGACCTGCCGCGTGGCCTTGGGCAAGTTGCTTATCCTCCCTGTGCCTCACTTTCCTCTCTATGAAAGAAAGAGACAGTGATATATGTCAAATGCTCAGTAAGCCCTATGTAAGTGGTAACTGTCTTTTTCCTCTGTAGGATTTCAAACATGCTATTTTTTTGCTAAAGAAGAAAAATTGTTAAAAGCACTCTTCAGTTTCCCTATAATATTATTTAAAAAGTAGAAAAGTAGGAAGGGTGTGATTTCAGAATAAAGAACAGTCCTTTAACTTGAACTATCCTTTTTTACGTGTTTGGTGTCTTGGTCTAGAGTTCTTTAAGTAAAGGAATATTGGACTTTTCTGTATGGTGTCATTGCTGAAGCTCTGAGTTAGAGACGATGCCAAGAGAAGCTGACCAGGAGGCAGCGAGAGCTGAGAGGCCGTGGAGTGTAACGAGTATGAGATTAAGAACCAGCAGACGGCCCTTGGTTAAAATCCAGCCACTCTCTGTGTGGCATTGAGCTAGTTCCTTAACTTCTCTGAGCATGTTTCCTCGTGTGTGAAGTTAAGATACCTACCGCAAGATTTTTCTGGAGGAGTTAGTAAAATAATGTCCATAAAGCCTCTGACACTTCCTGGATGCTCGGTAAATGCCGCTTTCCCACTCTAACCTGTGCTTGTTGTGCTTCCCAGCCTCTGGCTCTCGAACCATTACTCCCTGGGGAACAAAGACCTTGTCTTGTTCTTCTTGGATCTCACAGAGAGTCCTCTGAGGGTGACCTACACAAACCATGTGTGCACACAGCTCAATCCAGAGGCACAGCATGAGACCTCAAGTTCCTTCATGTCACCCACTTCCTGGTCTAGCCCAGATCAGTCCTACTTCATCCCAGCAAAGTAGATGTTCCTTTCCAGGAAAGCATATCCTTCCCCCTCCTTACAGCCTCAACTGCAGCACACGCCAGGGGAAAGTTCGCTGATGGCCTACAGGTGCTTATGACAGTTGGGTGTGAGCTTGCCAAAACAGGAGTCTTGTGATGGAAGGAATGGGGGTGGCAGAATGACCTGTAGTGTAGCGTATTGCTATGGACATCCATCAAGTTACTATGGAACAAAATACCTACGTGTTTCCCTACAGTCACCTTCCTTATCATCACCTTTCCTACTAGAAGTCCTTCCTAATGTCTAGCTTCAATCTTACTTGCTGTAATAGGAACCACTCACAAGCTGTCAATAACAGAATGGCGCTGCCATTTCCCACATGTCTGTGGGTTTCACAGGTCACCTACAAAAGTGTTTAGCAGGAAGGGACAATGCAGGATACCCTGGCTCTGGGAAGAAGCCTCAGAAATCCCAGCGTGGGGAGCCCTCCACAGGCAGGTCAGGAGTCAGTACCAGGCCATAAACCTTTCCCTGAGGCTGTTTGTCTCCTTCTCTTAGGAGAGCAAACTGGCAAGAAGATTTTTGTGATAAAAATGCCTCTGCTCTTAATCTTCTCCTAGCCTGCACCACGACAGCCAGGTGGTGGGTTAAATCATATATCCTCTCGTGCCCCCATGTCTAGAAAATCTCTTTCCCAGCCTGTGGCCCTCCTCCATTGGCATTCATCTGGACCTTCAGCTCCTTTGAATTCTTCCCCAAACTGGTTCCTCATTTCTTGATCGGTCTCTCTCTCTCTCTCCGTTTCAGATATTGGGCTTTTTCCAGCCAACACTCTGTATTTAAGGGCCAGGCTTGAATAGAAACATCCAAAAGACTGCTCCTCCCCAGTGCCCATTGCCCATCATCCAAGGGAAGGATGGGCCCCCTCCATGGAAGGGCAGGGCTGGATGACCCTGAACAGCATGCAAGGTCGTATATCCCTTGCTGCCTGCCATACCAGGGGCTGTGCCACTAGGACCCAACCCCTGAGGCGGTGAGCCATTCTCTCTAAACTGAGTCTCTAGACCCCTTCTCCTGGGACTCCTAGATCTTAACTGGTTTCCCCTTCTCTGTTCTTGAAAAATCCAGCTTTAAAATAGCTAGCATTTATTGAGTGCTGACTATATACCAGACACCTTGCCAAGCATCATCTCATTTAATTCTCCCAACCACCCTACGAGGTAAGTGGTATTGACATTCCCATTTTACAGATAAGTAAATTGAGGATTAGAATGCTTAAGTAATTAAATCAAGGCCACAGAGTTTGTAAGCGGCCAAGCCAGGACTAGAACCCAGGACTAGCACTACATTCAGCACTTCCTTGAAGTCTTTCCGAGTTGGTCTTCTAGCCCAGGGCACCCCTTTACCAGCTCTTCACCTCTCTTCCTTCCCACCCTGGGGGGGAATCCATGAATATTATCTGGTGCTCAGTCCTCGGCCCTTGGACAAGAAAGGGGACTCATTTGAAGTTCTTCATGGATCAGTAATTAAGAGTATCCTGTTCACCGGATTCATTTCTCATTATGAATCAGTAAATGCATACTAATATGCTATATCAGTCTCATTAATTTGTTTCTGGTGAGTCAGTTTCCCCGGAATCAGAGGGCCTAGGTTAGCCCTCTAATTGATCTCCAAAGCTGCAAAACTTCACCCTAGACTTAGAATATGGTGACTACACCAAGATCCCACCAGTCTGTGTGGGTGGTAGCACCTGGGGCATGACCAAAGCAACGCATTCCAACAGTGGCAGGGAGGGGGCAAGGCCTTCACGTCCCTGCTCTTGTGGCCCCGCTCTTCGTGTGGGCTGTCGTCTTAGCCTCTGCCAGCTTCCACCCTCGGACTCTGAACAAGTGGCTCCTCTTCTCTGAATATTTCCTCGATTGTAAAATGGACACAATAATTCTTGCCCTTGTGACCTCTGACAAGTTTGTGATGAAGCTCAAATAATGAATGAAAGGCTGAAAAGGAGCTCTGTAATCTGGAAAATGCTGTACACATGTGAGTTGTTAAGGTCGTGGCTGACTTTCTACTTCGTCCTCCTTCATTTCCCATCGTTTCTGTCCTGGGAGTGACCTGAAGAGCCTGTGGGTCTAGGACCAAAGCTGAAGCCTGCAGCATGGAGGAGGGAAGGAAGGGGGCACCGCGCTCTCCCTGCGGCACCCCGGGGGCCCACCGCCCAGACAGCACCGGCCAAATGTGTGGAGAACAGGGAAAATGAGAGGAGGTGCTTGTGCAAGGACTATAGGTTATGAGTGAGGGAAGGATTTTCTCTTTTTTAAAACTTATTTTTGTGTTTTAACAATAAGCAAAAGGCAGGGGGGTACCCATGCACTGGCCTATCCAACATTTCTTTTTTCTCACATACACTCATACTAGTTCGAACGTAACCTTTCCCATCTGTCTCTTGGGTCTACTGTCTGTATCACATCATTTGCCCCTTGTTTTGCTTTGTGGATGCTCCTGGTCTCTCCATGTGTCCATCTCATCCTTGGCCGAGGCCCAGTGCCTTCTTAAAGAATCACTGCTGGGAGGGCCTTGGGAATTAGACAGTCCCCCCACCCCATGTTATAGCTGAGGACACTGAGGCACAGAGAAGGGGGGTGCTCAGGTAGCACGAAGCACCAGCTTCACCGCGAAGCCTGACTTCTACCTTGTTCTGCACTTTACCAGCTGGGAGACTGTGGGCAAGACACCCTTGTCCAGTCCTCAGGCTCCTACCTATTCAGCCGGGGCCGATGCTTGCCTTGGCTCGCTTCCAGCCATAGCGTGCTGAGGTTCTAAATCAACAGACCCTTCTCTTTGCTCCCACTGGCACCTCTCCACTCTGGAGACCACAACACATGCCAGTCTTCCCCCAGAGACAGCTGTCTTCCACAGTTTGTTTTTTAATTGTCATCACAGAAATCTCAAACTCTCCTTTCTTAAGCCATCCCAAGACCTCTCAAAGGCAGTAGAGTCTTTAAGAATGCCTGGTCTGATTAAGTCACACTTGCTATAGATTAAGATTATTTCTTCATTTTTGATTTTGTAAAACAAATTTAAAACCCTTTTTGTCATACATCAGAAACACATATTAGAATTACAAATGATTTTCATTGTCATAGCGTTAGAAGATAAATAAACAAGTAACAATGCCCATGCAGAGGAGAAAGACCAAACAAAACAAGAAAAGCAGAAGAGATAGTGAGGTTAGAAAAAATTTCTAGGCCTGATGGCAAAGAGAGGCGACTCTTTCTGGGAATGAGAAAAAAAAAATCCAAAGCCTCAAACAAGAAGTTTCCAGTTAATAAAACAAGAATTTGTTTCCCAGAAAATTGGACAAAACTCTGCATTAATGAAGGCTGACTGAACAGAGATAGCCAGATATTCCTTGTGGTGTATTTCATGTTGTTGTTCTGAAAGTATTCTCTTTAGTTGTTTATTTCTTTAAATAAGAAAGCCTAAAGTTGTTTTTGTTTTTGTTTTACCCCTAATAAATGTTCCCTGGGTCATCTCCCTCCTTAGTTTGGTTGCTCAGATGTGTTTTCTTAATCTGCCCAGAGTCCAAAAACAGCCTCATGCACACAGGGTGGAGGGGCAGGAAAGAAAGGCCTGACCTTCTCAGTTCTTGAACTACAAGCTCCCTGAAAGATGCTGATCTCAAGGAGCCTGCTTCCTGCGGCCGGGGAAGTGGGAGCCAGCTGCTCACTCCTCTGCCGCGCTTTCACTTCCTGTGCTCAAAAATACCTGTTTTGTTACCTGACCCCAGTGGTAGACAGTGGTGGAAACTGCAACAGATGCTGGATTCAAATCCTTGCTCTGCCACTTACCAGACATTTGGACCTTGAATAAGTCATTTATTATCTCTGATCCTCAGTTTCTTTGTAACATGGGAACAATAATAGTAACATTTTATACACTTTTAGTGAGAATTAAATAATACTTGTGTAGCACATAGCAAGGGGTCAGTACATGAAGGCTAGTATTCTCTTTCCTTCTCTCATGGGTGGGGGCACAAAATACAAACACCGAGTGAGGAGAGATTCTCTGATCATCTCTAAATGCCACTGACAGGAAGTTGAATGTCTTAACCAGCAGCCCCTTGAAGGTGGGTGTGGGCCTGGCCTCACTCATGCTGCGTAGCCCTCTGCACAGCCCCAGGGACAGGTAAGTTTCCCTAAGTCCCTCTGGTGACAACCTGGGCCTCATGGAGAGGCCAGTCTTAGAGGATGGCTCAAGGCCCAAGAGGGAAAAGTACACAAGGAAATTGACTTGGACAAATTCTTGACTCCAAACATGAGTTTCACATCCCAGCTGAGGAAAGTCTTCTGAACAGAAAGTCAAACATCATGACAAGACAAAGCTTTCCTAATACTTTCTGGAATTAGGGGGGATATCAACTGCCAAGGTATCACAGTATTTTAACATCTATTTTGTTGCGGTGACTACCACGTCTGGCAGGGAAGACTCAGGTGGGGCAAAAAGCACAGAGAGGCAAAGTAACAGGTCACACAGGGGGACCTGTTCATTGGGGGACAGATTTCACTAGCTCCCGGACCAAATTCTTCTTCCATCTTGTTGTGGTCACCCTCAGGTGTGGAGCCCAGCCAAGGTGGATTCTGCTGTAACTATAGGAGATCCTCAGAAGAATGGTGAGCAAATCTGCTCAAAAAGCCCAAATGAGGAGGAGCAGCCCTTCCTCTACCCCGCCCCCTTTTTTTAATAGTGAAGGTATTTTTTTTAAAAAAAAAGATTTTATTTATTTTTAGAGAGAGGCGAAGGGAGAAAGAGGAGAGGGAGAGAAACGTCAATGTGTGGTTGCCTTTCACACACCCTACCACTGGGGATCTGGCCAAAAACCCAAGCATGTGCCCTGACTGGGAATCACTTGGTTTACAGGCTGGCACTCAATCCACTGAGCCACTCCAGCCAGAGCTCCCTCACCCCTTCTATGTCCCACACCAGAGAAAGTCCTCAGTCCATAAAGTCCCACATGGGCCAAGCGGGCAGGATGCTCCACTCCAGGGCAGGGCATGGGAATTTTTACAGCTCTGGCTCAGGTCACATGATCCCAATCCTTGCAAAGTCCTCTGGGAACTAGACTCTGAAGGAGACCAGACAACTTCTCCTTGGCCTTGCCTGCTCCTGCCCCATCCCCCCCCCCCCCCCCCACCCCAAGGCCTGTGAGACAAACTGAGGCATTTATATGCCTCTCTAGGGATTTGGAGAATACACTCTGCAGCCCTGCCCCTTTCTACTGGTGGGTGGGGGAGGTTTCCCAGCATCCTCTGAGCCTCAGAGGTGAAAAATAGAGTAGGCACTGACACCAAAAGCTCCCAAACTGCAGTTTGAAGACTAAACTGTGTTGATTGAGAATTTAATTGCTCCATAGTGGCTGAGTAAACACTGGCTGGTCCACTGATCATGCCTCAGGCTGGCTGGGGACAGAGGAAAGGCAGCGGTATGCACAGGACAGCACTAATAGAGAGCTGTCGCCAAAGTTATTCTTGGAAGGGTGACCCTTCTTCAAGAGCCTGCAGCCATGGCCACATATACTCTGTGGGTCTGTGGGCTGGTTAGCAGGTGACACACCAGAGGGGCAGAGCACTGGGACGGTCCGGTTATTGGTTAGGCAGTAGGCTGTCTCATTGCCTGCGGTGGGAAATGCGGGCTATAAATTCCTTTTTTTTTTTTTTTAAATGGGAGAAAATGTAATACCCAGTGTATAAAAAAATAAAACCCCAGAAGTTTACACACTAATATATTAAGAGAAATTAATTCTATATGACTGGATTCAATTTTTACTTTCTTTTTATTTCTGTATTTTCCACATTTTCAACAACTAGCACGTGGAACTTACAACCAGAGAAAATAAATATTATTTAAGATTAAGTGAAATGTCTCAAAGAATTTCTCCTATGCTACTAAAAAACAAAAAACAAACAAACAAACAAACAAAAAACCCTAGCAGCAGCTCTGCTTTCAGAGTCAGACCCGGGCTCAGCCTCTCCAGCTCCAGAACTGATCCCCAGTGTCCCTCTATCAAGATACCCAACGTCTCTCCATCCCAGATTCCTTATCTGTAATTGCGAGTAGCAGCGATCTCACAGAGAATTAAGGGAGCTAAAATATTGAGAGTGCTTAGTACCACACTCCTGGCATGTTCAATAAATATTGTGTTCAGTAAATATTAGTGTCTCTTCCATCCTGGAGGAGGGCAGAGTCATTGAGGAAGAAGGACCAAACCCTGGGGGTGAGTCAGTTCAGTCTGCTGGGGCCCACTGCCCGCCATCCCCACTGCTACCTCCTCCTCCTCACCAGGCTGGGAGTTATTCTGTCTCCTCCCTAGCACCTCCTCTTTCTGACATGCCCTCCAGCCTTTTGTCATTACCCTAATAGAAGCCAATCTTCCTCATCTCTCTCCATTGCCACCCACAGAAACAGATGGGCTGCCATTCTCCTAGAAGCTGGGAGGCCGCCGGCCAGCTCCAGGGTCATTGTTCCGAATGTCGCTGAGAGCCTGAGGGGGAGGGGAGCCCATGGGATGGAAAGTAAGGCTGCAATTATTAGCTTACTCAGTTCCCCAGAATAAAGCCCTGCCATCAGCTAGCAGCAGGGAGGAGGTGGGGAAGGGGGATGAAAGAACCTGGTGTGGCCTTGCTGCCCCCTGGCTGGCGCTGGGCCCACTCCCCCAGTTCTCACCTGAGGGCTTATTACCCTGGAAAGCACAGGCTGTTTGCCTGGGGTGGTGGCGTTGAACCTAAGCACAATGGAGCCCACGATATCTGTGGAAGTCCTATAACTGTTCCATTGTACCCCAGTCCTTGATGCCTACCGCTCAGCCTCCCGTCTCATTGGCACGAAGCTTCCAGACTTGCTCAACATCAGGGAGCATCACTTCCCACTTCCTGGGAGGCCCCAGGAACTAAGACAGATTTCTCCTGATACCATTCCCCAAAGGCTGTCCTGCACATGGGGAAGCACAAAGTAACAGGACTGGAGCTTCCCCCTCTTTGGGAGGGAGTGAGGATCTCGCCGCATCCTGGGGCTCAACACTGGGCTGAGGGTTTTCCTCTCTATGACAGCAGATCCTCCCTACCGTCTGCCCAGGGCCTGTGGGTGATCAGCTTACGCGGAGCAGCCACTGCAGCCCCAAGGGCAGGAGCCTAGAGGCTCAAGGAAAGGAATTCTTGCTCAGCACTACAGCTTGGGTGTGGGCAGGGAGGGAACGGGCCCCTCAAATTTGTGCTGATCTTGGTCACCACTGGCTTTAAGGCACAGAGGAGGAAGGGGAGGGGGCCTCTGCAGCCAGCTCTGAGATCACACAGGAACAGCCCCAATGACCTTCAGATCTGATGATTGGTTTGGATTCTTTATTGTTTTCTCCTGTAGAGATTAATTGGCTTATTCCTAGAAATGCTCAGAGGAGGGTGACCCTGCTGGAGGCTGGCTGAGCTGGTGGAAAACCAGGCTGGCCAGTGGGGAGGAGCCTGGCTTGAGTTAGAGGGCTCGGTGCTGGCCCTCAGCCTACTTCTGACCTCTGCCGCCTTGTGGAGAAACTCACGGGGAGGCGGGACACCTGGCTAAAGAGAGATTAGGGGCTGTGAGGGAGTCAAAGATAGGGTTGGGAGCAGGGATGTTGAGAGTCTCATGGGAGAAAACTTATCCAAGGATGGAATTCCCCCACAAATCCAAGAATAGACAAACAGACTGACACGTACACTGTCAGAAAACATCTAGATAACCTCCTTCCAGAGAAGCTGAGAAACTGTTATCAGAGAGACAGACAGACAGACAGAGAGACAGAAACACACTCTAGGAAGCTACAAACCAGACAGGACAACTTAGAATAACTGGGAACAGAGACAGACACCAGGTGGACCACCTTGGGTGCAGAACCCCCTGCCCCGCCCAGAGGGGAGGGCTGCAGAAGGCAGCATGTATAGGCCCCTCCACGAACCAACATTCCAGAAAATCTTCCACCCTCCACCCTCCCTCCCTAGACCACCCTCGCCCCAAGGTTGGGGCCTGCTTTTGAAGGGGAAACTGAGATAATAGGTTTCCTAACATCTCTCCCCAAATCTTGGAAAAGAACCCTTACTCCCTTGGAGCCCAGGCCCCACGAGGGGGCAGCACCCTTCCCTGCCCCGACATATACCCTTCTCTCTCCCGCCACTTCCCACCAGGAACCAGACGTCAGGGGGTCTGGCCAGGCAGAGGACGGTTAGCATGTGGAAGAGCGAGAGGGGTGAGTATGAAAGAGGAAGGACGAAGGAAAACCCAAAGGAAGATTTCTGTTGCTGGGTTTCGTGAGGGTATGATGTTACCCACCCTCCCCAAGGCCTGGTGCTTGGGTGGCTGTGCTGGGGTGGGAGGCAGGGCAGATAGCTTTCCTCGCTGCGCCTCCCCTGCCAGAAAGGACATTTTTGGAAGAAGACACATGTCTGAACAGTGACGGGAAGAGCCAGGGCCCGTGTCTCTTTCTTCCCAGACCACCCTTGTGCCACTCCACCCTGTGTCCTCTCTCCTTTCTCTTCCACTTTCTCATTCTCACATTTCCCTACTTCCTTTCAGTTTCCAGGTGAGCCATTTTCAATTTGGAGGCAACACAATGCCCCACGAGATGGGGACCTCCTCAAGGATCCGAAAGGTCTTGCTTTGTCCTTCTGTCCCGGCACAGCACTTGGCACAGAGACCACCCAGGGCGCCGCACAGAGCCTGGTCCTTCCCGTTGCCTTCCATCCTCCAACTTGGTCGGCAGTAGGGACCAGCCATGCCCCCTGCAGCCTTGGCCTGACGGACCTGGAGGGGCTATTGTGGCCCAACTGCCATAGTTCCCTCCTCAGAGTCCTGCCTCGCACCCAATGCCCTCTGACTTCCCTTGAAGGGGAAATGAGTAGTAATGCCTTTCAGGGGCTAGTTGTCTGTCCTTAAGCTCGGTAGCCACTGCCTCTGATTATTATCTAGTTATTGTCCGAGGAAGAAAGGGAAAGATCATGGAATGGTTAAATCCTAAACCTGGAAGTGGCAACCTGGGGGAGTCAACACACTAAGTGTGCATCTGGGCCTTGGCACTTGCTGGCTGCGTGACTGTGGACAAGTGCCTGGAGTGCCCTGAGCCTCACTTACCTCTCACGGAAGACAGGGATTATAAAGCCTGCTTAGTCTTATTTCCCTAAGCAGGTGAGAGGCTCTGTGAGGTTATGTGCAAATGTTATTTTCTAGATAGAGTGACCCCTCCCTTATACAGATGAGGACACTGAGGCCCAGGGGAGTGGAGTAACTTGCCCAAATTCATCCCGACAACAGGAAACTGTAGATGGGGCAAAATTTAGTCCAGAATGGAAGAACCATGACTCTGAGTGAAGTAAAGGCCAGAAGTGTGCAGAACCATGAGACAGAAAAATTGGTGGAAAAGAGAAGAAAACAGAGGATAATGGGGACAGGGACTGACAACACACACGAATCAGGATGAAGGGGAGAGGGAATTGATGTGGGCAGGGAAGGGGGGAATATAGGAGCCGAGGGCAGTGAGATAGATGAATGTGGTAGGGGAAAGGTGAAAGCCGGATGGAGAGACAACCCAAGGGAGGAGACGGGGGAAAGAGAGCATATGAAAACACGATGAAGGAGAAAGCCTGCGACAGTGACACCCGAACCCTGGCTTTTCAATAGTCCCTTCCTTTCCAGATTGTCAGCTAATTCAGTGAAGGGTGGAAAATCCTGAAATTAGAGTTAGTCATCTTGGCTCCTTTGTGGAAAGAGAAAGATTAGGAAGAAAAATGTAAATATTTGATTTAAAAGGAAAGATGGGCGCTATCATTGATTGAGCAACTACTGAGTGCCAGATAACTTACTGAGATATCTATATATGTACACACACTGACATATGTGTGTGTGTACATGTATATACATGCACACATTAATTTCCCTTGATGTTTAGAAATGTATTTTATATAGGCCATTTAGAGGGGAGGAGCAAAGGTTTGGGATTTGAACAAAAGGGCATAACGTCCTCAAAAGTTGGAAATGGCTCATCTGGGGTCCAGAGGAAGCAAAGAGAAATGGAAGTATGAGGAAGGAGGTAAAAACAAACAAATGAGCAAAAACACAAGACCCAAGAGAAAGAGGCCCAATGGCACAATGACGTGTGCTTGGCTCTGCGGGGCAGGACCGTGGGGAGGGAGGGGAGGACCACCCACCGGGTACTGCGCACCTGTGGGAGGCCAGGTCGGCACAGGAGGGCTTCTGCTCGGCATCGGCGGCGGGGCAGCAGAACTGGTGCAGCACGGTCTCATTCCTGCGGGCAGAGCAGAGGGAGAGCGTCAGAGCTCGGCGGACACCGGCCGGGCGCAGCCTGGCCCTCTGACACCAAGGCACGACTGCCCTGAAACCTTGCCTGCGTCACTGAAGGCTCCAACACTGCTCCAGGGAAGGAAGTGCAGCATCAATTCTGTCACCAAGACCTCTTCCATCACCCATTAGGCCCAATTCAGTCACCACCTTCTGCACGCGCTGACCTCCTGTCAATGGAACTCTTCCTCCTTCTGCACCTCATCCCCTCAGTAGCTCCTCTACTTGTATGGGCCATTTATTCCCTCTATTCTTTTTCGTTATCACAGTTCTTTATAACCCTGTTCCCCACTAAGGTCTGGCAAGGCAGAACTAGTCTCTTCATCTGTGGCGCACGGAATTGCAGGCAGTAAACATTGTAAAGCTGATCCTAAGCAAAGGTACAAAGCACTCATACAGAGACTTCAGTGTTGCCAGCTGAAAATCCAAGGTATGGTGTTTGATGGGCTTGTATGATACAGATGAAAAAGCTAATCCAGGAAGTAGAGATCCTGGTTCTAGAGCCAGCTAGCCAGCTGTGTGATACCTAGCTCACTTCGTCTGGATCTCAAATTATTTACTGATGAGATGATGGGGTTGAGCTAGAGAAGTGCTTCTCAACCTCAGCTGCTTATTAGAATCACCAGGAGATTTAAAAACATACCCTGCCCAGGCCCTGCCTACCCCCAAGCACTGATTGACTTGGTCTGGCCAGGCTCTGGGGCATCAGGAATTTTTATAAGCTCCCAGGTAATTCTAAAGGCAGCGAGAATTGAGAGTAATTAGACTGGATAATTTCCAAGGTCCCTTCCACCTCTAAAATGCTGCAATTCTAATATCCACTTTGAGCCAACTTGGGACTTAATATTGAAATTACTTTTTCATAAAGTAACACTGTCCATTGCTTTTCCTCTTTTAGCAAGCAGTCACTGTACTGGGCCTTATGGAGTCAGGCACTATCAGACCTGGAAGGGCCCCCCAAAGATCACCTGAAAGAGATTTTTAAACTTCTTTAGCTTTGGAACACTTTGCCCAAATCCAATCGTTACTGGAAGCTGCTAAATTCAGCTATCCTCATGGAAGAAAATAACGTTGAAGTCTACCTTAGTTTGACAAAAATAAATTCCAAAGAGATTGCATGTTTAAATGATACGAAAACAACAAGGGGAAATAAAGAAGGAAACTTAGGAATATAGCCTGTATGTTAAGGAGACTTAAAAAAAAAAGAAAATGAAAAGCCAGTAAAAAAAAAAAGAAAGCTAAGCATATCTGACTACACAAAAGAAAAATATCTGGTATGAAAAAAAGATGCCCTATTAAGTCAAAAGACAAGCCATTCTGGTGTGACTCAGTCGGTTCAGCATTGCCCTGTGAAGTGAAAGTTTGCCGGTTCAATTTCTAGTTACGGCACATGACTGGGTTGCGGGTTCGGTCCCTGGTGAGAGTGCATGCAAGAGGCAACTGACCTATGTTCTCGCCTTCTCGTTCTTCCTCCTTTCCCTCTCTCTAAAACTAAATAAATAAAGTCTTTAAAAAATAACTCAAAAGACAATGAATGGGAAAATATATTTGCAACACATATGACAGAAGGCATGTGAATATCCTACTTTGAACCCAGTAGAAAAAACAAGCAAAGGATATGAATTCTGGTTGACATGAGAGAAAATCCAAAGAGCCAAAATATATATGACTTATAGTAAATAGGCAAATGCAAATTAAAGCAACACTGAGACGCTATTTCCCATCCACCAGATTGGCAAACATTAAAAAAGACTAATAAGTACAAGTGTTGGTGAGGATGTAGGGCAAGAGGTGTCCTCACCCATTACCTGCGCAGATGTGAATTTTTGTAGCCATTTTGAGAAATTAAAAAAAAACACAGGTCTTTAGACCCAGCAATTCCACATCTCTAATTTCATACCCTATATATGCAAGTATCCTTTCATAGAGGTGTGTGTACAAAATGTTGTGGCAGCCTTGTTTTTACTGGGAGGAAAACAAAACAACTGTAAATAACCTGAGTCCCAATCAATCGGGGAATGGTTGAGCAAACTGTTATAGCTTCACCCAGACCATGGAATTGTATGCTATATCTCTACGTGGGACTATATGTTGTATCTCTAAATGGAATTATGTGCTGTATTTCTGTGTAGAATTATGCGCTATATCTCTTGGCCTGGTTTGATTTTCACAACATATGTCTAAATCAGAAAAATAAGTTGCAGAAAATATATATAGTTTTGTAAGTTAAACAATAGCCCCTCTCCCCCAAATGCAAATACTATACATTGTACTATATTCAGATATGAATCCATATGTAATTAAACTGTTAAAATTGGTTACCTCATCAAGATTAGAATGGGGATAAAAGGGCATAGGTAAGAAAAGGAAAAGGAAAAAATGTATGGTGTAATCTTAACTGAAAATGTTAAATATAAATTCCTATTTATGATATTACTGTAGATAGAGTAAAGTTGAATTATGTGCCTGGACAAAGACTAGAAAGTGTCAGGAATCAACGTCAGTATTAATGTCATTTCAGGATGAATCATGAGCAATTTTTATTTTGGATTTTTATTAAAAGGTTACTGATTAAAATGATATATGATAGATTACAGATTATGTATAATTTATAGGTTATAGGTTAACATTTAATGCAACTAATATAGCTTTTTAAAAGGGCAATAGATCAATTAATTGGGTCTGAGCCCTCAGTTGAGAAGGCTGAAGCCTAGAGGCAGGGAAGCGATTTGCCTAGTGTTGGTCCCTGACCAAAGCCCAGTCCTCCAGTCACCCCTATTGTCCCCACCCAGCCCCAGAGTTCTGGGGCAAAGCAGAGCCTTTAGAGAATTGTCTGGATCTCAAGTCTCAACCCCTGGGGCTGCCTGGCATGAGGAGAAGGGGAAGAAGGTAGGAGGAAACAGGACAGACAGACTCAGAGCCCAAACAGTAGAGGGGTAGGTGGGCCCAGGTGTGTTGATAAAGCAGAGAACCTACCCCCTAGGGCCTACACCAAATGCACCTGTGCCCCAGAGCAGGTTTGGAATTCTGGCAGAAGTCTACGAGAGCCTAGGCAAAGTGGCACAGCTCGTTCACCACCCATGGCACTCGCATTTCAAGAAAGAAAGAGTGCACCCAGAGAGTCACAGGCTGTTCTGATCTTGCCCGTTTGCCAGAGGCATCCTCCCAGGGCTGGGAGCTGCTCCTCTGGCCAGGCACTGAGTGGGCTCCAAACAGTTTTCCCAGGTCCCCAGACTCAGCTGCATTGGCCCATGCAATGCGAAATGTAAGCCTGGGTGTCCCCAAGTATTTCCACTCCTCAGGCTTGGGATGGCAGTGCTATTGGGGTTGTGCTTTCTTTTGGAGGTTCCTGCTGCTGGAATCCCTTAGAACAGTCTAGCTGAGATGGGAAGCTTGCCTTCAGCCCTTCCACAGTTTCTCCTCTATCCTGCCCTGTGCGCCTCCTAAGCCTAGGCCAGGGCCTCCCCATTAGAACCTGCCTTCTTGCCTTCTGTTAGGGTCTAGTTCATGATGAATTGTAAATCCTATTCTGCCCACCTCAGATCAGTCTGGCCATCTCTCCTGCCCAAGATCATGGTCCAAGTGCCCGGACCTGGGCAAGCCTTAGCTTCATTAAGTTGGCTGAATGTTGCTTTCAGCCTCCCAGACTTCCCTTCCTTCCACTCTGAAAGAGAATCCAAACAAAGGGATCCAAATACTTCATGGTCATTAAAAATAAAATTGGAGATGTGATGAGAAGGGCACCTTACCTCTGCACTATTCTTCCCCCCAAACTATAACTAACCCCAGTCCAACAGTGAGAAAAACACCACACCAACATAAATCGAGGACATTCTACCAAATATCTGACCAGTACTCCTCAAAACTGTTAAAGTTATGAAAACCTAGAAACTATCACAGACCAAAGAAAACTAAGGAGACATGACAACTGTCATGTGGTATCCTGGGTGGGACCCTGGAACAGGGTATTAGTGAAAAAATTTATAAAATACAAATAAAATCTAGAGTTTTATAGATAGATAGATGACCGATGATAAAGTTGGGGCAGCAAAATGCTAATAATTGTATTTTAGCACTTTATAGTATTTGCTATATGGCGCATAGTGTTCTAAGCACTTTCCATACATTAACTTGTTAATTCTCACAAAAAAATGAGCAACACTGTCTTATCATTCTACATGTGAGGAAACTGAGGCATAGTGAGTTTGTGAACCATGGGTGAAATATTATACATTCCACATAATGCCTCACTTCTTATGACAACTCTCATGGTATGTTTTTATCATCCATCCCCTCCCCAGCTTCTTCTTTTTTTTTTTTGCAAATGAGAAAGCCAAGATTCAGAGGAGGTAAGTGACTTGCCCAAGGTCATGCAGCTGGTTAACAGGAGAGCCTAAACCCCAGTCAGGCTTTGGAATCATACTGCCCCCAGCTCAGCCCAAAGTATGAGGCTGGGAAGGGCTTTCTCAGAGCCACCATGTGACATAGTTCTGGAGGCATCATCCACATTGCGGTCTGTGGGGTTCACAGCTTGAGGCTGAGGCCCTTGGGAATTCTGGAGCTAGAGGGGACCCAAAGAAATTAACCATTTGGAGTCCTTGGCTCTTGAAATTCCAACGGAGGGAAGTTGGCGGTCATACCCAGACCAAATTTTATTTCTTGAGATTCTTAACTCCAGGGCCCATGGCTTCAGGCAGATTTCAGTTCTTCCTGGCTTTAGTGATCTCAAGTGCCCCACCGCTGCTGAGCGATGGTGGGGTACCTGGGTTGTAGGTGGGTGTGGTGAAACCTAAATGTGGGGCAGTCTGGACCTGGAATGAGGATGGCAGTGTGTGGCTGATCGCTGGCCATGTTGAGGTGGGACTGGGAAGCTGGGAAGGAGAGGAGCAGAGGAGCGGCCGGCTCAGGGGGTTTCAGTCATCACCTAAGCAAGATGGGCATTAAGGGTCCTCTAAGAAGGCAGTGTGGACCTGAAGGTAGAGGGGAACCTCGGGCTCAGCCAGAAAAGGATCTTGTTCTTAACTAGGAAGCCGAGGAGAGAGCGGTAGTGCTGTGGCAGACCTAAGGGGCCAGCTGGCTGGCGGGAAGGGGAAGAAGCCAAGTGCTGCAAGGAGCTTCCTAAAGCTCTACCAGGGCCAAGAGGGGAATCATGGGAGGCTGTGCACCTGTAACTCCCCACATTGATATTTAGTTTGAGACTCAGGAGTCTGCTGTAAGGCCATAAAAACAGTTGAGTATTTTAGAGAAACCAATGGTGTGTGCAGTCCTGCCATGGGTGAAGCTGGCAGAGGGATGGAGAAGGGGATTCCCAGCGGGAGAATCAGGAGGAAGAGCCGGAACCCAGTGGAGCAACTTTGAAGGAAGAAACCCTGCTCCGCTTCACCAAGTAGAAGGCAGCAGATCTGTCTGAAAGGAAGCAGTCAGGGAATGTCCCTGCAGGTGCTGTCTTGAGCTCCAGAGAAACGGAGAAATCATAAAATCGTTTCCAGCCACCTCCCCACCCCCACTCACCCTGGTTCCACCATCACTAATGCTGGTAGAGTCTGAAGACTGGGCTCCTTCCCCCGCCCCCCACTTTCTCTGCATTGTCTTATCTCCTTCAGTAAGCCTTCTCTATTTAAATATAATGAATAGGAGGAAAAAATACCCTCTTTTCCTCAGAAGTCACTCCTCTTACAAGGAGGGGGCGGGGGCAGGGTGGAGGGAGAGACTAAATGTCCAAAACAACTTTGAAAAACAAGAACAAGTTGTAGGACTTACACTGTGTGCTTTCAAGGCTTAAAACAAAGCTACCAAAATTAAGACAGTTTGGTGTTGGCATAATGATAGACATACAGGTTGAACCAAGCAGAGGGGCTAGAAATAGGAACAAATTTGTATTGATTCTTGGTAAAAGTATCAAGATAATTTAATGGAAAATGATAAACTTTTTAACAGCTAGTGCTGAAATTATTGGATGCCCACATGCAAAATGACTTGACTCCGTATCTTGCCCCATATATGACAACTAGTATAAAATATATCATATATCAAAAGTAACAGATAAAATTATAAAACTTCTCAAAGAAAATATGGGATAAAATCTGTGACTTTAGAATACGTAAATATTTCCTAGCTAGGACATGAAAAGCACAAACCATAAAAGGAAAGAATTCATAAATTAGACTTCATCAAAAGTTTAAAAAATTTTCTCTTGGAAAGACATTATTAAGAAAAGTAAATAATTCTTTTTTTAATTTTATTTTATTACAGTTGATAAAATTTTATTTTATTCAGTATTATTTTATATTAGTTTCAGGTGTACGGCATAGTGGTTGGACAATAATATACTTTACAAAGTGACCACTCCCACATTTCAACTACCCACTTGGCACCGTATATAGGTATTCAATATTGTTGACTATATTCCTTATGCTGTGCTTTACGTCCCCATGACCGTTTTGTAACTACCACTTTGTGCTTCTTAATCCCTTCACCTTTGTCATCCAATCCCTCCTCCCCTCTGACAACATCAGTTTGCTCTCTGTGCCTATGAGTCTGTTTCTGTTTTGTTTATTTGTTTATTTTGTTCTTTAGATTCTGCATATAAGTGAAAGCATATGGTATTGGTCTTTCTCTGTCTTATTTCACTTATGATACCCTCTAGGTCCATCTATGCTGTCGCAAATGGTAAGATTTTATTCTTTTTATGGCCATGTAACATTCCATTATATATATGTATGATAACTTTTTAAAATCTACTTGTCTATTAATGGACACTTGGTCTGCTTCCATACCTTGGCTTTTGTAAATAATGCTTCAATGAACATAGGGCTGCATGTATCTTAAGAAAAATAAATAATTCTTAAAAGACACTGGTAAAAAGACAAAAACATTATAGAAAAATATACAGAAAATTTGAACAGATTCTTTACTAAAAACATAATTAATGACGTTATTCGTCATCCGGGAAATGCAAATTAAAATCACACACTCACTAGAATGACTAAAATTTAAAAGCCTGACAATACCAAGTGTTGAAAAGGGTGTGGATCACTCTCATACACTTCTGGTGGAAATGCAAAATGGTGTAATATTTTGGAAAGCAATCTGGCAATTTCTTATAAAGTTAAACATAAATTACTGTATGTCCCTGCAATTACATTGATAGGTATTTAACCAAGATAAATAAAAACATATATTGACACAGGACTATTCACAGCAGCAAATATTCATAGCAGTAAAAAACCAGCAACACCACACATATATGGTCACATGATCTTTGACAAAGGTGCCAAGAGTGCATAATGAGGAAAACATAATCTTTTCAACACCTGGTGTGGAGAAAGCTGGATATTCATATGCAAAAGAATGCATTTGGGCCCATATTTTACTATACACAAAGATCAACTCACAGTGGATTAAAGACTTAAACATAAGACATGAAACTATAAAACTCCTAGAAGAAAACATAAAGGGAAAGTTTCATGACATGGGTCTTGCAATGGTTTCATGGATGTGACACCAAAGCACAGGCAACAGGAGTAAAAATAGACAAGTGGGACTATGTTAAACTAAAAAGCTCTTGCCCTGCAAAAGAAACAATCAACAGAGTAAAAAAATCAACCAATAAAATGGGATAAAATAAAATATTTTCAAACTGTATGTCAGATGAGGGATTAATTTCCAAAATATATAAGGAACCCCCACAACTCAACAACAAAAAAATTAATAACTATTAAAAAATGAGCTAAAGACTTAAATAATCCTTTCCCCAAAGAAGACATACAGATGGTCAAAGGGTATATGAAAAGATGCTCAAAGTCACCAGTCATCAGGGCAATGCAAATCAAAACCACAATGAGATATTACTTCATACCTGTTAGGATGGCTATTACAAAACAAACAAACAAAAGACAACAAATGTTGACAAGGATGTGGAGAAATCGGAATCCCTGTACAGTGTTGAAGGGAATGCAAAATGGTGCTATGGAAAACAATATGGAGGTTTCTCAAAAATTAGAAATAGAACTCCCATATGATCTGGAAATCCCATTTCTGGGGATTTATCCAAAAGAATTGAAATCAGCATCTTGAAGAGTTATTAGCACCCCAATATCATTGCAGCACTGTTCACAATAGTGAAGATTCACTAACAATGTAAAAGTCCGTTGAAGGATGAATTAATAAAAAAAAAATATATGCATACAATGGAATATTACTCAGCCTTTAAAATGGAAATGCTGCAATATGTCACCATATGGATAAAATGTGAAGACACATTAAGCAAAATAAGCCAGTCACAGAAGGACAAATACTACTATATCATCCCACTTTCATGTGGTATCTACAATAAAAGTCAAACTCACAGACTCAAAGACTAGAATGGCAGTTACCAGGGGCTAGGAGAGAGGAAGAAGTGGGAAACTGCTAATCAACAGGCATAAACTTTCAGCTGTGCAAGATGAATATGTTCTAGAGATCTGCTGTACAACATTGTGTGTCTATAGTTCACAATATTGTAAATGTACACTTAAACATTTAAGAGGGAATACTTGGTGTTAAATGTTCTTACCACGATAAAACAAAATAAGAGAAACTTAAACACCAACGTTTTGGTTTGAATATTTGTTTCGTGGATTGTATGACTAAAATGAGGGGCTCTCACTTGGTGGGTACCTGAGCCCTAGCCAGGAGAGGGGAGCTGGTTCAGAGTTGATACAAGGAGTGCACTAATATATATGCACACTAACCACTGCCTGTATATCCTGCACACATATGGATGGTGTGTTCTAAATGTTTCTAGAGGTGTTATTATCAATAAAACAAAGATTCGTATTAAAAAACAGCAACAACCTAATTATCCATTAACTAATAAATGGATGAACAAATTGTAGTACACTTATACAATATAATGCTGGTAAGCAATAGATAGGGATGAGCTTACTCATACATGCACCAATGTGGATGAATTTCAAAAGCATTATTCTAAGTGAAGGAAGCTAGACACAACAGTCTATACACTGTATGGTTCCATTTCTATAACATTCCTAAAAAGGCAAAAATATAGAGACAGAAAGCAGATCAGTTTCATCGATAGGGGAGGGGAGAGGTTAAACTACAAAAGGGAACAAACAATCATTTGGGGGTGAAGGAAAGTTTCTATAGCTTGACTGAGGTCATATTTACACAACTGTAGATATTTGTCAAAACTTATCAAATTATACACTTAAAATGGGTAAATTTTATTAGATATAATTGTGCGTTAATACAGCTGATATTTTCTTAAAAGGCGAAAATCGTTTTCTTCCCCTTCTTACTTCTTAATACCTCATCAAGAGGCTTTAGAATAATTTCTTTTCTAACTTCTCTCCTCCAATTTCTCCCAGATCACCTAATTATTAACACCCCTCGAAGCAGCAGGGGAATAAACCGCTGTATTTTCCCTTCTTCCCAACTGCTAGATTGGATTTTCAGAGACCAGATGGCTCATGACTGAGCCAAAGGAGTCCTGGGGGCCAGAAACTGGGACAATGAGAAAATCAGGGGTAGGGATGGCTGAATGGGAAAAAATTGGACCTGCGCCTAGGGCCTGAGGGTCCCTCAGAAGTGCAGTAGTAACAGTGCTGAGAAGGAGATGAAGACCCGGCCCCCACTCTGCTGCTGGCCCTCAGGAAGGTCAATCCTCATAAATGAGGCTCCTATTCCTGCCTGGTTTATATCACTGAGTTGTGGGGATTCATCCAGTAATGCTTCAAATGTGAAACCACCTTGCGAGAAACAATAAACCCTGCACAGATGCAAAATCTTATCGTGACTATTACTGATATTATTAGAGTTTGCCACCACGGAATTCGGCACCCACAGCTCTACTTCAAGCAAAGACCTTCCAGGATGCCACACTGACTTCCTTCTCCTTATTCTCCACCCCCACCTTCAGGCCTGAGGGTTGGGGGCAGAATTCCTTTGCTCATTGGTGGAATCTGTCACAGCAGTCTTCCACAGGAAGTTTTGGAGAGATCTTAATAAGGCAAGTGATTACAGATGTTCCAACAACCAGGGACAAAAGGCGACAGAAAACATCACACTGGTGGTATCCAGGTCCGGAAGGACAACCAGACTGGGTGTTCATTGTTCAGTCCTGACTAAGTCTGAGATCCCCATGTGGACCTCACATTTACTAGGAATCTCTTCTTTCATTCTCTGCTCACTTTCCATTGGGACAGTTTTAAAGTTCACCTAGTCCTTGCTCCCCAAGGAACAGAAGGTTACAGACTCCTAGAGAGAGTTGCCTGCCTCTCCTTTTCAGAGAGCTTTTCCCTGAAAACAAACTGCAGGCTTTTCAGATGTTCACAGGAAGAAAATGCCTTTGGTCTTGCAGTAACACTGTGTTTCTCTGCTGTGCTCTCAGGAGCCCCAGGGGAAAGTGGAGAGGGCAGAGCACAGAACCTCACACTTCAACCCAGTTCTGATTTGGTCGGTTTTACCTACTAGGGATGCCCATTAGGTTTAATTTGCAGGGAAAAGTTTCCTTGTTTCAAAAAAGAAAAAACAGCTGGGAAAGCATTCTTCCAACCCTAACCCCTCCCACTGCAATTGGTGAAGCTCCCTAGATCTCTTCCAGTCACAGCTCCTCCTGGGGAAGAGCTGCTGGTCCCTCCCTTTCTCACTGCCTGGAGGAAGACTTCTTGAGTAATCCTACCTACCTCCTCTGTACAAACCCTGCCTTGGTCTCCTCCTCTGTAAAATGGGGTTAGTAACAGAACTTCTTTGAAGTATTGTTTTGAGGATGAAATGAATTAAAACATGCAAAGCACTCAATAGAACTTGACATATAGTAAATGCTTAATAAACATCAGCTGTTACTAATGTCCCACTTCTGCTTTGCCTCTCTCCCTTTGATCTCAGGGGAGAGTTGTCCCCTTCTCTTCAAGCCTCATCTGGTCTCTACAGCTCTCCCTCCTCTGTCCTTCACCTCCTGCCACCAGTCTTCAATGCTCTCATTTTCATAGACATTTTCTCTTCAGCATGTGCGTATGCTCCAATCTCTCATCCTAAAACATTATTTTTCCCTACAACTCTTCCCTTCCTTCTGTGACAGTGGGGAACTATAACCCACCCCACCAGTCTTTTGAGATTGTTTCTGTAAGTGCTGACTTTGACTAATATATTGTAGTTTGTGGATGAAATAGCAAGTTTATCTAAGAATCCCAGTGTCTTCTGAATTAACTTCAGAAGACACCGACCCTGGCCTTCAGTCATCCCAGTGTTGGGAGATTTGCTGATCTTCAACCATAAAACCAGGATGGTGTAAAATCAGGATGATGAAAATTAGGATGACACACACCAGACCATCACTTATCCAGTGTCAAGGTTCTTCTCAGAATGGACTGAGGTGGTCCACACATAGAGAACTTTTCAACCCCTCCTCTTGATCTCTTTGTTTTGCTTTCCCTCTCCCTCCTTATAAAATTGCCTGCCTGCACTGAGAGGTTGAGATGGGCTTTGAGACAAGAGTCCCCCATCTTTTCAGGATACCAGCACTCAAATAAATAACTTTCCTTTTCACCAGCACCTGTCTCACGATTTTGGCTTTCATTGCAGCAGGCAGCCAGAGACCTGCGTTTGATTATACTTCTACAGCCAGCCTTTCAGGAAGAGCTGTTTGCTTTCAGAGACATTCTTTCATCTTGATTTCCTGCCAACTTGCTGCCAACAGTTCTTCTCCTACAGCCCTAATAGAACTCTCACCAGGGGGGTCCCCAAGGATCTGGTTTCCCAATCCAATGGAATTTCTCAGTTCCTAATTGACTTTTCTGTAGTACTGATTGGCCAAACTCTCCTTCTGTTAACACCCTCCTCCCTTGACTTCCAGGGAAGGGGTCTGCCTGCTCTTCCTACTAGTACCTTATATTCATGGTAATAGGAAAAAAAACCAGCCACCATGCTGGGAGGAGCCCAAAGAAGTCTACGGGGAGGTCCCTGTGGGGAGAAGCAAACAACCACCACCAACCCACCATCCATTTGATGACCATCTTGAAAACGAATCTTCTAGCCTTGGTCAAACCTCTCCAAATGATGCCATGTGGGCAGAAAAGAACTGTCCTTAACAAGCAGATTTCTTAGTTAAACAGGTACTTATTGATGTGTAAGTTCCAGGGTGGTTAAAGGACATTAAATTTGGGGAGGTTTATTATGCATCTCATAGTGGATTAGGGTTTTTGGCCCTTCTTTCTCTCCAATTAGACTATAAGCCGCTTCAGGGAGAGGCATATCTCTGTATCAGATACTGATTTAATTAATATCACCCTTCCATACATATTAGCCCTGTGAGGTAGGTACTAATATTGCCATTACTTCCTTTCTTCCCACTTTAAAAAATATTTTATTGTTATCCTATTACAATTGTCCCAATTTTCTCCCCTTTACCCTCCTCTGCGCAGCCCACTGCCCACTCCCACAGCCAATCCTCACCCTGTTGTCTGTGTCCGTAGGTCATTCATGCATGTGCCTTGACTACTCCCTTCCCCTTCTTTCCACCCTTTTGCCCCTCCTCCCTCCCCTCTGGTCACTGTCAGTCTGTTTGTTGTTTCCATGCCTCTGATTCTATTTTGCTTGTTAGTTTATTTTGTTCATTAGGTTCCTCTTATAGGTGAGATCATATGGTATTTGTCTTTCACTGACTGGCTTACAAGGCTGAGAGAAAAGGAGTGGCTCAAATTGAACTGGAAACAGAGGACCCCATCCCCTTTTCCCATTTCCTTAAGAAGGCATGAAAGCACGCTTTCCCCAAGGGAAAGGATCATCTCTTATCCTTACTGTCTCCCCACAGAGCTCAGAAGACAATGAACAATCTATAACTGCTTGCTTCTCCATTTATTTACTGAGCACTTACTGCCTGTCAGGACTTGACATACAGTAACTAAAAAACAATAGACTGAAGAGATAGATATTATCATCACTATTTTACATATGAGTAGAGAAATTTAGTAAAAAGGTGAAAGTCACACTGCTAGGAAGAGGCTGAGGTAGGTCTTGAATCCAGTCCCGATCACAGCCCCCCACATTATTCTACTACCACAGAAGAGGCTGTGCTGTACAGTGGGCCAAAGAGGAGGCCTGGGTTCAAATTCTAGAGACATCTAGCTGTGTGGTTTGGGGCTAGTCACTTGAGCTCTCTGGACCTATTCCCTGATCTGTGAAGTCCACTTCCTCACTGGGTTGCTTTGAGTGTCCTGAGAGGTAGCCAGCACGAAAGCTCTGTGGATGACGCAGAGTGCAGGCAGCATGCAATTGCTAGTTGTTACTGCAATGGCCCATCTCATGGACCACCATATGCCCTTCTGGAAATGTGACTTCATTTCAGGGAGGTGGCAGGCAAAGGTGAGTGACTTTGACTTAGAATCAGGCTGATTTGAACACACATAGCACCTTTGCCATTTATAGCCCTGTAACTTTGGGAAAGTCTCTTAACTACTCTGGGCACTTCACTTATCTCTCAATAGGCATAATGATTGTAGAACCTCATTTGATAGTTAAGAATTAAGTGACCAAAAGTACCTTATGAATTCAGCCCACAGTAGTGTATACTAAATGATAGTCACTCTATTCTTGAATTAGCTGCTGTACTCCCCAATCAAATGACATACTCCATGCCTTGTATGTTTCTCTGTCTCCATGCACATGCACAGGCCTGCCGCTGATTACCTGTTCAACATTTGCTAAACTGAGGGCAGAGTCTGCCTGGGTCAACTGCCTTTCTCTTTAAAATTTCACTTATACAACACAGTGTTATCAACTATGATCATTGTGTTTTCCATTAGGTTCTGAGACCTTTCATCTAATAGCTGAAAATCTGTACCCTTTTACTGAACTCTCCCTATTCCACCACCCCTTAGATACTGGTAACCAATTATCTCTTTTTCTCTAAGTTTGACTTTAAAAAAAAAAATCCACATGTAAGTGATACCATGCAGTATTTGTCCTTCTCTGGCTTATTTCACTTAGCATAATGCCTTCCAGGTCCATCCATGTTGTCACAAATGGCAGAATTTCTTTCTTTCTTAGCCACAAGAAAATAACATTCCATTGTGTGTATGTGTATGTGTATGTGTATCTCGATTTTTCTTTATCCACTCATCCATTGATGGACACTTATGTTTTTATTGTGAATAATGCTTCAATAAACATGTGAGTGAAGATCTCTCTTCTACATCCTGTTTTCCTGTACATACATGTAGCCAGAAGTGGGAGTGCTGGATCATATAGTAGTTCTATTTCTTAATTTTTTGAGGAACCTCCATACTGTTTTCCACAGTGGCAGCACCAATTTACAGTCCCACCAACACTTTTTATCTCTTGTCTTTTTGATAATAGCCATTCTAACAGGTGTGAGGTGATACCTCATTGTGCTTTTGATTTGTGTTTCCCTATGATTAGTAATGTCAAGTACTTTTTCATATGCCTGTTGGCTAATTGTCTGTCTTCTTTGGAAAAACATCTATTCAGGTCCTTTTCTCCCATTCTATAGGTTGCCTTTTCATTTTGTCGATGGTTTCCTTTGCTACACTGGACCTTTCTAGTTGCATGTAGTCCCACCTGTGAATTTTTGCTTTTGTTGCTGAGCACATTCCTTATCACATTTACGACAGTGGTGGACACACAATGCTGCTGTCTTTCTTTTGTTACAGCACTTCACAGTTTATACAGTATTTTCTCACACGTTTTTGAATCTTTGTATCCCCTTGTGAGTTACACATAGTTATTCCCCTTTGCAGACGATGAACAGAGATGTGACCTGGTTTTCTTGCGGTCACACAGGTGGAACCAGTGTTGCACTGAAGTCCTCTGGTCCTAGGAGTGCTCTGTCATGGAGCAGCGAGGGAGGAACATATATTTGAAAGAGGAATTCCAACAGGGCCCTTTCTCAAACCAGAGGAGATGGCATGGTTCTGCAGGAAGCCAGCAGATTATAGGTTTGGCCACTGGGGTGGCTAGGAAACTTAGACAGGTTATCTGATCATCTTCAGTCTCAGTTTCCCCAGCTGTAAAGTGGAGGTCATAAAAGAAATAACCTCATAGGATTTTTGTGAAGGTCAAACAAGATAACCTATATCATGCTTAGTATGCAATGCTTAGCATGTAGCAGAGCAACATACAAAATCTGTACCACACACTGGTATGGGGAACAGGAAGTCTAGTGTGCAAAGCCCAATTTTGCCACTTTCTAGTGAATAGCTTGGCCTGCTTGAGCCTCAGTTTTCTTACTTGTAAAATAGGGCACTAATAGTATTTACCTCCAAGTATGATCATGAGGGGTATGTGAGTGAATATACCCAAAGTGTTAAGAACCATGCCAGGCTCAGTTGATATGCCCCTGCTGCTCCTAGACCTGGAGTTCGTCACCATCAGTTGGGGGGATGGCACAGCTTCTATCTGTGGCCAAATTTTATGATTAGGAAACAGACTAAAGTGGATGAAAGCCTCAGCCGGAGATCCCAGCCTGAACCAATCTTCAAATCTCCAAATTCTGCCTACCCTTTAGGGCCCAGCACTAAAGACATTTCACCTGCAAAGTCTTCCCCAGCTTGTGCTTATGCCTCCCCGGCAGCACTTCCGTCTGGACTCCCACAGCAGCCTCCCTAGCAGGCTCCAACGTCAGTGTTTTCCACCATGTATTGCCAATGTCCATATACATGTTGCATCTCTCTATACGAGAGTCAGCTTTCCAGGACAGAGCCATGACTGCGACCAATTCATGTCTACATCCAGTACTGGATGTAGCCTGGCTCGTAGATACCATTTATTGACTCGATGCATGAGTAAGTTTCTATTACTGAGGATGCTAGAGAGAAATAGGAATTAAATGTGCACATACATGAAATGGGCACAGGCATGGAAAAAGCCCAAGCACATACCATAGAGACATCATCCTCACATGTGCAAGGCAGTGTGCAAGCCCTTCCCATACATTCCCTCATTTTACTGAAGAGGAGACTCAGAGAGACTAAGACACTTGCTTAATATCACACAGTTTCAGCATCAACCTGGCAGTCCAGGGAAACTTAACTCAGACTAGGAACCTCAGTCTGTAACTTGAGTGCGCCAGGAGGCTCCAAGCTTCTCCTCTTTACGCTCACCACCCCAGCCCAGCCCGAGAACTGCCAGGCTTCCTCTCAGGCTCCAAGCTGCACACTGCCCTCTCTCCTTCCTGCCCAGCAGGATGGTACTGCCGGCAATCCAAGAGCCATTCAGTTGCCTACCTCAAAGCTTATTTGAAGTCCAATACCTTTGTAGGGAGCCAGGAGGGTATCCGGCGCCAGGCAGGGTGGCTCAGTGTGAATGACAAAGCTGGGAGCTTGGCTGTACCCTGTCAGCTTCTCTCACAAGAGATCTCTTTATTACCTGGCAGACGGGCACCTGGCTGACGGGCAAAGCCAGCTTGAAAGGACACATCAAGGCCAGCTGGCCCACACCAACCTCAGAGGTCACTTCGCACCACGGCCTACCCCATGATGCCAGAGCAACAGGCCCGCATGGTGTTAACTCACCCAACCTTAATCAACTGTGGGCATGCATTCTTTTTCCGGGAATAGTGAAGATAAGTCTAGATCAATAATAATAACTACATTTGTGCAGTAGTTCTGATTTATGGAAAATAGTAGTAATAATAATATTCTATATTACAATTATAATAATTAATGTTAATATTAATGCCACTTGACTGATGAGGAAACTAAGGCCAAGCAAGGTGTGATGACCTCCTGAGAACCCCCCGGTGAGACTCTAGCCCCAGCCCTTCCAATGCTGCACGCTGCCCAGCACCAATCTCACTGTACCACTCAACCCCACAGCAGGCGTCGCAGGGGAGGAGATGCCTGGGCTGTGGATGGAGGAGCCTTGATTTTGCCCTCCATAGTGCAGGCAGACTCTTGGAGTTAGACAAAAACATAAAACCTTATCCAGCCAATCCCCATTCCCACAGCTGCAACTGACTTCCTAGTGACCTGCTCATGTGTACCCACCCATCTCACATATGTACAGAAACTCCTATTGCTTTTGGTAAATCAGCTACATGCCAACATGCAACCTGCTTTCATATACCTGCTTGGGTGAGCAAAGATTCATACACATAAACACCCACATGCCTCTTGGTGCACACACACACTACTTAACACACACGCCTTACTTCACGAACACACCCAGAGCTCTCATAGAAATGCACATAGGTCCTGAATATACAGTGGTCCTTTGGTTTCTGTAGGGGTTGGTCCCAGGACCTCCCACAAATACCAAGATCTACAGATGCTCATCTCATATATATGTAGTATTTGCATATAGTCTGCACACACTCTCTGATATACTTTAAATCATCTTTAAATTACTTATAATTCCTAATACAACATAAATGCTATGTAAACAGTTGTTAGGCTGTATTGTTTAGGGAGTAATGGCAAGAATAAAAAGTTTGTTCACGTTCAGTACAGACAAAACCATGTAGGTCTACTAAATAATACACATCAGCAACAACATAACTTTTTTGCTCACAAATATTTTTGATCCATGGTTAGTTGAGTCCACAGATGCAGAATCTCCAAATACGGAGGGCTGATTGTAGTCCCAGTCTCACGCTCAGTATAAACCTGTGCACATACAGTTCTGAACATACATGTACGTGAATGTACACACACTCTTAGATGTGCAAATATACATATACATATTTTCACATAGAACCCTGCATGTGCAGGTATTTGCACACACATTCACACACACGCAGAACTGAGACCAAGAATGTTCCATCCCCTGTGGGACCCCTCCAAAGCACATGGGCCATGGAAGGATGTCATGTCCCATAAGGATCTGTAATTCGTCCATCTTCTGGCTACATGTGGGTGGCATTCTTATATTCCTCTAGTCCAGCCTTGCATGGCATGACAGAGATGAGTGGGCCAAGGGCCAAGCTCAGAGCTGCAGCAAAATGAACAACTATCACGTGGGCATGCGGCTCCCAGCCTTTTCGTCCCTGAACACTGAGCCGTGTTCTGGATCAGGCCTTGCCTGTGCCAGGCACTTCCCACGCCACAGGGGACACCCTGCAACTAGAGTGGGGATAACTATGCTTGGGTATAAGAGGCTAAAGCTTGCATGTGAATCTTGAAGACGCCACTGTAGCTGTGTGACCTTGGGTGGGTCACCTGAACGTCTCTGAGTCTCAGTTACCCTATCTGTGAAATAGGGATAATGCCTTTCTATTAGGATTGTGTGGATAAAATGAGATAATAAATGTACATAAATGCCCAGCACATAGCAGAAATTAGTACATGGATATTGAAAGATTAGATAAATAATTGAATATCAAATGATTGTGAACTGCACTCCAGGGCTCTCTGTGTGGAACCGCTGTCCCTCTTTTGCCCTTTGAATCTATTTTCTGTAGTTGTGGGTCACATTGCTCCCCTGCTCAAAGTCCCCACACCCATCTTAAAGTACAACCTTTCCTCTCCAGCTATCACCCCACTTCTATGTTCCTCTTTGTAGCAAAACTCATCAAACAGTTTTCTATACTCACTTTCTACAATTCCTCTCATTCTGTCATCTTTTATACTTATTAGGGAAATTTCCAACATACTTCTTGCCAGTCTTCTAGCCCCAACATTTTTGCTGGAGTATTGCAAAGCAGGGCTCCTCGACCTCCTCCTCCTGGTCCGAGGACACCGCTTACATTATCACCTCAGCTCTGCCTTCTCTCGCCACCCTCACCCTTGTCCATGGAAAAATTGTCTTCCACGAAATCGGTCCTTGGTGCCAAAATGGTTGGGGGCCGCTGCTTTAAAACATACCCCCAGAAATAATATCGTTTCACCCAGAATGCATCTCGAATAGGTAAGAACTTTAAAAAAGATATTACAGTATCATTATTACATCTAACTAAACAACAATTCTCTACTATCAGCTAGTATGTCATGTGTGTTCCAATTTCCCTGATTGCCTTAAAAATGTCTCTTTACAGTTGCTTCATCTGAATCAGGACTAATCAAAGTCCACATGTTACATTTGGTTGACTTGTCTCTTCAGTTTCTTTTTCCTTCTCTCTTAAACCCACACTAACCAAGCTTCCACACCCACAACTACACTTTTGTGGGTCACCAACTCCTCAGTGTTGCTAAAGCCAGTAGATAGTTCTCATTCCTCACCCAGCTCCAGAGTTTGACTCTACGTTCCTGTCCTCCTTGCTGAAATACCTCTTTGCTAGAACACAGAATGGCCCTCCAGGTTTCCCCCTCCCTCTCAGCTTTTGTCCCTACCTCTTGACATTGGAGTGCTCCAAGGCTCCATCCCTGCTCCTCTTCAGTCTACTTTATTCACTCTTAGGTGGTGTCATCTAGTCTCAAGTCTTTAAAAGCCATCTCAAATTTATACCTGCAGTGTCTTCCAAAAGCCTGATCGTCTCCACTTGAATATCCAATAGGCATCTCCACCTTAACATGTCTAACTCTCCACCCCTCATCTTTCCTCCCACAGACTTCCCCAACTCATTCTTCCAATAACTTTGACCCAAACTCTCTGACTCACCCTCTACTTGTCTTTCTCTCATACCTCACATAAATCCCTCAGGAAGCACTGTTGCTTCAACTGCTGCTTCCATCTCTTACCTGGACTTTACAACGGCCTCCATTCTGATCTCTGTCTCTGGCTTTCTTCTACCTTCAGTCTATTCTCCACCCAAACTTGACCAAGCAGCTGAAGTTTCCTGTAAGCATTCTCTGCTCAAAACTATCCAACTGTTACTGGATTTTCTTACGTAAAACCCAAACTCTTCACAACAGACTCCAAGGCCCTACCCGCATTTCTCAGCAAGAAACACTGTTATTTAGGGCAGGAAAACTTTTCCTTGTGGGTACTGTCCTGTGCTCTTTCAGACTGTTTGACATAGACCTTGTTCCTTCAGTGCCAGTAGGGGAACACTTCTCCCCGACATGTCAAGTATGGTTTCACTGTAGCATCTTTCCTGCAAGCATTTTCACCACAAATACTATTACCCCATAATTAATTGGCAGTAAGGCAGTTTTGCTGTAAAAAAAAAAAAAAACAACAACAGATAAAATCACAACAAATAAAAGAGGGACATTAAAGTGAGTAACAAAATGGAAAAGACTTTATTGTGAAATACAAAATTTTGAATATATTTATTTTTTAAGTAAATTTATTGATTATGCTATTACAGTTGTCCCATTTTTCTTCTCCCCCTTATTCCCCACCAGTTTGCATCCCCATCCCATCAGCATTCCTGCCCCCCTTAGTTCATGCCCATGGGTTGTACATGTAAGTTCTTTGACTTTTCCATTTCCTGTACTATTCTTAACCACCCCTTATCTATTTTGTACCTACCAATTATGCTTCTTATTCCCAGTACCTTGTCCTCCATTCTCCCTCCTCCCCTGCCCCGCTGATAACCCTCCATGTGATCTCCATTTCTGTGATTCTGTTCCTATTCTAGTTGTTTGCTTACTTTTTTTCTGTTTTTATTTTTAGGTTCAGTTGTTAATAGTTGTGAGTTTGTTGTCATTTTACTGTTCATAGTTTTGATCTTCTTCTTTTTCTTCAATAAGTCCCTTTAACATTTCATATAAGAAGGGCTTGGTGATGATCAACTCCTTTAACTTTACCTTATCTGGGAAGCACTTTATCTGCCCTTCCATTCTCAGTGATAGCTTTGATGGATAGAGTAATCTTAGATGTAGGTCCTTGCCTTTCATGACTTTGAATACTTCTTTCCAGCCCCTTCTTGCCTACAAGGTTTCTTTTGAGAAACCAGCTGATAGTCTTATGGGAACTCCTTTGTAGGTAACTGTCTCCTTTTGTCTTGCTGCTTTAAGATTCTCTCCTTATCTTTAATCTTGGGTAATGTAATTATGATGTGCCTTGGTGTGTGCTTCCTTGGGTCTAACTTCTTTGGGACTCTCTGAGCTTCCTGGACTTTCTGGAAATTTATTTCCTTTGCTAGTTTGGGGAAGTTCTCCTTCATTATTTTTTCAAATAAGTTTTCAATTTCTTGCTCTTCCTCCTCCTCTTCTCCTTCTGGCTCCCCTGTGATTTGGATGTTGGAATGTTTAAAGTTGTCCCAGAGGTTCCTAAGCCTCTCCTCGTTTTTTTGAATTCTTGTTTCTTTATTCTGTTCTGGTTGAATGTTTATTTCTTCCTTCTGCTCCAAATTGTTGATTTGAGCCCCACTTTCCTTCCCTTCACTGTTGATTCCCTGTATATTTTTCTTTATTTCACTTTGCCTTTACATTTTCCTCTATTTTGCAACCATACTCGACCATTTCTGTGAGCATTCCGATTACCAGTATTTTGAACTGTGCATCTGATAGGTTAGCTACCTCTTCATTGCTTAGTTCTATTTTTGGAGCTTTGATCTGTTCTTTAATTTGGGCCATATTTCTTTGCTTTGGGGCAGTTATTACATTGTAAGGGGCAGAGCCTTAGGTATTCATCAAAGTGGAGCAGCTCACAACACTGCCTTGTGATGCTGTGTGTGGGCGAGGGGTCAGAGGGCACAATGACACTTGCTTGGCTCTCACCAGCTTTCAGTCACTTCCCCCACTACCCACAAGCAAATTGGGCCCCTCTGGTACTGATTCCCAGGTGGGTGGGTTTGTGCATGTTCTAGGACCCTGTGCGTCTCCAATGAACACTCCTGTGAGGCTGGGAATTTCTCCCACCACCAGAACCCCCACAGGTTTTTATAGCCAGAGGTTTTGAGGCTTTCTTTCCTTGCATTGGAACCCTGGGTTGTGTGGTCTCTCTCGCTCCCCAGTTGTTCCTCCTGGTTTATTCACATGTAAATGTGGGACCGCCAGCTGCCACCTCACCTGCCTGGGTCCTTCTACCTGGTCCGCCAGCCACCACCTTGCCATGTGTCCTCTCCACCCTTGCTGCCCATCTCCACCCCTCCTACCAGTTTGGAGAAATGTTTCTTTAACCCCTTGGTTGTCAGACTTCCATACAGTTTAATTTTCTGGCAGTTTTGGTTGTTTTTCGTTTTTAAATTTGGTGTTGTCCTCCTTTTGGCTGTGTGAAGGGGCAAAATGTATCTACCTATGCTTCCACCTTGGCTGTAAGTCATATTTTGAATACATTTAAAATTTACATAGATTCATGGTAATACAGAGCAAATAACTGATTTTATATTGTTTATTGTACTTAAGCACTTGTCTTCATTCTATGGGAAATGTGGGTTCAACTCAGTGCCTTCTTTCTCCTCTTAGTGTAGTTTCAAAGTGAGAAACCAAGTAACTCTTGGTGTAAAAATCCTCATGTGGAAGAAAGTCTATTTTAAAACATTGCTATGTATCTATATTCTCCACCACTTCCTCGATGGAGAAATGAAACCAATCTGACCAACTCCCCCACCCCGCAACAAAAACCAAAAAACCTCTTAACCAGTTATTTCACCCTTTTTTACAGCAAAATTGCCATACAGCCAATTAGTTATGAAGTGAAAAATGTCTGCAGCAAAAATGCTTATAGCAAAGAAATCTATGGCAAAGATACTGTCATGAAAGTACCTAGAACGTCTCCCTTAACCCTGCCAGCCATGTGACAACGAAAATGTCCCCATACATTCTCAGCTGAGAATCCCTTACAAGATTTGCTGTACCCCTGCCCCCTCCTTCCCTCCCTACACCCCATGGATGGCTCTGGTTTGGCCTCAGACTATTCTCCCTGCACTCCCTCTACTATCTTACTGGACCAAACAGGCAAGCTCCCACACAGGGCCTTGGTGCTGGCTGTTGCCCGTTGCAGAGGACAACAGCCAGCACCTTCTCCAGGTCTTTGCTCATGTGTTATCTTCTCAGTGAGGCCTGCCTAGGGCATGCTGTTTGAAATTACAAATCCCTTTAGTCTTAGGCCCCCTTCTCTATTTTTCTCCAGACCACTTTCCCTGTCAGATGTACTATCTGTGTTAATTATTATTCTTATTTATTTATTTATTTTTTGCCTCTAAGCTTCATGAAGGGATTTGGGGATTTTGGGTTCACTGCTGTACCCAGTGCCCAGAACAGTAATATGTACACAGTAGGCAAGCAATAAGCATTTGTTAAGTGAAAGAAAAGCTGCAGATGCCATGAACATAAACTTACGTAGAGAAGAAAACAAGCACTTCTAAGTCACAGGAATAAAGAATTAATTTCATTCTTAGAAAGGACTGGAGTATGCTCAGCCTCCGGTGGTAAGTAGAGGGAGAGGCTATGAGAACCTCAATTTATTTCTCAGATCAGTTCAGGAAGACTTCCTGAAAGAGATGGGGTTTCAGCTCCTTTTGAATCAGATTATAACACCCCGGCAACTCCCCCAACCCCAGGGGACAAAAGTAAGCCAAGCTAAAAGAGTGTTGAAAAATTTTCAGGCTGGGAAGAACACTCCATAAATCTTATTTCTAATGTAATTTACCAATATCTGTAGGGGACTGAAGCCAAGTCAGCAGCTGTGGGGCTAAGTTCAAATGGAACCCCTTGACAAAGCCTGCCCACTCCCACCCCTGGACCTTCAGAAAAGGCCACCCTAAATGACCACACAGAGGCAGGCTATCCTGATTTTGCTTTCCAAACTCTCAGCAGGCAAGAAGAAAGAACCTAGATTCACAGCCATTTAATGAAATACTTTGCAGCTATTAAAAACAATGAGGCAGGTTCTTCTTATACCTAAGATGGAAGGATCACCAAAACAAATTATTAGGGGGAAAAAAGCAAGGTGCAAAACAGTGTATAATATACTACCATTTGTGTAAAAGGACATACATACACACACATGCACATGTGCGCGCACACACACACATTTGAATGTACACAGAATTCAAAATTGCTAACAGTGGTTGCTGGTGGGGCGGCAGTGGGAGCGAGTGGGTTGGAAACAGGTGGGGAGACACTTTTCATTGTAATCTCCTGCATCTTTAAAATTTTGTACTATATCAATATATTACCTACTTGAAAGGAGCGAATTAAATTTTAAAAAGAACACAACCAGACTGACAAATTAAAAACCAATAGGCCCATGTGAACAGTCAGGGTTTATGGTATTAAAACAGAAGATACCTGCGTATCTATAGGTGACCTGAAGTCAGAGGACAGACTTTAAGTAGAAAAGAGCCCAGGGGCTTTAGCTGACCTGTCCCTTCTGTGGCCTAGGGCTGAGCAAGCCAGTGGGTCCAAAGGTGCCATCCTGAGCCAGGCTGGGTCACAACTTACATGACTGAGGCAGCGGGTTAGGGGGTGGTCTGGCTATACCCCCTGGATGGAAGGGCTCCCTTCTGGCTCCTGTTCTAGGAAGCAGGGAGGAGATCAGGCACAGCAACCCACAAAGCCACATGCAGCAGGAAGAGGTAGGTTTAGGCATGTTCCCCTGAAAGAAAAGGAGACTGGGGTTGGGGACATAGTGGACAGAAGGCCAGGGAAGGAGGTATGACTGTCTTCAAATGTTCGAGGGGCTGCCAAAGAGGAAAAGAAGAGTCCTGTTCTGAGCCTTCTGGAAGACACAGAAAGGTGAGGAAGTGTCCTCTACCTTTAAAAGCACTTTCTGGCCCAGTTCTTGCCAGAAGGGTCCCAAAATAACAGCGACAACGCTACTTTGAGTTCTCACTGTGTGCTAGTCATTTGGCTTACTTGGTGATTTCTTATCTTAATGTTCACAGCAATCCCACCAGGTTAGTGCTATCTCCGTTTTACAGATAAGAAAACCAAAGCTGTCACTGCTCAAGATCACACAGTAAAGATTCAGACCCAGTGCCACAGTCTCCGTGTGTGTGTCACTGAGACGAAACAGTGCGTTTTCATGCTCAATAGCGCAGCTACACAGGCAGAGAACTGGACAAGCAAGAGGCAAACAGAGGGAGAGGAGGGCTCGTCATGCTTATGGATGGAATTAGGGTAGATCTGTTAGCTGAAATGCTTCATCATAGGTTGGCCCACAATTCTCAGATTATGTGATTCATAAAATTCAAATATAAATATGGGGAGGCTAAGATAGAGCTGGGCTTCTCTTGCCAAAGACGGTGTATGCTGAGTAGAAGCTGCAACTCCATGACACCATCCTGATCCCAGATCCTCTTAACGGTCCTCACCTCCCGCCTTCTGCAAAGGGAATCCACACCCAGCAGCCCGGGCTGAGACCTAAGGAGGCCGGGGAAGGGGACGCACTTCAGCACCGAGGGCCCCATCCCTGGGGAAGTGGCCGGGCGGAGAGTGAGAAGGTCGTAGGCTGGAGCCAGGATGCCGTCAGGCTCCCGGGCTACGGCGGCAGGAGCTGCAAGGCCGGGCGGTGACGCAGCACGGAAGCCCCTTTCCCTCCCCTCGTTCCCAGGCAAGGTTGGGAGGCGACGGAGGCGCTAGGGGTGCTCCCAGACGCCATAGGCGGGCGGGTTGCGAGCGTGCCAGGCTGAGCCGGCGGGGGCGCTCTGGCGGGGAAAGACCTAGGGAAACAGCCACACTTGGGAGACTGGCCAGCGATGGGCGCCCGAGAAGCCGGGGTGGAGGCTGGGAACTCGGGGGAGCGCAAAGCCCCGGAAGCCGAGAAGGGGCGCCGCGGTCTGCCAGCGCCTGAGCGTCCAGGTGTGGCGCGGGGCAGGAACGGCGCCGGGGCTGCGCTTCCTGAGCGCATGACTCAGCACTGCCTCACCCAGTGGGGGCGTAGGGGCGCGCGCGGGGTGCAGCGACAGCGCCTGGATTCCCTGTGCCGGGGGCCCACCCAGCGGGGATGCGCAGACAGGTGCGTGGGCCTGGAGGTTCCATTCTGCCTGTCAGCAGCTCCCCGGCCCACCCACACAGCCTCAAGCACGACTCCGGGTTCCTCCCCCCCACCCAACGAGAAGCCCCCGGGGACGCGGCCGGAGGAGGACTGGCTTTCCCCAGGCTTTCGGAGCGAGTTTGGAAGCAGGGGCCAGGAGAGGGGACACGAGATGGGGAGAGGGCTGGATCCGGAGCTCTGCTTTCAAGCTGCTTGCGGATTTTCAGCATTAATGGCTGGAAGGAGCCCAGTGGAAATTCCTGGGGTATTTAGAGCTGGAGGCCCCTGCAGAATTCACCTCATCCTTTCCGGACCTTCAGGGACGACCTACGTGGGGCCCACCGGTGTCTACCTCCCCCCTCCCTTTTTTTTCTTTCTTTTCTCGGAAGGGAGAAGGAATTCAGTCACAATCGGCTCCCCATCCTGAGCTCCCTTCCGAAGGCTCTTATCATTTGGAAGTCACTTTTTACGTTTCAGCTAGGTCCTTCGTGCTGTAGCAACCTCCTAACTTGGTGAGCTGAGGGGAGAGAGGGGCAAAAAATGATTGTTCCCTGTTGGCCTACGGAAGGGGAGTGGTTTGCTCCGAGCTTACACTTGGGGTCTGTGAGGGTGGGCACAGAAGGCAGGAGTCCTGACATCTCGGTGGAGACCAGCTGCTTGGAACTAAAGTATCCCCGTTATCTGTGGAATTACCTTTGGCCTTCTCTGATGGGCTATTGTGAGTTAAGTAGCTCCAAGAATGTCAAAGATGCAAATGAGCCAGTTTGGAAGCATTTTGGGCATCTGTTCATAAAAACCAGGCTGTGCACAGGAGTCACTGAAACTACACAGAGAAGAGATTCCCAACTGCTTTGTCAAGTTTTTGTTGCTGTTTTTAAATAATCATTGTGTTGAGTTGATGTGTTGAATGAAAATTGTGGTCGATTCAAATCTTTCATCAAGGAATTATGGGACTACCTTGCCTCTCTGCCTGGGATGTGGGGTGCGTTCCTCTTGCTGGAAGGAGGGAGACAGCTGCTTTGACCTGAGGTATCCAGAGCCCCGAGAGGCCATGTGGCACAAGGCTGTGGCCGCAGGTAGGCCAAGTCAGGTGCAGGGAAATACCACACTGCACTTTTTCCTGCATCTGGTGCACCCCCCTGCTGTCTGGTACCTGATCTTCCAAACATAATAGCTTAATAGAGAGGCCCAGGTGCCCCACTCCTGCACCCACCCACCCTGCAGGCAGGCTTCTCCCATGGGCTCTCAGCCTCCAGGGAGCTGGTCTCCTTCTTGCGTGAGAGAGACTGAAGGATAGAAAGCCTAGAGCCAGACACTGCAGGTCCACTGCATTTTACAGAGGGGAAGAGCCAGGAGGAACTGGCCAGACAAGGGAGATGAAACAAGCCATGCAGAGAAAGAACGAACCCTGAGTCCCGACAGGGTGACAGACCAGGTTCTCCTGTGGAGGCAGGGAGAAGGCCTATGCTGAGCTTCACTGTGAGAACCACACGTCTTCCGTACGGCGTGGGTGACACCCATCTCCTCCAGCCTTCAGCAACACAGTCACCCATGCGCAGTCCCACACACACATCCAAACCATACATACATCCACTCTCCCTCCCGTCTAACGTTTTCCTGTACAGAGCTGACATTGCCTAACTGAGAAAAAGGAAGAAAAGCCCTAGAGCCTGGGTGTTGTTTTCTCTTGCAGCTCCAGGCTAGCTCGTGACCCCAGAAACCAGCTCTCTCTCCTCTGTCCCTTTTTACCTGGAAACATGGCCACAGTTTAGGCTTCCTTTCCCTCCCATCCTCAGAGACCCATTGCCCATTTCTAGTTCAACCTGTTGACAAGGCTGTGTGTGTGTGTCTGACTGAGATGAAACACTCAAAACTGCTTTTTCGTGCTTACCTGTGCACAGGCTGAGGACTGGGCTAGTTAGAGGCAAACGCAGAAGGAGAAGAGGGCTCGTCATGCTTATGGATGGAATTAGGGTAAGATCCGTTAGCTGAGAGGAGCACCCATGTCCCCCTCACTCCCCAGCCAGCCTTAACAGCTGAGCCTCAGGTCCAGCCTTTTACACATGCTGAAGAAACTGCTGCTGGGCCGAAGCACAACCTGCTTGCCCAGTGGGGCCTCCCTCCAGCTGAGATCTTCAGTCCTGACAACAAACCCTCTTCTCCCTCCACTCAAACATCTATGAACTTGCCTGGGCCCTACATACTAACAGTTTATTCATTCAAGCAGTGTTTATCAAATACCTCCTAGATGTTGACTTAGTCTCTCATCCCCCATTCTCCTTAGGCCCATGCAACACCAACCTCTACTGCCTTTGAGGCCTTTCTACCCACGACTTCCTGCTCCACAGCACACCTCATAGACTTGTGTGAAATTTTGCAATCCAAAAAACTATTTTAAGATCCTAGAAAGAATCAAAAAAGCTTACCAAGCTCCAGGATACTCCTTAAATTCCTGCCTTATGACTTTTATACATGAAGCTCATTGGGAAAGCATCACATCTACGGCCCAGATAATTACTTTTCCCAAACAAGCCAGTGAGGGAGTGTTCCCAGGGCCCTCCCCTTTGCTTGCCAGGTCCAGGCAAGGCAGTTCCAATTCCCTACAAACTATAGCAGAGATAAAGATTATTTAGGTTCTGGACAGTTGCCTTCATGAGCCCTTCAACTCCTTCTGAGCCTCTTGTCCTGGTCCTAAGTCAACCAGTGTCACTATGGCAACCTCCTCCCTTATCAAATCTGCTCTCAGACATGGTTCAAACAAACTCTTCGTGGGGAAGTATAAAAGGCTGATGTAGCTAAAAGTGTTGTCCCCCCCGCCCCGTCCTGGGATAATTTACATTTTAACAAGGGTATAACCTTGAAGTACCCAAGAGAAGCCCTCCCTAATATCTGGCATAAGCAAGATATTCTGGAAGGCAGAGAGATCTCCCTGAGTCCCCTAAACCCCTGTAACTAGCTGTAAGTTTGGCCCTGCACACCCATGAAGCAGTCCTGCCCGGTTCTTTCGGTACAGCACTGTGTATTATCAAGAGCACTGGATGAAGAATCCTGCCACTAACTAGTTCGGAAGCACCAGTCACTTCTGTCTTGGGTCATAGTTTTCTCATTTCCTAAATGAGTTTAGACAAAACGACCTTTTATAGGACCTTTCCAGATCTGACCTTCACCTGACTCCCCAGAGGAATTAGGGGACCCTATTCCATTTCCTAAAACCCCCTGGCCCCTGCAGCTGTAGCCTAGAGGGAATGGCCTGATGCCAGCACAGGAAGTGGGCAGACTTGGACAAGCCTGCATGCCCTCTATCCATAGCAGCCTGCCCACTGGCCGAAGAAAAGAAGTACCACTCAGTGCGCACACCAGTCTTGCAGTGTTACATAACCCTCCCAGATGGGATATTCCAAACAAAGAGCAACAGCAAAACAGCCCCAACAGACAGCCACAGTGGTCTTTGCCTATGGTGGCCTCACAGCCACAACCACCCTGAGAGAGAATTTTAGAAGCCCACCATCTTTTTTTTTCCATTTGTTTTGTTTTTCTTAGAAAGTATTTCATTTAAGAAAGTCCTTATGTGAAGAAACTATTTTATGTACAATGCTCGACGAGATAAAGCAGAATCCTCCCCTAACCTCCACTTCTACCAGCCACCACCAAAAAGCCCACAGCTCACCAGCCCCTCCTTTTATTGGTTCCTAGTTGTAAGCAATTTCCAGCTTTCTGACCTCAGAGTCCTGCAAAGAGCAGGTCTATCCTTTCACATCCAGGATGGGAAAAATTGGAGAAGTAGATTTAGCTTTCATTCATTTCAAGTAGGAGGCGTTTTCCCGGTTCAGGCTCCATTCCTCCCACCCTCCCTTTTTGTCCTTGATAAGTTCATATATGAGATGAGACTGTAGCTTCCCCATTTAGAAAGTGGGGAGATTATTCTTACCACCGAGGGACATTCGGTGATAACTCAGATCCTTTCGATGTCCTTAAGAAAAGTACAAATAATCTCAAAATGCAGCAGTTGAGATCCAAGGTGGGCTTAAGGAAACATTTCCCAGCTCTCAAGTTGTGAGCTTCATCACACATCACCAATGGATGGTGGATTTGGCCTGCCTGACTGCATTTCAGTGTAAGCTCCACATTCACGTATCTGGAATAGCCTGTGTGCACTGTCCAGAGGTAGAAGGGCACATGAGAAAAGGACGGATGTAGACCCTGGAAGAAGGGAGGGAATCCTGAACCTGGATTACAGTCTTATTACTATGGTTTGACTGTGGGTGAGCCCTGGGCCCTGCAGAAACACTACAATGTATTGAACAGTTACTATGTGCCCCGAACAGTACCAAGCAAATGATACAATTTAAATTTTGAACTTTACAACAACCCTTAAAAGTACATGTTACTTCTTATTTTATAAATGAAAACAACAGAGGCTCAAAGGAGGCATATAATGAACGTAAGGTCTGACATTAGTGGTAGGATTCATTCTCAGCTATGCCTGACTCCACAGCTTATGTTCTTAATCACCTAGATCTTGAAAATTCTGTGATTCTATGGTTTTCTCAAGGTCCTTTCAGCCTGAAAAATCTCATTTCTCCTTCACTCTACTCCTGATCTTTTTCTGTTTGTTAGTTCCCTCAATCATGAAATGGAAATGATTACTCTCTTCCTCTGTTGAAACAAGAAACTCTTTGCAGCCTGTGTGGGAACCTACAGAGGAGGGAGGAGCAGGAGTGGCCCAAGCCTTGGAAATCCTGCCTCATGGCCTATATTTGGGGATCTGCCATGTACAGTGAGAGTCCCAAGAACCTCTTATTAAGAAACACCTTACTAAGTTGCTGCTACCCTGTGTCCAGGGCCACTGAAAGTATGTTTGGGACCCCAGTTAAAAAATGTGTAAGTTCCCCAACAAACCCAGTCTATCTAAAAATCTTTACATGGAATTTAAATTCAGGATCTGAGCATCTCCCCAGACCATGGATGGAGTTATTTGTCCTAGCTCCGCCCTCGTCCTTTTTCATATCACCCTCCCTTTCATTGGCTCTCTACCCAGACCTGATTCCATCAACCTTTTTTCATGAGTAACCTTTGAAACTCAGGCTGCACAGATATTTGCAGAGTCAGCAGGACCAACTGCTGCTCTTCTTGCTTGGTTTTAAGCCAACTGGAAAATGTTCCAAGATGCCTTGGCCGGAAAGCTCATTTGGTTAGAGTTTTGTCCTAATACACTAAGGGTGTGGGTCTGACCCCCGCCCCCCGCCCCCATTCAGGACACATTCAAGAAGCAACCAATGAAGCCATCAATAAGTGGAACAATAAACATCAATATTTCTCTCTCTCTATCCCCCCCTTTTCTCTCTCTCTCTCTCTCTCTCTCTCTCTCTCTCTCTCTCAAATCAATAAAGGGAAAACGAAAATGTTCCCAGATGCCTTCTTGAGGCCCTATGGTATTGACTGTGTGGGTTTGGGCAGGGCTCAGGAATAAGAAAGGAAAGAGCAGGGGTGGAGCAAGGCAAAGGGGGCTGGTAACAAGGAGGAAGGCCGTCAGCATTTCCCAGAAGCCAGGAGTGATTTGTTTCTCTTAAATTGTGTTCTTTGTGGATGCATGAGAGGGAAGAGCAGCAGTCTGGGTCCTTCAAAGGGAGCTGGACAGCAAATCTTTACAAGTGCCCACTCCATGTCAGCTTCCAGGTGAGCAAAATGATACACACTCCCTCCTCTCAGTGAGCCTTCATTCTGGCCCCATTTTCCAGCTCACCGGCTAGAAGTCCTCTCCTTGCTGTTGGTAGAAGAAGAGAAGGAGGATAGGTAAGTGGGGGATCACTGGCTATAATGTTGTTTCCTCAGCAACCAGGCCTTCTAAGCATGAGATAGACATGGACCTTGAGTACTGGAGCTCTTCTTACCCTGTTGATAGGGTTTGGCCTAGTGGGAGGGGATTAGGGTAGTGGAGGATTGTACTGCAGAGGACGGGACGACATGCAGATGCAATACAGATATCTCCTCCATGCATTGAATCTTCTTGACTTTGTTCTCTACCCAGCTATCCTTGACTCTTACTGTTCCTGACATAAACCCTTGACTCCAACCAAGAAAAACTTCCCTGGGGTCTGAATGTGATTTGTAGGCTCGCCCCTTTCACCATTCTGTTCTGATAGAGGGTAGCTCTAGGCAGCTGCAATCTACATACACTTGTTCAGATGTTCCCAGATGTGTCTCCTGTATGTTGAACCAGGACTGTTTGCTTATTTCCTCTTTCCACAGCTCAGAGTGGAGGGTTTTGAATGGACTGGATGGTTGACACAATAGAGATTGACTGACTGACAGACCATCATACTCTTTCAATAACTCCCAGGAGGGGCCAGTCATGAGCTGCACCTTCAAGCAGAGACACCCACTCCAACCAGCACCTTAGATAACAGGGTAGAAAGCACATCTAATGGTCTTCTAAAAATCCTCCAGCTTTCAGTCAGGATGAGACCACAGAGCCCAAAAGATGACCCAAGATTTATTTTATGCTGAGAGGATGGGAGTAGAGAGGAGGAAATTTTCCTATGTAGCTAGTAGAAGCAAAGTATAGAAAGAAGAAAAATGGGAGAGAGAAAGTATGTGAGGGAAGGGAAGAAAGGGAAAAGAGAGAGGGAATAAAAAAGAGAAAGGAGAAATAGTGAGGAAGAAGTATATAGAAGGAAGTATATAAAAGGAAGTATATCATATACTTCTTACAAGGGAGGAAGGAAGAGAAAAGAGGACAAGAACTACTGAGACATTCAAACTTCATGACCACTTGGAGGTAGGGAGTTTGGAATGGGAAGTTAATTTGAATTATAATGCAGATATCTTACCCAGCCTCCAATAATCCTCTGCTCATGGGCTTAGAGACATGGGCAAGCTCTGGGATCCAGAAGCCCTAAATGCATAGTTGGGTGGCGAGGCAAACCCGTGCTCAAACAGAGAAGATATGGTCACACTGAAGCCAGTCGCTTCAGGTAAGACCATGTGTTTCCGTGGCAAGGAGGATATTTGCCAGGTCAGGATGAGACTCTGGCTCCAGCCAGGAAGAGATAATCAATTCTGTAGATGCGGTGAGCCTTGATTGAAAAAATAAAGAGGAGGAAGCTATGATTGCTGCTTTCATTAAGAGGCAAAAGCAGTGGGGGCTGGAGCTTAGCAAGAGCCAGGACGCATGCAGAAAAAGAATTTTAACCCCTTGAGTCTCTTTTTCCATGATGTCTCTGCACTCACCCATCCCCAGGTTGTTTCTTCCTTGGCCTGATCTCCAAGGCCGCCACCTTTCTATCTCCTTCAACTGAAAGAGGTAGAGAGACCAACCTGCATATTAATGCAGATCTGATGACAATTAAACAATCCATTATTTCCCAGTCCCAGGTTCCCCAGGGCTTCTGCTTCTCCTGGATTTGAGCAAGAAGAATTCTGGTGATGAGACAAACTGTGTGATGAGATAAGGCATTTAACACAGGGCCTAGCCTCTGGCAACCCTCACGCAGCCCTCAGCAAACTCACCAGGGCCAGATCCTCACTATAATGAGGCCAAAGAAGGAGAAGTAAGAAATGAGGAAAGATTTCAGAAAAATTATAATCCGAAGACCCCCTCTGCCATTTCTTCCTTCTACTTCAGCACCCCCAGTGGAGAACTGATTCAGCAGGGAGTTCCCCAGGAGAAACGCCAGGGAGAGAGCTGCTGGTTCTGTTCTTGTTCTCCTCACCTCACCCGATCCATGGAGATCTCTCCCTGCCTGCTGGCTGGATCTAGCCCTGCACCACTGAGACGTATATATATGAGGACAGACATGCAAAATGGGGGTCATGTGTAGAGAGCAGGTTGGGACCAAACATGTAGTCAGCAAAGATGATTCTTTCCTGAGGTGCTGTGGAGGAAAATGGGGTTGAAGTTAGGCAAACCAGTGGGGAGAAATGGGTGTTCCAAAGGCATTTAGCAAGCTGACATGCCCATGATTTCACATCTAAGGGGAGAGAGAGCCAGAGGGAGGAGGTGAGGCATACATGTCCATGCCCAAGCTCCTTAGGACTCTGGGTGTTCAGACTTGGGGAGCAGGACAAAAAGCTGGAAGATCTGGGAAAATGAGGGAGCTACCAGTGGTATTAACCTTTTAGTGCCTGGCACAACTTCCTCAGTGAAAGATTTCCAACAATTTCTACTCTCCCCCACCATTCTAATTATTTCTTTATTTTTGTTCTTCTTTTTTGGGAAGCAGAAGCAAGACAAGGGAGAAGAAAAAATGACGTATCCTCTTTGGTTTTGCCATGTGAGGCTGGATGGAATCCAGGTGATTCCTAAATCTCTGAATTCCCAGCAAGGGATTTTGGGCTCTCTAAGCTACTTTGGGGGCCACAGCAAAGTTATTATCCAAGAAAAATATCTTTTCTCAACCCCTTTTGCCCACACAGGGATGCAAAGAAAGTGGGGCGCAGTGGAAGAGAAGGAGGAGACAAAAGTCATGAGGAGAGGAATCAGGTGAAGAACATCATTATCAAGAAGCTGTGGCTGCCCCAGGGAAAGGGGATGGAACAGTTTTTTTTACCCTATTTGGGGAAAAGCCACATAACGTCTTGGATATTTTGATGAGCTATGGGCATGAAGGAAAACTGACTTTCTGCTTTTTATGTTAGATAAGGAAAGGAAATTGTGGAACTGAAGGAAGGACAAATGGACCACGAAGGGAGCTGGGGTAGAGAACTGCATCTTCTTGGGGCTTGAATCAAATGCTTTAGGTCTGCCAAGAAAGATCATCCTAGATCTTTCCCCATTAGATCTCACCTCGTGGTCAAATCAATCCTGGGACCTGATATGTCCTGCGCCAACTTCTCTAACTCTACAGTAGGTATGAGGAGCAAATGAGTTTTTAAGAAATGTATCAAATCCTCACAAGTATTCCCAGACCTAAAGCATACCAAGACTGGATAAAGATGAGATTCTTGGCTTTCCTCCCTCTCTCCTCCCTCCAGCCAACTCCTTTAACATCATCACTATCAGGCAGTGTTAGGTGCTAGCCAGGTGCTGATCCCACCACCCTCCTCCCCCGCCCAATGTTCTTCCATGTGTTTTTCCATCACCTGTCCAATCAGAGAACGGCAGCTGACATGATCACAGCTTCCCCAATACAGAGGAGAGAATATTCCAGTCCCCTTTCATTTCTTCTTCCCATATTCCTAGTTCATGGGTATTGGGTGTGAAGAAAGAGCCCAAGGTCCAGGAGTCCCCCAGCGGGGGGAGTTAATGAGCATATTTCTCTCAGGGCTCAATGTGAGATTTCAGTCATCACCAAAAAGCCAAAGGGAAACAAGGTTTGCAGTCACTAGCTATGACAGAGAGATTTAAACAAGAATTACATTCAAATACCAACTCTGTTTGCTAACTGTCTCTCTTATTATTGTTCCTGTTCCATGATTGCCAACCACCCTGCACAGAAATCCTCCTTGAGTCAGAGGGAAAGCTATAACCACACTGAGTCCTCACACTGTAATTCAGCCCCCCGTTGACTTGATGGGTTACCTTGCTCCCCTTTGGTTCTGTAGAGGTTCACAAGAAAGGCACCCAGTGAGGTCAGAGCAGAGTAACCTTCCCCAAATGAGCTACTCCTGGCTTTGACTCCCACTGCATCAATTAAAAAGCCAGCTCATTCCTCTGGGAAATGCTTTCTCTCACCCTTCATCTTCTTCTGTCTCCAGCCCCCTCACCGACTTTCACATCATTCCTGCTTTTCAGCCTTATCCTCTGCCTCCTGAATTCCCTCAGACCCCTACACTACACTTCCTGGACCCCAGTTCTCTTAAAATTCTTAACATGCCTGTTTGCCAAGCCTGTGTCTTTTACCTCTCTTACTCTCCATTCAAATAATTTACTACCCAAACTCTCTTCCAAGATTTTCCTAACTTAAATACATTATACAACTGTTCTCTTTTCTTCAGCTTAATCTTCACCCCAAGTTCCTCTCAGTCTTATTCCCGTTAAAAACTGCTAGTTTCCAACACCCCTAGTCACTTGAACCCAATTTCTTTCCTCCCTTGCCCCCAGTGGTGATCTGGATATTCTCTTTTGCTCCAACAACCCCCTAAACCCTCCCAAACACTGATACCATTCCCTCCTTTCGCCCAAATCTCCTTGACACACTTTTCCCCCCAAACATCCTCTCACCCCTTCACTTCCCATTACCCCAGTCCTTCAGACTCTTAGGTGCACCCGATTTCCCGCTTGTCTCCCCCTCATACTCATTTGCTCCCCTTTCTCCCACCACACCATTCCGCATCCCCTCTTCCACACTCACTCAGTTCTCCTGCTCAGGACGCCCTTGCCGAGGGCAGCGGGGGATTTGTGCTGAAGGAGGGTTCCAGCGGCAGCGCAACAACTCGGGGAACGCTCCTTTTCCTTGTTGGCGACGGCCCCTGGCACCACGGGGTGCTGGTGGGGTGACGGGGGTGCGTGCGCCCTGCTGCTGGGGCCCGGTGGGGGCTGCGCCAGGAACTGTCCGTGGTGCTGAAGCGGCGGCTGCTCCGGCGCGGTCTGTGGCGCGGAGGACAGGAGCTGTCCGTGGTTCTGGAGCGGTTCCTGGGCCACGGCGGCGGCGGCGGCGGCGGCGGCCGGGATAGCCGGCAGCGGGGCTGGCGACGGGGGGACGAGCCCGGGCGGAGGCTGGGCTTGCAGCAGCTGCTGGTGCTCCCACAGGCTGCGGTTTTCGGCGCTTAGCTCGTCCAGCCGCCGCTCCAGCTCGTCGATACGCTGGCGCTGGGTGTGGATGAGGCTCTGCTGGTTCTGCACGATAGCCGTGAGCTCCTTGAGGTAGAGCACGGCACGCACCGGATTCTCCAGCAGGCTCTCCATGCCGCCCGCGGCCACCCGCGCCCTGCCCGCGCCTCGGCGGGCGGCAAGGAGCGCGAGGGCGCGCAGGAGCGGAGCAGCCCCAGCGATGCGCCCGCTTCCCTCTCCGGCGGGCCCAGCCTCCCTCCCCGTGGCCGGCGCCGCGTCACCGCCACACATCCACACACGCACTGAGGGGCGGGCCCGCGGCGCCAGGCCCACCCACCCTCCCACCTCAGGGCTTCGTGAGGAGTCTCGGCTTCCTGCAGGGCTGACAGGAGGGAGGGGTAGGAGACGACTGAGAGAGTGGGCAGGGGAGAGGATAGACGAAGGAGAGCCAAGATGGGTAAGATAAATCTGGAGAGAGATGGAAAGCGCGAGAGGCAGAACTAGAGGTGCTGGAAAGTGCAGTGGGACGGGTAGAAGAAGACAAGCCGATAGGAAAGGAGGAAAAGAAGAAGGAGAGGCTGAGAGAATGAGGAAGCAGAAAAAGGGAAGGTGGCAAAAGGAGAGAGAGATGTGTTTAAAAAGAGGAAGTCATGGGTACTCTGAAAGGGCCTTGAATTCTTTTCCTTATGTCCAGCCATCCCAGAGGAGGGGGGTCCATCTTAAAGGCCTTCTGAGAACAGGCCACACTTGCCTTTTTTCTACTCAACAACCTATTTTGCTGGGGAATTCCCTGGAAGTCAAGAATCATAGGACTATAAGGGACCTCGGAGAACACCTAGCCCTACTCCTTCATTCAGCCAAGAGGGAACTTAGAATGGCAAGGTTGTTTATGCTGGGTTTTCTCTGGGAATTGAAGCTCAGGACAGTTTTGCCCACTCCAATGGTAGCACACAGTAAATTAACCAGGCCCTCTGTGTCATGAGCTAATGCTTCCAGAAACTTCTGCAGGGATCATATAAAGATTTGAAAACCAGAAATAAAGTACATACTACTACCCAACACCGGGCTAGGTGGTGGTAACATGAGGATGACTAGAATGGAATCTTTGGCTTCTTTAAGCTTATGGTTAAGTAGATGAAACAAGTAATAAATATTTAATTTTAATATAAGGTGGTGGTTGTACGTGATAAGATAGGGATATGCCCAGGGTGCTATAGGAGCCCAACAGCTGGGGGATCTGGGGAGGCTCATTGGAGGAAATAATGCTTTAAGGGGAAGGATTTTCCAGGAAAGGGAAACAGCGTAAGCAAAAGCTCAGAGGTATAAATGAGCATGGACTGAATCATTCATTAATTTCTACAGTAAAACACCCACTAAGTTCTAAGTAATGTACTAGGTAGTGTGTAGGCTACCCCTAGCATAGATAATAATAGTTTCTATAATCAACAAGATTACAATCTGGTAGAGTAGATAAGGTATGCATATAATGACTAAAATAGAAATCAAAATTTCTGTAAGAGCTCTTCAGGCCAAGTGCCATAGGAGTTCCAGGGAAGAAGAGTTGACTATGGGAACCTGGTAAGGAGGAGGTATCATTCAGGCTGGGCCATGAAGGATGAAAAGGATTTCAAGAGGTAAACTGAACAGGGGGCCATAACCTATGTCAGACAGAAGAAAAGACTAAGGATGAAAATAGAGCACTGTGGTTTAATTTGTCAGGGAAATGACCCTTTCCTCTGGGCTTTGAGTGCTCTTAGCATATCTATTGTAGTATTGTTCTTTTTTTTCCATCAGGCTGCCTGGCTGCCTGCTGTTCCCCAGGGTAAGCATGTCTATAGATACCATGTGTCCAGTGGCCTGGGCCAGCCAAGCTTGTCTGGCAGCAGACTTCAATGACCTTATGGGAAATGATCTGTGCTCTGAAAATATATTGGTTTCTTTCCCTTGTTATGTGTTTTTATTTTTATTTTCTCCTATTTATTTTCCTAGCAAACTTCCTTTTGTAAAGAATAAGTGAAGAAAGTTTATCTACAGCTGAGCCAACAATTGAGAGAATAGAGCACCCAAGAGGATACTTTAGTAGTAATCAATATTCCAGCTGAAGAGTGGAGGTTGGGGGATGGAATGAGGGCACACAAAACTCAAACACTTTTCTTCTGAATTGTCTTTGCTTGCTTGGTTGATTTGTTGTCCAAGAGTTGGGTACTCATAGAGACCAATATTATTTCTAAAGTGAAAAAGCCTGCAGCATAATTACCCATGGGACTTGCTTAAAATGAAGATTTCAGGTCCTCATATTAGTCTTACTTTGATGGGGCCCAAGTGTTTTCATTTTTTAACTGTTTTTTTCTTTTATCTGAGTAATCAACTTTGTTGAATTACAATTTACATGTAATAATATACACCTACTTTAAGTGCACAGTTTGATGAATTTTGACAAGTATATACACCCATGTAGTTGAAATTTTCATCACTTCAAAAAGTAGCCTCATGTTCCTTTGCAGTCGACTGCTCTGACCTAGTCAACTGCTGATCTGCTTTCTGACAAGATAAATAAGTTTTGCCTGTTTTAGGATTTTATATAAATGTTAATCATAGAAAATATATTCTTTTGTGTCTTTCTTTTTTTGCTCAGCCTAATGCTTTTGAGGTTCATCTATTCTATTATAGGTGTCATTAGTTTGTTACTTTTTATTTCTGAGTAATATTCTATGGTATGTATATACCATAAGTTATCTATTTGCTAGCTGATGGACTTTTTGATTGTTCAGGTTTTGGTTATTTGAATAAAACTGCTATAATCATTAGTGGGCAAGATTTTGTGTGGACATATGTTCTCATATATCTTGTTTTATGTTTTATGTGGACATGTGTTTTCATGTTTCAACTGGAGAAAAACCTAGAGTTGGAATTGTGGAGTCATATACAAAGTATATCTATATATAACTTAATGAGAAACTACAAAATTATTTTCTAAAGTGGTTATTCTATCTTTTATTCTCACCATCAATGAATGAGAGGTTCAAGTGTTTCCTACTCTTGCTAATGCTTGTTATTTTAAAACTTTTTGATTTTTATCAACTCGACTAAGTAGTAGTATATTAATATGGCTTCCACAAGTGTTTCCCTGATGACTAATGGTGCCCAGCATTTTCTCACATGCTTATTAGCCATTTCTGTATCTTCTTTGCCCACTGTTTCTTTTGAATTGGTTTTTTCTTATTGAGCCGTAAGAATACTTTATATATCCTGGAAAGCAGTCTTGGTCAGTTATATACATTGCAGTCAGTAGCTTGCCTTTTTATTTTCTTGACATTGTCTTTTTAAAAAAGATTTTGTTTACTTTTTTAGAGAGGGGAAGCAAGAAAGAGAGGGAGAGAAACATCGATATGAGAAACATTGATTAGTTGCCTCTCACATGCTCCCATCTGGGGACCAAGCCCTCAACCCAGACCTGTGCCTGACAGAAAGTCAAACCAGCAACACTTTGCTTTGCATCATGATGCACAACTAACTGAGCCACATTGGTCAGAGCTTGTCATTGTCTTTTGAAGAGCAAAGGTTTATATTTTGATTAAGAAAAAATTAACATTTTTTCCTTTTATAGTTCATACTCTTTGTGTCATATTTAAAAATTCTTTGCCTATCTCAAAACCAAAACCACATTCTCCTACACTTGCCTCTAGAAATTGTATTGTTTTTGCTTTTATGTTTAGGTCTATGATCCATTTCAGGGTAATTTTTGTGTTTGGTATAAAGAGTCAAAGTTCATTTCTTCCCTAAATGTTTGACAGAATTAATCATTGAAGCCACGTCAGCCAGGGGGTTGTTTTATGGGAACATTTTTAACTACAAATTCAAGTTCTTTAACAGATACGGTGTTACTGAAATATTCTATTTATTTGTGTTACATTTTGGTCATTTGTGTCCCTGGTAGGCCAAATTATCTCCAAAAATGTGTATGTCTTAATCTCCAAAACCTATGAATACATTACCTTACAAGGCAAAAGTGACTTTTAATGTGTAACTAAGTTAAGGATCTTGAAATGGGAAGATTATCCTGGATTATCTGCATGATCTAATGTAATCAAAGGAGTGTGTCAGAAAGGAGATTTCACCTGAGTTGTCAAAGTTGTTGGCATGAAGTCATTTTCTATTAGTGTTTTAATGTCTGTAGGCTGTGTAGTGATGTCACCTTTTTCATTCTTGATTTTGGTAATTTGTGTATTTTTTAAATCAGTCTAGCTATAGATTTATCTGTCTTTATAATAATTTCAAACAACCAGCTTCTGGTGTCATTGATTTTTCTCTATTGTTTGTTCATTTTCTATTTCATCAATATCCTCTCATGTTTTTTTTCCTTTTTCTCCCTATTTTTGTTTCAATGTTTTTTATTTTACTAACTTCCTAATATGGAAGCTTACACTATTGACATTAGACCTTTCTGATCCTTAAATATAAGCGCTTAAAAGCTCTAGAGTTATCACTAAGCACTGGAAATTTTATTTTCATTTTCACTCAGTGCAAAATATTTTATAATTTCCCTGTTATTTTCAAATCTTTCTATTACTGAGTTCTAATTTCATACCTTTATGGTCAAAGGACATACTCCAGATGAGTTAATCTTTTAAAATTTATTGGAACTTTTGGAAATTTTATATGGTACAATTTATGGTCTGTTTTGATGAATGCTGCATGTGCAATTGTCTGATAACCACTACAGCTTATTCATTATTAATGTTTGCATCTGTGGTAGGAAGAATAATGGCTCCCAAAAGTGCCTGTATTCTATCTTGGGAACATGTAAATATGTTTTCTTACTTGGCAAAAGGGACTTTGCAGATGCCCTTAAAATTAAAGACTTTGAGAGATGGGGAGATTTCCCTGGATTATCCAGGTGTGCCCAACCAACTGCATGAATCCTTAAAGATGAAGAACTTTTCCTGGTCGTGGTCAGTGGGAGATTTGACTACAAAAAAAAGGTGAGAGTAGTGTGATGTGAAAAGGACTAGACCCTCTTTGTTTGCTTTGAAGATAGAGGAAAGGGCCATAAGGAAAGTGAGTGGTCTCTAGAAGACAGAAAAGGCAAGGTAAATGATTCTCCCCTAGAGCTTTCAGAAAAGAATGAAGCTCTGCTGGCACCTTAATTTTAGCTTAGTGAGACTCATGTTGGATTTCTAACTTACAGAACTGTAAGATAATTAATTTGAATGCTTGAGCTACTACATTTGTGATAATTTGTTATAGCGGCCACAGAAAACTAATACAGAACCTTAATTTTTTTCCATCCTTTTACTTCTAACTTACATCTTTAAATTTAAAGTGGTTTTTTCTTAAAATTAACATGTCATGAGATCTGGCATTTTTAAAATCCAGCCTGACAATCTGCCTTTTAATTGGAGTGCTCAGATCATTTACATTTAATTTAATTTATCAATAATAGATTTAAATCTACCATTTTGCTCTGTTATTATTTGTCTAATTTGTTCTTTGTTCTTGTTCACCTTTTCTGCCTTCTTTTAAATTGAGTATTTCCTGGTACTCCATTTCATCTCTATTCTTGGCTTATTGATACTACCTCTTCCTGTATTTTTTAGCAGTTGCTCTAGGGTTTACAATACTTGTAAAGTTTTCATTTTCTGCCTTCAAATATGATATTTCACATATGAAACCATACAACAGTTTATTTCCATTCCTTCATCCTCTATGCTGTAATTATTATAGATTTACAACTATGCATTCTTACCATTTTTTGCTTTAAAGAATCAATTATCTTTTCAAGAAATTGAAAAAATATCTTTTATATTTGTCAACATATAGAGACCATTTCTGCCACTTTCATATCTTTGTAGATCCAAGTTTTCATTTAGAATAATTATGCTTCCACCTGAAGAACTTTCTTTAACATTTCTTATAGTCAGGTCTGTTCATGACAAGTTCTATCTTTTTCTATGTTGAAAAAGTATTTATTTCTCCTTAGTTGTTGAAATTTCTTTTTTCTGGATGTACAATTCTAAGTTGACTTTTATTTTCTTTCAGCACTTAAAGATATTGTTCCAATGTCTTCTGACTTATATTTTCTGACAAGAAGTCTGTGATCATTCCTATCAGTGTTCTAATCCAAAATGAGGAGAAAAATAATTGGTAGAAATGAAATATTAACCTGATGGCTGAGTACAGAGTGGCAGCCATCATGGCTAATATTTCATTTAGACAGTACATCATGGCTAAAGGGGGCATAGAGCAGTCAAGAGACACTTGAGGAGAGACTGGAGATGGTGGCTTTAGGGAGAGAACAGAGAGAGAAGCTGGAAGGATCCCAGTGCTGACTTCTCCCCAATACAGGAGCAGCCATCTTGCTCAGGCAGACCACTCCCCTGAGTGGCAGCAGTGTGAGAGGACCCAATATCCCCACCCCCAGGAGGGACTCTGCCCTGCCCTGTAGTGTCTCTAAGCCAGGCTGCTGAGTGGAGAATGACAGCTGAAAGAGACAGCCACAGACAGTAGATTACTGGAAGTCTCGAACAGACTGCCTAAGGTCACAGAGGATCAACATCTTGACATCATCAGAGGCAGATTCAGAAAGAAAAAACAGCAGTCTCCTACCATAGAAATTCAGATCACAAAGTCAGGAAATCAAGACAGATCAATTTAAGAAGAAGAAGCAAAAAAAGAAGAGTCTCATAAATAATGGGAAGACAGAGAAACATTCTCCAATCGAAGGAAAAGGAGGAACCCCCACAAAGAGAAATAAATGAAATAAAGGCAAGTAAACTATCAGATATTGAGTTCAAAACAATGGTTCTAAGAAAGCTCAATGAGCTCAGTGAGCTCAGAGATAACTACAAAAAACTACAGGGAAACTACAAGAAACTTACTGCAAACTATATTAGCATGATAAAGGACATAGAAACTTTCACCAAGAGCCAAGGGGAAATTAAGAATACAATTTCTGAACTGAAGAACACAGTAGAGGGAATCAAAATCAGTCTAAATGAAGCAGAGGGTAAAATCAGCAAGCTGTAGGATAAGGTAGAAAAAAGCTCCCAGAAAGAGCAAGAAAATGAAAAAAGACTAAAGAAGAATGAAAAGGCACTTAGGGAAATGCAGGACAACCTGAAACGTAATAATATCTGTATAATAAGGATACCAGAAGGAGAATAAGAAGAGCAAGGGATAGAGAACCTGTTTGAAAAATTAATGATGGAAAACTTCCCTAAGTGGAGGAGAGAAAAAGTCACACAAGTTCAGGAAGCACAGAGGGTCCCATTCAAGAGGAACCCAAAGAGGCCTACTCCAAGACACATCATCATTAATATGGCAAGTATCAAAGACAAACAGAGAATCCTAAAGGCAGCAAGGGAGAAAGAGGTGGTAACATACAAGAGAGCCTTGATACAGCTAGCAGCTGACTTCTCCACAGAAACACTACAAGCCAGAACGGAATGGCAAGAAGTATTCCAAGTCATGAAAAGCAAAGGCCTGCAACCAAGACTGCTCTATTCAGCAAGGCTCTCAATTCAAATGGAAGGTAAAATAAGGAGTTTCCCAGACAAAGAAGGCTAAAAGAATACACTTCCACCAAACAGCATTGCAAGATATGTTAAAGGAACTGCTTTAAGAAGATGAAGAAAAAGAGTCTATGAATACCCAGCTCCTTTCACAGTCACCAAGGCTTGCTATTACCAATATTTTTAATACTTATTAATCTGATTGTGACAATGATATGTTATTTTAATTGTCACTTTATTATTTGTTGAAACTAAACCTGTTTCTATTATTTTTTAAAAGCTTTAAATGACTTTTTGGTATTCTTTATCCATTTTTGATTAAATGTTTGTAGAATTTTTTCCCTAAAAAACACACAAAAAAACTATTAACTCTTTTTTAGATGTGTTGCAAATACTTTTCCCATTGTATTACTTGTCCTCTAACTTTTTTAATATGTATATTACTGTGTAGTCTTAAATGTTTAATATAGTCATATTGTCCATATTTTACTTTGTAGCATGTGGGTTTGAATATTTTACTTCAGGGTAATAAAAATATTATTTTGTATTTTCTCCTAAAACTCCTTAGATTTTACATATTGATTTATAACTCACCTGAATATTTTTTGTATAATGTGTGAAAAAGGAGGACGGAACTCCTACTTTTTGTGACCACATGGATGGAACTGGAGAATATTATGCTAAGTGAAATAAGCTAGTCAGTGAAAGACAAATACCATATGATCTCACCTATAAGTGGAATCTATTCAACAAAATAAACTAACAAACAAAATAAACCACAGGCAAGGACACATGGAGCAGACTGAAAGTGACCAGAGGGGATGGGGAAGGAGGACAACAGTGGCTAGAAAGAGAAAGGAGTAAACAAAGAACATGCAAGAATGACCCATGGACATGGACAACAGAGTAGGAATTGACTACGGGAGAGGGGGGCAGGGTGGGATGGGTGGAGGAGGGCAAAGGGGGAAAATTGAGACAACTGTAACAGAATAAACATGATTTAAAAATTAAAAAAAAATATTAAATGATGGAGAGGTGGAATTAGCACGCAAAGATTTTAAAGCAACTATCATAAATACAGGGTGGAGCAAAAGTAGGTTTATGGTTATATGTGATACAGTTTATTCTGGTATTATTTATTAATAATTATATTATTTCCCATATGAACTACTATAAACCTAGTTTTGCCCCACGCTGTATGTTTAAAGATTTAAAGAAATACATGAGCACAATGAGGATAGAAATGGATGATATTAAAAAGAACTAAATGGAACTTCTAGAAGTTGAAACTATAACATCTGAAATGAAAGTTTTACTGGGTGGGATTAAGAGCAGATATATACTTCAGAATTTTAGAATATCAATAAACTTAAAGATATAGCAACAGAAACTATCTGAACTAATTAATGTTGTTTTATAGGTCACTGTGTCTCTAGCCATTTCTTTGTCCTGTCTTTTTTCTCTCTGTGCTTCAATTTGGATAGTTTCACCTCTAAAACTTAGTTTTATATCTTCTATGTCTCACTTCATTATGTTTATGTTTTCTCCCAGGTTGGGGTTTCATTTTCCTGCTTTTTCACATGTCTAGTAATTTTTTATTCTCTGCTGAACATTTTGAATGTGACTTTGTTGAGTGCTGAAATTTGTATTCTCTTAAAAGAGTGTTGGACTTAGACTTTGTTTTTGCAGGTAGTTACTTTAGCTATGGATCCACTTAATCCTTTCAAGAATTATTTTTAAGCTTTTTAAGGGCAAGTCTAGGGTAATCTCTACTCCAGGACTAACTTATTTCTAGTACTATAGTGTGATCATTTGTCATCAGACTGAATGCCATCAATGTATTTTCAGTATGGCTGGTCAGAACGCTAATCTCTTCCAGCCTTGTGTGAACCCTGAGAATTTTTCAGCTTAAAACCCCTCAGTCAATATTTGCTCAGTCTTGTAAAGCTTCACGCTATGCATATGCAGCTTAGTGTTCAGCAACAGATTCAAGGAGGGCTCTCTGAAGGTTCCTGGAGCTCTTTCTTTATATACCTCTTTTCTGGTATCCTGCCCTATAAATTCCAGCTATCTCAGCCTCCCAAACTTCAATCTCTGTGTTCTCAACTTGGAGAGCCCATTACGCTCTGCTTTGTCCCCCTATGTCTGCACTGCAACCTTGAAAAGTTCCTCAGGTAGTAAGCCAAGGGGATTGTAGTGTTACCGAACAAATGGACCCATGGCCGGGGATGGATGCCCAGGTGCTATTACCGAAACGACAACACCTCTCTTCCCTGAGGTCCCTCGGTTGTAGGTCCTTTGCCCGCCGCCCTCGGAATTACAGCTCTGAATGGCAGAGTTTGGTGAAAAGGAAAGGAACTATTTATTCAAGTTATACAGGTTTGATTAATGGCTAACCGTCACCCTTAAACCTCAAAATCCCTTTAAAACAATCACCATCACACATGCCGTCCTGCCTTCCACCCTTTGCCCAATTAGGCCAGTCAGGCCTGTCAGGGGTACTGTCCTTCAGCAGAAAAAGAACAGAAGTCCGGGACTCGGCTAGGCAGGCCTCTCGCGGGTCTCAGCACCATCCCCTGGGTCGCCGCGATCTCCAGCTATTAATCCATAACCATGTGGCACCTTCTCATGGCCCACTACCAAGAGTCCTTTCTCCCCTCTTTCTTCCCGCGTGGTCTGTGGGGGACACTGTTCCCCAGAGTCTATATCTCTTTGTCTCTCCTCTTTCTCTCCTAGTTACATTCTGTATTAAGTTTTTTTAAACCTCCCTGATTAGCTTTGGTGATATGCAAAATAACCCTCTTTGCATATGAGGAATGAAGCTATCCTGTTATTGACATACAAAATGACTCTCAATGGCCCTGCTCAAGGCTCCCATCCCCCATGACGGCCCGCCCTGGGGTGGGGAGAATATAGTGTTCTTGGACACCCCATTTTCTGGACCCTGTTACAAATACCCTTTGGGGGAGCCCTGGCTGTGCCCCGTTACAGTAGGACTCTCCTAGTTTTCCTTTTTTTCAGGAATCATAGTCCCATGAAGCTAGTTCTCCAATGTCAGAAAATTAGTTTTAAAATATGTGAGTATATTGGAATGTAACAATTTTTATTGTTGATTATAAGAGGGTAAATGCAATCCCAATTTATGGTTTCCGGCCAATTTTTCATTGACAGATGCCAACAACTGCATTCTTAATGACATGGTAACCCTGGCCAGGTGCCTGAGTTGGATGGAGCATCATCCCATACATCAAAAAGGTTGCAGGTTTGATTCCTGGTTAAGGCACATACCTAGGCTGTGGGCTAGATCCCCCACCCCCCATCGAGGCACCTATGGGAGGCAACAAGTCCATGTTTCTCTCTCACAAAAGTATTTCTCTCTCCTCCCCTCTCTCCTTCCTCTTTCTCTAGAATCAATAAACATATCCTCCAGCAAGGATTTTTAAAAAAAATCTAATTTGAACCTGATCAAGCTTCTAGGTTCCACTATTAATTTACAGAATTTTTTAGAACAGAAATGTGTCAAAAAATATCTAGGGAATATAATCAGCATAATCCAGGCTAAGGGAAGCTGTATAGGAAAACAAAACAAAACAAAACAAATAAAATAACATGGTGAGACATTTGGTGGGACACTTGCATGTGTGTACTTTTCTACAAGTATATATGTTATCAACAATACAATGTTTCAAAATTGAGACTGTAGAACAAGGTCATTTCTGGATTTTCTCTTAGCTACGACATACCCATTTGTAAAATCATAACTCTGGCGTAATTTGATGGGAGCAGAAGGGCTACTGATGAGAGGTTTGATGTCCAACAATCACCTGCAGGAACAGCAAGGTATTTGGTTTTTCTGGTCCAGGGTATTAATTCAGTGCCTCTTTTCTCCCCCAGCTACAGGAAGAGAACAGAAGGTGCTTCCACCTCTGCGCAGAAGCTGCATCACCCTGAGGGGAAATCCTCTCACTTCAGCACAGAGGCGCACAGATTTCACACCTGGCTCTGATTGGACAGTTCTCCAGAATGGCAGGTGGGGCTTAGGAAGCAGCAGTGGCTGTTTCTGCTCCTGCCCAGAAGATTCGATGAATGCTAGACTAGAGGGGGCATTTAGGATCATTTCATCCAGCCCTTCGCCCCTGGGCAGAACAGCGGCAAAGCATTTACCTGCTGCCAGAACTTCTCTTGGCTGACATGTTTTTAATGTATTCTGTTGCGAGGACTGGAACTAAACCAGGCTATCAGCCTGCAGGGAAGTAAGGCAAATATGGTTTCTCCTTGTGACCTTTTGGGTCTGTTTTCACAGATGTTTGCCTTATTGTTATATAATAATAGTGATGATAATCTTAGCCAGCATTTGTATTTTACTTTATGGTTTTAAATATAAAATATCTATGGGCATTGGTTTCCTCAGCTGTAAAATGAGAATAATAACTGAATCCACACCATATATTATAGTAAGGATAAATAAGGAATGCATGTAATGTGTGATCACACATTTTCATTTTATTTGATTTTCAGTGAGTGCTGAGCAGGACATGTATGTTTTCAGACAGGGCAAATGAGGCTTAGAGAGGATGGGTATCTTTCTTGAAGTTACACAGCCAGCAGAGGCAGAACCAGGACTGGAACCCAAGTCCCCTAAGCCCCTACCATTTGTCCTTTTTCATCACATAGTAGGACATCCAATGTGGAGCAAATACTTTGGGGATAGAGGAGGATCAGCAATGACCTTATTATTTGTGTGTGTGATTAAATGAAGCAACACATGAAAAGCACTTAGAACAATGTCTGGCACAGAGCACACGTCCAATACAAATCAGCTTTATTCCTGAGTGGCTAACGCTATATTATGTCTAAAGTACTTTCACAGTTACACAATCCCATTTAGTCTTCACCAAAAGCCTACAGAGTATTTTTATTAACCCTATTTTATAAAAAAGGGAACAGGAGCACACAAGCAAATAGCAGAGCAGAAATTCCATTCAGACCAGGCTGTTCTAGGTTTTTCAGCCAGGGATCTTCTTTAATGCAGCTCTGGAGGTGACTTTTCCAAATCTCACATAGCAAACAAAGGTCAGTTGAAGGAATGCAGTTCATGGCATAGGCCTTAGCAGGAGCCTCTGAGGCTGTCTCGTGGTCGTGTTTTAGGCTGGGGAAGCCCTATCCATACCTAATTGCCCACCTGATGGATCGAGCCTGCCCTACCAGGTTCTAAGACACTCTGAAGGCACCCCAAGCTTTCTGGTTTGAACATAGTCCTTCTCCCAAGTCACCACTTCCTAGGGGGTTCTCTAGATTTAGGAATGGAATAGAATCATAAGAAAAGAACACCTGGGTGGTGTGGCTTAGTGGAGAGAGCATCGGCCTGCAAACAAAAAGTCATCGGTTTGATTCCCAGTCAGGGCATGTCCCTGGATTGCAGGCTGGTCAATGTTTCTCCCCCTCTCTTTCTCTCTTTATTCCTCCCTTCCCTTCTCTCCAAAAATAAGTAAATACAATTTTTAAAAAGAAAGAAAAATAACATAGGTTTTGAAAAAGGCAGATGTGCGTTTGATCTCTCACTCTGCCCCTCCCTACCTATGCAACCATGGGGAAGTTATTTAATTTGGCTGAATCTCAGTTTCCTCACCTATGCAGTGGGTCTCAGGGGATTCTGATAGCATAATATCTGGCATAGATAAATGCTTATTAATTTTTAGCATTTAGTAGGAGCAGTGAGATTTCCCTGGAATCCAAAGACTGAGTTCACATCTCTGGTCACAGTACCTGGGTGAGTCACTTACTCTCCCTGAGCTTCCCCATTCTCACTTGTGAAATGAGTCAGTATGGGTATCCTCTGAGTTCACATCTCTGAATGTGCTAAATGAACAGGGAAGTGTTGGAAACATCAGCCCATATCCAAACAGAACCTGCGGGCCCAGGTGAAGGTGGGAACACTCCTTCTCATTGTTTCCCCATCTCCAGCCCCAATCAATGGCCAGCTTCGGATTTGGAGAAGGTCATTGGCCTCCATACAGGCACATTGTGACATTCCAGAAAACCCTGTAGCGACAAGGGCATGGAGAGAATTGTCCCCCTTCTTTGAGGGTGGCTCTGTGGGGGTGTCACTGAGCATACTTGAGAAATCTTCCAGCTGGAGCCACTGTTCTGAGAACTCTGGTTACTGGAGCTAATCTACCCTCTTGCCCTTGATGAGCTATGTCGGCTGGGGCCAAGGTCTGCCCTTCTCCGGAGTTCTGCAGTGGATTCAGGGGCTGGGAGTAGAATCACCGGATCTAGGAGAGGGCTGGCCCTGGGAGCTCACCTACTCTAGGATACTCTGCCACCCAAATGCAAACATCCTCACCACTTCATTCTTGATCACCAGACTCTACCCCAAATTTCCCAGGACAAACAGGTCCCTGCATCACAAGATGGTTACCTAGTTTTAGGATGACAAAAGAGCTAGGAAGATTTTTCTTTTTAAAATATTTTATTTATTTATTTTTAGAGAGGGGAAGGCAGGGAGAAAGGGAGGGAGAAAAGAGAGGGAGAGAAACATCAATGTGTGGTTGCCTCTCGTGCACCCCATACTGGGGACCTGGCCTGCAACCCAGGTATGTACCCTGACTGGGTATCGAACCAGTGACCCTTTGGTTTGCAGGCCAGTGCACAACTCAGCCATACCAGGTAGGGCTAGGAAGATTTTTCTTATATTGAGCTGGGATCTGCCTTCCTTTCTCCCATTGATCCGAGGTCAGCATTCTGAAGTCTCATTCTTTTAGTCAATTCCTAAACTCCCTCCAGCTCTGCCTTCCAGGGAGAAATGGGGAGATAAGAAGAGGGAGGGAGAGAGGAAGCCAGATCCAAACCACCTGAGCTTTTTTACATAGCATGTCTACACACAAGTTGTGGGTGTCATGTTTGCAAATTGTTTTCAAATATTCTCTTTTTCTGATTGCTATCAATACTTCTTCACCCCCACCCACAGAAATTGCTCTAAGAATGACCCAGGAAGTGGGAAGCAGTCGTAGAACCCCACCCCCTGGGGCTTCCCCAGTTGGAATGGTGATATTCAGCAGTTTTTAAATTTGTATTATTTTGAATAACTTTTTTAAGAGAGTACTTTCATCAAATAAACTCTTACATGGAACTCAGATGAATGGATGGATGGGTGGATGGATGGATAAGTAGGAAGATAAAATGGGAATAATGTAGTTGAGAAGGTGTACTCTAGATCCCAGACTACAAGCTTCAAATTCCTGCTGTCATTTACCAGCTAAGTGACCATGAGCAAAGTCACTTAACCATTTAACTACGCTGTTTCCACATCTGGAAATGAACACAATAGTTAAAACTTATCTTCTAAAAATATTGTGATACTGAATGAGTGGGTGCATAGGAAGCACGTATTATAACACCTGGAGCAGTGAGTGCTCTGTAAGTGCCTGTTTTTATTATTGTTGTTGTTGTTATTGTTGTTACCACTGACTAAAGTTGGGGAGACTCCACCCTTCCTCCAACCATTGCGAGTCCTGAGACATTGGAAGTTCTAGGAACACTACTTATGAACCGTTTACGTAGTTCATTCTCTCATTTGACAGAGGGGAAAATGGGTCCCGGAGGGGGAACATCCTTTGCCGATGGTCACACAACGGAGTGTGTACAGTAAAGCTGGATCTTGAGCTGAGCTCTCTTAACTCTTGGCCTTTGCAGCTTTCAGAGACCTTTCTGCATGTGCCAAACTGTGGACTGGAAGTCAAGGCCAGAGAGAAGGGAATTGGGCAACCCCCAGCAGCCCGAGGGTCTAACCGTGGCTGGCTGCCCTGCCTGCCATCGCCTGCAGGATGGGTCCCAGAGGTCCTCTGCTAATGAAGTAGCAACTTCAGCTCTCCCTGGCCAGGGTGGAGGCTGAAAGGGGTGCGAGGGAGTGAATGAAGGCAGTGAGCTGTGAAACTTAATTCACATTTAGGTCATGTCGTAAGAGCTCAGGCTACAACGTGTTACATGCAGTATGTGCCGAGTACAGTGACTAATTAACAGGCAAGACGCATCAGGTTTCCTCGGTCCCTTCACTTCCTTCTCTCTCACTCTTGCTCTGAAATATTGGAGGAAGCGTCTCTCCCCAAGACAGGCATTTATAAGCAGTGGTGCTCCTCTGCAGTTTATGTTGAATCTTCAAGGTGTGGAGGAAGGAGGTTTTTAGTTTTTATCAAAACCAAATGAACTATTTCTCTTCCATAAAGTAAAAACCCTTCATTTATTCTTTTGACATATTTATTATCTACTATAAGTGTTAGGAAGGGCCACCTATGTGAGTGTGACGTGTGCTATCACACAGGGTTCTCTGCTCAGAAGAGCCCCACACTTGGTTTCAGTGCTCTGTTGTCACCATCTTGAGATTAATAACACATTTTTTTACATTTGTTTAATAACAAATATATTTTTACATTTGAGTTTTGTAAGTGAAGTCCGGTGGGACAGTGGAGCATGTACACAAACAGAGGAAAATCAGGCCACGTAAGGGCCAGCCATTGCTTGCCTTCCCGTCCACATACAGCCTCCTCAATATCCCGTGAGTGCAGCATCCCGGTGGACCCACACCCCGGAGTTAGCGCAGGGACACTCAAGTCGAGAGAAAGGGAAGGGGTTGGGTCTATGGCTGTTGGAGTGAGATGCTCAAAAGCCTGAGAAGCCATGCTCCCCATTCAAACCAGAACTTACTGTGAACACAGAAAGAAGGCAATGGCATTTGAAGAAATGGAAATGACCAAGGAACCCTCTCATCTCCTTTCCTACTGTTATTAATCCCTGTGTTGATCAACATGTATGCTGAAATGATGACATAGAAGGAAGGGGAGGGCTGTGGTAACATAAGGCTCCTTTCCCTTCGGTCCTTCCTCATTCATCAGTACCCAAAGGAAGCGTGCATGGGTCAAATGTGCGTATGTCAAGAAGTGAAGTAGAAATACCTGAGATCATTTTGTGCACATTTCTTTTGTTCTGGTAGGAACAAAATACATACAAATGGGTGAACTATAAAATGTGAATTGTGTCATTTTGGTGATTCCACATATGAGTTAAATGTTCATATTTCCATTTAAAATTTGTACCATACACTATAAAGATGAATGGTAAAATTCATGATAATATACTTACTTTTTAACTTAGAATTACACTAGCAAATAAAAATACCATGAGTAGTTGAGAGATCGAACATGAAAGAAAGAAAAAAACTGTATATTTTAATACCTTCAACAGCACTTTTCCCTGCTGTTTGAACAAGGCCACCACATTTTTATTCTGTACTGGGCACCACACATTATGTCCCTAGGGTGAGGTACCAGGGACATGTGATAAACAAAATACAACCCCTGTCCTCACAGACCCTACTAGTGTAGTGAGAGAAACATGGTAATTGAATAATCCCAGAAATACATAATTATAAGCTTATAGTGCCAAGTGAGAAAATTGTAGCGTTCTCTGAGGGCATATAGCAGTATAATTGCAGGACCCACTCTAGCTGTGGGGTCTGGGGAGACTTCTCTGAGAAAGTGATCTCTGAGTTGAGATGTGAAGAATAAGCAGGTGTTAGTGAGGTGAAGAAAATGGAGTGGGTATTCAACAGAGGGGACAGTATGTGCAAAGGACCTGAGACAGGAGAAAGCCTGGCATTATAGCTAAAAGATAACCACCTGGTTGAGAGAGGCATGAGCCAGTCTTATAAATCACATTAAAGAATTGATCTTTATCCGAAAAGTTATGGGACGCCATTAAGAATTTAAACAGGAGAGTAATGTGATCACATCTGTGTTTTAAAGAAGCATGACTGTTACATGTTAAAACAGCCTGAAGAGAGCAAGCCTAGTTAGAAAGGAGGCTGCTGCAGTAATCCAGGTGAGAGATGATAGTGGTTTAGGCTAGCATGGGGACAGGGAGAATTGAATGGGCTCAAGAGACAGGTAGGAAGAAAAGTGATGGTGTGGGTGCGGGTGAGGAGACTTAGAGAAAAGGTATCAAGAATGACTTCTGGATAGTCATTCTTTGTGGATAGTGAGGCCATTTGTGTGTGTGTGTGTGTGTGTGTGTGTGTGTGTCTAATGGAGTCCAACATCTGAGAGGAGAAAGAGCGAGGGAGAAGGTTACAAGTTTACCTTTATGTTCAGTTGAGGTCCTTTTGAGGCATCTAAGCAGGGGTCTTAAAAATGTCATTGGCAGCTCTCATTAATACATCAATGAACAGCAACTGTTGCCAAGGATGTGGAGAAAAGGGAATCCTCATGCACTGTTTGTGGGAACGCAGATTGGTGCAGCCAGTATAGAAAACAGTATGGAGGGCTCTCAAAAATTTAAAAATGGTACTGCCTGATGACCCAGTGATTCCACTTCTGGGTATGTATCCAAAGAAACCCCAAACACTAATTTGAACTAATATATACATTCTTATGCTCATTGCAGCATTATTTACAATACCCAAGATATGGAAACAATCTAGATGTCCACCAATGGATGAGTGGATAAAAAAAGCTGTCTCACACACACACACACACACACACACACACACACAAAATGGAATATTACTTGGTCACAAAAAAGAATGAAATCTTACCATTTGTGACAGCATGGATGGATGTAGAAGGTATTATGCGAAGTGAATAAGTCAGAGAAAGACACATATCATATGATTTCACTTGTACGTGGAATCTAAAGAACAATATACGTGAACATGCAAAACAGAAACAGACTCACAGGTACAGAGAACAGACTGATGGTGGCCAAAGGGGTGGGGAGTTGGGGGACTGGGTGAAAAAGGTGAAGGGATTAAGAAGTACACGTTGGTAGTTGCAAAAGAGTCATGAGGATGTAAAGTAAAGCATAGGGAATATAGTCAAGAATATTGTAATAACTATAGAAGCTGCCGGTGGGTACTTGAAATATTAGGGAACCACTTTGTAAGTTATGCAATTGTCTAACAACTATGCTGCACTCCTGAAATTAGTACAAAATAATATTGCATGTAAACTCTAATTAAAAAATAAAATATCTATTTGACATCTTCATCCAGAGCCCAGAAAGTCAGTAAGGTTTGGACAGAAGAAGTAAATTGGCTAATAAAAATTACCACTGGAGAAAAGGCTTAAATAGGCACTTCACAAATCAGAGTATCCAAATAATCAATAAATGCATACAAAGTGCTCGACATCAATAGTCATTAAAGAAAGGTAAAATTAAACCCATAAGGAGATATTATTTCATTAAAAAGCTTAAAATTTTAAGAGTGATAACACCAGGGTGAAGAACAACCAGAAATCTCATATGTTAATGGTGGACAAGAAAGATTGCCCAACCACTGGAAAACAGGCAGTTTCTTCAAAAATTAAATATATACTTACCACACAATCCACCAACTGTACTCTTTGATATTTACCCAAGAGAAATAAAACACTTGTTCACACAGATTTGCAAAATAATGTTCATCAAAGCTTCATTCATAATAACTCCCAAATGGAAACAACCCAAATGTGCATCAATTGTGAATGAATGAATAAATTGGGGGATATCCATACAGTGAAAAACTGCTCGTTCACAAAAAGAACTAAACTAGAGATACATGTAACAACACAGCTGAATCTCAAAAGTATTATGTCAAACGAAAGAAGTCAGATAAAAGAGAGTGCATATGTATAATTCAATTTGCATGACATTCTAGAAGAGGGAAACCTAATCTTTAGTAATAGAAATTAGATGAATGGTGATGGGGAGAAATCAGAACAGTGGTTGTTGGGGTGGGTTGACTGCAAAAGGGTGGGGGCACAGATTTTTGTGGGATGATGGATCTTTTCTATATCTTGATGGTAGTGGTAGTTACGTGACTATGCACATGTGTCAAAACTCACGGAACTGTACGCTAAAATGTATGACTTTCATTATCTGTGAATTATACCTTAGTAAGAAATATTTTTAAATTAAAGCCATGAGTATAGGTAAGATTCACTAAGTGAAGAGGACAGAGTGAGAAGAGAAGATAACCAGGTGCTGCTGATCTCACCATGTAAGAGCTGTTATCCCCACCTTATTCATGAGAAAAACAAGGTTCAGCTCTGGTCGGAGTGTTCATTTGGTTGGAGTGTCATCCTGCACACCCAAATGTGGCAGGTTCGATTCCCGGTCAGGGCACATACCGGAGTTGGGCGTTTGAGACCCATTCAGGGCACATACCTAGATTGCAGTTTTGATCCCTGGTTAGAGAGCATACAGGAGGCAACCGATCAATGTTTGTTTGTTCTCTCTCTCTCTCTCTCTCTCTTCATATCTCTCTAAAATCAATAAACATATTTTTGGGTGAGGATTTTTTTTAAAAAACAAAAAACAAAAAAAGAAAAATGAGGCTCAGAGAAGTGACACTACTTCCCCAAGAATAGAGCTACTAAGTAGTAAAGCTGGGGTTTAAAGCCAGGGCCATCTGACATTGAGGTACATGCTCTTTTCACTCTCTCTCATCAACAAGGCTGGGCTCTAAGCTGAGCATAATGGCCAAGTATGGAGTGGGACCCCAACTTAGGAGAGAGAAAAAGCTTGATGGTTGGGCCTGGAAAACAATGTGCTGTCCTTTGTATATGATGATGAGGTTCCTCACCTATCACTAACTGCACAGGTGCTTAGAATGGAGGGTATGGGATTACGCAATGACCATCCATGTTCTCTGCACCAGTCCTCACTGTACCCAGTGGGAGCCTCAGCAACATGACAGGCCAGGGTTGGGGGTTCTGCCTGGGTCTGCCAGACACCCAGAGAGCTGCGATAAGATCTGCTCCAAAGGAAAAAAAATCATACCCTGCCCTGCTCTGCCAAGAACCTCAACATAGCCACAGCTCTTTACATTTTCCAAGTCTAGAAATATTTACTGAAGACAACTACATGAGCCCTTTGCTGGCCCTGGGCTCATTTGATCAATCCTGGCTCTCATGGTCTGATCTCTCCCTGGGACTGTTACCACAGTCACTCACTATGCCTCCCATCCCACCCTCTTCTCATTTTGTGTTACTACCTTCCTCAAAAATCCTCACTGTTTCCACATTGCCTAAACAGTGCTTTGCAAAACACAAGGAGTAGAAGATCGTAAAATCAATGTAATGGGTCACTTAAAAATGTGAGATAAAATAGAACAGAAAAAAATAGAATGCATCACATGTCATAAAATTAAATATTTCTTGAAACTTTTGATTTGGTTAGATCTACCTATTTATACATATATGTGTTTATGTACTGACTAGGGATGCAACTAAGATAGTACCTGGCACATTGAAATCACTAGAGAAACACTTATTCAGTTGAACTGAATCTCCAACCCTATGAGGTGGGTATTACTATTTTGCATGTAAGAAAAGTGGAGCTCAAAAAAGTTAGGTGACTTTCCCAAAGTCATACAGCTTGTTTGGGAGCAGAACAGCGAAACAGAACAGATCAATCAGTTTCTCCACACTGCAGTCCTGACCTCTGGCTGGCCTTGTCCCTGGAACGTGGCCCCCAATGCAGACTCCTCAGGCACTGGCTTGGCCAGAGGGAGGTCTGAGCAAAGTGCTCCCCAAACACAGGAACGACTCCAGTCCATGCACACATTCTCCACAGAGTCAATCAAAGCTCCCTGCAGAACCCCTCCCGCAAGCTCCGGGGTATGGGGAGGGTGAAGGTATGCTGCCCTGGCAGAGCCTGGGCTTGGAGCAAAGGCTGAGAAAGACAGGAAGGAGGGAGCAGCAGACGGGGCAAGCAAGCAGGAGGTGAGAAATTCAGAAACTGAGACAAAGATGAACCCCAAAAGGGACGAGAAACCCAGAGAGACGAAGGCAAGAAAGCGGAGAGAGAGGAAAAGACAGAGAACAGGGGAGGAAGTAAATCAGAAGAGGGAAGGAAGGGGAGAGAAGAAAGTGTACAGGAAGACCAAACGGAGAAAGGCTTAGTGAAGCCACTGTGGTTCCCCAGGCTCTTCTCTGCCCTGCTCCTGTGTGGTTCAGAACTTCCTGCCCTTCTTTCTGTGTGTCCACCACAGGGCTCTAGTGTCTGACAAATTGCAGCTCCCTTATCTTTTATCTGGTTAGAAAGTGATGGGCGGTCAGCTCGGTGGGCAACATCACTTCCTCTCCCAGGATAGGTGGCCTTTTGGTGGCGGAGCTGGATTTGAACCCACAGCTCCTGCCTCCCACCCCAGGTGGCCGACTGCTCCTAGGAAATATTTCCCAGTGAGCCACTTTCTTCCAGCTCTGGGCTGTGAGGCAAGAGAGCTCCTTTCTGGTTCCTAGATCTGGAATGAAATAACCGAGTGACCTTGGTGAAGTTTACTGATTTCTCTGGATCTGGACATCCTCATGTGTGCAATAAGCGTCAGAGGAGAGGCCACTCACTAGGTATAATGTTGTGTTACTCGTCCTACATACCTCAAGTAATTAGATGTATATAGTTATTGTTATTGTGTAGAACATGGGAATAGATCCATAGTCCATTTCCCACCTGCAGGATCATTTTCTATAATAAAAACTGTGTCCAGGAAAAGTATTTTAGAAGTTGAACTCTAGAAATCTGCCAGACAGAAAATGTCCTCCAGACTTGCAGTCTTTTCCTCTTCATTAGCATAACCATCCCCAGCATTCACAAATCTCCATGGTCCATTTATTTTTCTCTCCAGTGTTTAATGAATACCTCTCACGATCTGGGGATGCAACAGAAAAAAAAAAAAAAGTAAAAATGTGATGACAAAAGCATTGGGGAAAAATGAAGAAGAAAGGGGATAGGGAGTGTTTGGAACTGGGGTAGAGACGAGTTGCAATTTTTTTAAAGGGTGACCCAGGAAAGGCATACCTGCATTGGCAAATGTAAACAATAATATGGAGGAGGTAAGGGAATGAGCCATGCAGTTCCATGCAGGAAGAACTTCCCAGGAAGAGGGACAGCAAGTACAAAAGCCAGGAAACAGATGTTTGGTGGCTTTGAAGATCAACAAGGAGCCAGTGTGGTGACAGCGGAGTGAGCCAGGGATCAGATGGGAGATGAGATCAGAAAGGTAGGGTGAGGCTGAGCCTGAGAAAGGCCATCAGTTCTCTATTGCTGTGTAATGAATTACCACAAACTCAGCAGCTTCAAACAGCACACACTATCTCATAATTTTCACTAGCCAGGAGTCTGGGCACAGCTTAACGAGGTCCTCTGTAAGGCTGCAGTCAAGTTGTCGGCCAGAGCTGGGTTCTCATCTGGGTTCTGACTGGGGAGGGATGTGCTTCTAAGCTCACATAGCAACATTCAGTTCCTTGTAGGCTACTGAAGGTGTCTCTCAGCTCCGTGCTGCATGGTCCTTGCTATATGGCAGCTTGCAACATAGCCTCCTACTTCTTCAAAGCCAGCAAAGGACACAGTGCCCTAGCAAGACAGGTGTTATGATTTTACATAATGTGATCATGGATGCATAATCTCATATATACTGTAACATATGCTGCTCTTTATGGATTAGAAGCAAGACACAGGTCCTGCCCATACCCAAGGGAAGGGGATTATGCAAGTGTGTAAGTACAAAGGTGGGGGTCATTGGGATCACCTTAGTGTCTGTCTACTTTGCCCTCTGTCCCCCATTGACTCATGTCTATTGCACTTGCCAAATACAGTCATCACCCCCAACCCCTAAGATTCCATAAAGCTTATCTAAATCAGGTTTAGGTATAGATGAGGTTCCTTTAGGTGATCCTCTTACATGATCTGTAAAACTAAAGTTCAAGAAATCTGCCTTCACACCCAGTATATACCAGTGGGATAACAGCTATAGACATTCCTGCTCAAAAGGGGCAACATGCGATATACAAAGTAATCACTCATCCATAGCAACTCTGAAATCTAGCTGGGCAAACATTGGTGCTCCTTGGGTTTTAAGACCTGACAGTAATTCCATGTCCCAAAAAGGAAGATAAAAGGGATCATCTTCCTTTTTTTAAAAAAATTTATTTACTTTTTAAATACATTTGTCTCTGCCTCCCCCCCACCACTTTCCCTTGCCCCCTCCCTCCTTCCCTCCCTCAGCTCTTCCCCTTTGGTTTTGTCCATGAGTCCTTGCTGTATGTTCCTTGACTTTCCCCTTCCCTTCCCTTTCCCTGCCCCCCCCTTCCCTCTTGTCTCTGTTGATTTCTTTTCCTTTCAGTGTTGCTGGTCTTATTTTCCTTGCATCTTTGTATTGTTGGTTAGGTTCCGCTTATAGGTGAGATCATATGGTATTTGTCTTTCGCCCCCTGGCTTATTTCGCTTAGCATGATGCTCTCCAGTTCCATCCATGCTGTCGCGAAGTTTAGTAGTTCTTTTTTTCTTTCTGCTGCGTAGTATTCCATTGTGTATATGTACCATAATTTTTTGATCCAATCATCTACTGATGGGCATTTAGGTTGCTTCCAATACTTGGCTATTGTAAATTGTGCTGCTAGGATCATCTTCCTTTTTGATGAAAGGTAGCACATGTTTGCAGCGGAGTAGTTTATTTGTTTGCTTTAAAATCTTCACACAAGGCTATGCTTATTGATTTTAGAAAGAGAGGAAGTGGGAGAGAGAGAGAGAAACATTTATTGGTTGCCTCCCACATGCACTCTGACTGGGGATTGAACCCCAACACTTCTGTGTATGGGATGATGCTCCTACCAACTGAACAATCGGACCAGGGCTGCAGCTGAATAGTTTTATCAGCTTTCTTCTCTCCAGTAGAATTTTGGGGACCCTAAAACCTCCTTTCATTTTGCACTGCCTCTGTCCCTCACAGTTCAAGATGGCAGTGCTCTTGCTGGAAGGGCTTTCACAAAAATTTTGTGTCTCTAGTGTAAATTTCAGTGAGGTTCACTCCATTAGGCAAAAGCCACACCCAATATCTTTGTGAGAATTTCCTCCTGAAATGGCTGAGTGACAGCTCACTTAAGCTTCCTTGAGGCCCGTTGTCCGATTAAGAGGTTCCGGAAGGTGTTTCCTTAATCTCTTGAACTTTTTTTGGCTCAATTCTACTCTGATCTTTTCATCTTCATGATATTTTAAAAAAAGATTGTATCACAATTTCTGTTTTTTTTCTAGACCAGAGCTTATTTCTATTCCATGTGCTTGGAAGTCCTGTCTTCATTCACTCCCTCTTTAATAATAATAATGATGATGATGATGATGATAATAATGTTTTCTCTTTTTTTCATTTAATTGATCTTGGAGAGGGAGAAACACCAATTTGTTGTTCCACTTATTCATTCATTGGTTGCTTGTTGTATGTGTCCTGACCAGGGATTGAACCTACAACCTTTGTGCATCAGGACAAATGCTCCAAACAACTGAGCCACTCAGCCAGAGTTTGGAAGCCATTTCTTAACTTAAGCATCTTCTGCCATGTGGGGAGACGGAGAATTTTCAAAATTATCAAGTCCTGACTTATTTTCAAGAGTTTTAAAACCAGCTTTCCTCTCAATTTATCTCTCTCCTCTCACATTTTACTATAAACAGCAAGAAGAAACCTGGCAGCACCTCAACATTTTGCTTGGAAATCTCCTGAGTATATTAACCAATTTATCATTTACACATTCTGTTCCCACATAACTGCAGGAGACATTTTTTTTCTAAGCTTTCTGCTACTTTCCAACAAGGATCCCCTTCCTCCAGTTGCTATTCATAAAATCCCCACTTTCTTTGAATCTTCATTGGCAAGCCCTCCAAGTCCACATTTCTACTCACAGTCTAATCAAGGCAATGTAGGCTTTCTTTTCATGTTCCTCAAAATTCTTCTGGTCTCTGCCTACTGCAGAGTTCCAAAGCCACTCCCACCTTTTTAAATACATGTTACAGCAGCACCCCATTTCAGGAGCCAAAATCTGCATTAGTTATCTATTGCCATGTAATAATTTTACCAAAAACTTGGAGGCTTCAAACACCGCCCAGCTAGAATCTCACAGCTTCTATATGCCAGCAGCCTGGGCGTGGCTCAGCGGGGGCGTCTGTAAGGCTGCACCGCTGATGGCCGGGGAGACAAAACAGATTTGTGGCTGTCAGGGGCTGGGGGAACAGGGAATGACTGCTAGTGGTAGGGGGTTTCTTTTTGGTGTGATAAAAGTATTTTGGAATTAGATAGTGGTGATGGCTGCCTAACTTTGTCAATATGTTATAAAACCCTTGAATTCTATACTTAAAAGGGGCAAAAGTTTATGGTATGTGAATTATTTCTCAGCTGCAAACAAAAGGTGTTTGTCAGGGCTGGCTTCTCATCTGGGGCCTGACTCAGGAGGGATCTGCTTCTGAGCTCGTGTGGCAGCGTTCAGTTCCTTGCAGGCCTCTGGGTGGAAAGCCTCAGTCCTTGTCACATGCTGACTGGAGGTCCCCCCAGCTCCTCTCCATATGCAGCCTGAAGCAAGGCAGCCTGCCTGCTTCGTCAAAGGCAGCAAGGGCTTGCCCCTGGGCATTACAGTTTTACAGTTGTATGTAGGTAGCATAGCCACACATACATAATCACACCCGTCCTGTCACCTTGACTGGATTCTCTTGGTGAGAAGCAAGTCATTTCAGGAGAGACAGGTGTGCAAGGGTGTGAACACCAGACGGTGGGGATCTTGGGGGTCACCTTAGAGTTTGTTGCCATGCAGGCCAATTTAAGGGACTAGGGCTTTACTCTGAGAAGAGGGTTTTGAGCTGAGGAGTCACATGATCCGACATGTTTGAAAAGGACACCTCTGGCTGCCATGTTGAGAACAGACCGAAGGTGTCAAGGGTGGAAGCAGGAAGCAAGAGTGAGAAGGCTACTGCAAAAAGTCATCCAGAAGAAGGGTGGGGCATGGGCTGTCACTGGGCTGACACAGACACAGTTCCCTTCCACTCCTCAGGTGTCCCCAGACACTCCCCAGGGGAGGAGGACTCTTCTCTCCCAGCAGGCTGTTAGCCTTCTCTCAGGGCCCTCCCTCCCCTTTCCTTAAGGTCTCTTCGGCCCAGCACACAATTAGTCAGCCCACTAAAGCAAACAGCAATTTGGCTGCTGTTCCATCTGTCAGCAAAATATTATTAAGTGTCTTGTAACTAGAGCATGATATGAATACTGAGAATAAAAGGAGAAATAAGGCATGATCCGTGTGCCAGAGAAGCTTATGGCCCAGGGATAGCTCTGCCACTGTAGGTGAGACACTCTGCCAGCACATGACCAAAGACGGGGGAGGGGCACAGGAGATATTCAGGGCTGCAGATCTCGGTGGAGCTAAGAGATACCTAAGCCTCGCGATATAAACTAACAGACATGGCCTGCCCCATGAAATACATTTTTAACGTTGTCAGGTCAGTTGTCTTTAGCTGCGTCCCAGCCTCCATTCCCTTCCCACCTCGACTCCTACCACCAAACTGCCTTTGGCTCTACCCTTGAGAATCTTCTGCACCCACCTTTCTCATTCTTCTCTTCCACCAGAAGCCAGAGTTAGGTTTCTCTAGCAGCCTTTATATCTAGAGAAGAGTTGTGTACTAGAAATATAACAAGAGCAATGTGTGACTTTAAAATATCAAATAGCCACATTTTAAAAACTTTTTTGAAAAGGCGAAATTAATTTGAATAGCGTATTTATTTAACCCACACATCCAAAATGTTATCATTTCTACAAGTAATCATATAAAAATTATTAATGTGGTATTAAAAATTTTTTTGATACTAAGTCCTAGACACACATCTCCATTTGGATGCTAAATTTTTATTGGGAATTTGTGGTCTGTATTTAGATTTCACAAAGCTAGATTGAAAACGTCAATTCACACACCAAAGTCGTCTCACACATACTTTCGTTTTTCAATAGCTGAAGGGAATACCAATTTCTAAATTCACTTTTAAATTAGTTAAAATTTAGCACCTTAACAGTTTGGTTCTTCAGTGGCACACAAGCCACATTTCAAATGCGCAATACCCACATGTGTCTAGTGGCTACCAGACCAAAGGCCTCCGCTTTCTGGGCGCCAGGTCCACCACTCAGTTCCACTTTCTCCAGTCACCCAGTTCCCCGAGATCCTGCTGTGCCCAGCCTCTTTCTCCAGACATACGCTGGACCCTACTGCATCTCCTTCTTCCCTGCACCCCATTCTCTGCCCAGCCGGAACCACCTGTGACTCGTACCCATCCCTGGCTCCCCTGGCCCACTTCTTACCTGGTCCTCCTAGCTACATTATCCTCTCCATGCATAAACATTAGCACACTGGAAAGCTAATTTGCATACTGATTATGTATGCCCTAGTCAAATTCACACAATTTCAGGATCAGAAGGAAATTGGATCTTTTCTTCCCATCACCTACTGGAGGCGGTGGAATTTTGGTATTTGCTTGGTTTATAAGATGGGAAGGAAGAACTGAGAAGGTACCTGAGCATGGGTGGTAGCGTGGGTGGGAAAGAAGGTGGCTGTCGGGGTGTCGGGAGGATGTTTCACACATGGTTCATTGTGTTGGAATGATTCGGTTGTTAAATAAGCACCTTAAAGAATTATTTCACATTCGTACTTAACAATTTTTATAATTTAAATTCTTTTCCCCAGGCTGGGTTTTTTCAAGCTTCAGATCTCTGGCTGGAATTGGCTTTATTTGCATAATCCCACCTCTGAGATTCAGGCCCATCCCTGAGGACCCCCTCCTTGCCATGCCTTGCCCAGAATCCTCTGCTGGGCATTTGCTTTCCCAGCCATCCGGCTTTGGGCAGGCACCCTGCTCTGGCTCCCCGCTGCCTCAAAATGAGCCTGCCGTGCTGCTGAGAGGCTGGCATAATCCTCCCTGAGCTATTGCAAAGATTGGTCCTACTGCCCTGTGCCCAGCTCCCACCAGAGTGGGATTTGAGGGCTATGGACACTGTGTCAGGAAGGGAGGGGCCCAGCTCCTGGAATGCAGATCCATGCAAGGCCCTGTGCACCGGGCATGTCATAGTTTGTGAAGTTCAGTAAGATGGACCCTGGCAGCCTGCGGCCCTAAATCTAAGAGCTGGAGAATTGAGAACCCCAAGTCCTGAGTCCTCAGTCTTTGCGTTGAAAACACACACACACATCCCTTTTATTCCTCCCCCCCGCCCTACCACCCTTCACTTTCACACACCAATCTTCTTATGACTTTCATAGACTCAGCACACTACCTTCATGGGGACCTTATTCTATATAAAAATAGATACTTAAAATAATACTTTATGTTGATACACAGATGAATATGTTAACATTGTATATCACAATATCTCCTTCGATCTGAAGCTTGTTTTCTCCTGACTTCAATTAAAATATTTCTGTGGGCCCTTAAAATATTGTGTCTACAGTGCCTAAGGGATAAACTGGCCCTGCCTGCAGCCCTGCGTGTGCTCCCTCTCTCTCTTTTCCACATCTGTAGGGGAGGCCAGAACGGGGGGGCTGGCCGGAGAGCTGTCTAAGGCCCTCAGGTAGGCAATTTGGGGCACAGAGAAGGGGACTATATCTCCCTGTCCCTTCCCTCTGAAAATGGAGACCTTCCTCACCTGGGAACCCCGTGCTGACCAAGGAAGGATGCATTTATGGTTTCATGAGGTCCTTCTTGCACTCCCCTCCACTGTATTACAAGTAAGTCTGAGCAAATCTAAGGGAGCCCAAGTCCGGCAACAGAAAGAGAGGGCTCAAGTCTACACTCCGTCCTATGGCACATGAGACCCTCTTTGGGAGGTAATATAACAATAGGGGATGAGAGTGCTTATAAAGAGATGGATCTACCTGACCTTGGATAAGTTCTTAAATCTCTCAAAGCCTCATTTTTTCTCCAGCTGTACATAAGAATGACGGGAATATTTTCCTCGCCAAATTTTTATAAGTATTCAATATTGTATATGTGCATGTGTTATGCACAAAATGAAATTTCTATACACTTGTTAGGTAAATAGGATTGTGATGCAAAACAAATACACAGAGAAGATCCCTTACCTCTCCTCCACAGGTCAAATACCCTATCACAGATGAGATTATGTATGTAAAGTAGTGAACTCATTGCCTGGCACAGAGCAGGGGCTCCAAAAATGGTACCTAGTACTGTGGGCTGGTTCCTATTTACTTCCCTAATCTCATCCCCTCCCCTTTCTGCCTTGAACTTCAGCAACACCAAACAGCTTGTAGTCTCATTCATTTGATCCCACACCAAACTGTACATTTTTTCACCTCCTGATCATTGTAGAGGAAACTGGCTAGCTCTCCCTCGTGGGAATATAGATAAGACTATCTTTCCCAGCCTCCCATCTGGTCAACGGAATGTAACTGAGAATGATAGATGCTGCTTCAGTGCCTATTCCACCAGACCTCCCACAGGATCTTCATGCTCTTTCCCCTACCACCTTGGAAGTCCAGTGTTTTAGATGGTAGAGTCATTGATGGAAATCAACTGGGTCCATCAATTAAAGTGTGAAAGAGATTCGCCCACTGTTCCATTAGTGAGAGATAAACTTCCATTATGTTTAAGCCATTATACAGTGTTTAGTTTGTTGTAGCAGTTAGCCTTACCTTAATACACTCCTGTTGTTGCATGTCCCTGGAATGCCCATAACCACACCCTACTTCACTGGGGTAACTCACTCTGCTTTACCCTTTATCATCTCTGGCATCACATCCTCCAGAAAACCTCTAAGCAATCTCTGGTCTCTCAAGGAAGGGTTAGGTGTAGCTAGCAGATACTGCACAATTGACTATTCTCTACCCATTCTCCCCTTCTTCCTAGTAAAATCCCAATTTTGTTCAGGGCAGTAAGTACCCAGTTAACAATACCCACTTCACAAAACACCCTTCCAGCTAGGAGCAGTCATGTGATCCAGTCCTGGCCATTAAGATGTAAGAGGAAGTTGCTAGATGAAGATTCTTAAAGAAATGTTTTTAAAAAGCAGTAGATTGGGCTCATATCTGCCTTCTACGTTTTTTCTTTGTGCTTCCTTGCTTCCCATCTGGAAGTCAGCTGCAATGCCCAGGAATGGGCACACATATTACACCATAAGGAGGACAGCCACGTGCTAAGGCAGAGTGGAAAGAAGATTCCAGGTTCTTCAAGGCACCAAAGAACCACCCTATCAGTCCTGTTTTGCCTACCTCCGGTTCTCCTGTAATGTGGAAAATAGAAACTCCTGATGCGTAAGCTAGGAAAGCACGACTGTGAGCAGTCTGAACTGAATGTGTGCCTGCTCCAGAGCGCCCTGTGCTTCCTTCCACTGCTCCCATCAAAACGCAATCACACGCTGACAATCATCCGTGTAAGTATCTCTTTCCCTGACTTATTTGAAGGCACAGAGCAAGCACTCAATGATGTGTGCTGAGGGAATGGTGACGAGGAACACTGCTGTGTCTTCCTCATTCTCATTCTGAGGAAAGAAAAAGGAATCGCTGGAGGACGCATGGAAAATGTCCTTCACCAAGGTGTGGCCTCCCTGCCCCCGTGCTCCTCTGTCAGGGAAGCATCGCTCTGCGACCTCGGAGGTCTTTCCAAGCTCCTGAATTCTCTGATTCCACCTGACACCCAGTACATTCTCCACACCAAGGAGTGTAGGAAAGTATATGACACAGGCTTGGCCTGATGTGCATACAGCACTTCCTACTTTCAGTATTGTTTTCTATTTCTTTTAAATTATGTGATTTCTTTTAAATCACATAAAGTTGAGCATTTTAAAGTAAACATTTAGTACATTAACAATGTTGTACAACCACTATTTCAATGTAGTTCCAAACATTTTTATCACCCCAAAATAAAATCTTGAACCCATTAGGTAGCCATTTCTCATTCTCCCCTCCCCTCAGCTCTTGGAAACCACCAATCTACGTTGTGTCTCTCCGGACTTATAGTGGATATTTCTTATAAATGGAATAACACAATGGGCCAACAAACACAGGCATGGCCTTAATGTCCACAGAGTAGAATGACACTCAGCTTTTCTTTATCCAGAATGAGGTCAAGGATTCCCAGTGCAGTTTAAGTGGCTGAGGTCAAATGTCTTTGCAATCCATCTCCTTGGAGATTTTCATTTGTTTTTCTTTTTTAAAATATTTTTATTTTTCAATTACAGTTGACATACAATGTTATATTAGTTTCAGGTATACCGCATACTGATTAAACATTTATATAACTTATGAAATGATCCCCTGATGAGTCTAGTACCCATCTGACACCACACAGTTATTACAATATTATTGACTATTTTCCCTATGCTGTACCTTACATCCCCATGACTATTTTGTAACTGCTATTTTGTACTTCTTAATCCCTTCCCCTTTTTTCACCCATCTCTACCCTCCCTCTGACAACCATCAAAATGTTCTCTGTACCTATGAGTTTCTATTTTGTTTGTTCATTTATTTTTATTTTTTAAAGATTTTATTTATTTATTTTTAGACAGAGAAGAAATGAGGGAGAAACAGAGGGAGAGAAACATCAATGTGTGGTTGCCTCTCACATGCCCCCTACTGGGGACCTGGCCAGCAACCCAGGCTTGTGTCCTGACTGGGAATCAAATCAGTGATCCTTTGGTTTGCAGACCGGTGCTCAGTCCACTGAACCACACAAGCCAAGGCAATTTATTTTATTTTTTAGATTCCACATATAAGTGAAAACATATAACATTTGTCTCTCTCTGTCTGACTTATTTCATTCAGCACAATAACTTCTAGATCCATCCATGTGGTTGCAGATGGCAAGATTTCCATGGTATAGATGCACCACTTCTTCATCTTTATTCATTCATCTACTCACGGATAACTAGGTTGCTTCCATATCCTCACTATTGTAAATAATGCTTCATTGAACATATGGATGTATATGGCTTTTTGAATTCGTGTTTTGGGTTTCTTTGGATAAATATCCGGAAGTGGAATTGCTGGATCCTTCTTTGTCTTTTATGATAGCCTTTGTTTTGAAGTCTATTTTGTCTGGCATATGTATTGCTAACCCAGCTTTATTTTGTTTCCATTTTCAGAAATATAGTTTTCCATCCTTTTACTTTCAATCTGCTGTATCTTTTGGTATCAAGCGAGTCTCTTGTAGGCAGCATATGCAAGGGTCTTTTTTTCTTATCCATTTAGTTACCCTATGCCTTTTTATTGGAGCATTTCATCCATTTACATTTAAAGTAATTGTTAACGGATATGTAGTTATTGTCATTTTATTATTCATATTTTTGATCAATTTTTTTTCTTCTTAAATAAGTCCCTTTAACATTTCTTGTAATACTGGTTTGGTGGTGATGAACTTTTTTGGCTTTTTCTTGTCTGGGAAGGCAGTTTTTAAAATTAGGCCTCAGATGGGCCTGTCAATAGATTAGGTAGAGAACTTTTATGAAGTGGAGGGTGAGCTGTATGGAGGTGAACTGGCTGGTCTGGGCCCAGGGGCACTGTCTAGCAGCACTTTTTAGAGAAAACACAGTTAAGTTTGATATGTGATATGGTGTGTGTTTGTGTGTCTACATGTAGACATCATAGAGCATACATAAATTTCCTTTCATGCTTGAGTAGGCAGTACAGATCACAAAGCACTTTAACATCCAATGGCAGCCTACAATAGGGGGCAGAGCAAGCACTTCTTTTTTTTTTTTAAATTTTAGAGAGAAAGAGAGAAACATTGACTTGTTGTTCCACTTATTTATGGATTCATTGGTTAATGCTTGTATGAGTCCTGACCAGAGATCAAACCCATAACCCTGGCATGTCGGGACAATGCTCTAACCAAATGAGCTGCCCAGCCAGGGCCAGAGCAAGCACTCTTAACCCTAATTTATAAATGGGGCAACTGAGGCCCCCTTAGATGACTTGCCCAAGGTTGAACAAGGTATGAGTGGCGGAACCCCCAAGCCTGTGTGGTCTCCCACATTCCACCTTCTTTGAGGTATGCTGGATACCTTTGACCACTTAGTCACTGCTCTAGGAGTGAAGAGTAAAATGTGTTAGTAGATTGTATTAGTTAAAAACAAAATACTATCGCCTGAATGGCTTAAAAACATAATTATTTCTTACAGTTCTAGAGGCTGGGAAATCCAAGACCAAGGTGCCCATCATTTTGGTCCTGAGGAGAGCTCTCTTCCTGGCTTGCAGATGGCCAACTTCTCTCTGCGACCTCACATGGTAAAGAGAAAGTGAGAGCAAATTCTCTGGTGTCTCTTCTTATAAGGGAACTAATTTGATCATGAGGGCCCCCGCTACATGACCTCATCTAATTCTAATTACCTCCCCAAAGGCCCTATCTCCAAGTCCCACCTCACTGGGGGTTAGGGTGTCAACTTATGAATCGAATGTGGAAGGAACCGCAAATATTTGGTTTCTGATACAGGTGGACACCACAACTGGTGGGGACCATACATTACAGGTGGTGATACAGCAAAATGTTGTCAAAAAAGACAATTCAACCTAACTCTCCCAGAAAGAGGGGCAGGAAGAGAGGACAAGACTCAGAGAGTATTAGGATGAAAGTAGGGTTGCCAGATTCAGCAAATAAAAATATCAAATGCCTATGTGATTTTCAGTTTCAAAAGTAATAAATAATTTTTTAGTATAAGTATGTCTTGTGCTTAGAGATATATACTTGTATATATACACATATACATATATATTAAGTATGTAAAATTATATATAAAATTATATATATAGTCTATCTAGAAGGTATCCAACCATGTAATATGAAAAATAGAGACATTTATTGAAGAAGATACAAGATATAAGAAACATTGTACATACGACAATGACGCCTAAGTATCCTTCAAAGAAGGCACCTTGGGACCTCATATTGTTCTCCCAATTGCCATCAGCTGCTCCATTGTATTTTCCTGAATCTCATCGATGGTATGAAATCTCTTCCCTTTCAAAGTTGATTTTAGTTTCGGGAAAAGCCAGAATTCGCAGGGCACTAAATCTGGGCTATAGTGGGGCTGAGTTACCTGAGTGATTTGATATTTCTCCAAAAACCTCTGCACTAGACATGATCCATGAGTGGGCACATTGTTGTGATGAAGCTGCTGATCACCAGTTGCCCATCGCTACAGCCTTCTGAATCATCAGAATAGTTTCTGCGAAGGAATGTTCAAGCTTGACACCAAATTTGATGCAGATTCATTCCTCTACTCAGTTATTTTGTAATGAGATGGTCACACAGTACATGTGCTCACTCAATGACATCTACCATTCCCACTGACTAGTCCAGAGAAGTTATTGTTCTGATGTCACGCAATCATTCTTGTTATATTAACAATGGCTAGACTTTTTCCAGAGAGACCTCGTGTATTAGTGTAAGTATGTAAATTTTAACTGAAGTTTAAATTAACTTGATGTTCAGTATTTTTCTCTGGCAACTCTAGAAAATATGGGCCAAGAACTCTTAAGACAAGCCAATGAACTCCAGGAGGGACTATTGCAGGATCTCTGGAGTAATGTTTCCTACATATATATAACTTTTTAAAAATCTTGTTCTTAAAAATACCTGTTTTGTGTGTGTGGTAACATAAACACAACAAAATTTAACATTTTAACCATTGTTAAGTGTACAGTTCAGTGGCATAAATACATTTATGTTGTGCAACCATCACCAACATCCATCTCCAGAACTTTTTCATCTTCCCAAACTGACGTGCCAAAGAAAACCAGAGCTAACAAAAAAAAAAAAAAAAAAAAAAGAAAGAAAGAAAGAAAAAAGAAAAAGAAAGCCTGAGCTGCACGAGCTGCACAAGCAATTAAAGTGATGAAAGTGGATTTTTATCAGGACTTTGCAACAGGGTGAAAGAGGTCTCAGTATAGAACCAGGATCAATTCTGAATATAGCTGGAACAAGTGGAGATTTATAGCCAAGAAAGGCGGTAATGGTCCTGGATGGAACATTACTAAGAGCATGGGTTAATTTTTTGCTAAACTGACTTGGGAGGATTCTTGCTGAAGGCAGGCCAGGGTGATCAGAGAACACCTGGGGTATCTTGTTGGGATGAGGAATTTGGTCGGATAGGCAGAGTGAGCCGATAGAGGGTAAGAGATTCTCACTAAAATTCGGAGATGCAAGTAGAAGCCTCTCTGACTAAAGTTTGGTCAAACAGTCTTTGCTCAGAAAACTGTACCCATTAAACAATAACTCATCCCATCCCAAATTGCTTCCTCGTCCCTGGCAACCACCATTCTACTTTCTGCCTCCATGAAATTGAGTTCTCTAGCTACCCTATGTGAGTGGAGTCATACAATATTTTTCGTTTTGTGTCTGACATACTTAGTTTTTAAAGGGGATGGAAATTAAGTGAATTCTATAGGGAGAACGGCCCACAGAAGTCAAGGCAAGAAAAGGGCGTGCTAACAGACGTATTAAATCAGTCAGGTGTGTCCGGCCGGAGGGGAGGAACCTGTTTCCACGCTCGGGGTCGGGAACAGGAAGCACACGGGGCGAAACAACGACATCCCTGAACGCTGGGCAGCAGACAGCCCAGGTCCGGGCCGAGGGGAAGGCGGTGAGGGAACAGAGGCGGGTGCCGAGAGGTCCGCGGGCGGCTCCGAGGGTGGATTCTGTGCGGGGGTCCAGAACTTGGGAGCCCAGCGAGTGCCTAAGGCCCAGCACCCAGCGGCGGCGGCGCCAGGACCTGGCGGAGCAGGAGCAGCAAACTCGTGGCGGGCGGGCGGCGCGGCGCTGCGCGCTGGTCGGGAGAGGAGCGGGCCGCCAGAATCGCCAAGACCGTACCTCTGTCCCGGCGGGCGGACGTGGCCGTCGCCGGGTTGGCGGGGGCGGGGGCGGGGGCGGGGGGCTGAGAGGCGCGAAGGAGGGGTTCCGGGGAGGGCCGGGCGCAGACTGCAGCTTCCGTGAGGCCGAGCGCGAGCGAGCCTCCGCCAGATGCGGATGGGGCCGCAGACTCTGCGCCCGGGTTGACTTCCGACTGCGCTGTTCGCCTTGCTGCCCGCCTTGGAAGTGGCGCTGGGGCTCTGCCCACCAGTAAGACGGGTCTCCACCCCTGTTGGTCCCGGGCCCTTCTCCCCAAGCACCTGAGCCTTCCCCCAGCCCCGACCCTTCCCCGCGGGGAGGTCGAGGCCCGGGCGCGGGAGGGCCCTGCTGGACAACCGCGATCGGAGGGGCAGGCCGCAGCCCTCATTTCCTCTCTTGGCCCCTCCCTGAAACCCTCACGTGCCTTTCCGCTGTCGGGCTGGGCGTCGGGAAGAAGCAGGGCTGAGGTGGCTCCTCAGAGCTTGCAGCTCCCGACCCTCACTGCAGCGGATTAATGCCCCTCCCTCCCTGGCCTCTGTTAGTTGATCCCACACTGCCTACAGCCTAGGTTCTTGCCCTGGGATGTAGACCCTGGGAGCTAGGTGTTCGGGAGGGTTTGCAGGAAAGATTCCATGCACTTCTGAAATTATAAACAGCATTATGAGAAACAGGTATAGTGTAGTTTCGTTTTTCTGAAAGCGTCCAGTTTTTACCAGATTCTCTAAGGTAGTGCTGGTTCTTTAGAAATATGTGAAGCACGTACGTGATTCTAAAAGTAAAAAGAAACCAATGAAATTAATTCAGTAATATATATTTTTAAACTCAGTATAACTAAAATACCACTTCAGCATGTAATCACTAGACATACAGTGCCCCGCCCCCCGCCCCCGCCGCTTATTCCCGATTTCGCTTTTTGCGTTCTCAGTTACCCCAGGTCAACGAGTTCGGAAATATTAAAACGGAAAATTCGGGAAATAGTAAATTTGCGCACCATTCTGAGGAGCACGATGAAATCTCGTAGGTGTCCCACTCGTAGGTGCTCTGCCCTATCTGGGATGTGAATCATCATCCCTTTGCCCAGCGTGTCCACGGTGTAGATGCTCCCCCACCCCTTAGTCACTTAATAGCCAACTTAGTTTATCAGATCAGCTGTCAAGGTATTGCAGTGTTTGATCTCAAGCAACCCTTACTTTGATTAATAATGGCGCCAAAGCCATTCACAATAGCTTTTATTACAGTATCTTGTTATAATTGTTTTATGATTGTTGTTAATATCTTACTAATTTATAATTCAGACTTTCTCATAGGTATGTAGGCATAGTAAAAATATTTATATATATAGGGTTCAGTACTATTTGCGCCTTCAGGCACCCACTGCTGGGGCGGGGGGTGGTCTTGGAACATACCCTCTGTGAATAAGGACTGTAAGAAATCTTAAGACATCTTACATTCTTTTTTCCTATTAAGTCGTTGAAATTTGATGTATATTTTACACTTACACTACATCTCAACTCAGAGTAACCACATTTCAGAAGTGCTCAATAGCCATTTGTAACTGGTGGCTGCCTCATTGGACAGCATAACTATAAGGATTTTTGTCCAAACTCCTTGCCATGGTGTTCGGTGTTTTCACAATCTGACCTTTGTCTCTCTTTTTCCTGCTACTTTGCCAAGGATAGTTATATTCTCACGATTCAAGACCACTTGCCATTACCCTGTAAACCTTTGTTGAAGCTCTTTCTTCTACCTGGAATGCTCTCCTTGGGCGTATTAGGGAGGTTCAGCTTCTGCTAAGAAGCTCTTCCTGAGTCAACTAACTCAAGAAGGGGTTTATTACACCTTCCTCAGTATTCCCCTACTACTGCGTACGTGGCCAGATTAGAGCATTTATCACATGCTGTTTAATTGTTTTCGAGGCTGTCTCCATGGCTAGTATAGTTTCCCGTTCATCGTTGTTTTGATCATGGTGGGCACCTAATATCTGATCGGTAGATGTCTACAGACAGAATAAGTATGAGTAAACAACCAACCAGCTATACCCAGTCTCTTCATTCTTCTTTTTTCTTATTCTCACCTGAGGACATTTTTTCATCAGAGAGGGAAGAAAGGGGAGAGAGAGGGAGAGAGGGAGAGAGGGAGAAACATCAATTGGTTGCCTTCTCATAAGCACCCCAGCTGGAGATCAAACCTGTGACCTTTCGGTTATGGAACGACTCTCCAACCAACTGAGCCACACAGGCCAGACCAGTCTCTCTCTTTTTAAAAACAAATACTTTATTTATTTATTTTTAGAGAGGGGGAAGGGAAGGAGAAAGAGAGGGAGAGAAATATCAATGTGCTGTTGCCTTTTGTGTTCCCCGCACTGGGAACCTAACTGGGAACTGAACTGATGACCCTTTGGTTTGCAGGCTGGCACTCAGTCCACTAAGCCACACCAGCCAGGGTCAGTCTCTTCATTCTTGAATGGATCCGTTACTTCCTTGTTTGGGAGATTTATGCCTGAATTACCACCTTGAGCGTGCACATGGACACACAGAGGTGGATTCAAGGCAGGTTCAGGTCTGAGAAAATGAAGATGCCACTGCTGGAAAACAAGTTGGAAAACAGAACAGTCACCTGAGATGACAAAAAAGCGCTGGCCTGAGAAGGGTAGGAGAGGACAAGTAGGGTAGAAGGAAGCGTTGGGAAAGCCTGCAGAGGGAGCAGAAGAGTAAGCACACCTACCTGGTGAAGATGTTGGTGGGATACATTGGGAATAATCACTTAAGAGAGCAGTGCCACTCTCAATCTGTAGAATGGGAAATAGAATCAGATATTCAGAGAAGGCAAGCAAATTACACAAGGTCACACAGCAGTTTAAACCCAAATGAAGCCTTCTCAGCCCTCCCTGCCATACTTAACAAGGGCGCAGTGCCAGGCCTGATTAATGTCTTCCTTACCATCTTCTACCAAGAGGCTGTGATTAGGCCTATTTATAGGGGCCTGGTGTCTTAATATTCTGCCTGGTGCGTCTCTTGCCAATCAAATCAGTGCCTTCTGCAGTGCAATTGCTGCTTTAGTGGCACCAGGGAGTGAAGTTAATTAAACTCAGTATAAATAGACTCTGCCCTGTCTTACAATTTGGAGGAGTGTTTTTCCTTCCTGTTTTTCTACCCCCATGTGCCCCTTCTTCCTCCTGGCCCCCTTTGGCTCTAGCCTGGGTGAGCAGAGCCTAGATACCTATACCTAGAGTCACTAGCCACTGCCTCTCCTATCTCAGGAACAGGCCCTGAGTTCCTCAGAGGCCAAAGTGAGTAGAACCCAGGAATCCACATCCTCTGGTTTTCTAGACCTGGGTACCACTGAGCAGTTAACTGAGGCAATATTTTCCTTCCGAATCATCCTCTGCTTCCAGGCAGTTTTTGACTGTGCAGCAAGGGATTCTCTTGTTCATCTAGGCTTAGGAGGTTGGAATGAGATAACGTATAATGAGGGTATCTAGCAGGGTCCCAAGCACCTAATGGGGACAAGTAAGTATTGCCCCTTCTCTGAACCCTTCTCATCAGCCTCTTTCGTCCCTACCAATTTCAGTCCTTCATTTAGTCAGCAAGCAGCAGCAGACCAGCTCCTGTGGGCTCCTGGCCTCCCATCAAGAGCTGTGTCCCCAGCTCCCCTCCTGTACTGGCTGAACCTGTAGCAGACGGTAGGGTGGGGGGCTGTGTTCTCTTCTCTCAAGACCTTGCGCTGTGGCAGGTAGGGGGGTGTGAGTGTGGGGTGGCTCTGATGCTCTGGTTCCCTCCCATAGGTACCATGACTCCCATGAGGACCCAGCACTCGTTGGCAGGTCAGACCTACACAGTGCCCCTCATCCAGCCCGATCTGCGGCGAGAGGAGGCCATCCAGCAGATAGCAGATGCCCTGCAGTACCTGCAGAAGGTCTCCGGAGACATCTTTAGCAGGTGGGTGCTGCCACCCATCACAACCTGATCAGGGGCTTCTCCCTGTCCTGGGCAGTCACCTCTCCATTCCCAGGAAGGCGCCCTCTAGGAGCAGCCCTGATGGTGATTCTTGGCCATGGCGGAGCAGGGGGCAGCTGGCTTCCCGGTGCCCAAGGGGACCATGTTAGAAGTTTTTTCTCACAAGAGCTACCTACTGTCCCACTTAGCTCCCTGGGTTCCCTGTGGCCCCCACAGGCCCTGGTGGTGGTAATGCTCTTTTAACTCATCCTCCCACTGGAGGCCCTGGTCCAGTCACTTATTCCTGCAGTTAGCAAGTATGTATTCAATACTTCTGTATGCAAGGCACTGCTGTTCTCCTTCGCTACAGTGGTGAATAAGGCAGTGTCCCTGTCCACCTAGAGGATATACTCTGGCAGGAGGGGTGGATTGTAATTAATCAATTGCATGTTAGTTTTTAACTATAATTGTGATAAGACCTATATTTAAGTAATTTTGTAATAACTAATAGTTATATAGCATTAACCATGTACTGCCATTGATCTGAAGTGCATTAATTTATTTAACCCTCACAACAACTTTATGAGAAGCTACTGTTGTTATCTCCATTTTGTAGATGAGGAAACTGAGGCACAGAATGGCTAAGAGACCTGCTCAAGTGGCAGAGCTGGGGGTCACACCCAGCTGTTGTGGCTCCGGACTCTGGGGTTTTTATTGTCCCTCTATGAAGGGAAGGAAAGGTGCTATGAGAGTTAACGGGAGGTCTGACTTGGTCGGGGGGGATTAGAGGAGGCATATGTAGGGAAAAAGATTGATGGTAATATCTGAAGGATGAGTGGGAGTTAATGTGAATGGGTAGATTGGGAAGAAGAATGTTCCAGAAAGAAAGAAATACACGAGTTAAAGCACTGAGGTAGGCCAGGCCTGAATAGCAGCCAGTGTGGCTGTGGCAGGGAGAGCGAGGAGAGCTGGTGTGGGGGTCGGGCCTCGGAGGCCACCGCGGATTGTGAGCTGGTGATTGGCAGCTTTTTGTTATTGCCAGCGCTAACCTAGCACAGTCCTTGGGGCTATAATGATTTTTCACTCAGTGTTTAATTAACCTGAGTGAACAGTGTTTGCTATTTCCTTGCAAAGATTCCAGGCTTTACCCTGTCTTTCTATGGCCATCAGCAACCTGGGATGGATCTTTCCGGGTGCCCACGTCTTGCCTCACATAAGAACCCTTTATCCCGCTCCATGTAAAGTATTTGTCTACCTGACTCAGGTTCATTCATGGTTCAAGTCATTGCCTACTCCAGCCCCTGCCTGCACCCCAGTGTAGGGATCCCCTTCTGCATCATCAGGCAACCTCTTCCTTTTCTGTCAGCTGGGGGTCCACCTTTTCCTGAAGCCTTCCTCAATGGGAGCAGAAAATGGGGTCATTATCTTCTGTTGGACTTGGTATATAAACATCAGATCCTCTGGACTCTTCTGCCTGTTACCTTCCCACTGACATACCTGCCTGCGCCAAGCCTGTCCAGAGTATAAATGTAACCAGGGTGGTTCCCAAGCGTTCAGAGGGTTGACCCTGGCGCAGACTGCCTGGGCTCCGTCTGATGTCCTTATTTGCTTGCTCTGTAACTTTGGGAAGGTTACATAACCTCTCTAAGCCTCAGTGTCCTCATCTATGATGTGGTGGTAATATTGGTGCCTTCCTCATAGAATTGTTGTCCGGATTAAATGAATTAATACTTGCAAAGGAATTACAGTGCCAGGCATGTAATTACTAAGAATGCAGTAAATATTCACTCTTAATATCATCTCTGCTCACTTGCTGCCTGTGGTGGTCCTCCTTTAACCTGCTGTCAGTTGTTATAGAAGGGGTTAGGTGCCCTTTTAGTGCTTATTTTTGTGTTAAATATGCCCAAGGAATACATAAGCAAGAGAACACAGGCCATTAAGAGCTGTCAGTCCGAGAGGATGGCCACGCCATGCCCAGTGATTGAAATGGATGCCAAAAACAATCCACCAGAAATATTTGTGTTTCCTCACCAGGACTATGACCGCATGCTTGCCTTTCTCTAAGGAGAGCTGTGGAGTTTTTGCATGCCTCAGTCTCCTTTCCTGGCATCGGGCACCTGTAGACAGTTTCGTGGGATGAGGAGAGGGCAGGAAAGCCATCTCCTGGGCAGAGATGGTGAGCTGGCTGAGCGTGGGTGTGGGCCCTCCAAGTGTCTGAGGGAGGGGAGGACGCCTCTCAGGAGCCCTCAAAACCAGGTTCCAGGTCACCCCATTGGTCTCCCACCATATACCCAACTTGTTGGACCCTGAGGGGCACTGAAGATGTGTATGGCATGGTTCCTGTCCTCAAGGCTCTGATAGTCTGGAATGGGAGAGCAGTAGGTCTTGGCTGTTTCTTAATTGCATAGCGTGAACTGTGTGGACCTCTCAGGATCTAGGAAAGAGAGAAATAAGTAAAAATTGATGGCATATTTATCCATCAGAACTCCCCAAACCAATTTAAGCAAAAAGTAACCAATCGGTAGAGCGGGTTTTGGAGCTGAAGGGTATCAGTGATAGCATTGGGACCTGGTTTGGCTTTCAGTCCATCCCGGCTCTCTGCCTCTGGGTCGGCCCCATTCCCAGGAAGGCCTTGCTCTTGGGTGGCAAGGCCACACCAGTAAGGTCCAAGCTCCTGGATTCAAGCTGCGTTCCAGCGTTTCCTCAGGAGTCCCACTTGCCCATTGGCTCACCTTGGTTCTCGTGTCTATATCAGAGCCAGTTGCTGGGGCAGGAGAGGTGCGACTCACTGACTGGCTCGTGTCTTGGTCACATGCATTACCATAAGCCCTGGGCTTAGCCCCACCCAAAGTCCAGGGACTGAGTCTGTGGGAGTGACGGAAACGGGAGCTGTTGCTTGAATAAGGAAGAAGTAGATGGTAGCAAGGAGAACCACGTGCCTCCTACATGTGATCAGGGAAGTCCTCCTGAAGGAAAGGGGCATGAACTAGGCCACAGGAGGAACAGGCTGTGGTGAGGCAGGACTGGGAATGTGGGCCTGCATTTGGTGGGGTCTGGACATGCGTGCTGAAGCCTTAGCGGCCAGAATATGGAGTATGGTGTGTCTCGGAGTGTGGTGTTTCCCGGCTCCCAGAGTACAGACATTGCTGCCTCTCCCATACGTTCAGCTCCCCGCTGTGGAAGAGAACAGGGTGTGAAAAGTCAGCGTGCCATGTGTCTGTGGGTCTCACTGCCCCCTCCAATCATGCGCCCTCAGGAGTTTGCTTGTGGCTTCTTTATGTTCTTCAGCGCTGTGGGAGTGCTCTGTGGCAGAGGAGTGGGAGGTGGGTGAGTAAAAAGTTGGGATAAGTCAGGGCCCATGGGAACTTCTCTGAACAAGGCAAGACTTGGAGCTTGATCCAGGAGTTTTAGGTGCTTGGATAGGTACTTGAGCAAAGTGATGGGACAAAACAGTTTCGGGCAGGTTAGTCAGGCAGCAATCACAGAATGGACAAGAAGGGGAGGGAGTGGATTCCAGGGACACCTTGGAAGCTGTTAGTGTGGTTAGGACATGGAAGGGAAAGGCTGCTGTCCAGGGGAGTTGCAGGCAGGAACATTTCAAAGGGGACATAATGACATGATGACAGAATGGGAATGAGAATGAGGAAAGGGAGGAGTTAGGGATGATTGTGCCTAGACCTAGCCTCTTTCTTCTGCCCCACCCCCATCGAGTAGTACTCAACAAGCAAGGGGGCTTTTCATTCCTCATGGGCTTTTGTGGTGGGGACAGGATCGGAGCCTGGAAATCTCTCTCCTTAAATGTGTTCCTCTTGCTTGTAAACTTTGTGGAGAAGAGACATTTTTTAAAAAATTAAAATTATTTTTAGAGAGAGAGAAAGGGAAGGAGAAAGAGAGGGAGAGAAACATTAATGTGTGGTTACCTCTTACATGCCCTCTACTGGGGACCTGGGCTGCAACCCAGGCACATGCTCTGACTGGGAATTGAACCAGTGACCCTTGGGTTCACAGGCTGACACTCAATCCACTGAGCCACACCAGCCAGGGCTAGATACTTTTTCTCTCTCTTCATTTCAGGCCCAGCCAGGCCTGGGCCCCTTGGCCCTACTGATGCCTGTGCCCAGTTCTGCAGGTAGGTGAGCTCATGGAAAATTAGCATTCTGAGCTGGCGTTCCTTCCTCTTGCTCTGCTGCAGTGGGAGCTGTGCAGAGTGGAGAGAATGACAAGTACCTCTCAGGCTCTCCTGAAGCCTCTCCTTCCTTCCCCTGGTTTCTCTTCCTGCCTAGCAGATCTCTCTGGTCCTCACCTGCCCCCATCTTCACCTGAGAGAAGCCAGGCCCAAAATATCTGCCCAGAGATGTCACCTGCTTCACAAGACTTAGCTGATGAGGCAGAGGGCATTGCTGTGGCATAGGAAGAGGAGCTGGAAATTCTGCATGTGGAAGTTGGGGTGCTGTCACTCACCATTCCCATCAGCCCCAAGTGAGGCCCATCCTTCCCTTTCTCCTCCCTTTCTCTCACTGATTGGCACCTGGTGACTCCCAAGGTTAGGAAGCACTCAATCAGCTGCCTGCATAATTAGCAGATGATTCTTAATTATCCCTGTGGGTGGAGAAGATAAAGGTGAAGGCAAGAGCCCAGATGCAGGGTCTGCTGTGCCCAGGGACAGGACCAGCCAGGGGAGGAGAAGCAGCAATTATGGGGCCAGGAGCAGGTGCTTCCTCCCTTCCCGCAGCCGCCGCAGCCGCCGCAGCCGCCGCAGCCGCCGATCTGATTGTGAGGAGCCGCGGCAGCACTGCAGTGGGCCTGCCTGGCTTTACAGGAAGGGGATGGAGGGTCAGCTTTGGAGGTGGTGGGACAGGGAGCCCAAGCACTGTCCTGGCCAACCTGTCCCCCTCCTGCTGTCATACGAGGAGGAGAGTGGTCCCTAGGTGCCTTCTACAATGCCTCCCACCAGCCCAGGGAGCTGCTTACTGTTGTTCTCCCCTCCGCCCTCCAGCGCGTTCTCTTGCAAAGTGCCGGTTCCAGCCTGGAATTTCCTTCTGCGTGTCTGCCCAGCACTGCCTCTTCCGGCTTTCCCCTGAATGCCTAGAGCCCCTCATCCCTCTCTCCACCTTATGGGTAGTAATAGCAGATGTTAACTGAGGACTTGGGATATGTCCGGTAGTACAGGAACACTAGACATACATTCAATCATTTTAACCTTTACCATAATTCCATGATATAGAAGTTCGTATTCCTACTTTTCAGCTGAAGAAGCTGAGGCATACGCCAGTTAAGTGACCTGTCCAAGGTCACTCCGCTATTACATAGATGTTAACCCAGGTCTATGGGACATTGTAGTTATTTATGTCCCTAGTAAACTGGAATCTCCTTGAGAACAGATGTGTGTTATCTGATTCATCTCTGTCCCATGCTCCGAGCAAACCGAGTGAGCCAGTTCTGTCCCTGATGCTGACGGGGGCACTGCTTCCACTGCTAGGGTCTGAGCAGACATGTTATGGGAACATGGCTTCTGCAATGAGTTGGGAATGACCTCCTTTGAAGCTGGCCACCAAGCCAGGGGGCTCTAGATCAGGAGCAGCAAACAATTGCCCTTTTGCCCCCATGCCCCACCCTCATGGTGGGCATTGCTAATTAGTTGTTGCACTCAGTTCCAGCCTCAGCGTAGCCTAATAGTCCTTCCTAACGCAGCCTGCCAAGCAGTCACCGCCAGTCAGTGGAGATGGCATATGAATCGGAAGCTTTCTCATCTGGCCTATACTCTTCCCAGCATCGTGATGCATGACTGTAAGAGATTAGACTACCTATGAGCTTTGTCAAAAGACTAGCCATTACTTAAAGGTTTTTGGATAAGAAAAGATCCCCTGAAATCCCATCCTCCATTCCGCTGTCCCACACAGGCATCTCCCTTGAAGCATTCCAGACTGTTGGTCATCCAGCTGGAATCTGATTGCCTTGCAAAGCTATGCAGCTCTTTGTTAGAGTTCACTGAGGTCCGCCTCCTTATAACTCTGCCCACTGGTCCTTCTGCTGCCCTAAGGCGGGGCAGGGGGAAGGGCAGTACTGAGAAGCAGCTAATTGTGTTCCACCTGACAGCACTTGTGATATTTTTGATATTTGGGGGGAATTATCATATTCTCTAAATCACCTCATCTGTAGCCAGACATCCTTTGGTTACCATATGACAGGAATTTCTCACTCATCACCATCCTCGTTACCCTTCTTTGGATGTTCATTAACTTGTCACTTTTTATTCAGCCAGTGTTTGTTACCTGTCAGGCCCTGTCCCAGGTGCCAGAGTTACAGCAGTGAATAAGGGAATAGCCTAGAATGGAATTGAGTCCTCTTAAAATGTGGATCCAGTTTGAAGGAGACACAGCTGTGCATGAGATCGGTGCCTGGCACAGATTAAGTTCATTAATTCAGGGCCCTGTTTTCTCTCCAGTGCCTCTAAGAAGAGTGGATGTTCCCAGTTTATTGAAAGAAGGTAGAAGAGGGACTAGAAGCTGTGTGCCCTAAGATTGTAGTTCCTTTTTAAGCTGCTTAACATTCTTTTAGCTCATCCGGAGTTTATAGTTAACCAACACCTCAGGGCTTCCTCACCCTGAACTACTGCTCAAACTCCGTGTTCTATATTTGTGTGTTTGACTTTTTAACCTAAATGCTGGGCTTCATGTTTACTCCTTGTCAGTTTTATCTTGTTGGTTACATTCCACTCCTCTGGCCTCAGGATTATTTGAGTCTTGATTCCTTTATACAGACCATTTTGACTCTCCCCCATTCGATATCTCCAGTTTGCTGATGAGGTGTTGAGTATGGTAGATGGGGCCCTGCTGGAGACCTTCATGCAAGGCTGAAATCAGTCTAGTCTTCAGCAGTGCCCTTCCAGTACTCGTGTTCATTTGGCTCTGATTTTCCTAAGTGGACTCTCCTCCAACCCCCATAGCCTGATCTTATCCACAGAATTTTTCTGAGAAGCCATCAGAATCCTTGCTGAGTCAAGATGCACTGTGTTTAAGGTTTTCCCCTGATACACCAGCCTAATAGCCCTGTGAAGGAAAGAAATGCTCTGAATTTAGAACCGTGCTGGCCCCTGGGACCTGCCTCTTCCTTTTCTAAGTGCGTACAAACCCTCTGTTTAATAATTCATTCTGGAAATTTGCCAGGGTTCATTGTTAAACTTGTTGTTTTCACTTACAAGAAATCAGCCCTTCTCTCCTTAATGGAAGAACCAGAACAGAGTAGCCTTGGTCCATCTCCAGGTCTGATGTCCCTCCCTTTCCACGTCGGCCTCGAGTGGCAAGTGGCGTGCTTACATAACCACTGATGCTGCCTCAGCGCCTAGGGCCAGGGTGGCAGAGTTGGGAACTGGAGGGAGCAGCGTGTGGTCGAGTGCCACTTTCCGGTGGATGAAGACCTTTCTTTCTGCCAGGAAAGATGGAACTCGTGCTGGAAAAGATGGGGAATTCTCCGTTCTCTTGTTGGAAGGAAACCACCCTCTTGTTCTTTCTCTGCATTGTTGCCTGACTCAGACTAGTCTGTCAAGGAAAACTAAGCTGCTTTGGGTGCCTGCTTGTACCCCAGCCCCAACCTCACTCTCCACTTCTGGCACATGATGAGTTGGAAGTAGTAGAGAGACATCATGAGGATGGAGGCCCCTAGGTTGTGAAATTGGCTGGTGGGTGTGTTCTCAGGGGCCAAAACCATCTAGAGTGGCGGAGATGATTTGGAAGGCTAGGCCAGAGTAGACTGTTCATTTCAACCTTTAGAGAAATCTCAGAGTCCCCTGGCCCTGAAGTTTCCCACCACAGGGACAGTGAGGAGTCCCCTCTGCTGCCCAGCGTGTCCTCCCACTTGTCCCCAGGCACTCAGCCTACAACTTTGCCTTTCTCCTGCCTCACCTGTGTGCTCACTCCTCCCAGGTGAATGCAGAGATGTGACCGCTTTGAATGTGGAATGTGACGATTGTGGGCAGGAACCAGTGTTCTTGGAGGTGGGGGAGCCTTTGAGAGAGGAGGGACAGGCACACAAGAGGTAACGCTGCGATGAGAAGCCTCTTGCTGTTGCTGAATAATGTGGGGTCAGAGTAAGTGAGGCATGACTGCATTTATGTTTAGGGCACATGGATGTTTGTCTTCAGTAACCAGAGAGGGGCCTGTACAGGTTCCAGGCACTGATTTAGCCACTGGGAATACACAGGGAACAAAGCAGAGTCCTCTGTCCCCTGAAGCACATGTAGGCAAGAGTCACGCAATGTCAGGTGGCACTGTGTCAAAGGAAAGTGGGTGGGGGTTGGAAAGTGATGGGTGCATTTTCAGATTCCGTGGTCAGGAAGGCTTCAGCGAGCAGGAGGCTCAGGGCAGGGAAGGAGTGAGCCACGGGGATATCTGGGGGGGCAGCATTCCATTTGATGCAAACCCCACGTGACAAGCGCGAGTCCGGCAGGTCCAGGGAGTAGCAGGGCAGCGAGAGTGGCCGCAGCCGACTGATCAGGGTAGGAGGGGGGCTGGGAGCAGCCAGGCCGCAACCATGAGAACCTTGGTCAGAACTTGGGATGTATTTATTTTGTGTCAGGGCAGTTCTTCGTGAACAGATCTGGGACTGGAATGTAGGTCCAGCCTTGCTGTCAGCCTTGTTTGGTTTGCTTGTCTGTAAATAGGTGAATGTGTCCATTTCAGTTATGATGATTCTGTCCCTGTTTGCCCCAGCTTGAGGCTATAAACTCTGGGAGAGAAGAACCATGTCCCTTCAGGCACCAACTTGGGGCCAGGGTAAGTTGCCCATCCCTGCTCAGAGCTCCAAGGAACTTAATGCAGTGCCTTCCTAGACCCTTCAGTTTGGATAACCCATGAGAGGTCACCTGGGCAGTTTTAAGATGGACCCTAACAAGCAGGTTTTTAAAGAACAAGCTTTTTTAAAGAACTGTTGCCCAAGCCCCTGGCTTTTTGCAGGTTTGCTGTTAGAAGCAAGAGGTGTGCAGGAGGCTGTGGTGGCTCAAGGAGCAACCCCCAGCCGCTGTGATCTTTTCCCTGGCAGGATCTCCCAGCGAGTGGAACTGAGCCGGAGCCAGCTGCAGGCCATTAGGGAGAGGGTCTCCTTAGCCCAGGCCAAGATTGAGAAGATCAAGGGCAGCAAGAAGGCCATCAAGGTAGCCCGCGTGTCCCTGTGGCTGGTAGGCAGTCGCAGATATCCCATACTCTACCGTATCCCTGTGCCTCTGGGGTTGCCCGGGTCCCTCCCTTCACTGTCCAGCCTCAAGCTTTCCTCCTCAGAATCTCTTCACCTCAACCCTAGGCTTCCTGGCACTTTTTGGGAACCCTGAAAATGTAATGTCAGACTCACCGTGTGCCCACAGGTGTTCTCCAGTGCCAAGTACCCAGCTCCTGAGCACCTGCAGGAGTACAGTTCCATCTTCACGGGTGCCCAGGACTTTGGCCTGCAGAGACGCCCCCGCCACAGAATCCAGAGCAAACACCGCCCCCTGGATGAGCGGGCCCTGCAGGTCGGATGGGCATGGGCAGGTCACACATTCCCAGGGGTGACCAATGGCAGTACTGGATGTCGGGGAGGAACTAAGGGCCACCATAGGGTATTGTTCCCCCAGGCGGATTCTCACGGGATGGGGTGGAGGTCACTGGTCTGGCCCTGAAACCTCCATCCTTCTGTCACATTCCACACCAACCCCTCCCCCCTGCCCACCCCCAGGAGAAACTGAAATACTTCCCTGTGTGTGTGAACACCAAGTTGGAACCTGAGGATGAGGCCGAGGAAGGGCTTGGGGGTCTTCCCAGCAACATCAACTCCGTCAGCTCCTTGCTGCTCTTCAACACCACTGAGAACCTGTATGGCCAGAAGTGGGGCTAGAAGCGGGTGTTGGGAGGTCTGGCTGGCTTAAGGGGGCACCCAAGGGGCATCAAACTCAGGTACAGCAGGTGCAGCAGAAGTCTGCAGCCTGCAGAGCCAGGACCAGTTTGCTTTGCCTTGTAAGGCCTGGGAATCCACAGTACAAACTACATGTGGCTCCTGACGAAGTGGGAAAAGATCAGGACTGTGGGCCTAAAACTGCAGATACATTGTGTGAACTGCACCCCACCTTTGCAGGTACAAAAAGTATGTCTTCCTGGACCCCTTGGCTGGTGCTGTAACAAAGACCCATGTGATGCTGGGCGCAGAGACAGAGGAGAAGCTATTTGATGCCCCTTTGTCCATCAGCAAAAGAGAGCAGCTGGAGCAACAGGTAGAAATAGACGATGGTTGGGTGGGTGCAGGTACAGCTGCGTGAGGAGGTGGGGCCCTGCCTGCCCTGCCAGGTTCTCTAGGTGAGGGGCCTGTTAAGCCACTTAATACCATCGGGGCCCCACTGACTGCCCTGAGGTCAGACTGCAGCATCCCA